>NW_024387244.1:1093099-2411681 GCF_900408965.1 Simochromis diagramma
CTCCTCTCCTCTCCTCTCCTCTCCTCTCCTCTCCTCTCCTCTCCTCTCCTCTCCTCTCCTCTCCTCTCTTCTTTCCTCTCCTCTCCTCTCCTCTCCTCTCTCCTCTCCTCTCCTCTCCTCTCCTCTTCTCTTCTCTCCTCTCCTCTCCTCTCCTCTCTCTCCGCTCTCTCCTCTCCCTCTCTCCCTCTCCTTCCTCTTCTCAGGCGGCTGCACTGTCGTGCGCAGATCCACTGAGCGCAGCGCAAGCTAGCAAGACAGAAGCTAAGCTCGTTGCAACATGGCAAATTGAACCTCCCCCACCCTCATGCAGATCTGGCCTTTGGAACTATTTTGGTCTTCATGTGATGTATGACCCTGAAGGTAAGCGTGTCATGGACAAAAGTAAAACAGTATGTCGGATGTGCCACGCAATGCTCAATTACATGGGTGGGAACTAGTGCGTTAGAGCAGTTAGCTCGTTAACGGAGATTTGCCGTGTTGTGGCGTTAACGTCATTTCAGATTAACGCTGACAGCACTAGTGGGAACACAACGAATATGACTGCACATTTACACCGACAGCATCCTAGTGCAAAGACAAGTGGAAGCAGACAAAAACAACAAGCACGCATGCTACAAACTTTACCCGAGTCATTTAGACAGCCGTTAGCACATGATTCTCCTTATGGGGACCTGATATGTTTAATATGCTGCTGAGAATATAGCCCAGAAGAAGCGTATAGTAGAGCTTTTATTTTGAAAGAGCCATTTCTCTGTAATAAACTCTCTTTTCCAAAGATGAGTGATTCCTCAATCAGATTTATTTTTTTTTATTACTTTGTTGTTTCAGCAACATTAAATTTAAAAACTGTACTTTTGAGTTAAAATATATATTTATAATTTTAATAAATGACAAACTAAAAAGGCACGAACATTTTTTGTATTGAGAAAATATCGAACCGTGACACCAAAGTATCGAACCGAACCGTGAATTTTGTGTATTGTTGCACCCCTAGTGTCTATATATGAGACCTTACAACAGCAGTCAGCCTCTCAAGTCTTCTGATCGGGGTCTTTTAACTGTTTCATGCACCTATTTTAAATCCAGAGACAATCACGCTTTTAAAGTCATAACTCCTAAGCTTTGGCTTCAGGTCAGCTGAATCTGTGGTTTGTTTTAAATGACTGCTGAAGAGTCATTTTTACAGGCTAGGATTAGCCCTTGTTCTTCTAATGTGCATATCTCGCTGTGTGTTTCCATGTTTAAATATGAACACTTATCACTGTGTGATTTTATCCAAACTGTTAAGCACTTTGTAAATGTGTGTTTTAGAAAGTGCTATACAAATACTCATTCTTCTGCTTATAATTATTACTTATTATAAATGGACATCAGTATTGTTTTAAAACCCTGCTGTACAACAAACAGCATGTAAGCTGAAGGCTGTGTAAAAATGGAGAACTCTCAGCCCCAACTATATGGATGACAGACTGCCCGACAGGACACAGTCTGTGAGATTGGGCAGTGCTCTGCCTGGTTTGGTGATGTGCAGGGCTCCACAGGGGATCGTGCTTTCTCCATTCCTGTTTACCTCGCACACCTCAGATTGTCAGTACAACTCCGGGTCACGCCACCTACAGAAACACTCTGATGACTCTGCAGTGGTTGGATGTATTGTATTTTAGTGATGAGCAAGCAACTGAACACAAGTAGACGATTTTGCTGAATTGTCTGGGGGGAATCACCTGCTTCTGGAAGTAAATAAGACCAGAGAGATGACGATTGACTTCATGACCCGTGTCTATCCTGGGACAGGATGGTGATGAGTTGCAGGGAGTACAGGCACCTACGCATCCACACTGGCAATAGGCTGAACTGGAAGACCAACACAGATGCTGTACACAAGAAAGATATGAGCATGGCCTATCGCCTAAGGAAGCTGAGATCCTTCAATGTGTGCAGCAAAATGATGCAGATTTAGTGTCCTTTGTCTGCTAGCAGCATCAGAGCTGAATGAACTGCAACCTGGACTCTTTCCAGGATCCTTCTATCACAGATAATCCCGACCACTCTCTGCACCACTTAGTACTAATGGAAGAAAAACAGCACACGATTTACTTTGTGTGCATTTCTGCAAAGGTCTTCAGCTTACAGAGTCATTTCTCACATTGTACCACAAGAGGGCGCTGCAGATCAATCTCACCACTGCAACTGTTCCATTTTATCCTCATTGTCACAGACTCATCCCATAGAAACACAAATCTTACAGTAAATGAGATTATACAAAAATGTTCTTGTAGCTCAGTAAGATAACGCCTCAATAATCACACCTGGCTGTCAAAAAAGAAAAAGGGTTTCCTGAACATAGCACTGCAAGTGCGAGAGTATCAGGCCTACATCATATATATAAAATAAACTATTGTCTTAACATAACAATCCAAAACGGACATGACCTTGGGAATTTCTGTATCCTCATTAGACAGACGGGGAAACACTTCCCCTGTCCCGAAAACATCCGCTGATAGTTTCCCCCTCTCTCACATCAGGATCATTATCCCAACAGCCTGCTCTCAGCAGCGTTTAGCACATTTTGTCTGCAAAACTGTCACCAGAAGCACCAACGCAGGCTAAAAAGGCACATTATAGGCTATTTATTATTTTGACCCTGACAGAAAAGTTGCTCCCCACAGTTCCTGCTCATTGTTCCCCTAACACCGTTTCCTCTGGGAAACTTTCAGCCTTGGGAGTGGGAGCTGGACGAGGATAATTACTGGAAGCCCTGCACGGGGGCAGGGACTGCGCTGGCTGTAAATGGCCCTTTTCTTTCGGCCTGATTGGGCCTGGACCACTCCCCCTCGTTGCTCCTCCATTGGTCCGAGCCCACATCAATCTGGTGATTTCCAAGTGCCCCTCAAGTTTGAAACTTTTTTTACGAGTGGGAGGAATCGAGTTACAGCAAACTGTGGTAACTGATCGCAGCAGCCGAGGGAAGAAAACACGCGTTCAATAATTTACACATCTGTGCCGAGGACACGGTTACAGAACAAAACCTGAATTGAACAGCAGCGAGGACGTTTCACGGCCGACACGCAGCAGAACGAGTGGAAGAAAACCTGAATATGCTGTGAAGTGAATTCATCTGCTCTGCCAGGATGAACTCTTTTCGCTCACAGTACTAACTCGCTGTCATCTGGCTGACCGTGTCCCCGTGAAGCTGAGTAAGGTGAGTCCCACCTCAACGGCCGACCAGTTCTTAATGAGACCTCCCAGCGGCCTGTGGTTGAACCAGCTCCCCCTCCTCTCCTCGGACAAACACGGACTTGATGAGAGCTGTTTTTGTTTTCTGCGTTTCTTTACGTGTTTGACAGCCTCCATGTTTGGCTCGAGCTCAGCGGAAGTAACGGCCAATCAGTTCGTGCGTGATTGGGATACTTTAGCGTCTGATAAGAGATTTAGCGGCTAACGGACCGTTTCCGAAGCGAGTCGCTCGGGTTGTTGGTTTAATAAGATGTGGACGCGGTGCGAGAAATGAAAGATAAACCGAGTTTGTGCTTCTCCACGCGGAGGATCATTAGGATCATGCTGTTATTAGTCATTGATTGGTGATGAGAAAGCACCGCTGAAGCTCTGACTGTGGGGGTGGTGTACTCTGCCAGCCGCCCATGTTTCAGACTTGTGCGGCTTTAGACCGTGTTTGCTGGATTTAATAGGAAGACATTAACGTTTATTAGTAACCATACTGTACACACTACAGTGGGACTGTGCAAAAGTCCATGATCATTTTGTTTACAAGGACCTGTGCCTTCCTGTAATCTTTCACAGTTCTCCTTTGGATACTGGCTGCGTTTTAAGCCCAGTCCTTGTACCTTTTTGTTGAACCACTTGTGAATCATACAACCACAAAAAAGGAACCAAAATCAAGGGACAAACCAGTATTGTGTCTACACGTGACCGACAACTTGGCAGAGAACCAATTTTAAATGGTATCTTTGGGCACTTTGTTACTAACAGCCTGTTGCAAAAACGCATCATTTGTTAAACACAGTTTCAAAATGGTAGTTTTGATGCCGCAGGAGCGATTAGCTGAAAACCTGCCTTATCTCCACATGGTCTGCAGTGAGTCCTTAAAAAGTCTGAGGCACGTGGAGGGCAAAAGCAGAAGTGGCAGACCTAAAAATAAAAACTAAGAAATAGTGAGGGGGGAGGCTGCAAATACCTGACAAAGGACTGGAGAGCTGCATCTGGGCCTTCAATCGATCCAGCTACTGTTTGCTGAAGCCTCATCAGAAATTGTCCCAGTGGAAGAGTGACTGTCAATAGGTCATTTTTAAAGAACTCCAAGAAGTGCAGTGGCAACGGTTCTTCATCAATGCAGTGAAGGACACAGATGCGTATGGAGGTCAGGAGAGATGTGCAACAGTTATGCATTAGCCTCACAGTCTAATCCTCAGCTTATCAAAATCAAAACTGTGGGAAAAACCCTCTAACACGCACGTTTTGTAACACATTGCTGTGTTTACATTGCAAAGCTTTTCTCCATGACAAGGCCGGGGGTGGATGAATAGCTTCACTGTGCAGTGGCGGCACACATTACCACGCTCAGCCTCAGAAGGCATGTAAAATGAAATATGGCCTTGGGTTAGGACTCGGAGGTCCGTCTCTCCGTGCGCAAGCAAAACTGCTTTGGCATTTTTCGACCTGCTGTCTTTTAGTCGCAAAGCCTTCCTTTGTAGCTTCGTTGTTGGTGGCAACTGCAACAAGTGAGCCGAGGAAGAATGAACAATAGGGTAACTGCAGGACCTCATTTCAACACCTGCTGTTTTTGAAAAGGGAAAGGTGGAGGCTGTGCCTTTAAATCCTCCTAAACTGCATATTTAATTGGCTATATTTGTCTCCTCTTACTCTTTTAGAAATGACGATGGGCATTTTTCTGGACTATTTTCCAATAACAGGTCATAACCTTTCCACAAATCCCTGAAGCGATTGCCTTCATTTTCTAAATGAAAGCCTGCAGCAGGTTGTGCACTGGTCATGCAAAGCAAAACCACCTCCAGTGTTTGGGAAGTGGGATCATTATTTTTGAGGTTTTGCTGTATGCAAGATGAATTGGTTAATCAGTGTAACAATCAATAATGAGAATAATCATAAGTTATAGCTGTAAAGTAATCATATTGGCTTCCATTGCTACAGACAGCCGCAGAATAACTGATGGCAGGTTTTAAGAACTATAAATGTTTTCCTCATTAATCGTGGCTTTTGTGTTCATTGTTTTTTTTATACTGTATGATTTTTGAAAGACAATCAATAATATATAAAGCTTTCCCAGCAGGATTAAGCAGACGCTGGTAAGCCTCGTCTGTTTGTGTTTCCATGTAACTCTATCTGTGCGCATCTCCTCCTTTGCGTGTCTTGTCGAGCAGGACAAAGCAGTCACGTTGCTCTACATTCCCCATGCAGTGTTATTAAGGGCAGTGCATGAAACTGTGGCAGTAATCCCAGAGACACTGTTGGTCCTGCTGAGGAGACGCCATGGTAACTCATTAACAAGACAAGAGAGGTGTTTGACCTTTCTTTTACTGGCCTGCGACGCTCAGCCGAGCACGCAGGTGGCCGCTAAAACCCGTGATTCTGCATGAAAGGCCAGAGCTGTATGACCTGAAAATATCGTGACGTTACCTGAAATAAAGGCAGCGAGGGACGGTATCAGTTATGTCACAATCATATCCTCTCGTGCCGGTGACCCCTCTGTTTTCACTAATCCTCAGCCCTGCTGTTCTTGCAGCCAGGCGCGCTCCTTTTATTAAACATCAAGTTAGCAAATTATGCTCTCTGGGCTCTGAGGTAAGGCAAATTAGTCATAATGTGTCGTACTCCTATGGTGGCCTTAATTAAAATGTCACAGGCCCGGACATCAGTCACAGCACGAGCAGCTTGATTATGTCCTGCATTATTTGCAGCGGTGTTAACGTGATAAATAATACAGAATTGAAACTGAAACACGCCAGTTAAAGCGAAGTAACAAGCGGGCTGTTTTTCCCTCTGGATTTGTTGCCAGTCTTTCTCTTTGCACGTTGGTCCAAATTAACTGGGCTCTAAGTTAAAACAACTACCCACTTATGCATTTTAATGCAAGAACAAATGTTGTCAGTGAGTGCTGCGCTGGCCCCCAGGCAGCGCGGCAGCGACTGTATTCCCAGCCTTATTACACATGCGTAACACTGACTGATGTTCCTAAATTATTGCCAGCAGCTCGCAGTTGCTGTCTCTTACTGTATGCGCTGACGGCCCACCCTTTATCCGTATCCCACGTGTCTGCCTGAACCTGTTGCTCCACAGCAGACTGCTCTTAGCCTTTAGTCTATTTTAGTCCATATCGGCAGACTGAATTATTAATTTCCGATCCATTATGTGCCGATGCGTTAATTATTAATTGTTGAGCGGGCTCTGGCAGATCTGAGGAAAGTGTTAAAAAGAAAAGAAAATGGGGGGTGGGTTGGAGTACGGTTTCTGAGCGAAAGGCATTGATTGCTTCCTTTCTCAGCAAATCTGCACAAGTCTTCAGAGATGACTGTGTGGGAAGCAGAGGGCTCGCCATTCAAAGCATGCATGTTGCATGTATGTGCCCCCGTCCGCGTGTTCTGCGTGCAATTATGGCTCTTCATGTCAGCACTGCTGAGCTGGATGAGTGCGAGCAGAGAGAGCATCATTACGCAGACATACAGCTGTTAGCACGTACAATGCTCCCAGCTCTGGCTCTATTAGCAGTCAGCACCTCCTCTGTTATGCAACACCTCAAGAGAAGAGCGAGACAAACACTACAAAAGTTGATGAAAGATGAAATTGCAGCGTTCACTTGTCCTGAAATCCTGCTGTTGATTCCCCCAACAGTTGAGTGGCTCCATTGGAGCTCATTTGAGTGGTTACTCTCATAACACAAAGCACGGATGTACCTTATATAACAACCTGGATTGTCTATTGTATCTCAGAGTGGAGACAGATTATATCATACAGCTGCGGAGACTGTGTAGAGAAGTCTTTGTTTTTTTTCCCGTTCATTCAAGGTTTGCCACACAAAAATCAATTTAATGACATCGTTAATGTTTTGGGGGTTTTCCCCCCCAAACCTGACACTTTGTTTTTCTTACAGCTCTGCAGTTTTACGAGGCTTTTAAATGGAAACGCTGGTACACTGGATGCATCTTTTTTAATAACTTGTGGAAGTTTAACCAGAAGCAAGAAAGCAAATACAACACACCAGTGTGTGCACAGCAGGGCGCCGTCCAGTCCAGTCCGGCAGCCGTGCAATAAATGCTTTGTGATGCTTATCATGCAGATTTTTTGTTGTGTCGAAGAAGTCTCGACTCCGCTCCTTATGTTGATGCTCGACTGTAATGCAAAATGCAGGGCAGCCATTAACCTTGCACTGCTGCTCTAATATTACAATTAACTGCTGATTACTGGAAATAACCAGTAAGTAATCCTGAATTAAAAACTGAATGCCGTCAGTTGTGCAATCAAGTGCTTTTTGATTGCTGGTTTGAATCTGAATGGATGAACTATTTAACCAGTTGGAGAGCAACAAAAAATATTTTTCCAAAAAAGCAAATAAGACTAAAAACTCTTAAGAATAAATTGCTATTCATAAAAAAACCGATAAAAATATCGATCCTGTTTGCAGCACCTTTTGTCTTTTTGTGGCATCTGTTATTTTACTTGGACGACTACAGCAGGAAATGACAGGAGAGGAGCGATCTGGAGTGGTAGAGGATGTGGTAAAGGTCACTTGCATGCTCGGCGAGGTTTATGCTTTTGGAAAGGTGAGACTTAAAACCGGGAAAGAGTCTTCCTGTGTTTAATACACCTGGACGCATTATTTTGTGTTCGCAGCAGATAAAAATAGTTAGTGAGAAATGCCAGAGGTAATTATCGACACGTGATGCAGTGGAGAGCAGATAATGGGGCTGTTTTTGTTGTTGTGCACAATTCAGTATGATTTATGTCTCTTCAGTAATCGCCTCCATCCTGAAGTGGTGAAGATTTTTCTCTGCTGATGGAGTTGTCTTTTTCAGGGTCACAGTGCCCCAATCCATGTGACTAGCGATCCCTGAAGAGCATGAAAGTCGTGACATTTTCTGCTGCCATCAACCAATCACTTAGAGGATGAAGTGTCATGGAAAGTTCTACAGACTCTGCCAAAGCTTTTTTAGCAACTTTTGGTGGCCAAGCAGTGTAGAAACACATCTTTCACTGGTTTTTCTCTTTATGCTGGCTCTTATCAGCATCCAACAAGCTGTCTAGATTGGCAGCAGGTATTAAAGTGGTGGTATTTTGGTAGCTGTGACCTCCTCTTCCTCGTGAGGCACAACGCCACGGGTTAGAGTGGGCGGTAGCTACAGGTGTATCCAATTTCCACCTCTTTCTCACCTGTCACACCTCAGCTTTAGTTTGATTGACAGGTGAGTATAGCAGATGCTGAGGCTGCAGCCTGGATCCTGAACAACGCTCCCCTTTGGAAAAGCAATGCTGCGCTCGTATCATGTTGGTTTCATCCTACATGTGAGCAGCCAGAAGCCAAAAACATGTTTGTGTCAAGTAGCACGTGTGGACCATAAAACAACACGTGCAAATCAAATAATGCTGAAATAATGTCAATAATTATCCCCTTTGTTGGGGAAATGTAAATAGTTTTGGTTAGATTTCCAGTTTTTGGGCCTCTATGGAAATTTCTTTAGAACTTGTTTGTCTATTGTGATAGTTTTAGGGTTGGGGTGCCATCACTAATGCACCAGACCTCAGGTTAAGTTAAACAGTGATTGTTTCTACTGTGAGGATTTTGTAAATTTTCTTTGTTTTATAAATTTGGAAGTTGCATATTTTGAAATTCTACACTTAAACTGTTTGTTGTTGTTGTTGTTTTTTCGTTGGGCTCATTGGAATCGGAGCCTGACAGATATTAGATTTTTGGGACAAATTATTTTTACATTATTTTTCAGCTACAAGTATCGCTTTCTGATAAGGTTCAGGATCTTCTTTTTAAAAATGCCACTGAAACCATGGATGGAATAAAATATAGACACAGATTCCAGGCCTGAAAAGTGAAGGCAACAATTAAGTTTAAATTAATACATTTTGATGGCCACCAGGGGGCAATATCCGTGTTTGCGAAAAACCAACAACTACACGACCTCGGTAAACGACTTGTCTTTGACAGCTCACAAATGCTAATGAGCGGCTTCACGGTCAAGGAGTGACGTGGTTATGCTTCGGTCCAGCACCGTTATAGCTGTTTACTGCCACCAGGGGGCAGCATCACAAACAAACGTACTTTAGTTTTTCCTCTTCTTCAGGCAGTTATACCAATATTGTTTTAATGCTGTTTTTCCAGCCAGTTAGCATTCGGCCTATGCAACGCATGCTTGCGTTTTGTTATCTTGGGTTTTCTTTTTGTTTGGTGTGCTGCACACAAGCGCGCCTTCTTCGGTTGCATCCCCATAGTCCTTCGCTTCCGGAAGCCAAATTTGTGCTGCGAGTCTGACCCATCTCTCAGTCGGCACATCTGGTTTCAAAATGCAAAACTAGCAATGGCAACCCCAAAAATGGGCGACGGCATGCCGACGATGACAGAGCGCGTGTAAGATGTTTGCATTGGCTCTGATATGAGCCGATGCTAATATGATTACTAACATCTTACATATGTTTTTGGGGGTTAGTCCTTGTGACCTTTGGCCTCCTTTAAGGGGAAAAAAATGGGAGCTTTAGTGATGACACATTCATTCGGCTCGATGAGTTATTATTTCTGTCATCATACAATGAAATCCAACTATAGTGATAAAAAAGTATTTTAAATTGTGGCATTTGTTTGGTAACTGGGAGCGTCGAGGCTGTAGCCACTACATCAAGATCTTGTTGCTGTCTTTACAGCTCGTCTTCTCTGTATCAGTGTAAAAGGTCACAGTGGCCACATTACAGAAACACTAACTGAAAGTGACAGCCAGTAGGAGTTGTCATCCCACTTATTCCTCTTTCCCATATGACCTGGAGAAGCTTTTAGCTGCCGCGTCTCCACTGCAGACAGTGCTTTCACCTGCCCTGAAACTCAAACAAAGGAAATTAAATGTAGATAATAAAGGTGGCTATCCGGCTTTAATAGTCCTCTGAGGAGTGTGGGGGGGGGGGGGAGGTCATTTTTTTTTTTATTTATTATTAAAAGTCATCACAGCTTCTCGTCACCGCGATCCTTCAGCCAGGCTGCCACGCAGGCTTGACAGGCCTGTCTGCACCTGCAGGCGGGAGCGTCCCTGGGTTCATTACCCAGGCTCCCTTATTGTCTCGAGACATCAATCCGACACTCTGTGGGGTCTGGTTTCATTTCCCATGAGTCATCTTTGCTTTGAGATTTTTGCTCAGTGTCTATATGAGCGAGTGCAGCTCATTTTGAGTGAGTATATGAGTTTGTGACTTGTCTCACTGCTGCAATTATAAGTGCTGAGCTCTCGGCTGCTGCAATCTGTCTTTGTTTCATGTTCAGCTGCTCAGTAAGTCGGCCTATCAGTAACGTGTGTGAGCCAACAGATGTTTGTTCCTCTGATGTCTGCGTGCACTGATGACTGTGGCTCGTACACTTTGCCACAATACTCAGCAGGATTTGCCGCTGTCATGTCTTGTTTTGCCTTAAATCCGTTAAAATGTTGCCTCTAAATACTACAGAGACGCCGTGTTGGGGTTGGCGGGCTGTCCCTGGACGCCGCCGCGCTTCACAAGCCATTTAGATTTGGCACTAAGCGCTTTGATGCAGCAGAGTCACAGAAGAAAAATAGGATTTGAATCGAAAACCTTTTCATCGCTTGTCCCTTGAGAGCATGTTTTCGTGAAACCTTTAGCTTTGGGCGGGGACTAAGAGCCGGAGTGAGGATATCCTTCCGTCCTCGAGATAAGAGTGTCAGGAGTCTGTTTGTCACTCTTAAGCCTCGAGTGAAGCCAGAGGCAGACAATGCTGAGAGCCAGACATTTGAATTGTACGACAGGCGAACCCTCCACCCTTCCCCACTTCTTGCCTTCCTCCTCTTCCAGCTCGTTGGCAGGCCTCGGAGAGTCGACAGCTACGACGCCTCAGATCTGCAGCAAAAGTATAATTTAATGAGCGCCATGAAATCACCCTTGAGCCTGAAAACGGCGTCTGCCCATTATCCATTTGCACTTTTCAAAACTCTCGTACATCCATCAGCGGAGGCAGAGAGAGGATGGAGGCTGATGCAGACGCGTGTTCTGATAAGTGCATCTCCTGTGGAGGCCGTCCTCTGTGATTAACTCGTGTCAACAGGACAAAGTGACGTTTCTTTTCTTCCAGTTGTCACTTGCATAGAAATAAAGATTCCAAGTTCAGGTTTTGTTTGTTTGGGTTTTTCTCTCACTCTGACCATTAGTGTCTTTCTCATCTTATCCGTTTCACACGCGTTGCATCAGAGCAGGATTTTCTGTAACAAGCGTAGCACGGCAAGTTTAGAGTTACGAAGCGGTCGATAGGGATCTGCCAGTGATCCTTGATCGGCGCGGCGAGAGGCCCGATTAAATGTCCAGCGCCTGCAACAAGACGCTGCGAAAACTAGATTTGGCGTGAGACGGTATATAAATGACCCCTCGTGCTAACGCCCACAGTTATTTCCTGCATGTTTCAGGGTTGATGTACAACAAACCTCCACCCCGGCTCTGCCTCTCCTCGCTCCTCTCTGGGAAGCATCCTGCTGACACTCTCTCCGAGGAGTCTTATTGATATTCTTCGAGAGGCATTGCAGAGAGAGAGGAAGGGAGGAATGAAAGTCACACGCTGTAGCAGGCAGCAGATGCGCTACCTTCCAGTACCAACGAACGTCACAAGTCACCCAGCAGGGATGTGTCAGCGCTCTGCGTCGGCTGCACTAATTGCACCTCTCACGCTTTGTGTGCACGTTATCCGGATTATTACGGAGAGGCAATTTGCCATTCATGTATTTGTTTACAGTTAATCCTCTTTAACGTGGAGACGTATGGCGTGAAGAGTAATCACTTATGATGCGAACGGGACATTTGTTTCAGTGCAGCAGCCACGCGTTCGGCGACGTGCGGCTCGTCAGAGGATTTATACAGGGTGTGACTGTTTGCCTCATTTTTATGCGCATTGTTTTCCACTAATCCTCGCATTTGGCCGAGTCATTGTCATTTTTTTTTTTGCTGTGCGATCAGTTTACACAATCGGACGAAAATAAGTTTATTAGCCGATTAGTCAGCCGACAAAAACGACCTGGATTTGTTTTAGCTGGACACAAACCAGTCGCTGCCTCCTGCACCAGTCTTTCAGAATCAGCTCGCTTTCAGTATATTTAATGAAGCCATGCAGAATTTTTACCTTCACGCTTTACAAGCACAGGGGTCAAAGGTTATGATGCATTTTTAATCAGCTGTTTCTCAGGTGGTTTGATGGGAACTAAATTTAGCTGTTTTTGTTTGTTTTAGTCCCAGAAAAGTCAAAGTTTGACACTTGACCTTTGTCTTCATCAGACTATAGCAGTCTTCACAATCCAAGATATTATTATATTCCAAAAAGATTTTAGCTTCAGTTTTTCTTGAGACAAAATGATTTTTCTTATTTTAGATTTAAAGTATTAAAGTTTAAACTAAAAGTAAAAAGGAGCCAAAAGTGGAGTGCCAACGTTCGGTGCTTCTTGTTTTGGACACTTTTCAGTAGCAGAATGTGCTGAGGTTTCAGTCTCGACCCTACAAGCTCAGCTTGATTCGTACATCTGCACTGAAACGTTGCCTCAGGCTGATCCTACGTCAGTGGCAAACGCTGTTGGCACCGTTACTCTCGTGCGTGAAGGTGGGATTTCCGCCTTTGAGTCGCTCCATCCTCTCCTGACCATTCAAAAAACCGTCTGCAGGAGAAACCCAGTCAGTCGCTCGGGTGTGGTTATGTGAGGGTTTGTGGTTGGGTTTTGGCATATCTACAGCGTAGATGGCGGTACAGGAGAAATCTTTGTTGGGTGATTTACGTTAAATTGAAAGTGTGTCATTAACGTGTCAGGACACCGCTGCAGCTTCATTTACAGCTCGGCTCTCAAAGCCTCGGCTCTTTTCTGAAACGTATTCTGTCATTTGGTGTTTTGACGACGGGGTCGCCGAACCGCCGTCTAACACGTCGGGCCAAAATCTTCCAGACATGTTCAATTTTGTTGACATCTAGCGACTGCAAAGGCCAAGCATATGACCAACATCGTCTTCATACTCATCAAGCTGTTCCCCGACTCCCCTCGTGCTGTACCGTGACTCATCAGGATGAAGGTGATCGCTCGGAACAATTTCATATCCGTTTTCAGTCCCCGCGTAGGTGACGCTTCACATTATTGGTTTAGTTTGTCACCTGTCTGTATATCAGAATATTTATTTATGTAAAACCGAGGCGCCTGTGTGTTTGTTTACAGAGCTCTGTTTACGGCAGAATAATTTTACATAATTATTAGGAAATAAATTGCAGCCAAACTGCAGCAAAGGAGACTCTTTGCATGTTTTCACGGCACATACCCGGCAGTAAACACTGAAAATAAATCGGTGCCTTTAGATTTAAGTAATATTAAACATTTATGAGGCAGAAAATCTAAAGACTAATAGTTTGGCTATATGTTCATAATGATGTAGGAAACGTGACGTCTGCTAATGAGTACAGATGGCGGTGCTGTATTAGATTGTGAAATGCTGTGCACTCATCTTTTAGGGACCAGCAATATTTGTACCATATTTTCATGAATATTCCCAAAAAGACACATTTTTAAAGAACCTCCAGGAATTTTGAGCATTTAGTTTGATGGATTTCTATAGAAATCCATCAAACAGTAGGTGAGAGATTTCAGTCCAAAGGCGCAAACACATTACGACGCCACTGTGACCACAGCGCCTGCAAGAGCTCCTAATCTGAGCGTGCAAAGATTGACACGTTTTAACTGCACGCTGTGACCACTTCCTGCCCAGCCAACAGGCGGAGGAAACGATGACACGTGCATCTCTGCTACACAGCATACTGTACACTGGAGTTTGGATCAAGTCCACAGGAGGAAAGTCTTTCTTGGCAGGTTTCCCTTCAGATTCACGTCAGGTGTGCATTTTAACAGTCTGTAGCTCTGTTTGTAAATACAGCTTAGATTTGCTGCGGTTTCTTCCCAGTAGCCCTAACGATCTATTAAACTGCAGAGACCACTGACATGATGCAGTGAAGCCAGCGCTGAGCCCAGCACGTGTCATGTCTGGTATCTAAACACCAAAACCGACTGAGTAATGTTATTGTCTCAAGTGGCTAAAAAAAATCAAACCCTGATCTGGATCTTTATTATATGAAGGTTTAGACTTAGAAATAAATTCCTGCCATTGTCCCACTTCTTCCTTGTGGATTCGTTAATATGTTACATGATGCGGCGTCCGCCCGACCCCTCCATCACGAGCCCCAGTGAAACGGCGAGCAGAGGAGAGAAACTGCAGCAGACTCTCACACTGTGCTGAAATTAAATTAGTGTCCATAAAATAGGTCAGTAACTTGAATAAAACGCTTCTTTGGGTTTTTGAGGCACTGAGTGGACACTCTGCACTGCGCTCGTACATCTCACCATCACTTATACTCACTTTATAAACACAATGAGGGCCAACGGTTTCAAAGAGAGGCTCAAACGCACTCAGCATGCAGGCATGATGAGACCTAAAGTAGAGAGAGAAGCTCAGATTGCAACGATTATGTCTGTTTACTGTTTTAGTAAAGCCAAACACAGTATTCAGTTCCATTTAGAGTTCCTTTCTATATATTTCTGAGAGTGCGAACCTCTAAAAATGTTGAACATGTCCGAACAAAATGAAACTCGTAACACAGATGCCCCTTCCTTCACCCTCATTCTTCCCCCTGCATTATAAGGCAGGCGTGGAAAATGACTGCGGTGCCTGTTTACGCTCGTGCGCTCTGAGGTTACCCTTGGAGATCTGCGAAAGTTAGAGAGGGAGTGCTCAGGAAAATAGATTTTTGTTGCTTTATTGCTTTAAAAGGAGACTGTTCAAGCCTAAAGAAGTGACCTGCAGAAGGCTGCTGAAACGATACGGCGTGCTGCGCTCTCGCTCGCTCCCCTCTGCGAGGCTCTGAAAGCCGGCAGACCCGATGACCCCCCCTCTATCTATCACGGGCGCAGCCTTTCACTGAGTCACCCCACTTGCCACACAAACATACTCAGAAACGACATACATAAATGAATCCACACATGTGCAGAGTGGGCTCTGTCTGCCTCCTGCTCGCCTTGTTTCGTCAGTGCATTCAGCTGATGAGACGTTCGGATTACTTTGCCTGCTTTGCGTGGTCGGGATGTAACTGACTTTACTCCCACACGCGTAATGACACATTCTTCTCTAACTACCTTGCAGGCACCGAGCCAGAGGGTTGCTGGGACTAATTTGACAGCTGCCACGGCTCATTATCTGATAAAGCGGACAGTTCTCGGCCCCGCAGTTTAAACAGAATTCGACGATGCTATATCTTCACACATTGTGTGTTGGTAGTGTGGTATTCTTGGCTCATTTTGCTTTTGATATGAGAAGGTCAAAGAGGACATCTAAGAAACGGTTCTTGTTTTATTTCTCAATTTGTGCCAATTTTAGAAAACTTTCAAGATGTTTTCACGTTGATGGGGGTTTATCGATAAGACTGTGGCTTGATAGCATGTTCTCTCTGTCTCTTCTCGACCCAGACTTGACCATGGACTCCTTCAGCACCAAGAGCCTGGCCCTGCAGGCGCAGAAGAAGCTGATGAGCAAGATGGCTACCAAGAGCGTGGCCAGCCTCTTCATCGACGACACCAGCAGCGAAGTGCTGGACGAGCTGTACCGCGTCACCAAGGAGTACACCCGCAACCGCAAAGAGTCCCAGAAGATCATCAAGAACTTGATCAAGATGGTGGTGAAGCTGGGAGTGCTCTACAGAAACAACCAGTTCAACAGTGAGGAGCTGATCCTGGTGGAGAACTTCAGGTGACGACCGTCATTTATCGCTCTCGTGTCTACACGAGGCAGTTTAGACCGAAGCCCAACTTTGCTGCTTCTCCTTCAAAGCCATGTTATAGTTTCCTGGTATGTGAGCATGTTAGGGTCCGTGTTGGCTGATGTACCAACTACGTATGCTACAGATGAGCACCAGTTATATTTATTTAAAGGACATGAATGGGGATCGTCCTCTGTTCTGGACACAGACAGTGTTTGAAGGTCATTTTATCACCACTTTGTTTTGTCAGAGACGAACCTGCTGGAATAATATCTGTACAAAATCAGAAGTTTATCAACCTGCTGGTTCTTTAACAGCGATGCTACATTTTACCTTTGATTTCTTTTTCTTTCTTATGAAGCGATGCGGCTCTTACAGCAGAGTCCTCATCGCTGCAATAAACGATCGGTTACTCGACTGTGTCTGAGCGAAGTACAAGTCGTGTTATATTGTTGGTCAGGAGGTTGGAAGCCTTGTGAAACACTGAAGATGTGATTCTGGGGAGAAGTGCAGTTAAAGGACGTTTCTGTGTGCTGATGGAAGCAAATTAAGGGAATGGACATTTCCATCAGTTTATGTGTTTCCAGTAAAACCGAGCTCGGAGGGACGCAAAGCTGACACAAGCGCTCAGTGCAGAGACGGGTTATTATATTAGCATGGAGATGTGAGCTTTGCACAGGACAATACTATAACTAATATATGGGGGTTGTGAAAGTTTTCTGGAGAAATTCCTGCGGCAGCACTTTCTATTTTTACTTCTGCTGCTCTGGTCAGAATTAGAAAGTGACAGCGTCTCCTCTCTCTTGTCTCCTCGCAGGAAGAAGGTCCACACTCTGGCCATGACGGCGGTCAGTTTCCACCAGATCGAGTTCACCTTTGACCGGCGCGTCATGAGCGCCATCTTGAATGATTGCCGCGACCTGCTGCACCAGGCCATCAAGCGCCACCTGACAGCCAAGAGCCACTCGCGAGTCAACCACGTCTTCAATCACTTTGCCGACTGTGACTTCCTGGCGACTCTGTACGGGCCCTCGGAGGTTTATCGCGGCCACCTGCAGAGGATCTGTAACGGGATCAATAAGATGCTCGACGAAGGCAACCTCTGACCTCTGCCTCGGCGTTAGGCTCGTTTACCTCGACTCATCACGAAGCATTTCTTCTTTTTTTGAGACAACGATCGTGAACATTTTTCTTTTTCCTTTGTTTGTGTTTGCGTTTACTGTAACATCGAAATTCGCTTGGCAACTTTGTCCAAAGTATATTTCTTTTTCCAGCCTTCTTTTTAATGAATGTAAAACTTCGTGCTCTTATCTCCATAGCCTTGACAACTGTGCCTTAAATAGCATATTTTATCTTCGTTCCAAGGGCTCGCTTTCTCTCTGTCGCTTCAAAAAGGCAAGAAACCAGGCACAGGCCTCCAGCTGTATCTGTTAAATGGACAAAAGTGGGTCTGGGAGCACAACGAGGAGAAGAGAGCGAATTTCCAAGGACAAAAAGAAGTTTTACTGTCTGTTTGCTTTTCCTGAAAGCAGTGTTGCACTCGATCCCAAACAAGCGCTGTACTGTAGTGAAACCACGTGAACGACGGCAGTAATCCTGCTCAGCCAGCATTTTGCGGCTCTCGCCATCATGCACTGAACTCTGGCTTTTTGTTTGGGAGCCACTTATAAACCCACATTTGCTTCCAATAGCCTGGTTTATAGCCACCACAACAAAGGCAAAGTATTTGGGTCATGGGGGGAATGTAAACTCGAAGGAATTTGAGCGTGCTGCGTGTTGTTGATCGTCTCTGCGCCGACTCGAATGTCTCGCCGCCTGGACGCTCATCTAGCCTGAAAAATCACGGCCGGGCGGCGAGGGCGGTGCACAATGTGGCACCAGGTGCAAAGATTGCTCTGGCATTTTGTCAGAAGGGAATTAAGCGCCAACTCGGTCGAACCGCTCGCCGTAACGGATGCCGTTAGTCCGGGGTCAGCTGTGTTTCAGGTTGGGGAGCCTCACGTTTATCCTTAAAAGCACTAAAACTGCAGCTCAAATTCTGACTGATCACAACTAAAAAGTGAGCAGGCAGATGAAAGACTGCAGCGCCGTGTCTGTGAAGAGCGCCGGGCAGAGCACGGAGATTAGAGCAGAGACAAACACAGCACCTGATTGTGCTCTCCCACTGCAATTATCGCTCCCCGCTCCGGGGTGGCGTAATGGCTGGGAGCCGGCCTCCGTCGAGCAGCCACTCCATTTCACCGCACGGCAGCCTCGTGTGATGAGATGGGGATAACGTCTCTGTTTGCGCGATGCCAGTCCTTCTAATGGAGTGAAAGATGATGTTGTGTTTCTCCCTTACAAAGGAGTATATGAGTAGTTACTACAGCCCTCTCCAACCTTGCATAATGGGCATCTTTCCTTTTTTTTTGTCTGTGTGTTTTTGTATCACTGAGCCTGTCTGGGAGATTGTTTTGTGCTGCGGCCTCATTTTGTATTCTGTGTGTGTGTGTGTGTGTGTGTGTGTGTGTGTGCGCGCGCGTACCTGTGAGAGAATTGGAAATTGAGCCGTGTAATAAGCGCTGTGCATTCCCAGATAGGATTGCTGCAACTTTAACTTCTTCTGCAGCAGCTCTGCCAAAGAGAGAGGAGAGAAGGGACTGCTGTTACTTAAAAAGCACTCTTTTTTTTTCCAGGACAACACTTCAGAAAATGGTGCGAACGTGATCGTTCTAACCCATTAATGGTGAAAATGAAGAGGTGGTGGCTGTTGTCATTTTAGTCCTTCGCCGGTTTAATTGTGAGACGACTTCTCATTTGTTAGATTCATTTAAGCCCAGCCTCATCATTTTGGGAAGGCTTTGAAGTAAATCCTTTAATTGTCTTTAAATGCAATTTTCTCCAAATCCTCCTCATCTCAGGGCGAGTTTCAATCTCACTCCTTCTGAAATCCACCAAAAAGCAGCACGAGCCCTGGAAACGGTCGCTCTTATTTTACTCAAACGTGCTTTTCTTGTTGCATTTTCACTCTTGTGACTGTGGTGAGTGTTTTTATTTTCACTCGTGTACATAGGATTGTGTTTGTGCGTTCTCTGTATCCAGACACAACAAATTTAATACAAAATGCTTTTTTAAAAAAACTGATACATTTCCTGTCTTTTTATTTTTGTCTTAATCACCCATCTCCTTATCTGGATGGTGGATGTTTCTGACCCGATCAGGAGGGTCATCTGACTGCGGCTGACCTGGATTTAGTCGAGACACACACACACACACACACACACACACACACACACACACACACACACACACACACACACACACACACGCCCCCCCACCCTCCCAGCATTGTTAGGAAACTCTGAAAACAAACCCATCTGACTGACAAACAATTCAACTTGGGGTCATTTCTTTCCACTTCCTATAAGGCCACGCCACAGTCAAAGGTAGAACAGGAAATGAGTAAGCCAGACGACTTTGTGCTTCTGTTTTTGGAAGTTTAAACATTCGACTCAGCTGCTGCTTAATTTCAAGTGTACAACGAGTAGCACTCTGTGGACTCAGTTTGAGTTTAATCTGTCATTGACTTTGCTACTTCTCAGACTTTGGAATGATAATTTGGCCAGTAGCACGTCTGCTGATCCTCCCTGTAGCACACTTGAAAGGCTACTGCAGTACCAAGTGCCCATTTATCCTCTAATACGGTCATTATCTAAACGTGTGTGTGTGTGTGTGTGTGTGTGTGTGTGTGTGTGGATTCGCCCTCGAGTTCAAAGCTCTACGATGTGACTAAAAAGATGTGACCAACTCAGTCACGTCTTATTTTCCTTCCCGTTCCTAAAAGCCGTAACTTTGATATGGAGTAAACAAAAACATCTTTAAAGTTAAAGGGACAGTTCTCAGTAAAACCCTATTTACATATTTTGCTCCCAGCCTCTAGTGCTGTTTACCCATGCACATTGTTTTGGTGCGAGTCGCCCGGTTCTGCAGATGCCTGCCTCTCTTGAACATAATGAATCTTGATGGAGCTCGCCTTGCGGTGCTCAGAGTGCCAGAAATGCATCTGAAAAATGTAGCAGCAGTGTCGCTCCAGAAATCATGGCTGATGACTCAAAAGAACACAAAACAAACCATCATATGAGCAGTTTAGTGTAGAAACAGTTTCCACTCGGATACACCCGCCAACCGTATCGCTGTGCAGACAGCTTGAGATGGAGAGCCTTGGGATTGACGGGATGTAAACACTGATGATTCACCCATCAGCTGAGCTGTAATATCAGTCAGCTGAGTGCTTTCTGTGCTTGATGGATGGAGTTGAGTGGAAACACAGTAGTTCCTACATAAACGTCTCACAACAAGGTTTGCAGACTGTTAGCTGTCAATTAAGCGGCGCCCTCGGGAGCTCGGCAGTGAAGGTAAAACTGCAGTACCACTAGGAGCCACTCGAGGCTGGCTCCAAAAAGGCGTCGACCCCCCACCAACTCTGATCCTAAACGTTACAGCAGAGAGAGCCTGGTACAAAATACAGTTTGGCCTTTATCAGTAGTTTTGGCTCTGCTGCTGCGGGTAAGTCGAAATTTTAGGGTTTTTTAGTTTCATAGTATTTTACAGCTCATTTAAATGGATAATTGGTCAAAGTTCAGCATCTGCTAGACTTCATCCAATAATTTGAATCATTAAACTGTGTTTGCACTGTTGGACCACTTTTAATGGACCATCTGACCAACATTATTACTCTGTGTGGTATAAACTATCCAAGACATTAGGGCTTCAGTGTTGGTGAGTGAAATTCAGTTTTTATTCTCACTAACACAACTTCTGCTTCAGAAAATAAACGTGGGGTGACTAAAACACTGTATCCTCACACCAAAGCAAAAGCAAGATTTGAATACCCCAAGAATTATGTGAACCGCTGTGAGCAACCACTTGGTGACGGTGGGAAGTAAAAACCCAACAGGAAGAAACATCCAGCAGAACCAGGCTCGAGGAGAGGCGTCCATCTGCTGCAACCACAAGGGGATGAGTGGGAGGAAAGGGCGAAAGGCACAATGTGGTTTAGAGAGACCGTTTAGTGAACACTGAAGATATCTGATAACTAAGGGTCACCTGATCGAGCCCAAAACTAAAATGCTTTGCGTTAAAGTGGAGAGAGTCCGCCTTCTGAATCCAAGCTGGCAGCTGGTTGCACAGGAGTGAGGCCTGAAAGCTGGAGCTCTGCCTCCCATTCTGACAACCACAAGGAAGCCAGCAGTCTGACTGCAAAGCGCTCTGCTGGGCTGATGTGGTAAGGTGTAAGATAGGACTGCTGCATTACTCATTTTAACCGTCCTTCAGATATTTTCATTTCAAATATCATAAAGTCACCAAAACTGAAAGTGAAGGATAATTTACTCATTTGTTATTATGTGACTCCAGAGGCCTGTGAAAGGAGCAGCAGAGGCAGCACGTGTGGAGTAAATGTGCAAAAACAAATCTGTAACTTGGTCTAAGCTTCGATGTTAGAAAAAGAAACACATTTTAAGACCTTTTGCCAAAATGTTTCTGTAGAATGAGCCCTTTGAGGTTTTTGTTGCTTGAAGCCTGACAAGCAAAGTGCCATGTAGCTCAGCTGTATTAAAGGAAACAGCAGCCGTCTCTGTTTCTCAAAAACTGGGAAACTCACACCAAATGATGTCGATGCACGTGTGAGGCTACAGGCCAGGATGGAAATATGTACATGTGATTTTGAGGTGTGCGGCCCCTTTAAATGATTAATTTCTGTTGCTGCCTGAGAGGTAAAAGTATCTCCGGGGGGAAGGAGGTGTGAGGGAATTTAAGTTTGCTTATTTTCTCATTTGCAGTGTGGGAGTCTCGCTTAAACACTTTCTGAAAATGAAAATTTCCAAATGACAGTCACGACGTGATTATCAGCGGATGTGAATGAGGGCTCTGATACATTTTGGTGAGGCTTCCATTGGGGCATAATTATCATTTTTACATAATGAAGTGACTACAAAGGAGCCGGCCTGCATCCCAAGAAGGGAGCCGAAACGACGAGGCATACAGAGGAACCATTACTCTTTCCGCTCGTGTTCGAGCCCAGATTACCGAGTTATGATTTGCGCTATAGACTCGCACCCGAACTAAACGCAGCTGAGCTGAGATGCTGTGGCGTCGCACTTCTCTCTGCGATCAAAAATGACAAAAGGGATGATTTCCCTGCTCGGCTGCGTACAAACGCGAGGAAGGACGAACCGAGCAGCATTTCCACGGTCCATCCCTGCAAGGATACAGGCAGTTAGTTTTGGCACAAGACTGCGAAAACCTGGCCGCATGTCAATGCGGGCACAAACACCCTAATGTTTGAGTTGTGGGTGGTGCAACAAAACAAACCAAAGGGCATTGTGTTCAAACAACAGGCAACGCTCTGCCCTCGTACAACAACACAGCCGTATTTTTAGATTTTCTTTTATCATCCATGCCAGAATAAAATGCCTTTCAGGCCTAATGAGTGAGAAAGGGACTGGGCCTGGAGTCAAAGGATTAGTGGCACTGAAGAAAAAACTGCAAAATGAATCAACGGCCTATTTCTATGATGATAGCATTTATTGTGTCATTTTAAAGAAAACCAGCGGAGGAAACGTGTGTTTGCTGCAGGTTTGTTGTCCCCGCAGCAGATGCACGACGACGCGTGAATTGTTGCGTTGATGTAACCGAGCTTACGGACGGCAGATAAGCTAGTTTGTCGTGTTTTGATTTGGACACAACATTATCTGTGGGGCTTTTTCGTCTCAAGGCCAACATCCCACTGTAACAACTGCTTCCACGCTTTCTTAATCTTATTACAGTGCGCGCACGCTCGTAAAAGAGGAGCCTCTTTTACGCGAGGCCTTTGCTGACCTTTTGAGCACTTGCAATTTTTTTCTCGCCACCAATCTCATGTAGGTTAGCTGGCAGAGCAGAGCCGAGCGAGTGCTGCTTATTATGTATTACTTTGCTTTTGTAGTCCCTCCACATCGTTACTCATCCAGTATGCTTAAAGGTGCTCTCCCCTCTGGCAAGCACAACTATGACAGTCAGCTTGGAAGTTAGAAGTCTTTCAAAACTCGCCTTTTTTCCCTCCCTCTCCCCGTGTCTGCCGCCTCTTTTCTCTGCCTCTCTTGGTGTCCCCACGTCTATCTCTTCCTTTCTCGCTCTAGTCCTCAGAGAGCACCTGACTGACGTGTTGTTCAAGGATGAAAAGCACAGTGGAGGGGAATCCAAAAGCAAACAACACAAAAATATACATGAGAGGACGGGAAAGACACTGTTAAACACACACGCACGCACACACACGAGCATGCGCACACACAAGTCTAAGAGGAACCCCTTAGGATTATCACCGGCACGACACTGGACACTTCAGGGAAGACAGCATCTGCTCACTTCCATATTTAATACTGCAAAAAAAAGAAGTACATTGTGTTCTCGAGAAACTTTTCATTTTCACTTTGTGTGAATGCAGAACCAAATACAGTCATGCGAACAGGTTTAATCCTCCCCAGACTTCACGTTTCCGCTGTCCAGGTGGCTATAGAAAGTTCCCAAGTGCCCCGAGGCATTCACACTGTGACTAAAAGCCATTTTGCACAGGAAATTTTGACAGACATGGGGGCCTTTGACTTTCAAAGAACTGCTTTTACATCCATCTTTTCCACCAAGTTATGTAAGGTTTCCTTGGTGCTCTCTCCCTCTCTGTGAGTGTGTGTGTGTATAAAAAATAATCATCCAGGACACTGGTGTATGTGCAGGGGCAGTAAAGTTTAGCAAACACACATGCAGGAGGCTGAAGTATCCGTGCGCACACGCTCTGCTGCTTCTCGATGGGCAGTCGGACTGCTGCAGGACTCAAAACAAGCGAGGGAGCGCTGCAGGAGGCAGTAGACAAGGTTACAAGGAGACCATATGCTCTGACTGCCTGTACGATGGTGACAAAAAGGCCTCCTGTTTAAAAAAGGACAACGTTCCCTTTTTGTTTCTGTCCTTCAATCACTCAGACACATATTCAGCGGATTAATATAATGGGGAGAATAAAGGCAACCGCGCTCGAGAGGCTGTCCAGCGAGCCTGAAATGGACAGCAACTGTGACAGCTGCTTATTCTGCATTGACTTTAAAATGAGCGATGATTGTGTGTTTGGCTGCCATGTTATTTATGGACCTCACAAAGTGGGTGGTTGATTGGAGGAAAGCTGAGACCTTGAAGAGGCCTGAATTCAAGGTCTTTAACACACACAGAAACCCACTCAGAGAGTTTATTGGAATGAATGTGCAATAGTAAACTGCTCTGCACTTCATCACTGTCTAGTGCAAACTTCATGTAACATGAAACCCCAGAAACGTCATGCTCATTTTCATCGGTTTAAATCATCGCACAATAAACTGTGAAATATTATCTGCGGTCATCTGAGCCCGAGTGGTGCTGACGAATTCATTCGGTGAACCAGTCCCAGCACCTACCAGCCACATCACCTCCTCAGCTGCTCGTTAATAAGTTAATAACATGGTGCGTTTAGACATGTAGACGCGGTCAAGGATTTAGTGTTTTAAGCGACTGGTTGTTGGTGCCAGACTGAGTATTTCAGAAACTGTTGATCTGCTGGGATTTTCCTGCACAACCATCTGTAGAGTTCACAGAGCGCAATCTGAGAAAGAGAAAATTTCCCGTGAGCGGCAGTTCTCTGGGTGAAGATGCCTTGTTGATGTCAGAGGTCAAAAGAGACTGGCCAGACTGATTCGAGCTGATAGGATGGCTAAAAAAAACACTTGTTACAGCCAAGTTATGCAGAGAAGCAGCTCTGAATGCAGCAGGAAACTGAGGCTACAGTTCGTACATGACAGAACAAGACGAGTCTCCGTTTCCACTGCAGTCCTTGGATTTGGGTGGGAAAAATTTGGTGTAAACAACATGAAAGCATGGATCCATCCTGCCTTGTATCAGCGGTTCAGGCTGCCAGAGGTGGTGTAATAGTGTTGGGGATACTTTCTTGGCACACTTTGGGCCACTTGGTATCAAGCAGAAAACTAGCAGAGTGTTATTGTTGTCCAGCCCTTCACGATCGCAGCGTACCCATCTTCTGATGGGCGCTTCCAGCAGGATAATGCGATAGCGAATTTCATGGCGCTCGAATGTCCTCCACAGCTACCAGATCTCAGTCGAACAGAGCAGGGATGTCAAAGTCATTTCACTGATCCAGGGACACATAAAGCCCACTCTAATCTCAAGTGGGCTGGACGAGTGAAACTCCACTTTCTGTCAGTGTAAAGATGGTCAACTACACATTCAATCACTGAGATGTGTTAATATAAGATAAAGAAGTGCAATTTCAACAGCACGTGTCAGTTTTTCTACATGAGAAATGTGTATAATTACAGAAAAAAGTTCTGTCATTTGCCCTGTCCTGACTGTATTAATAAAACAAAGTTTTAAATGAACTGCTTTGGTGTAGTATGAACGGCTGTGGGAAAAGCTGTAAAACACATAAAAATACAGTTAAAGGTCCAAAAATGTATGCTCCCCTTCATATTTTCCAAAGCCACCCAGGGGGCCAGATTGGAGTCTTTTCTGGGACGATTGTGGCCCCCGGGCCTTTTGTGTGACACCCAATAGAGCAATATAGCACCTTTGGGATGTGGTGAATGCAGAGCCTACAACTCTGCAGCAACCTTTGCTTTGAAGAGTTAAGGCACCTCCGAAGGCAAAAGAGGGTCCAACGTACCTAAACTGGCTGGTGAGTGTTTGTCTCTGTGCTTCTAATCAATCTTTACAGCATTTTAAATTACTTGTTGTTCGCAAATAAAGCTGACTGATTAACCATTTGTGTCACAGTGAAATCCAGTGCAATAAAAATGCAATCTCCAGCTGTTAAGCGGAGCAGGACTTGGTTGCGTGCAGCAGGATGTCGTGAGCAGTAAGAAGCTCTAAGGTCAATAATGGCGGCTCTATCGCTCGCACGCTTTATTGTTTTGGGTTTTTTTTATCCCGGCTAATGGCCATCAGAGGCTGACAGCCGTCTGTCGACATGCAGGCAGGAATCTTCTTAGCCTGCAGATTACGCCGAGCCCGCGACTCTATTTTCACTCCCATCATGTACCTGTATAGTAAAATATGTCAGCGAATGAAGTCATGTTTCAGCAGGGCACTACCGGAGGAGTATATTGCAATGCTGACTAACAGAATGACAGATGCTTTGAGTGTTTCGCTGTTGAGTGACAGCAGACTTGTCAGGGCTTTTGTGTGGCTCTGCTGCCATCTTTTCATTTTGGCTGCTGCCAGTGAGGGAGGGACGCATCTATGCAGCCACAGCTGAGTGAAAAGGCACCTAGGAGGCATTTTTCTGAGCTTGTCAGACACAAGAAATCTAATCCAGACAGCCAAGAATTGGAATGTAAATGAGAAACCCGAAAATAGCAGCTGTCTCTGCGTAATTGGAACAAATGGAAGTTGGATGTGTGGTAGAAAATAAAAACAAGAAAACAACTGGGATGTAACGTGACACTATTTGCTGACAGTTACAATAAGCTGGGGAGAGCCGAGCCACAGGCAGGCTGTTGTTTGTAGCCAGGCAGCTTATAGTTTCTGTCAAACCGCTGCTGATCTCAGATCTTGAAGGTCGCAATTATGTGCCCCCCTACCCCCCCGCCTCCTACTATTCCTGCTTCATCCCTTTCTGCTGTTATCCTCCTCTTTTCCTTTAAACCCCCTCTGGTGTCCTAAGCAGCATTTAATTGTGAAGGGCTGAGCCGAGGAAGGAGTAATCAGATGAGAACGGAGGCAGGGGGAATCACGTGGGCACACATTCACTAAAGGGGGATTAATAACACTGGCGTCTTGATTGAACTTCGGCTGCTCTCCCTGGCAAATTGGAGGTGGGGCAAGGGGAGAAAAATAGTGACACGGCGAGAGGAGGGAAAGAGACGAGAGTTGTAAAGACGAGGACGATCGGAGGTTCTCAGATGAGAGCAGCAGGGAGAGGAGACACAGATGAGGAGAGAAGAGGGAAACAGAGAAAGGGAGTTAGAGCAGTGAGAGGGAGTGGGAGGAAGAAAGAGCGAGGAGAGGAGGCAGTGCAGCGCAGTGCGGGGGGGAGAGAGACAGGAAGGGAGAGAGAGAGATGTAGAGACAGGAAGCCTCCACTGCCACTGAGCCAGTGAGATGCAGGCAGGCAGAGAGAGACGACAGAGGGAGAGAGAGGCCCTCGGCATCTCCACGACTGGCCCAGCGAGGGGGCGAGGGGCTCAAGAGCACTACAGCGGAGAGAAGAGTGGGAGGGGAAGCTGAAACTGAGGGAAAAGAAGAAGGGCGATACAATCAGAAGCAGGCTTCGCCAGGAAAAAGGGGAGTGGGGTGAGTGGGACTAGAGCCGAGGAGGGAAAAAGCAGATAAAAGTTTTGGAGACGGAGTAAGAGAGGGGAGAGGGAAGGGGGGGACGAGACTGAACATCAGAGCGGATAAAGCCCGTTAATGGCAAAGGTAGGAGGAGATTCGTGGAAGAAGAGGAGGAAGCTCTCGGTGTCTCAGGAGTCCTCCCGTTCCCCTTTTACTTCGTCTTCATTCTGCCAGGCTGCCGGACATCATCCATCACCATGTTCTCTGACAGCAGGGCTCCGGCGCCTGGGGAGCAGAAAGGCTTCAAGTCCCACACCCCTCACTTCATCCCGTGGCTGCGCAATAGCTTGAAGCCTCACCAGAGCAGCGACCTGGGGCTCAACGGACCGTACAAATCCAACTCAGAGACCCGAAACAACCTGACCCCGCTGGAGAGAGCCAAGGGGATCGGCTTTTTCTCCATCCAGGGGAAGGACCGCGGAAAAAAGGCTGAACTTCGGTGCAATGGGGTGGGGAAGGCGAGGATGCTGCCAGTTGCGCTGAGGGGGCACCACATCCTGCCAGGGAGCCTGGGGAAGCAGAGGGAGGACAGTCCTGCCAGGTGGAACCGGACTAAAGAGCTTGGCACAGACCGCAACGCACAGACCAGCCCAGGGGAGGGGCCGCAGGGACCAGCCAACAGCTCCTCCGCTGCTCAGGGCAACCACACCTTTGTTAGGAAGCACAGCAGCCACCTGAGCCCCCATCAGTCGCAGAGTGACAGCAGTAGCAACTCAGTGAAGAAATACGGGCCACTGCTTGGACCTCCTGCTGCTCCTGTTGCTGCGCTGCTCTCTGAGGAGCCAAACTTTAACGTGCCTGTTGTTATGTGTATGGAGGGCAAAGAGGGGAAGGTGTGGGACTGCGCCAGCCACACCACCCACCGTCAGAGAGACCACCGTTCATCCAGCTGGCTGAACTATGACACTCAGGGACTAATAGAGAGGCAGCGTGGATTCAGCTCCAACTTCAGCTACACCAGTAAACACAGCAGGAGCTCCCAGAGCCAACGAGACCTGACAGCGCTGCGGGAGCCACCTGTGGAGGATCTAAACGGAGTTATCTTCTCCACCGAGGTTCCTCACAGGGGGCTCAGCAGTATGACAGCTCTACAAGGCCCCGAGAAACCCAGACCGAGCTCAGAGCGCACCGCTTTCCTGGCTCAGAACCAGACGTGGGCCCAGCACAGACCAAAGAGCGAAGGGGAGTCACAGAGGAAAGAGGCCGGCTGCAGGAGGAAGGTGGTGCGAAACCAAATTAAACGGGTGGTGGTCAACCTGGAGCAGGTTCTCAAAGCCCTGAGGGATGTTCATCAGGAAATGAAAGAGGTAACATGACATATTTTTCTCGACTATGACTAAAAAAATGAGATGAAAGCTTTTTCAGTGTCAGATTCAGCCACGTCACCCTCTCAATCATCACATTTCACTCGAGCGACTGAGAAATCCAAACAAAACAGGACAGAAAAGTTACTGCGTCCTTTCACATTCATTTTCTGAAAGTGTTCATGCTCGAGGGCCTGTGCACTGACGAATAACAAGCCGGTCTCCAAATGCACGTCCTCAGCAAGAATTTGCCATGCATTAAACAGTCAGCAGCACGGCTTGCATGAATGCAGCACCAAAATTTCCCAAATTTCCTCTGTCGTCTGTCTGCACGCTTCAGCTCGAGTCGTGTGCACAGTTTCATAAAGGTGAATGAGACACTAGTCATGCCCCATTTGCCTGATGCGTTCAGAGGTTGTTGAGATGAAGGATCTCTCCCTCCACTCGCTCTTCTTATGGACAGATGTGCTCCAGGCACAGCTGGATTGCGTCCGACGCTTTTTATAATCCATTTATGTCTGAGTTTCTCTGCCTCACACAGTAAAAGTGACACATAAATCTTGCCTCTTGCCATTTGATCTGCCTCTGTGGGGTCACAGCTAAACCCGAGGTAGTAACCTCATCATCCTGGCTGTGAGCTTTATTAATAAAACCCCAACGACTGCACACACAAAGAAGGGAAAGAGGGGGGCGAGTAAGCAGACACTGAAATAGAAAAGTCCCAAATTTTCACAACAGAGACAACAGATGAAAAGGGAGATAAGGTACCAGAGAAGACTGGTCGCATATTTATTCCAAAGCCGTGTTTTTTATTCCGCTGCATGAGCAGCAAACCTCAGCTTTGTTTAATATTCATCACGGCTACGAAAAGAAATTAGTGGAGGCCTTTGTCTGAAGCTAAACAAATATTACACTAAAGATCTCTCTCACACACTGGAGGAGGAAAAGACATCACAAAAGTGGGCTTGCACTTGAAAATGATAGCGATCCTCTGCTGAGGCGCTTTGACAGATCAAAAAACTGAACTATGACTCAGAACTTCAAGAGAAACAACAACAGAATTGAACTTAAAGAGATAAACGCAACTTAAATAACGGCGCGCCACAACAAACGTCTCTCGGCACTCATCAGGAGGACCTGCAGGGTCAACCCCCCCACACTGCTTCTAACAAACACCCTTGGGGGAAGCACATGAAAACCAGGGTCCTCTGCACTTTTATCTCATCTGATTTCTGACATTAACGAGCAGCACCTGCCCAGAGTCACTGGATGTGCATATACACGCTGTACTTCAAAGCAATATGAAATGCCTCGCTCAAACAGCTCCAGCATTAAAAAAAAGACAGAGAGAGACAAATCAGGTCATCCACTGACATCAGCAAGGATATTGAACACGGCGAACAAAACAATCCAGCACGGACCGAGGATTTATCTGTGCACATTGAGCAGGTGGCGTGATGGGTCAAGCATTTTCCCCAGAGTAATTTCCTCCAATCTCTTCCATCTATGTATGGCTGTGTGTGTGGCTGTTTCTTCTAGTCTTGTTGTGTGGGTTGTGTGTGTGGATGCTCTGCACGCACTTGGATACATGCGCGTGTGCCTCGTCTGATTTTTACTAAACTGGCAGGACAAATCTGATTTGTTTTACCAGACTGAGCTGCGCTGCTTTAACTTAGTTCTGTTTGTTATGAAACATTTATTTGAGGTTTGCAGGAATTCATCTTTGTACAGCTCTGTTAAGCTCCTGCCAGTGTCTTAATTTTGGATGAGATCTGAGGTCTGTGGCAGATTTGACGCTGCGCTTGGGATCACTGGCCCCTCGCGTGATTCGATTTCAGCCAAGCTGTAGCTGTCGGACAGATGGCCTCACATTTACTCAAGAATACTTTGGTATACGGAGGAGTTCACAGTGGACTCAATGACTGCAAGGTGCCCAGATCTGCAAAACCAAAATCATCACCCTGCCACCACCGTGCTGACAGATGGTAGAGGGGTTGGTGCACCATGGGCAAACATCTCCACTTTGGTTTTGTCTGTCCAAAGAAATTTGTTCCCGGAGTTTTGTGGTAACATGCTAGCTGAGGCCTGTAGGCTCTGAGAAGTAGCTCTTGGGTTCTTTGCAGTTTCTCTGAGCATTGCACAGTCTGACCTCTGCTTCCGGAAAGATTGGAGCATTGTGTTCGACACATATAGAAGTGCTATATGTGCATATTTATAGAGGTGCTCAAACTTGCTGATGATAAAATAATGACGTGTATATGAGACGTACTGGCTGCTATTTACCTCTTAATTCCTGAGGAAGCAGAAACGGCGGCGTTAGCGTTTCACACCCTGGTGGATTACGGGATCAAGCTGATAAGCATTTAAACACAGTTTCCCAGCTGAAATGCAGATCTTTGTGGAATTATGAATCTTTCCCCTTCTTCCCTTCGCTTCAGCGCTGCTGTCCAGGCAAAGAATATTTCCTCTTGTCAGCTAACTGAGGAAATGATCAAATTTAAGCCAATAGTTGTTAAGTGTGATTTGTTAAAATATCTATCATACATAATGCCAAATATTAACTGTTTCCAGCTGCACTCAAATTTGTGCTGCTATCGAGAGATTTGCTTTAGGAGTTTGACTCTTGGTGGTCAATTATGCAGAATTTATGGAGAAGAAAAAGCAGCAATTTGCAGATGGAAGTGTTATTTTTCTAGTGTGTTATTATCTCTATAATAAATTATGTATTGCAGCACTTTTATAAAACGAGTGACTCACAAGAGACAGGTTAAACAGAGCATGGTGCTACACTGATAGCGTTAAAGTGAAAATGCAGCTCGTGGTGTTTTTGATTAAACCCTCTCTGCCCGGTAACAGAGGCTTTCTGACAACGCTCAAAAACTCTTTGAGTTTAGTCTAAGATTACTCTGATGACATCACCATGACATCATCTGTTTTCACAGGCTGTTACTCACTGCCAGAGGTGAACCGATCTGTATAAGGAAACAATGGAGAGCTCTGTTCTCAATCTCTTTTCATTCAGCACACACAGCTGGACCAGCAGCCAAGCAGAGGGGCAACTCCCAAAAAGCTCAGTGTTTTACTCTGTGTGTGCAACCTTTGATCAGTCTGCTAATATGTGTTTCTCTAAAGGGGAACCTCGCCATCAGGTCCTGCATCCTCTTTCTTGGAGCAGTGGCACCAAAACCCAAAGCAAACAAAAACTATAGAAGACATTTTTCAATCACAGAAACTGGAGGAAAACTTCACTTACTGACTCTATCTTTATCTGTCAATCGTGTATTTTCTAGGTGGTGCAGCAGATTGACCATCTAACATCAACCATTGATCTGAATGAGGAGGAGGAGGAGGAGGAGGAGGAGGAGGAGGGAGCTGGAAGAGAAAGCACCAAACCTCCCAGCGACAGCAGCTACAGTTCAGGCTCGAGCTCCAGTGAAACAACTGTGGGCTTCACACATCAGAGGCTGTCAGAGCCTGCAAACCAGCCAGAAACTGTGTATTTATCTGGCACCCTGAGGGGAGAGCATCATAGCAGGAGCCAGTCTCCACCCAATGTGCAGCTGCGCCCGCTAACCTCTGGACTTTTATCGGAGAGGAGTCGGACTCTTCACCTCACCAGTAGTGTTGGGGCCTCACCCAAACACGGCGGGAAGCTGCCATACCCCAGTAACCTCACGACCCACGACCACACTCGCTCCCCCCAAAGAAGCCTCCCTGCTCGGCCTCCAACTCCTGGTCTTTCCCCTCTAACGGTAAACTTCCATCTCCCCAGTAGCTCTGGTTCTCAGCCTCACTCCCCTGGGGCTACCTCCTCCATCAGGATCAGCCCCATCTCACCTCCCTCTCCCCTGTCTTCAAAGGCTAACCCACCCCCTGCTCTTAGCCCGTCTGTCATCATCCAGACCAAAGTGGGGTCTTATCAGACCACACAAAGCGATCTCCCATCTGCTGGGCCGCTCTCTCCATCGTCCAACCTGCTGCCGTCTGCCAGCTGCCCACCCACCGACTCAGAGACTGAAACCGGGTTCGCCGCTAACACGGAGAGGCGAGCATCCTCAGCGGGACCGTCACACGTATGCGCCGCAGCACAAGGCCACAGAGGTCGCAAGCCTCCACCTTACCCACATCACAGACTCTCTGAAAACACAAAGAAAGTGAAGGAGCCCCGCAAAGCTCCTCCGTACCCTGAGAAAAGAAGGCTGCTCTCGACCACAGTGTGAGACAATGCAGCAGGAGAGGGGGGCTGATCGAATGGAGCCATATTCACAGCACCAGCCACAAGTCTGCAAGAGTGGAGAGTGATTTAAGGCTTGCCAAGCTGAGCTGAGACCAAGTTTCCAAGGTGACAAGGCGCAGACGCAACTTGGGGTGAGTATGTCAGGAGGAACAGCTTGCTTCTGCTAATGTCCTCTTACTCTCTCCTTCTATACAAACCTCTCGGGTTCACACACTGAACATACAGAGGGCATCGTAACATCTGCCTGGTTAACTGCTCTGGTAACAAGAGCCTCTATACAGATGTTCACTTTGCACTGCAGATCTCAGACTCCCACCGACTGCACAGTTAAAGGGCAAGGGACTGAAAAGGCCTAATTAGAGAGAAATTGCAATTATTGCAAAATGACAAGGCAAAGCAAGAAGTGATTACCTTAGTGCACTTCAGCCCATGCAGCCAAAGAGGTCCACTCACATGTATCAGCATCGTCTGAGGTGGATAATTGCTGTCTCACTGCAGCTCGGGCTACCTTGGCTTGCAGTGTTAAAGAGCATATGCGGGGGAAGTGAGGTCAGAGATCTGTGACAGAGCTAGAGACAAGAAAACGTGTCATAATATGAAAAACTTTGCAAGAAAGTGCCCGAGCCCAGTGTCCCTGCTCCGACTGGGTCACCAGCCTAGCACTGGGGTGCGCGTCAGGGGAGACAGGGGGCAGCTGGCCATTCGTTGTACCCTTCACCGGGCCCCTGGTGATACAAAAATCCCATCTCCTTTGCTGCCTCTGGCTTGACCGACCCAGCCACAATCTCCATCTGTTCCCCTCCAAATGTCAGGAGATGCAGAGAGAGAGAAATAGGGGGCAGGTGCGAGAGAGCAAAGAGAGAAAAGCAGACACGGGAATGCCAGCCGGATTAACTACATAAACACAGCACAGCAAATCGATGGCTCATTCATTTAGGTCAGCTTATGTTGTCCTCTCTGAAATGTTGCTTTGGGTTATTTCAGCTGGCTCTTTATTTTTCTCAAAGAATAAAGCTGAGGTTATTTTATATTCTCTCTCATGACCAACAGCCCGATAAAAAGAGCCTGTTTCTCAATAGAGAGACCTAATGGTTACTGCCTGTGCCACTCAGAGGTTACATCTTCAGCAGACGTCTAGTTTCAGTCTTTGTACAAAGACTCAGCTATTTACCCCAAATAGGTAAACACTGTGGATTTTTAAAGGTTCCTTAGGACAACAGGAGTGCATTTTATATATATATATATATATATTATATATATATATATATATTAGTGCTGTCAGCGTTAATCTTGTTAAAATGACGTTAACGCCATAACCGGATTAACGCAGCAAATCTTCGACAGCGAGTTAACGCGAATCGCCCCGTGCTTGGGGCTGGACGGTGCTAGCGCGTTAACGTTAGCGCGGTTCCTCAGCCTCACAAACAGCTAGGAATGAATAACCACTGGTGCTCCAGAGAGCGCTTCCATCACCAGCATGGTATATGTGGGATTATGTTCATAATGAATATCACACAGTGATACTCTGTGACTCATTCAAGCATTTTTAGGCAAATTTTGAGATAGTTTTATTAGTAATTAGTCATTTTTGTGCAGATCTATCCCTCAGAGGTGTCTACCATCATGCTACAAGTGCAGTGCTTACATGCTTAAAGCTGGAGCGCCAACATGACGCTCAGAAAGAATCACATCCTGAGTGTAATCTGCTAACCTGTTAACTTTAAGGACTAAAACCTTATGTGCAGCTGAGGTCAGTGGAGATCTTGTTAGTGTTGCAGGTAAACTGAATGGTTTTCCTAATAATGAGAAGTCCACACTAAAAAAAAATGCCACACTACAGCTGTGCAAAAACAAAACAAGTTTTCAAGTAATGAAAGTGCAGTCCTGTGGAAAAACTACATACATCCTTACTGCTTCCATAGGAACTGAGAAGCTGCGCTGCAGCCAGGTGCTGCTAATTAAATGCATTTGATCAACTGATCATAAGCAGAAGTTTTAGCAGTTTGCAGGTCTGAAGCATTCAGGTGTGTGTTAACTCGATGCCCAGGAGGAAATACACCAGCAGTGATCTAAGAAAAGCAATTCTTGCTGCCGATCAATCTGAAAAAGGTCATAAGTCCGTTTTCAAACAATCTGGTCCATCATTCTGCCGTGAGAAAGATTATTCACAAGTGGGAAACATTCAAGACAGCTGCCAGTCGTACCAGAAGTGAACATCCCAGCAAATCGACCCCAATGTCATCCTGTGCAGTGGTCAGGGAAATTGAAACAAACCCAAAGACTGCATGCCAATCCCTACGGGCCTCCATTAGCACCTTAAAGTTCATGACAATACATTTAGAAAGCAAAGTTGCACAAACCACAGACCACAAGGTTGGCCTTTGCCACTGGACTATGAGTGGTGATGAAGGCTGAGGCAGAGTACGGTGGAAGCAAAATAGCCTTCCAACTGCAACACAAATCACACTGTCTAATATTCTATTTCTAATTAAATATTATATATTTTAATCCTAATTAGCGCCATTATGAAAACACTCCAAACCCCATGTACAGGAATTCCCCGCACTCATGTGACCCATGGCCTCTACTGGACCCCCGGGGAAACATCTGCACACACAGACAGGCGAGTAATCTCATCTCCACAAGCAAGTTTTACTCAACAGTAGACCTTATTTGGTGCCAGTGTCTTTGAACATACAAGACCAAAAAGGAAATGCTCGACAATAACGCACAGCACCACGTTTGCGGGAAACCAAACGCAGCACGCCAGCTGTCGAGCACAGTGGTGGAGGCGTGATGATTTGGGTTCGTTTTGCAGCCACAGAAACTGGACACTTTACAGTTATTGAGTCGAACACAAACAGCAGCGGCTTGGCTGAAATATGTTCATGCAACAGAAAAAGCACAAATCTCCAACAGAATAGCTGCAAAGGTGCTGCAGCGACCGAGTGTTATCCAGACCTCACCGGGACCTTGTTCCTGCAAACCTCAGTTCCTGCAACGCTGTAAAGACCAGCGGGCCAAGATTCCTGCGCAACGATGTGGAAGACTGATAAAGTCGTACAGAAAACAATTCAAGTTATTGCTGCTAAAGGTGGCTGCAGAACCACACTGATTTGCTTTTGGTCAAACATCTCTTAACCTCCTAAGTCCCGAACTCTTTCATGGCAGCATTTTTAATTTCTCTTTGATATTTGGGCACGTTGGGACCTGATGAATGTAAAAACAAAGGATTTCCAGATTTTTGTTTCTGAGAGAAATGAGATCCACATAGGAGGACATTCGTTTTAAATTTCAGTAGAACAGTGGCAGTATAATGTCCTCGTAAATGGATATCAGGCCCTTGTGGAGCAAAATGTATTATTTTGGTCTAGACAACCCAAAATGTGATGTCCACATATGTGGACGCAGGTCCTAGGAGGTAAAGGCAACAAGTGTACAAGCTTTGTTTTAAGGGGTCACAAGAAGATGGCAAACATCCTCCTGAAGCCAAGAAAGTTGTACCCCTCAACCCACAACTTTCTGTCAATTAGTAATTAAATCGCATGAATTTAATTTTGCTCCATGTTTCTCTCCTGTCGGCCGGCACGCCCTCTTGCAGTGGCTTTGTGAACCATTACAGTGTGTCTGCACCACATTTGAACAGTTAGAGGTATTTCAGTCTGGACAGCAGCGGGGTGGCAGGGTGGGGGGTTCTGATCAAAGCTCTTTAATTGACGTCATCATAATCTAGAGTGTATTAATTCTTTGTGATGGTTGTACTGTAAAGGGAGAAGTTGAAAGTAAACATCTGTACCGCTGCCAGATGGTAAACAGCAGCGATATGTGTTCAGGGTTTGCATGACAGCATCGAGGCAGCTCCGAGTCCCATAGACGGAGTGAAATGATGATAATCAAAGAGCTACTGTGCAACAGAGACCTATTACTCGATGGAACAACCAACTCGAGAACAAAGTGTCTCATTTTCTCCCCCTGCAAGGCCACAAAACTAGAAACGAGAGTCTGAAAATGTCCCCGCTTTGCTATAAGATGCTTTAATTACAAATAAGAGCCTCTGTGGGAGTTTCATCGCACAGCTTGTTGTGATCTTAGCTCTGCCACACTTGAGATTTTCAGATGTTTCATAGTCACGGCTGTAAAAGCAGCGCTAAACGTGCTGGTTACAGTTCTGACGCTACGCTTCAAACAAACTTGCGCCGATATGCCGACAATCTAGATTACAGATTTTTCTCTTTGGCTTAACATAAAATGAATAAATCCCCACCAACTTTCTATCTCTATAAACCCATAAAGATCAGAGCTCTATAGATTCCCATTTGTGCCTGTGGATTTAGAAGAGCCTCGCTCCAAAGCTTTTCTCCCAGAAATAAAGAAGAAACAATAGAAGCTCTTTATCTCATGGCAACATTTATCTGAGGACAATATATGTTAATTTCCTACGCCAGCAGAATACATTTTAAAACAACATTTCTTATAATGCTTATTTTAATTGCAAGTTTTGCTCGGGGCCTCAGATGTCCTGTACACTGTATTTATGCTGCTTATAAACGGAGTCTAAATTAGGGATGCATTAGTGCTGCTACTAAAATCACTGTTGTTCTGGATGGGATATGATGGGGTATAAAAATGCTTTCCACCGTGTTTACTGTTGCCCAGCTTTGACAGTGCTCCGAATATTTATTGTCTCAATGCTGGCACTCAAATCTTTCCTCTTTTTATGTTTACCCTCTAACAAGCTGTGGGAGCTTCAGTGAGATCATGACTGACATTAACAAGACACAAACATTGAGTTATCTCCAGAAAATGTCTTTATTGAGACGCCCATCACATTTCATCATGAATCAGAAGAATCAACAAGTAGAAAAAGAAAACGCACAAAATAAGTAACATTGGGTTTGTTTGTTTTCAAATCTGTCACGCCAGGATCTGGAGGCGATTATTTCCAGACGACGCATCGACATCAGCGGTGACAACGAGGAAAAGGGGAAACGCTCCTGCTAAGCATTTCCTCAGTTCCTTAGGATCACCTCCGGACGGACGGGGGAAACCGATCCCGGGCCAAACAAGGCAGAGAGATAACAGGTAACACAACCACACAATCAAATCAGCAAAATCCTCAAATCTGAAATCAATCGTCCTCTGGAGACTGGCGTGGATCTGAGAGGGCTGGATCAATGACGGGGGGATAAAGGTTCTCGCAACATAAGAGAACAGGGAGAGTCACGAGGGGGGGGGGACGAAATAATGAAGTCCTTGTGAAACCTGCACATTATCCTCGCTGATCCACACATGTGGCACCGAAAGATGAAAGTAAAGGGTTCAAGGAGGACTCCGAGATACCTGCTGGCATCTCTTTTGCCTCGCGTGTTATCATCCAAACGTCTGTGCATGCCCTACATTTTAGTATTCTGTGGTTAACAATGTAACTGAAAACTTGTTGCAATAAACTCAAATTAGATCCATTTTTAATGGGAATTTGTTTGAGAAAGATTTGAAGACATAAGTGGGAATACACGTGTCCTCTTAACATGTTTAAAAGCTGCTATCTGCTGCATTATGGCTTCAGGCAAAAGCACAAAACAAAGATTTATCACAAGAAGAAGTGATTGGTGATTGCTGGGGATCAAATGTGGTGCTTACAATCATCTGGAACGGATAAACAGAGAGAGATGAAGACAGAATGAGGCAGTTCGCTCAACGGCGGCTCAGAGCAGAGCCAGACAGGGGAAATTGTTTATGTGCGCGCAGTGACGATATTGGGGAATACTCACTTTTCTCTCGGGATTACATAAGATGGATAAATCCTTCCCTAGTCTAAATATGTTATCTATACTCCACAAAGCCCCCAGACATCCTCTATACAATCACAGACATCCCCAGTGTATCAGGACACAATTCTTTGTAAATCTTGTAGCATAAGAAAAATAACTATGGAAGCACTTTATCTCAGAGCAAGCATTTTGTTGTTGTTGTTGTTGTTGTTTACTCAGCTGATCCCTTTTGTCCTGTGTAGCTCCGATCCACTATAGCAACAAAGTATCAGGTAACTTTTGTAGCGACACAAAGTGCTGTCAGGGCAGTATCCAGTTTATCCTTCTTCAATTTTTAGTTGTAACTCAGGAAGAAATCCATCCTTCATCGATCACTGAGGGAAAAGCAGAGGCTCGAGTCGGAGCTCGTCGGGATGCTCTGATTGGTCAAAGCGCTTCACTTCTGACCGGCTACAGCTCGTCTTTTCGTGTCCGTCCAATCACGGTCAGTTTGGAGAGTTGAGCGCTGAACTTTCCATCCCTGTGGGTCACTTGAGGTTAAAAAAAAAAGAGGAAATGCATGAAATGCTGCCACAGATGACGACAGAGCAAAAACAATCATTCAGCTGCAAACAAAGCACAAGGAGAACAACAGGACATCACGTCTGTAGGTTTGATGAGCTCCACCTGCAGGTGAGCTGGTGTAAATGAGACATGCCTGCTACCTGCAGGCAGTGAGCCCAACAGCAACGTTGCTGATCCTGTTAAAGACCTCGCACACAAACAGCATCTTTATCTTTTATGTATTTGAAAAAGTCTATATTTCAGCATTTTTCAGACATGCACTAAAGAAATGCTCATTTGCTTTTTCGAAGAGTGGAAAGAAAAAAAACCCATGAATCTCGTGTCTGTTTATTATACGCAGAGCTAGAAACCGCAGCGTGGCGAGCTTAGCTTACAAAGAATGCAAATGATAATTTAACCTTTATTACACTGGGGAAGATATTTATACAGGAACTAAACAACAAGCAGTTCCCATAAAGCAGGGGTGGGCAATTCATTTCCCCAAGGGGCCACAGCTTATTGGTGCGGCCCTACACAACAGTCCCAGCGTATCATGTGGCCCCTTGGGAAAATTAATTGCCCACCTTTACTCTAAAAGCTTAAACATGATCAGTTATTTTGTACTTTGATGGAGTCGTACATTAAAATACATTTTTGGATTCAGGGGCTGAACAGTTGATGCATGTTGTAGCTGTTAGCTTATAAACAAATGTAAAGGAAAATGTGTAATAAGTGGACTTCAAGCGATTTAATTAAAGCCTTACAAATTAAGAGCCTAACCATAACCTTAAAACACGTCCCAGCCTAAAATAAAACAGCACTTATAATAAATCACCAGCTGTAACACTCACTGCCTCCATGTGGCACAAACATAAGGACATGTCAGCATGTCTTTATCTGCACGTCTGAGCTCAGTTGCTCTCCTTTCCTATAGATGCTAAAGGCTACTCGTAGGTTTGTAATTAATACGCTCTCCACTGTTAAGCAGTCTATCAAAACAAACCCAGACTGCAAGTGTTTTCCAGCATCTGTAACTGTAGCGTTTAATATGCTGAAAAAGACACAGGAAATTGCTGGTCGGCTCGACTCGTCAAATCCTGCTAATCACAGTCTGGAGCCTCGGTTTGCGCGGAAACGGAATAACAAGAAATAATGCTACAGGGACAAATGACAACCCACTCACAGCTGGAGCATATGCTTTAGAGGGAAATCAGCAGGGTACTTGCAGCGTGATGGAGAGGGAGGGAGGCAGACGGAGAGAAAGAGCAAGAGATTGATGTGACAAGCAGAGGGAGTTGATTGAACACTCGGAAACACAATAAATTTCTCACCTGTTGATTCTCCGATGGTGAATTCTTCTGGCTTCAAAGGCACGTCACTCTGTCCTCCTGCTGCCGACTGAGACTGGAAACGCAAACAGCAGCCACGATGAAGACGAGGAGGAGGAGAGCAGGGGAAGAGAGACAAAAAAGAAACAATGAAACAGAGAGGGAAACAGGATGAGAGGCGGCACAGATGACAACAATTTTGTTTGGAACAGACGGGCCGGGACAGTAGGAGGACGTGACGGCAAGGTCAAGGAAATGCTGCGCGGGGGTGGCAGGTGTGTTTGTTTGTGCGTGCAAAGTTATTTCGGTCTCATCATTCAGGGAAGTTGTGTTTTTTTCCCTGTGTGTTCGTCTTTGGCTTGCAGGGCACGGAGCTGAGCGGGAGGAGGAAACATGCGCTCGCACTAATGACAGAAAGTGTCAGGACTGTCCTTGCTGTGGGAAGGAGGCGTGTCGAGGTGCGCTCCACTTCACAGACGACCACATCAGACAGGCAGACCGCGCAAAGTGGCTGAGCTCAGACCGGGCGCGGACATTAACCTTCCACGAGACATTAAAGCGCACAGACTCGATTCAGAGTGTGACGTCAAGAAGAAATAAAGTTTTCGTGCTACTTTGACTCACTCGACTTGTGTTAGTTTGTCAAGGGCACATTATGGGTTTGTTGTATACAAGTGGAGGGAAGATGATATGTCCAACCCACCCATGTCCAGCTTATGGTCGGGTACATTCTGCTACTCGGGTGACAAATCCAAGTCCTCGAGCTACAAAATCCCGCAGCTGCAACTTTATCGACTTTGTGTCTGGGGGCACGCCTTATGTAACGGGCGCCATCGTTGTAGTAAAGCAACATATTATGCATTCGCTTTTCATTGATTTCTAAGTAGAGGGACCCAGTGCCGCCCCTTTTTGCAGAAGGCTCGTGTGCCAACATTTAAAGTTGAGCAGTTAATCAAACATATTTGATAGGTGATAAATCACAGAACACTGCAAAACATTATCTGCTTCCAGCTTTTCAAATGTGAGAACTGGCAGCTTTGCTGTATTTTATAATCACTGAAAAATTAACCGTGAAATGCTTCGGACAGCCATTCGATCACACCGAGGAACTTGAAGACGTACTCTTGGGCTGCGAGATGGAAGTTTTTAAAATACTTTTCAGATATTATGAACTAAATGAATATTAAAATGGTAAGCTGCTGCTTCTTTCTCTTTGAGTCCGATTAGACAAAAGTCTGAAGGCAGCTCATCCTGTTCACAAATCATTAAATGTCAGACTTACAATAATCCTCGTTCGTGCGGAGACGTGACACACTCTGACATTTACATATCCAGGAACGAGGCGCAAGCGTCATTATCAAACTGTTTAATTAAATACAGCTCTGAGATTTTTTCTCTATTTGTCGCACGAGACGAGATAAAAGTGCAGATGGCGACAGCTGTGACGATCTTACAGCCCCTACGTGCTGGAGAAAAAGCGTATAAGAAGCTGCTGCACACAAACGTCTGCCTCAGATTTGGTCCCAGAGGCTGATGAATGTGTTGCTGGTATAAAGGTGGATGTTTTATTATTTGCAGGCTATGCAGAAATGCTCATCAACAGAGTTTCGCCTTGTTTTTCCTGACAACTGTGCTGATGAAGCTTTAATCTCTGCACCGAAGGGGCGCCTGGAACAGCGAGGCAATGCAAAGCAGAAAGTTTTTGTTTGTCCTGTCAAACCAACCGCAGAACTGTGAGGGGTTATGATGTGTTGCACCGACAGTATCCCAACTACGCTGCACAGGTTGTGGTGCAGTTTGACTACCAACAGGCAAACTTCAGTGCAAGGAAGAAAGACCTGCACTGAACCGCTGGCTTTAAGCGTGACTCATCTTGAATTTGAAAAAGAAACCAGATGAATCCAAGCTGAATGAGCTTACAGTGCTTTCATGTGATGTCAGGAAAATGAATCCCTGACTGGAGATATTCACGTGTCTGAGAAACCTCTGGCGCTTTAGACAGAAACACAGCGAACATGACGGCAGAAACTCTCGGTGCAAATTCATGATTGGCAGGAGATTTGGTGCAGCGTCTGCATTACTGCGGATGGTGCCTGGGCTCCGGCTCGGAGAGGCGATGAGGAGCTTAGAATCAAGCTGACATCGTACGGAGCCAGCTGAGGTGGTTCGGCCATTTGATTAGGACGCCTCCTAGGTGAAGTGTTTTGGGCATGTCCATCAGTGAGGATAGCCCTCTAATATGCTGTTAGGCTGTAACCATTAGTTACCATCTATGCAGGCTGGGCTAGATTAGTGAAAGAGGTTATTTATTAGTAGTACTTCTGACAGAAAGTCAGTGGAGCGCTGTTCTGGAATCAGCTAACACGGTGTTGTTCTGCTTTGGGCCATGAGAGGATGGACGCGGGACTCCTTGTGGACATCATTCAATAGTTTGCATCTTCAAGGACCAGCCCGAAAAACAGTGAACCAACCACACACCTGCAGGCGAACTCCAGCCAGCTTTTTAAAGAATCATGTGGAATATTTATCGGCAGTGTCCACAGCAAGTATGATCCTGGTTTTAAAAGCATCACTGAAGGACAGCCCTCCTCTGGAAATGGGATCAGCCCACTGACAGTAATAAATAACAAACTCAGCAGCACAAAGAAACAAAACCCAGCAATCACAGTTTTTCAGCTTTGTCCATGCTGAGCACTGGGATAATTTGACAACTCAAAAACAAATGAATGAACACAGGCCCACTAAAAGCTCAGCTAACAGTTTCTTTGTACTTACATACGCGTTGACATACTCGATTTTGGTTCCCTTCAGTTCAGCTTTGAACTGAGTGAAAAACAGGTACGACTTCCCCTGAGGCCTGGCGGGAATGAAAAGGAAATATTTGCTGTCAGTGTCACGCGTTTGCATAAATTCATTTCAATCAGAGGTTAGAAGTTTGCTGTGTTGTTTCCCCTTCTAGTCTCTACCGCCACTGTCACGATTAAGCAAAATCAATGAGGTGACTCAGCAGACGCACACATTAGCGGTGAGGGTGCTCTTAGCATCGGGGTCACCGAACTGAAGAAGAGTACCTCCGCGGGCTGCTCATTGGCCTGTGAGTGTTGTCCTGGTATAACTGCAGTTACGGGGACCTAAATCTGGTTACACAATCACAACACGGGGGCCCGACTTCCTTATGGGGACATTTTAGGGTGAAGGCAGGCTTTAAAGTTAAGGTGAGGTAAGCAGTAGTTGTGCAGCCTCCATTAAGCCAATGCAAGTCAGTGCAGCGTCCTCTAAAATCTGTGTCTCACCTCCACACAGAGCAGGAGAACAGTCTGTTGTCATCAGTCAGGCCCACACTCATCAGCCATTGCTGCGTTACAGAAAAAAGGGACGATATTTTAGCATAAAGACCGCAGTAATCAGTGATGTGAGGCTGGAGACGCACAGTGAGAGAGGGGGAGGCGCTCACCTCGTTGGTTCCTCCTTGAGAGGCGTACGTGAAAGAGCATTCATACTCCCCCTGCAGATGGAGAATGAAACCAGGTGTTAGAGCCACGTTTTGGATTTACCTACAAAACTTTCCTGTAAAACGAGAAACTCTTTGTTCCACTGATCTCACTCAGGTTTCAGTTTAACCTTACATAGAAACAAAGACAGAATACGGTTGCATGTAAACTCACATCCTTTCCAATAATACCCTGAACACTAACACTTTACTCTTTAGGAGGAACCCAAGAAGCTCTGTTCTGTCTGTGCATCGGAGGTTAGCGAGGGTGGTCTCTGCCAGACGGCTCCCCTAAGAAAAGCCCAGAAACTATTTCTTTATTTTGTACTGAGGTCTCAAAACCTTTCTTAATGCTAGAGCGTGTCAGATGTTGTTTATGGGGGAAAGAGTTGAGCCAGATTAAAAAAGCCATAAGAAATTACCGCTGGTCTTTTTGGTTTTGGATGTTTCTTTTGCTTGTTGATCATCATTTAAAAGAACGCCATTTAAAGTCTGGTCTACGTGACCTGGTACAGATGTTGAGAATTAGCCTGGATACTGCTAAAAAAACAATTTCTCTCTATTCAGATTTCAGCGTAGCACGACAGACACGCCCGTGGTTATTTTCTGCCACATTAGTAACAGCTTTCACCAGTTTCAGCTTGAATAGTTCATTCATATTAAGCTTTTCAGCATCACGTAGACTGAATGGCTCCGTAACGTAGTGGTTAACATAGTCACCTAACGTATAAAAAGGCCCTTGGTTTGATACCAGGAGGAATCACAAACTGTTTGGGGTTGGCTCGGGAATCTGGTAAATCCAATGTGTACTGAGCCAACCTGAAAGTAGTTTTAAATATATTTAATTGGTCCTGAAATGAGCTAAATGAGCTAAACAGGGCTTCCTGATGTGGAGATAAGATGTGCATGAAGCTTTAGAAAATGTGAATGAGGGCAATAATGTTGGACATCTAACTGCAACATTTCCTACTGATGAAGGCCTTCCTCTGGACCATTCATACTATACTAAAGTAATTAAGTAACAGATTGAAAAAATGAAATGAAAGAAAAATTCCAGTTTTTTCACTTTGTAGTACAGAATTCGTTTACACCTTTATTTCTTAAATCTCGCTGACAGATTCCTCTCATTTACTACAGCAGCATTTGTCTATTACGTAGAAAGAAATGAGAGGTAAGGTTGTATTTGCACTTTTTTTTCTTATATTCAGATATCTGTGGGAATAAATGTGCAGCTAATCTTCGGTCCACTGACAGAGAAGGGGAATTCCACTGCTCTGGACTCTGGACACTTGAGATTAAAGTGGGCTGTCTGTGGCCAACGACGCAGAGGGAGTCTGACATTCCTGGTTTAGAGCATGAAAGTGAGTCAGAGTCACACCTCTGCCATCGACAACGAGGAAATAACAAATAATAAGTCAAGCTACAGCTGGACGAGTCAGCGAGTTTCTTTTTCTAGTTAAAGAAATAATCTAATGTAACAGCTTGTAAGATGACTTTGACTTTTTTAAACTGCGACTCTGCAAACACCTCCCACGTCAGAATATTAGAGACACGTAATGGTTCTCTTTGTCACCGCTGAAGCTATCAGGGACACCTGAGCTTTACCTGCTGTGACCAATGACAAGTCAGCTTTTCTTTGATTAATCAAACAAGAAAAACATTAATTCATTAAATAATTAGTTCGATCGTTAGTTTAACAATCAGACAAAAGTTGTTTTTACAATTTAAAGTGAGCAGTCTTTAAGTTAAAAGAAAAGAAACTCTCAACCAATCAAAAGCGCCATTGTGACAGCGACGTGTCAGCCCCTCACTGGCTGTGTCGTCATCAGACAGCGACTAAAGCTGCCCAGCAGATTGTAGTTTTTGTCTTTTGTTGTTTATAACATCGATTATTTCCGACTGTAATAAGAGAAGCAGACCTCAGCTGCTCAATGATAATTAATTTATCTATTAATATGTTAATAACTGACTGATAAATCACATTGGAGTGGGTTACAGTGAGCTGCGCGGGGAATTTACTTGAATTCAAATTTAATCCACGTAAAATTAAATTTTACGATTCAGGATTTATCGGTAGCTCCGTGTTTCCCTGCACGAGGGCTCGTTTTAAAGCGGGAGATTTACAGCGAGAAATAAAGACACCGCTCGGCGGAGGCACTTACGATGCCCTCGGAGAAGGTGTGCACGACTCCTCCCGGTTTCACGTTGAACTCCACCGTCTTCGCCTGCTCCTCGGACGCCTCCGCCGGGACACGCGCTGCAATCAGCGCGAGCGCAAACAGAAACGCCAGATTACCGGCGCAGGTGTTACTTTGACGAGCCATGTTTTCCTCCTCTGACCTGCAGCTGGTGCGAGCAGCGCCTCCGGTGTCCCGTCCACTGTGAGTGTCGTCACACCCCACGTCACGAACGCTGTAAAACAGAAACAAAAGGGCTACGAGTAACATCACCGCGCGTGACTGACAGATAATAATAATAATAATAATAATAATAATAATAATAATAATAATAATAACTGTGTTAAATGTTGACTGAATAAAGTTACTTTAATGGAGACGCTGACCGTGTTGGCCACACGGTGTCGCTGTAGTTTAACCAATTTTACACAGTACTTTATGTTTAAGGGATACTAAGGGTATTATTATTATTATTATTATTATTATTATTTAAGCACGAAGAAATAATTTAATTTTAGCATTTTATTTTACTTGTTGTTATTATATAAGTGATGTAACAAAATAGAGATAAATAACAGAGAGATAAGAGGTGTGAAAGAGTTTCTATATTTGTCCTTGTGGCAGTAGAGATAATTCAGTCTGTTAGGAAATGTGCTCTGCTGTCTGTCCCGTAAGTGTTGCAGGGGGTGGTCAAAATGACTGAAGAGTCTCCACCACACCTGCAAAGGAGTCCAGTTTGCAGCCCATCACAGAGTGGGCCTTCATCAGCTTATTGGTGCTTGTGTGTGTCTAGAGCTCAGATGAAGCTCCCCCGGCAGACCACAGCAAAGTATGCCGTGATCACCACAAACTGAGTGGCAGAAAATGATCACTGAATGATCTCAGCCTCCTCAGACAAGAGAGGCTGCTCATCCCCCATCGTGCAGCCGGTGTGCTGCTCTTCCATTTAAGCCTGTTCTTATTTATATGCTAATTTGTAGCATTACGCCACTACAACCTTTTTAATTCGACACTCTGCTGCATTTATCTGCCAGTTTACAAATTCTTTGTACAAATTGATTGAAATCCTGGAAGGCAAAATAGTTAAGCCTGCAGTATGTCATCTATAATTTTTACAAAGGGGTCATTAGTTGGTGCGATCATTGGTAAAATGTCTGACGCTCTGATGCTGGGTTATTTTATATAACGCCTTTAGATTACTTATACAGAACAATTAGTGTTTAAGCAACATGCTGCTGTTTCTGCTGCTGAGTTACTTTGAAGTATTTCATGTGCAGAAATATTAATATGTGGAGGCCAAATTAATCAGATGCGTCCAGAACTTTAATTAAATTGAATTTATATAGCAGCAAATTACAAGGCACTTTATACTGGAAGGTAAAGACCCTACAGAAAAGCCCAACAATCAGAACAAGGCTGACATCTGTATTTATTATTTTTAACCACCTGGCTGTAGCCCTGAATGTTTGGCCAAGGATGTCACATTCAGGTGTGAAGGGGTGAGGTCAAAGGGCACATTTTGTCTTTCCAAACACGTGCAGCAGTTTAAGAGGAGCATTAGCTGCTGGCTCATTGTTCTTATTCTTTCGCTGCACAGATACTGAACGCGATAACATCCTTCATTAAGATGAAAGCTGATAAAAGGACACGTTTCCTATAAAGCACACTGCAGTTACTTCCCCAGTGTGTCCACATTTTCTCCACAATTAGCAATGTTTGTATTTCCTGTCTGGGATTTAAGAAAGAAAGAAAGAAAGTGTACTTTATTGATCCCCGTGGGGAAATTCCTCTCTGCATTTAACCCATTCACTCAGTGAAGCAGTGGGCAGCCATTGGAGTGTGTAGGGATGGTACCTTGCTCAGGGGTACCTCAGGGTAGCTGTTCAGGGGAATCGAACCCCCGACCTTCCGATCATGGGGCCACCACTCTACCTACTGAGCTATCCCTGTAGTAATTACACACTCGCAGCCTACATATGTACCACAGCCCTTTTAAAACTGTCTATACTGCTGTAGTTATAACTTTTGTTATAGAGTTTCATGTATAGTATATTTAATATAGTATATTACACACTGTGGCAATGCTCACAAGCATATACAAAGCGGGATGAATGAAATACTTAGATCAGCCCGTCTGGCTCCAACGACCACGCCACATTCAGAGTGACTTTTAAAAGAACCTTTTTGCTGATTTTGATGTTCAGTTTGAACTTCAGCAGGTCGTCTCGGCCACGCCTCTATGTCTAAACGCACTAACGTGCTGCCACGCGGTTGGCTGATTAGAAATTTGCGTTAATGAGGAGTTGAGCAGGTGTACCTAACAAAGTGGCCGCTGAGTGTATATATCCTCCAGTGCAAAAGTAAGAATAAGTACTTAAACACAGCTCCTGCTGTTACAGTTAGACCTAGAAACTGTTGCTGTCACGCTTCTGTACAGAACCGCAGCAGATGAAATGAGTCAGTTAAGATGCAAATGAAGAATCTCTGCTTTAATCCGAGGGGTTGAACAAAGATCCTGCATCAACACTTGACGAACAGCTGTCACTTTATTTATCCGCGGCTCAAATGTAATTGCACAAATTAACATAATAATAAACGAGCTGTTCATTTTCAAAACTTTGTCATAAATCCAGTAAGATTATTTGTTTTGTAATCCACACATATTAAATCCAGACTACAATAATTAGGCGCGTGTAAACTGCATTTCTTTGGTATTGCTTTTGACTTACTCGAGATTTCTTTAGGCGCTGTTTGAGGCCCGCTCTGCCTCAGCAGGCTGTGATTCATGAGACAACCCTCCGATTAAACTTTGCACTACTCTCGTGCTCTTGCATGAAAGCATATAGCAAACATGTCGACAGCTGTCTTTTTCACACTGCAGTAACATTTTGTTTTACACGAGGCAGCAGCACAGTCTCACGTCTGCTCACGTCTCCGTGGATGTGTTTTATATGTCTCCGGAGCCAACATGCGTCCTCCCGGTGTAGCGTGAACAGATGTTAGGCACGGCAGGAGGCACGCTAACGTCGTCTGACAGCCAAGTGTAAAGCCCATAAAACAATATGAACATTCAGAACAGAAATAAATGGAAGGCTTCAGCTGGACGACCCCCCGCCCTCTCTCCCCTGCACCTCCTCAGCCAGACCTCCTCCCGGCCCCAAAATAATACAATAACAGGATAAATAAAACAGCATGCATTTGCACAGGGCTGTCGAGTGTTTGCTTCAGGAGGGAAACCACACACAGGATTCTTCTCTTTCAAACAGGGGAAGCTGTTGAATCTACAGCGGTGTGTAAACGGCCCAGTTTAGAGCCCTCGTCCCGTCCAGGTAAACATTGTTTCCACTTTTGGGACATCAGACGCCGCCGGCGGGAGAGCCGTGAAAATGATTCAGTCATTTCCCCCCCGCTCGCACAAATAGCTTCGACTCTTTGCTTTAGACAAACAGTTCACTCACAGCAAACACAGAGCACGGATGGAGGAAGGGAACATTAAGTTGACGTCGAATAATTTCACTCGTGATGGAAGCTCGTATTCCAGACTTTACACACTCACTCACACGGTGGGAGGAAACACAGCAGCACGTCGGTGCTTTTATGTGTGTGTGTGTGTGTGTGTGTGTGTGTGTGTGTGTGTGTGTGTGTGTGTGTGTGTGTGTGTGTGTGACTCTACAGGCGTCAGGGTTAATTTGGTGCTTTTATTAGTTCTGAGTAGCTGCTGTGGAGCTGAGTCGCCCTGTGGCGAGAAAACTTTCCAATTTCTTCCTCTTAGTTAAAAACAAGGAAAACTGCATCGTTTGTTTCTTACCTCTGGGTGATTGATCACCGTGGCTACAACTGCAATGTTTTGGTATTTATGTATTCATGGTGCTGATGTCTGCGATCGATCTGAAACAGAGTCATATGTGATGGTTTTACGCTGTTATGAACATCTGGACCCACAGTGGGCCGGGCCTCGTGGTTTCTAACTGACAGGTGCTGGATACAGGAAGAGATCACACTGTGCACGTCGTGATGCGGCCACTGGTGTTTGGAGTTAACAGCAGATGTAGTGACTTGATCAGACCTTGTCAGATCTGCCGTATTTCTTCGTGGCTCTGATTGGAAACATTCCTGGGATATTCTGGTCCATACTCGCATTGCACAGCTGATGCAGATTTGTTGGCTGCACAACCATGATGTGAATCTTCTGTTCCACCACATCCCAAAGGTCTCTTTTGGATTGAGATCCGTTGACTGTGGAGGCCATTTGAAGACAGTGAACTTACCGTCATGTACAAGATACTAGTTGAAGATAATTTGTGACACAGTGGACAGACATGGTCAGCAACAATACTCAGGTAGCCTCATTCTGATGCTCAGTTCAAACTTCAGAAGGTTATCTGAATGATATCTACATGACTATATGCACTGTGATTAGCCGATTAGACATTTGCAATAAGATGGACTACACCAGGTATACCTAATGAAGTGGCCAGTGAGCGTATGTTTGAGTCAGTCCCAAAACCAAAATGATCTCTTTTCAAAAGGTTTAGTTTAACAGATTAACAGGCATCTCTTATTGTTTCTAGTGATACGTATTAACATCAATCATTTTCTGCAGTGTTAACATGCAGATGAATAGGTGTACCTAATGAAGTGGCTGGTCAGCGCTGTGATAACGTTCTCTCTGAGTGCATTAAAGAGAACACTTGACATCGTGGCGCACAAAGCTGTGATTAAGTGGAGTCTGTGACCTGTTAATGCGTCCTTTTAAAATGCGTTTCAGTGATCTGGACACAAGTGGAGCGCGTCATTGTCACACACCTGTTATTGTCACACACCTCCAAGCTGCCCGCTGTGGTCCTTCGCACAAGCTTTTACTGCTGTCCATTTGTGATCTGATTGCATTTTAAAAGGTGATGTGTTTTAGTGTCTTTGAGTGTTTTCTTACCCACAGTCTGTGGCAGGAAAAAAGGAATTAAGAACAATTACCAAATACAGAGTAGAGTTAAATTGCACATAAATGTCTGAGTTTGTGTGCAGGGGATGATCAGTGTTGTGCTCACATAGGCGGTTATGCTGCCACTAAGTGACTGTAAAAATCTGATAATGCATCTTTAATACAAGTGTGATGCTTTAGTGAAGTCACAAGACAAGCGTAACAATATGGGCGTGAAACTCTAAACACGCGTGCATATTTTTAGTCTGTGACTGCTTATCGACACTGTTCCAGTCTAAGTCTGTACCCAGGAATATTGACGTCCATCATGTGTCGCTGGGGTCTGGGCTCTTGGCTCGGACACTTGTTGACTGGGCGTCTCAGACAGTCTGGGCACGGCCTCACAGACACTCAGCCCACAGTAAGAATGGCTCCGTCGCTGATGTCAGCAGTTTGCAGTCGGGTTTTCCTGCCCGTCAGTGGATCTGTGGAATTTCTCTCCTCCTTGTCATCTCCAGCCGGAGCGACCGGCAGCTCTGCCCACACCCTGCAGGCTTAGTGCACCGGCCCACCCTTAGCACACAGCAGCTGGGAGGGCTGGAGGAGGTGGCTCTGCCCTGACCCTCTTTCACACTCAGATGGTTCGCTGGCCAGAGACGGTGTAGGTTCAGCACAGAGTCCATGTTTGGATAAGAGGATGAGTGAAATGGGTTTCAGCACAGTGTGATGCGGTTATACAGGATGCGGTGCAGGCAGCATGCTTTCCATGTCATCTCCGGTAGTTTTTCCATCTCTTGCATCAGTGTGTGTATTTGATTTCCTCTGTGTCCTTAAAACATAACAAATAGAGGTGACCTCATCAGGACCGACAGACTCTTACTATTATTGTGTGAGGAACTGGAGAAGTTGGCGACAGGCTGTGACTTGATGCTGCCACAGACAAACTCTGCAAATGATTCAGTGAATGTGATCCTAGAACAAACTCCCGCGACCCCGCTCTGCACCTGTTAGCATATGCATCTCATTAAAACCCTCTTTCATTTAGGCTTACTGCTGCTAAAAGCTTCCATTTTACTACAAGAAGTTTTCTGCTGAGGTTCAAATTACTGCAGTGGGCATGTTTGGTTTGGAATGGTTCCCACGACAGTCCTGCTGTGCCTAATGACGAATGCCAAAGAAAAAGCCCGTACAATACAGGACATACCTCCTGCTTGTTTTTCTGCCAATCTTCTGTGAGGCAAACAGGCCTCATTAAAAAAAAAAAAAAAACACGGAGCAAAGAGGAAGAGTTGTGTTTTGCGCTGGTTATTTCCTCCAGACAGCGTCCCAGTTGGTCCCGACTAAATTCGGTGACAAAGTGTAAACAGAGCGAGACACTCGCAGGCGTCTCACATGGAGCCACTGCCAGGTGACTAAATGTTTTCCCAATCACTCACCAGCAATAACACAACACAACAAGCACGCAAAAACACACTGGTGTCACAGCGCTCTCGTTCTCTCGCTGCTATTTTGATGACGTTAATGAGCAAAGTGGGATCGTTTCAGGTATTTCTCTGAGGTGTGTTATTCCTAAAGCATTTAGGAAATGTACCGCTCGACACTGAACCGGCTCTCAGCTCGTGTTAACTGGTGTTAATGGGCAGCCAGATGAGTTCAGGCTGAGAAATATTTGCTCCCAATTGTAATTAGACTGATTCAATAATTAGATGTCGGGGTTGCCTTTGTTTTCAGAAATCTAAATAAGTTTTACCATAAAGTAAAAAGCTTTTAAAAGTCGAGCCTTGTTTCAGTAGAATACATAAAACTATAAACTGCTGCTGGAGCAAAGCATTGCAAATAATCCACACGTGACAGCTTTTGAACTTTTTAAATAAGAGCAGCGGCACGCTGTATACTTCAGGGTATATTTGCTGGTCTCTGACAAAATCCTAATAGATGTGATGGAGGAAAGCTGGAGCACCACTGCTTCCCCACAGTAAGCACCAAGTCAGTCTCACAGTAACAGCCAACAGCACAAAATCCACTTAAAATGAATATTCATATAAATAAGTAAAAGGTCAAATTGAGCCATCCTGGCTTTGGATACAATAAATCATATAAATACAGATTCACTTAGAAGCAAACAGATGATGGTATCAGCAGCTGCTCATTAGGAGCAGTAAGAAGAGATTAAGTACATGTTTGCCTGTGAGATGTTCAGTCTGCTGTCAGGTCAGCTCCTGTGAAGCAAAGAAAAAAATACTTTAAACATTTTTACCTCCAGAGTCACTCGTGAAAATCGAGAATACTTGACCTGACTTACACAACGATCCTGCAGTTTCTCGCCTGGACGTAGCTTCCCGTGTACCTGACGTCACACTGAGCCTCGTTGTTGGAGAAGTCAGACTCCTCGACCAGGTGAGAGGGGTTCACCGTTACCTGAAAATCAAATAAACAACAATCATTTAGAGATGAAATGTGAATAATAATATAAATAATATAAATCCGTCCTGCAAACCCGCCTTGAGTATGTAGTTCCCCGGCGGCACATCAGTGATGTCGATCCACTGGCAGTCGATGTTGGCGTGGTACGTGTCATAGCATCCAGGACTGAGACCCTAAGAAGACGCCAAACTTACACAACCTGCTTCTGCGATGCTTTAAAAGCGGAAATCTTTACGTTTTTACGAGAAAGATGTAACCAGTGAAAATCCTGCACAGATACAAAAGTGCAAACTGACTTGTGTGTGAGTAGTGCAGGCAAAGCGTCGCCGTACTCCTGCATCACACGACGTGTCCTCTAGACAGAAACTGGCTTTGTGTCCCTCAGCAACCTTCAGTCCAGTGGAGACATCCAGCAGGTCGTAGTTACTAAATGCTTCCATGCTGTGGTAATGCCTGAAGAGGAGAGAAATCTTCTCTGCTAATGTGTTCAGGAAACCGTCCTTTCTGCTGTATTTACAGTACGTAACATTCTCTTAAATCTCATGTTTCGCTTTTTCAAAAAACAAAACGTGTAATTACCCCAATTAAAACAGATGAAGAGATTTGGTCTACTCTCAGCTGTTTCTGAACTGTTGGCTCTGTGGGATGTCAGAGTGGATGTTCCTAAAACGCTCACCTCAGGCATCTTTGGCTGAGAAACTACAGTTTCCTAAAATTAACTTCTCCCTCGGACATGTTTTAATGTTTTATCTGTTAGTTATAAATCCTGTGTCCACACATCACTCTGCAGGAACTGGGGTGTGACTTTGAGGACATATATGGTGTTTCTAACTCACTGGTGACAGCTGTGCCACTCCCACTCATGCCTGGGTCTCACTGGGAGGAAGTCTGCTGTTCCCTGGTTCTTCACTCGCTGTGGGAAGCGCAGCAGAACTCGATAGTCGAGGTCACTCACACTCGGGTGATATGCAGAGCTGAAGGAAAAGGAAACAGGAAATGAGCCAAGATACCTGGAGCACCTTCACTGTGTGCCGAGATGACACTCGGACGGTTTTAAGCACTCAGTGCGCAGCCGGAATCGACTTGCACCACCTTGCACCAGTCTTTGTCCTCCACACATACATGCCTCACTGCACAGTTTACTCTATTTCCTGCTCACCGAGCGGCAGACGCAATGATTTACTGCAGAGGTGGTTTCTGGTCTTGCCTCAGCAGTTTTTGCATTCACCTCAGAAATCCTTTGCCTTTCATTTCAGAGTTTATTTTATTTGGCAGAGCGGCTGCTCAGATCAGAGGAGAGAATCTCAGGCAGCAGCCAGGTTTGCGTCCATTCATTCTGTCACTCAGCTGTAGCATCCAAATGGGATGTGGGCCAACACAGTGAGGCAGGCTCAAAGAAGTCCTATCTTTTATTGTCTCGATGTAAATGTGTTTGTCCTGCCTGACGTCACACGTTTCTGCTGCACAGCAAAAATAACCTGTATTGTAAAATGTCAGTGAAGAACAACTTAAATTATTTTTGACTTCACAGACAGATTCATATAAAGCCCAATAAAGCACCTGGAAAGACAGTTCTCCTCAGCTGCACAGCGAAGTGCATACATCTGTGCTCTCTGAATGTACGAGGCTGCTTGGATGTAGTAAGGGTCAGGAACCAAGTCTGGAAGACCTGCAGAGGAAAAAAAATCAGAAACTTAAACGATTAAAACAACCTAAAGGCAAAAACTGGGGCATCAACTTTCCACTAATGGGATTTCAAACTCATTTTACTCATCAAGAGTCACATAAATGTCCACATTTAATCCCTCAGATATCTGAATATAAGATAACAAAGGGCAATTTTAACAGAATATCTCAATTTTTCTACATGATAAATGTGCAAAATTAAAGAAAAAGTGCTCTTAGATCACTGACCAGACTGTCCTGTACTTATGAAACATAAAGCTTTGTTGATGGAGTCTGTCTTCTCTGTGTTTGACAGCTCTGTTCTACACTGTCTAATAAACTGCATCTTTATTGAAAGGTGCTGCATGTGTTGATTTGACTATGCAGACGTCACAAAACCTGTATCGATACAGATCAGCATAATAAGAATCTGCTTGGGAAGAATAATGAATGGACAACTTTAGATATACTGTCATAAGCTGCAGAAGTAATTTCTCCATCACTGCTGGCTAATCACTAATGACTCTCAACGTCTATCAATCAAGCATTTAATTTTAACTTTGCTCAGAGGCTCTGGCACGGGAGACATTAGTTTTGTCATAACGGGGCATTAACTCCGGTTCTCATTAAAATGCATTAAAATCTGCATTAGATGGGATTTAAATGTGGGGCTCGGCACTCCTTTCGGCGCCAAACCAATTTGATTGATTGGGCGTGATAATGTCTCTAACGCTTCACGATGCGTGCCTCTCCATAACTACTTTTTAAGACACGTTGGTCTCTTCGCCGCGGTGCTTCTGTCTCACCGTTGTGGAAGAACCTGGTCCCGTAGCCGGCTCCTGGTGGAGGGCGCGCACTCAGCCTGTTCCTGCGGTCTGGTGGGTAAACGTTATAGAAAACCGAGTTCCTGTGATGAATACTGTGCGGGTCTCGTGGGTCACTCGCGTCTGTAGTGCGTGAGGCATCTGGTCCGCTACGTGGAAATTGTAATTCTACAGCGTTGCTGTACAGCGCTGTGGGAGAAACAATTAACTCTGGCGTGACTCTGGTCAGAGTGTGCGCTCTTTGCACACCGCGCGCACTGGGAGCGTCTCCCAGCGTGGTCTCCTGGGTTATATGACGTGCGTTCCCAGCGTCCTCTGCCGTGGTCACCCATATTGATGTGGCAGGTGATCGAACAGTTGAATGCGTGCTCTGGGAACTGGTTCTGCCGCTTCGGCTGTGGGTAAAATCCGGCGATCTTGCCTTTGACGCGCTGGCCCGTTGTACACCTGTATCATCTCCAAGTGCACTACGGCCTCCTCGTGGGACTCCGCTGCCGGAGAACTCTTGGACGGAGGTAAGAGCTGAAGAGCTGCTGGACTGTGGCCGGAGGGACCCGGAGTATCCCACAGCCTCTGTGGTGGTTTGGCTGCGGGGTGGGGACTGACTGCGTGTGCCAGGTCGTCCCGAGGCGAGTATATACTGATCCGCATCAGCACCAAGGACCGACGCATCCACTTGACTGCGCTCGTTTAGTTGAAAATGGCCGTTCAGTTCGTTTAATTCCCAAGATCCGGTTCTGGTGGGTCTACTGGACGCAGCCGGAGGGTTCACTTGGTTGTTTGCTCTCAATAGAAGCTGAGCGCGTCTCCGTGTCTGTGCTGGTAAACGATACTGAGTCCCAGTGCTCAGTAAACTGTACACCTGACCGTTATTCTCCCACTGAATCCGGTGTGTCCACGGTCCAACACGTGCACGCAGATGGTGCTGACCGGTGCCCAAACACACCAGAACACCAAATAAGTAAAATAACACAAATACGAACTTCTCCATGGCTCGTCGGGATGGCAACTGCTCCAAAAGTGACACATGAAATAGGCTGACATTTGAGTTTGACACGGGAGGTGAGGGGGTGTTTTGAATATGCTCGACTCCGTCACGAGGTTGCGCACAGCATCACCGGCAAGGGGGCTTGGTTTGAGAGGTTTTTGGCATCTGTGATGTGATTTACAACCATCCACCCATGTACAGCAAGAAGCCGCACTCACAACCGTGGGCATCAGCAAGTTGGTGAAATTTAAACAAAACAAAACAGCATTCCATCTGAAACTCTCTTATTGTACCCAAAATACAAATTTTAGTGATTACATGTGGCTTCATTAATTATGTTCAAAAGGATGAATACATAACGCAAGTAATAACTTTATGATCAGTCAGTGAATGAAGGAGCTCAAGAGTGCAAATATAGTTGCAATAAAGTGACAAATATGCCCTTTTATGTCAAACAAAGACCGAAATAAGTGGCATCAGTGTGAGGATGAGAATGAGCGATCCAACCTCACACTGCAGATATCAGGGCAAAGCACAGTGGGGGGGTTGCAGTCTGCACGCACAAGAGGGCTAACAACGCTGTGAGTGACGGAATCCACCCAAAGTGAGGAACAGCTTCTTCCCCAGAGCTGAAGCCTGCACTGTTTGCACTATAATATAATATAATATAATATAATATAATATAATATATCATGTTGCTATTTAATGTTTTTTGTTCGTGTTGCAGCTGCTCTGTGAGCCAAGCTTTCGTTGTCTAAATTCAATGGCAATATATCTCTGCACCACACGATGGCGATAGATTCTCACAGACAGTCTGTGCTCCGCTTCCGCCACCAGTCATCTTTAAATCTTTTTTTTTATTCAATGAAACCTTTATTTAACTGTCCATCTCGTGGCATTACTTAAAAAAAATCATATTTAAATACAAAGAAAATTAAATACATGAACGACAGTAAATTGATAAAATAACAGCAAATAAATCTATTTACAAATGATAGCAACATCAATGGAATAAAAGCATGAACACCAGCAGAAGGAGAAAGAGGCCTGTATCTACATTATTACTCTGGCAGCTCTCAGTCTCCATACAGACAGGACACGTTGCAGCGTAATTGCAGACAGGTGCGTGGGCCTGAGCTCCGCCCAGGCAGAATGACGAGTGGAAGAAAGCAGCAACACAATAAACATATGTAGCCTTGCGGAGCCGGCCGGGCAGACACCGAGACAGAGCGCAAAGATTTTATACGTGACAACACACACAAAAAAACACACACAACAAAAATCAGAATGTGTTTGTGATTTGGATTTTTATTTAAAGGTGAAACCTTTTTTCTTTTCTTGTTTTGCCAGATTAGACATTTTGATTCATTTCATTGAAGTATACTTTAGTTTTTTTGTTTTACTTTGATGCTATAATAGATGTTTTTAAAATGTAGTCATATTTAATACTATATTGCATCATGGCAAAACAACAGTCTCCTCAAGCTGCTTTATACTGTAAGGTGAAAACACTACAGTAAAAGCCAGAAAACCCCAACAATCCAATGATCCCCTTTGAGCAAGCACTGGGCGACAGTGGGGAGGAAAAACTCCCTTTAGGAAGAAACCTCCGGCAGAACCAGGCTCAAGAAGGGGCGGCCATCTGCTGCGACCGGTTGGGGGTGGGTGGGCAATCTCAGTCCACGAGGGCCGGTGTCCCTGCAGGTTTTAGATGTGTCCTCGAACCAACACAGCTGATTTAAACGGCTAAATTAGCTCCTCAACATGTCCTGAAGTTCTCCAGAGGCCCGGTAACGAACTAATCATGTGATTCAGGTGTGTTGAGCCAAGGTGAGATCTAAAACCTGCAGGGACACCGGCCCTCGTGGACTGAGAATGCCCACCCATGATATAGGGAGACAAGATGAAGTATACTTCTAATGGCCTATTTTAGCAGTTAATTTTTAACAATCAACTGGTGGTAATCCATCATCAGAATTGAGGAAAGGTGGTGTTGATGGAGACTCTACAGGAGGATTCACTGGGGAAGCCATACCTGCACTTCTGCCAGGGTGTCTTGGACGTACCTGAATAAATGTAGTTTTCCCTGGAAGTGGACGAGGATTAATCTGAGACGGAGTCTCCTCAGAACATCTCCCCATCATGCTTCTATGGTCCAACGATGCCAGCTTTTGTCCTTTCTGTTTTTCTAATTTAAGCTGGAGTTGAGCGTCTTTCACTCTAGATTTTAGATGACCTATCTCTTTTTCTTCATTGCAAGCCTTTTGAATCATCTGGTTCACTGGTCCAATGAGCTCCTCTCTTTGTCGGAATAAAGCGTACTCGGAAGACTTTACCATGTCATTGTACTGCTTTTTAAATGATTCCAGCTGCCGTGTTTTATGTAGTAAAGCTGCATCTAGATCCTTGCATCTGATACGTAGACAGTTCAGCTGTTTTTCAAGAAACTCCGTTGTTCCAACAGAGGGGGTGCCTTCCACTCCGTCTACGTATTTCTTTTTCAAGTTGTGGAACATATCCCTACATTCCACCTTTTCTTTTCCTCTCAAGTGACCTGCATGTGGAAATGCCTTTTCAAAGGACAAAACGCACTGGCACAATTCCTCTTGGTAGTAGCGCTCTTTCTTCTCCAGCCAATTCACTTTGGATATAAATCTTTCCCGTTGCTCTTTTGTGGAGCGCAGTTTCTCTTCCAGCGCCACCTTTTCAGCCAGTGCCTGATTGTGTGCCGCTTTTACTTTATGCCGGTCCACTGCTGTCTTTCTGTGGTTTTCCTGCTCTGTGCTTAGGGCCTTTTTGAGGTCTTCAATTTTCTTTTTCAAAGAATCAACTTTGTCTTCGACCATAGCCTTCATTTTCTTGTCCAAGGCCAGAGCTCTAATATTACTCTGGCATTTCAGTTTGAGCTCCATATTCTGGGCCTTTTGGTTGTCTATTACTTTGCCCATTTGATCTTTCTCCTCTGTTAATTGTTTCACGGTTTTGTCCATCAATTCCTTTTCATCCAGTAACTTTGTATTAGTTGTCAGAAGATCCTCAATCCAAGACTGCGAGGATTGATGGTGTTCCTCGCGTTCCTTAACCGCATTGACGGTCACACCTCTACTAGTTTTTACCTTTCTCTTAAGCTTTTCTAGTTTGGAGTCATACATGTTGATGACCTCTTCTAACTTCCTGTCTGCAGCATTGGCTTTGTTTTCCAGTTTTTTAGTATTTTCCTGGTAAAACTGCTGCATCTTATTTTTTTCCTCTTTGTGGCGTTTCAATAATAATTCAACAACTTGGCTGTTGTGAAATTGCTGACGTGCCACCTTTTCTTTCTCTGTTTCCAGCAGTCCTTGCAGGACTTCGACTTCGTCCTCGTGTTTTTCTTTAAGCTCAGCCAGAGTTTTCTCCGTCTCTGCGCGGAACTTTACCAGAGCTTCGTGGTCATCTTTTATCGAGTCCAACCTGTCTGCGATGTTTGTCCTGTCATCCAAGACCGAACCCAGCAGCTTATTATTCTGCAAAAGTTCATTGTTTTCTTTTGTTAGATCCTCGATCTGTTTCTTATTGACTGTATGCAGGTTTTTGAAGTAGTCAAGCTCAGTTTTGAGCTTTTCAACCTCGTCGATCATTGGCTGCAGTCTTTGCTCCAACTGTCTGCCATATGTTTCTTTTTCTTTTTCACTTTTTTTAACCATTGTTTTCAAGAAATTAACATTTCTGTCTTTGTTAGCTTTCGAACTCATTTCTGCTTTTTTATGTGCTGTATCACTCCAACAAAACGATAGCTTAATGAATTCCCTTTGACAGCTTTCCTCTATTTATAGACTTGAACATCAAAGGATGAAAGGACTGTCACTATGACATCACCACGTTCTGTGACGTAACAGGGCTTTAGAGCGTGATGTCACGGGGGTGGGCGTGGAAAGGATTTTGGGGGTCTAAACAAAGCCTGTCTTTTTTTTAAAACTTTATTTAACAAACAATGAGTATACAACATACGAACAGATGAAGTATACAACAGAACATGAACACAAAAAGCCAAGGGTAAAAGAAAAAGGTAACAATTATAAGAATACACGCAGAAATTCATATTGTTGTGAGAGCCTTTTTGTTGGTGCAGTCTGATATTGATTGTATGTGCATGTGCACATCCTTAAAATAATGACAGAAATATGGTGTTTTGTTAGTAAACTTACATTTATGGATCAAAAATTTAGCTAAAAGTATTAAGAAATTTATCATAAAAAACATTTCTCATACTTCTTGGGGAACTTAAAGAAACAGAATAAAACATTTTCCCATCGTAAAGAAAACTCCCTTAAAATATGGACAATAACAAAGCTGCTAAATTCCTTCCAGAATCTCTGTGTAAAAGAACAGTACCAAAAAAGATGTGTCACAGTTTCTGGATGATCCCCACAGAAAGTACAATTAGTATTTATGTCCCTTTTAAATTTGACCATGTAGTGACTGGCTGGATAACATTTATGTCGAATTTTAAAAGAGACTTCTTTCACCTTATTTACAATCAAATATTTATGGGGGACCATCCAGACTGTCTTCCGCTTGATATCTGGAACACTGATTGGAAAATGATATAGTGCAATAAAGTGGTTGTAAGTAAGTAGTTGTCCCTCTTTACTAACCAGCTGAGCCACCAATAGGATCCCATTTTGGAGCCAAGTTTCCAGGAAAAGTGATTTATTTTTCTATAAAATATCTCTGTTGTTCCAGATAAGGTATTTGTGAGGTGAGAAGTTGTGTTTATAAATGAGGGTCCACGCTAAGAGGACCTGCTTATGGAAGGATGAAAGCTTTACAGGGACTTTCTCAACATTGTAATTACAATTTCAAATAAAAGTAAAGCCACCAAAACGAGAGAAAATGTGATATGGTATAAAGTTCCAGATAGAGGTAGGGTTTTAAGAAAATGTTTGGCCCAATTCATTTTGAAAGTGTTATTTAAAGTAGAAAAGTCTAAGACGTTAAGCCCACCTGATTCGTACTTATTCATCACAACAGTTTTTCTAATATAGTGCGTACGGTTTTTCCATATAAAATGAAAGAGCATACGGTCAATATCTTTACTACTTTTCTTATCCAGATGTAAGGAGAGAGCAGCATATGTTCATCGGGATATCCCTTCAGCTTTAGTAATTAACACTCTACCTTTCAAAGACAAGTCCCTTGTTCCAAGATGGCGCCGCCGCGTATGGATGCCCTGGTGCTTCAGTGCGTTACTTCTGTTTTGTTTTTGTGCATAACTTCTGTGTCTGGGCACTCCTCTGGATATTCTTACACCAGAGAAGAGCTTCTTAACTACAGGACTACAACACCTGTGGATTTACTTCCAATATTTGTGGCATCTGCGGCAGATTTACTGCAGACTCTGATCAGGAAAGTGAGACGCCGAAAGCGAGGAAAGCGAGCCGGCGCACTCGTGCGTCTGAGGAGACGCGGACTGCGAACTGCTCTTCCTGGGATCTTCCTTTCCAACGTACGCTCACTCAGGAATAAGATAGACGAGCTGGCCCTGATGAGAAGCATGAACAGAGACGTTGCCTCCTCCTGTGTCTTATGTTTTACGGAGTCGTGGCTCTGTGAGGACATCCCGGACAGCGCGCTCAAGCTGGAGGGCTTTCATCTGCTGCGCGCGGACCGGCAGGCCTCTCTCTCTGGTAAGACCAAAGGTGGAGGTGTCTGCTTCTACATTAATAGTGGCTGGTGCACAGATGTAACAGTGATTGCTCAGCACTGCTCTTCCTCTCTGGAATACCTTTTTATTCACTGCAAACCGTTTTATTCTCCGCGGGAGTTTGCTTCATTCATCTTGGCCGCTGTTTACATCCCGCCAGATGCGGATGCGCAGGCAGCTCAGTGCGCACTCGCGGAGCAGATACTGCACATGGAGCGGACATTCCCGGACTCTCTCATCATTGCTCTTGGGGACTTTTACAACACCCCCCTCCTCACCCCACACAAAAGAGGATTTCACACCACCTCCTCCCACCACAAGCCTTCATATTCATGAAGCAGATGTGAGGAAGCAGTTTAAGAGTCTGAATGCTCGGAAAGCTCCCGGCCCAGACGGTGTGTCTCGTCTACTGGACGCAGCCGGAGGGTTCACTTGGTTGTTTGCTCTCAATAGAAGCTGAGCGCGTCTCCGTGTCTGTGCTGGTAAACGATACTGAGTCCCAGTGCTCAGTAAACTGTACACCTGACCGTTATTCTCCCACTGAATCCGGTGTGTCCACGGTCCAACACGTGCACGCAGATGGTGCTGACCGGTGCCCAAACACACCAGAACACCAAATAAGTAAAATAACACAAATACGAACTTCTCCATGGCTCGTCGGGATGGCAACTGCTCCAAAAGTGACACATGAAATAGGCTGACATTTGAGTTTGACACGGGAGGTGAGGGGGTGTTTTGAATATGCTTGACTCCGTCACGAGGTTGCGCACAGCATCACCGGCAAGGGGGCTTGGTTTGAGAGGTTTTTGGCATCTGTGATGTGATTTACAACCATCCACCCATGTACAGCAAGAAGCCGCACTCACAACCGTGGGCATCAGCAAGTTGGTGAAATTTAAACAAAACAAAACAGCATTCCATCTGAAACTCTCTTATTGTACCCAAAATACAAATTTTAGTGATTACATGTGGCTTCATTAATTATGTTCAAAAGGATGAATACATAACGCAAGTAATAACTTTATGATCAGTCAGTGAATGAAGGAGCTCAAGAGTGCAAATATAGTTGCAATAAAGTGACAAATATGCCCTTTTATGTCAAACAAAGACCGAAATAAGTGGCATCAGTGTGAGGATGAGAATGAGCGATCCAACCTCACACTGCAGATATCAGGGCAAAGCACAGTGGGGGGGTTGCAGTCTGCACGCACAAGAGGGCTAACAACGCTGTGAGTGACGGAATCCACCCAAACTGAGGAACAGCTTCTTCCCCAGAGCTGAAGCCTGCACTGTTTGCACTATAATATAATATAATATAATATAATATAATATAATATAATATATCATGTTGCTATTTAATGTTTTTTGTTCGTGTTGCAGCTGCTCTGTGAGCCAAGCTTTCGTTGTCTAAATTCAATGGCAATATATCTCTGCACCACACGATGGCGATAGATTCTCACAGACAGTCTGTGCTCCGCTTCCGCCACCAGTCATCTTTAAATCTTTTTTTTTATTCAATGAAACCTTTATTTAACTGTCCATCTCGTGGCATTACTTAAAAAAAATCATATTTAAATACAAAGAAAATTAAATACATGAACGACAGTAAATTGATAAAATAACAGCAAATAAATCTATTTACAAATGATAGCAACATCAATGGAATAAAAGCATGAACACCAGCAGAAGGAGAAAGAGGCCTGTATCTACATTATTACTCTGGCAGCTCTCAGTCTCCATACAGACAGGACACGTTGCAGCGTAATTGCAGACAGGTGCGTGGGCCTGAGCTCCGCCCAGGCAGAATGACGAGTGGAAGAAAGCAGCAACACAATAAACATATGTAGCCTTGCGGAGCCGGCCGGGCAGACACCGAGACAGAGCGCAAAGATTTTATACGTGACAACACACACAAAAAAACACACACAACAAAAATCAGAATGTGTTTGTGATTTGGATTTTTATTTAAAGGTGAAACCTTTTTTCTTTTCTTGTTTTGCCAGATTAGACATTTTGATTCATTTCATTGAAGTATACTTTAGTTTTTTTGTTTTACTTTGATGCTATAATAGATGTTTTTAAAATGTAGTCATATTTAATACTATATTGCATCATGGCAAAACAACAGTCTCCTCAAGCTGCTTTATACTGTAAGGTGAAAACACTACAGTAAAAGCCAGAAAACCCCAACAATCCAATGATCCCCTTTGAGCAAGCACTGGGCGACAGTGGGGAGGAAAAACTCCCTTTAGGAAGAAACCTCCGGCAGAACCAGGCTCAAGAAGGGGCGGCCATCTGCTGCGACCGGTTGGGGGTGGGTGGGCAATCTCAGTCCACGAGGGCCGGTGTCCCTGCAGGTTTTAGATGTGTCCTCGAACCAACACAGCTGATTTAAACGGCTAAATTAGCTCCTCAACATGTCCTGAAGTTCTCCAGAGGCCCGGTAACGAACTAATCATGTGATTCAGGTGTGTTGAGCCAAGGTGAGATCTAAAACCTGCAGGGACACCGGCCCTCGTGGACTGAGAATGCCCACCCATGATATAGGGAGACAAGATGAAGTATACTTCTAATGGCCTATTTTAGCAGTTAATTTTTAACAATCAACTGGTGGTAATCCATCATCAGAATTGAGGAAAGGTGGTGTTGATGGAGACTCTACAGGAGGATTCACTGGGGAAGCCATACCTGCACTTCTGCCAGGGTGTCTTGGACGTACCTGAATAAATGTAGTTTTCCCTGGAAGTGGACGAGGATTAATCTGAGACGGAGTCTCCTCAGAACATCTCCCCATCATGCTTCTATGGTCCAACGATGCCAGCTTTTGTCCTTTCTGTTTTTCTAATTTAAGCTGGAGTTGAGCGTCTTTCACTCTAGATTTTAGATGACCTATCTCTTTTTCTTCATTGCAAGCCTTTTGAATAATCTGGTTCACTGGTCCAATGAGCTCCTCTCTTTGTCGGAATAAAGCGTACTCGGAAGACTTTACCATGTCATTGTACTGCTTTTTAAATGATTCCAGCTGCCGTGTTTTATGTAGTAAAGCTGCATCTAGATCCTTGCATCTGATACGTAGACAGTTCAGCTGTTTTTCAAGAAACTCCGTTGTTCCAACAGAGGGGGTGCCTTCCACTCCGTCTACGTATTTCTTTTTCAAGTTGTGGAACATATCCCTACATTCCACCTTTTCTTTTCCTCTCAAGTGACCTGCATGTGGAAATGCCTTTTCAAAGGACAAAACGCACTGGCACAATTCCTCTTGGTAGTAGCGCTCTTTCTTCTCCAGCCAATTCACTTTGGATATAAATCTTTCCCGTTGCTCTTTTGTGGAGCGCAGTTTCTCTTCCAGCGCCACCTTTTCAGCCAGTGCCTGATTGTGTGCCGCTTTTACTTTATGCCGGTCCACTGCTGTCTTTCTGTGGTTTTCCTGCTCTGTGCTTAGGGCCTTTTTGAGGTCTTCAATTTTCTTTTTCAAAGAATCAACTTTGTCTTCGACCATAGCCTTCATTTTCTTGTCCAAGGCCAGAGCTCTAATATTACTCTGGCATTTCAGTTTGAGCTCCATATTCTGGGCCTTTTGGTTGTCTATTACTTTGCCCATTTGATCTTTCTCCTCTGTTAATTGTTTCACGGTTTTGTCCATCAATTCCTTTTCATCCAGTAACTTTGTATTAGTTGTCAGAAGATCCTCAATCCAAGACTGCGAGGATTGATGGTGTTCCTCGCGTTCCTTACCGCATTGACGGTCACACCTCTACTAGTTTTTACCTTTCTCTTAAGCTTTTCTAGTTTGGAGTCATACATGTTGATGACCTCTTCTAACTTCCTGTCTGCAGCATTGGCTTTGTTTTCCAGTTTTTAGTATTTTCCTGGTAAAACTGCTGCATCTTATTTTTTTCCTCTTTGTGGCGTTTCAATAATAATTCAACAACTTGGCTGTTGTGAAATTGCTGACGTGCCACCTTTTCTTTCTCTGTTTCCAGCAGTCCTTGCAGGACTTCGACTTCGTCCTCGTGTTTTTCTTTAAGCTCAGCCAGAGTTTTCTCCGTCTCTGCGCGGAACTTTACCAGAGCTTCGTGGTCATCTTTTATCGAGTCCAACCTGTCTGCGATGTTTGTCCTGTCATCCAAGACCGAACCCAGCAGCTTATTATTCTGCAAAAGTTCATTGTTTTCTTTTGTTAGATCCTCGATCTGTTTCTTATTGACTGTATGCAGGTTTTTGAAGTAGTCAAGCTCAGTTTTGAGCTTTTCAACCTCGTCGATCATTGGCTGCAGTCTTTGCTCCAACTGTCTGCCATATGTTTCTTTTTCTTTTTCACTTTTTTTAACCATTGTTTTCAAGAAATTAACATTTCTGTCTTTGTTAGCTTTCGAACTCATTTCTGCTTTTTTATGTGCTGTATCACTCCAACAAAACGATAGCTTAATGAATTCCCTTTGACAGCTTTCCTCTATTTATAGACTTGAACATCAAAGGATGAAAGGACTGTCACTATGACATCAACCACGTTCTGTGACGTAACAGGGCTTTGGAGCGTGATGTCACGGGGTGGGCGTGGAAAGGATTTTGGGGGTCTAAACAAAACTTATTTACAAACAATGAGTATACAAACATACGAAACAGATGAAGTAATACACAGAACATGAACCAAAAAGCCAGGGTAAAAGAAAAGGGAACAATTATAAGATACACGCAGATTCACATACATAAGGTAAAGTCTAACATGCAGTCAGTCATTGCAATCTAATAAGTGCCAATTCAAAACAGAATAAAATCATGATTCTGATTGTGAAACCTTCTTTTTGCATTTGAAAAATACCACTTTGATTGGATGAAGCGAAATATCTGGACAAGACAAACGCAAAGTTTTGTGATTCTCTTCAAAACAAGAGTTCTTTTTCATGTTTGAACAGATATATCTTTAATTTGAGTCAAGTGATTTTGCACTTGAACACGCCCACCAGAAATAGACCGGGACCCATTTTTATTCTGCATGGCTGCTGGAAACATCGTGTCACATCTTTATTAATTTCATCTGAAATAAACGTAAGTAAAGCCAAGTGTGTTACAAAAGCTTTTATAATTTGTATTGCCAAAATTGCAGAAAATAACCCCATTTTAAGCTGGGTCGACAGCCACCCCCAATTTTTTGCATGATTGTAGCTGCTAGCTAAGCTAGCTATCCGGCGCGACGTTAGAACTGGTTACCAGCAACCCGACCATCACAGTCGGGAATGCAAGTTAGGCAAAAAGCCGTTTTTTACCAGTATAACTAACTAGCTAGCGTACCACGATGCATCGGTGGTGGATACAGCTAGCTAGCATAAGTTTCATAGTTCATAACATTCATAGTATAAATCCGTGCTCCGCTTCGTTGAGTTTTTCTGGTGAGCTCGCGGTTTCTAGACACAAGCTTGTGTTTGTGCGCGCACGTTTGTCCTCTGTCTCTCTTCATATAAATATTTGTTTGTTATGTTTGTGTACACCGAGCGCAAAAGATAATTATTAATGTGCATGATTTAGAGACAGAAATAACACGCCAGCATATAAGATCAATGACATAAGACTAATTCCTTCAATTGACTTTCAGGCGCGGCTCGGAAAAATGTGCATTTTCTGAAGAAATGTTAATTTTATCAGCAAAAAATTGACCCTATGCCAAACTTAGTCGCTAATGGCTGGTCTGTAGACTGTTTGGTAAACCTAAATCAAATTATAGTACTAGCTTTTTATAAGGATGTGTATTCATGTTACGTATTTCTTGGTTTTTCTGTGTTATGTGTTTTATAGAGAAGTAACATTATTCTTTTTTTTTCTGTATGCTTTCAGAACCACTGATTGCTCCATCCATTCCATGGCTGAAGCATACATTTTCATTTAATCTGAACAGGTATCATTTTGCATTTACACTGCACATCCTTTCTAAACATTTCATAATAATCTAGACCCTCCTCATTATCCTCTCATTCACCTTGCTGATGTGTTGGCCACTATTGTGTGCAATAATTGCTCTCTCGGCTTCACCCAGGTGTGTGCTCAGTGCTGGTTGTGTAGGGAGATGTGCCCCATTCCCCTTTTCTAGTCTTGCTAATTGAAAAGCACTCTGAAAACACTTTTGTAGTAGTAAGTAATATTGCTATTGCATTAGTTACATCCGTTGTGTGCAGTAAGTAAGAAATCCTTGTCCACTAATTTCCTCTGTCCAGTTATAAATGCAGCAACATTTTCTATGGAGGGGCAAAGGAACAGTTCATTTTGGTTGTGTCCTGTTATTTTGGAGTGTAAACTACTTAAAGAGTAACTGAAGCCTAACAACTTGTTTGCTTAGAAACTGTTATAATGGTTTTTACAATGCATATCTTTCAGTTTTGGGCAGGTAGGGTGTATATAATTAACTATTAACATGGACAGTTAGCATTTTAACCCTTGTATCTATGAGAATTTGTATCCTGTTACAGTTTTATTTTGGTAACGTCAGTGATTATGGCTGTGACCTTTTAAAATGTTGAAAGGAAGTGTGGGCTTTGTCCTTGAATGAATGAAGAGATTTATTGTCATTATACAAGTACAGAGCACAACTGCAACAAAATTTATTTTGGAGACACATTTTCACTCTCACTCGCCAGATACACATACATACATATATACGTATAAACTTTTATTTAGGGACAAGAAAGCATATGCCGCTTTTCCACCGACAGAACACGGTGTGGCTCAGTTCACTTTAGCCCCTTGCGGACGCTTTTCCACCGCCTTTACACCTGATTGGCCCGGGTGTGTGTGGTGCCCACGTGATGTGATATAGAAGCGCTCCCACAAAAGGCTTTAAAAAAAAAAACTCCCAGCAACCATACTCCATTGACTTTGGACCATGGCGACTTCCTCCACAAGAACCAAAAATCAAACCAATCAAAATGAACCACAGACAGAGCAAAGTACAAAAACACACATATCGCGATTGTTGTTGCTCTTCGGGCTGTGACGTTGCGGACAAAGACTTTTGCGCGCGCCAGATGGGTTCGCCCCTGTTCCCAGTTACGTCCGCTTTATGTTTCCACCGCAACAAGCGAGTTCATCCGCGCTAAACTGAACTGCTCTCAAGCGCACCGTGCCGATTTGTCGGTGGAAAAGGGGCATTAGTCACCTCATGAGGATAGAGAGGTGAAAAAAAATTCCTCTCACGCAGCATACTCTCCATATTGCATAGTAACAATTTTAACTGTTCCTGCAGGATGCTGATGCTGACATTAGGAGGGAGTGTATACTTAAATCTCTCATTATCTACCTTGGAGAACGTGTTGAGGACTTGATAAAAGAATACATGGTATGTCCATATCTGTTCTGTCTCTACATGAGATGCAGTCTCTTGATGTAAATTTGACAACTCTGCTATTAAATGCAGTGATTAATGTAGGACAGCAACGATTAATCAACTCATCAAGTTAATATCTTAGGGTTCTGTATTGTTTTCTTTTTTTTCTTGGGCTTTGTGGAACATTTATGAAAATGTTCCACCATTGATTTAATTGAATGATTATGCAATTCACAATCTGATTAGTCAAATAATGTTCTAATAGTCTGTGACCAAACAACTATCAAAATAGTAGTTTATTATGGTCAAAGATTTATCAGGTGTGCCAGACTTCAGTTCTTCACTTGTACATTTTGTTCCATATTTTACCTCAAGATATCCCAGACAGATGAAGCTGAGGAAGAGCTGCAGAGTACCACCATGGCACTCTTCGTCTTCAGGGACAACTCAAGCCTCCTACATCAGCCTCGAGACATCGGGATAATCATTGATGGTGTGGAAGTCCTGAATGAGTTGCCTTCTGTGGCAGCTGGAGTGGCAATGGTCTTTGGACTCTGTTATGCTCTTAATATGGAATATCCACGAGGATTCAGGTTCACCTTTGAGGCTCTTCAAAAGATTATGGGAGCTTGACTTTAACAAGATGACCTCTAAGATTCGCAAACTTAATTGTGAACTTAACACTGCACAGTAGTGTGTTTGCATGCATGTGTGCATGTGTATGTGCACATACATGTGCATGTGTGCTTGGTTATTTTGCTTGGTTGGCCTGCAGTGGTATTCTACATTCAAAAATTATAAGAACACCCATTTGAAAGGGAGATTTAAGTTGATTTCATTGATACATGTGTAGATTTTTTTTTTACATTGTACAGGCACAGTGCACATATAAACATTTTTGAGTACTTGCAAATTGGTTTAAAAAGAGTTTTTATAATGGTTTTATGCCAGTTTTAGACAGGTTGCAGGTTTTATACCAGTTCTAAAAAGATTGCAGGTTTTATAAAACAAACATTTCTCTAATCATTTCTGCCGCAGCACTAAATCTGTATATTACTAATCCTCTCTATTGATTATAGTTAAAATGGTTTGGAACAATAAATAATTTTGAAATAATTGGTTGGCCAACTGTCTTGTTTTTTATAGGAAATGCAGAGCATTTTTGAACTGAAATAAAATGAAATGTAAAAATATAGTTTGAATATATGTAAATCAATTACCTGGCTTCAACACAAACATATTAGTTCATGTTAATTTGGTTCGATGTGAATACATTAGGTTGGTTAAATTTCAATATATTAGCTTGGTTCAATAATTAAAATATGGTTCTATGTAAAAAAATCAATTTGGATCAATGCAAAATTTAAAGTTTCAGTCAAGTCTAGTAATATTGTTTATATCAACATAAAAGTATCAGGTCATATCAAGTGACTCAATATGGATTCTATGAAGTCAAATATTTTGGATGTGACAATTGGACATCTTTTTTTTTTATTTGAATAGGGTTATTCTTTTTACAGTGTATATTGTTGTGAGAGCCTTTTTGTTGGTGCAGTCTGATATTGATTGTATGTGCATGTGCACATCCTTAAAATAATGACAGAAATATGGTGTTTTGTTAGTAAACTTATTGATTTGATTGATTGATTGGTAATTTATTTCAACATGTGAACAATATACAAGTACATTTAGAAAAGAAATAAGAGAAAAAAATACTATACAAATTACATACAAAAAAACATTCTGATTAATTTACATGTTGAAAGGGAGTGGGAAGAAGTATACACTTATTTAATCCCACCCCTTTGCCATAAATTATCAGTGAATATTTAGTCAGCTTCCTTACTGATATAATTTGTAATAAAAATAGTGAACAGATTTCTGATATACTATAATATCACTCATGAATTTTTTGTTTGTTTTGTTTTTAAATAGAGACATTCACTTAATTTAAATATTTTCCTTTTCTTTATAGATCGAGAAGATCATATTTTTATAACTCTTTTTGAACAGTTTTATGTTTGGACATTGCTTTAATTCCATATTCAGTTTGTTCCATAGTTTCACTCCATGAACAGAAACACAAAAGCCTTTTCTTGTAGTACGTACCTTCATTGTTTTGAAGTTACAAAAACCCCTTAAATTATAACTTCCTTCTTTCAAAAAAAACATACTCTGAATATTACCTGGCAGTTCTTTATTTTTTGCTTTGAATAGAATTTGTGCTGTTTGGAATTTCACTATATCGTCAATTTTCAATATTTCAGACTGCAAAAATAGTGAGTTTGTATGTTCCCTATAACCTGCATTGTGGATGATTCGAATTGCTTTTTTTTGAAGAGTAAAAAGTGAATGTAATGTGGTTTTATAGTTATTGCCCCAGACCTCTGCACAATAGCTTAAGTATGGTGAAACCAGTGAACAGTAGAGAATATGAAGTGATGTTCTGTCGAATACCTGTTTTGCCTTTAGTACTGCAATGCTTCGTGATACTTTGGAATGAATATATCTTACGTGAGCTCTCCAGTTAAGTTTTTCATCTATTATTACCCCCAGAAATTTATTTTCACTGACTCTTTCAATATCAACACCATTTATTTGAATCTTTGCATTTGTATTTAAACTACACTGTAAAAAAAAGTCAGTAAAATATACAGCAAAACACCGTCAAATTCCAACGGTAATGGAGCGTAAAAGCAAAAACTTCCTTTCACTGTATTAAATAGATTGAATAACCGTTAATTGTGAGACTGGATAAAACTTTGTTTTTTACTGTAATAAAATGTTGAAATTATAAATATTTTCTGTGAAAACAAATAAATATGCATACATTTTACAATTACATATTGTAATGTTGAAAATGTCTGAAAAACTTAGATTTTACGGTATTATTTGAGTAAAACTACATCTTTTGGGGTTGTGCACATTGGAATTCACAGTATAAAGCTGTAGATTTTTAAGCAAACAAAAACATTCATTTTTACAGAAACAAGATGTTAAAAAATAGGGTCCACCGTAATAATACAACCAGTACATACCATTAAAAAAAAGCAAATATCAGCAGTGAAAGACAATAAAACTGATAGTATTTTTTTATTTTAAAATTCAGATACTGATATACAGATTAAAAGTTAGGCCTGCAGTATATCATTGTTAACCTTCTGATAAAAAAATCAACAGCAAAAGAAGATGTTAAAAATAAAGTTTATGGTTGTGAATAAAATTGATTTCAATAATCTTTTTTAATTATTATTTTAAAACAACTTTATGTTGTTGTGTTTCACGCCATATTATCAGACCACCTTAAGTGGGTCGGCCTTAAATTTTGAATTTGTGTGATCGCTGTTGATTGGTAGCTAAACTGCTGGTAAACTGTGTACAGACGTTTTACGTTCGAATTGCAGAGAAAAAAAATCTGGTAGCAACATTGTGCAGTATGAGCGAACCATTTCACCAAAAAAAGGGGAAGCAAGGCAAGACGTGGCTGCAGCGGCCTGCAGACGTGACTTCTGATCAAATTCGAACCTCCTAAAGAAACAAAGAGCGACGTTACATTGCGGGATGACGTCACCTGAAAATGACCAATAGCGCGGCGCGCTGCTGAGCTGTGTGCCAACCGCTCTTTTTTTCATGCAGGAGACTCAAGTTGGCTTCGCTAACGGACAGTTTTGAACTGGTATATTAGCGCCATTTATTGCTGCTTGGACCACAGCATCTTCGGAATTTGTAGACATCCTGGCAGCTTACAATTAGTTCGAGGTGAGGTGAGTACATGCGACTTCAAGTTATCTCTGTTATAAAAATCCACCAGCCCAGCGTTTATAGATAATTTTAGCAGTTCGTTTTTTATGAGTGAGGTTGTGAATTTAGTTAGCATTTGTGAGTTGAGTTAGCATTACTGTTGCGCGGGAAGCATTGCTCTGGATTAGTTTCTGTATATGGCGTGCTTAATTCGCTAGGGAGGAATTACCAAAGTACATGGAGTTATGTTAACGTGTAATTTCTGTGGTAAGGTAGTTCAGTCATCAAGGGGCTACGTGCTTCATTGTAAACTGCATCGGAATGAGCCACGTTGTTTCTTTCGGTGTATTGAAGCAGGCTGCAAGCAGACATACACCAGGTATGGCGCGTTTAAGGCTCATTTTTACCAAAGACACTCTGCCCCCACCCATGTCACTGGTGTGGTGGTGGTTTCTTCGTTTACATGTGCAATGGCGATGTGTGAACGTCAGTGTCAGAACTCTAAAGAGTTAATAGCTCATCTGAAGAGCCATATTGTGGAAGGACACGTGGTCACTTGACCAGTAAGAGGATGCACAAATACCTTTAGAGTTAAATCATCTTTTACTGCTCACATGTCACGTAAACACAGAGTTTTCAGACAGCAGCATTGGTGATTTATATAGAGTCTGCATGTCAATCATCATCTGTTCCAACCACATCAGATGACTTTGTACCCTTGATTTCCGAGCCTGCTGCACAGTCTATTACACATGAAGATAACATGGAAATGCCCCCTGAATTCTGTGATCTTTTTCTGAGAAACGTTTCACTATTCTACTTAAAATTGCAGGGTCAGTTTCTACTGCCTGCTTCAACCATACAGAACATTGTAGAGGAAATGCAGAACATGCATGAGTTGGGACAGACATACAGTTTGGGTAAACTTGCATCACTGTTAAAAGATGACACATCATTATCAGAGGAGGACATCAACAAAGTCTGCGAGTCTGTCAAAAGCTATGATCTTTTTTCTGCATGTCATACCGGGCCATTGAGGACAGTGCACTCCAGAGCTCAGATCTTTAAAAAAGCCTTCAACTATGTGGAACCAAAGAAAATATTTTTAGGGAGAGATGAAAACAGAAAAGATAGGTTTGCCTATTATGTGCCTTTAAGAGAGACTTTGAGATGTCTGCTAGAGTCTGATCTGTGGCAGAAATCAGAAGAGCCCTCTACTGAGCCTCCTGCTGATGTTCTGTGTGACATAAGTGATAGTAAGCTGTTTTAAATAAAATGATTTTTTTGGTCAAAACCCATTGACTTAATTGATTTCTATCCATTAACATCTTACATGAAGTATGGGTACCAAATGGTTCCATTGAAACACAGTGTGCTGTCACAATAATGGTGCTGTTAGTTTGGTACTTACGAAACACTGTATAAAAGTGTAGTATCAAGCAAGATCAGCTTCATATTTTAAGACCAAAGGTACCACTTGGTGTAAATTGACCTTTATTCACATTCTTTTATCAGACATCTTGGAAATGGGGGACAGCATAAGGAGTTCCATTACTAAGGTGCTGCCGGACCTGTCTGCCTCAATCCTTGAAATTGTACTGGAGGCACTACAATCATTAGGAGTGGAGACATCTGAGAAACAAACCAGTAAGTATTATGATTTCATTGCACAATAGCCATGAAGGGCTTTCTGGTTTTTCTATTATGCTTTGGCCAAGGTCCAAAAAGTACAATTAATCTATTGTTTGTGATATTGTTTTACAGCACCAAATATGGAAATTTCAAGCCAGGCCAGCATATCGTCTCCATCTGTTTTAAGGTTTAAGGGTGGTGGCACAGCTAAGACCCAAGAGTCTCTTTCAAGGTTAGTAAAGTAAACAGATTCAAGAAGATATTTTACACATTTCTTTGTCGTCTGTCTCGAAATCTTATTTTGTCTTTATTATGATTAAAAAGGTTTGTTTTGTTCCTGCCCTTTTCAGACACTGAATTTGAGCAGAAACCATAAGGATACTCAAAGGACCTGTGACTCTCAGGAAATGGTGAGATTTCAGGTCATAATCTTTTTTTTTCCATTAAATTAATTTTCCTTTTTCCCTTTACAATATTGCTGTTTTGTTTTTGTAAACAGCATCAAATGAGAGGGACAGATGAAACAGTTTCAAGACAATGGCAGGAAAAACATGCTGAAGATTGAAACAAACCTTGGCTGGAAATATTTGGTATGTGTTTTACCGTAAATCAAATTGTTGAAAAACATTCAGCTACACTGCAACACAGGGAAACTTGATTTGCACTTATTTTGTTACTTTAATTTCTTGTCTCATTATTTTTGTCAGTTATTATTGTTTATGGTGTATGCCCTTCTTGTTTTCTTTCTGAATGCAGAAGGTATCTAGCCAGTTCACAATGAAAGCTTCGTTGCACCCCATGAGTCTTCTGGCAGAAATGATGGCGGCTGTATTCTTTGGTTTCCCTAAACATCACACCCTGCCTGTTTATACGAGGCTCTTCAATTAAGTCTGCACCCAAAGATTCAATGAGAGGTAAGCAGTGGTATTATTCAAGTTTTGCTAAAGAAAGATGGACAGGAGACACTAATCTTAATCAGCCGAGCTCAGGTTCATGTCCAGGTGAGCAGTTTCATACGCTATAAAATGTAGATTGAATGATAGGTCTCATCACCATGCATTCAGCCATTAACTTCAAGTTCTATGATAAATCAATACGAAACTTAAATACGTTTTCCAACAAATTATGATTGTGATTAGGGCGCTGCGTTGTCTATGTATTACTTTTACATAAGTAGATTTAAAGTATAACTATTGCCAAAACGCAACCTGGGCTGTTTTTTTACTGTATCGATTTTGATGTGCTCAAATTTATGCCCCGGCCCCCTAGTATTCCCATTCACTGGCTATTGACCACAAAACAAAATCACGGTCAATCTCAAAACGGCTTGTTTGTCGTAATTATGCTTTTAGATATATGCTTGTCTCGTTTACAGTAAAAAAAACAAACAAAAAAAAACAGCCCATGTTGCATTTTGACAATAGCTATCCTTTAAGAACTGTATATTTTACACTTAAGAAATCATTTATCATTAGATCTGTTTTTGGCAGCACGTTTTGTTCATTTCTGTGCATTTTGCTCAAGCACTGATCAAACTTTGTCCATTTTTTTTGCTGCAGAGGGGATCCTGCCAGTCCAAAGTGAACTCCTGATGGACATTGAAGTACTCCTGCAGAGCTTGTATCTTCAACACCATGCGCATTAGAAACTCCACCGAGTCCTTTCCTTCACCAAGGCAGGACCCAGTGACTCATTACTGTTGATAGGTCAGGGGCAGGTAATATTTTGTTTCATGTTTATTCATTCCTCCATGGATTACCAGCCATATATGGACACATGCTGTATTCTCAAGATCTATGCTGTTTTGTAGGAATAGAGAAAATGATATGTTTAGTCTGTTTTCAAATGGTATGTCAAATTTTCTCATTGTTTATCAGTAATATTCTCTACCTTGGTTGTATATGAGCATCTTTAGATTTTTCTATTTTAGCGGTTGCAAATGTAAAATGTACGGTAAACCATTTATGTTCCTCATATTGTACTGTATTTTTAGCGGTAAAATACCGGCAGCTGTGGTTGCCAGGAATTTACCGTAAAATGTATCTGGTCAAAATAAAATGCTGTAATTTGTTATACAATTTCACTGTGTTTTTTACTGTCAAAGGTTTTAATAAGGTTTAACATATTTCTGTTATTTTTACAGTTATTTACAATAATAGGGTCTATCCTATTACTGTTAAATTAACAACAAATTACTGTAATATTATTATTATTATAACTTTTTTTTACTGCAAATATCCGTAAAAAGCTATGGAAAGTTGCATTTTTTACATTAAATTGCTGTATAATTGACAAATATATTTGGTTTTTTCTATCATGATTTTGGTAAAATAATACGTTGTCTACCTTAAAAATTAGGGTTACAAACCAGTATACCGTATTGTCTTTTACAGATTCCACATTTTTTTACACGGTATATTCCTGGCAACCACAGCTGCCGGTATTTTACCGTAAATTTGACAGATTTTTTTTTACAATGTACTATTTCCAAATAACATCAGTTTAGATTTATTCAAATTTAATGATAATTTTTTTTATCAAGCCAGAAACTTCACTTTACTTATTTCATTAGTCATATCCTCCAATAAATTCTGCAGATCATCACCAGAGCAAAAAATGTTTGTATCGTCAGCAAGGAGAAACCATTTTTAATACTTTGGACACTTTACAGATGTCGTTAATGTACAAGTTGAAGAATTTTGGACCCAAAACTGACCCTTGGGGTACACCACAAGCAATGTCCATACATAAGGAGCAACCACCATTTATTTTCACAAACTGCTTTCTGTCACTTAAATAACTCCGGACCCAATCTAAAACTACCCCTCTGACACCATAACGTTCCAGTTTTCTTATTAATATATCATGATCTATAGTGTCAAATGCCTTTGTCAAGTCTATGAATAACCCAGCCACATATTGCTTTTTGTCTATGGAATTTGTGATGTATTCTATTGAATCTAATAGTGCCGATGATGTTGATCTGCTTGATCTGAATCCGTACTGACTTTCAGTGAGTAGTTTATGTTTATCTATAAATTTTTCCAGTCTGTTTTTCAACAGTTTTTCAAGAACTTTTGAGAATTGAGGTAGTAAAGAGACAGGCCTGTAGTTTGTGAAATGGTGTTTGTTCCCAGATTTGTATAGAGGTAAACTTTTGCTATTTTCATTCTGTCTGGAAATCGACCAGTTTGAAATGATAAATTACAGATGTATGTGAATGGTTTTATAATAGCCTCAATGACTCTTTTAACCACATATCAATATCATTACAATCCAAAGATTTGTGATTTTTACATTTTTTGACAATTTCAAGAACTTCATTTTCATCAACGGCTGTGAGAAACATAGAATATGGATTTCTGTCAATCAGTGTATCGGGTTTTTCCTGTGCTTTCCCAGGATCAGTGATTGTTCTTGCTAAAGGCATCTTGGCATCTGTGATGTGATTTACAACCATCCACCATGTTACAGCAAGAAGCCGCACTCACAACGTGGGCATCAGCAAGTTGGTGAAATTTAAACAAAACAAAACAGCATTCCATCTGAAACTCTCTTATTGTACCCAAAATACAAATTTTAGTGATTACATGTGGCTTCATTAATTATGTTCAAAAGGATGAATACATAACGCAAGTAATAACTTTATGATCAGTCAGTGAATGAAGGAGCTCAAGAGTGCAAATATAGTTGCAATAAAGTGACAAAATATTGCCCTTTTATGTCAAACAAAGACCGAAATAAGTGGCATCAGTGTGAGGATGAGAATGAGCGATCCAACCTCACACTGCAGATATCAGGGCAAAGCACAGTGGGGGGGTTGCAGTCTGCACGCACAAGAGGGCTAACAACGCTGTGAGTGACGGAATCCACCCAAACTGAGGAAACAGCTTCTTCCCCAGAGCTGAGCCTGCACTGTTTGCACTATATTATAATATAATATAATATAATAATATAATTACTATAATATGTTGCTATTTAAGGTTTTTTGTTCGTGTTGCAGCTGCTCTGTGAGCCAAGCTTTCGTTGTCTAAATTCAATGGCAATATATCTCTGCAACCACACGATGGCGATAGATTCTCACAGACCGTCTGTGCTCCGCTTCCGCCACCAGTCATCTTTAAATCTTTTTTTTTATTCAATGAAACCTTATTTAACTGTCCATCTCGTGGCATTACTTAAAAAAAATCATATTTAAATACAAAGAAAATTAAATACATGAACGACAGTAAATTGATAAAATAACAGCAAATAAATCTATTTACAAATGATAGCAACATCAATGGAATAAACGCATGAACACCAGCAGAAGGAGAAAGAGGCCTGTATCTACATATTACTTCTGGCAAGCTTCAGTCTCCATACAGACAGGACACGTTGCCGCGAATTGCAGACAGGTGCGTGGGCCTGAGCTCCGCCCAGGCAGAATGACGAGTGGAAGAAAGCAGCAACACAATAAACATATGTAGCCTTGCGGAGCCGGCCGGGCAGACACCGAGACAGAGCGCAAAGATTTTATACGTGACAACAACACACAAAAAACACACACAACAAAAATCAGAATGTGTTTGTGATTTGGATTTTTATTTAAAGGTGAAACCTTTTTTCTTTTCTTGTTTTGCCAGATTAGACATTTTGATTCATTTCATTGAAGTATACTTTAGTTTTTTTGTTTTACTTTGATGCTATAATAGATGTTTTTAAAATGTAGTCATATTTAATACTATATTGCATCATGGCAAAACAACAGTCTCCTCAAGCTGCTTTATACTGTAAGGTGAAACACTACAGTAAAAGCCAGAAAACCCCAACAATCCAATGATCCCCTTTGAGCAAGCACTGGGCGACAGTGGGGAGGAAAAACTTCCCTTTAGGAAGAAACCTCCGGCAGAACCAGGCTCAAGAAGGGGCGGCCATCTGCTGCGACCGGTTGGGGTGGGTGGCAATCTCAGTCCACGAGGGCCGGTGTCCCTGCAGGTTTTAGATGTGTCCTCGAACCAACACAGCTGATTTAAACGGCTAAATTAGCTCCTCAACATGTCCTGAAGTTCTCCAGAGGCCCGGTAACGAACTAATCATGTGATTCAGGTGTGTTGAGCCAAGGTGAGATCTAAAACCTGCAGGGACACCGGCCCTCGTGGACTGAGAATGCCCACCCATGATATAGGGAGACAAGATGAAGTATACTTCTAATGGCCTATTTTAGCAGTTAATTTTTAACAATCAACTGGTGGTAATCCATCATCAGAATTGAGGAAAGGTGGTGTTGATGGAGACTCTACAGGAGGATTCACTGGGGAAGCCATACCTGCACTTCTGCCAGGGTGTCTTGGACGTACCTGAATAAATGTAGTTTTCCCTGGAAGTGGACGAGGATTAATCTGAGACGGAGTCTCCTCAGAACATCTCCCCATCATGCTTCTATGGTCCAACGATGCCAGCTTTTGTCCTTTCTGTTTTTCTAATTTAAGCTGGAGTTGAGCGTCTTTCACTCTAGATTTTAGATGACCTATCTCGTTTTCTTCATTGCAAGCCTTTTTGAATAATCTGGTTCACTGGTCCAATGAGCTCCTCTCTTTGTCGGAATAAAGCGTACTCGGAAGACTTTACCATGTCATTGTACTGCTTTTTAAATGATTCCAGCTGCCGTGTTTTATGTAGTAAAGCTGCATCTAGATCCTTGCATCTGATACGTAGACAGTTCAGCTGTTTTTCAAGAAACTCCGTTGTTCCAACAGAGGGGGTGCCTTCCACTCCGTCTACGTATTTCTTTTTCAAGTTGTGGAACATATCCCTACATTCCACCTTTTCTTTTCCTCTCAAGTGACCTGCATGTGGAAATGCCTTTTCAAAGGACAAAACGCACTGGCACAATTCCTCTTGGTAGTAGCGCTCTTTCTTCTCCAGCCAATTCACTTTGGATATAAATCTTTCCCGTTGCTCTTTTGTGGAGCGCAGTTTCTCTTCCAGCGCCACCTTTTCAGCCAGTGCCTGATTGTGTGCCGCTTTTACTTTATGCCGGTCCACTGCTGTCTTTCTGTGGTTTTCCTGCTCTGTGCTTAGGGCCTTTTTGAGGTCTTCAATTTTCTTTTTCAAAGAATCAACTTTGTCTTCGACCATAGCCTTCATTTTCTTGTCCAAGGCCAGAGCTCTAATATTACTCTGGCATTTCAGTTTGAGCTCCATATTCTGGGCCTTTTGGTTGTCTATTACTTTGCCCATTTGATCTTTCTCCTCTGTTAATTGTTTCACGGTTTTGTCCATCAATTCCTTTTCATCCAGTAACTTTGTATTAGTTGTCAGAAGATCCTCAATCCAAGACTGCGAGGATTGATGGTGTTCCTCGCGTTCCTTAACCGCATTGACGGTCACACCTCTACTAGTTTTTACCTTTCTCTTAAGCTTTTCTAGTTTGGAGTCATACATGTTGATGACCTCTTCTAACTTCCTGTCTGCAGCATTGGCTTTGTTTTCCAGTTTTTTAGTATTTTCCTGGTAAAACTGCTGCATCTTATTTTTTTCCTCTTTGTGGCGTTTCAATAATAATTCAACAACTTGGCTGTTGTGAAATTGCTGACGTGCCACCTTTTCTTTCTCTGTTTCCAGCAGTCCTTGCAGGACTTCGACTTCGTCCTCGTGTTTTTCTTTAAGCTCAGCCAGAGTTTTCTCCGTCTCTGCGCGGAACTTTACCAGAGCTTCGTGGTCATCTTTTATCGAGTCCAACCTGTCTGCGATGTTTGTCCTGTCATCCAAGACCGAACCCAGCAGCTTATTATTCTGCAAAGTTCATTGTTTTCTTTTGTTAGATCCTCGATCTGTTTCTTATTGACTGTATGCAGGTTTTTGAAGTAGTCAGCTCAGTTTTTGAGCTTTTCAACCTCGTCGATCATTGGCTGCAGTCTTTGCTCCAACTGTCCTGCCATATGTTTCTTTTTCTTTTTCACTTTTTTTAACCATTGTTTTCAAGAAATTAACATTTCTGTCTTTGTTAGCTTTCGAACTCATTTCTGCTTTTTTTATGTGCTGTATCACTCCAACAAAACAATAGCTTAATGGAATTCCCTTTGACAGCTTTCCTCTATTTATAGACTTGAACATCAAAGGATGAAAGGACTGTCACTATGACATCACCACGTTCTGTGACGTAACAGGGCTTTAGAGCGTGATGTCACGGGGGTGGGCGTGGAAAGGATTTTGGGGGTCTAAACAAAGCCTGTCTTTTTTTTAAACTTTATTTAACAAACAATGAGTATACAACATACGAAACAGATGAAGTATACAACAGAAACATGAACACAAAAAGCCAAGGGTAAAAGAAAAAGGTAACAATTATAAGAATACACGCAGAAATTCATATTGTTGTGAGAGCCTTTTTGTTGGTGCAGTCTGATATTGATTGTATGTGCATGTGCACATCCTTAAAATAATGACAGAAATATGGTGTTTTGTTAGTAAACTTACATTTATGGATCAAAAATTTAGCTAAAAGTATTAAGAAATTTATCATAAAAAACATTTCTCATACTTCTTGGGGAACTTAAAGAAACAGAATAAAACATTTTCCCATCGTAAAGAAAACTCCCTTAAAATATGGACAATAACAAAGCTGCTAAATTCCTTCCAGAATCTCTGTGTAAAGAACAGTACCAAAAAAGATGTGTCACAGTTTCTGGATGATCCCCACAGAAAGTACAATTAGTATTTATGTCCCTTTTAAATTTGACCATGTAGTGACTGGCTGGATAACATTTATGTCGAATTTTAAAAGAGACTTCTTTCACCTTATTTACAATCAAATATTTATGGGGGACCATCCAGACTGTCTTCCGCTTGATATCTGGAACACTGATTGGAAAATGATATAGTGCAATAAAGTGGTTGTAAGTAAGTAGTTGTCCCTCTTTACTAACCAGCTGAGCCACCAATAGGATCCCATTTTGGAGCCAAGTTTCCAGGAAAAGTGATTTATTTTTCTATAAAATATCTCTGTTGTCCAGATAAGGTATTTGTGAGGTGAGAAGTTGTGTTTATAAATGAGGGTCCACGCTAAGAGGACCTGCTTATGGAAGGATGAAAGCTTTACAGGGACTTTCTCAACATTGTAATTACAATTCAAATAAAAGTAAAGCCACCAAAACGAGAGAAAATGTGATATGGTATAAAGTTCCAGATAGAGGTAGGGTTTTAAGAAAATGTTTGGCCCAATTCATTTTGAAAGTGTTATTTAAAGTAGAAAAGTCTAAGACGTTAAGCCCACCTGATTCGTACTTATTCATCACAACAGTTTTTCTAATATAGTGCGTACGGTTTTTCCATATAAAATGAAAGAGCATACGGTCAATATCTTTACTACTTTTCTTATCCAGATGTAAGGAGAGAGCAGCATATGTTCATCGGGATATCCCTTCAGCTTTAGTAATTAACACTCTACCTTTCAAAGACAAGTCCCTTGTTCCAAGATGGCGCCCGCCGCGTATGGATGCCCTGGTGCTTCAGTGCGTTACTTCTGTTTTGTTTTTGTGCATAACTTCTGTGTCTGGGCAATCCTCTGGATATTCTTACACCAGAGAAGAGCTTCTTAACTACAGGACTACAACACCTGTGGATTTACTTCCAATATTTGTGGCATCTGCGGCAGATTTACTGCAGGACTCTGATCAGGAAAGTGAGACGCCGAAAGCGCGGAAAGCGAGCCGGCGCACTCGTGCGTCTGAGGAGACGCGGACTGCGAACTGCTCTTCCTGGGATCTTCCTTTCCAACGTACGCTCACTCAGGAAGAAGATAGACGAGCTGGCCCTGATGAGAAGCATGAACAGAGACGTTGCCTCCTCCTGTGTCTTATGTTTTACGGAGTCGTGGCTCTGTGAGGACATCCCGGACAGCGCGCTCAAGCTGGAGGGCTTTCATCTGCTGCGCGCGGACCGGCAGGCCTCTCTCTCTGTAAGACCAAAGGTGGAGGTGTCTGCTTCTACATTAATAGTGGCTGGTGCACAGATGTAACAGTGATTGCTCAGCACTGCTCTTCCTCTCTGGAATACCTTTTTATTCACTGCAAACCGTTTTTATTCTCCGCGGGAGTTTGCTTCATTCGTCTTGGCCGCTGTTTACAGTCCCGCCTAGATGCGGATGCGCAGGCAGCTCAGTGCGCACTCGCGGAGCAGTACTGCACATGGAGCGGACATTCCCGGACTCTCTCATCATTGCTCTTGGGGACTTTTACAACACCCCCCTCCTCACCCCCACAACAAAAGAGGATTTCACACCACCTTCCTCCCACCACAAGCCTTCATATTCATGAAGCAGATGTGAGGAAGCAGTTTAAGAGTCTGAATGCTCGGAAAGCTCCCGGCCCAGACGGTTGTGTCTCGTCTACTGGACGCAGCCGGAGGGTTTCACTTGGTTGTTTGCTCTCAATAGAAGCTGAGCGCGTCTCCGTGTCTGTGCTGGTAAACGATACTGAGTCCCAGTGCTCAGTAAAACTGTACACCTGACCGTTATTCTCCCACTGAATCCGGTGTGTTCCACGGTCCAACACGTGCACGCAGATGGTGCTGACCGGTGCCCAAACACACCAGAACACCAATAGTAAAATAACACAAATACGAACTTCTCCATGGCTCGTCGGGATGGCAACTGCTCCAAAAGTGACACATGAAATAGGCTGACATTTGAGTTTGACACGGGAGGTGAGGGGTGTTTTGAATTATGCTTGACTCCGTCACGAGGTTGCGCACAGCATCACCGGCAAGGGGGCTTGGTTTGAGAGGTTTTTGGCATCTGTGATGTGATTTACAACCATCCACCCATGTACAGCAAGAAGCCGCACTCACAACCGTGGGCATCAGCAAGTTGGTGAAATTTAAACAAAACAAAACAGCATTCCATCTGAAACTCTCTATTGTACCCAAAATACAAATTTTAGTGATTACATGTGGCTTCATTAATTATGTTCAAAGATGAATACATAACGCAAGTAATAACTTTATGATCAGTCAGTGAATGAAGGAGCTCAAGAGTGCAAATATAGTTGCAATAAAGTGACAAATATGCCCTTTTATGTCAAACAAAGACCGAAATAAGTGGCATCAGTGTGAGGATGAGAATGAGCGATCCAACCTCACACTGCAGATATCAGGGCAAAGCACAGTGGGGGGTTGCAGTCTGCACGCACAAGAGGCTAACAACGCTGTGAGTGACGGAATCCACCCAAAATGAGGAACAGCTTCTTCCCCAGAGCTGAAGCCTGCACTGTTTGCACTATAATATAATATAATATAATATAATATAATATATATGTGCTATTTAATGTTTTTTGTTCGTGTTGCAGCTGCTCTGTGAGCCAAGCTTTCGTGTCTAAATTCAATGGCAATATATCTCTGCACCACACGATGGCGATAGATTCTCACAGACAGTCTGTGCTCCGCTTCCGCCACCAGTCATCTTTAAATCTTTTTTTTTATTCAATGAAACCTTTATTTAACTGTCCATCTCGTGGCATTACTTAAAAAAAATATATTTAAATACAAAGAAAATTAAATACATGAACGACAGTAAATTGATAAAATAACAGCAAATAAATCTATTTACAAATGATAGCAACATCAATGGAATAAAAGCATGAACACCAGCAGAAGGAGAAAGAGGCCTGTATCTACATTATTACTCTGGCAGCTCTCAGTCTCCATACAGACAGGACACGTTGCAGCGTAATTGCAGACAGGTGCGTGGGCCTGAGCTCCGCCCAGGCAGAATGACGAGTGGAAGAAAGCAGCAACACAATAAACATATGTAGCCTTGCGGAGCCGGCCGGGCAGACACCGAGACAGAGCGCAAAGATTTTATACGTGACAACACACACAAAAAAACACACACACAAAAATCAGAATGTGTTTGTGATTTGGATTTTTATTTAAAGGTGAAACCTTTTTTCTTTTCTTGTTTTGCCAGATTAGACATTTTGATTCATTTCATTGAAGTATACTTTAGTTTTTTTGTTTTACTTTGATGCTATAATAGATGTTTTTAAAATGTAGTCATATTTAATACTATATTGCATCATGGCAAAACAACAGTCTCCTCAAGCTGCTTTAACTGTAAGGTGAAAACACAGTAAAAGCCAGAAAACCCCAACAATCCAATGATCCCCTTTGAGCAAGCACTGGGCGACAGTGGGGAGGAAAAACTCCCTTTAGGAAGAAACCTCCGGCAGAACCAGGCTCAAGAAGGGGCGGCCATCTGCGCGACCGGTTGGGGGTGGGTGGGCAATCTCAGTCCACGAGGGCCGGTGTCCCTGCAGGTTTTAGATGTGTCCCTCGACCCAACACCGCTGATTTTAAACGGCTAAATTTAGCTCCTCAACATGTCCTGAAGTTCTCCAGAGGCCCGGGTTAACGAACTAATCATGTGATTCAGGTGTGTTGAGCCAAGGTGAGATCTAAAACCTGCAGGGACACCGGCCCTCGTGGACTGAGAATGCCCACCCATGATATAGGGAGACAAGATGAAGTATACTTCTACTGGCCTATTTTAGCAGTTAATTTTTAACAATCAACTGGTGGTAATCCATCATTCAGAATGAGGAAAGGTGGTGTGATGGAGACTCTACAGGAGGATTCACTGGGGAAGCCATACCTGCACTTCTGCCAGGGTGTCTGGACGTACCTGAATAAATGTAGTTTTCCCTGGAAGTGGACGAGGATTAATCTGAGACGGAGTCTCCTCAGAACATCTCCCCATCATGCTTCTATGGTCCAACGATGCCAGCTTTTGTCCTTTCTGTTTTTCTAATTTTAAGCTGGAGTTGAGCGTCTTTCACTCTAGATTTTAGATGACCTATCTCTTTTTCTTCATTGCAAGCCTTTTGAATAATCTGGTTCACTGGTCCAATGAGCTCCTCTCTTTGTCGGAATAAAGCGTACTCGGAAGACTTTACCATGTCATTGTACTGCTTTTTAAATGATTCCAGCTGCCGTGTTTTATGTAGTAAAGCTGCATCTAGATCCTTGCATCTGATACGTAGACAGTTCAGCTGTTTTTCAAGAAACTCCGTTGTTCCAACAGAGGGGGTGCCTTCCACTCCGTCTACGTATTTCTTTTTCAAGTTGTGGAACATATCCCTACATTCCACCTTTTCTTTTCCTCTCAAGTGACCTGCATGTGGAAATGCCTTTTCAAAGGACAAAACGCACTGGCACAATTCCTCTTGGTAGTAGCGCTCTTTCTTCTCCAGCCAATTCACTTTGGATATAAATCTTTCCCGTTGCTCTTTTGTGGAGCGCAGTTTCTCTTCCAGCGCCACCTTTTCAGCCAGTGCCTGATTGTGCTGCCGCTTTTACTTTATGCCGGTCCACTTGCTGTCTTTCTGTGGTTTTCCTGCTCTGTGCTTAGGGCCTTTTTGAGGTCTTCAATTTCTTTTTCAAAGAATCAACTTCGTCTTCGACCCTAGCCTTCATTTTCTTGTCCAAGGCCAAAGCTCTAATATTACTCTGGCATTTCAGTTTGAGCTCCATATTCTGGGCCTTTTGGTTGTCTAATTACTTTGCCCATTTAATCTTTCTCCTCTGTTAATTGTTTCACGGTTTTATCCATCAATTCCTTTTATCCAGTAACTTTGTATTAGTTGTCAGAAGATCCTCAATCCAAGACTGCGAGGATTGATGGTGTTCCTCGCGTTCCTTAACCGCATTGACGGTCACACCTCTACTAGTTTTTACCTTTCTCTTAAGCTTTTCTAGTTTGGAGTCATACATGTTGATGACCTCTTCTAACTTCCTGTCTGACAGCATTGGCTTTGTTTTCCAGTTTTTTAGTATTTTCCTGGTTAAAACTGCTGCATCTTATTTTTTTCCTCTTTGTGGCGTTTCAATAATAATTCAACAACTTGGCTGTTGTGAAATTGCTGACGTGCCACCTTTCTTTCTCTGTTTCCAGCAGTCCTTGCAGGACTTCGACTTCGTCCTCGGTTTTTCTTTAAGCTCAGCCAGAGTTTTCTCCGTCTCTGCGCGGAACTTTACCAGAGCTTCGTGGTCATCTTTTATCGAGTCCAACCTGTCTGCGATGTTTGTCCTGTCATCCAAGACCGAACCCAGCAGCTTATTATTCTGCAAAGTTCATTGTTTTCTTTTGTTAGATCCCTCGAATCCGTTTCTTATTGACTGTATGCAGGTTTTTGAAGTAGTCAAGCTCAGTTTTAAGCTTTTCAACCTCGTCCATCATTGGCTGCAGTCTTTGCTCCAACTGTCTGGCATATGTTTCTTTTTCTTTTTCACTTTTTTTAACCATTGTTTTCAAGAAATTAACATTTCTGTCTTTGTTAGCTTTCGAACTCATTTCTGCTTTTTTATGTGCTGTATCACTCCAACAAAACGATAGCTTAATGAATTCCCTTTGACAGCTTTCCTCTATTTATAGACTTGAACATCAAAGGATGAAAGGACTGTCACTATGACATCACCACGTTCTGTGACGTAACAGGGCTTTGGAGCGTGATGTCACGGGGGTGGGCGTGGAAAGGATTTTGGGGGTCTAAACAAAACTTTATTTAACAAACAATGAGTATACATACGAACAGATGAAGTATACAACAGAACATGAACACAAAAAGCCAAGGGTAAAAGAAAAAGGTAACAATTATAAGAATACACGCAGAAATTCACATACATACACTGTAAAAAGTCTAACATGCAGTCATTCATTCAATCTAATAAGTGCCATTCAAAACAGAATAAAATCATTGATTTGATTGTGAAACCCTTTCTTTTTGCATTTTAAAATACCACTTTTGATTTGGATGAAACTACAAAGGACACAACGCAAAGTTTTTGATTTCTCTCAAAACATATATTTCTTTTCATGTTGAACAGATAATATCTTTAATTTGAGTCAAAGTGATTTGCACTTGAACACGCCCACCAGAAATAGACCGGGACCCATTTTTATTCTGCATGGCTGCTGGAAACATCGTGTCACATCTTTGATTAATTTCATCTGAAAATAAACGTAAGTAAAGCCAAGTGTGTTACAAAAGCTTTTATAATTTGTATTGCCAAAATTGCAGAAAATAACCCCATTTAAGCTGGGTCGACAGCCACCCCCAATTTTTGCATGATTGTAGCTGCTAGCTACAAGCTAGCTAGCTATCCGGCGCGACGTTAGAACTGGTTACCAGCAACCGACCATCACAGTCGGGAATGCAAGTTAGGCAAAAAGCCGTTTTTTACCAGTATACTAACTAGCTAGCGTTACCACGATGCATCGGTGGTGGATACAGCTAGCTAGCATAAGTTCATAGTTCATAACATTCATAGTATAACTCCGTGCTCCGCTTCGTTTGAGTTTTTCTGGTGAGCTCGCGGTTTCTAGACACAAGCTTGTGTTTGTGCGCGCACGTTTGTCTCTGTCTCTCTTCATATAAATATTTGTTTGTTATGTTTGTGTACACCGAGCGCAAAAGATAATTATTAATGTGCATGATTTAGAGACAGAAATAACACGCCAGCATATAAGATCAATGACATAAGACTAATTCCTTCAATTGACTTTCAGGCGCGGCTCGGAAAAATGTGCATTTTCTGAAGAAATGTTAATTTTATCAGCAAAAAATTGACCCTATGCCAAACTTAGTCGCTAATGGCTGGTCTGTAGACTGTTTGGTAAACCTAAATCAAATTATAGTACTAGCTTTTTATAAGGATGTGTATGTCATGTTACGTATTTCTTGGTTTTTCTGTGTTATGTGTTTTATAGAGAAGTAACATTTCTTTTTTTTTTCTGTATGCTTTCAGAACCACTGATTGCTCCATCCATTCCATGGCTGAAGCATACATTTTCATTTAATCTGAACAGGTATCATTTTGCATTTACACTGCACATCCTTTCTAAACATTTCATAATAATCTAGACCCTCCCTCATTATCCTCTCATTCACCTTGCTGATGTGTTGGCACTATTGTGTGCAATAATTGCTCTCTCGGCTTCACCCAGGTGTGTGCTCAGTGCTGGTTGTGTAGGGAGATGTGCCCCATTTCCCCTTTTCTAGTCTTCGTAATTGAAAAGCACTCTGAAAATCACTTTTGTAGTAGTAAGTAATATTGCTATTGCATTAGTTACATCCGTTGTGTGAGTTAGTAAGAAATCCTTGTCCACTAATTTCCTCTGTCCAGTTATAAATGCAGCAACATTTTCTATGGAGGGCAAAGGGAACATTTCATTTTGGTTGTGTCCTGTTATTTTGGAGTGTAACTACTTAAAGAGTAACTGAAGCCTAACAACTTGTTTTGCTTAGAAACTGTTATAATGGGTTTTTACAATGCAATCTTTCAGTTTTGGGCAGGTAGGGTGTATATAATTAACTATTAACATGACAGTTAGCATTTTAACCCTTGTATCTAATGAGAATTTGTATCCTGTTACAGTTTTATTTTGGTAACGTCAGTGATTATGGCTGTGACCTTTTAAAATGTTGAAAGGAAGTGTGGGCTTTGTCCTTGAATGAATGAAGAGATTTATTGTCATTATACAAGTACAGAGCACAACTGCAACAAAATTTATTTTGGAGACACATTTTCACTCTCACTCGCCAGATACACATACATACATAATACGTATAAACTTTTATTTAGGGACAAGAAAGCATATGCCGCTTTTCCACCGACAGAACACGGTGTGGCTCAGTTCACTTTAGCCCCTTGCGGACGCTTTTCCACCGCCTTTACACCTGATTGGCCCGGGTGTGTGTGGTGCCCACGTGATGTGATATAGAAGCGCTCCCACAAAAGGCTTTAAAAAAAAAAACTCCCAGCAACCATACTCCATTGACTTTGGACCATGGCGACTTCCTCCACAAGAACCAAAAATCAAACCAATCAAAATGAACCACAGACAGAGCAAAGTACAAAAACACACATATCGCGATTGTTGTTGCTCTTCGGGCTGTGACGTTGCGGACAAAGACTTTTGCGCGCGCCAGATGGGTTCGCCCCTGTTCCCAGTTACGTCCGCTTTATGTTTCCACCGCAACAAGCGAGTTCATCCGCGCTAAACTGAACTGCTCTCAAGCGCACCGTGCCGATTTGTCGGTGGAAAAGGGGCATTAGTCACCTCATGAGGATAGAGAGGTGAAAAAAAATTCCTCTCACGCAGCATACTCTCCATATTGCATAGTAACAATTTTAACTGTTCCTGCAGGATGCTGATGCTGACATTAGGAGGGAGTGTATACTTAAATCTCTCATTATCTACCTTGGAGAACGTGTTGAGGACTTGATAAAAGAATACATGGTATGTCCATATCTGTTCTGTCTCTACATGAGATGCAGTCTCTTGATGTAAATTTGACAACTCTGCTATTAAATGCAGTGATTAATGTAGGACAGCAACGATTAATCAACTCATCAAGTTAATATCTTAGGGTTCTGTATTGTTTTCTTTTTTTTCTTGGGCTTTGTGGAACATTTATGAAAATGTTCCACCATTGATTTAATTGAATGATTATGCAATTCACAATCTGATTAGTCAAATAATTGTTCTAATAGTCTGTGACCAAACAACTATCAAAATAGTAGTTTATTATGGTCAAAGATTTATCAGGTGTGCCAGACTTCAGTTCTTCACTTGTACATTTTGTTCCATATTTTACCTCAAGATATCCCAGACAGATGAAGCTGAGGAAGAGCTGCAGAGTACCACCATGGCACTCTTCGTCTTCAGGGACAACTCAAGCCTCCTACATCAGCCTCGAGACATCGGGATAATCATTGATGGTGTGGAAGTCCTGAATGAGTTGCCTTCTGTGGCAGCTGGAGTGGCAATGGTCTTTGGACTCTGTTATGCTCTTAATATGGAATATCCACGAGGATTCAGGTTCACCTTTGAGGCTCTTCAAAAGATTATGATGGAGCTTGACTTTAACAAGATGACCTCTAAGATTCGCAAACTTAATTGTGAACTTAACACTGCACAGTAGTGTGTTTGCATGCATGTGTGCATGTGTATGTGCACATACATGTGCATGTGTGCTTGGTTATTTTGCTTGGTTGGCCTGCAGTGGTATTCTACATTCAAAAATTATAAGAACACCCATTTGAAAGGGAGATTTAAGTTGATTTCATTGATACATGTGTAGATTTTTTTTTTTACATTGTACAGGCACAGTGCACATATAAACATTTTTGAGTACTTGCAAATTGGTTTAAAAAGAGTTTTTATAATGGTTTTATGCCAGTTTTAGACAGGTTGCAGGTTTTATACCAGTTCTAAAAAGATTGCAGGTTTTATAAAACAAACATTTCTCTAATCATTTCTGCCGCAGCACTAAATCTGTATATTACTAATCCTCTCTATTGATTATAGTTAAAATGGTTTGGAACAATAAATAATTTTGAAATTTGGTTGGCCAACTGTCTTGTTTTTTATAGGAAATGCAGAGCATTTTTGAACTGAAATAAAATGAAATGTCAAAAAATATAGTTTGAATATATGTAAATCAATTACCTGGCTTCAACACACAAATATTAGTTCATGTTAATTTGGTTCGATGTGAATACATTAGGTTGGTTAAATTTCAATATATTAGCTTGGTTCAATAATTAAATATGGTTCTATGTAAAAAAATCAATTTGGATCAATGCAAAATTTAAAGTTTCAGTCAAGTCTAGTAATATTGTTTATATCAACATAAAAGTATCAGGTCATATCAAGTGACTCAATATGGATTCTATGAAGTCAAATATTTTGGATGTGACAATTGGACATCTTTTTTTTTTTATTTGAATAGGGTTATTCTTTTTACAGTGTATATTGTTGTGAGAGCCTTTTTGTTGGTGCAGTCTGATATTGATTGTATGTGCATGTGCACATCCTTAAAATAATGACAGAAATATGGTGTTTTGTTAGTAAACTTATTGATTGATTGATTGATTGGTAATTTATTTCAACATGTGAACAATATACAAGTACATTTAGAAAAGAAATAAGAGAGAAAAAATACTATACAAATTACATACAAAAAAATTCTGATTAATTTACATGTTGAAAGGGAGTGGGAAGAAGTATACACTTATTTAATCCCACCCCTTTGCCATAAATTATCAGTGAATATTTAGTCAGCTTCCTTACTGATATAATTTGTAATAAAATAGTGAACAGATTTCTGATATACTATAATATCACATCATGAATTTTTTGTTTGTTTGTTTGTTTTTAAATAGAGACATTCACTTAATTTAAATATTTTCCTTTTCTTTATAGTCGAGAAGATCATATTTTTATAACTCTTTTTGAACAGTTTTATGTTTGGACATTGCTTTAATTCCATATTCAGTTTGTTCCATAGTTTACTCCATGAACAGAAACACAAAAGCCTTTTCTTGTAGTACGTACCTTCATTGTTTTGAAGTTACAAAAAACCCCTTAAATTATAACTTCCTTCTTTCAAAAAAAACATACTCTGAATATTACCTGGCAGTTCTTTATTTTTTGCTTTGAATAGAATTTGTGCTGTTTGGAATTTCACTATATCGTCAATTTTCAATATTTCAGACTGCAAAAAGTGAGTTTGTATGTTCCCTATAACCTGCATTGTGGATGATTCGAATTGCTTTTTTTTGAAGAGTAAAAAGTGAATGTAATGTGGTTTTATAGTTATTGCCCCAGACCTCTGCACAATAGCTTAAGTATGGTGAAACCAGTGAACAGTAGAGAATATGAAGTGATGTTCTGTCGAATACCTGTTTTGCCTTGTAGTACTGCAATGCTTCGTGATACTTTGGAATGAATATATCTACGTGAGCTCTCCAGTTAAGTTTTTCATCTATTATTACCCCCAGAAATTTATTTTCACTGACTCTTTCAATATCAACACCATTTATTTGAATCTTTGCATTTGTATTTAAACTACACTGTAAAAAAAAGTCAGTAAAATATACAGCAAAACACCGTCAAATTCCAACGGTAATGGAGCGTAAAAGCAAAAACTTCCTTCACTGTATTAAATAGATGAATAACGTTAATTGTGAGACTGGATAAAACTTTGTTTTTTACTGATAAAAATGTTGAAATTATAAATATTTTCTGTGAAAACAAATAATATGCATACATTTACAATTACATATTGTAATGTTGAAAATGTCTGAAAAACTTAGATTTTACGGTATTATTTGAGTAAACTACATCTTTTGGGGTTGTGCACATTGGAATTCACAGTATAAGCTGTAGATTTTAAGCAAACAAAAACATTCATTTTTACAGAAACAAGATGTTAAAAATAGGGTCCACCCGTAATAATACCAACCAGTACATACCATAAAAAAAAGCAAATATCAGCAGTGAAAGACAATAAAACTGATAGTATTTTTTTATTTAAAATTCAGATACATAGACAGATTAAAAGTTAGGCCTGCAGTATATCATTGTTACCTTCTGATAAAAAAATCAACAGCAAAAGAAGATGTTAAAAATAAAGTTTTATGGTTGTGAATAAAATTGATTTCAATATCTTTTTTAATTATTATTTTAAAAAACTTTTATGTTGTTGTGTTTCACGCCATATTATCAGACCACCTTAAGTGGGTCGGCCTTAAATTTTGAATTTGTGTGATCGCTGTGCGAAGGACTTCAGCGAGTGGCGTTCATGGTCTCAGTGAACAGTCACGGTCACACACTGCATGTGGTTTTAAAAGCAACATGTCTGTTCACCACAACAATGGAGATGTGTAATATTAGTGCAGCTACGGTTTGTTCTTGAACATCAGTTCTGTTTTCTACTTTGATCACTTAGACCAAAAAAGTGTTGTTTTCAGATTCTTTCTTTTACATCTATAAAGCACCTGTTCATTTTTTTTATTACAATTAGTTTCACATAAATGTTAGTGTTTCCTTTATGATCTTTTAATGCTTACACTACACTGTACATGTCTACATTAGAGACATTTCTGTTTCCTGTTTCTGTTGACTCAGAGTTGTAAAATGTTCTTTTATTTGATGCACAATATGAAGTTCATAATTTTCTTACAAATAAAACTCTGATGACAAACATGAACAGCTGTGCTTATTTCTGAGACATGAGTTTTTGAATGTGTTGATATTTAGACAGTGTGCATCTGTCTGCTGAAACTGTGATGGTGAACCTGAGGTGATGGTCAACAGAAGGCAAATATATATCAATATAAAACAATATTGAAGTAATGTCTTTACCCTCTGCAGCGTGTGGACGCTGTGCACGCAATCACCTTATTCACTGTAGTAAACGTGCACCGCTAGCTCACGTGACTGTCTCCATGGTTACATCGTATATTATTAGCTATGTAAACAGCTTCCATAGATACCGCCATAGCTCTCTGCAGCTGTAACACTGTCACACTTTGCAAATCATTTCATGTTTTTGATCGTTATGAAGACAGAATATGTTTTTAAGGTCATGCTAGGCGGTTGCTATGGTGGTTGCTGTGGACTCGGGTGGACCGCGTCCGATTCCTGTTATTAGCTGTCCGCCGCAGGAAGGCTGCGTTCCATTTACAAGTAGTGACAGTCTGCCGCAACTCGAACTCAAACCCCGCTTTGTTCTTTAATTATAGGCCTTTTATAGCCGTTCATGACACGCACACACACACATAAAGCACTTTGCCTCACCATGAGAATGCAAGTTTATCTAACCTAACCTTAAAGTGTCTGATATAGGATAGAAAAATGAAGCAACCAGAGATTTAATGATGAAGACTCTGGGCTCTGTAGTTCACGTTTTACAGTCCTGAATGACTCTTTGCATATGATTTATTGAAGAGGACTTTAGAATGCACTTTACATTTAGACTGTTGCTGTTTCATTTTTTACATTGTTGCCGTGTTATGTTATGAATAAGGTTCACCTGCTGGGGGTTTGATGGATCAGCTGGACAATACAGTCAAAGACAGACTTCATTCATCATATGCAAGAATCCTAGTTGGATTTTTGTTGTCACTCATGTTTTTGAACCAAATATTGAAAACAATTCTGACAGACTGGATACCTGGTCAGGTCTACATTACCTTGTAGTCAAGCATCCCAGGACAGAGCCCTGCCCCACCATGAGCCTGGGTGGATACGTTGTTATTAATATAAAAGGACCAATACTGAATATGAATATTTCATGAAAATTGAATTATAATACAAATTAGTAATAAGAGTTTCTCTGCGCCCTTATCTACCCCATACTCAAAGAGCTGCGGGCAGAGAGGGTGACAGGAGAGGATGGCACTGAAGAGAAGATGCTCGGTTTCTGGAGTCTCCTGGTCCTGTCAGTATTAGTAGGATGCATCTGCTGTGTCTTCTCGTGGATGCTCACCTACCTTGACTCGTTCCAGCCTGGTATGGATTTCCCAACACTGCGGACAGTGGCCCACGTCAGAGACGTTTAATAATGATTACATATGTCTGAATTGCTAACCCTAACCCTAGCTCAACAGACCACAATGCCCTGGACTGTCAGTATTATTACATGCTGTGAACATAAGTAGCTTTGATCACAGTTTATGTTGTAAAAGAGAAGGAATATTGGAAAGAAAGATCAACATTGTGATATTATTTCTTCCAAACTGACCAGAAACATGCTTGTCAGACTCTCACAGCAAAGGATCAGACTCACTGTGCATGACGGCTCAGGCCAATGATGTCTGTTAGATTGTCAGTTGTTTAGTGCTTCTGTACAGTTAGGGTCACCGTCTCTATTTCAGAATAATTAATATGCAGAAAACACTAAAAGTTGATTGTCTTCCAATATTCTAGCATAATTAAAAAACTTTGACTTTGTAAGTACATATTATTAGTCCTAATGCCAGCATGATTCTTCATAACTCCTGCTTTGAAATACTGAACTTTAAAATTTACCTGATGAAAGATCATTTACAGTGGCACTCTGTCAGGATCATTCTGACTGTAAGATCACTGTATTAATCTGAATCCTTCTGAAATGTGCTGTGAATGAATGCTGATGCAACTCACTGTGGGAAAGCTGTTAATAAAATGAATCTGTGACACATGCAACACATTCACAGAGGAAGAGGACACAAAGGGAGGACACGCAGAGGCTGTGTTGAAGTCAGAAATCCAAATCTTTATTAAAAAACAGGCGGCGGTAACAAACAGGAAGACAAGCAGTCCATCAAACAGTCTACAGGGTCAAACATACAGAGAATTCAAACAGCAGTAAAAAATAACTGGACACTGAAAAACTTAAAGCAATGTGTGACGCAATAAAAGGAAGCAGCGCAGTATATTCACTGAATTATCATCAATTACAAAAGAGAAAAACGATGATTTCTAAGGATTATTTTCTTAAATGCAGTTAGAGTGTGGCTGGTAAAGATGGAAACATACAGAATGTAAACTGTGTGAGTTTGTGAACTTTGTTAGTAACAAATGAGGTAAAAAAAACAACCCCAAAACAGACAAAACACAGAAAGAGGCTCAGTATTCATTCATAATTAGAAAGAAACATTCTGGTCGTGTATTTTTACAGTCTTAGTTCCGCTCGCTGTCATCATTATAATCATCATGATCAATGGCGAGGTCCTGAGGTGGGCGGGGCTGTCTCTGGTGATGTCACCATGAAGGAACAGCATCTGGCACGTGTTGGTGAAACATCCCAGTACACTGGTGTAGTTTCCTCTCCAGCTGTTTGACATGTGACACTTGAACATTAAGGGGAAGAAAAAGAAACAGTGTTAGGTCAGGTGACCACATGGTTTCTAAAGTAACTGACAGGAAGTAACCAGGCTGTCAGAAATGGATGGCATGTGTTTAGAGTTACTGGAGTTGGGTAACTCTACTTACCAAAAGCAGAAGCACACAGATGAAGGATCAGATGCTGAATGTTGCAGGAACATGCTCATGTGTGGTGGTCATTCAGTGCTGCTCCAGCAGGTTAGACAGTCCAAGACTGATATGCTGCCCATCTGAGAGTTTGAAAACACACATGCAAAGATTTATTTTGTGTTACAGTCAAAGTTGGATGTTCATTTTTGTCCTTTAAAAATGTTTGTGTATTTGAAAGCACTAACATTTAAGGATGACTTGGATCGTCTCCTTTAAAGGGGAGACAAGTGTATCCACTGATCTACGTCACTTTACCTGGATGATGACTCCTCCCCCCTCACTCAGAAACACTCCTAATATAACCAAGCAAATAAATAATATTGAAGATTTACTTACATCATTACAAAAACATCAAAAACATCTCCCTTTGATTCTATTTCTCCATTCCTGCTGAACATCAGGCAACAAATATCTCAATAAATCACAGTAAAATGTAAAGCACATGTTTTCTCTGCTTTGTCTAACCTCTGCAGAGCCTCTGTCAAGAAAAACACATCTGTAAGCATAAAACAAATATACATTTATAACACGTCACTGGACAAACCTCGATCAGTTGATTTCCTCTGTGCAGTGCAGACGAACATCAGTCAGCAAGTGACTCTGCTGGTTCTTCTGAGGAAACACCACCGTCTCTCCACACCGTCACCATCTGTGAGCACAAACTGCTGCTCTGCCAGCATGTAGGAATCACATATCACACACAGGGGTGAAGAAACATCAGAGCTCAACTTTGGATACTTTAGATCTAAACAGATCAAAGTAGCTCTTAGTTTCAGCAATCAGACAAACAATGATACCAAACTGATTCTGTATGAATACAATATGGTATTTTCAATACAGGTGTCAAATTAATTTATTAACACTAATACAGATATATGTACATTTTTTTTGATAAATTAGTTTGCTAAATTATAAGAATATATATATATTTTTTTCATTTAACAATTGCAACTGAAAGAAATTAAATATTGAACAAAAATATATTGTCACATTCTGAGCATGCTCAGCACGCTGACAGACTTGAAGTTGCTACAGATTTTAAGAAGTGATAATTATAGGGAAGAAACTTCTCTTTTTCATCCGTTTAATCAAACATTTGATGCCTCAGCTGTCTCAGTCTATAGCGTTCTGCAACTACAACTAACCTGAGGCTTGGATTTGGCTGCAGGTGCCCCTGTACATCCTTCTCAGCAGCACACATGTGGGTACCATTTAATCACACTTCTTCCTGAGCTTTGCTTCATCACAAGACCAAAGGTGGCATCCCGTGTCAGTCTTAGCATCATCCAGAAGAAACATTTGAAGAAACATCATGGAGAAGAAACATTTACGCGCCTCCTGGTTTTTTTTTTTTTGATCCTGCAAAAAGACTGAGGACAACAAAGCCCAGAGAACACGAGATACACAACATCCAACATTCAGACTCAACAGCCTCCATAAATGAAGAGCACCAGGTTGGTTCAGTTATAGTAGATATAAGCATACTTCACATTACTGGGTATGAATAATAATGAGGAGACAAACTTTAAAGATGCAGAGCATGATGTCCCATCATCAGACTGTAAACAAACATCCACCAGGCTTCTTTGTTGCCAAAATTGATGATTCTCCCATCAGGGATCAGTAGAGTGTATTAACCTGTGGTATAAGCAGCAGTCACTGAAATATTACTGTTTCAGACAAGAAATCTAGCACATAAAAGCCAGGGTGGGAGGGATCTCTGCAAACTGACTTACCTCTGCAAGTGTGAAGCTCAACAAAAATCTGCCTCTCCAGTCACAGACAAACAAAAACTCCAGCTGGGAGATAGAAAACGCTGTCTGGGTCTTGCTGGATGTTGCTGGTCAGAGTCCCACATTAGCAGAGTGCTTCTTTGTCCCACTGACCCATGTGGACAGCGACTGTGGAGAACTGTTCTGGAAAACAGAGAAGAGAATTAAAATAACAAAAAGCCAAACAGGATTTCCACAAAGACTCTCTTGGAATCAGCAATCAAAAAAATCACTGGTTCATATTAAATATGAACAGGTTCCTTAAATGTACGCAGTTCAGATCTGATTTAATTTAATTTCCTTCACACAGCACATTCGTCCAGGCTGACAGGTAAACATAGAATTAATCTCAGGTAACATGACTCATAGTAGAGATTCAGTAAGAAAGATTGCAGGCTCTAATATTATTACCACACAATCCAAGGACACACCCACAGCTCAGATTTGTAGAACTATTTAAACAAATGTCTTCTGAATATTCAATTCAGGTTCACAGTGGGAGGGGGGGGGGGGGGGGGGTCGTGGAATTTTTTAAATAAAGTCTGCAACACAGAAAGAGCTGTGATCCAGCTATTTATTACTGCGCCAACACACATCAAACATCACAGTTCAGTCATGTCAGCGCTGCCACAGAAGTGGTGCTCCTCCTCCTTTATGCATTCCAAGGAAGAGGGAGGAAGTTACAAACTGATCCTACCACACTTCATGTGTCTCGCTATGAAACCTAACGGATCAATGGTTAAGCTGTTTTGTGGCCTTATCAGCACCTGTAAAGGGAGTTGTTTTCTCAAACTGCTGACGCTGAAGTAAGTTCATCTAGTTTTAGAAACTTTCACTGAACAGTAACAGTGTCACAACTAAGCATATGCATAAGCACTTAAATACTTTAAATGAGAATAACAGAACATTTCTATTACAGAGGCTAGAGCCTGTCCCAGTAGTCACAGGTAGAGCACACCTGGACAGGTCACCAGTCTGTCAGAGGACTAACACAGAGACAGACATCAGAGTAACAAATCTATTTAAAATTAATGTAAGTTTGCTGCAGCTGTATGTATGAACATGTGTTTCTGTGCTCACAGTCCACCTCTCAGGAACCTGCAGTTCACTTTTAGTCAACTTTAAACAGACCTCACAAAAGGCTGATGTGGCTGGATCAGTAGTCTGATTTAAGTACGATACCTTTGGCCAGGGATTAATCTGGTGCATCGCTTCACTGCAGTCTTACGTATTTTCCCCACACCTGAATAAAAAATACTGATATATACAAATAACAGCTTCAGCTGATGCAGCCTGACTCAATCCTAGATGTTCAGCACACAGAGACACAGAGGTGCCGTTTAAAGTTTAGTGTTAACCTGAGTCACTGATCATTTGCAGTATTACAGAGTCTGGCAGTCTTTGCATGATGTCCACGTCACTGTAAGTTTCTAGCTGACTCTCAGGTGTGACAGGTGTGCCAGCAGGAAAGAGTAATAATAACCTGCATCCTGAGGTTTGTCATGCAGGATTAAAGGAGCCAGGCTTTGTTCACACAGCTAGGATTGTATTTTACACTGACCCTGGGTCAGTATAAGTATCATACAGTTTAAACGAAGCACTGAAACTTGCACATATTTATTACAGATGCACTGAAGCTAATCGAGATATTTGCTGTCAATCTGTGGCTGCGATTAAACACTTTACTGAAAACTTTATTAACTAGTAACTTCATCAGTCATGACAGAAGCTAATATTTCTGTGCTAACATCGTTTAACCAGTAACAGCTTTACTACAATATAAGCTAACGTTTACACCGTAACTTTAAGCTAGCACCATAAAGACGGTAAAACACGTAATAATATCTACAAATGCATCTTAAAGCTGTTATATTAGCACTCGGTGTATTACTAACATAACCACATTAACATTATTGACACTCGCTGCCTTTTAATAGTCATTCTATAAATGCTGTCCGTTTAAATGGTCTTACCTGTACACACTGCATATCCACCGGATTCCAGCCAGAGTGGATTCTGGAGTCTTCCACGCTCCTGTTAGTGATCCTCCATCTGGATGGATGAGAACAACCTTCTGAACAATCTAGCAGGAGATGGCCCATATCTATGGGACTGATTTGTGCTAATAAGGCCCATTGTATGGACTGATAACAGCCGAAGCGGGTGAATAAACCCAGTAGCTAGCTGTGCCATTACCCAGCATACATCACTCCCTCCGTAAACGCAATAAACGATACAAAAGCATCGTTCTACCTGTTTTTCAGGTAGTTGTTTACATTATATAATTTATTGTGTTCTGTATACGTCACTACAATGTGATTTGGAAAATGTCTAAATATACCGACAACAGGCACTTCCGCAGCAATCTCTTCAATCGGAGGACCCTTCACGTCAATTCCCGACGCGAGGGGGGTACCCTGCGCGTCCATAAGTGCAGCAGAGGGAGCCTGACCATGCGTCACACGTTTGACGAGTTGGGAGTGAGAACGTGTTGGTTGTATACTCATTGTTTGTTAAATAAAGTTTAAAAAAAAAGACACGCTTTGTTTAGACCCCCAAAATCCTTTCCACGCCCACCCCCGTGACATCACGCTCCAAAGCCCTGTTACGTCACAGAACGTGGTGATGTCATAGTGACAGTCCTTTCATCCTTTGATGTTCAAGTCTATAAATAGAGGAAAGCTGTCAAAGGGAATTCATTAAGCTATCGTTTTGTTGGAGTGATACAGCACATAAAATAGCAGAAATGAGTTCGAAAGCTAACAAAGACAGAAATGTTAATTTCTTGAAAACAATGGTTAAAAAAAGTGAAAAAGAAAAAGAAACATATGCCAGACAGTTGGAGCAAAGACTGCAGCCAATGATGGACGAGGTTGAAAAGCTTAAAACTGAGCTTGACTACTTCAAAAACCTGCATACAGTCAATAAGAAACGGATCGAGGATCTAACAAAAGAAAACAATGAACTTTTGCAGAATAATAAGCTGCTGGGTTCGGTCTTGGATGACAGGACAAACATCGCAGACAGGTTGGACTCGATAAAAGATGACCACGAAGCTCTGGTAAAGTTCCGCGCAGAGACGGAGAAAACTCTGGCTGAGCTTAAAGAAAAACACGAGGACGAAGTCGAAGTCCTGCAAGGACTGCTGGAAACAGAGAAAGAAAAGGTGGCACGTCAGCAATTTCACAACAGCCAAGTTGTTGAATTATTATTGAAACGCCACAAAGAGGAAAAAAATAAGATGCAGCAGTTTTACCAGGAAAATACTAAAAAACTGGAAAACAAAGCCAATGCTGCAGACAGGAGGTTAGAAGAGGTCATCAACATGTATGACTCCAAATTAGAAAAGCTAAAGAGAAGGGTAAAAACTAGTAGAGGTGTGACCGTCAATGCGGTTAAGGAACGCGAGGAACACCATCAATCCTCGCAGTCTTGGATTGAGGATCTTCTGACAACTAATACAAAGTTACTGGATGAAAAGGAAGTGATGGATAAAACCGTGAAACAATTAACAGAGGAGAAAGATGAAATGGGCAAAGTAATAGACGACCAAAAGGCCCAGAATATGGAGCTCAAACTGAAATGCCAGAGTAATATTAGAGCTTTGGCCTTGGACAAGAAAATGAAGGCTATGGTCGAAGACGAAGTTGATTCTTTGAAAAAGAAAATTGAAGACCTCAAAAAGGCCCTAAGCACAGAGCAGGAAAACCACAGAAAGACAGCAGTGGACCGGCATAAAGTAAAAGCAGCACACAATCAGGCACTGGCTGAAAAGGTGGCGCTGGAAGAGAAACTGCGCTCCACAAAAGAGCAACGGGAAAGATTTATATCCAAAGTGAATTGGCTGGAGAAGAAAGAGCGCTACTACCAAGAGGAATTGTGCCAGTGCGTTTTGTCCTTTGAAAAGGCATTTCCACATGCAGGTCACTTGAGAGGAAAAGAAAAGGTGGAATGTAGGGATATGTTCCACAACTTGAAAAAGAAATACGTAGACGGAGTGGAAGGCACCCCCTCTGTTGGAACAACGGAGTTTCTTGAAAAACAGCTGAACTGTCTACGTATCAGATGCAAGGATCTAGATGCAGCTTTACTACATAAAACACGGCAGCTGGAATCATTTAAAAAGCAGTACAATGACATGGTAAAGTCTTCCGAGTACGCTTTGATCCGACAAAGAGAGGAGCTCATTGGACCAGTGAACCAGATGATTCAAAAGGCTTGCAATGAAGAAAAAGAGATAGGTCATCTAAAATCTAGAGTGAAAGACGCTCAACTCCAGCTTAAATTAGAAAAACAGAAAGGACAAAAGCTGGCATCGTTGGACCATAGAAGCATGATGGGGAGATGTTCTGAGGAGACTCCGTCTCAGATTAATCCTCGTCCACTTCCAGGGAAAACTACATTTATTCAGGTACGTCCAAGACACCCTGGCAGAAGTGCAGGTATGGCTTCCCCAGTGAATCCTCCCGTAGAGTCTCCATCAACACCACCTTTCCTCAATTCTGATGATGGATTACCACCAGTTGATTGTTAAAAATTAACTGCTAAAATAGGCCATTAGAAGTATACTTCATCTTGTCTCCCTATATCATGGGTGGGCATTCTCAGTCCACGAGGGCCGGTGTCCCTGCAGGTTTTAGATCTCACCTTGGCTCAACACACCTGAATCACATGATTAGTTCGTTACCGGGCCTCTGGAGAACTTCAGGACATGTTGAGGAGCTAATTTAGCCGTTTAAATCAGCGGTGTTGGTCCGAGGACACATCTAAAACCTGCAGGGACACCGGCCCTCGTGGACTGAGATAGCCCACCCACCCACAACCGGTCGCAGCAGATGGCCGCCCCTTCTTGAGCCTGGTTCTGCCGGAGGTTTCTTCCTAAAGGGAGTTTTTCCTCCCCACTGTCGCCCAGTGCTTGCTCAAAGGGGATCATTGGATTGTTGGGGTTTTCTGGCTTTTACTGTAATGTTTTCACCTTACAGTATAAAGCAGCTTGAGGAGACTGTTGTTTTGCCATGATGCAATATAGTATTAACCCTCTGATGGTCATAGTCAAAAAAGGGACCCTTTTTTGACTATGACCATCAGAGGGTTAAATATGACTACATTTTAAAAACATCTATTATAGCATCAAAGTAAAACAAAAAAACTAAAGTATACTTCAATGAAATGAATCAAAATGTCTAATCTGGCAAAACAAGAAAAGAAAAAAGGTTTCACCTTTAAATAAAAATCCAAATCACAAACACATTCTGATTTTTGTTGTGTGTGTTTTTTTGTGTGTGTTGTCACGTATAAAATCTTTGCGCTCTGTCTCGGTGTCTGCCCGGCCGGCTCCGCAAGGCTACATATGTTTATTGTGTTGCTGCTTTCTTCCACTCGTCATTCTGCCTGGGCGGAGCTCAGGCCCACGCACCTGTCTGCAATTACGCTGCAACGTGTCCTGTCTGTATGGAGACTGAGAGCTGCCAGAGTAATAATGTAGATACAGGCCTCTTTCTCCTTCTGCTGGTGTTCATGCTTTTATTCCATTGATGTTGCTATCATTTGTAAATAGATTTATTTGCTGTTATTTTATCAATTTACTGTCGTTCATGTATTTAATTTTCTTTGTATTTAAATATAATTTTTTCTAAGTAATGCCACGAGATGGACAGTTAAATAAAGGTTTCATTGAATAAAAAAAAAGATTTAAAGATGACTGGTGGCGGAAGCGGAGCACAGACTGTCTGTGAGAATCTATCGCCATCGTGTGGTGCAGAGATATATTGCCATTGAATTTAGACAACGAAAGCTTGGCTCACAGAGCAGCTGCAACACGAACAAAAAACATTAAATAGCAACATATTATATTATATTATATTATATTATATTATATTATATTATAGTGCAAACAGTGCAGGCTTCAGCTCTGGGGAAGAAGCTGTTCCTCAGTTTGGGTGGATTCGCCCTCATTGCTTGCTTTATCTGAGTAGACCTAAACCTGGATGTGCTTCTGGCTTCTGCCTCTAATGAAAACGGATGAGTGTAAAATGCAACCATTGTTTGTAGTTTGCTGCCACCTACTGAGTGAAAAAAGAACTGAAGCTGTAAAAAGTCAGTATTCCTAATGATAGGCTTCGTTTTGTTTCAGTTTCAGTTCACTATACAGCTCATCAAACTGTTTTCCCTTTACGTTTTGATATAATAACTTTTCAGTACTGCTGAGACACATACTGCCTTTTCCTTCCGTTAGAGTAATATTTTCTTGAGCTGTGTAACTGGATTTGTTCAAACATAGAGGTAGTTTGGATTCACTGACACAGGAGCCATACGCCCTTTCTGCAGTTTCTGTGCTTCCTTAGCTCGTTTATGTCGCCATTGTTAATCCTGTCCTGTGCAAACAAAAGCCCAAGCTGCACTTGTCTGACTGACAGAAGGTTCAAGAGAAGGACATTTGCTCTCAACTCTTTCCCTGTTGAAATGTTATTCCAAGGAAGTGAGTTTCCTACAGGGTATGGAGGGTTAGTATGTGTTAATGATTTCAGTGTCGTGCAGGGGAAAGCAGCATTCAGTGGAAGCTTCTCGGTGACTGTTTTAAATCCAAATATGACCCTTATTTGTGGCGCATGTTAACATACGGTCAGCTCAGGAGTTAGTATCAGTGATGTGGTTGTAAAATGAGTAAATATACAACCTGAGATTATCACATATTGCACAACATCTAAGTTTATTTAGCAAAGGTTGAGTCACAATGCAGAAGCAGTATGTGAAAATCTATACTCTTACTGTTTCCATGGGAATTAAAAGGGTAGAAGTCATTTGCTGCTAATAATTTAATGCAAATTTGCAAACGTTAATGCAAGATTTTTTAGGTTAATTAGAAAAATCTAAATTGCCCATAGGTGTGAGCGCGAATGGTTGTCTGTCTCTATGTGTTAGCCCTGCAACAGACTGGCCACCTGTCCAGGGTGTACCCCTCGCCCTATGACAGCTGGGATAGGCTCCAGCACCCGCCGCCACCCTGAAAAGGAGAAGCAGAAGTGAATGGATGGATACGATGTTGGGTGAGACTGGGTGGATTTCTGTTTGCTGTTTTGACAATATGAGGCATAGTTTGAAGAAATGTGTTTAAGCAATCGAGAAAAACTGTAAAACACTAAAATCTCATTTGTGTTATGATGAAAGTCTTTCATCAAACAGAATTCAAATATCAGAAACATTTCACATGTTAAAAATGAATCATTGTTTCAACCATTTATTTGTTTTCATAAACAGACAAGAAGACAACAACAGTCTGCTCCTCCCATTCAACACATGTCAGTCCATATCCCAGCAAACTAAACCATCTCCGTTTACACACATCAAATAGAAACATGAACAACGTGTACTGATTAGAAACTTGATGGATTTCAAATCTGGTTTGGGGAGTCATTCAGTGAGAAACAATGAAATGATTTTCAATGTGAAAAGGTGGAGAGCAGCAACAATGAGAACTAAAAAAGAAACAAAGGGCTTTGGAACCAAGAGGCAGCAGGAGGACAGCTGCAGTTTAACAGCTTCAGCTCACTGACAGGAAACAACATGAGAAATATCATCATCCACTGACACCTTCACATCATCCCCAGTTTGGATAAATGGAAACATCCTGTGAGCGAAAGTGTGTGTGAAGGTGTGTATGTGTGTGTTAGTATTGGGCCCAGAGAACGACGGCTTTCCTCTGTTCCAGTCCAGATTCACTCTGATCCTCTGGAGCTTCTTCTGAACTGAGAGAGCAGTGAATCCAGCTGATGGTGAGCGTGTTGAGTATTTACCTAAACAGACCACTACTCCCCAAAGCCCAGACTCTGTTTCCCTTCCTGTTGATAGACTCTTCTACCACACCAAGCATCCAGCTTGTACTGTCTCCAACCTCGACATCCCAGCTGTGAGTCCCTGCGTTAAAGCCCTCAGAGCTCATGACAGAATAGAACCAATCAAACCTCTCTGGATTACCAGGAAGCCGCTGCCTCGCTCCTTCTCTCACTGTTCAGATCTTCAGACAGGATAAGGTCTGGATGAGCAGTGTTTGGGTCCAGAATGAGAGGAGTGCAGGAGACCATGTCCTTCATGTTGTTCCAGATGTTGAAGGTCAGGTTGCCCAGGTGTTTGGCTCAGTCTATCAGAGCTCCTGAGGGCAGCTGTGGATCATCCAGCAGGGGGCAGCGCTGGACTTTTCCCACTGCAGCCTTGTAGTTGTGCAGAAATGAGCCGCCTTCAGCTCTCAGCTCCTCTTCTGCGGCTCTGTGTCTGAAAGAGCTGCTATCTCTCTGCCCAGAGCCTCCATCTTCTCCTTCATCATCCCTCTCTTCTGCTCCTCTTCCTCCCTCAGTGCGGCCAGCCTGGCCTCCTCTTCCTCTGCTAGAAACTGGTGAAGCTTCTTAAACTGCTCCTTAATCTGCTTCTCTGTGTACCGGGCCTGGACCTTAATGTGTTCTGCTGTTTGATCAAACTTCACTTGAACTTCTTCACAAACCTTTAACTTCTTCTCTAAGGCCTCCAGAGTTTCCTTAAATCCCTTCTTGTGTTGTTGTGCAGCTTCATCGATGGGTCTGAATCTGTGCTTGGTGTGTTTTTCTGAGCCTCTGCAGACGAGACACGCTGGCTGCTGATGGTCCAGACAGAACAGTTTGATTTTCTCAGAGTGCAGAGAGCCTCTGAAGCTCTCTGATCTTTCTCCTGTAAGAACAACTCACACAGGTTTTCTTAAAGCCGGGTTTAAAAGAGCGTCCTCTGTTCGACATTTTCGAGATAGATGATAGATGTCCGGGTTTTCCTACCCATATGTGTGACGTCATCCCTGAGCTGCTGCTTTGTGAGTTGTTGCTCACAGACGGGACAGAGCTGCAAAAGAAATTTCCCTCGTACCGTCCCGGTACTGGTCGTTTTTCTCATTCAGATTCAGACTGGCTTTAAGTTTTTGGGGGTTTTTTGCCCTTGTTGACTTGTAAAAGCCTATATGACATTTTTTTGTTTCACCATTCACTAACCGCACCGAGAAGGCATCGTTTAAATGTTTAAAATTATCTTATTTTCTTCAAGAAAACAGTATTATTAAAGTTTATCATGACTGGGCCGAGTGTCCTCTTTTTTTGGAAATCAAAATATGGTCATCCTACGTGTGTGTGTGTTTATTTCGTGTAAACTGCACATTTCTAATTTATTAATTTAAACTACTTCATCTAAACACTAATCAAAACTAGCTAAAATGATTAAAAGTGTCGAACATAAGCAGCTTGTACATTGCTGTTTTCGTAGATACCTTTGTCTCACACGGAACATACATGTTCTAGGGTAAAGCTTCACTTTTTAAAAGTCGGACTCATCACTGCCACTCAACCGTCTTAAGTCTCGTGAGTTCTACGCGTGCTGTCACGGCACGCGCACACCGCATTTGTACAAATCTTAGAAAGAGGAAGTGACTCGAAAGTTTTGGTCAGCATCGTTGATGTTCCTGTTGTTCTGCTCAAACTGGTAATCACACACGTTTCAAGTTACACTGAGAACTCACTGATTTAATGCGCATGTAGAGACGTTCAGTGCAATCAGAAAGACTTTATTTATCCCCAAGGGCCAATTAACAATTATCCTGTTCCTCTTATTTTAAACTGCGAGGTGTGGCGCACGGCGTTCATACCAGCGTAATCTGGTACTTTGTGTATACAGGTGGATGTATGGGCACTGGATTTATGTCTAATGTTGAAGCAGGCAACATGTAAATGGTCTGGACTGTTCTGGGAGAACAGAGAAGATGTAAGGATGTTGAGAACTACAGGAATAATAACTAATAGTGAGTCAGTGAAAGATCATCAGTTATCATTATAAGCTCTGCCATAATTTGCGCCAATATCCTTCATGGTTTGCATTAGATTTGAAAATGTGAGCGAGGCTGACGAGAAGCATCCAGCTGCCACCTTATGCCCTAATGCCAGCGCAGTCTGACTGCTCAGACGTGCAGATCGTGTGGTAGCCTGGAGCCCAGAGAACACTGTAAAATCAAATGTTTTCATATGTGATTTGTGGGATGCGACTATAAACACAGTGTACGGGCTTCGTCTGCTCGGGCAGCCTGGTGTGATTCTTTCAGCACGTCAGGAGGTCTCAGCCTGTGTAGCACACTGTGCCTGTTTTTAATTCAGACACGTGTGCTTAAAAACAAATCTTTCCCAACTTTGAGTCCTACACTTGGAATGTGACACCATGATGAAGTCTGTCTTTAGTTTGTTTAGAGGTTAAAGAGAGAGGCTCCCACTAGAGGGATGTTTATTTCAGAGTAACCAGCCAAGAGGGGAAGTCGCCCACTGACAGCAAAAATATGTGTTACAGTTAGGAAACTTCTGCTCAGTGCAACTCATTAAATCCCAGCACCCTGAGCATTTTCTTTTAGTTATAATCTACAACTTTCCAGATGGCATGTTCAACTTTTCACTCCACCACAAATTTTTGACATTTTCTGGTAGTTTAAGGTCAGGGTAAGAAAGAAATCACAGTCCCACCTAAACTGCTGCGACAGTGTAATGCTACATACTTATTAATGCATTAATGCAATTAATAATGCGTCTAATAACATTAACAAAAGCCATCTAGTTACATTCTTCCACTTTCTTGTAGGTGCCCCGTGCTGCAAATATGTCTGTGCTATTGTTTCAGTCCCTGCAGAGGCGTTCTGAACCTTTACATGAGCAAAACCAGCAATTCAGAGATTTCTTTTTAAAGCTGAAGATAAAAATACTCAATTCTTATGTAAGCAAGCTTAACAATGCTTGCAATGCAATGATGCAAGTATTCAAGTAACAGTAATCATCACATAAAATAGCAAATGTAACAGATTATTACGTCCATCGTTTTTAAGCAAGAAAAAAACAAACAAACTGAAAATATTGACAAAATGTGGCAATGAAGTAGATGCAGAATAAACGAGCCGTGTTCCTGTACACACCTGTTCACCTGCACGCGAACACAAATATCTCATCAGCTGATCACAGAGACGCAGGTCTGTGCATTTAGGCACGGTTAAGATGGCACGCTGAAGTTCAAACCAAGCATCAGGATGAGGACGTATTTCAGAAGCTGATGGAAAATAGGAAGAAAAGAGTAACTCAGCACTTGTTACAACAAAGGTGTGCAGACGTCCAGATGATAGATTAGAATCACGTGTGACCTCATGCTGCTAATGGATGCGTTGCAGTCACAGGATCCAATCATGCTGTGGAGCAATGAAGTCAGGTGGGTGCAGGAAAATGTCTAGACCAGATTTGTTTGCACTATAAAGCAGCTCGGGATAACGTTGCCACTGGGCCACACTGGCCCTGTTTATCTGTGGGGAATCGTGCACGGGTTCACGTGTGTGACTACACCTACAGCACCTACAGCGCAGCGTCATTTTGTAAATAAAGGCGCGTTTTCTTTGATTTGCGGTTGTCTCGAGTGCATGCTTCCACAGCCGTCACACATACTGCTGTCATATTTAGCCGCCGGGAGTCAAGGTCAGTGTGGTTCAGACCACGACCACCTGTCAGAGCGTCACAATTATTTTGTCACTCAATTTCCACACGCCACTCACATGATGGGTTACATGTACCTGCAGCTGAAGTCATGACGAGCAGTTGGCAGTTGGGGAAAGAATTATTACTGTAAACGGTGACAGAAGAAGGTGGATCTATTTGAGTCACTGCAGATTTTTGTTTTTAACCTTCTCCAGGCAGGCGTTGCCGATTTGCAACAGTCAAAAACTAACAACCTGATTACCCCACATACATATTTTATAAGTTTTGTTTACTCAGAAGCACCACTGCAGGACTTGGTTGTGCATTAGCAACAAAAAGTTTGATTTGAGCCTGAGAGGGTTAAATCTGAGTGCAGGCCTGCATGAGGGCAGAATATAAGGGTGTTATTTCTGGATATGCCACACTACAAACCCAGAGGAGCACTTGTGATAAAACCCAGGCTGTAAGTATCACTGGGCTGCTTTCCAGTTTGTAAAAGAGGACACTTAAAATACAGTCACCTGTCTGACCTGTGCTATATTTAGCTGCAGTATAAGCTGAAGTTCCCACCACATTCTGTGTCTGGAGAAAGTATTTCCTTGGGGGAAATGGGAAATTATTTTGCCCTATTTATAAATATGAAAGCGTATGTGATGTCAGCACGTGTCCCGGGCCTCATGCGCTGTAAATCTGGCGCTAATAGTCTCGATCTTGTGGCTAGTCCGTGACCCACTCAGGCATCTTCTTGAGCTATTTCAGAGGTGCAGTGTTGTGCAAACATGCAGGAGGGCAGATATACGGGTCTGAAAGGGCATTTCCTGTTTAGAAATTAGATGCAGGCAAAAATGGCTCACCTTGGTTTGTGTACTGTAATTAAGGTTTCCAAAAATGACTGTGAGCTGCTGAGTTTTCCCACTACTGTTGTGGGTCTAGCTGGGAATGAGCTACACAAAATCCAGCATTTACTCAGTGACAAAACAAAGAGCTGGTTATCCGTGTTGAGGCTATGATCCCAAAAGCTTCAACAACTCCTTCAGAGAGGTTGTGCACTGCCTGCTACACCGAGTCACCAAAGAATTATAGCTATGCAAACAGATAAATTCAGCTACCACTTGCTTCCCCTTCAGCTATCTGAACAACCTCAGCTACCAAAGTGGCATGTCCCATATTTACAGTTGCGTTTACATGCACTCATCACGAGTTTGAGCCTTTAATGACTTCTTTGAACTGTTCTTTTTCCAGAGTGGGATGATGCTACAGCATACATCTTTAATCATGTTAAAAACAGGAACTGGGTGCACAACTTTGACTTTCATTGTCAAAAGCATGCATACACCCCACTAATATTTGGTTAAATCCCCCTTAGCAAGTTTCACCTCAACCCCTTTTGGTAGCCATAAAGAAAAGTTGCCATCACACAACCAAATTCCTTCATCTCAGGGTGACAGTTTGGGTTTTCCTTGGCAAAGTAGCGACGCGTGTGAATGACTCCTGCTTCTTCTTGGAGTCTGCAGTTGTTTAAAAATGACTCAGAGAGACTTTCCCAACTTGTGTCCAATTCTCCTTCTTAGACAGTCACTGGCGAATGCTGTGAAACGAATCCTTCTTATGCTGATAAAGAGAAACCACCAGCTGTATCCAATCATGATCACTAACAAGAATTTAATGGGCTCTGACCTCGTCAGGTTAAAAGCCATTTTTAGAACCTTCAGCTCAACTTATTAAAAGATTTGCATGCATGTATAAAAACAACACTATGCCAGTGGTCATGCGTGATGGTAGCAGCATGCTCTGGGTGCTCCCAGACAGTACAACCTCCAAAGTCTTCAATGTCATCTCAAATCAACTGATTATTGATGACAGATTATTAAAACTCAAATCAAAACTGATTTTGGAACGGATAAAGCAGGCTGACATTAACTTCTGGAACGGCCTTCTGAAAGCCCGCCACGACGAATGGTCCAGTATCCAGAAGAGAATATGCCAGAAGCTTGTCAATCATCTAGTCAAGTTGTAATCCATTAATATTAGTGGGGCTGTAAGTGTATATTTAAACCTGCATGGAAAAGCACAATATGAAATCAAAATAGACCAAATTCTTGTTTTTAAGTCATTAAAGCTGTACGATCATTTCACCCTGGGGAAAAAAGTTCAAAGAAACCATTAAAAGGCCATCAAGCCATTTATGGAAACTGACCACATCTGTACTCAGAGCAGCGGTGTCCAAACCCAGGCCTCGAGGGTCCTGCAGGTTTTAGATGTGTCCTTTATCCACAGCTGATTGAAATGGCTAAATGACCTCAACATGTCTTGAAGTTCTCCAGAGGCCTGGCAATGAACTCATGAGTCAGGTGTGTTGACCCAGGGTGAGATCTAAAACCTGCAGGGCACCGGCCCTCAAGGCCTGGAGTTGGCTACCCCTGCTATAATGGGCTGGACGATAGTAGAAACCCTTCACATAATGCAATCTGTATAACTGAGAAAATTAGTTTTATAAAAATGTTAAAATTCAAATTAAATAAAAACATAATTAGAAATGTAGAAAAAAAAAAAAAAAAAAAAAAAAAAAAAAAAAGTACAAACTGGGTGCTGAGCAACAAACATCCACCACGACCATAGCTACATCCATGTTTCCTGTTTATTTAAAAAAAAAAAGAAAAAAAAAAGCCCCCCAAATCCTTATAAATTTACATTATATACTTAATCTCTTCCAAATAAGGCAGTAATCTGTGTCACTGAGCTGCTTCTTTAAACACAGAAAGATTCATTTTCATCCTCCTTACATAATGCTACACAACACATAATGCTGCTGATTTTAGAACGGCCCAGCACACGGTCATCAGTTTCACACTGCAGGCCTGCTTGAATAGACCCTGGCAGGCTTATTAAGAGCTCAGCGCAGTCACAGCTGTAGGATTTAAGATGAAAGGCAACAAGCGGCATTGATAACATTCAGTATGTGATCCAACACCAACGTCATCTGCAGACGTTTTATGTCACTGTGACAGAAACAACAACACGTTTGTTCCCTTCAACAGCAAATAATGCTTTTATTGACAGGTGAATGTGGCTGGCACATAAAAGGTCCAATACAAGCTGTTTAATGCAATGGTAACGAGCAGTTCAACAATCACCTTCACAGAAATAACTAAAACATTGATCATCAGAAAAATGATAAAAAGACAACGATAAGTTAACATTCATTCGTCCATTTACAAAAAAATGAATATTACAAAAAACCTTCATAAAAAAAAAATCACTGGGTCTATTTACAGATTGTGTACAGGTGTGGAGACGAGTCCTCCTGCTGCAAGACACAGAAAACAAAACTGTTAAGTCTGCATACGCCACACTTAATGTTTTCATCAACATTTGTACAGGTTGTATGATGCATCTACTTCTTCAAAATCTGAATGTTTTAGCTGTACAAACAACTGAATTGTTCCCAGTAGGAGACAAATGTCTAAACTTGTGTACGGTTTATGACGTTAGTGACACAGTGGCACACTCCCTCCACCTCCTTACCTATAAACGATTGAGCAGGTTGTTCTGAATGTCTTCATACACCTGGCTGTAGATTTCCTGTTTGGATTTCAAGCCATCGAGGTACACTGCAAAGAAAATGATTTAGTCATACGTTTAATGCTTTTACTCCCAACATACATGGATGACAAAGATGTCCTCACATAATCCAGCTGCTACATACCGATATTCAAGCCACTGTCCTCCATCTGTTTCCTGTGTTTCAGGTACATGGGCCACACGTGGCCATCGAACAGGCCGGGAGGGTCAGGGACGGTGTACTGTCTCGTACTGAAAGTGACAAAAATACAGTGAGAACTTCCACTTGAAAAGAGGAAAAACAGTACGAGTGAAATCTTTCATTGTTCACCTTCTTCTCCTCTTGCACTCCTCGTAGGGTATCGAGATGTAGTAGCACTTGTCGAAGACGTCCAGCAGGGGCCTAGAAGGCAGACAGAAAAGTGACGCAATGATGTCCAAGGAGTTCAGTTATGCAACTGTTCAGACGGCGCCTTATCTACACCTCTGACAGTCATCACTAGCGCACTGAACACGCAGCGGCGTCAGAGTTGCACCTCGACAGCATCTTTCTGCTGAAGGCCTTATCTCTAACTGCAGGACCTGCCTGAGCTGGCCACGTGGGCGTCACTGAACACGACTGAGTGGTAAGCACGCTACACCAACACGTGACACGGCAGAAATCATACCGCCTAATGTGTGTCACACACACACACACACACACACACACACACACACACACTTTATTTTTTTATGAAACCCAGTGGTTTGTAGATAATTAACTGACTGACTTCAAACAAATGTGCTCACAGTGTGAACAATACTTCATTTATTAAAGATATGAAAGTCTGCTTTAAACCTACGAGTAGTTGTAGAGCAGGAAGCCCTCCACAATCAGGATGTGGATCTGCTCGTCGGTGTTGGCCAAATCAGAGGAAGAAGACAAAGGGACACCGTGAGATCTGGCAAACTTCACCGGGTTCTCAATCCAGGCTTTTATCGTGTTGGTCATGGCCTCCATATCCAACGCCGTGATAACTATAAAGAAAGATTGGAAGCGAAAAAAATGATGGAAAGAAGAGAGAAAAAGATTAGAACAAACCCAAGCAAACAATGTAATTTATTGGATGTGTGTTTGTTGTTTGCGAGCTACTGAAGGCTACAATAAACTTTTGATGTGCATGATTACGGTTGTGTGCAATTATGGATTGTGGAGGTAAACTATGTTAAAATGGGCAGCTATGTGGATATAAGATTAATGAGTCACTGGCAGTCTTCGGGTGAAGTCTTACCATCCCACTGTTTAAAGCCGTCCTCCCCGACTTCTATCTGATCGGGTTTCTGAAATAACAGTGACCAATAAAACACTGCTGCAACCTCACAGCTCTGAACACTTGCAGATCCCACTCACATGCCAGAGTTATTAAGGCCAAAGAAGTGAGTACAGAGGGTACACAGCAAGGGGCATGCACAAAACAAAGCAAGCCGTTCACACAAGTATGCAGCTGTGACTAAACTGGGGGGGGGGGGGCAAAACACATCATCTAATGTAGTAGTGCTTATACAGAGAGAAATAAGAAAAGACTCAATGACAAGAGAAGTTGATGTTAACAGCTATCTTAAGAAAATGTAGATGAGGAGTATAAATGGAGAAATTCAAGGATGTGGGGAAGGGAAAACAAGACCGAAGCAGTGAGGCGAGACAACAAGGGAAAGACACAACTCTGGATCTAATCTGGAGAGCAAAAAGTGGGGGGATGGGGTGGGGTACCACTCAGGGAAGCCCTCCTATTTTGTTGAAATGCAAATATCACGCAGTGTCCAAAGAGGAGAAAGCAGCATGGGGAAAAAAAAACAAGAAAACAAACAAAAACAAAAAACCGAAAACAATCCACTAGCTTACACTCACCTTGAAAAAGTCATCTTGATGCACGACACAGCAGTTGGGCAAAGTCTTGATCAAGTTATTTGTCAGAGTGGTTTTACCACCATTAGTCACCCTGTAAACACAAAGGCACAGGGTGATAAAAATACCCGCTATCACCACAGCAAAATTAATGACCTTCCGTTAGCTTTATGGCAGCGAGTATTTATGTATTATATTGAGCTTTGTTAATATTCAACATAGTAAATTTGTGTACATTATTAAAAGGAAACAAATGAAAACACAAAAACTCTGGGAGCAAGTTAAGTTTAAATGTGTTACATTTAAATATTAAATATGTTGCACAATAACAATAATAATAATAATAATAATAATATTATTATTATAAGTGTTATGGCAACACTAAACTCAGATCTCCCTCCACTTTTGAGCTGACCTCGCGGTGAATTTTCAAAAGTCCCGCTCGATTTATAACAACAAACCGACCGGACCGGATGTCACTTTGAACAGGTTTGTGGCGGGCAGCTGATAAACACGCGGCCAAAAATGATAACATCTATGAATCTGAGACAAACAATCACCATTACAAAAAACAAAAACCCTGAAGCACCAGTTTGGCAAAAACAAACCTGCACCAGCAATAACGTGAACTGCAGCACACAGTGCAGTCAGAGCATCGTCGCAGCGTGACCCTGCTCCACTGTCACTGAGTTTAGTCGACTTACATCAGCCATTTTTCACGTTAATGGATAAAAGGAAACGTTAAAACCGTGGACTTGGTAGTTAAATGAATGCGATAAGCTAGCCAAACTTACCCGCCAATTCCTATAATGCACTTCATCGTCTCGCTTCTTCCGGACAGGTCTCGTTCAAACAGTCACGAACAACTTTCACCAAGAACGAAAATCCCAAATTTTAAAAATAAGAATTTTAAACGATCCAAAAATACTTCCGGAAACTTTCCGTTTCGCTCTCAGCGTGTTTCTCTGTAGTACTGCGAGCGGGAGGCGCGCTAATTTATATCCAGCCCGAGCTCTACAACGTCACAGCGAACGTGGGCGTGGTGTGTTCTCGTGGTCAGGCGTGCTCGTGCTCTTTTTCCACCTCGTGCTACGTGCCGTCAGAGCCGTTCTGTGTGTACCTTTTTAGCAGCCAATCAGCAGCGGGCAGAGCGCCCAAACCCCTCGCCGGCCAATCAGAAGCCGGTAACTTTCACCCATTTCCTTATTGTCTCCTCGCTCACTGATGTCCATATGAGAGCCAGATGGTGAGGCGCTCGTACTATTCCATTCAGCATCTAATCCACCTGCAGAGTCAGCGGCCTGTGGAAAACTACCATTGATGGTGTCAAATGGATGCATAAAAATAACACTAATATTTTACAGTATGGTCATGTGCTCGGGTGAAAGTCAAATTAGGAGGAATAATAATAATTAGAACGTCATTGAACCTAGTTAGGGGTGACAAATTAAAGGAAAAACGTGACACAGTCAGTACAACATATGATTTTCTTTAATTTGATGTTTTGACGATAGTTGTAGAAAGCAAGTACTGTTTCATTTACCTGATTTAAGATAATAAAACCATAATTATATTAATACTAAGCCATGGCAAAATGCCCACCCTCTGAAAACTGGAGTCTGGGGTTCTGCTCCCTATAAACATTTCAGTTTTTCCTTTATTTTATCATACTTCAGTGAAATTTTAAGAACAAAATGCTGGGACCATAATTTGTCTGCTACTAATGTTCATTAAATTAAAAGCAGCCACAGTAGATCATCTGACTCTTTGGCATGAGGAGCAATATGCTTCTTGTCTCTGACTAATTTTCAAACTGAGGTTGTTGATAATATATCATCCCAGTGAGCATTCATGTGTGAAGTGTGTCAGATGGTAAAAATGGTAAATGGCATGTATTTGTATAGTGCTTTAGTCAGGAGTGTGAGGGCAGCGTGAGCTCCATTGTGAGCCAGCGAGCAGCACCTACATTAAAAAAAACTTAATTAGGACGAAGGAGAAGTCACAGGTTCAGCTGTGAAGTGGAGCATGCCTGATGTTTACTTTCTGCCACAAATGTTCTTGCTAGGTTGTGTCATAAATGAGGTAAGAGACAAATGAGTGAATATTTCAAGAGAACACGTGGAGGTTCTAGTAGATGTGAATTACAGCCTTCATAAAGTGCTGTTTATGGCCTTGATCTGTTTCCCAGTACGTGTGTTTGTGTCCACGTGCACGCTGAGGCTCAACAGTCGACAGTGAACATCATAAAGTTGTGATGGGCGAGTCTTCTAGCTGTGTTGCAATTACAAGTCTTCCTAGATCCAAGAAAACGAGGAAACCTTCACATGAGTGTCTGCAGTCTTCAGCAGCTACAGGCCATCCCTGCAAGTGGGAGGGTCACACTGTAAATCCAGTGTGAGCTGGTTTGTGTAACTTTAAACTAACAATTACACCAAAGAGCCATCCATGAACATAGTTATGGTACACTGTAGACTCCAGATAGCTAGGACAGTTTGTACTCTTAATATGCTACTGTGAAACTACTGTTTTATTAGCTCTGAATTTAAGGCCAAATCAATGTATTGTTTCCATATATTTTGACATATAATAGAAATTAAGGGCAGGAGATGAATTAATAACATTGGCAATGGTTTCATTAAAGTCAATATTTCAGTAGATACGAGGTAAGTTGGCTTTTCAGCTTACAGCATCTTAAAATAAACATTTTTTTTTAAATGTCTGTATCACTGCAGAGGCGAGGCCATAGATTAAGATATATTAGTATGGTCTGCTTTGATTCATCATGGCGTTGATTCAACAGGGTGCAGGAAACATTCTTCAGAGAATTGGGTCCATATTTATTGATAGTAGCGCGCACATCCCAAATGTGCTCTACTGGATTGAGATGCGGTGACTTTAAAGGCCACATGATCACAGTGAACTCACTGTAATGTTCAAGGAACCAGTTTGAGCTTCGTGACACAGTGTGGTCATACAGGTCTGGACATGGGCAGGAACAACAGACAGGTAAGCAGTTTTATTTAAACACTGCTCAAACCTTTGGCTCCTTAGTGCTAAACTAAGGAGCCAAAAGCATGCCAAGAAAACGTACCCCACACCACCATCACCACCAGCATGGATCATTAAAACGAGGCAGCGTGAGAGGAGTAAACAGTAATGGCCTACACCGCCAGCTATCAGCCACCTATAATGACACCTCGGCACATCTGAATAGATCCTATGATTGCAGGGTGGGACAGTGTCTCACAAACTGTTCATACCTTGGCGGTAACGACCGTTAGCTTGTTAAATGATTAACAGAGGGTCAAAGATTCTCAGAAGCACCTCGAAGGGGAGAATCCCACCACGGGTTAAATGATATCTGGAACTAACGTTTAGTTGTTTTGGAACTGAAAAGGTCTCTTAGATTGAGAGAGAGAGACAGAAAAAAGTCCACTTGCTCAAAGAATGACCTGGGTGACTGAGAAACCTACACAAACATCTTCTGTTGTCTAATTTTAGTAAGCCGTGGTGACCGTAGCCTCAGTTTCCTGTTCTTTGCTGACAGGACTGGCACACCATGTGCTCTTCTGCTGCTGTAACACATCTGCTTTGCATGTGCACTGAATCGGTGCGACGTACATCTCAGGGAGCAGGTATACCTAATGATGTGGCCAGTGAGTGTATATTGTACATGTAAACACTTTTCAGAACTGTCGTTGCATCACGTCACACACTACTGTTTTGGTGCTGAGAAAGAGTCACCCTGTTACACGTTGTTCTGTGAAAAAGCCGCCACACACCCACCTCCATGTGACACCCAGGAAGTCAAGCCAATATTTGCAAACAGCTCAGAGAACATACAGTAGTTTAACACGCACGTAACCAATTTAAGCCCAGGCAGTGCTCTAAGCAACAAACAGAGAACATATGATGAGGAACAATTTATTCAGTCATATTTACAGAAACAATCATGGAAGCTTCAGGAGAGTGAAACAGTTCATATGTGAGCAAACATTTTACAGCAGGTATGGTCGGTTTATGGGTTGAAACATTACAGATTTTGTGCTTTTATAGTCAGAATGAACAGTTTATGCACGAGTGTGACTCAAATAAAAAACATAACCAAAAAGTAAAATGCTACACTGTACATTCCTTCATTTTTCCAGATTTCCCCGAAGCATTTGGTTCGACAATAGGCACTCGGTTCAACCAACAAACGACCAGCGAGAGGCGTCCCCCTCGCAGAATGAAGACGGGACGCCGCCAGGTCGGGTTTGCCAGTGAAAAACACTCTTAAAGGATCACAAAAAGAAAAGTTCAAGCTTTTTGTCCAACTTTGCCACTCTGGAAAGGCAACAGAAGAGGAGTAAAGTAAGTCGGCACTTTATAAACAGACTTTTCATTGGTCAGATTTTCTGTACCAAAAATGCATAAGAATGCCCACAACCTACAAAAACACAAGTCATGCTAACAACAGCTCAAAATGCATAAATCTATCATAGTCTTAAACTACGCAAATTCAATAGTGCAAAACATACGAGCAGTTTACAGACAATCAAGTCATGAAGTCCACACAGAAGTGATCCTATGCTTCAGTCTTCCTGCTACAATAATTTGAAAAAAATGGAAGACACAAAGAACCAGAGTTAAACCGTCCAGAGGTGCTGACACTGCTGACCACTGAGGACGTTTCTGAATGACCAAAACATTCACTCATTAATCTGTAATTAAATTCAGACGTATTAATTGCGACCCCCTCCGAGAGAAAGCTTCACTGCTTCATGTGCAGTTTGTCAAACTTTGTCTGCTTTATGTCTTGACTTTCATCACATCTTTACAGAATCTGTACAAATTTGTTGTAGATACTTTGCACACGTGTTAGTATTACATTTATGGGAACCTGTAATATGGAGTTTAGCCAAAATATTATCTAAATACAAAGCATTCAGTGTTGTATGAAGGCTGTTTATGTGACTATGTTACACAAAATAAACAATATATTGCTTGAACTTACCTAAATACATTTTACAATCCACAGGGACTCCTGTAGATTTTCCAGTACGGGTCACAAACTGCAGTAAGCGCTCACGTTCCTGCCTTTTCTTTTCAACACTCAGGATGACTGAGGCACATAATGACACCGGGTACAGAGCGGGTGGAGGCGATCAAAGGAAACTAAAGGACCCCCGCACCAGCAAACGTTAGCACATGTTGACATGTCAGAACAGCATATGAGAGCGCTTCAAAGGGCCTTATGATGCAGCAGCTATGAGGTAAAAAAATAAAATAAAGCATCTGGTACATTGGAAAAGCCTTGTTATCTACATCTGACGCACACGACATTCACATGAACCGGCACGAATATAAATGTGAGTTTGTTCCAGTGGTCTCGTACTGACCCAGATCTCAGTTAAAGGAGCTTCAAGTGTTTTTAAACTGTCACGATTTTCAGGTAATTTTGCCCTCATTAACTTCAAGCCTGTAATCTCTGACTCGAACAACGAGAAACAAGGAGGCTCATTATAATCCAGCACGAGCTCCCTAACAGCAGATTAAAGAATGAACGAATCGAGCAGCGGTTTCAGGTTTTAAATCAAATCTGGTAACAGAGTAGTGACTTCATTTAGTGTGGCCATAAAACCCCTCTGGGATAGAGGAGGGGAGAGTTCCCAGTGGCATTATGGGACGGAGCATTTATTTTGTTTTGATCGGACAACGACGGCACAAATCGTCAGCGGGATGATGACACGAAGCTTGTGTAGACTTGCTGGACGTTCACGCTCCACTTCAGGTGAGCCCTGCACAAACAGAAAAGAGCACAAAGAACTATCATGTCTGCACAATAAAAACATGTAAGTGTTATTTTAGACAGTGCAGCTGTCTATGAGGGACAGAAAAGGCCCACACTGTGTTTGTCTAAGGAGTAAAAAGCCAATTATTTTGGAACGAAGGAAACAAAGACGGGACTTGTGCTTCTAAAATCTTTTACTATCAGTCACTTTTTGTAGTTAAACTGACAAGATTATACTTAGTGGTCAGTTCATTAGGTAGAACGAGTTGGATCTGCTTTTTGCTTTCCGAGCAGCCTCGGTTCAAGGTGCTGGAAGCATTTCTTAGAGATGTGGGTCTATACTGACACAATAACATCAGACAGCTGCAGTAGATTTGTTGGTTGAACATCCATGATGTCCATCTCCCGTTCAAACACATCCCAAAGGTGCTTCACTGCACTCGAATGGTCTCCGCAGTCACCAGATCTCAATCCAGTAAACTTGTCATGTTCAAGAAACTAGTTTTGAGTTTTGTTGCACGGCACATTATCCTGTTGTAAGCACCCATATGCAGATGGGTCCATTCATGCTGACAGGCCATCCCCCACACCTCCATCACTACCAGTCTGCACCACTAATATGAGGCAGGATGGATCCATGCTCTCGTGGTGTTTTTGCCACATTCTGACCCTACCAGCTGAATGTCACTGCAGAAATCAAGACAAAACACTCGCCCAGCTGACAAAACACCCAAACACAAGCACTGCACACTGCACAGCATACACAGTCTATGCAGTGAGGAATGCTTGGACCGTTACACAGACCTACTCCACATATGCATAGCACAGCACAGGAGAACCACCTCAGTAGGACGAGATTCAGCTGGATATCTGCGCTTGTAAAAGAGGGAGGACATGTTTGGTTATGCTAATGTTCCCATTTTGGAGCAAGAAGACAGAGGAGACATTTTCATTAAGTATAAATCGTTTAACAGCGATGGTGCCTTACAGCATCAGGAATCAGCCACCCACAATGCAGTTTTGGAGTCTCTTTGCAAGCCGATTCAACCCACGCTCACATAATGAAGAGCGCGATGGAGCAAAGTCTCATGAACAATTAACAACTTGGTGGAAATGACCCTTAACGACTTGCTTCATTAACAGTGGGCCAATAATTCCCAGGATTATGTCCAAAGGGAGAATCCCACTAGAAATTGAATACCAAGGATTTTCCACCAGTTGTTTTTGAACTGAAAAAGGTTCTTGAATACGAGGTCCAGTTTCCTTTTCCTCAAGCGCTAAAAACTGACCCAGGTAACAGAGAACGTACACAGACAATCTGCTGTGGTCCTGTTTTGGCGAGCCTGTGAGAACCGTAGCCTCGGTTTCCTGTTCACAGCTCACAGGAGCAGCAGTGTGGTCTTCTGCTGCCGTGTACCACCTGCAGTGGTTATTTCACTTACTGCTGCCTTCCTATCAGCTCACAGATGTCTGGTCATGACCTTTGACCTCTGGCATCAACAAGGCATTTTACCCACTTGTATGGGTTTAAACTTCAGCAGTTTGACTCGACTACGTCAACATGCCACAGTGTATCGATCTACTGCCACGTGATTGGGTGATTCGAAATTTGCATTAAGGCAGTTGAAGGAGTGTACCTAATGAAGTGGCCTGTATGAGTCTATGATGGGTCGACCTAAACTAAAAATGATCTCTTTTCAAGTAGTTTTATAAAATTGACAAGAATCTCGCTTCTGCACCTCAGTGATGTGTAGCATTAGCACACAGTCTCTCTGAGCATATCAGCCGGACAGTCACAGGTCACTACTCTATACAACCTCCAGCCACCTGGTTTCTACCAGCACGTGCTGCCACATTAGCAGCCTGTTAGGATATTATCGATTAAAACAAACAAACTATCCACTGAAATTTTAGCCTGAATCAGGTTCTGTACAGGAGTTATCTACCTGACAATATGACTTAAAATGAACAGTATTAACCTCTTCAGTCAGCCATATGTTGATGATAAAAACACCAAAATTGTTTGAAATCCAGGAAACTTCATCCAGAGATACAGCACAAACTGTGTAAGGCTAAAGTTTGGTGAAATATGTAAAATACCCCTAAAATGTAAAAACAAAGCAAAGTTTGTTCCCTCATCACATCACTTAAATGACGTGGAAGATACAGAATATGTACGTGACCATCAGCTGGGTTAAGTTAACACAAAATATGAGATTATAAGAATCCCTGAAGTACACGAGAAACTGAGAAATGTTGTTTCACAGCTGTAACTTTAGAAAGCAGAAAAGAAGCTGCACCAGACAGAATCAAGCAAATGTAGAGAAAGAAACACTGAAGGAGAAAAGCTCAGCTAGTGACAGAACCTCAGTATTTAAAGGCAGCGAAGAAGCACACATCACACGAGTACCAACTCACACCGTGCAAACTGTGAAACTGCGTCCTGCTCAGTTCTACTTTTAGCACCAAAGCAATCAGATGAATATTTTTTCAGTTTGTGACCCTGACAATGTGCAACAGACGGACCTGTCCAACCATCATAGAACATTAATCCAAAATTAGGACACATCATAGACCCAGAGTGTTTATGTTTACTTCTATAAACATAAACTGGAATCTGTTGTCACGTCTGCAGAGGCTTAATGGGCGATGCGGTAAACTCGTGTGAGAGCAGAGCACCATCTTGTGGCTGAAATAAGAAGTGCAACGTTACCTTCAAATCTCCGTCCGTCTCAGAACCCTTGACCTACAATCATTGATTTTGGCCTGAAAAATAAAAGTAAAGGTAAGAGCTGTGAAAACGAACTGAAACCTGATGAGCTTCTGAGTTTGTTGTCACACATTAAAATGTGGTTTAAGAGGACCTCTACCTCTCAGACTTTTTCACGGGCTCCTGTGGGGCTGGATGCTGCTGCTGCTGTCTCTGCTCCTGCTCAATCCTACACACACACACACACACACACACACACACACACACACACACACACACACACACACACAGTTACATACACAGAGTTAATAGATGGGAGACATGTGTAGCCAATTATCCAGTTCTAAGTGCTTAAGCCACTCCTAATTCTGCACACAGTTATATGTATATAATAATATGCACGAGGTTGGCGCGTAATGCTATTTAAAACTGCACAAAGCTATATCTTACCTTTCCCTCCGCGCTTTAATCCTCTCCTCGTCAAATCTGAAAACGAGAGGCGCTGTTACATCCTCACATCACACAGTAAATCCTGCCATCTAAGTCCTCTTTTTAAGAACTGGGGTAATAATCTTATTTTACATTTATTCAAACAGCAGTCTTGTTCTCGGTTTGGTTTAAATGAGTAATAACTTTTAAAAAAAGAAAAAAGGATTAACCGCTGCCTGCAGGTAAAGCTCACGTTCTCCATCTAGCGGTCACAGATACTTACTGCACCACACACTCGGGGACATGGACGTGCTCCATGGGCACCATTTCTGCCAGTTCGTCCAGGCTGTGGACGTACTGGATCTTATTCATGAACTTCACACTGCAGAGGACGAGAGGAAAGCAACACAACAGTTGCACAGATACATAAAAAGACAAACAATAAAAAAAATCTGCAGCAAACAGATCCACGCTGTCAAACTGATATTTTAAATGAGAAACAGATTAAAGTTATTATAGTCGCTCTGCGTCAGACCTCCCGTCTCAGGGATGTTTCCTTTCCTGCACATTACACTTCATTCTGCTCAACCCGGCTTTATACTTACTATGAAATCTTGATTTTATTGTATTATTCTGTAAAATTAACCCATTTACCCATATGGGGACATTGTAGTTAGTAGCAACTATGTAACAAAGTAACAAGTGAGCTTAGTTTATAGACTTGACAGGACTGTCTGATCTCAAATAGCTATCAGAAAAATAAAAAGCACATCCCAAACAAGGACTCAGTTCTCGGGAGGTCAAAAGACATCGTGTGGCCTGTATCGATTAACCTTCAGGTCTTAATGGAAAACGTGCAGTGTTTGATATTCAGCTTGTTCGTATCACCTGATAAAAGGCCTCGATATAGCCAGGACGGTGCGTATAAACCACGTGGGATGAGCAATGACTAGAGACTTCAGGTTCTTCCTCAATCTGCCAGAAAACAGAAAGAAAACGTTTGTTAACAGAGCTGCATCGTTGTTCACACGTTTATGCTTTGTGTGTGTGTGCTTAAAAGTTTATTCCAATTTTATTCCCAACTGCCAAACAGGACTCAGAGCCATCGACAAGCTTTCGCTGACTGACAGCTTGAGAAAACTTTTATTTCTCTCCCTTTCATATCTGTCAATATCAGCATCGTGTATGTGGGATGATGGAGATGAGCCAGAGTTCAGCGCTGATGTGGACATCTCCAAAAAGATCTATATAAAGAAATTCTCAATACGCTAGATATCAATCAATGTATTGAACTTTTTTCTGACCTTCTGTCGATCATTTGGTAGCATTTCTTCAGCCAGCTGATGCCAGGCATCTTGTTCCGAGGAGTTGCTCCGTTCATGTAAATAATCAGGTAATCCTCGGCAACGAGCATCTCCAGACTGCTCACCACATACCTGGAGGGCACGAGAGTTATGATTTCCTGTTGGGTGCAGTTCAAAATGTGTTGACATACAGGGCTTAAAAGTGCGAGTAAGTTGGCTCTGACTGAGAGACGCACAGGAAGAGGTTTTCCATGATGTAGTGGTAATCTGCACAGCTGCTGTCAGGCAGGTAACAAGCAGAAAACACAATGATGGCATTCAGGCCTTCGCCGTAATAACCTGAGGAGAGAGAGTTTAAGATTACTGTCATGGAAATCTTCACAACAAACCAGAGGAAACATATTGAATCTTTAAACTGAGACATTTTACTACTTCCTGAAAGTCATTTTTACACATGACTGGTTATAAAGAGAGCATCTTAGTTTCACCAGTTTGCAAAAAATGCATCTACAAAACATAAAATTGTGAAGACTTTGAATATCTCATCCTCTACAGTACATTATATCACCAACAATTCATAAAACCTGGAAAAATCTCTGCAAGCAGGCAACAAGGGGAAAGTTCACGATGAGCACACACGATCGTCAGGTGTTCAGGCGTCAGTCTGTCATGGAAATCACTGCATCCACAAATCACTGCCTGTGTATATATATATATATATACTATATCCAGGTTTTTCTTTCTGTGTTTAAACATTTGATCTGTTTTCTATATTCTACTGTGCATAAAATAAGACTTTATGAGTTTTGTGAAGCACTGCATTCTGTCTTTATCAACATTTACACAACGTCCCAACTTTTTTGTTTTTAAAGGATTGTTTTATTGCTAATTGAAAGCTTTTTCTGACTCTCACCTCCGTGTGTGATGACCCGAAGGTAAGGCCTGATGACCTGCATGTCGATGCGATGTTCCTGTTCTCCGATGATCACTGTTCTCCAGAGGCGTCCGTTGTTCCCATCCTCGCCCACCTCTCCGGATCTGTCAACGGGATTTGCTTTCGCTGATGCCACCGGTGTGTCATCTGGGCACGAACAGAGTTATGCTGAATCATTTTAGTCGAAGGGAAACATTAATCATAATATGTGTTAGCTCCTTTTAAGTTAGGTTGTGTTACAGATCCTTTCCTTTTGCAAAGTCTCTGTAAAAATCGACATGTATTAGTATGTTTAGGTTAAAGAGCACGGTGTAACTTCTCAGCTGACATTTTATGGTACGTGCATGGATACATGTAGTGAATTTTCAGCTTAAATAGCAACAAAAAAACCCTTTTAAGTTCAGCCTCAGTTAGCTTTTTGAAGCTGATGGATTAATATCAGGAGTAAAAACAGCTGTTATGGATCTGCTAACCTTCCCACTCCAGGTCATTGCCATTCGTGATGAACTCGAGTGAGTCGGTTTCATCTGGAGTGTCGATGTCGTCAACGTTTATGTCCAGGTCATCCGGCGTGTCCAGGAAGTCATCTGACAACAAAGAACCTTCACTTTGATCCAGGGAGAGGTTCATCTCCGGGGCGATCAACGTACGCCTCTTCCGGTGGGATGAGGACACGCCGCCGCCGCCTCCTCCTCCCGGTGAGCTCACGTTCAGGGAGGTAGGATGAGCTACAGTGAGACCAGAGGGCAGGAGGAAAGAGACTGTGATTCATGCCACACAGAGAGGGGTTTGTCATCAATAATGATCATTCGGTGACCCCCGACTTGTTGGTGTTACTTACAGGTTCTGTCATCTGTGAGACCACAGGAGGGGTCCATGTCTCCGTACTCTGGTAGTGGTCTGGTTGGAAACATGCATACACTATGTAAGCATCTAGCGCTGTGTTTGCCCAATCTATTACACGACAGAGAGGAAGTTATGATGCTGCAGAGAGTAAAGGTTCAGCCACACAGTACAAAAACCCATCATTTTTCCTCAGCTGAGATAAATGCATCCTAAAGCACGCCCTACTTTGTAACTATGACCTCATAACAAAATGGATCCATGTGATTAGGACCGTGTTAAAAGGTCCAAGCTAGGCGTGGGTGTTGTCACTAATCTGGCTAAGCGCTGAAAAGAAGAGCACGCAGAAGAGGATAGAGATGGTTATTAACTTGTCGCCGGGGAGAGACGAAGATTACAGCGCCGCCGGGCAGGGTGTGAGTCAGAGCGGATGATGGAGGGGTGGAGAAACAGTTTGCATGCAAACAAAGTGTCTGCATTTCTGCTTCTGTTTACACTCTGCACAGAAGGAGGAGAGGATGGGAGGACATCAACATCGTCCTCTTCTTCCCTCCTTGTCAAATGTGTCTAAAGCAGAAAAAGCAAGCAAATGGGGGCAAACGTGCTTGCACCTGCATGTGTTGTCTGAGGAACAACCGAGGAGCTGAGTGCGCAGCTGTGCTCTCACTGGTTAAAAAAACTGGGAGGAGGAGAGAGCTCTAGCGCAGTGTTGTTGAGCAGAGAGGGTCTTAGCTGCATTCCCGTGAAAGCCAACCGTCTCATCCTCCCATTCGCGGGAGGACAGTTGTGTGACAGTGCGGGCTCCTCCTGAGCCAACAATCAGGCTTCAGCCCACAGAAACAGACACTGTGCCTCTATTCCCCGAGGACCCCTGCAGTGACTACTGATCCGCCGCTTCCTTTGTCACAAATGAAGCTCTTTTTTTTATAGAAATGCAAACTGACGAGGGGGGCGAGCTCAAGCTCATCTGTTTATGTCTGCATTATCTCTTAAGATCAGCACGAACCACTGATGCTTACCTTACGGAGACAGCGCGGGGCTGCTTTTGTCCAAGCCGATCCTTAATGATCTTTATCTTTTACCTCACACACCTCTGTGTTTGGGCTCATTCCCTGTCCTCTCAGCTGGTGTGAGCCAAACCGGAGCAGAGCATCACTCTGATTCTTCTTTAATAACTGACTGACCCTCCGTCTTTAACCACAACCTGCCACCATATTCCTGAACTGGTGTTGTTGATCAGCGACTGCCGTTGCGTCACATGACGTTGCCCGACACCGCTTCCAAGACGGCGCTGCACCTGCTCCCTGGCTTCCTGCCTCCCCCATCCAACAAAGGAGGAGGGGAAAAGGGAGGAGGAGGAGCAGGAGGAGGAGGATGGAGCCCAGTGCTGATTTTCATCACACTTTCCTGCCACTTATTTTCTGCTCATTAAGCTCTGAATTTCAGCCACTGCTCATCAGATTCCCATAATTATAAACAATATCGCAGATCTTATCCTGTTGTGGAAAATTACCAATCAGCTGAGGATTTAAAGGAGAATAAGTGGATTTTTTTTTAATCTTACAATCAGTTTTCATCATCACATCAACACGACCGCGCATTAGATGCCTTTAAAAAGTGGAAGGATCATACCTGGGGAAGTCTTCATCCTGCCACTCGTCTTTTACTTCCATGTTCTCCATTCGTAGAGTCGCCTCTGTGGTGCCCATCCCTCAGAGAGGAGAGCAGGGGCCTGGAGGTGTGCAGAGAGTTTTTATGAGCAATAGCACTCGCAGTCACAGACCAAAGGTGTCACACATTGCTGCACTGCAGGAACATGTGTTTTGGCCTGTATGCTGAGGGAAAAGTCAGATTTCTCCCAAATAATTGACTCTCTTTCATTATAATTAGGGGGCTTAAGTCACTGCAGCTCACGTGGTTTTCATCCCCCCGGCCCACCGGAGCACATGTGAGAGGCATGTGACTGGATCGGACTGAGCTCGCTTTTCTGCGCTCAGAAATCCTTCAAAAGTCAAATATGAAAATTGACTTTGGCCTCGCCTGGAATTCCACAGGCAGACGTGGAGGACAAAACTGACTCCTCTTTAAGTCTACCACACCTCTGCTTTCTCAGGCTTCCAGGCACTAACACCATTAAATAGAAAACCTGAAAAGCATGAATTAATTTGTGCTTAAGAGCTTAGAGAGAAATCTCAGTCAACTGCACGAGTCCTAAAGTTCTGCTTTCCTCATGCTTTTCCGAGCCTGTTCCACAGAGTGATGGAAGCATTTCCACTCTTGGGTTGCAGGTTGCACTTAGAAACAGAATGAAAAGGTGTGTTTAGCCACAAAAAATGTGCTGTAGTACAACCAGCCCCAGTGCGATGATGACATTCAGCTGTGCATACCGAAATAATAGCAACACTGTGATATAATCGCTAGGAGTGGTGTGGTTTTGGCAGCAGCACTTGTGGCTGTGTATGAAATGGAAGGCAGCCAAATAACTAACAAAGGAAATAATTTGTTTCCACATGTTTTGTTTTATTATGCACAAGAAAAATTCTTGTGTGGAGGCAAGCCAGCAGGCGTAAATTGCAAAATCATGTTTATAAAAAAATAAATAAACACCATGTAACTGTGAGCGGGTTGTTTCTTCCTGGTCTTCAAATGAGAACATCAACGATTTCTGCAAAGCCAATCAGCACCAAAAGGTGCAGTAAAATGGCTCCACAGCCTTTCTAGGTCACCCCAAGTGGAGCATCCAACAGAAAAGATTTCTCACATTAACGGACAATCGTGCATGCGTGTGCAAGCTGTGTGACCGTGCATAAAATAAATGCAAGGATGTTAAACTCACACGAGCGGCGTGAGATCTCCCGATGTGGAGCGTCTTCGTCGTCCTCAGTCACAGATGCAAAGATTTGAGGGGAGACCGCCCCGCTGCTCCACATCAACAGAAAAGCGTGGGTCAGTCTAGAATTCCTCCTCCTCTTTCTCTCTCCGTCTCTCATTCATTCGTTCGGATTCACGCACGCGCACTTGTGCACGGACACAGTCATACACTGTCCTCGATGTCCGCGGCTCGCCAGCAGCAGGTGTCTGAGGACAGGGGGCACCTCTGTTCTGGACCCCCCTCTCCTCTCCTCCGCCTCTGGTCACCTTTGTTGGGGAAAGACTGGCCGTGAAGAGCGAGCCGACAGCCTTGCCTCTCAGCTCTTACTTCCACACCACCGAGACACAAAATTCCTTTAATGGGAACGCATCTGCTCTGGCATCGTGATCTCTCTCTATATATATATCGACCCCCCCTGTCTTCTCCCTTAATGTGGACCCAAATACCTTTGGAGAAGCTTTTTCTTCTCACCACAGTATCAATTGAAAAGCTTCTTTGGGCTTCCACTGTATTTACATTCCTCCATGGAAGTAGCTTATTTATCCCTGCAGCAACTTGGGAAAAATAAGCACCAGCCTCTGTCTCCTTTTAGTCCCATCAGATAATCCTGCTGTTGTTTTCAGTGGTGGTCTGTGTGGCTGCTGTTCCCTGGCAACAGCATCTCTCTCCATCCATAGCCTCTCTTCAGCCTCTATGCCTCCTTGCTCGTGCCTCTTTCATACCTGCTACCCCACAACATGAATTATTCAGACCCTTACTTCACTTTCTGCCAGCCAATCATATCACCCCTACAGCTTCACCGCATACTATGGCTGAAAATACTTGTTCTGCACATTCCTAAAAGGTCTCTTTTACTCTGTCCATAAGGCCTCGTGAGTAATTACCCGCGAGAAAAAGCTTTTAACAAATATTTGTGTCCCTCTTATGCATAATAAGGGTTTTCCTCTTTTTTTTTTTTTTGTTGTACGGATCCTGAGCTGATGCCTTTAAAACCCTCAAGGTCAAACGATGCTTTTTTAGCATCGTGGACATAGTGCACCTTTATACGAAACGTGCAGAAGAGCTGAATGTGATGGTGCTTGGTATGACTCACCCCAGGCAGCTGGGTTAACATTAGACTGTACCTCAATTATCAGAGGCACGCAACACCCGTCCAATCACCCAGCCATTCACACCCAGAGTATTAAGCAAAGCGAGAGCATTCACTCCAACGTACTTCCGTCTCCGCTAAAATTTATTTATTTACGTATATATCAATTAATCGTTCATAAAATTGGGATAACAAATAATAATTATACAAATCAGTACAAAATGTAAAACAGATAAAAAGCAGAAAAGAGAAGGAAACAAATTAAAGCAGTGCCTTTACTAAAGCATAAAACTGGAGTTAATTAGTTAAATTGACTTTTTTTAATTACAGTTTTTATAAAAATATGATCTGTTTGTTGAAATTGAAAATAAGACCAGATCCAAAAAACTATATGTAGGGCATTAAGTTTGTGTGGGGCAAAGGAGAACATAAATAAAAAATAAAAAATAGTAAGTTGTGGATGTCACTAGATTGTCAATTAGCATGTAAAGGTTAAATATATTATATTTCTAGCACTATTGCTAAAGTTTGTTCGCGTGTTCTCATGCCACAGCTCACGCATTCTCTGTTATGACACTATTATCTCAGCAGTTTCAGGTTGGGTTTATCATTACACTGGCATACAGTTTTGAGCCATACGTGAATAGTGTTTAAGACACAGATATACGGTGTCATTTAGCGCTATAATAATAATAATAATAATAATAATAATAATGAGAAGAAGAAGGATTATTTTTAATCTCAGCCGGGGGGGTTAGTGCGCATGCGTGTAGCGATTGAGTGGAGAAGTTATGAAAATCTATATATATTAACAAGGACATCATATATATATAGAAATTATACACTGACCGCAGACTTTACACGGCGCACACGGAGTTCCTCGCTGAAAGCTCCCTGTTTGTAACCGTTTCGTGTCTTTCCGATCCAGTTCCGGTATGTGACCGTTAGCAGCAGTCGAGGGGGGGAACTATCTTGAGTTTCGGTGTCACCGCTCCGCTGCTGTTTGTCAGCACACTGTACTGTACCGGAGATGCCAAGATGGCTGCAAGCAACTATTTCGGCTTCACACATGGTGCCGGTCCGCAGTACAGGTAATTCATGTGACGTGGGTTGGTGTCAGCGAGCGCGTTGAGCCGCAGGTGTCAGCTGCCGAGGTGTATCGGCGGAGACACGGTCACCCGTGGGGTTTCGCTGCGTGGCAGCGCAGGGATACACGGCTAGCTTGACCCGCTTGGTTCGGTTAGCTAACATTAGCTGGCCGAGATCGCAGGCCAGCGCTTGCAGCTTGACATTAGGTGAACCACAGCGCTATACAGCTGCACCAGTTGGTTCGATGCTTCAACACTTTCTGTGCTGTAACATAATTAAACGGGGTCAGTAGAAAGAAGTGTTTTAGCCGGGTAACGAAACCGAGCTGGCTGCAGCTGTGACGGGTTAGATTTTGGCCGGCGTTTAGGATTAAAGAGGGCCAACTCTGATCTGACACCACTGACGGTCTTGTATCCAAACGTCATTCTCTGACTTATCTGACATGCAGCCATACAGAGCAAAGAGGCCCTCGGAAAAGCAGCAGCAGCAGCATTTGCATAATTTGGCCAAGTTTGCCTGCTTAATTTAGCCTTTGAATTTGACAGGTAATCAATTAGTGATGTGATGGAGCCATCATCCTGCGGTTAGTGAACTGTGAAGGTTTTCATGCTTTGCCTGTTGTGCTGCATTAAGCCAACAAACCTGACAAACCGGACTGCTTTCCTCTGCGGCCTCTTTGTGCCTTTGTCTTCTATACCTGTATTAAAATTCACCCCTGTCATTCTCTGCCACCAGCACTGATAAAATATGCAGTATTTAACCTTATGCTGCACACCACATCTGTGCTGATAAACTGGTTATAGGCAGGAGTTACCAGTTCACTATGTTCTTCATCATGTCAGGGCAGTGATCCAAACATCTACAGCACACTCACAGGCCGAGAGGAGTCTCCGAATATTTTGACCTGGATTTAGGGCAGCAGTGTCGTGCCCGACTAAAGACACCGAGTTGGGTTCCCAATCATTTTTGGGGAAATCTGTGGGAGCACATGGTGTGATGTTCTTTAAAGTTTTCTCTAAATGTCTGGCAGAAGTCTGTTGATTCAGACCATTTGACGTGCAGACATTTTTTAAAGTTTCACTAAATAAACTGAGCTTGCAGCAGTTTTCTTTTGGCTGTGTTGAAACCTGTTTGAAGGGCTGTCAGGAATTCCTCTGTCAAGAACCACACAGAGCTTTTGTTTTGTACTTTTAATTAAAATCGTGCTATAGATTTACACGTGTGCTCTTTTGTGACCTTACGAGCTGGACCAAATCCTGCTCTTCACAGATTTTAATCTGGCCCACCCGTTACTTTAGCTGCTTCATAATTTAGGTCGTAGCTGTGTGTCGTTAACCTTGCACCCATGCGAGACTAAATAGACAGGCGTGCTTCCACAGCTTGTGCAATCTAACAAGCTGACTAACAGCTGAATCTTTGCAGAGCCCACGGCGTGACCCTCCACACATTTGTGCTTGTGCGTGGTTTCAGTGCCAGCCCCGAAACAAACAAATGAAAGGCTGGGACTTAATTACTTCCCAAGTCCTGGGAAGTTTTTTACACTTCTGTGTACGTTCCCTCACAGTCATTCCGGTAGTTTCTGCAATCTCCCTCCAGGAGTTTGTTGACATCCCTATGTCCCTATGTCGAGTCCCTATGTTGCGACTATGATTATTATTCCTTATACTAAGGTGTTAATTGATATTCTCTCACTGATAAACAAAACAAACTGCAGTGAAACGTAGCTGGAGATGCACAGGAGAAATTGGCCATTGTTTGCACAGCATGTAGCTACATTTCCAGGGAAGTGCAGGTCGGGTTTGAGTGGAGCTTTGACTGCAGCGAAAGCAAAGTTTCCACTGACGTGGGAGATGGACTGTTTGCACAGAGAGTGCTGTGTATCTGTTTGCTGTATTTTCAAAGAATATAATTCACATGGCTGGTTTGAAGTTTGAACCCCAAACAAACAAAGATAAGGCGTGACAAACGGATGCGTGCAGCTGCAGTGCTGTGAGTCTTTTCCTAAACTAGTCGCATCGTTTGGAGCAGGAAAGGCTGGCTGTACTTTAGTGTACATCCAGTTTCTGTACTGCACAGTTAATCCGCCTCATGAATGTTTTTGCGTTATATGAAAGCTTCTCCACAGGCTGCATAAGACTTGCAGACAAATCTGCAGAACAACATTAAAAATTCATTACTTTGCCTGGATTTATTTATAACATAAAAACATCAGTGAACTGTATAACATTGTTGCTCAGGTCCTCTGTGTGACCATTAGTGACAATGAATGTGACACCTCTGCCTTTAAGGCATCATTTAATTTAAGCCCACTAATGTTCTCGTCCAGACTGACACTGAAGGCTGTCAGCTGGAGTCACTGATGTCATTGCCTATAATTACTGTGCCTTCAAAAACATGCAAACATGCTTAGCAGCCATGCATGTATTTTAAAGTGATTGGTAATGATTCAGATTCAAGATTCTTTATTTGTCACATTCATAGTTATAGGAGTACAACATGCAGTGAAGTGGATCCTGACGCGCTCCTCGACTGTGCAAAAGGAGAGAAGGACATTATATACATTTAGTGAATATATACAGGAGGACATTATGTGCAGTAAGTAAGTGAATTATGTACATCAAATGAATTAAATAAATAATTTAAAAAAATCTGGAAATTTACATTTGAAAATCTGAAAAATGTACATTGTGCAAGTGGGTGTTAAAGTGTCTAGAAGAGTCAGGCTGGGGTGTGTTAGAGGAGTAAGTCCTGTCTCAGTCACTTATGGATGCTGAGGGGGGGTTGGGGGCATGTTCTGGTTTAGGACCTGGATGGCTTGAGGATAGAAGCTCCTCCGGATGGCGCAGAACCTTCTGCCTGTTGCCGGGATGGGACGGGTCCTTCAATAGCTGAGCTGCTGTAGTTCAGCATCTCCTGGTGTAGGTGTCCTGAAGGGAGGGGAGAGCAGTCCTGCAGCAGCGGTGTGCCGTACGGGTCAATCTCTGAAGAGCTTTTTGGTTCCCAAACCAGGATGCGATGCTCTGTGTGAGGATGCTCTCCACAGCACTTGCATAGAAAGTCCTGAGGATCACTGGAGAGATCCTGAACTTCCTCAGTTGTCGGAGGTGGTACAGGCACTGCCGAGCCTTTTTGGACTGGACCTGATGAGATAAGAGCTAAGAATCAATATCCATCCATCTTCATCCGCTTTATCCGGGGCCGGGTCGCGGGGGCAGCAGCCTAAGCAAAGAGGCCCAGACCTCCCTCTCCCCAGCCACCTCCTCCAGCTTATCCGGGGGAACACCAAGGCGTTCCCAGGCCAGCCGAGAGATATAATCTCTCCAGCGTGTCCTGGGTCTGCCCCGGGGCCTCCTCCCGGTGGGACATGCCCGGAAAACCAACCCCAGGAGGCACCCAGGAGGCATCCTCGTCAGATGCCCGAACCACCTCAGCTGGCTCCTTTCGATGTGGAGGCAGCAGCGGCTCTACTCTGAGCCCCTCCCGGATGGCCGAACTTCTCACCCTATCTCTAAGGGAGAGGCCAGCCGCCCCTTCGGAGGAAGCTCATTTCTGCCGCTTGTATCCGCGATCTCGTTCTTTCGGTCACTACCCACAGCTCGTGGCCATAGGTGAGGGTAGGGACGTAGATCGACCGGTAAATTGGGAGCTTCGCTTTTACACTCAGCTCCCTCTTCACCACGACTCAATATCAATATGATGTCATAATACTAGAATCTGACCAATATTGGATTTTTAGTTACTAATATTTGATTTAAAAAGCTAAAATTGTCTTTTTTCTTCTTTCTTTTTTTGAGGTGCACAATAATAAACAGATTTTCATTAACAAGCACTTGTTTACTCTCTCTGACGCTTCTCAGTCAGCTTCTTGTTTGTGGCCTCTCCAAATTCAGCAGAACAGCTGCACAGTGCCCTCTGGTGGACCAGCTGTGCAATGTCAGCACTCATAACAAGGTTGAAGGGTGTTTCCCCGGCTCCTCCTTTCTCATTTTCTAAAACACGATACAGACATTGCAGCTCGGTCTACAGGGATGCATCACAATATCCGTGTTACTGCAAGAGAAAAAATGAGCTAAAAAGGCAAAATGAATAAATAAATCATGAATTACATATTTATTCACCGCACTGTGGTTTCAGTGAGGGTGTGTATCATTATTCTTTGCTTTTCGTCAGGTGGCGTTTGAATCTGTTAGCGCTCGGATTAGTTTGTTCACTGTAATCATCAATGAGAAGTATTCTGTAGTTACTTCTTAACTGTGTTTGTTTATCATCTTTCATTTCTGCTGTAATAAACGTTTCGGTTTAAATTCGTCTCAGCGTTGTTGGTGCTGCACAGCGTGCTGACTCCAAAAACAAAAATGCAGTTTAGCATTTAAGCGGTGCCAAACGCAGTGAGGTGCATGCTTATGCATACATGTAAAGGGATGTATGTAAAGTAAACTGAGTAAAATGATCACCACTGTGGTCGTGTCCGTGCTTTTTGAGTCCTGCTGTTTCTTGGCTGCAGTTTAAATAACTAAGATAAGTGATAGCAGTTTCCTTTTTGCACCGGATGTTGATGTTAGTGACTCACCTCTGTGGTCTGTGCTTCAGCTAACAAGGATATTTTGGACTGAATACTTGGTTTGTCACATTCCTGTGGTAAATCCCTGACAGCGTGGGTGTGACGAGATATGTCAGAATGTTTTGAGTCATTTAAATGTCGCGTCTTCCTTTCTTCCCTCTCCTGTCCTGCAGTACCCAGCCTCCCCCAGCTTACTCCCATCCCTCCACAGCGAGTTACAGCGTCCAGCAGGCTCCGGCTGTGGCTCACGCTGTGACCGCCTCATACTCTCCAGCTCCAGTCCAGGCCGCCCGGCCTGTGGTTTCGGCCCCTTACCCGGCCTACCAAAGCCACCAGGCGCCCCCGGACTACACCTACAGACAGCCCGATCCCCCGCAGCCAACCACTACCCCACAGACGTACCAGGTATACTCAGACACGGTCAGTTTCTTTGCGCTTCTCTTATGATTTCTGCTCTTCTGTTTCATTTTGCATGCCGGATTTTTGCAAAGCATGTTTTGTTTTGAGGAATTTTAGAATTCAGATGATTTAACCTGAGAGAGAATCTGTGCACGATTAAATTGTCTGCATTGCTCAAGTTTTAATATGTGTGGGTTGGATGCTCTCTTGTGAACACCAGCAGGACAACTATAATTACGGGCGTCCTGCTGCAGTGACTACCTATGACAACAAACAGTACTACCAGACGAGTATAGCAACGGCTCAAAGGACGCCTACAGAGAGTTACTACCAGACTGGTGAGTCTTTTTCATTCCCAGTGTCCAAACAGTGTAACATGAGTTGATTTCTGCTTTTTATGGACAATAATATTAGGTTGGTGCATGCAAACCAGCTGATTTCATTTTAAACCATCTTTGCCTTCCCTGCAGGGAACCTGAGATTATTTTTCTTTGCTATGATTTCTCACTTTTTCAACTCTATTCATCGTCTGGGAGAACTTTTCATGACACATACAGCCTGTTACGTTCTCCATGATTAAAAAGGTTCAGCGTGGAAGTTTAACCTCATTTGGTTTCAGTGAATAAAGAAACAAAGATCTGTGAATAAAAGAAAAGACTGACTGGTACGGGAAGTTGACCAGAGTGGTCATTTTTTTTAATATAGCATGCTGTGTCCAAGAAACACGAGTCAGGCTGTGATCTAACGTTGCTCTTGATGCCCTTGTTACAGTTTTCCTTTTAAATAAGACGTCGATATCAGTCACAGTTTCTCAGTTTGGAAGAATAAAGTCCAGCAGCTGAGCGAGTGCGAACCGTTCTGCTTCTTCTTTGGTTAGATTTTCGGTGCAGCGGCTCGATTGGGAGCAGCGTCCTGTGACTCATCAGTGATACTTTATTCTAGAAATGTCACGAGCCTTTAGACTTTTGATGACTGCTGGATGCTGCTGTGGTGGTGCAGCTGTTATTGATCGTATGAACAGCATCTTCGGATCCCTGCAAGCTGTTTTTCCTTCTATAAATGTCCTTCAAAACCAGATAGCAGCTTTCGATGGCTCACATACATCCCCTGAGCTCCTTCGAGTTGCCGATAACCTCGGCAGCTTTATTGTTTTTATTTTGTTCCTTGTCCCTGGAAATCATTGAAGCAGAAATGTATTGATTGACTCTTTGTGAGCGTGGCACAGAGATGAAACGCCGGATGTGATGCAGAACAATGCCTTATGCCCGATAAGTGCCTAAAACGTCTGCACTGTTCTCTGTGTGCACGTCCTGCCTGCTCTGCCAGAAACTCTCTTGAACACGAACTCTATGACTCGTATCCTTCAGCTCTCTCTGTCCTTCCTCTCCACCTGTGCTGCTGCTCCTCTGTTTTCCTTCACCCCTCAATTCTGTCGCATTTTTCTGTATCAGTAGGAGTGAAGAGTGCTTACAGTCCAGCCACCTCCACTGTGTACAACCAGCCGCCTCCCCCCCAGAGGCAGGTGACAGCACTGAAACCCCTCGCCCCCTCCAGCTCTGTGTCTACCAGCTACAACATCTACCCAGTGTCCACGAGCGTCCAGCAGCCTCTAACGCCAGTTTCGTCGTACACGCTCGGCTCCTCGTTCAGCTCCAGCGTCGCAGCCACCTCCTACTCAGGTGACGTCAACATCGGTTTATAGACGCGCTTTAAAGCTGCTAACATTTCAGCCAACTTGTTGTTATTTCTTTTTATGTGTTTTTGTTACAGGTAGAACTGAACAACGATAAGCTATCGGCTAAAGCTAGAAAACCTGTTTAATTAGCTGCACATTTAACTGTGACTGCACACAGGCTCGTGCTAATTCGTGCTGAGTTACATACAATCTGATATTACTCATCAAAGCTGAAGCTCAGACATGTTGGATGTGGAAAACAAGAAGCGAGGTAGAAGCTAATGTAGCTGACAGGGAAACACGGTAAATGTTACACAGATTATTCAAATGAAAGCAAACTCAGACTAAATGATTTTACAGTGAATAAATGTTTGCCTTTCATTGGTGGATGATGTGTTACTGACATCTGTAAAGCTGAAGCTCAGATGTGAAAGCAGAGTGGATGAAACTGAACGCAGCTTATTTCCTGAATGACTGCTGACTGTTTGACCCATATCCTGCTTGCTTTCGTGTCCCTCTCTCTGCTCTCTCACCCCTCAGGCATTAGCTACTCTGGTTATGATTCAGTCGGCTACACCTCGGCATCCACCCCCACCTATTATCAGCCGCCCCAGCAGACTCTGTCCCAGCCGCAGCCGCAGCCGTCACAGCAACCTCAGCAGCCGCAGCAGCCGCAGCAGCCGCAGGCCCCCGTTCAGCCGCCACCCAAGCAGCTGACCAGCTCGTCCTGGAGTAACTCGGGCAGCAACATGGTGACCGCTCCGACTGGAAACACCTACAAAAAGCCCACGTTTCACCAGAGCAAGCTGCAGAAGCCCAAAGGGCCTCCCAAGCAGCCGCAGCTTCATTACTGTGACATTTGCAAGATCAGCTGTGCAGGCCCTCAGGTAGGCCATCAGAAATGAGGAAAACATGTTTAATTTTGTGTTTCTGGAGCTTCCCTGATGTGTTTTCAGTATTTTCGGCACGTTATCTGCGGCGGCCGCACGGCTCTATCAGATGAGTCATTGCTGCTGTTGTCGTGACTATTTTGCTGCCTTCTTATAAAGGACCTTGAAGCTAGTAACAGATGTCCTCCTGCTACTCTGGAAGTCTGCAGTGAGCTGGAGCGCCAGTAGGGCCAGTAGAGAATATGTTCCTGTCCCAGTATTCAAGCTTACGGAGGCTGCTGAGCAGTGAAGTTGTGTAGTAGTAACACAGCGCCAAATAGGAGCACCTTATTACCGTATTTCCCGGACTACAAAGCGCACCCGAATATTAGCCGCACAAGCTAAAATCAGGGGAAAATCCTGTTTTGTACATACATTAGCCGCACCTGACCAAAAGCCGCAGGTGTTTCAATGTTGGCTTATCATATGTAAGAGAATATGCACAAAGGGAATTGTCAGGAAAGAGATGGCTGTTTGGAGACACGCCCCTTTTATTAATATTTTGAAAAACAAGTTACGGGTACATATTTGCACAACTTTTATGGTATATGTACAAGTAGCGGTAATTACAAGTACGAAACATGTACTGTGCTTCATAAATGAGTAACAAATGTAGTACATAACAATAACCTGCAGCACACCAGAAAAATAGATCCGGCCTACCTTTCAGGCTCAGGTGCAGCGACACGGCTTTAACAAGAAGAAAAGTCAGTCATTCACCATCTTTCTCTTCTTTCTGCGCACTAAAACCACCAAAGTCCTCTTCTCCAGTGTCGGAGACGAACAGGCTCAGGATGGCTTCGTCATCCACTCTCAGCTTCTCTCCTTCGTTGTCAGTGTCAGAGTCGAACACCCTCTGAAGGGCCGTGGTGGTGTCCTCCTCTCCATCATGCAGCAGTCCAGCCCTTCGAAATCCGTTGGTGATCGTGGATGTTTTCACACTTTTCCACACTGTCAGATTCCACCGGTGGAGTTGGGCATAACTTGCTTTTCGCAAGTTTATCGCCACTTGTCATCCACGCCTCCCGCTGAACGCGTAGCGCTACTTTGAAGTTTGTTTTTCCGCGCTACTTCATACGGCACTACGTTGCCTGGCGGACGGACATGTGACCAACATACCACTCTTGAACCCCGATCCTTCCGCCAGGCAACGTAGTGCCGTGCAACAGCGGAACAAACAAAACAAATCGTCTTACGATATGACAAAAATCACGGACAATCCATAGAAAAGCCGCACCCGACTAAAAGCCGCAGGGTTCAAAGCTGGTGCAAAAAGTAGCGGCTTATAGCCCGACAATTACGGTAATTCTAATTTATATAATGCCTTGTATTAAATCACTAAAATACAAGCAAAAAAAGACGTTAGAATATTAGCGTTTGCTTCAAAGGTGTATATCAATGAAAGCGTCCACGACTGTTTTAGATGCTTCGTGTTGTTGACCGGCTTCATCTTTATTTACTGCATTAGACGTACCGGGAGCATCTGGAGGGCCAGAAGCATAAGAAAAAGGAAGCAGCCCTAAAGTCTGGAGGGCAGACGGGGCCCAGCAACGGCCCCAGAGGGGTCCAGACGCAGTTACGCTGTGAGTTATGTGACGTCTCCTGCACAGGAGTGGATGCTTATGCTGCTCATATCCGTGGGTCCAAACATCAGAAGGTACGCATCCCTGTGGGGCTTTTCTCCCCATCTTTCTGTCTGTCCATATTTGCTGTTATTAAAGGAATAAAATAAGCAGCTGACATGCTTTCAGTAATGATCGTGACTGTGGCGTACACATGTGATGTTCCACTTGACCTGCCAAGTCCTGGAACAAAACCTCCCAGAGGGATTTGGGGTGGGATTAAGTATCAGCAGCCTTAAATGGGTCTGTCTCCTTGTGTCTGTCTTTGTCGACCTCGGAAAGGTGGTGAAACTTCACACCAAGCTGGGGAAACCTATACCTTCCACTGAGCCGGTGTTGGTGAATTCTACTCCAGTTGTCACAACCACGACAGCCGGGAAGCCTTCAGTCCCCTCCTCCTCCTCCTCGTCCTCCTCCACTTCTGCATCGACCACTGCAACTCCTGCTGCAGCTCCCAAACCGGTGGCTGCAAACAGCACGGCTAAAACAGCAACACCAGTCAAGAAGCCCCCGCCTTCCAGAATAACTGTCATTTGTAAGTTTGTTCAGCTGTTATAAAATGTTGGATCTTTAATATTCAGTGTTCACTAATTCAGATGAACAGTGCACACTTACCTTAAGAATGATAATAATAACAACCATAATAAAAATGATTCAAAGGAAAAACATTTGCGTTAGCAGGTTTGTGTGGTTTAAATCTATATTTATGTTTTGGGTGATTTCACAGATGATCTAAGTAGCGCCTCTTCATCGACAGCATATCTGATCCATCTTTATTACTTTAACACCCCAGCACAGGACCAACGAGCTCTACAGGAAATACGTTAAGACCGACAGAATAAAACAAAACAGTAAAAAATAAAGCTAGTGCTGCACGGCGTCAACGAGCTAACCGCGCTAACGCGTCGACGCCGTGCAGCCCCGCGCATGGGGCGATCCGCGCTAACTCGCTAACGGAGATTTGCCGCTTTAATGCAGTTATGGCGTTAACGTCATTTTAACGAGATTAACGCTGACGGCATTAAATAAAACACATAATACATAAAAATGAAAACAGCGCTTTATTTACAAATAAGATAAAACAGCACAGAATCAACGAAAACAACTAAAATAAAACTAGAACTAAAAACCAACATCGCACCAGGAGCCAGAGGTCAGGGTGGTCTCCTCTCTGCAGGCAGATCGTACCAGCGTAAACAAAATAAACTGAAATGCAATTTCACACTGAACACGTTTGCACTGCAGCTGCAACTGTAGTGTTTAGTTTCTATAAATCAGTAAAATGAAGTGCAGTCTATTCATGCAGCTGTGGGGACTATTTGTTTTAAGCAACTTGACTTAGACGGCGCACAGCGCTGAGCACATGACAAAGGCACGCTATGCAAACAATACGATGACTAGAACCTGTAAAAATAAACGATGAGAATAAAAACGACAAGATGAGGAAGATTTAACAGCTCTTAAACGGTTTGCAGAGAAATGTCACCTGCAAGGACAGAAAAGGATAATTCTGTGTTCTCTTTGTGGTTGCGTTAAATTAGTTCACATTGAACGATGTTTAGTGTTTATTAGTCAGTCGTGTATCTCTCCATAGCCGTTTCATTTAACGCTTACTGCATATTCTAAAACTTGAAGTAGAAGAGCTGCGTCTTCCATTAAACGAGCCTCGAGTATGCCTTCAGCGACCTCCTGAAAGTGTTAACATTTGCCCTGCTTCACAGCCAATAAGCCAGCCAGCGCTGCAGCTGCAGCAACAGCAGCGGCGCCGGTGGTGGTGGCTGCAGCCAAGGTCGAGGAGCCTGCGCAGCCGTCAGTCCAGAAGATGGAACCGCAGAGCGAGGATGAGGATGGAGACAGAGCTGGAGGCCAGGGAGACATCCAGCCAGTGGGACACGACTATGTAGAAGAGGTAGGCGGGAAAAGGGTTTGATGGCAGTCCAGTGACGGACGGCAGCTGTGAAATGCTGAGGTTATATTTACCAGCTTTATCCTGCCGGCAGTTTCCAGTCATCATGGGACACAGCAGCATTCGGGTTAACCAAGAGATCTCTAATATTAGTGAAGGCGATTGTTGTAGCAGTTATCAGGACTGACATGGAGCCTAATTGTGACAACATTACACGTCATTTCCCGTCATTATGAGCTGCATTTATAAAGGTTTCATTACTGTTTCAAACTCATGCCAGTTCTCTTCGTTTTCAGGTTCGTAATGATGATGGAAAAGTGATTCGATTCCACTGTAAACTGTGCGAGTGCAGCTTCAATGACCCCAACGCGAAAGACATGCACCTGAAGGGAAGAAGGCACAGGCTGCAGTACAAGGTAGAAATGAAGAGCATTGCTGAGCCAAAGCTGCATATTCTGGAACAGAGTTTGACAATCCTCACTGAAACCATGTGTCTGTTGTGGAATAATAGCACGCGCTTAAATGACAGTTTAGCTGTGATTCCCAAACAGCTCCGCTGAGATATGCCAGGGAATTTTCTTTATGGATGTTTTTGAGCACCAAATATGATGTGATGGATTCCGACTGAGCGAGACCGTAATCTAATCTTGTCAGCCACAAAGTAGCGTACCCTGCTGTCTCTGCTATTATAATGGACCGTCGTTTACAAAGTGGACATGGGGTGGTGCTAAAGAGAGAGCGCTGAGGTATGAAATCAAATGAGGATCATTTTCTTTTCTGTTTTTTTTTTTTTTTTGAAAATATTTTTATTGAAAAAAGAAAACAACAGTACTTGCAGTTACCAAAATACAATCAACCTTTCTTCATTTTCCTAAGTAAATAAACACACATATATATGAAAAAAAAAAAACCCACAACGCCCCCCCCCCCCCAGTCCCACACAGATCAACACAACCATCAAACATATTAGAGGAATATAACAGTAACAAAAGTAGATTTAAACAGGCAATACCTCTAGACTAGCAAAATAAGAGATAAAGGGTTGCCACTTGTGAAAAAATTTGGCTGTGCAACCTCTCAACGTATATTTAATTTTTTCAAGTTTTAAAAAAAACATGACATCTTTAAGCCACCGGGAAATAGTAGGACACTTAACAGACTTCCAATGCAACAATATTAGACGTCTCGCTAGTAGGGATGTGAAGGCTATAATGTCCTTATGTGTGGAATCAAGTGTAAGTGAGCGAACAGGAATCCCAAATACAGCAATCAGAGGACAAGGATGAAGAGTTACCCCAAGAACAGTTGACATAATAGCAAAATACCCTGTCCAGAAACCTTGTAGCTCAGGACACAGAAAAAACATGTGGCCGAGGTGACAAGGAGAACCGTGGCATTTATCACATTTATTTTCCACTTCTGGATACAATTCAGAAAGTCTAGACTTAGAGAAATGCACCCTGTGTATGACCTTAAATTGAATAAGTCCAAGACGAGCACAGGAGGTGGAAGATCGTACTCTCGCTATAGCCTGTTCCCAAGACTCCTCATGTATTTGAATTCCCAGTTCTTCTTCCCATGTACACTTAAGCTTAACATTAGAGTGGTTACTAAAAGACAGAATAGCATCATAGAGTTTCGAAATGGTTCCTCTGTGATGAGGAACAAATGATAACGTAGCTTCCCACTGCTGTTCTGGAGGTAAAGAGGGGAAATTTGGGAAACACTTGGCAACAAAATTTCGAATTTGAAAATAGCGAAACAAATGGGTAATAGGGAGATTATAACGAGAAGACAAGTTGGGAAAACTATCGAAAACACCATCCACATATAAATGTTTGGACTGTTTTATACCCTTGTCACACCACACTGAGAATGTCGAGTCCAAAAGTGAAGGGGGAAACAAATGGTTGTCGCTTAGAGGACCCGAGGAAGACGGCATTACAAAATTAAAGTGACGTCTAAACTGAAACCAGATTTTGAGTGTGTTAAGAACCACCTGATTATCAGTGTACAGAGAGGGTCTCACAGGTAAAGAGGAATAGAGCAAAGCCGGTAAAGAAGAGCCCTTACATGATGATAGCTCCAATTTACACCACGAGGAACCAGAAGATTTTAGCCAGTAGCAAAGTTTATGGATGTGAGCGGCCCAGTAGTAGACTAAAAAATTAGGTAATGCAAGTCCTCCACTAAATCTGCATCGCTGCAGCAAAGTTTTAGAGACCCTAGGTGGCTTCCCTCCCCAAATGAAAGAACCAATAATCTTGTCCAGTGAAACAAAAAAATGTTTCGGCAAAAATAATTGAATCGACTGAAATAAAAATAAAAATTTTGGTAAGATGTTCATTTTAACAACATTAATCTTACCGATTAAAGAAAGGGGGAGATTACCCCATCTTTGAATATCAGATGTGATCCTTGATATAAGAGGAGACAAATTTGCTGATTTAAGGCCAGCTAAAGAGCGAGTCACGTTAATCCCTAAGTACTTAAACCCAGATGGACTGAGACGAAAGGGCAGATCAGACTGTATGAGGATCATTTTCAAATGGATTTGTATAAAATCTGGTTCTAAGCGGAGTCGTTCCATCTCAGCTGTCCAGAACCAAACGGAGGTTTAAGTCCGTTATGGAAACTTGAAATGGAAAGAAAAACGCTGTCGGGTAATCTGTGAAGAGACAGTAGACGAGAACATGTCCATCACATGTTTTCTGTCCCTCTGTAGAAGAAAGTGAACCCGGAGCTTCCCGTGGAGATCAAACCCAGTAACCGGGCCAGGAAGCTGCAGGAGAGCAAGCTGAAGAAGCAGAAGCAGAAGGCGGTGCTGAAGCGGCAGAGAGATGACGAGCAGCGCTGGCACATGGAGATGAGGTCAGAGTCAGACGTTGACCTGGGGGGGCATGCGTACAGGTAAAACCAAAGAGGATGTGTCAAGTTTGAGTAGCTGACTGGCAGATTTGCATGAATGTGTGCAAAAATTAAATTCTTTCATCTTATTTTTACACTCGTGTTATGTTTCTGACATCACTGACCCCCAGAGAAACGTTACAGTGAAATCAGACTTTTTCAGATTTCATCGTTTCACCCGATTAAAAAGTTCCCTGTTCACATTCTCAGGTTCACTTCAGCTGAATCTTAGGCGATGCTCTAGATTTTGGTGCAGGACTTTTTATAAGTCTGATGTATTATTAATGGCAGACAGAGCGTGCGCCTCTCTCCGCTGGAAAAAATTATTCTTGACGAATGGCATTCGAATGCTTTCCTCCTCCTGCAGGCGATATGAGGAGGACTTGTACTGGAGGAGAGTGGAGGAGGAGCAGATGTACTGGGGGGAGCAGAGACGCAGGATGGCACCTCCACCTCTGATGAGCCGCCCCGGGATGCCAGTGCCCCCTCTACTGGTGAGCATTGAAACAGCATCTTTGTTGTTCATCTGTTACCTGGAAAAACAACAACAAGAAAAACAAGATCTGATTCCACTTCCTCCTCCCGTCTCGCTTCAGTCTTGTGTGCGGCGTCCTGACTCGCTCGACGACCGCCACATCATGGCCAAGCACTCCACTATTTACCCAGTGGAAGAGGAGCTGCAGGCTGTTCAGAGGATCGTCTCCCACTCGGAGAGAGCCCTGAAACTGGTGTCAGACTCTCTGCTGGAGAAGGAAGCACTGACTGATGATGGTGCTGCTGAAGGAGGAGATGAAAAAGGGTAAAAACCTGGCAGATAATTCCCATTTATCCAGCATGTGATTTCTATTTATTTATTTTACGTGCTGCGCGTTTCTAATAGTTCCCAAAGCAGAAGAACAGAAACAAATCAAAGCCTGTGTCTGTGTGTCTGCCTGACAGGACCGAGAGCCCCGCCCGGCTGCTGAAAGGCGTGATGAGGGTGGGAATCCTGGCCAAAGGCTTGCTGCTTCGCGGAGACAGAAATGTGGAGCTCATCCTGCTGACTGCAAAGAAACCCACCATCTCGTTACTGAAGAGCATCGCCAAGCAGCTGCCAAAGGAGCTGGCGGTAAGCAAATCTCACAAAAGACACGCTTTAGGCAACGGTTTCATCTTTCTGTGATGTGTGGGACTTTGATCCTGAGTTATTTTGACAGTTACTGTATGTGGGATTAAAAAGCAGAACAGAAATATTTCGATATGCAGTCGAGTTATCAGGCGCTGTGGATATTTTATTGTTTGTCTTCACTGACTTATGACTTTAGTCATAAGGCCTGGACCCTGAGGTTTCACGGTTGTGCAAGAAAAAGACAGAAAACCGGAAGTTTTCACTTGTAATACTGTTTGTTATACAAGAGGAAACGAGGTTTTAGCAACTCGAATACCAATCCCACTGCAGCTCATCAGGTACAGAGCAGGTGACTGTATGCACGTGTCCCCCAGAGCCAGAAAAAAGCAGTTTGTCATCCACACGTACAGTCGTGATAAGAGGAAAGTACACCCGGGCCACGGTTATCCTTGTCAGGACGTAATAAAAATACTCGTGTCCTTAGAGGGATGAGCAACAAAGCGTGTCGTAGTGCATTGCGTGTTCGTCTGTTTAACAAAAATGAAATTAAAATGCAGAAGCAGAGTGTGGAAACATGTAGGACACCCTATGATTCAATCATTTCTGTATGACTGTCAGTCCTTTACGTCATTGTAGAGGCATTTTGATTCACTCGTCTTTCCAGCATCGCTTCACCTCATTGAGGTTTGTGCACAGCTCTCTTAAGGCTGACGTCTGTGCACCTTCTCTTGTCGGTCATTCTGCTCTTTGGGTCACTGTCCTGTTGCACGACTCCAATATTTGGGCAAGCTTTGGCTGTCAGGCAGACGGCGCCAATCCAACACAGCCGACCGAGGTGCGGTCCAGTTAAAAGACTGTAATAAAATACAAAAAGACATCTTAACCAAGAAGGAAAGTAACAGTACCGTAAACAATATTAACACCCACACTCTCAGTTTGGGGACAACAAGGAGGGACAGGACAGCTGATCTGAGAAACCTTTGTGGGGACGTATATCTGCCCTCATGGTTTCCTGGGTGCTGTGGCTGTGAAACAAGCCCAAATCATCAGCTGCGTTTAACAGCTGGTTTGAGGGGCTTTCGCTGATACGTTTGGTTTTCATCAAACACGGTGCTGTGCATTGTGGTCAAACGCCTCTGAGATAATTCGTTCCAAGTCATGTGGTTTCCTCAGACGCAGCGTTGCAAAAAGATTTTAGAGATAAGAGTCTCCTGGCAACCTGCACTCAGTCTTCTTATAATTATACTGACACAAACTTTAACATTTCACAAGCTGACTCAAGCCCGTAGAGTCTTGACGTATGAATGTATTCGAGCTCCTGGGAGGACTGTGATGACGCGTATGAATGCTTCATACTTGGCAAATTATTGTGAAAGCAGCGAGGGTGGAGTAAGATTTCCACGCACGGCTTCTGCATTTGGATAAATGTTTTGTTAAATAGATACTGACACTGAGTAATATGTGATGCCATTCTGAGATTGTGTTTAAATTAAGACCTAATGACCAGATTAAGTCCTGATAAGTGAAGCTGTATAAGCTAAAGAAAGTGTGCTTTTATTTTTAACGTGACTGTACAAAATTAAAAACGTCTTTGCAGCGAGAATTTAAAAGCTGAATGTCGCGTTGAAGAGTAAAGAGACACAACTTTGTGGGGATACTGTGTGATTTGTGGCTTTGGGGGAGGTCCTTTCATGTTCACGGCCGAGCTGCCAGAGGCCGAGCGGGAAGACCAGTGTGCATTTTTAAATCGTTGCTGCTTTCAGAGTAACGTTCGCAAGACAGAGGAAACGAGGTTGCGATGTGTTGTAATTATTCACCATTTCTTCCTCCTGCTGTAGCTGCCACGAGTGTTTGACTGCAGGTGCTTTTCACTGATCTTTAGACTTACTGCCTGGTTATGACACCTGAACCCTACAGAGTGAGATGGGACTTTTCTTCCTTAGCAGCCCCTTTCTTTTAATAAGCATTATGGCTACAAAGTTACTGTCGATGAACAGCTTTTGAGCTTTTTAAATAAGGGAACTAAATTGTCTTGAAGGGGACAAAAAAGAAAGAAAGAAGTTGAGTTAAAATATTTCAGTCCGTCCCTGTATTACTGCCAAACAAGGCTATTCATTGTCCCTACGCCACTTCTCCTCTGTAGTGAGTAATCCCAAGTGTCCTTTTAACCGGCAGACTTTTTCTGAAGATCAGTATGAGGTGCAGGCTCACCCCGAGGAGGCGAACATCGTGATATTTTCAAGCAAGGAGCCCAAAATGCAGGTGACCATATCTCTCACCTCGCCGCTGATGAGGGAGGACCCTGCTGCTGAGAAGGACAAGCAGGCAGGAGGAAAAGCGGCTGAGAAAGGTTAGAGAAGCCAAAGCTTTCAGTACCAGACGACCAAATGTTGGCTATGTGTGTAATACACTTATATATAGAGACCCCGCCCCCTCCCTTTCCACCCAATAGCAGCCTGAATTTTTAGGCTTAAAAATTACACAAGAATTCATGTGGGACTTTTAACTAAGCCCACAGTCGAGATTTCTCCTTTTTTCTGTCTTTTCTCAGCCCCTGAAATAAGAATTAAATCACGCATTCATTTGTCCCACGCCTTTCATTTCCCCATTTTTTTATTTTTTATTTTTGCAGCTGCAATAGTCCCCAACTTCTTTATTTCTTTTCCACAACATGGGAACCAAAAGCCGGGCTCTCCGACCTTTCTGTGCCACTGAGCTGTGTGTTTATCCTGTGAACACATGCTCAGATAAAACCTTCAGGGAGCTGTCCAGATAATGCCCAAGGATGAAAACGGTTCAAATAAACTTCTACAAAAAGCCTCACGTATACACACCGGTGCAGTTCTGCTTCTCTCGCCGTCTTTGCGACGATACCACTGAGGGGATTTTGAGGTCCAGCGACTTCCCGTTCCCTCGCCTCTCATCCTTGCATCATCGTGTGGCATTATCGATGATACGGTGCTGGAGTGTCCTTTCGCCGCCTCACAATGATCGAGGAATTTTAAGCTGACATTAGCGAAGCGTTGCATTTATTTCCCCCCACAAAACAACAAAGTTGTCTAAGATCATTGTGTTGCAAACACTCCTCCACCCGCTCCAGTAAATGTCAGCATTGCAATGTGTTTTTTCACATTTGGAAAACATGTTAGAGATGTTTTCTGTGGCCGCTGTCTTTTGTTTTTTTGTTTGGGTTTGTTGATCAGTGCATCCGATTCTGTATCAGCAGACCTGGGCAAGCCGAAGGCTCGTCTGAAGCCACACTGGAGTACACATACCACTGAGAAGTTCACCCACTTTTATGAAGCTTCTCAGAGGAGGATCGCCCTCCTGTTCACTGACACTGAGCTCCCACTCTGAGAGCTGTGATAAATGTGGGTCTGTCTTTCGAGGTGGTATGCGAGTGTAGACTTCAAAATAAAAGTTGCTTGCTTTATGTTCTGCATTTGCCCTGTGAGAAAGCTAATCTCCTTTGTTGTTGCTACAGTTCTAGTGAACATGGAAGTGTGGAAAGCCCCAGTATTACTTCATTACAGCCATCAGTAACCTCATCTGGAGTGCTCTGGAGAAGACCACCATGTGTCATTTTTAGATGGCTAGTCTTAAAAATGTCCTCAAAATTTCTCCACCTTTTTTGTCCTTTTTCTTTCTTCATGATCTAAATCCACCACAGACACAGGCTCCGTCACTCCACGACTAATTCCGTTCATCTTCTTGTTTTTGTTGTTGTTGTTTGCTTATTGACGTTGATCTTGTCCTAAAATATGAAGTGAAGTGACAGTCCTTACTTTTGTCCCTATGGCTGCTTGATTAATTAGCTATAAAGACAATTAGGACAGATTAAAGGAAACCAAGCAGTGCGGAACCAAAGTTGAGACATTTGTTACAGAATGATAAACTTTCCAAACTAAAGTTTGAGTTAAAAAGTTCAAAAAGATATAATCAGACACTTTTTTTTAGTAACTTTTTGTTAGTCATCCAACGTCAAAGGCAAACAGGGGAAATCCAGCAGTCACAGCTCCGAGTCCATCATGGAAAACTTCTAAAAGTCTGGTGATCACTGGTGGGAGTGTGCTGCACTTTGACTGGATTTTGCTGTTTTTCACTTTGTGCCAGTTTCTCTCACTTCCTCAGTTTGGAAGATTATTAATACTTATTAATATTACTGAATAATAAGACCGCTGTCTGATCAGGACTCGAAGAAAGACACAGATTTGTGTTTAAATATTTTCTTTTTCTTGTAATTGTAGCGAGACAGAATTACACTCACTGGCCACTTCATTAGGCACACCTTTTCTGCTGCTCAACGATACAAATATCTAATTAGCCAATCATATTTAGAAACTCAAGAACGGGGAAGACAGGTGACTTAAGTGACTTTTGAACAGGGAATGGTTTTACTGGTTTGGGCATTTCACAAAGTGTTGATCTGCTGGGATTCAGCAGTTCTCTGGGTTCTCAGAGAAATGGCCAGACTGCCTCGAGCTAACAGGAAGCCAACGGTAAATTTAAAAAAACAAACGAAAACCAAAACACGGTGTGCAGAAGAGCACCTCTGAGTGCACGTTACGCCCCCACCCCATTAGGCTGGTGGTGTAATGGGGTGGGGGATATTTTGTGGGCGCGCTTTGATTGCTGCTTTCAGCAGAACATGACAGCGAGTGCATGGTACTCAAATAACCTCCATAACCATCAGATTGCAGTAGAAGTAGGGCGCCTTGAGGATGTGGTGCAAAGGGAGCCACCTCGTAAATGTGCACCTGATAACCTGCAGCAACTGTAGCAATGTTTCCAGCACATTAGTCAATCTATGCTATGAAGAGTCGAGGCTGAGCAAAAGGGGTCCAGCGCAGTACTGCTGAGGTATACCTAATAAAGTGGCATGAGTGTATGTGCAGGGGGAGGAAAACCAGCTTCGGTGGGCTTTGTAGCATACAGGTTTTTTAATTCTCCATGTCTCAAAGTCCACCAGAGTTTCACCAAAGACAGCAGCACTCGGACTGTGAGCGTACACAAGTCGGCATTAAACTGAGCGGGAATTAGTCATCATGTAAAAAGCATCCTTTGGATTTCCTCCTGGTTTACACGTGCCTGTATTCTTATTCGATGCCTCCCTTCTCATTCATCTTTCCCCCTCATTCATTTTCTCATCCATCAACTTCAAACCAGAGAATTTAAGGACTGATGGAAATGTTTCTCCTTGTGAGGTACTCTCACTCTTACATCTCTGATCAGTGACTGTACGTCAAGAGATACAACACCTACACTTAGGTAGTGCAGTCAGTATGTGGGCTTTGCGCTGGTTTGGCTGTAAGTCATGAAGTCAGTACGTTATCTCCTACAGATGTGGCTGAGAAGGATCCTCCTGATCTCCTGAATAAGAAGAAATGCCTGGAATATCTAGCTGCTCTGCGCCATGCCAAATGGTTTCAGGTATGTGTGTGTGTACGTTCAGTTTCCCTTTAACTGTTCTGATAAGCTGTGCAGTTAAATGAAAGACACTTAAAGCAGCTTTTAGTGATTATGGCCGTGGTGAGTGTTTGAAATTAAGGCAGTTGGACTTATTTTTTGATTCGCGAAGAGATTTTCACGGGTCATCCGAGCGGCTCCCGAGCGGTCCCCTCTGAGAGTCGTTGATCCACAGTTAATCATGTGAGCCGGTGCATGAAACAAAATCTGGGTCATTTCCGGTTGCGGCGGTCAAGGTGTGTGAGACGTTGCCCCACGCTGTTTGTAAGCTGCTGAGGTCACATGAGCGGAGCTGCGAGCCGGGATTGAATCGCCTGTTTTTGTTTTCAAGCACGCGAGGCTGCCACCCAGGCTTTTCCCATGACATGTCGTTATCTCTGAGCTACGTTCATAAAGGTGCTGGTGAAACAGATCGTGAGATTTTGTTTCACCGGTGGTTTCTGGTAAGAGGAAGATGCTGCCAGCCCACTGGCTGCTCTCTCTGTGGTTTGTGCTGCTGTTTCGTTACTTCTCAGGTGCTTCACATCGCTCTGTGTTGTTCCTCTGCAGTGATAAGTGTTCTAGTTTCTGTTTCACCACAGGAGTAATTCTGTTTAACCAGATAACTTTATCATGATGAGACATTTTCTTGGTTTGACAGACTGTATCTTTGGGCAAAAGTCCCATCCTTCCTTTATCACAGCAGCTGTAGTCGCAGAAAGAAAGAAATGCAGGGTGCAGCGTCTGAGCACGCTCAGCGTCTGCGACAGATGAACAGGTACACTTGGTCCAGTATAAGAAGGGAAGGTGATTCTTTACAAACGGCTGCAAGAGGCTGTTGTTGTGATTCAGAGCTTTACCGAGATAACTGAACTGTAATGGAAGCATTCAGACGTACAATGCTCAGAAATTGCAGAAAACCCATAAGCCACACCTCAGACTCTGCAGGCCTCACTCAGCATGTGAGATGTTAACGTTCATGACCGTACAGTTAGAAAAAGTGTGGTACGGCTTGTTTCGAGAACATTTCTTCTCTGCAGAGAGAACACGAGCTTAGCTTTGCAGCGTTGCAGACCGGCGAACATCGAGATACGTTGCACCAAAAATTCCCACGCAGCAGACTTACAAAGTCATACAGAAAGCCACCACTTCTATTTATTGAAGCTAAATATGTTTCTACAATCTACTGAGTCGTTGCTTTTAGTGTTTTTTGTTAAATAAGTGATGACTGTGCAATATGTCGCGTTGTTGTCCATCTCAGGTTGCATGTAAATAATTTAGAAGCTGATATTTTTATTATACCCTCAGACATCCTTTTGAACATGACTGCATAGGCTTTTTTGTCTGCTTTGTTTCTGGAGGCTCGTGCCAACGGTCTGCAGTCCTGTGTGATCATCATTCGGGTGTTGAGAGATTTATGTCAGCGGGTTCCCACCTGGGGGAAGATCCCCTGCTGGGTAAGTGGCTTCATTTATCCTGTTTTTGCTTATTGATGAGGTTTTCTCTCTTTCATTTGTCTTGTCGTTTGTCTGCTTGGTCGATCTGCGAAGGAACATTATGAAAAGCATGCTGAGCATTCATAACTCGGTCAGACTCGATTGGACTGTGTGGGAGGCGATAGTTTCAAATGTCCTAAGCTGGTGTTTAATGGACAGGCAGTACGACAGTATACACGTGACATGTGATGTCTTCTTCCAGGCGATGGAGCTGCTGGTGGAGAAGGTTATCAGCAGTGCCACAGGCCCACTTAGCCCAGGGGAGGCAATGCGCAGAGTCCTGGAGTGCATCTCCACCGGCATCCTGCTGCCAGGTCACACACACACACGCGCGCTAAGGAAAGCAGTCGATGAATGCCACGTGCAGAGCTTAGTCGCATTTGCTTCCCTTTGAGCTGCTACAAAATAGCAATTAACTCTCTTTCTCCTCCCTTCACTCAGACGGACCAGGTCTGATGGACCCCTGTGAGAAGGAGCCAACAGATGCTTTGGAAAGCATGGAACTTCAAGCGAGAGAGGACATCACTGCCAGTGCACAGGTACCCACACACAGCTGTACACCTGAGACCATCATAGGCACTAACAAGTAGGGATGGGAATTTAGCGAACCCGATTCCAATATTGATTCAGTCCCTTCTCGTTGTCTTATCGCTCCGCTTTGAGAGTCACCGTTGCTAAGCAACATATCAAAAAGACGTTACGTTCGTCATTCATGCAGATTAACACAAATCCCTGTCCTAATGAGGACACACGTGTGACCTTTGTCTTAGCATTTAGGTGGGAAAACGCAAAGCAAAAATAAGAACCAGCACAAAGACGCTTTAATGCGATCGCCATGGCGATTCTACTTTAGAAACACCAACGGGTAGAAGCTGAGCTGCAGCCCGGGGTCGGCGTTCGCTCAGCTTTTACTCTGGGTTCTTGGCTAGCTTAGCGTTAGCATGCCGTCTGTGCAGATGCTTGCAAAGAGCCAACGTTGTGTGTGTTAGCAGTACGATGCAGTTGTTTCTGTCCTGGGTTCAGTTTGCCATCGTGCTGTCGTCCCTTTTTGCAGTAAAAATAAAAGTAATGTCCATATTTTTCTCCTCTGATACGTCTGAAATCGACTGATTGTAGCACAACTGGCACCACTGAGCAGGATTCACAGGCAGGCAGGCTAATAAGTCCAAGGAAGTAGAGTACTGGATTCCCATTCCTGCTCAGACTTCTCATGTTCAACCCCACTGCCATAAAGAACATTCAGGAAGTTGTTCATAACATCCTCTGTAAAACTGTAATAACTTCTCGTTCTGTGACAGGTGAACACACCTGTGTTTCTCTATTATACCTTCATGCTTTCTTATTGTGCATATTATATATTAATGCAATTTGCACGACTCTCACACAGTATCAGTCTCACTTTTTAAACTTAATTTTTACTCTATTTTCTGTTTTATCACTGTTAATTATGTATAAGCATCTCTCATAGTATGAGCTCTTAGTAAGCACTTTAACTTTGTCTATCTATCGATTGTATCCTCTCTGTTCCCAGCATGCTCTGCGGCTGCTTGCTTTCCGTCAGATCCACAAGGTCCTGGGCATGGAGTCCCTGCCAGCATCCAAGGCCAGCGCACGTAACCGCAAGCGTCGACGGGATGTCAGCGAGACGGGCGAAGGCGAGGGGGAAGGCAAAAAAGACAAGAAGGAAGAGGCGGCGAGTGCTTGACCTCTGCCTCCGGAGCAGAGGCATTTACTAGCTTAGAGACTGGTAGAATGTCACAACATTAAACGTTCTTTCTTTTCTCGAAAACCAATCTTAACACGCAGCTATACACGTACAAATATAACTTTGACTCTACATGTTACACATCTACCCTTAAACTGTGGGGGATGAAGCTTCGGAAGGAGGGAAGGGGCTGACGATTGGTTGCAATTCCTTCTGATTTCAGTGTGCGGAGTGAATAAAGGGAGTAAACTCCTTTTTTTTACACACAGTATACGAACCACCACTAATTTGTGTGCCGTTGTGTTGTTTGCTATGATGTTAAAGCCTCCAGTGCAGTTTAAACATCAGCACCTTAAACTTTATTTGCAGCTTTTCTCCGTGAAGAAAAAGCTGGACGCTGCTGCTCTTCGGGCGAGTTCAGTTTTATCATCCCGACTCTTGAATTAACACTGGTGCAGAATATTTGCTGCTGAAACTGGTTTCTAAGATTGTGAAAAGTGGGCAGGAAGCTTTGAAACTGTGAGGGAGGTCAGATAAGAGCGAGCACAGTACATGAAGTGATCTTTGCTTAAAGGGTAACACACAAAAAAAATCCCCACTGTTTCCAAATAAGTCTAAAATAACCGGCCCGCCAAAGGTGACTTTCTCTGGTGATAGTTAATCTGCCTCTGAAGGGAGAAATCTTCCTTGGTGCAGTTCAGTAGCATGCTGAGGGACTGAAGCACTGTATGCAGCCATAATTGTATAATTTAAATAATATTACCTAGTAATCTTTTTTCTTCCAGAGTATGGTTAGAAGAAGAGAGAAAATGAGACTGAATACTTACTGAAATGACTAAATCGTTATAGTCCTTTTGACTTTCTTCCTTGTGCCTGCCTCATGTTATGTATTACTGATTAAGAGGAACAATTATGGGTTTTGTCTGGTTTGAATCCTGATGAGCGGTATGTCACAGAGACAAAGGAGCCGACGTTTTACGCACCTCTGGCTCAGAGTTGATGCGCATTTTTAGTTTTATCTTCATTTACCAACAGCATCACAGTATACTACTTGCTTATTTTATTTCCGAGGGATGCTGCGGTCTGTTTTTTGTATTGTTGAAACGGGAAGCGTGAACCTCTCTGTCCTATTATTTGAATGTCTTTGTAGTGTTGCCTAAAGTTGAGGGGAGATATTAAAAATAAAGAGGAAAAAAACACTCTTCGGGCTTTTTCTGTCTTGTGATGTAATAAAAAGCGTCGCCGTGTCTCAAACTGCGCTTTCCTAAATATTGAGGAAGTGGTTCACGCGGACATTGAGCGCGCGCCACCGCGAGCGCTCACACGGCTCTGAGATGTGAATAAAGACGAGGAGCGGCTGCGGACGGGCTGGAGACGATGAAGAAATCCGGCCGAAAATAAGTTTGACGGAGAGTGCCCGCTGAGGAGGCCTGGAGCCTGGTGGTTTCTCCTGCTGAGAGGCTCTCCCCAAAGAGCCGCAGGTACTGAAACATTTATGCCGACGAGGACTCGGACGGACGGCGCTGTCTGGGCGTTCATCTTCTGGCTTTGACTTCGACAGAGGCGGATTTATCGAACAGCAGCTTTGAATTGTACTGCATCTGTTTGCGTTTTATTACAGGACAGACGGCGCTTTTTATCTTTCCTGGCTGTTCGGAGACCTTGTTTGCTCGGCCAGGTGTTCAAAGAATTATCCAGCCAGCCCTGCTGATGGCAAAGGTACGTAGTGCAGATGTGTGCAGCTGTATTTCAGATTATAGGCTAACGCTAATGTGATAAAGTATTTACTAAGTACATACTTCAAAGTACTCATGTCTTAATCCAAATTTACACCCGAGTGTCGGCTTTATTTATACAGCACATTTAATTACACGTAAACCATAAAACCACAAAACGTGAAGTCTGGCAATAAACCAAACAAGTAGGATACAAGTCAGCACAAACACACAGTTATGAACTGTAAGCCTGTCAGAATTTAAATCTTTTGAACCGTAAACACAGATGTAACTGACCTCAGATCAGCAGGCAGCTTGCGCCAAATTACCGAAAGCGCCCTCAGCTGAGATCTGATTCTCGGGACAGTTAAAAGATCTCAACCTGCTCAGGTCTGACTGCGCAACTCGGAGATGCACTGGTGGCCAAACCCTTTGAGTGCGTTATGAACTAATAAAAGGTTTTTTTTTTCCAATAAAGTGACTTCAGCACTATTTTGAATTCTATATGTGCGTGTAAGGATTCAGGACGCGCTGAAGTAGTCCTGATGATTCTGATACTGCTGCAGATACAGAGTTCTGCGGTATTGCTCCACGGGCAATTTTCTCAGTGAGTTTAATATGAGATTTTTCTAATTTTTGATATATATATTTTAAAAATGTAACATGCAGTTCCGTTACAAATAATGTTATGGACTTTATTGTGTTTCACAGAAATAGATGATAAATATCAGAGCTGGCACCAGCTCATCGCCGACTCTGTCACTAAATCTGCCATAACATTGAGTCAGTCTGATATCAATCTCCGTTTGAATGAGGTCAAGTTGGCAATCACACGCAATGCGTTCCTGGTAATACAGCCGTAAACTGTGACAAACTGTCAGAAGTCACATATCTGTTACTGTCTACGTACACAGAAAACCACATTTAACTTCTACACTTGTTTCTCAGCATCCTTCCTGTTCTGTAGGAATATAACCTGAATACAACCAGCTGGCACTCAGTCGCTGACTCATTCAAACTGACCGCAACATGTTGAGAATCTGTCTGCATTTATAATTTAAACAGCAGTTATTCAACAGTCTCCCAGAGAATGAGTCCAAGTCAGACTGCGACTGTTTGCAGAAAGGTTTCCTCCTGTCAGGCGACCTGTGCAGTTATCTTGCGATCAACTGGATGAATGTGACAAATTTAAGTACAATCAGCACAGATATCTATTTTTTTAAATTAATGAATCTGTCTAATTGTTTATGCAAGGTGTTGTCCTGTTTTTGCTTGTATGACTGAGCCATTAGTTTGCTTTGAATTAGGACGTTGGCTTTGTCAAGCCAAATGTGTCCAGGAATCTTTTGGCTTTAATGTATTAAACAGCATTAATCGATGTAAAACCTTTGGAAATATCAGGAACTTGCATGAAGGAACAGAGAATCACATGTGTCCTTTTACATTAACAATACTGCCATTAAAACACTTCAATAGTCATGATTTTAACCTTATTTGAACAAATGAACAAAGGCAAGATGGAAATACTGGCAGTGCAAAATGTCAGAGTTCATATTTATTCAGGGTGGGGACAGAAATGATACATCATAATGTGGCAATATTGTATCAATACAGGGACACTAAATGTTAATATTTTATTAGACAAAATTAAATATTCTGGGAATGCTACGGACAAGACTTCTCATCTCATCCTGAGATGACGTCAACCGAGAAAACTTAAATTTCTTAACTCATGTTTTCTCTACCTTACCATGCAGTGTTTCAAAAACGATGCTCATATGTCACAAACTCTTCGAGAACTTGATGCGTAGGCTATCATTCTCCCCCAAACGGAGGGAGTCTGTCATCGTTTCCATTTGTTTCTCTGTCTGTTTGTTCGCAGTCTGTCCACAGTTTTCAAGATATCGTTCTCAGATTTTGCAGATACCAGTAGCAGATCATAACATTTAATTCTGATGGAAATCAGGCAAAGGTCATTGGTCAATAAAAGGAAATCAGTTGATCATTTCATGGAGGTCCAATATTTGTCGCCGGTGGATATATTTACTAAAATTCTTGGCCAAAAGATCCGACCTCCAAAAAAAGGAAATTCTCATTTTGTTGGTGTATTTTTTACGCCGACCAGAATAAAGTCGACAACCAACCACCAAACCAAGACGGGCTGTGGGTGTCCAAAAGAGATGTGTACAAATGCTTTGGTTTTATGCTGGTTGTTCAGTGGTCTCACAAATCATCACTACGATACACGACAAGTAAAAACGTACAATAACACGTGTGAGTCCTAAAACAGCAAGTTTAGCAAAGCAAACTCAAAGTGTGACTCACAGTCATGGGTCAGTGCCCTTCTCATAATTTTCCTTTGCCTCCTTAGATGAGTTGGGCTGCCGGTACTCAGTGTGTAGCCAAGGGGGATCACAAAAAACCCAAACCTGGAGAACTGCTGTACCGCAAAGGAGACATCCTCACTATTGTTGACACAACCACGGTACCGTCACTCACCGTCATGTTTTACAGATGCTGCAGAGCTTTAGAGGATTTTTATTTGGAAGAAACTGAAACCGATAAAGCGAACTTTGCTCTTTTCTAGAAGAAGGGATGCTACAGAGCCAGACACAACACCACAGGAGAAGAAGGAATCATCAACGCCACCAATGTGCGTGAAAGAGAGGCTCTGCGAGTCGACCCCAGCCTCAGCCTCATGCCGTAAGTCACCTTGTTTTTCTCTCACATGAAGGTACCGAGGGCTCACGTGGGTGTGTTTCCCCCTTGTTTTCACAGCGATCACATGCAGTGTGATGCTCGTCTCTTTATTTAGTTTCCATTGTGGTCAGCCCTTAACTCGTGATCACACATCTTAGACATGCAAACAAACACGGTCTCTGGAGTATTCACCCCAAGTTCCTTTTTTAGAGATGTTAATACCTGAATGCTTGATAAATGTATGTAACCACTTCCTGCCTGTTGAGTTTAAAAATGTCATATTTGGCATTACGTTCACGAGGAACGATTAGTTTATGCGACTCAGCGTGCGTTGTCTTTCCTCAGCTGGTTTCACGGAAAGATCTCCGGTCCAGAAGCTGTGTCTAAGCTCCAGCCAGCCGAGGATGGCCTGTTCCTGGTGCGAGAGAGCATCCGTCATCCTGGCGACTACGTCCTGTGCGTGAGCGTCTCCGGAGAGGTCATTCACTACAGGGTCATTTATCAGGACAACAAGCTGACCATCGATAAAACCCAGTATTTCTACAACCTCATCGATATGATAGAGGTAGGAGGAAATGAGCTCACTGGACACGTTTCTGTTACAGATTCTGTTTAACGTGGATACGACTCTTTATATGTGAAAGAGCTACATGTAGTTTATTAAGTCCACCTTCTGACAGATCCGCCTGCACTCTCTGCACCGTTTATCGATTTACAACATTCAAGATCATTTAATTATCATTATGCAATGCAAGGTTGCACAGCTGGAGGTGCAGATCCAGCCGCCCTAAAGTGCATGCAGAATTAAAATTGCCTTGGGGGTTCAGCTAGTAATGCTTATGAAATTATCTGGAAGGAGGACACAAGCTTAACCGTCCACTCATAATTCAATTCATGCGTATCCTCCTTCTCCCCAGGGGAAAGTCACCTGACTGGCTTTCTGTTCAGCTTTTTTTTAAAATAAAAAATTGGATGATTTCCTCACTCCAGCCTTTACTTTCCAAAATAAAGAGCCTGCACTTGAGGGAAACAGTAATGTGGCACTGCCAGTGTTCCTAGTTAGCACCAGCTAATTAGCTTTGACCACAAAATAAGGGCGATGGGAATGCTGGCAAGAAAGGAAGAGAGAGAGGAGTGCTATCAAAATCCCCTAAGATGAGAAGAACGTGTGCACCAAAATTCATTGCAGTATTATTGTCTCAGTCTCTGTTTAATAGACACTGCAGGCCTGCTGTATTCAAGCTGTTTGTCAGCCTGAAGCCTCATCAGTGTATCATCAGTGACAGCAGAGGAAAAATATATTTAGTTCTCGTGTCAAAATCAGGATGAGATAATCAAATTCAGCCCTTTTATGGTTTATCAGCATTGAGCCGGTCTTTGTGTGAGGGTGCAGTCAGAGTTTGGAGACTCCACAGAGATGGCAGCGCTCGTTCAGCAGCTTATCAGAGAGCTACAGATGGCTCCAGGCCTGAGTCAGACCAGCTGACTTACTCCTGCAGGAAAAGGAAGGACGGCCAAATATTTGAGCTGGATTGTTTGTCCGGTGCTCATAGAGCAGTACGTCACATGATCTATTATATTTGTATAATACGTCGAGTTCAGTGCTGGATTTAATTCGGTATTGCTCTTTGTGGAGTGCCGTCTATTCATAGGACTACCCTTTATGTGTTTGCACTTAAACCTACAGCTGTGGCCAGATTTAGGTTTCCTGAATTACTAAGATGAGTTATTTTTTCACAGCTCTGTGTTCAAGTTTAAGTGAGATTTTTCCATCTTAACCCCCCCCAAAAATGTACTTGATCTTAATGAGTCAGTAATTCACAGGTAAACCAAGCATGATCACATGGGGTGGAAAATAAGATAAAAAGCTGAAATTGTGTTGACTGACTCTTCCATCTTTGCAGTTCTATTCAAAGAACAAAGGCTCGATCGCTACGACTCTTCTGAAACCCAAACAGAAACAGGGAACCAAGTCAGCTGAGTTGGAGCTGTCTAAAAGTAAGTTTAACATCAGTATGTGCTTCCTAAGAAAAGAGGTGAGCTGCTGTGTGGGGATGAGTCATGTACGTGAAGTATTTATAGCGATGATAATGGAAACATGCGTGAGAGGTTATCTTCTTTACGTATGTGCTCATTTTAGATGGATGGCTGTTGGACATTGAGAAGCTCACTCTGGGAGAGAATATCGGCGAAGGGGAGTTTGGTGGTGAGTTTTCGGTTTTCATTTCCCTTTAAAAAGCATCAGGAACGGCAGATAGTTAAAGATGCAATAGGTTGATTAAACGGCGTGTGTGTGATTCAACCTCCAGCTGTTTATGAAGGGGTGTACATGGGCCAGAGGGTGGCAGTGAAGACCATCAAATGTGATGTCACAGCTCAGGCGTTCCTGCAGGAGACCACAGTTATGACGTGAGTCCCAAGATTTCTGCAAATTCTGACAATACTGAAAACAACACGAGTGAAAAAGAATGAATGCATTGTGGTCTTGTTTTAAATGTAATGCATCTGTAAGCCTGCATTTCCCGTTATGCTGCTAAATTCTTATTTTTAACGTGGACTCACTTCTTCCAGGAAGCTGCAGCATAAAAATCTGGTGCGGCTGTTGGGAGTCATCCTTCACAAAGGGCTTCACATTGTCACAGAGCTCATGACTAAGGTACAGCCAACATGTTTACAATTAGCAGCTTATCATTGGCCCCATATATGAAGGAAGACAACAACCACCGGTCGCAGTTTTAGTCAATAGATTACCAAGCAAGATTTATAAACAGCGATATTTGACACGTAGAGCTGGTTCCACCGTTTTGCAGCTGCGTTTGAGAAAGTGAATAAGAGAGATGGTATTGGTGGGGTCCGACCACTGAGAGCTTTCAAAACCAATGATAGAAAATCTTAAACTGAATTCTAACATGAACAGGAAACCAGTATCAGTGATACAATCTTGGTTCTAGCACCAGTTAAAAGTCTAGCTCCAGCATTTTGAACTAGAGAGTGAAAAACAGTGAATTACAAAAGTCAAGCGTAGATGAACCAAAGGCATGAATAACGTGTAAATAAATATTAGGCAACGATAAAGCTAAAGTCAGCATAACTGTGAAAGATAGAGGAAGTAAAACTAGTATGTGAGTCACCGGTGGGGAGCTTCAGGTTGTTTTCTCACAGATCGTTTCATTGATTGTTACGCTGAAAGTTCATTTTCAGGCTGTGCTGGTGTAAATAAACAGCTGGGCTAAGCAACTAAAGATAAACGTGGTGCAAAAAGCTTTTGTGCAGCAGGTGGTGAGGAAACATGAAAACGTCATCGTTTGCAACGTTGGGTCTACTTTGACAGCCTCAGCCTTTCCCCCATATTTAATATGTATGTTTGAACATTACACACTTTGTCTGATTTGACTTTTTTGAGCGCTGCGTGTTTGTCTGTTGCAGGGAAACCTCGTTAACTTTCTCAGGACACGGGGGCGTTCGGTTGTAAACTCTGTTCAGCTGCTTCGCTTTTCTCTGTGAGTGTGAACATCAAAAATGGCCTTTCATTAGCAAAATCTATAGTGTGTGCATCAGTGCACAGATTGTTAATCAGTCTGCTGTACAGCGTGTGTGTTTAATAGTGTATTTTTAATATTTTTTTTATATGTGTGTGTCTGTTGTTAGTGATGTGTGTGAAGGGATGGATTACCTGGAGTCAAAGAAGCTGGTTCACAGAGATCTGGCAGCTCGTAATGTCCTAATTTCTGATGACAATGTAGCCAAGGTGAGCGACTTCGGCCTAACCAAAGTGGATTCCAAGGTGTCAGATAAAGCCAAACTGCCGGTGAAATGGACGGCACCTGAAGCGCTAAAGAAAGAGGTCAGTTTAAGAAGGAATGCACTATGCTCGTCTTTTACATGTTTTTTGGATAAATTCTAAAATATTGCTTATCAAATTAAAGAATCAATCAAATTAAAGACAGGAAGGACTAAACTGATTGAAAAAGTATGTCCTAATAGAAAGCTGCTTTACATTTTGCACATTTTTGTCCTCATCCGGCAGAAATTCAGCACAAAGTCAGATGTTTGGAGTTACGGCGTTCTTCTGTGGGAGATCTTCTCATACGGTCGTCAGCCTTACCCCAAGATGGTAAGTAGCACCAGTGCAGTCTGCTATCAGTGTATGTGTGTGTGTGTTTACAGTGGTGCTTTACACGCATGTTAGTTGTGGTCATTACTCAAAAAACAAAAGTGTTACACATTACTTGTTAATTTTCTTAAAAGCATTACTTTACTTTCACCGTACTCACCAATGAACACGATGAACCTGAGACTACAGTTTTACACACCAACACAAACCCCTGTCAGAATCAGGATGCACCAGTTTTACATGTAAACACAAAGCAAAGATGAAATCCAGCCCACGAAGACACTTTAAAGGTGATTCTACTTTAGAAACGTGAATATGTAGAAACAGCTTGCCTTAGCGTTAGCATGCTGTCTGTGCAGATGCTAGCAAATAGTCAAAGCTGTGTTAGCAGCATAATGGGACTGGTTTGGTTACGGACAGTTTGTATTTCGTGCTCTTGTCTTTTTGTGCAGTAAAAGTGTAATGTCTATGTTGCTGTGTAGATCAGTCCACCAGTTCCTCCTCTGAGCGCACAATTTCAAATCAGCTGATTGTTGTGTTACTGTGTTACAAAAAATTTAATTTGATTGCTCTAACTTTACAGCATGTAGAGAAAAACCTGCTCTCTGAACTCTCTGAACTTGTGCAGTACAGGAAGCTGCAAAGAGCAAACAGACAGATTGTGAAAGGGAGGAACCACGCTGCTTAAACACAGCCTTGTTTATCACTCTAATCCCCGTCAGGTAATATTTGATCCCCGACCTCCAAGGTGATTTGCAACTTAGCAGTTTAGTGAGGAAGACGGGATCAGTAGGATCAGGCAGAATTAAACACAGAGTCCTCCATCTCTTTTCCATCGTACTTCAGGTGGTGTCTTTTTAAACGAACATGATTACCTACCAATTACAGCTTGTTTAACAAATACACGGGTTGATTATTTAAGTAAGTTTGTTTTAGCTTCAATTAAACACTACATCTAATTAGTTAACACTTGGCAAAGAGCACAAACTAACAACGAGAGTGTAATTGTGTCTGTGTGAACTCCACTATGCAGTACAGAGAAAACTCTGCTCACGTTATCTTGAAGACAGCCTCCACTGAGAGGATGACAAGTCTTCATTGCAGGTTGTAAATTGTTATATTTAAGGCTGGTTTACCCACGGGTGGGTTAGGGTCAGATTGATATCAGCAGTGGTCATGTTCATGGTGAACCTCACTATAATGTGTCTGACACTGAAGGAACCAGAACTTTGTTTGTTGCGATAACTGTATCTGTATTTATAGAGTAGAAATACATGAGCTCTGACACAAAGGCTACGTTTACCTACGTGCATTAAATGGTTGAAGACGTCAGTCTTTGCTAAATTAGTAAACACCATTTAGCATGCAGGGTGAGCAGCTTCCTTCACAGTTGATGTGCAGCACATTGGCACTGCTGGGAGGAGCATGTGTCTGACTTAAATATGACTATTGATGTTACAGGTTTGGCGTTTTGGCTATGCTGTGTTATCTGAGCGGCTCTTTTCTAGCTCCTTCAGTTGAATTCGAGGATAAAAGCAAAGAAGAAAGCTGAAGATTGTTCATATATTTAGGGCTGTTCGATGTAACGATATATATCTGATGACGATATAAAAACGTCTATCGTTTCATTTTACGCTATCGTTTGTTTTGTGGTGTCGCAAAATAAACTGTTTACGGTAATATTTGTTCATGGTTCTGATGTCACTGTAGTGGCTGTATATTAATTTCTTAAAGTTCTTAAAGTTTCTCTTATATTTAATATAACCACACTACTGACGGACAAGCGCCTGTTTTTATGCGTTGTCATTAGCAACAACGACGGTAACACCATCGCGTGTCCGCTTGTTTATGTTCCACATAAACCTTTCACAATAAAGCTCAAGATCCTGTTGAGACTTTTCAAAATAAACTGAATCACGTGAAAGATGCAGATTATTTACGGATGAGAATTAAAAAAAGAGCCGCCAGGTGCTAAAAAATAAACCTTAGACTCAAACGTTGGAACAGGCTTTTCCCCGCAGCACGCCGTGTAATAAAAACGGCACCGTTACAACTTATATCTAAAAATGTATCGTTTCATGCATCAGTTAAAACACTCGACTCCAGCTACATGACGCGCAGCTGGAAACACTTCACGCAAGTCGAGCTGCCCGAGATTCACTGAATTTACAGAAAATGTTACATTTTTGTGATTTATATTGTTATCGGACGATAGATGTCTGATATCGGGATGTGAGGTTTTGGTCATATCGCACAGCTCTACATATATTCCCTCTTTTTAGTCCAGTAGTTGTTGAAGTTGTTAACTATTGCCATACTGGCTCGGACATCTTCTGGCTTAACAAGCTCGATGTCAGGACATACTGATGAGAAGTACGTCATTGTTCCCCAACCGAGAACATACTTCTCATTTTCCATGTATGTGTCTGTAACAAGACAGGGAATTGATGTAATACCAGCTGACCCAGTAAGAGCTGTTATAGCCAGTGCATATGGGAACTATGGATAAGCAGAAGACCCACATTTACACTGACCATGAAGTACTTGGTTGCCTCGCGCAGTAACATCTGGAGATCCAGAGGCTACGCCACAATGGGAATAATAATAATAATGAGTAATGAGTCGACTCTGGTAGAAGATGCAGCTGAACTACAGGATGGAGCTTGTGGCCAGACTCAAAGCATCCACACAACCAAGGGCACCACTGCCCCAGCTTACAGATGAACTCACAGACGCTTGCAGACATGAGCACAGCTCAACTCACTATCATCAACACCAGATTCAGTCAAACTAATATTTACCACTGCCACAGAAACCAGAACCACAATGCAGGAGGAAACATCCATGAGTACATCAAGAATCTGTCCCCAAGAGATCGGCTGCTCCAAGAGTACCTCGGGCAGCTGAAAAAAGGCAGCGACAGAGAGAGGTAGCTCAAGAAATCTACCAGTGGCTAGAAAAAGCTGGCCTAATGGACAACACAGCCGGTGCCAGGACGGGCCCAAGACACCAGATCCACGGAGGCAGGAGTCTACCACAACTGACAGGACCCAAGTTACAGGCTGTGCAAAGGTGCTTTGGAGACATTGAACGTATAATAGTGGAATTTAAGATACAAGCTGGGACAGTGTACAGGAACGTCTGTGTCACATACGGATTAGAAGTCCCAAAGTCCTGATGGCAGGTGGTTGAGAACAACAGGGTTAAGGTATTGGGACCTAATGTTCCAGACAAACAAGCAGCTGCTGGTCAGCCAAGCAGACATAGTGGTTGTTGAGAATCCCAGTGAACAGAAACATTGGGTAGAAGGAGCACAAGCTCCATGGGCTGAGGAACATCTGAAGGGGAAAGCCGAGTGGTCAAAACCCGAAAACCTGCTCCACAGCGCTCATGGCTTCAAACTTGGTCAACAACAGGTCTTTCATTTACAGCAGACCTTCCCAAAGTGTGGGGCCCGCCCCCTAGGGGGGGCGCAGTGCTATTGCAGGGGGGGGGGGCAACAACGCTTGGACACTGCTAGCACGGGGCGCCCACAGAAACGCAAAGCAGGAGATGAAGCGTCGCTGAATATGTTTCCAAACCAACTTCATTCTGAGCCAAAGACAAGAAAATATGGTGAAGCAAATCTTCCCTTTGGCTTCACCTGCACAGGTGCTGAGGTAGGTCTCCCTGCAGGGTTGGTCTTTCCTTCGTCGGGAGCAGCGCTGGGCTGTTCAAATCACGGACAAACAGGATCCCACATTCATGATTTTTAGTTCACAAACACTTGTTGTAATGACTAACTACTCCTGACATTTTGGAGATGTTAGCTCTTTATACAGTAAAGTTACAGCCGGATACAAATAACATCAGGCTGATCCTGCCACAGTTTGTTCCCCCTGTCTAAATCACGGACAAACAGGATCCCACAGCTGTTTATGTTTTTGAACCCATTTTGAACAGAGAGGCATTTTTAAAAAAAAAAAAATGTATTGATAGCAATGTTGAACATTATTACACTGGAAAAAAAACAACTACATGTAAAATAATGACACCGTGACGCCTCTGCCTTTGTAAATAGAGGGACAATAACTGCGTGTTTATATGTAAGCGTGTAAAACCTGAAGATAGAGACAAAATACTGTTTATCTGCTATTCTGCAATTCCTCTCATGTAAACAATAACGTGGCGCACAGCGTGACGCGAATAAAGGCACGTACCTTTGACGTTGCCTGATGAACTCTGTATTCCTCGTCCACACGTAAACGCAAAAAAGGAGTTTTAAAAAAAATCTCAGTTTTCGGTGATTCCAAACGCCGTTTACGTGGACGACACAGCTGCGTGTTCAAAAATACCCGTGTAGGTGCGGACGCAGCGTAAAAGAGTTAGTAGTTTATTTTCTTACTACCTGCAGGTTACTTGTATTTGCTTAATTGTTCACTAAATGTTTGAGGTGTGAAATAAACCGCAATTGAGCAAATGTGGGTGTGTGTGGTTGGAGGATGTGTTTGTGTGTGCGCGCACGCGAGGGGGGGGGGGGGCGCGAACATTTTTCTGTAAAACAAAGGGGGGCCCAGCGAAAAAAGTTTGGGAACCACTGATTTACAGTGTTGACTTACGCACACCGCGCCTTTGCGGGTTCCTGACATGCAACGTAAATAGAAACTCAAGCTTCTTTCAGCTTTTGGCTTCTCCTTGGAGGAAGGGCAAGCATGTGGTTGTTTGTCCTCTCTGACCTGCACTATATCAAGATGTGGTTAATTGGCTGATGCACTTGAGGTGTGTCACTTACCTCAGCTGACCCTACTCCCTAAATCCTTCTGCCTCACCTCTTCCCTGACAGCCTGGCCAAAACCTGCACTCCACCCCCACAGTGGTTTTGTTGTTGCTTCACATCAACAGTGCAGGTGTCCGTCCCTCAGTGCTTTAAATACAACAGACAATGATTGCAGTTCTGCATAAAGTGCAGCTATCATTGTTCAAGTTTGGATTGTTTCTTAATATTCTGCAATTGATTTTAGTCACCATGAAAACCCGTTTAACACATTTAATGTATTAATCTTCTGAGGTAATCAGTTCCTATGTCAAACATTTTCCCATTGCTCCTCTGCTTTAGTCTCTGCAGGAGGTGAAAGACAAAGTGGAACAAGGCTATCGCATGGAAGCTCCAGAAGACTGTCCTCCAAGTGTTTACTCCCTGATGAGGGTTTGCTGGGAGCAGGAACCTCGGAAAAGACCCGGATTTCACAAGCTGAGGGAGAAACTGGACCGAGAGATGGAAAAACTCAGCCCGGGCTCTGGGTCAAAGTCTCAAGATCAGACCGGATCTTGATCCTGAATTATTGCCCTGCAGTGTGGGATACAAATACAAGCTGTTGGACCGTTGAGTTTTAGAGCCACAAGAGTTTTACTGAGAGAAAAGACCGTGAACTCTGATCATGAATGTATGTGATGCAAGATGGTTGGAGCCATGACTACACCAAACTTCACCTTTTGGGTCTCGATGGCCTACCTAACCTGATAAACTACGGAATAAACCGTGAAACGCTTGACTTTTGTCACGACAGCTGTTGGATGGATTGCAATAATATTTAGTGGAGATATTTATGTTCCTCTCAGGATGGATTGTTATAATTTTGGTAAACCCTTAAAGCAACACTATGTACATTTTGCAGAGCAGTAACAACAGAGTGGTGTTTACAGGATTCAGCCTGTCTGAGTTTCTGCTTCTTTTATAGCCGGTTGTCAGTTTTAGGGGTTTTGAAAGAATATGTGTACTCCGAGTCCAGATTAAGCAGCTTTCACTGTCCACAGAAAGAGGACAGGAGCTTTCAGGTCACATGTCTAAGAGGACACAAACAGAGAACAAAATATCTGCGCAGGGACGAGACTGTGACTCTGATGTACCTGTAAGGAGCTCATTTGGTTGCTCTTCATTATACAGGCACTGATTTATGGTGCAGTTTCCCCAAATTTGTCATTTTTTCTGAAATTAGGGTCAAATTTTCAGTATTTGAAATACACGAGCATTTACTTCCAGTGGAAAAAGAAAATAACAACTTTAAGATTTTTTTTTAATGGGTGCCTTTGGAGATATTTAAGAAATTCTACTTAGGGACCAAATAATATCTTGGACAAATGCTGTTATAGTCAATTATTGTTACGGGCTAAGCTAGCTTTCAAAAGCAGCTCTCTTATTTATAATCCTATAATCTTATAATATAATCTTATCTATCTTATCTTTTAAGATAACTCCTGAAACACCACTTAATTGGTCAGAGTAATTTTTTTCTTTCATTCTTGTTGATTTTTGTCTTTTAGGCCTTCGTGCATTACTCATCAGCCATTTCAGGTCTGAAGCATCTCTTCTAACTGGGAGTGCATGCCAAACCTGTAAACACAACTCAAGCATATTAAAGAGAAATCCCCAAAATAACGTGATTACAGAGTAACAACAGGAAACCTTCACAACACGAGGAACTCATTACATTTCTTTTCAAAGGGACTCAAGAATTTAAATCAGCAAACAGAAATTAGACCCTAAATTCAGAAAAATCATATTTTTAAATGTATGGAACAACTGCATGTGTTTCTTTCATGTTCTATTTATTAAAGTGCACATATGACCTGTTTTTCACCACGTGATTGTCAGCTGTGATTTTTTTTTAGTTTAGAGATTTCTTGGTATTACTAAAAGCAAATCTTGGAGCAAAATGAAGCCTCTTTTTGGATTGTTGTTGTGTCACACGACCAAATTAAAGATGTCATTTGATTTAAGTCTTGGTAAGCCTGGTACTGTCCCAAGAGACGAATCGCAAATTGAGGCTTGATCCTCCATCTCTTGTTATCCTTGTTATCCTCTGCGATTTGTTCAATCTGCTCTGTGTAACAGGATGAGCAGCAATTTTCTGCGAAAGGATTTATAAAAGAAGCAAATGTTGAAATGTGCTTCCTCTGCTGAGAATGATTTAAACATAATTGAAAGGTTTTTTCACGAGCATCACATGTTTTTCTGCTCGTGTGTGTTTAGGTGTGACTGAGCTTTCATCCAGGTGTCCATATGTCGCTGGGTCAGCTGATACGTTTTTCTCAGAGAACCTAAAGCGTTCTAAGGTGCACGTTCTAGTAACACTTAGCCAACAGCTAATCTGCTGAAGCAGAATTGATAGGGACTCAGCTGTTGGCTTCAGCTGTTCCAGGATAGGGAAAGTTAGGCACACAATACCATGCAGTCCCACATTTTTGTTCCTAACTCTCTGACCTCACATGAGAGCTTGAAGCATTGACTTTCAGCTTTGCACAGTATGCACACTTATGTACAGGCTGCAGTCCTTCAATTAAAACGTAACCATCTCATATTGGGCAAATTAGCTGTAACGCCCTCATATTTCTGTTTGCAGGGCCTTTTTGTCTGTAGTCTAAATTTTGTTTGTATTTGTATTGTATTTGAATTTTCCAGCTTCATTAAGAATTTCTAAAACAAAACAAAAAAACAGTTTTTAAGCTAGAGTGTTAAATATGGCTGTAACAACCGTCAAATTAAATGTCTTTACACATGACAAATCATCCAAATCACAAAAAAGCTGGATAAATGATGAAGTTTCTCCCACTGAATACGCTACGTCCAGATGAACGGAATCAACTTTTTCCTGAACCCTCAACATAAAGATTAAAGCTCTGGTGTCATCACTGCTTCCTTTCAGAATATAATTTGCTGGAATGCACATCAAAAACGAGACACGTGTCTTAACAGTCGCGCTACAAACATTTCTGGGGGCATCAGATTTGTTGCGTATACATAATGTTTTGTCATGTGTGATGCGTTAACATCAAAGGGAGCTGAAGCCATATCTGCTTTCTAACATACACATAGAGCTGGCTCAAAGTCATGCAAATGATAAACAAATGAATCATACAACACAAATAGTTACATTGTTATTAGTAATAGTTTAATGTCTTGCTGTTGTCCCTGGAAACTGTGTGAACGTTAGTCCAGTGGTCTTATTGAATAATATGAATAATATTAATAATGATTATTGTTATTATTACTTTGCATCAACCAGAGACAACATTCACTGCTTTGGTTGCCGGTGTCCCTGCGGCTCCTAATACACTAATAACTTATATGGACGTTTGGTGAATCCACTGGTACTTTTCCATGTGGACTTTAATTCGCCGTGCATGTGTTAGTGAACAATCCCCGGTTTCTGCCCCACCCAACAATCTGTATAGGTGCAGCAGTGTGAAAAGGGATCATGGGGACTGACCTAAGAGGGTTTATCTTGGAGTGATTTAAGTGGATTGTGGTCAGTTCAGATGGTCTAAGGTCAGAATCGAAGCACCAACCAAGCTCCTTGAGCCAATTGAGGTATTAGACATAAGATGCTCTTCATAGAAAACGCTATCATCCTCGCAGCTACAAATTCCAGGAAAACCACTTTTCTCTGCAATTAACTATAACCCCATCCAACCGTGTGCCATCGGGCTCACTGATATGCTTATAAAGTGAAAATATTTTGTTTGTGGTTCTGTGTGTTAGATCATTAACATTTAAACTGGGGGCGATCGCGGCTCAAGAGTTGGCAGTTCGTCTTGTAATCGGAAGGTTGCCGGTTCGAGCCCCGGCTCAGTCTCGGTCGTTGTGTCCTTGGGCGAGACACTTTACCCGTTGCCTGGTGGTGGTCAGAGGGCCCGGTGGCGCCAGTGTCCGGCAGCCTCGCCTCTGTCAGTGCGCCCCAGGGTGGCTGTGGCTACAATGTAGCTGCCATCACCAGTGTGTGTGTGAATGGGTGGATGACTGGATGTAGTGTAAAGCGCTTTGGGGTCCTTAGGGACTAGTAAAGCTATACAAATACAGGCCATTTACCATCTCTGTAGAGTTTTGCTTCATATTTTCAGAAATATTCAACCGCAGCATGGATACGAGCTTCTGTGTTATTCTGTCCATCAGGAGTGCCAGACTCTGAGAGCTGTGATGTTTGGGATAGACAGCCATAGGTCTGGGTGTGTTTTAGACGTTTGGTGATCCACTGGTACTTTTCCATGTGGACTTTAATTTGCTGTGCATGTGTTAGTGAACAATCCCCGGTTTCTGCCCCACCCAACAACCTGTATAGGTGCAGCAGTGTGAAAAGGGATCATGGGGACTGAGGAGGATTCTTTTCCTCCTCAGCAATAATTTCAATCTCCCTGAGAGTGATTGTTGACAGACTGAGTCAAACTGTGATTGTCTTGATGCATTTTCAATCATCCAGGTAAGTAAATCTGCAAAACTTGATTCTGTTCATCTGGACGTCACGTTTTCAGTGTGAGAAACGCGACGTCCACATGAACACAATCAACTTTTAGAGGGTCAAACTGTGATTGTTTGCAGAAAGGTTGTAGATGCAAGCCAGTTGCCCTCCTGTGTTTGTTTGCGTGACTGAACCATTAGCCCACGTTGAATTGAGAGGTAGCTTTGTCAAGCTGAGTGTGTCCAGTTTTTGGTTTTTCACTGAGTTTGCTCAGCTTAACAATTGTCTCAGGATGATGGCACGTGAGGCCTCTTGTTCATAGTATTTTAATTAATATCAATATTTAAAGCTCCTTAATCAATACAATATCACCAGACGGAATATTGCAACACTGCCGTATCCTAAGGAGCTTGGAAAGGAAAGCGTCTGGACTTCTTTAAGTTTCTTGAAGACGTTTCATCCGAGAAGCTTCTTTGCTTCTAAGAGCGACTGATAGAGAGTCCCAGATTTAAGCCCTAGGGGAGTTTGTCGTCCCCACCTCGTTTTCTTTAGGTCAGGGCGAACAGTCAAGTACAGCATCTAAGAAGCTCAAGCTTAGCACAGTCTTTATGCGTCATGAAGTCAAGTTTGCTTCTGAACACTTGATTGCTCTCGAAAAAGTAGATGAGCTTTTGTCATATTTGTCTTCATGATGTTCTTACTCATCGTTTAATTATTTCTCTGCGCACATCTCCAATGAGGACGATTCTCACCTCATGCTTCAGAGATGGCAAAGCGCATCACTTCCTTTTCTAAAATCCACACAAACGTCATTGACTTTTCAGACAAGATTTGTTTCTTCTCCCTTCCTCATAGACACTGTTTGTGCATCACGAATGCTCAGAGGAGCACTTCTCCAGCTTGACAGTAAACTTTTGTCTTCCGTCCAAAAGATGCAAAGTTTTATCTGTTAGGTTTTCCTACACATACTTTCATTATAACATGCTGTAACACATTGATGGTTTGCTGATGTAAATCATTATATCACTTAACATGAGAAATCGGGATAAGCCCGCGCTTATCCTGTGACAGGGGGCAGCTGTAATTCAATTATGAAAATAAGGTTAAGAGCAGCGTCTGTCTCTTGGGTAGAGTCTCACAGTAGAGCTGCTTGCGTGACAAGGATGTTGACAGAGTGAGTGATTAAAACAGGTCTTTTGTAGGGGTTACAATTTGGCTAAAGGTGGATGATGGTGGATATTGTGTGGTTTCATGGAGCGGGCTCTTGGGCCCTTTTTAAAACAGATGCTTATTAAGCAGGAAGGGTCCAAAAAAAGGTGCATTTTTTATGGTGTAAGCTAGTACATTCGGGGGTGTTTTGGAAGAAGCAAAAGCCAGAGGCCGTGTCCTCTGTAACATTACCTACCTGCCTGTTCCTCCAAAGTGTAAGTAGTAGCTTAAACAATGTGTTTAGGGCTACGATTGTTAGCATTTCCAGCTAGCTAGCTGTAGAAACTGAGCATAGCAAAGGAGCTCATCACTAACTGTTTAATCAGAATTTAGAGTAACATTAGCTTAAAGCTTTGGATTTAATTTAGTTTGCAATCGACTTCCAGAGCTCTGAAAGCGCGTCTTCCTTCTGAAAGTGTTTTTATTTTTAAAAAATTTGGAAAGAAATGAGCTGGAAACACCCGAGACTCCGACACAGATTTCAGCAGTTCACTGAACGTAATTGAATCGATTTGCTGAGTACAGGAGTTACAGTAACTATTTCTTCCAGCGAACATTGCAGACAGCTGCCATCTTAAAATGATTGTGTGAAGCAAGGTTGGCTACATAGCTAGCCTGATAGATACACAGATACTCTTCAAAAAACATTTAAAAAGTAAATAAATATAATACAAATTAAGTCAACACTAAATTTTTTACTTCTATTTTTGGTGTGATTCTGAATCGGACTTCAGTTTTTGATGTCATGTGAGTGTCAACATGTGTCAATAAAGATTTTCAAGTTCTTTCATTCAAGATCCAGGAAAAGTTTTTAAATGTTTTTGTGAGCAGTATTTATACACGTGTGTGTGTGTGTGTGTGTGTGTGTGTGTGTGTGTGTGTGTGTGTGTGTGAATGAACGTATCCATGTAAACACTGACTGCAAATAGCAATGGAGCTGACGTAACCATGGAAACACTCAGTAGTCTTGCAGATAGTGGAATTGTAACCAATGAGAGCCAATCACAAAAGGACGCTGTGTGTGTGTGTGTGTGTGCGTGAGTGTGTGTGTGTGCGTGTGTGTGTGTGTGTGTGTGTGTGTGTGTGTGTGTGTGTGTGTGCTAGTTTACTCTCAGAGGTAGACATCTTCACAGGACACATGACTTTACCCTCCTTGTGATACTTCCACATTTGTCCCACTTCCACTCCCTTTCTGGTCCCCTTCCCTCTTTTTACCTCCTGTACTCCCCCTCCTCTCTCTGCCCCCACTCCCACCCACCCCCCCTAACAAGCTGACACTGTTCATTTACAAGTTCGCTGTTTTTACTTCTAATAGGATCACGGGGACTTACACTGTCATCTGATAAAACTAAGCAGCTTGATAACTACACTGCACCTTCTTAACCAATTTATACTCAGTCGGGATAACAGAGAAACTACGTAAGGTCAAAAATGTATTAACGTCATCTCAGGATAAGTTAGCACCTTAGTCTATCATTGCTTTATAAGCTTGTAGGCAGTAAGATTCAGTCTTGACTCTGAACTAAGAGGAATAGTTCAGAGAAAATACATTTCCTTTTTGTGCGTCAGCACTTAATTTATGGGTTTAAATCTATATGATTATTTGTGTTGTTTAAAGGCGGCTCTAATATTCTGTTATTACACCGAAACTGAATCTCTGCCATGGACCCTACACTCTTTGGCCTTGTTTAGATAACATGAGTGAATTATGGGCTGAAAACATACCTTTTCATTTTGTTAATGCATTGGCTACAGCAGTACTACAGCAGTACTACAGCAGTACTACAGCAGTATTACTGCAGTACTTCACACTGTGCACTGCAGTGGTGAGGTTACCCTGTCAGTGGTGTTGAAAACTTACAGCTGGCACTGTCAATCAAAATCAGCTTCAAAATTACAGATTTTTTAATTCTACTCATTCTTCCTTGACAAAAACTAGATTACCCACAATGCATCTACACCTCTTTGGTATCCTGCTAGTGGGAGAGTAAAAAATGTTGATCAGTTCACTTGTCTCTTACTTCTTGCTGTCTTCACCCCCACGTTAACTTCCCTGATGTCCAGAGGTGCGAAATAATGAAGTGTAAATGCACTGTAACTGTTAGGTAGAGTTTCCAGTGCCCATGATTTACTTGAGCGTTTATTTTTACTCTTAGCTCCTTCATTTTAAGGCATATATCTTTACTTTGTACTCCTTACGTTTTCTTTCGCTGGTTACTTTAGTTTTAAATCATTTGAGGGAAGTTATTGAGTGTTTAACATCCTAAATAGGAGCTGTAGCTCAGGAGGTGGAGTAGGTCGTCTAATTATAATTGGAAGGTTTGATTCCCGGCTCCTCCAATCTGCATCCTCGGGCAAAATGCTGAACCCTACGTTTCCCCTGATGCATTTGAGTGAGTGTGTGAATGTGATTGTATGAATGGGTGAATGAAAAGATGCTATAAAAGTACCAGTTCACATAAAAACACAGTGCATCCAACACCAGTGCTTATCATGCATGACAGATGGAGAAGAGTTGGAGATGTTAGGCAGCATCGTTTACAGTCTGTTTAGGTGTGAAGGCAAAGTCACTCGGTTAGCTTTAGACTTTGATGCTTTGAGCACATTTGAACTTTTAATAAAGAATTTGTATCAGTGCTTCATCTTCTCCCAGAGCCTTTTTTCCAACACAAGTGTCTGTACTTCTACTTAAGTGAAGAATGCGCGTAGGTTGCCAACTCTGCTCAAGTGACACAAGATCACATGGACAGGACTCGCTCGTTGCCGCCGTAGCTGGCGGATGAGAAAGCTCCAAATTTAGCAGGGTGATCTGCAGGTGAAGCGTTCGCTGTCTCCACTGACATGTAAATAGACATTTTACTGCGGGGCATGTGCAGAAAAAATACAGTCCTTTGTAGCACAGAAGTGTAACATAAAAACAAAAAGACTGTGACGAGGAATTTGAAATGATCACGGGACAGTTTCTTCTCTAAAAAAATAAATTTGCATTTTGATCTCTCGTCAGAGCTGTGTCAACACGAATCTGAGGAAGGTCCGAGTTTTAGATTCAATTGTGCGTTTATCTGTATCTGTCTTTATTTTGAGATATGTCTGAGGTCAGAGGAAATCTCTTTAGCGTCTTTAGAGTCGGTGCTAATTTCTGTGACGCTAAGCCAGGGTCAACTTTGAGGTCTGTGGCCTCCAAACTCTGTGCCCTACCTCTCAGCCTTTTGCGCTGCGGTCTCTTGAGAAACACCACTCAGTCAAATGAAATAACCCTGAGGTGATAATGTCCCTTTATGTTTTTTTTCTGCTTCTATGAAATAGTTTGAATCTATGGTCTTAAATGGACGTGGCATTTTTAATCAGAGATTGTGTAGATGTTCTGTGTCACCACAGGTATTTTCTGTCACCTATTCCACTGTTTAAGCATATTTGAAATATATTTAGTGGGTTTTCCAAAGCCAAGGCAGTTCTTGTCTTTGTTACACTTATCTTTGAGCTGATGGATGATGTCTTATTTTGACTGATTTGATTAACTGTGGAGCCATTAAACCCAGAGGTGGGTCGAGTATCCAAAAATTGTACTCAAGTAAGAGTAGCATTACTTTAAAATAATATTACTCGAGTAAAAGTGAAAAGTAGTCGTCAAAAAAGTTACTCAAGTAAGAGTAAAAAAGTACTTGGCGAAAAGACTACTCAAGTAGCGAGTACCCGTTTGAAATGTCTGATTTATTTTTTAAATAAATGTTATCAGACAAACAAAAATAAATAAATATACAAATGTTACCATTAATTTAAACCACACTATACAACATTAGCTCTCCTTTTAATCCATTTAAACAACTGACTGGCTTCCATTAATCTCTTTCAGTGGGTGGCTCATGCAAACTTGCTTTATATGCAAATAAAACAAAAACTGAAATGACAGAACAATAAAAGGAGAATTAAAGGTTTAAATATCGCAGGCTGCCGATAATAAAAGTTTATGTCTAATAACGGAATAAAAACAGTGCATATAAAGTAGAAAAATCAGAAATTAAGATGGTAAATAATTACATGCATCAAGCCTGATCTGTTTAAAATGATATATTTTGAGTACATCAGTGGTTACGTTGTTGCACTTTGCTTTTTAGTTTGTAGTTAATAAAACTAGTAGTAGCACAGCTTCCCTGCAAATCAGACAGAGAACCAACACAGAACATACATGTGGTATTTTACATTTTTATTACACAAAATAAACCTCGCGGTAAATTGTTTTCTTTTTGTTGTTGTTCTATTGTGTGCATTACAATTTCACCTTTTCCTTTCTTGCGGTATTTTCACACAAAGGGGTCCCGGCAGTGATTAGTGAAAACTTTGAGCGATTCTTTTGTCTTTAAAACAATAAATTTATGAAAGAAAGTCTCGTCCGGGCTTCGTTAGCCGGGCCTTCTCCGTCGGGGGTAAATGAAAATGACATTTAAAACAGTTTCTTAAGCAGAAAACAGCCGCCAATCACTCTTAAAGGGGAAGGATTGCAATTAACAGCCCTCTCCTAATCCCCTCGTTTCACCTCCTACGCCGCCTCAGCTTTGTCCACCTCTCTCTCTCCGGCTCACTCCTCTCCCACTCTCCTCTCTGAGCTGGAGTGGATAGCGTCTGAACTCAGCTACTAAATGCTCTTTACCATCGGAGTGCATCTATTTGGGGCTGTTTGTCACACAAAGCGAACATATTTAGAGAAATGCTAGGCAATCAACGCCAGCTGAGCGACTGCAGGCGGTGCACATAGCGGATCTGGGAAGAGTGAAGTTGGAGGGAGAGCTGCTGAGAGGAACAGGTGGAGCACTGGCATCAGTAACTTCAGTACTTCAGCATATTTACTTCCAAGAGGTAAGCACTGCCACGGTCTCATTCGGCTCTAATTATTTATTTCTTGTGTAACAAACACAGAATCATTTGCTGGAAATCCAACAACTTCATGACTTATTTGTCAGGAAAAGTGCACGTTAGTCCAAAGATTCACCCAAAATGTGACTACGTTTGAAAATGTTAGCCTGAGTTTCCATAAAATTAAGTCCAGCAGTAAAACGTTTTATAAGAAAGCCTCTTTGTGTGTGAAGTTGACCCATAGTCACAATCTTATTAGTGGTTTGTTGGAACACTCAGAGTCTACGGGGTCCTGACCCTCTGGGCCTCCGAAGAAGATAATCAGGTTTAGGTGGATAACAGTCATCCTAGGTGACCTAGTGATCTGCGTCTGCGTAGCCTCACCCAAACATCTTCCCTTGACCCCAGGCCCAGGTGATTGCCCAGACGCTCGAATGCATTTATCGCTGGATACCATGAGCATGGTGGACGACAGCTGCCTCTCGCCCAGCAATTTCCACGAACTGGGTAAAGGTGGGGGCGTTGCAGTGGGAGGCCGCGTCCACAGCATCGATGTCATCCTGGGTTTCAGCAAAGAGCAGGACCCCTTGCTAAGTCCCGCCACGGCCCCCGGACCCCACAAAGTGAACATAGACAGCCTGGCGGAGACCGGGAAGCAGCTGGAGCCCTCGTCGCACCCGTCCTACAGCGGGCACCTTTCCTCTCTGAGAAGCAGCAGCGGCACAGAGCAGCAGCAGTACCACGGTGAGTCCGGCTGTTGCTCTCCATCCTGGCAACGCTGATTTTTGTAAGAGTAGCACCACCTTTTAAGATGATTTTGTTTCATTAAATTTTGTGAACTCTTTGAGCAGTATGGATCAGCTGCTGCAGAGTTTGTTACTGAGGGTGAATCATCAAAGCCTCAAAGCATAGAGATGGTCAGAGATATTGATTATACAGCAGCAGCACTGCTGGACTGAAGTGATCTTTGCTTTTTCTAACTTTAAGGATTTGAATGATGTAATGCAGAACATAGGTAGACTGAAGTTATTGATGCTGCTGGGCAAACATAATATGTTTTTATACTACCAGATAGCTGAACAGGATATTATCTGACCACAAACACAGTTCGAGCCTTTTATAGTCCAAACCTCGCTCAGGAACCAGAATAAACCAGTCAAGCTTCGTGACGTGACTGTTTTGTCGGCAGTTGTGGTAAAAAAACAGGAAACAGATCAAATGACATAAATAACAAGTGAAGCAAACATTTGAAAACACAATTAGATAAAAACAGCCACTTAGAGGACATCACACAAACACCCAGGCCTTTATTTTGACCTGAGATTTAGAATCTGGTGTAAGAATCTAATAAACCAAAATCTGATTTTCAACTCTCACACACACAAAATATACAAAATGAGTAACAGAAGCAGCTTCAAATCTGTGACATTCAGTTATAATTACAGCTCGTATTATTTCAACAGCCTATCATCAACAGTCTGATCACTTTAAATGAGGTTATTCCACCTTTGCATGAAAACCTCTCACGCACCGATTCGAAATCAGTGCATTAAACACCGTTGCCATGTAAAGCTGCATTAACTCCACCGTGTGGACTGAGATTGAGAGATAAATCACAGGACAAGATGGTGTAGGGGGTTTATGTCCCCAAGACCAATCCCATCCCCTTGTGGAATTCCCCTAATCTTCTCTTCTGTGCAGATTAGATTGTGCCGTAGTCCAATCGCTCTTTATTGTTATCGTTCGCTCCTAGAATCAAATTGAATCATGTTTAATCTGAAGCTATTTTCACACACAGGATCAGGCAGGTGGTTGGTGATTTTATGGCAGGAACAAGAGAAAAAGTTGTTCCTGTGAACCGGAGACGAAGCAGAAACACTGCTTTTAAGTGACTCAGATGCAGTTTGGTTTCAGTGCATTAACATCCATCAACACCAATGACATCACTCCATCCTGTGTGAAGTCAGCCCAGTTCCTCCTGACCGAGCAGCTTCTCTGTGTTCGGTGTCAGTCGGGCCACCCCCCTCTCCTCTCCGTGCTGAGATGTTCTGCTGGCTGATAAACAGTAGGGAGGCTTCAGACCAGTGGCTGTGATGGGCTGACAGGCCAAGAGCTGGTCACTGAACCAGGCCTGACCTCTGCCTTTGTCGGAGCCTGGTCTTTGTCATAGCTGCTTAATGAGAGGTGGATAAATGAACCCCAAAACCCTGCTTTGCTTTTGCCTCAGCTCCCGTTTCTCCAGCAGAAAGACCACAGTCGACCCCCTCCTTCATCTCCATCACCGCATCCCATTAACAGAAACAAGCTAGCATTCAGATTCGTACACAGTCTGCTGAAGCTCTGAAATGTCATTCAGCATAAAAGTGTATTCCTGAACATGTTATGACCTGTAGCTTCAGTCCCTTATTTCACTTCCTGCCTTTAAACATGACTGTTTTGGTTTGGAGCTGCACTGATGAGCGATGAGGACTCGTACCAATATCAGCTTTTAGGAAGTCAAAAAAATTGGGACTATAAATCAATTCTTCACAAACACACGCAGCCGATAAGACTGCCTCACCTGTGATGCACTCTCTGCTGCTAACACAGCCGAGACTATTGTAAACCACACGGTCTGAGCTGGTCGTGCGATGACGGCGTTTTTAAATGACCCCGAGATTTGAAATGACCTTTTCCTGCTCTTTAAAGTCTTGAACTGTCGTTATTAAATCAGAGAAGAAGAAGTCTCATTGAGATCGGGGTCTAGCCCTCACATCTCTCAGCCTGAGAAACCTGAAAAATATCTGCAGTCAGAATACAGTTACATCTGTTACAGTTACATCTGTTACAGTTACATCTTTTACAGTTACATTTGATACAGTTACATCTGTTACAGTTACATTTGATACATTTACATCTGTTACAGTTACATCTTTTACAGTTACATCTGTTACAGTTACATCTGTTACAGTTACATTTGTTACAGTTACATCTGTTACAGTTACATCTGTTACAGTTACATTTGATACATTTACATCTGTTACAGTTACATCTGTTACAGTTACATTTGATACAGTTACATTTGTTACAGTTACATTTGATACATTTACATCTGTTACAGTTACATTTGATACAGTTACATTTGATACAGTTACATCTGTTACAGTTACATCTGTTACAGTTACATTTGATACAGTTACATTTGTTACAGTTAATCTGTTACAGTTACATCTGTTAAAGCAAAGAGCTGAATACTTCCTTAGAGGGCTGATAGAGACCAAAACAGAGCAAAAATATGGTGAATGTCAGCCACCACATTTACACTTTTAGATAAACACCTGTGCTGCTCTGTAGAGTAACTGCTGAATATAACAGAAATGCTTTGAAAGCTCATAAAAAAAACGAGATTTTTGCTCGTCTCACTATATGTTAGTTGGTGTAAGAGATACTGATGATACTGATGTTTCTATTGTTTATCTAAATACAAAATTAGCCCTTAATTAAAATCAGCTTAACCCACTTTCTGTGATTTGCAACTTATCTAACATCCTGAATGAAATTAAGTCTTTGAGTCAGATCCGAGCTTGGCACTTATTAACTCTTAACTCGAGTAGATTATTTTATTCCTGGATCATCATCTCTGTACTTTGTTTAGCTAAATCAGTTTGCTGGCTGGTCTGGATACACCTCCCTGTTTTCCCCTGTGGCCTCTCCCATGTTTCTGTATACTGTCGATGAATATGCACGTTGATTCGATTAGAAATAGAGCTGAGGAAGAAGAATTGAGAGAGGAATCGTTTGACGGGGAGGGTTATGAGGAGGAACGGTGCCAGTGAAAGCTTTGTAGTGTCTGTAAACACCAGCTTGTCAGTAATCTGTGATCCTAAAGACGGACAGAACTCGGGACGTTTCCGTGCTTTGGCTCTCCTGCACGGGGGAAATAGATTCTTTCAGATCTGCTGTGAGCTTAGCCAAAAATGGTAACAAACTAAGAGTGGCTGTTGAGCGTGGTGATAAAAACTGTGGTTTTCAAATTTCTTTTTAAAGACCTTTTAACTTTGAAGAAAAGTAAACACTGGAAAAAGCTTCCTAAATCCGATTAGGAATGTTTTGGAGCTTCATTGAGGTACAGGGAATTGCTTGCTTCACTGACCTACAGTGGCCTATTGTTGCAGGTGTCAAACTAATGTTTGCTCTACTGGAAAGTGGGAAACTGCATTCTCCATTTGTATTTCTCTCTAAACTGTAGTTCTCATTCACTTAGTCTAGTCAAAAAGCATGTGGAGGAAATAAAAACTCACAATATTTTTTCCTGGGCTCTTCCACAGACTCCGGCTTATTTGCAAACAAATGTGATCAGGAACTGAGCGAGCTGAGGAAGAGTATAGAGAGCGATGAAGGCAAGTCTCCGGACCCAAGCAAGGATGAGCAGCCCAAGAAGAAACACAGGCGCAACCGCACCACCTTCACCACCTACCAGCTGCACGAGCTGGAGCGTGCCTTTGAAAAGTCCCATTACCCAGACGTGTACAGCCGCGAGGAGCTCGCCATGAAGGTGAACCTCCCCGAAGTCCGAGTTCAGGTAACGTGAACTGCATTAAAGGCAACACCATTTCAGAGATTGCTAAGAAGCACTTCAAACGTTTCTGTCGTGCTTTTGGGGTTTTTTTTAGAGATATTCTCATTATTCTGGAATAAAATCTCATATTCACACTACGTGAAAGGCTGTATTCATTCAAAAAACTCCCCCAGTGTTGTCGAGTATATTCGAGTATATTTCCCTACCCAGAATGAAAAACTCTGCACTCCATCATATTTACACGTACCTTATTTTTCTGTCATTTTCTTCCAGGTCTGGTTTCAGAACCGCAGAGCTAAATGGCGCCGGCAGGAAAAAATGGACGCCAGCACCATGAAGCTCCACGATTCACCCATGCTCTCTTTCAACCGTCCGGCACCGGTTCACACCAGCATGGGTCCAATGACCAACTCCCTCCCCTTGGAACCCTGGCTGACCTCTCCCCTGTCCAGTGCTACACCTGTGCACAGTATCCCAGGCTTCATGGGTCCAGCTCAAGGCCTCCAGCCCAGCTACCCAAGCCACCATTTCCTCAACTCCACCCCCCACGCTCCTCACGGTCCTCACGGTCCTCATGGTCCTCATGGTCCTCATCCACACCCTCACACTCATCCCCATCCGTCCATGGGTCAGGGGATGCAGAGCATGGCTCCTCCTCCTTATCAGTGTCCAGCACCATACCCTGAAAAGTACCCTTTGGAGGATGTGGACCAGCGCAGCTCCAGTATTGCTGCGCTGAGGATGAAAGCCAAGGAACACATCCAGTCTATGGACAAGACCTGGCAACCCATGTGACTAACGAGCTCGGCGGTCGACGTGAGCAATGCTGGAAGTGACACGTCACGTGCTACGCCACTAAGTGAAAGAAGCAGATTCTGAACTGTGAAAGCTGAGGACGTAAGAATTTTTGTTTGGGGGGGAGACTTTATTTTCTTTTTTACTTCTTCCCCCTTAAAAAACAGCTGAAACCTTCAGCGGGTTAAAAGTTTCCGATATTTTTGCTCGTCCAATCTCTAGGTGTCTATTGTTGCCTTGGGTTCGTTAAAAACAAATGTCTTCTTGGTGAAACAAACAGTTTATGACACCTAGAAGTATTTACGAGTCACAAACAGGCTCTGAATGCACGTTTCATGCCTGAGCCTTTGCTGCAGCTCTTCGGGTGCACCAACAGTGAAGACACGCTATATCATTAAAAACTGCCAAAACGCGGGAATTCTTATTCATCACTTTTCATTTATCCAAATCATTTGAGTCGAGCAAAATATCATTCTCATGCTTTTCTTTTCTAATTTTTTTTACACCACATTTGTGTTTTTACTAATTAGTCCAGCTGTCGAATTTTCATGGGTCTGCAAATCAGAGTCTTAGAGGACTTTGTGAATGGACCTTTGGTCTCTGTTTGATGTGAAATCGAGGCATGAAGACACACTACAGTGTCACTGCTCATCTCACTAATCTGTTCAGTTATAAAAGCCGTGTAGCTGGTTTTCGTTTTATGTCCACCTGTACTATGATTTATGTTTCTACTTGCTACGCAGTTTAGATACGCGAGTCCATGTTTTAGATATCTTGGTGTGACTGGAAGAAGATGATCAGTCAGGAGAAGCTTCTTTAAGAGATCTTCATCTGGTGGGAAAAGGGTCACCTCAACTGGGACCGGGAATATACCAAAAATATTTCTGCACGGATACGTTTTTTCTGACTTGTGCTTTAAAGAAGGGAGGAAGCAGAAGAAAGGCAGAGGAAGTAGACAAAAAAACGCAGGCTAGTCAGCGGAGTAGCCCTCTTTTTGCTTGAGTGACTGTTGGAGGAGAAAACCTGTTGGCAGCTCAGTGTTGGGTGGCTGCGTGTACGTGCAGGGCAGCAGAAAGAGCCCTGTGTGATGCGTCACCCCACATAGTTCGGTCTTTGTTCGACACAATTGATCCAAGTGCATCCTCTTTGTCCCGAACAGAAGGGGGAGAAACGGTCTCAGGCTGCACTAAATAGGCCCTTGTAACCATTTTGTTGTAGTTTTTTTTTCTTTTTCAAACAAGAGGAAACATGGATTGTTACTGCTTTGGTCATTAGTGACACAATATTAGACTTATGCCATCTGTTACAGGGTTAAGCCCCAATCATCTTAAAGTTGGAGCACAATATGCTTCGTATGGACAGTAGAGGTAAATAAATAAGACTGTGACACTGAAATGTTTTTGCATGTGCAGGTACCATCTCAAACAAATCTTTGGAGGTTGAAATTTATATATTTTTTGACTTTTTAACAGAACAAGAGGGATAGAAAACTCTGTCATCTTAAAGTGCAATTTCAGAAACCCATTTTTTATGTTTCTATATAAAATGTGTTTTTTCTTTTGTTAAAAATAAAAAAGGAGACTCATTTCTGCCCAGATTGTTACAAAGTCACACCCCACTTTCTTTTGGATACTTTTGAAATTCACTCTTGTCCGACCTAAAGGGGATAAGTAATGTTACAGCCGCTGTTCATCATCTGTCTTCATGTAGTTTTACACGATGGTGACCTCACACACCACAGGAAACCAGAATTATCTTATGTGTTAACAGGACATTTAGTTTGCAACATAAATGTTTTGGGCCAAGAATAAGCCAAAGGTTAGATAACAGACAACATTGCACTAGTTTTAGTTATTTTTATTGTCTTACATGCCCTAGTTATGTCTGTCTTAGTGATATCGTTGTTTTATTTCTTTTGGATTTTGTCTGGATTGTTGATGTTCATATTCTGGAACAAATGGAGATCTACTGAAAATAAATATAGTTTGATAGAAATTGTATCTCTGCGTTCTCACTGCAGTGCTTTCATGTTGACCTATGCACTCATTCCCACAGTCACTGTGGGGTTTTTAACCTCCCTAAGACTACTAGAGCAATCCAAGATTACTACAGTATAATCGTTGTCATCTGACATACATGAGCAGAGACATTTTTTTGCTGCAAACACTTGTGCACCTTGTCTCTCTCTCTGTCATGGTTTTCTTTCTTTTTACCCCTCTCAATCCTCTCTGCTTTTCCATGGGTTTGTGGCAGGATGCCAGCCTGTTAGGAAGATGAGACTCCAATCAATCAGGACTTCCCAGGGGGGCCTCTGACCACAGGGCTCGGCTCCCTAATTGCCCCCAGGCAGGCAGGCAGGCTGGCAGGCAGGCAGGCTGCAAGGTTCAGCCGCTGCAACACATGTTCACAGAGGGCCGGTGCCGCCGTGCTCGCTGGGCTCCTCAGCATGTGAGACACTGTCCTGGACAGATGGAGGGCTGAGCAGACCGTACTTCAAGGACCATATGGATAAGCCAGTGGATGAAGCATGGACGTTTTTGCAGGATCTTTTTAAATTCTTAACATGAAAATAGATGTGTTGCAATTAGATCCAAGTTACAGAGCTCAGCAAGATATCCTGATTTTAAAAATAAGTTGCATACATTTTTTTCTGTGCAATACACGGATACAACATTTTAATATGCATATTTATATCATGATATTTCATCCCAGCATATTCTCCTTATAAGAAAAAAAATGTGGTGACACGATGTTTTGCACTTTACATAAAAGAGAAAATTTGTGCAGAACAAAGTTTGTATTGAAAAGTCAGTAAGTACTTTTTCTTTAAAGGATTACCCAAGAAAAGTAATACAGGACCTCAAACTGTGGAAATGGCTTTTAGCTCTTTTGTGAATATAACAAGTGCACAGGTAAGACTTTCACTATTTACACACTTTTTACTTTACTGTTAGGGTCTCATATGTGAATAATTAAGCAAACAACACATCCTGAATGAAAAAGGGGAAAAAAAAAGTCAAGCTTTTGCCGAAAGGATGAAAGAGGCCGAGAATGTGAAGAAGCCAGATTAAGTTGGAGAAAAGTGTGGGTGTGAGAGACATGCAGAGAGAGGGAGAGTGGAGAGGGGGAGACAGGGGGTGGGGTGGGTGCTCATCAGAGTTAATGATGTAGAAAATCCCCCAATTAGAGCGTTTTCCTGTGTTGCAGGATGAGTTCAGAGTGGGGTCCTCTGACAGACCAGGGATTAGTACCCGGGCCGGGCGAGGCCGAGCCGGGCCTGAGCGGACACTAACTAACTGCTGGACTGCTGGCACTGCTCAGCTGGGGCCGGGTCGGGGCTACAGTCACAGCCGGGGGCTGGGGTAGGCATGCGTTGAGCCACAGTGAGTGGCACAAAGGAAAGCATGGGAAAAGGAGCAGCAGATCGGCAGGAAAAAGGTTCTGACAGAGGGTCGTTTTCCTGTCCCAATGCTACTAACATTTACTCAACCACTACTTCTGGTCTTATTTGATAAAAATATTAACTTTTTAAAAATACATCACAGTATTACATACAAGAATGTGCTCACCCAAAACATTATCCAATATAATCTGGACATGTGATTAATCAGTCTTGTCCACATATTGCTTGATGTCAGACAATAAATCACCAAATGTGGCGTCGCATTAAGAAGCAGGAACACAACCTTTAATTCTCCCTGATACCTGGAACAATAAATCCTTCTGGATCATTACACAACAAGGAAGCTGATTAAACATAAACAATGACATCTTTTCTCATAGTTACCTAAAAGCAAGAGATGTAAAATACACACTCACACAAACCCATCAGGGACAACTGCACTTTACCCAAGGATGCTTTGGCATGCGGACTGGAGGAGTCAAGGATGCTCCACCCACCCCTAAACTTACAGCACCTGGTATTCCAAGGAGGTGGTAATGGGGGTGTGTGTCGCCCCAGAGACCCCAAAGAGGGGGCAGCTGTTAATATCAGCTACCAAAAAGATTTAAGAGATGTTTGAAGAAGTCTTGAGGCACGAGTGGTGCAAAAAAAAGGTGGCATTTATTAATAATAAAATAAATAAATATGAAGTCTCTGCTTTGTGCTAACAAAGGCTTTACCATATGTATAACCTGCACCTCTACATACTGAAAGAATGTGAAATAAAGCCTCCTACTGTCCTCTACCTCTTCTGTGTCCCAGTTGACGTCTCGGGACCTAATCATGCAAACTCTGCATTACCACTGATTACCAGCCAATTACCAGGAACCAGAGATGGGCAGTAACGCGTTGGTTTTGAGTGGAAGCGGTGTGTATGAGTGCGCACTTGGTCTGAAAACTGGAAAGCTTTATTGATCGGATTGCAGTAACGCGTTACTGTAATCCGATTACTTTTTTCAAGTAACGAGTACAGTAAGGGATTACTATTGCAAAAACGGTAATTAGATTACCGTTACTTTCCCGTAGGAACGCTGCGTTACTGTGTTACTAAAGCCGTGATTTTTTTTGCGAGAATGTCTCACGACAGTGACGTAAGCGAGTGCGACGTTCGTGACAACAGCTGTGTGCAGATCAACAATGAATCATATATCGAGTGCGGCAGAGAGTATGAGCGTGCAGCGTTTAAAGCGTGTAAGTACTGACCTTACTTTGAGTTTGATTCTGTAAAAAGTGACAAAAACATTAGTGTCCGCTGTGCGTGGGAAGAAAACTTCTTTTTACACCGAAAAAACCCCTAAACTTCCAAACAAGCACCGAGTAGCTACGACGTAATGGGAAACTCACAGAGAAACTCGCGGATTCTTCCACTGACCGCGGCACACCTGCACCAGGGTAAACCTCCGCCTGCCCCACTCCTGCTTTACAGGTGAAAATAGAGCAACAGGACCGCTGAGTCTTTGACTTTATTTATTTTCTGCTGTGTTTTACTTGCATCTATTTGAAAGACTGAGTGTAAACACAAAAAATATTTTATTTTATGTGCTGGAATGTGCAGAAAATAGGTTTAAATGTTAAACTAATTTCTTCCAGTCAGAGAATGTTGCAGATAATTAAATGTTTGCTTGATGCATAAAGTTAAAAGATTAAAACTAATAAAACAAGTTTTAAAAAGAGACTTTTCCATTTGATTACATTTTGTATGATGGATTATGCAGAAAAAGTAGAATTGGGCTGAAAGATCTATCGCTTTATCACCTATTCAGGTTGTAAATCGTGTTTTTAGAAAGTAACTAAGTAATTAATTACTTTTGAAAATAAGTAATCAGTAAAGTAACGGGATTACTTTTTTGGGGAAGTAGTTACTGATTACTTTTTTCAAGTAACTTGACCAACACTGCCAGGAACACAGGTGACACATTACGAAGTCAATTAAATGACTGAAGCCAGTCTTTTGATCACGTCAGCTACCAAAATACTCCAACAGAAACTCTTTCTGATAATATGTCAGTCATGTCCAGACTCCCTGATTCTAAAAGAACCAGGAATCAGAAACATCATCCCAACGTGATCAGTAGTGTAACAAAATTTATAAAGTTCTTTCAGTTGTGTTTTCTTGTGCAGTACAGCGGTGAAAGTCAAAGAATTCAACTTGTAGACACATTTCCAAACAGAAAGACGAGGAACTTTGAGGCATCTCTAACGCCCCTCTTCTACACAGCAACTGTGTTCATTAGGAACAACTGAATCCCTAATGACTAATTGATTAATTGTGCAGTCTATTATTTTGCTCCTGCACCCGAGTAGATCTGAAAGCGCCACGGTTGGAGTTAACAGTCTTATTGGAAAGAAGCGTTCCTTGCAAAGGATAATAAGGGAAAAAAGCGGAATTAATTGGGTTTGATTAAGGGAGCTTTTCAATGGGACACAGCTTTTTCGCATGACATAATTAGAGGTCAGCTAACGGGGGGAGGGAGGAAAAGGGGTGGGGGATTTAGTTGTTGGCGCCAGTGCTGTGTGGGTGTGTCTGAGGGGGACAAATAGATCGAGAGAGAGAGAGAGAGTGTGTGTGTGTGTGTGTGTGTGTGTGTGGGGTGATGCGATGCGATGCTTCGTTCACACTTGCAGGACTACGTTGTGTGTCTGATGTGGTAAATTTCTTTAGGCCCACTCACCAGAAAACACACAGTGAAGTTCACGGGGGGGGGGCCCTCTCTGCGCTCAGTGTGTGATTATCATCACTACAATTGGCAGCATTAAAGGCCCAGTGCTCAGGCTTTTGTTACTGCTGCATGGTCATTAGCTGTGCATTTCAAAGGCCACTTTACTGTATGGAGGGAGGCGGTGGCAGAAAGTACTTTCAGCAGTCTGTTTGGATGAGCATGCAACATTCAAGCACACACACACTCACTTTATGACTCTATAATCCTGTTACAATATCATCTAGAGCAGGACAGTGGGACACGCAAGCTGTCGGGTCTAAAAATACACCCAGACTCTCTTAAAACAAAACCAGGCTTCAGATTTGATTAGATGATCAAATATTTCATTGTGAGTCACTCCATCTGCATTTTTTTTCTCAGAAGAGCTGCGATCTTACTTTGTTTCAGCAGAGTTTGTAGCAGACAATGAGCCCCGAATAGAAAGTGAAGACACAATCCCACCTTATATTAAGCATCCAATTTACTGACTGTTGTTCAGTAAGATGTTACACTACAGGTTTGTGCTGGAAAAATGAAGGCAGAGAGGATATTTCTTCTTAACATAATGTTAGATCATCATAGCTGAAGCTTTTATTTCTACAGCTGAATTTCCCAGCGCAGGACCAGCAGAGTACTCGTACTTTGTTATTGATTCCCTGATTTCTCACTGAACCCTGTCTTTCTTCTTTCAGCTGCTCCCTTTAGGGATCACCACAGCACATCATCTGCCTCCAGCTCACTCGATCCCTGGTATTCTCTTCTGTCACACCAACCCTCTGCATGTCCACCTTTGCTGCATCCATGGATCTTCTCTGTGGTCTTCCTCTTTTCCTCCTTATTCATCGTTCTTTGTCCAATAAAGCCAATATCCCTCCTCTAAACAGTTTGAAAGTAGATCCTCAGAAGCTGAAACCACTGACTTTACTGAGGTTTGTGATCGGCTTTCATTAAAAATGCATAAAATACTTTCATTTGCTTACTGTGACATGTGGATACAAAAAAAGAGACGGTGAACTTCTATTACCTTCTTTGTGGTGGTCGTGATCGACTACAGCTGGTAGTTTTTTGTTGCCTGCATGAGAAGGATTTGCTTGACAGCACTCAGTAGATTCACTGATACTCAGAACAATGTGAAAATTCAAAAAACTCCGTCAATATCTATAAAGAAGAAATGTACATTTACACAAGTTGGAAAAAAGTCTCTGGAGCCGTCTCCAAACAACTGCAGATTCCAAGAATTACAAATTCAAACAGTGTGGCTACAATGCAGCTGCCATCACCAGTGTGTGAATGTGTGTGTGAATGGATGGATGACTGGATGTGTAAAAGCACTTTGGGGTCCTTAGGGACTAGTAAAAGCGCTATACAAATACAGGCCATTTACCATTTACCGTGCCCTGGGTGGGACTGCTACACTGCAAAAAGTGGATGGAATAATGAAGAGGAGTCGTCTTCATCTCCAGTCCACATCCAGACAGTTGAAACTGGGACACAAGTGGGTATTTAAACACAGCAGTGATCTAAAGCACACATCAAAACTGGTTGTAGGTTGACATTAACATCTGGAATGGCCTTCTCAAAGACCCGACCTCAACCCTACTGAAAGTGGACTACGCTTGGTCCATGCAGGAAGAGTGGTCAAACGTCCAGCCAGGATTATGTCAGAAGTTATTAAGTTATTAAATACTGTTATTTTTGCTGTGCAACGTATGTTTTTAGTTTTATTTTCCCAGTATTCTGTGCCAGTTTTCTTCTTTTCTTTTTTAAATAATGTATATAAATTTCTCTTATATTCTTAAGTGTACATAGATTCTTTTCATACCCTAGATTTAGATTTATTTGTTATTGTACAATCAATGGTGAATAAAAGCACCAAAATGATATTCTGATGTGCACTAACTGGTGTGTGTGCTGAATGACAATAAAGTGGCTATTTATTCTGTTCTGTTCTTCTAAAGATGTATGCCGTGAGCATCTATCCAGCTATGGGTCGAGTGCTCCCTCTATACTTGAAACGTGGGTATTACAGGTAACTGAAACACAATGGCAGGAGGTGTTCGCTTTTAATGGTTTTATTTAAGTTTGAGCTGCTGCATCAGAAGTTCCCAGCACGACTCATGTTGATGTTAAACTGCTTCCCCTTTAATATTTTGGACCATTTGGTGAGACTAATTTATGACATCACTTTAACTGTAGCACAGATATTGGGATAAATATAACATCCTAACCGTGTCAGTCTTTATCCACGATCACTACTTTTAAAACACTTCTTTTTCCCGGTAGTTGGCTCCAGTATCCCACCTTACAGCATCCTGCTTGCAGCAATAAATATGGACACTTCCGTGTTATGATGTACGTCACCGGAGTGACACAAAACTCCCACAATGCAATGTTACGTAGACCTCAGCTAAACAACAAGCCGCACCTGAGCCTGAATGGTTTTAAATAGCCGGTCCGGATCGTCTGCCCCCGCTGTTTCTGTCCGGAGGTGGTCTGCCGGCGCTGGCTCGTTTTAGGTATGCTGTCCCGACAAATATGAGCGGATAGCCCTTAGCTAAGTAAGCTAACGGTAGTTATCATCGGCTGCTTCTAATTGAGCACAAATAAGCGTCTTTGAAGACATTTAGCTACAAATGAATCTCGGAAGCATGTTAGATTCTCGTAACTGGTTAATAATGAGTTGTGCTGTTACTCTGAGGTAATTAGTGCTGTTGAAACTAGCACTGATTTGGTGTAGTTGGGGCTAAATGTTCTGGTTATTTAAAGTTGAATAATCGATTTGTTTTGCAGTGCACAGTTAGCAGGTGAGCACTGAAACTGCTGCTTTTAGCCTGCTACAACATCAAGATGGCGATTTAACAACATTTTTTTTAAAAATAACTTCTTGCTTTTATCATTTCTCCATATTTTTACTCAACTGTGATGCTGGTTGAGTAAATATGACAAAAACAAAAATGTCAGCACATAGTGTGATACAAATAAAACACCATCCTAGAGTTTTCAGATGGTACTCTGTAGGACTGCCTGATTTTTGTTCAACTTTAGATTTTTTTTGATGTGTTGGTTCCAAATTACATATCTTGATTTATTTTTTTATGATGGGGGTGGACTATTGTAAAATCTAAATATCTTAAAACACAAAAATTTCACAGCGTTCATTTTATATATCCAAAACTTGGTCCATAAAAACTTTTAGGCAAAGATTGTGTTTGCAAAGAAAGTGTTATCACAATGGGATGACTTTTACATTGTCTCGATTAAACTGCTTGTTTATTTATTAACTCCCTTGTTTGTATTGCACAGCTGTGTCCTCCCACTCTGCGGTTGAGGGTTCAGGGTCCAGGATGGATCCCGACTATGAACATCGCCTCCTACGCCAAATTAACATCGAGAATGACATCTTTGTGAGTCGTTCGCTTAGTTTCTCCTCCTCTTCCTAGTTTTCATCCTTAATAATATGATAAAGTGTCATTTTTTTCCATCCCTTCATCTGATTTGAAATTTGCTTTATTAATTTATTCCTTGTAGAGAATTATTCTTTTATCTACTCAGATATTGTAACCACATTGGCTGTAGTATGGGAACTTAATAAAGATGTGCATCAGTGCTGAATGTGTGACATTAAGTTAGATCTTAGATGACGTAATCACTAACAAACCTCTGTGTTCATAAACTAACGTACTTAATGATAAATGTTTGTGTTGCAGAAACTGCAGAACAGTCGGACACCCGCCGGCTCACCACTGTCCTCGCCCACTAAGCTTGGAGACCGATTCATACCTACCAGAGCGGGGGCAAACTGGAATATCAACTTTCACAGGATCAACGTGAGACTGTGTTTTAAGTTTTGGGGTTTTGTAAGAGAGCTGTGTGGACACACCCAGTGGTTCAAGTTTTAATTTTGACGTTGTGGAAATTTTTTTTGTTTTGTTTTGTCACTTTAACTTTTTCAAAATTCTTGAAAGAGCATCTCAGAGCACTTCTGTGTTTTATTTAAGCAGCGAAAATAGCCGACAGTAGGGAAACTGTCTCAGTGTCCACAGCTGGTGAGGTCGCTCCTCTCTGGGCTTTGACAGCGACTTCATGAATTAGTGGAAATTAAATAGTCGTGTAAGTCGGCTGGTTCGGGTTATGGAGGGAAGACTCAGATTTCCTGTTTCATATTTTCTAAAGTTGTGATGTTTGTTTTCCAAATGTTTAAAATGGTAAAAATGAAGGCGAACCCTTGAATGATGATTGCTTGGTTTGTTGTGTGAAATAATTTACAGAGTAAATGTTATAAATTGATCAATAACCTTCATGATTTATGTGCAGGAAAATGAGAAGTCACCGACTGTGAACAAAAAAACAAAGGATGCCTCTTCTGACAATATCAAAGGTGAATATGTTTTGAAATTGTCTAAATTTTGCTGTTTCCTTGTTATTCTTTTATACCTGCACATGAATCAAATATCACTGCTGTCGTCGCTGTAGCAGACGGGCTGGCCTACTCTGCTTTGCTGAAGAATGAGCTGTTGGGAGCAGGAATAGAAAAGATCCAAGATCCCCAGACGGAGGACAGACGTCTGCAATCGTCCCCGCCCGAGAAGAGGAGTCTCTTCTCTGTATGGAAGTCTCAGATTCTCTCGGTCATCCATGTTTGTGCTCTGATCAGACCTCTGTTTGCTCTAATGATGCACGTTTGCTTTTCAGTACTCGCTCAACACCAAAAGCTTGTCATCAGAAGACGGCGCCAACGTCTCTCCCTACTCGTTATCACCCGTCAGCAATAAAAGGTAAGAGCGCTGTTTGAGCTCTAAAGTTTGAGATCATCCCTGCACTTTGGAGTCACGTTATACCTGAACATCCTGTTGCAGTCAGAAGTTGTTGCGTTCACCAAGGAAGCCAACTCGCAAGATCTCCAAGATTCCCTTTAAAGTCCTGGATGCTCCAGAGCTGCAGGATGACTTTTATCTTAACCTGGTGGACTGGTCGGCTCTCAATATGCTCAGTGTGGGGCTGGGCACGTGTGTTTACCTGTGGAGCGCATGCACCAGCCAGGTACCGATACTGGAGTGTAAATTTCTGTTTATATCGTTGCTGTGCTGTGCAACAGTGACTCACTAGCTAAGTGTCCTCAGGTGACCAGACTGTGCGATTTGTCAGTAGAGGGCGACTCTGTCACATCGGTCGGATGGTCTGAAAGGGTAAGTACACGTAGCAGACTACTGTCAAAGAAACCTGTTAGTTGTTTTTTGTTATTAAGAAGATGCTTTGCACTTTGTTTCAGGGTAACCTTGTAGCCGTGGGAACTCACAAAGGCTATGTTCAGATCTGGGATGCTGCTGCTGGCAAAAAGCTTTTTGCCTTGGAGGGCCACACAGCCAGAGTTGGTGAGTTAGTGTGATCGTGGCTTCAGAAATGATCCTAAAGGAATACTTGAAAAATCAGCCAGGATAAAGTTGAGACATCTTGGAGGTCATTAAAGCGGAGCAACTAAGACTGTCTAAGCTGAGGCTTAAGTTAAAGTTACTCTGATTACAGGAGCTCTGGCTTGGAACGCCGACCAGTTGTCTTCGGGAAGCCGAGATCGTATGATCCTCCAGCGCGACGCGCGGACGCCTCCGCTGCAGTCAGAGAGGCGCCTGCAGGGACACAGACAGGAAGTGTGCGGTTTGAAGTGGAGCACTGACCACCAGCTGCTCGCCTCTGGTGGAAATGACAACAAGGTAGTTTTTTTTTTTCATTTTTTTATTTATTTTTTTATTTTTTATGATGATGATATTGATATTTAATCAACCACAAAGACTGTATGGATTTGCTCTGCTCACTGATGATGTGTTCGATTTGTGGTCTTAGCTGTTGGTGTGGAACCACTCGTCGCTCAGTCCCGTGCAGACGTACATCGATCACCTGGCTGCAGTTAAAGCCATCGCCTGGTCCCCCCATCAGCACGGCCTGCTGGCCTCGGGCGGCGGCACCGCCGACCGCTGCATTAGATTTTGGAATACCCTGACATCGCAGCCGCTGCAGTGCATGGACACCGGCTCTCAGGTCTGCAACCTGGCCTGGTCCAAACATGCTAATGAGCTGGTAAGAGACCCCACATGCACAGTGGATTTGCTGTCCGTGGATTTATTACCATTTGTAATTGTGAAGACACTGATTAAAAATGTAGGTCAGCAGCGATGCGTTAAGAGTAGGGATGGGTATCGTTTAGGTTTTATCCAATACCGGTGCCAAACCGGTACTTTTGAAACGGTGCCGGTGCTTAAACGGTGCTCGAACCGGTGCTTAAAGAACGGAAAACACAAACTTTGTCTAAAAACCTCTCATGTTCAGCCGTTTTCCACTTTTTCTTTGGTCATTTCAGCCTTTTTGGCCAGGGTGAAGGGAGCATCTGCCATCAAACAAGAAGACAGCCGCATGTAGCTATGATGATGTTTGCTAGTTCACCTTACATGCATTAATGTAATAACGTGGTTAGCCTACTCAACGTAAATTACACACGAACAACATTAAGCTACTCACGCAGAGAAGAACGGCTGCTGCTGCATCATCATCCTCATCATTTCTGCTACACTGGCAGGGCTAGGGGCAAGGACTCTCCTCTTCGTGTTCTTGGGGGATGTTGCTAACTCCGGTCCGATAACAGGCACCACACCTGCAGTAGATGTGCTCGGTGTGAGGGCTCGCAGCAAGCTATCAAATACGGCGCATTTCTCGGCTTTTTAAAAAAAGCTATACGTCGCCAGGTGTTTCATCGGATTCGAGGAGTTACCCCCTTTGCACAGTATCAGCTTAAAGCACTTGTTGCAGGCTGCTGAGTTTGCATCTTTTGCTGTGAAGTACAGCCAGACTTCTGACCGCTTCGCCTTGGGCATTTTTAATCTGTAGCTCTGCTCTAAAAGAACGTACGTACCTGGGCCCGCCTACTATCCTCGGAAAGGTAAAATGATTGGCTGGAATCCAAAGTGTGTGACATCTCAGGGAAAAAAGCACCGAAATGCGCGCTGCTTTTCGGTCTGGTTACTACCGTTTATGTCATTATGGCACCGGATACCGGTACCCATCCCTAGTTAAGAGCATTTTCTGAAGTCGACTGGATACATGTACAGAGCTGTTCTGATTGGCCAGCTCCAGGGGCTTCTGCATGGATCGACCTCAGCTCTATAATCATGAGTGAGGGAGATTAAAACTCAACTCTGTTTCGTTGCATGTAAAATTAGCGTAAACCTACGAGTGCAGAATGAATCCTGTTTTGTGTGTTTTATTGAAAATGACAAACTTCAGAATTAAGAATAGCTGCAAAATTACTGATTTGTCGTTGCTGGACCCAAAACTGGCAGGTAGGTGAGTCTTGCTGTCACATAAGGTAACTGTCATGTTTGATTTAATGTGAACTTTAAATACACAGATAAAGAGATTAATCATTTTGTATTAGTGATGAGCAGGATGACAGATTCTGTCAGGCAGGAGTCTCGTACTTTATTCTTCATCAGTCATTCTCTTTATTAAGGACGTGATTTATATCTTTAGTGATCCTCCCCCAACCCACTCAATCACTGACTCTTCAGATATCTTCTGGGGGGAAGATGGATGGAGCATGCTAATCATCTTTCCAGCCCTTTTAATGACATTTTGAATTTGTGATCCGAGCTTGACACAAAGGTTATCCGTTATGGAGAATGGGTTCAACAGCTACCCCATAAAACGGTAACATAATGGTTTGGACCTGTGCAGAGGGAAGGATAGTGGAAGACTACAGAGAAGGTTCGTGGATGCAGTGAAGGAGGAAATGCAGAGGGTTGGTGCGACAGAGGATGCTGGGGATAGGCTGAGATGGAGGCAGATGATCTGCTGTGGCGACCCCGAAAGAAAGAAGAGGTTTTCAAAGATTAATCTCGCTGTTAATTCAGCTATATCGCCTTTACATGCTGTGATGGCCACACCCATGACTGCACTCTAAAAGTCGGTAACTCTGATGTATTCTTTATTTCTTCATTCAAAGTAACAAACTTCAGTTTGCAGTAAGTTTGTTTGGTTTGGATACATTTGTTTGTAAGCGCGCACATTTAGTTTGCTTATGTATTTATGCCAATTTATTTCTGATTCTTGGTTTGATTTTTGTATAATCTTTGTCTGGCCTCCCTCACCGATCGTGGCAGGTAAGAAACAGGTAAAGGAAACAAAAGGTGGCGTTTAAAGCAGTGAAATGCATAGAGGGGATGATTGGACCGCACCACCACTTCCTGCTGAAGGGGGAGAAAGTGTGTTTTCTTTAGTTAAATGTTTGAGTTTAGGGTTTAGTTTTGATTTTCTTCTTTGGTGTTTAGTTTATTAACAAACTGGACTGTGCTGCATCGTTTTGTGGTTTGTTTACTTCTGTTGTGTCATAGTGGTCTAATCAGCCATTATGTGTGTGTCATTTCCTGTTTAGGTCACTCATGTTTGTTTGGTTTGTTGAGGTCACAGTTCACTGTTTCTTTGACTTCTTTCATGAGCTCAACATCGACTGTTTGTAAATAAATGAAAACCCATTTTCGGATCATTCCTGCGACTCCTGCTTTTTCAGCTTGGTCCATCACACATACACAAACTGGAGTTCACTGTTAAACAACACAAAGCAAACAAATGCTTTTCTTTTTCAGGTAAGCACCCACGGATACTCTCAGAATCAAATCTTGGTGTGGAAATATCCAGCTCTCACTCAGGTGGCCAAGCTTACAGGACACTCCTACCGAGTGCTCTACCTGGTCAGTCTGGGTTTTTTTTTTTTTTTTTTTTTTTTTCTCCACTGATAATATAAATGGCCTGTATTTATATAGCGCTTTACTTTAAATAAGAACATTATTGAGATAAAATTCGAATGACTTGTTGTACTCTCTAGGCCATGTCTCCAGACGGTGAGGCGATCGTGACGGGAGCTGGAGACGAGACTTTACGCTTCTGGAACGTTTTCAATAAAACGCGCTCGACAAAGGTGAGAAAGCATCGACAACAAACCCCGCCCATTTTAATACCTGCTGAAAACATTAACCAAGTTTCTTCATTTTTTGTTTCAGGAATCTGTATCAGTTTTAAATCTCTTCAAGAGGATACGGTGACTTTAAGCACCTTTTTTTTAAAAGAAGTAAAATCCTGCCATCATCGGCGGATAGCTCAGCCGCCCGGTGCTAAAGACATAAAGTACAACCAGAGGCTTATTGTGAGTTTTCTTTTCACAAAGGGAATGACAGCAACACCTAGTTTTAGTTTTATTTTTTAAAATTGTGTGAAAAATTCTTTTGCACCTGCTGTGAGTGTATTATTTTTATTATATGCTTAAAAAATGTAAAAGTGGGTGGGTTTTTTTTCTTTCTTTTTTGTCAGTATACAAAAGTAGAAATCACAAGCCTTAAGAATATTGGTATCATCTGAAATGTGTTTTGTTTACCTCAGATTTAATTTATTTAACACACTTATTATACAAAAGACATTCAGAGACTTATTTTTACACCATTGTTCATAGGATGGAGGTTTGGAGTGATTTAATGACATATACTATGAATAAATAAAAAAAACAAGCACCATGGTTATTGTGACCTTTGGACTGTGGTTGAGAGGAGGTGACTGAGTACACAAAGTCTAATGCTGTGCATTTAGACGTCTACTGAATTGCTGATTATTTGCAGTAAAACAAATAAAAGATACTCAGGAGCCACTTTCTGACTTTGTGTTTATTTATTTATTTATTTATCACAACTTGTACAGCGTGGATGGAAAACCCGCCAGTGCATTCAGAATTGTTATAATTTCTTCGCGGCATAAATTGAACAAGCTGCTGGAAACATCCCTCAGAGATTCTGGTAAACTTGTTGCAGTGTTTAAGAAAAAACAACCAAACAGTTTTAGATCATTCGAGTTTTGTGATGTGGCGCATTATCCTCCCCAGACGCAACCATCAGAAGATGAGTACACTGTGGTCATAAGGGAATATGGTCAGCAGCAGAACTCGGGTAGGCTGTCGCATTTAAGTGATGCACAACTAATACTTCTAGACCCGGTGTGCCGAGATGATATTCCTCACACCATCACACCACCATCAACCAGCCTGAACCACTCGCACGGGGCAGGGCGATGCCATGCTTTCATGTTGTTTGCACCAAACTCTTTACCGTGTGAATGTGAAAGCAAAAATTGAGCCTGATCAGACCGGACAAAGTTTTACCGAGCTTTTGTTGTTCACGTTTGATGAGCCAGTATGAATTAAAGCCTCAATTTCCTGTTCCTGGCTGATAGGCACAAAGTATGGTCTTCTGCTGCTCTAACTCATCTGCATTCAAAGGTGCGCTTCTGCATCCCTTGAGTGAAACGAGTTGTATTCCCCTGACCTCTGACATCAACATGGCAAATTCAAAGTCACTTAAATCGCCTTTTGTCTCCATTCTGATGCTTGGGTTGAACTTCAGCAGGTTGTCATGAGCATGTATATATACCAAATGTCCCTGATTAGATGTCATGTGAGTAGCAGATCAGATTTTGGGGTTGAACAGTGCAATAAATAACATGACAAACAACATCTTTTCAATTATCTCCCCGTTTAAAAATAAAAAAAAATGAATAATGGATTCTGGATCATTACATGAGTTTCATTATGCGAGATGTTTGTGTAAAATCAAAGTTAAGGCACAGTCTGTGCTGATGACAGCAAATGGCTGTAGTTGTAATTGCTCTCCAGTCCAGCAGGTGGCGGTACTTTTTTCCTCTTCCTCTGTGGTCGTTGATCGGAAATGCTGTCGACAGGCGGGAACTTGAAAGTTTGAGTAGGTTTAGGTTAAACAATATTCCCGTTTTAGCGCCGTAAACTGTTTTTATTGAATTAAAGAGGCATCTTCGTGGGAGCACGGTAAGTTGGAGGGACATCTGTGAATTACGTGCACTCATTAAGCTAACTACGCTGGCTGATGATAATAGTCTCCTGTTGTTGTTTCTAGCTTTAGCTCGTTACCCGCTGTTATTTGTCAGGATGGGAGACAGAAATCTTGTTCAGGACTTGAAACGCTGGGCGACAGAGGAGTTTGGGCTGTCCCCGGACAGGCTGCCTAATGACAGCTATTTTAAAACGTAGGTATCTACACTTATATGACCTGTCATCAATGTTATTACCTAACTTTTTAGCCTTGAACTAATGTTGATTGTTTTCCAGACTCTGTGTTGGGACGGGGAAGTCGATATGGAAATATGTCACCCAGCATGTTTTCCAGCAAAGGTGAGACTTTGCTCTCGCTTGCTTTTTGTTTTGTTTTATAAACCTTTTGATCACTAAATTATAACGAGAGCACGGCTCATTTCCTGTCCTCAAACATTTACTCAGGACTCTGGTTGATTACAAAAGAAAAAACATTTGTATGAATGGCCTGTTTTCTAAAATAAACTGCAACCTCTGACTGATTTCTGTCTTTTTAGGAATGTGAGGATCATGCGTGGCAATCTTCAGTGGTATCCTTTTTGGTCTTGACTTGATTTGCAAAGCTTCCAGCTTCTTTCCAACAGACTTTAAATTTCTCCCGGACCTGAATGTTACCTTTCTTTGTTATTTATTTGCTCTGTTATCCTTGACATTGTTATTAGGTATAAATCGCTTCAAGACAAAGAGGTAGGCTGCAACTTATTTCTTTTCCCCAGCAGTTATAATTTAGTTTAATTGTTAGTGATTGCGCTTCACAAAGTGGAGTTTCTGTAAAAGCTATGTTTGTGTTTACTGGTGTGCAGTCTTGTCAGGCTGAGGGCCAGAGTGAGGCTGCAAGGCGTAAAGATCTCCAGAAGAAGATAGAGCAGCTGAAAGAAGAGATTAGTCACCTGGACTCTCAGATGAGTGTTACAGAGGAGCAGATGGCCACACAAGGTTAGTCCATCATATACACTGTGGGCGGGACTTCCAGCCATTCCGCCATAATTTTCCTCCAGTCAGGGTTGTGAGGGGACTGGAGCCTGTCCTGCTGAGTGAGACGCAGTGCACATTGGACACTAACACAAAGAGACAGCAACCGATCATTCTCACATTCACACCTATGCTCAATTCAAAATCATCAGTTGATGTGTTGTCACTACTTTGATTAGATGCAAACATGTCTGATGTTGTGTATGTTTGTTTCAAAAGGTACTGAGTTACACCTTGTGATTGTTTTCTTATATAAAGATAAAATAATTAAAGTTAAAATGAGAGAAGTTCTGAAAAAAATATCTTTTTCACACATTTCACATGGTGACAGGTTCAGCTCAAATATATTAGTTATACCACAAAGTGCTGAAAAGGTTGAATCGGTGATATCAGTTTTCTCAACTTAATTTACATGGCTGTGAAAAGATCTTTCTTCTTTAACTTTTGTTGAGGGTGAACGGCAGAAATGGTTTTTCTCTACTATTTTGCCGTTTGCGTTTAATAGCTGCGTTTTCTGCTGTGATTACACAGAGAGCTCTATCAGTCAAACCTGGGCTCAGGTGGAAGACGGCCAACGCAGAGAGCTGCTGCTTCAGGCTTTCAGGCAGCGCTGCATCTCGATCCGCAAGGATCTTTCTGATGATGTCCAACAGATCAGTGTGCACTGCCAGGCTCTGGAACAGATGGCCAGGTAAGACAAAACATTTACTGATACATTTTAAGTGAAAACGAGCCGCGATGCCTTTTACACGTTTTTCTTTTTGTGTGTGTGTGTTTATTGCAGAAAAGCAGAAATTGAAGTGCTGTTTGATAAATCTTCTTGCAACAGCCTCAATGTCAAAGTGGCAACAGAGGCACAAGTTCTGGTAAAACATGCCCGAATCTGTATTTTACTTAAGTTTAAAATTTAGAATGTTTATCAGACAGAAATAGCAAATATAGCTGCTTTGGAGGGACTCTGTGTGTTTTCTATCCATCAGACAGACATTCAGACTTGAGGCCAATTTATAGTTACCAGTTAAATGGTAAATGGCCTGTATTTGTATAGCGCTTTACTAGTCCCTAAGGACCCCAAAGTGCTTTAACCAACCAGTCATCCACCCATTCACACACTGGTGTTAACCCAACATTACTTCACCTAACCTTACCTAATGTGTGCTGGGAGAAATGTTAACATTCGCACAAATCTGGATTCAGTTGCTTACCGAGGCAACTGTAGCATATCAGCTGCTGACTTCATGAAGTCATCCATTACTTTTGTTTTCTTTCTTTAGCGCGATGTGAGAGAGCTGTGTGACGACAGGGTCCACTTCTATCAGTCTTTACAAGAGTGCGAATCGAAAACACAGCACTCTGCAGCCACACAGTAAGGACCGCAGACTGTACTCGATTTAAGTTATTCAGCTTTTAAAATGTATTTAGTTTGTTTGTTTGTTTTCCCTGTAGTATGACCCGTGAGCAGCGGACTGCTGTATTCCAGTACTGGCTGAGTGCTGTTGAGGTTGGTGTGTTTGTGTCTGATTTTACAAAATATTTTTGTATTTGTGTTAACACTGTCTTTAATTTTGACTTTGCATTAACACGCTGTTGCTTGTTGTGTCACCAGAACGTGTTGGGTACTTACCCTACAAACCATGTTCTATCAGTGCTGCAGTATTTGGCTTCAAGAGAGCAGAAGGTATTGGAGGAGAAACTGTCGTCTCTGGATGTGACACGGGATGTAACAGCTCTGCAGTAAGGCAGTGACTGGGATCTTTCATTTCACGTTATGCTTCCAGATTTCCAGTGTAATGCATTTTAAAAATGTATTTATTTATTTTTTGACATGCAGGTTCCGCTATGAAAGCGATCACCTTCTGGATATGTCAGCAGAAGAGGAAAATGAGTTGCCACCAGTTAAAACCCTCTTAGAGGTGCGGTCACATTGCAGTATACCAATAGTAACGCAGACGAAACCATGTTCATACCATCATGATGAAAAATAGCACACCCCCTGTTAATCCTAACAGTTTACATATCAGGACATAATAAAGATAATCTGGTCTTAAAATGAGGTAAATACAAACAATAGCACATGTCATATTAAACCATATCATTGTTGATTTAGGGCAGCACGGTGGCACGGTGGTTAGCACTGTTGCCTCACAGCAAGAAGGTCCTGAGTTCAATTCCAACATCAGGCCGGGGTCTTTCTGTGTGGAGTTTGCATGTTCTCCCCGTGTTTGCGTGGGTTCTCTCCGGGTGCTCCGGCTTCCTCCCACCGTCCAAAGACATGCAGCTTGTGGGGATAGGTTAATTGGATAATCCAAATTGTCACTAGGTGTGAATGTGCGAGTGAGTGTGAATGGTTGTCTGTCCTTGTGTGTTAGCCCTGCAACAGACTGGCGACCTGTCCAGGGTGTACCCTGCCTCTCGCCCTATGACAGCTGGGATAGGCTCCAGCGCCCCCCGCGACCTTGAAAAGGATAAGCGGAAGTGAATGGATGGATGGATGGATTGTTGATTTAACAAAAACTAATCCAAAATGCAGAAACACTGTCAAAGGTTAAACACACCATATGATTCAGTAGCTTGTAGAACCAGCTTTAACAACAATGTCACATTTGCTGATGATCAGTGAATGAAATAAACAGAAGCAGTAAGAGTGGACTTATTTTTTCATACATTTTTCACACATTATGTCCTGATACATAAAATCTTGATCGAACCATGATCATCTCTTTCTTTTTCCTGGAATCTGCGATTGGTAACTTTTCATGCATAGACCCGCATGTGATTGTTGCTGCAGGCTGCTTGGGAAGAAGTGGAGCAGAGCTTGGTGGAACTGGCCCAGACTCGCTCCAGAGTCCAGCAGCTCAAAAACCAGCTGCAAACCCGTAAGAAGGACGCTGAGCTCGAGGTGTCCAGTATTAGAGATGAGCTCCAGGATGATTCCTTGGCACTGTAAGTTCATTCCTATTCACTCTCTGCCTTTGCCATACATTTCATGTTTTTTTTGCAGTACTGCACCTTGGGAGTTGGGTTTCTGTGTGTGTGGGGGGGCAACAAACAGCCACTGTTGTTGTTGTTTTTATCTGAACGATACAATGTTTTTAAACTTTGTATTTACATCCTGTTTGAAAACAGCTATGTGAGCTCATTTTAATTAGTGGTAATATCTTTAGAGGCAATAATTTTGTCTCGTCTTCTACATGCTTTTTATTTTCCTTGCGCTCTGAACTGTTAGATCAGCTCTCGAGGTGGAACTGCAGTGTGTGATGCAGGCAGCCGCCAGGGATTATATCAAAGACCGCTGCATCCAACTTGACCAACATGCCCAAAGTCGACAGGAGGCGCTAAGAAGCCTTCGCAGGCAGTGGCAGAGCATACTGGACTTCAGACAACTAGTGGTGAGAGTTGACAGACAATATTTTGGGATGAAATATTTTCTACATGCATTATATATTGTAGATCTGTGGTCTAGATGGTTGCTAGGTGTGAGGAGACTGACTTTTTGTCAGCATTTGTCACATCATAAAAATAATCATGTTCTGCTTTCTTGTTTTTATAGCTTCTCAGACAAGAGCAGATCAGAGGTCTGATTAAGGGGAACTCGACAGCCAAGACGCAGCTGATTCATCTTCACAGAGAGGTCAGGATCAATGACAGTGAAATATGTTTGATGAGAGGCTTCAGTCTGGGGTGAAAAACGAGAGTGACTAAAATTGAATTCTTATGGGTTTTTTTTGTAGCACTCTGAGGATTTTAATCTTTGTGTTTTGTCTCAGTTAGAGGAATTCATCCAGGCAAAACTAGTGCCACAGTTTGAAGATGTGACCACTGCAGCCAACAGTCTAAGGAACGCTGTGTCTAAGGAGGCCAGACAGATGGGAACAGTTTCACTTCTTTCACTGGACCGCAGAACTATCGAAGGGTATGAGCATGTTGCTTGGTATCCCTCTATTTGCCTTGTTGGTGGTACATCTGTGGGCCCAGCTGCAGTGAATCAAAACAAAAACATATTTAATTGTTGTCCTTGTCCAGCGGTGACATTCGCTGACCAGAAATATAATTCCATTTTGTTTTGTTTAGCATGCAACGAATTCCTGCATCGTGGTTGTCCATCCATCGCTTGCGGTCCCCGACCTTCAGCAGCGTGTGTCAGAGTCTGGCATTCCCTCTGTACAAGGTGAGTTCTGGCATATAATATGTAAAGTATTGCAGTTTTACTGTTTTCTCTTTGATTCGGCTCGCTCTCACGCTCATGTTTTGCTACCGTTGCAATCTGTTTGTGATGATATGGTGATTAATTAGTGAAAATTGCAAATCTGTGTCCCTCCCTTACCATCTAAATACCACAGAAATTCATTTAACTACTTGCATTGAGAGCCCAGCCAGAAACTCATAGGTTTAAAACAAATTCTTTCACAAATTGCGACGTAGTTACTGCAGGTCAGCTGTTTATTGCAAATCGACAGGCAGTTGGAGTCGTCTCTTACAAATGAAGATTCAAGATTCTTTATTTGTCACGTGCATGGTTATACAGGTATAACACGCAGTGAAATTGGACCTGATAGGCTCCTCTGAACGCTCCGCAGACGAGCTCTTCTGTTCAGCTGACTCCGAATGATTGCATCGTTCAGGCAGACTGTCCGTGTTCGTAAATTAGACACCGATTATTTGCAGACAACCTTTGCAGTCGCCTTGTGATTGAAGGTGGTTGCCAGAGTTTGGAAGTGTTGCACGCTCAAACTCAGGGCGTCCAGTTGGAGTTGGTTGCTGAACGCTAAAAAAATTCAATGCAGTCACCGGGCAACCACTTCATTCTTCCTTCCTTCCTTCCTTCCTTTGCTGAAAGGAGGTTGCTATGATGATCTTGCTTTAGTGTGACTGAGTCATTTGCTTCAGTAAAAGTAGATGTTAGTCAGTGGAGCATTGTTCTGAACTGGTGACATCATGATTTTGTGTTGTATTATTTTAAAATATTCAAATTGTAATTTCAGTCGCTAAAACAAACAGTTTATTCAGTCATGCTGCCTGGGTAATGGCCTCCAAAGAAATCTTCTAAAGGGACTTAGTGACCGTCTCACTATCCTAACATCACTTATGTTTTCCTCTGGATCTTTCTCAAATCATTTTCTACAAAATCAGTGTTTGCAGCCAATTCTTAAATGTGGCCTAAGTGATTGTAACGGACGGTCATTGATTGATGCTGAACCCCTCACAACCAGGGATGATAAAAATTGCATCTTTGAAAGTCAGAGCAGAAGGAAAATAGAGTTCCATGTACCAAAGCTGCTGGGAGGTGTCCTTTTTCACTGTTTTATTTTTCCTCATATATTGCATACTAGTAACTTTTTTTGACTTTCTCTGACTTTCACACCCGACTTCAGGCTCCGGAGGAGTTGTGTTCCCGATCTCGCTCACAACAGCTTGAGCTGCGTTTTCTTCGTCAGTTACTTCAGCTTCACTCTGCCACTCTGCAGAAGATAAAGAAGGAAGCGGATCAGCTGGAGGCATCTGATCAAAAAGGTAACCAGGAGAACTTATCGGGAGATAAGAGATTTAAAGCATTTGGTTTAAACACAAATGAGGGCAGTGTTTGGTGTACACGTACTTAATATGTTGAGAAATTTCCTCAAAAAATAAAACGCTCAGTGGATTTTTAGTAACATACTGCTGTCTGTCTGCACTCTTAGCTCTCCTGTCCAGAGTCATGGAGGAGGACCAAAAGCTTCTTAAGTCTTTGGTACCAAGAGTCCGAGGGCTCACTCACCGCTGTGCACAGGGCCTTTCTTATGGGGACCAAGTCAAAACCGCCATCTCTTATTGGTGAGACGCATCTTTTAAACCGATAACCTGTTATCATTATCATTTTAATTGCTGCTTAATCGAGATTTCTTCTTCCTAATCTGGGTGTATTTTTACAAATTGAGATCTGGGAATTACCTAGAGCAGGGGTGTCAAACTCAAACACACAGTGGGCCAAAATTCAAAACTGGAACAAAGTCTCGGGCTAACGTTAATATTTATTGAAACATATTTATTCCTCCAGATATGAGAATGAATCTTTTCTTATGGACACGTTTTGCTGAAAAACTGAATATGGAACAAGCAAAGCTTAATACTAAACAATATATATATTAGCTGTATAATACCAGTAGGCCAGCTCTAATAGTAATTTGGTATGGCTTCGCGGGCCAAATGTAATTAGGCTGCGGGCCAAATATGGCCCGCGGGCCAGAGTTTGACACCTATGATCTAGAGTGACACGGTTACCTGAACAACATCTGCAAGTGAATGGACGAGTTATCACTAAAAGAGCATGTTTTAAACACTCATTAGAACTACTTCCTGGTTTAACCTTTAGACAATACTAAGATTATTCGTGCACACTTTTGTAAGTGTTTTTCTTTCCAAATTTAAGTGATTTAGGCAGTTTTAATGATCTTTCATTGATTGTCTGACTAGGCTTTTGTTGCTGGAGTCCATTATGGAGAGATAAATGTACTTGCCATTTTTAACTGGTCTCCGTAATGCAATGGATAAATTACACCTGGTCAGTGATTCTGATTATTATTGACTGACTGACATCTCATTATTCCAGAGTGAATATACAGTCTTGGACTAAAGCTTCATTTTTTTTTTTTTTTTTTTTTTTTATTTTTTTTAAACTTGTGATCTTCTAGATTTTTTCTTTTTTTAAATGTAGAAGCTTAATCCAGGTACGGAAACGGACTGATAGTGGTTGAAGTCATCTAATTATAGTTTTGCAGCTCAAACTATTTCAAAAAAGACCAGCTTTCTTAATTCTTTGGTAGTAAACGAAGTCTTAAACCTTACTGTTAACTATCTACAGACAGGTGATTACACCATTTCTAAATGACTTCATGGCTTGAATTAAATGGTAAAATGGTAAATGGCCTGTATTTTATATAGCGCTTTACATATCCAGTCATCCACCCATTCACACACTGGTGATGGCAAGCTACATTGTAGCCACAGCCACCCTGGGGCGCACTGACAAAAAAACAAAACAAAAAATAAAACATTAATGCCAGTACATCTGAGGCCAATATCTAACTGAATTTATTGGCTCTAATTATTTTCCGTTCATGCCCTTGCTCAGTAGTCCAGCGTCTCATTCTCTAGTTAACTTCCCTGTTTTGTGTGTTGTAGGTGGGAAAGGCCAGCCCAGCATGTCTTTCCCGAGGTCAGTAAAGGAGGACTGACTTTTCAGCAGTGGTTACAAAGGTGGAAACTAGCAGCAAAGTCCCCATAGTTTAATACTTTGATGGATTCCTTTCAGCACCTTTCAGTGGTAGAATGAACACTGTGTTGTAGATATTTAATGCACAAATTGTGTTTGTTTGTTTTTTCTCTCATTTGTCACCATTACTCCTAATGTCTTACCATGTGTAAATCAGTCACTAATAAACCCTTTCGAAGCAAAATACTTGTTCCTTTCTTCTTTGCTTCCTCATATCCATTGAAGTTGTTTAAAACTGCCTCTGGCTCCTGCATTGGAAAACCAAGCTGAATCCATTGTGAATGCCCTCTGAATGAGCCGTAGGTGTCTATCAATAGCCCCGTATCGATCTTTCTCACAGTCTGCATTCGGTCCACCGTCGAGCTCCGTGGGCACCGTTGTGGAGTGTGCAGCCATCCTTTGCATGGAGTAGCGCTGCTCCTTTGTAGCAGTGAAGGGGGAGTGGAGCAATCTGATTCTTGTGAACTCAGCTCCTCCCATCGCTGCGACTGCGCAGTTCAATTTTTCACTTTTTTTTTTCACTCCTACTCTGGCTTCCGGACGCCAAGACAGAGCGCTGCCGCCGAATTTAAAGAGACAGGCTTTAGTTTTTTTTAAATACGAAAAACGGTAACCATTGTCTCTGGGCTTATTTTCCGATACTTCTTGCCTGGGCTCGTTTAATTCGATGGTGATGTTTCATCAAAGTCACCGAGAGTAGCAGGTTGTCTGTCATCAACCTTCATTCTGCTGGATTCCCCGTCCTTTTTTTTTTTTTTTTTTTTTTTTTGCCTCTGTACCTAGACTGTCCAGCTAGGCAGAGTAGGGTTGCTTGCTGGCAGGCTGGCTTCCCGACCGAGAGCAAGGTTTGTCGGCTAGCCAACAACTGGAGGTAACGCCGAAGCTTCCCTCTTAAGTTGTGGTAGCGGCTCTCGAGCCTCCTGTCGCCGGGATAATGGCGAAGATTCAGGCGCACAGCACCGCGAAGCAAATAAACCAAATTCAAGACAAGCCTTACGTTATAACACAAAAGCAAGTGCAGCAGCAGCACTTCCAGAAGCTGAAGGTAAGGAGACAACGGACATGACAAGGGAAAAGTGGCTGAGAGTCAGAACCATTTTGTTCGTCGGATCATTGCATTGGATTTGAGGCTTTTTTCTCTTTCTCTCTTCTGTCGTCGAGAGTAGTGAAAGGAACGGCTGGCTAACGTTAGTTAGCTCGCTGGCCTATTAAAAGTAATTCATTGCTAAACAGCCTAACGTTAACATTTAATGTTGGATTTAGAAGCTGTGTTTCGTTTAGTGGATGTGCGAGTGACAGTGGAGTGGCACAGTTAGTGGTACTTTCTCATTTGCCATATCAATAAGTGCTTCTGTGAGCAAACGTTAACTCAGACCTCGTTTGTGGGAAGTTCCTCCTTGTTCGTTTTTTCAGCCACCCGAACAAAGTGGAGGACGTCAGCCAGGCTAGCCAAGAACGGCTATTTCACTTCATTAGCAGCTTCAGTACACGTTTCTTTGTTATAGTAGTGTTTTAATATGTCGTACTGTTTTTGCCAACGCGACACTGTTGGCCGGGGACCAGCTGTGACTAAACATATTGTATAAATTTGTATGCGGGTAGGTGTTGCAAGTGTTGGTGGAGTTATTATCGTGAGTCGACTGGCTCCTGGCTAAACGTTAGCTACAACAACCCTCTTTAAGATGTGGACTATTTGTGACAATGGCTTGTGTGAAGACATTTTTCCCCCTTTAGCGCAACCTAAACTAGCCTAGCTGTGGTAGCGAAAGAAAGCAGTGGAGTAATGAACAAAAGCTGCCTGGTGTCTCTTGTGTATGCCCAGTTATTTATTTATTTTAGCGTTAGTTGTACAGCTTGTACTGCTAACCAGAGGATTTGTTGATGTTGCACTTTGGCTGATAGTGAACAAATCAGTCAGCATTCACGTAACTTCACGTATGCAGCACTGAAACAAATCTGTACGATGGGGCTACCTGTAATTTTATAGTACAAATCGGAAATAAATGCATTTATTAATAATGCAAAACGTAGCATTTGAAATCTATAAACAAGCTTTGTAGCTGTAAAATCATCCACCGTGAGCACCGTGGCTGGATTCTGGGGAAAATGCTGCTCCATACATCCAGCTGAGACTGCCTGTGCTTTGTTCTGTACTGATTTTTTTTCTTCCTCTTCTCCATGTTTAGGTTGAAGATGCCTTGTCATATCTGGACCAAGTCAAAATTCGTTTTGCGAATGACCCTGGGATATATAACAAGTTTCTCGACATCATGAAGGAGTTCAAGTCGCAGAGGTATCATTGGGCATTTATGCAAACAAACCACAAGTAACTACTACACAGGGGCACACAGGAGCACACTGATTTCTGTTGTGCAGTTTTTAAGGGAGGTGGTCCAGATCCACTTTAAAATACAGTGGGATCTTCATTTACCCATACGCCACCAAGTCTTATGAAATTCAGCTTGATAGGTTTTTGTATAATCTTGTGACCAACTGGCAGCTGTACTTCTGCCAGGGTGAAAACCAGAAGTAATGGGCGTTCTAGTAATGCATTCTTAATGACATACATTCCCAAACATATTCTTTAGATGGTGATTGTGCTGCTTGTTTATGGAGTTTCATTACGTTGTGCTGTTTAATCCTTGACTAGTTCTGTTTCACAATCTGGAGTTTATCAGTGCATATGAAACTGCACATAGCTTCTTACTGTAATTATGCAACTGGTATTATTATCTTGAAATGAAACGAGGACTAAAAGCAAATCCTCTTTGCTCCTTTTTCTTTAAAGCTAACATGTGTAGCGCTTATTAATAACTTGTTTTCTGTTTTTGCTTTGTGGTGTTTGAGAGAAGTAGTTAATCAATCTTTCTCAACCAAACTTCTAAACTATCTGTATGTCTTCTGAAATAGCATCGACACACCGGGAGTCATAAACCGTGTATCACAACTGTTTCATGGACACCCAGACCTCGTCTTGGGCTTCAATGCCTTCTTGCCACCGGGGTATCGGATAGAGGTCCCTAAGAATGGGATGGCTTTCCTTCAGTCTCCTTTCTCTGCACAGGTAAGATACTCTTTTTAAAGAGATATCAGATATAAGTAAAGCAATGTACAGCAGTGTATGCTGACAGCATTATATGTTTAAGACCACAGAACATCTTAGGAGGAAACAGGTGTGGCTCTACTGCCCTGAACTTCAGCTGAATGATCTGCCTGAAAAAGCCCTCACGAAGATTTCACTACAAAATGTGACAGCAGCTTTGTAGTTTGACAAAATTTCAGCTGGTGTTCTGCTTCTTCCTGTGCATTTTTGGCTGAAACAAGCACTTAAATCTCATCACAAAGAGCCAAATATATAAAAGTTGTATATAAAAAGAATTTCAGAGATTAGGAATCTATGTTAGACTTTAAAAGAATTTTACGGTGTGATACAAAAACGACTACACGGAGGAATTTGTAATGATTTCACTCTGTGGCATTTGGTCCGTGTCAGATTGAGTTAAACTTTTATATGTGTCAGCTCTTTCAGTTTCTGTGTACAATTTTATTATTTTAAAGTAAAAGCTGGGAACTAACTTCCAGGGATGTTTTGTTCTGAGAGATGGATCGTGCTTAGGTAGTGGATGGCAAGATAATGGGATTTGGGCAGTCTTAGGTGTAATTTTAGTGTGACTTGGGATTTGCATCAGAACTACTTTCCTTTAATACTGACTTTAGATTACAAATACATTCATATAAACATCCAGTCACTTTTCTTTCTGAACATTAGGCATAAAGTATGCATAATGCATGCGTTTCTTTTCTAAAACCTATGAAAGTTTAGTTAAACTTTTTCTGTTAAATCATTTTAATATTTAGTGCTTTATGTTTACTGTGTACCTTTTGTCTACAATTACAATTGTTATTGTGTTATATAGAGTTTATACACTGCTAAGAGAGGGATTTAAAACGAACCCACAGAGCCAACTTATGTTTGAGTGTTTAATATTTCTGCAGCAACACAAGCACATTAAAGTTGGTTTACATCATCATTTTAGCTGCACCTGCACCGGCATATACAAACAGATAGTTCTCCCCAAGTCGTAAATAAACAGTCTTTTTCTTAATGCATCTCTGTGCAGGTATCCCCAAGCCCGCAGGGGAAGAGTCCTGTCGCTCCTGCTGTTGCTGCAACCTCGGGTAGCGCCTCTTCCTCTCACTCTGAAGTGGGACCTGCCCAGACCAGTGAAGTCAAGGTGGCCACAACAGAGCCCCTGTCTTCATCAGCAGCAGGACCTCCAGAGCCCCCCAGCAGACTTTCTCTTCCCCTGACCAGCAGAGAGAGCCAAAATCCAGCAGCCACCTCATCTGTGTCCCCGCCTGCCTCAGAGACGAGCCCTGTAGAATTTGATAGCGCCATCAGCTATGTCAACAAGATTAAAAACCGTTTCCTGGACCATCCAGAGATCTATAGAGCCTTCCTAGAAATTCTTCACACATATCAGGTACTGTAGAAGTAAGGCCATGAATACTGCATATTCATAGCATAAAAGGTGTAGGGTTTTTATTTGCAGTTTCTGAGTTTTGTTTTTATTTTGTGTGTGTGTGTCTCCCCTATATCTCTATAACATTTTAGAAGGAACAGCTGGAGGTGAAGGAGAGTCGAGGCAGTCGAGGCAGCAGTGGGATGACAGAAGATGAGGTGTTTTCTAAAGTTGCCAGTCTCTTCAAGGGACAAGAAGACCTGCTGGCTGAGTTTGGACAATTCTTGCCCGATGCCAAGAGATCACTGGTGAGTTGAGCAGCATAGACGGCGATTTCTGATGTTCCACTTGGGAAGGAGATGAAAATCTGCACAGTTTGAACAGAAACAATTTGCAGTCGGGCACGAAAGCAACATTTCTCATTTCCAGTTATTTTAACACAGTTTACAACAGTGACATTTTGTATATTTACGGCTCTGAAATGCCATCATGATAATATTCACACAGTCACAGTGAAGTGCCACTTTTGAACAGCTGAATATATAACTTGTCAAAAACGTTGTATTTCTGTCAGTCAGTTCTCTAAGAAGTTCCCAAAGTCCCAAGAAGTACTACTGAGCATTTTTTGCCCACGTGCCTCCTCTTCTGTAGTTCACAGGCAGTTCGCTCACCGGGGGGAAAGAGCAGCTGAAAAGAACAGAGGAAGAGGACACGATAACCAAACAGAACAAAAAGAGACCGAGGCCCATACTTCTCCAGCATATGTCCCCACTGCTCAAGGTAAGTTCTTCTCTCTTCAGCGGGTCAGTCAGTGAAAGAGACAAAAGCTGTGCATTATGAGCTCAAATGCTACGTTTTATGATTGTTTCTGCAACTTCATCATCTTGTGAAATAGGCTCTAAAATTTTGACGTATTCACAATTAATTAAAAACAAGAGAGAGAGAGAGAGGTGGAGCTTTGAATGACACCATTCTTGTTACAGACACTACGGAACGACTGTTACCCTTATGGACTTTTTATTTGCTTTTACTTTGGTAAATTTCTTTATTTTCATATACAGATAAATGTTGAGTAACACAGTAACAGTTTAGAGCACTTACTGAATATCAGTTTATTTTTAATCTGTTACATTGAGTCATTTCTATAAGTTAATGTGTTGCATGTAAGCCCCGTGATGTATGTCATTTACTATTATGGACATTACAGCCTGCAACATGCTGGGCAAAATGTGTCTCACAAGCTTGTAACATAATTACAGAGTATTTGCATTCCTTTACTTCATTTCGTCAGCACCAACTCATTTGCTAGAAAATAATTTTGTGTTGCACAACACGAACTTCTCTTTAAAAGTTTCAACAGCTGTTTGGGATTTTCCAAAAGCGGTCAAGTTTGTGATGTTCAGATTTTATTCTTTTCTTTATTTAGAAAAAAATGAAGTATTCCTGTACCAAAGATCAGTCCTTTGCTTCGGTTGGCAAACATGGAGTCTTAAGAGAATTTTCCTTCTTTGATAAGGTGAGGGATTATTCTTCTGGGCTGTAATTTTGGATTTTATTTATTAAATTTTTTATACAAAATTTTTAATCCCATAATGTTTTTTCTTTTTGTTTCTTTTTGTTTTTAACTGAAACTTTTTTTTTTTTTATTTTTTTAAAGTGATTGAGCGAATTTTATTGTCAACCCAACTGTCGTTTAGGTTCGTCGCCTGTTTAAAAGCCAGGAAGTATATGAGAACTTCCTGCGCTGCATCGCCTTGTTTAACCAAGAAGTTGTTTCAGGAGCCGAGCTGCTGCAGCTTGTTACTCCTTTCTTGGGGTGAGTGGATGGAAAGAATTTTGAGATGGATAGAAAGAGACAAACTAAAGTGGAAATGGTTTATGATGCTAATATCCAGTGTTAGTGAAGCAAATGGCAACAAATATTAAGACATTGTTTGTTTTCAGATATGACGTTCAGGTCAACTTTACAAATTTGAAAGTTATCTCTAAATGGTCGTCACAGGGCTTTTTATACTAGCTGAAAATACCAGATGTACTTCAGTTATCTGTCATTAATAATTTTGTCCATATCCTTGCAGGAAGTTTCCTGAACTGTACACACAGTTCAAGTCATTTCTCGGGGACAAAGAGCTCTCTCATGCTGTGTCAGGGCTGTCGGATCGTTACATGGAGGGAGGAGGGGGCAGGGAGGTGGATTATGCCTCCTGCAAGCGCCTGGGGTCCAGCTATAGAGCACTGCCCAAGACCTACCAGCAGCCTAAATGCAGTGGGCGCACGGCCTTATGCAAGGAGGTATATCTACTTAAGAGTTTACCAAACAAAGACCACTGCATCATTCATTTCTTAAAGTTATCTGTGTGCATTTGAGCCCCTTTCATCTGTTCCTTATTATTTCTTTGACAGCATCTTAACATGTTGGCTTGATGTCTGAATTTAAATGTTTATTTTTTTTCAACATAGCACAAGTTTGAACTGCATGCATAGAAACTGATGTCTAGATACGCACAATATTATGATTCCTGTTATCTTTGCATGCCTCTTTTGTGCCTTTGTCCCTCGCTCAGCTCACCTAAGAATGTCATTGTTTTTGAGGACTCCCTAAACCTCACATAACACGAGGGGGTGGGCGAGGTTTCCAACTTAAGTTTCTGTCTCACACCTTCAGGCTGCCAAATATGAGGATGTCTCGAAGCTCTTCCTTTATGAAAACAGCTGCTGTTAGTAAGCTCTTATGCACACAGGGCTGAATCTTGCTGACAAGTTTTTTTTTTCTTTCTTTTTTTTGTTTTTACCCCACATTTATTTCATCATCAACCCTGGTTGATAAACATCAGTCCATAAGTTACAGCTTGCATGCTTTTAGCTGCTTGAGGTAAACGCGCAGGCTTTTACAAAATCACATCTTGAGTGTCGACTTTCCCTCTTTAAGTTTGTTTGACTTGAATATTAAATTACAAATTTGATCAACTTATCATTGAATTGTTCAAGTTCGCAAGTGATGAATCGGTGTTGTCTAACATGTAACACGCAACCAGTGTTGGTCAAGTTACTTGAAAAAAGTAATCAGTAACTAATTACTGATTACTTCCCCCAAAAAGTAATCCCGTTACTTTACTGATTACTTATTTTCAAAAGTAATTAATTACTTAGTTACTTAGTTACTTTTTAAAAACACGATTTACAACCTGAATAGGTGATAAAGTGATAGATCTTTCAGCCCAATTCTACTTTTTCTGCATAATCCATCATACAAAATGTAATCAAATGGAAAAGTCTCTTTTTAAAACTTGTTTTATTAGTTTTAATCTTTTAATAATAATAATAATGGATTGGATTTATATAGCGCTTTTCAAGGCACCCAAAGCGCTTTACAATGCCACTATTCATTCACTCTCACATTCACACACTGGTGGAGGCAGCTACAGTTGTAGCCACAGCTGCCCTGGGGCAGACTGACAGAAGCGAGGCTGCCATATGCCATATTTTAACTTTATGCATCAAGCAAAAATTAAATTATCTGCAACATTCTCTGACTGGAAGAAATTTGTTTAACATTTAAACCTATTTTCTGCACATTCCAGCACATAAAATATAAATATTTTTTGTGTTTACACTCACTCTTTCAAATAGATGCAAGTAAAACACAGCAGAAAATAAATAAAGTCACAGACTCAGCGGTCCTGTTGCTCTATTTTCACCTGTAAAGCAGGAGTGGGGTAGGCGGAGGTTTACCCTGGTGCAGGTGTGCCGCGGTCAGTGGAAGAATCCGCGAGTTTCTCTGTGAGTTTCCCATTACGTCGTAGCTACTCGGTGCTTGCTCGGAAGTTTAGGGGTTTTTTCGCTGTAAAAAGAAGTTTTCTTCCCACGCACAACGGACACTAATGTTTTTGTCACTTTTTATGGAATCAAACTCAAAGTAAGGTCAGTACTTCCACACTTTAAACGCTGCACGCTCATACTCTCTCCTGCACTTGATATATGATCCATTGTTGATCTGCACACAGCTGCACCATGCCAATTTGAATCTGTATAATGCTGATGGGAACAGCTTGACAGGCATAAAATAGTATTTCTAGGCCAGCAAGTCGATTCCTAAAAGCTATTAGCAGAAACTTGTCACTTCTCAGTATGGTGTGCAGTGTGTCCTCAAAAAAGTTTGAGGGAAATGGAAAACCGGACAGGTTGCAGACAAAATGAGTGTCAAACCTAAGAAATTCTCTACAGTAGATGAACAATATCTGAAAGTCATGTCCTTAAGAAATGGGGAAAATAAAATCCAGCAAAGACTTGACATGGAACCTTTCAGTTGATCATCTAACCCTATCCCTGATCAGTATCTAACAGGAAACAACACTATAAATAATTCCCTTTTCAAAACTCTGAATAACCACAGTGATGTACAAGACTCTGACCTCATATGTCACTTTATGCATCACTGATGTAGCGTTTTGCAGATATGGTGAATATCTTGTGGAGCACATCATTGCTCTCTTTCTGATTGTTGTGGGCGTGTCTGAATGAAGCTGCGAGTCAGTCTTCCCACATTTTCTCACACTTTATTGCCACCTGTATTTTAGTGAAATGGTGGGAAACCAACGGGGGGAAAGTGTATTGCTTGTGCATGTGTTTCTGTCTCGAGTGCAAAGTACACAAAAACAGGAACTCGGTTTTGAAAATGTTGAACCATGGCAAAAGGTTACACATGCAGTTAGGAGCACATGTATACACAGACGTACTGTTTGCTCAGTAATATGCACATCGTGTGACCACCTAATAGAAACTTTGACCCTACTGCCATATTAGGATTGTAACTTCAGAAGCGTCTATTACTTAGCAGTCATCAGGAGCATGTTGAGGGAAAGAAATCCTAATTAATGGCCTGGTAGCTGGTAGTGGATTATGGTTATGCAGAATCAGATGAGTACAGTAAGGACAGGGAGGCAGTATGTAGCTTAAATATGTTTTTCCTTTTCTCATAGAAAAGTTTCAAATAACAAAGGCAGCATATGTACAAGTAATCGCTGAGGCTCAGCCTCCAGGCTGCTTTGAACCTTTCCTGCATACCCCTAAAATATGCCTTCTTGATAAGGCGTTCTGTCAGCACGGCAGCCTCACGTACCCTCTCTTCAAATATTTTGTGTGTGAGGGGCACCCAATCAGTAGAAAGATGCCTTAAAGGGATCTGTGCTACAGCAGATTGATCAGGCGAGGATATTGTAACTTAATTATAGTTTCTGAAGTCCAGAGTAAAAATATCAAGGTGCATAAAAAGCAATCTTTAAAGTGTTACCACAGAAAAGTGTGCTGGCATGAAAACTTGTGTTTTTATCTGTATGTGTGCAGGTATTGAATGACACCTGGGTGTCGTTCCCCTCCTGGTCAGAAGATTCAACCTTTGTTAGCTCCAAGAAGACTCCTTATGAGGAGCAGCTGCATCGCTGTGAGGATGAAAGATTTGAGGTTTGTGCATCTTAATGTTAGCGTTTTTAACAAGTAGTAAATATATTTGGTGACCCCGAGGATGTTTTATTCTTAAACATATATATCGCGTGGTGCTAAGCTTTAGAAGATGCCCTCTAAAAGCCGTCTCTAACACTTATTCTTTAGTTGGATGTTGTTCTGGAGACAAACTTGGCCACCATCAGAGTCCTAGAGAGTGTCCAGAAGAAGCTTTCTCGCCTCTCACCAGAGGACCAGGACCGATTCAGATTAGACGACTGCCTGGGCGGCACCTCTGAGGTCATCCAGCGTCGTGCGGTGTATCGTATCTATGGCGACAAAGCCCCTGAGATCATCGAGGGACTGAAGAGGAGTCCTGCTACTGCTGTGCCTGTGGTGCTGAAGAGGTCAGGACAATCTCTTTATCTCAGAATTCCCCAGTGACGTCTGACATGTGCAGACACTTTAAGCATTATAGCCACAATATTCTTTCATATGCATATGAAATAGCAGGATGTTGAACCAACACATCTAATGTTTACATCACTGTGGCTATAGAAGGAAAACTGTTGATTATACTTCTGTTTACATGACCAGCTGACAGATTTAAGCAAGTGACAATATGATGGGAATATTCAGCTGCTGACAGCGTGAGCAGGATCCTTGTATCAACATGGAGGTCTTTGTGCACCCTGCTACACGAATAGTGCTTTCCGAAGAACTGCCTTTTTCCTTCCAGTCTAACATGTGAAAAAACAAACGCACTGTGGTGACAAAATAGATTCAACTACATGAATGTTTTTTTAGGCGTCAACTTTAAAGCTTTTCTTTCCTCTCCAGGTTGAAAGCTAAGGAGGAAGAGTGGAGAGAGGCCCAGCAGGGTTTCAACAAGATTTGGAGGGAGCAGTACGAGAAGGCCTACCTGAAGTCCCTCGACCACCAAGGAGTCAACTTCAAGCAGAACGATATGAAGGCCCTGCGGTCGAAAAGTCTTCTTAATGAGATTGAAAGCATCTACGACGAGGTAAACACTCCTCTATTCACGACCTTGAATGGTGATGAAAAGATAGCGAGGTGTGAAGCCTGATATAGCAGTCCTGCATAATCGCTTTTGTATGATCATAAGAAGAGTCAGACTCAGTGAGAGGGTATAAAAGCGTTCATTATAGTGTAACCTGACTATTATCCTCTCACATTTTCTAAAATTTAAAAAGATCATTCTGGTGCTTACAGTTCATCAGTCAGGTGCACAACATGACTGAAGTTTCACATTTGACATTTTAACTTGTTCAAACTTCTGATGGTTCTTTAGGATTTCGCGTCCACGTTGACGTTACTAAAGTGGACCTGTTGAGGTCTGTATACGTGATGGGTAATCCCTATGAGCCAAAATCCCTGGGCAAAGCTCTGACCACCAGCCCCGCCTCCTGCTGTTCAAACCTTTTGTTTGTCATGGACAGCCAATTAGAGGACAGCTAACTTATGAGGAGGGTGGGCTTAAAGGGGGAGGAGCTAAAACAGTTTTTCCAGACAGGAGATGAGTTAAGGGCCTGAACTGAAATAAATTAACATTATTAGGAATTGTGAGTATGCAAAGCTACTCTAGTAGCATTTGTAGTAAGAACAGAGCTATAAAATTTTCCTTAAATGGCTTTGCTCTAACACCAAGGCTCATAATGAAGATGGTGTGTTTCAGTCAAAGGACATTGAGTGCAGGTGGGGGTTTTTTGTTGAAGGGATTTGTCAGAGGTCAGTGAAACCTCTTGGTGTCAAAGGTTTCTGTATTTCTGCTTGGCCTGTAGGAGTTTCCTTCTGCTGTCTGAGTTTCTTCTTTTTACCTCAGCGTCAGGAGCAGAGCACAGAAGAAGGTGGTGTTGGCCAACAAAGCCGTAATGGTTCAGCCTCATCCAGTGAACCTCACATGGTGTTTACTTATGAGGACAAACAAATCCTGGAGGATGCTGCCTCACTCATCATCTACCACGTTAAACGACAACCAACCATTCACAAAGATGACAAGGACCACATCAAACGCATCATCCAGCACTTTGTCCCCGACTTGTTCTTCTCCCGCCGCGGCGAGCTCAGTGATACTGAAGAATGGACGGATGAGGAGGCTGAGCCGGAAGAGGGAGGCGATAAAGGAGGAGGTGGAACCGCCACCACCGCAGCAGGTGGAGGAGGAAATGGTAATAATGCATCAGGAGCAGCAGCCGGCAGTTGTCAGTCTCAACCCCAACCTGTCCAATCACAGTCCCAGACCCAGTCCCAACCGCAGCAGCAGCTCAACGGTGATTCCAGGAGGAGGCGCTGCAGCCCATCCCAACCTGCAGAAAACGAAGCCTCGACCACCTCAAGCAGCATAAGCCAGCCTGCTGGATCCACACCGACCCCGGGGTCTACACCTATGGAGATGAGCTCGGGTGCAGCCGGGGAGAAGGTGGACCTTCGTGACCCCGAAGCAGAGCACCAAAAGGAGCTGGATGGTGTCTACAACCTGTTTTTTGTCAACAACAACTGGTATTTCTTTTTGCGGCTGCACCAGACTCTGTGTTCGCGGCTGCTGCGGGTTTACCGACAAGCAGAACGGCAGCTGCTGGAGCATCGAGCTGAGCAGAGCAGAGAGAGGCTGCTGATGGCAGAGGGACGGAGGGAAAAGGCGTGTGACCTCGCTATGGAGCTCCGCCTCAAGCAGCCCAGTAAGTCCAGTCTATGTTTGCAGTTACTCACATCTTTACAGTCGTCAGGTGTTTGATTTTTAAGTGGGGTTGGTCAGCTGTGATGTAGACAGGTAAGCTCAGTGTGGGTGTCTTTATTCCAGATCACTGAGCAATAATCACACGCTGTAATATACAAGTTACTTCATCAAGACGATTAGATAATTAGCTTCAATAAATGTGCACTGAATCAGAATGTGCTTTTAAATTGGTGTCAGTCACACTGTTAAATAAGATTAATGTTTGCTAAAGGGAATGATGTTCCAGGTATGTTGAAACATTTCTCAGTGTTTAAAACAGCACGGCAATAAAATAACGTTTGAAAAATGATCGTTCTACTAATGCTACGTGTCAACCTTTATTTAGTTGACTTTGATCAGAATCTGAGTGTTGTAGTAGCGTTGTTGTGTTTTGTTTAGGGAAGAAATCTGTGGTGAAAGACTTTTTGATGCTCTGAACAGATTTGCAGGACCTGTATGGACCAGTTAAAGGCACTTTTCTAAAAGTCTGTTTAGGACTAGGTTTACTGGTTATCAAAAACAAACTAAATTCTTGTTCAGCATATTGCAAGCTGTACATGTAGAGTGTCCTAGGCCACAATATTACATTCCTTGTAATATAAGACACAGAAAAGCCTCTTGTTTGAGAAACTTTCAAATATTTAGTCATTTTAACCGACAGTTTCTGATAACTGACTTGTTGCTGCAACCCTTCTTCAGATCAGAAGAATCTGTTCTTCAAACACACATCAGGCCTGCCTTTTGTAAATAACTGCTTTTGGTTGCTGGGACAGGGTCTCCACTAGGCCTGCACAATAAATCGAACTGATCAAAGAAACCCCTTTACACATTTGACCAGTCGAATAGAGCCCTTCACGGCATTAACCAATCAAATGGATTAGAGGCCCGCCTCCTACTCAGGTGGGGAGCGAACAACGCTGCAGCAACGAGTCAGAGTTGTAATGGCTGAGAGCGAGACACATGACGAGAACGCTACTGACTATGAACTCGTGGCTAAAAAAAAAAAAATAGTACCTCGCTTATTTGGAGGTACTTTGGATTTGATAAAGACGACGTTCTCCAAACACAGGTGCTCTGCAACACTTGCCGAACACTCGTGGCAACCACCAGAGGAAACACGACTCCACCATCATCTTCAACACAACCACAGAGAACAGTTTGAAGAGTTCCAGAAAGACAGGGCTAGCCAAACAAAGGTTGCTAACGTTAAGACAAAGAGCGCCGCAGTCCAACAGCCGTCTCTGTATCCGAGCTTTTCAAGTGGAACTCCTTATGAGAAAACGTCGAAGCGCTACAAAGAAATAACAGAGGCCATTACACATTTTTTTGGCTAAAGACATGATGCCTATAAATACAGTTAGCAGAGACGGCTTCACCAGTCATAAAGTGGACCGGAGATACCGCATCCCCTCACGAAACTACTTTTCCCATGTCGCCATTCCACAAATGTACGAAACATGCCGCAAGACCGTCACGTTTGAACTGAGCCAAGCTGAAAACTACGCAACAACTACAGACCTATGATCAAGTCGTACAACGCAGCCATATATGAGCTTCACAGTGCACTTCCTCACCGAAGACTCTGAACTGAAAACACGGTGTCTAGAGACTGTGTGTTTTCCAGACTCTCACACTAGTGAAAATACAGCCCGTGTATCACGTGAGGTGCTGGCCAGCTGGGATCTTAAAGAAGACCGACAAATGTGTTATGTTTATTCAAAACGAATTCTAGAGACCGGGAAGGATGTCTTTGAGAATTCAAGCCTCAGACAGTTTTTATGGGGGCAATGTTTCAATGTTAAAGTGCACTTTGGTGTTACTCTGCTAATACAGCAGCTTTCTTTAAATAAAACTGTTGCAGTAAAACAGAAATTATGTATTTGTTTTTTTGTTTTGCTATTTATTTTATCGCAAGTCATATCGTTATCGCAATATTGATCACAGTTATCGCACATCGCAGGTTTTCCTAGTATCGTGCAGCCCTAGTCTCCACTGCACATCCACACGGATGATTTAATGAGAAGCTGCTCTAACAAAAGTGCTGTCCTTCCCCTTCCACAGGTGAGGTGGAGTTAGAGGAGTATTACCCAGCTTTCCTCGATATGGTGCGCAGTTTGCTTGATGGCAACCTGGACTCTACACAATATGAGGACACGCTGAGGGAGATGTTCACCATCCACGCCTATATCGGCTTCACCATCGACAAAGTCATCCACAACATCATCCGACAGGTAAACAGTTTCACACGCAGGTTAATTCTCTAAGTCCCGTGACTCTGTAATGTGAACACTGGCATATTCTAATATTTACCTTTCTGACTAAAGTTGCAGCACCTGGTGAGCGACGAGGTGTGTCTGCAAGTGGTTGAGCTTTACCTGGCCGAGAGGAAACGAGGGGCAGCCGGGGGAAACCTGTCCTCACAGTGTGTTAGAGCAGCTTGGGAGACCAGCTACCAGTGGAAAGCTGAGCGAGTGATGGCCGAAGAGAACTGCTTCAAGGTGAGCGCAGTGGATTAAACGCTTGGCCCTGACACACAGCTGTTGTTTGAAGTAGTGAAACTATTTCAGATTATCCTTCTCTGCAGTAAAAATATGCTGCTCTGCGATTTCACAGGACGGTAAAAATTTCAGAAGACTAGATGTACCCATAAAAGGAAAGTGCATCACTTAAGCTGTTTTTGTAAAGGAATGTTTTACGGACAGCGATCGTGATTGTAGGAAAACAAAAGCCAGCTCACTCCTCCAGTCCAAGTATTTTTTCCCCCAAGGATTCATTCTTTACATTTTTCTCGTGCTGTCGAGGCCTTTGGTGCAGTCGATTGAAATTTCACCTTCCAACTAATGACTGAGATTTAACTACGTTTTTGTGGACCTGAAATTATTTTATGACAGCCAGCTGTACCACAGCGTGATAAACACGTTTACACTTCAATGTAATCAGATGCTACCTTTCTCTGGTACTAACGCTTTGATAACAGCTGTTGAATACTTGATTACCGGTTGTAGAAGAATGGAAATGCTTTTCTGGGATCCAAACAGTTTGCTTGCTTTGTTTGTTTTTTTTAAAGATGTTATTGTTCAATTGAGAAAACAGCACAGTGTTCAGTAATTTTATCTTTTTAAATTTTAATTTTATCTGCATGCTAGGGATGAGAAACGCTGTACTACTGACCGCACAGTATAACACTTTTGTGAGGAGGGTGGGGGGAGATGTAGTGTGTTATTGTTATTGGGGCAGGGATAGCTCAGTAGGTAGAGTGGTGGCCCCATGATCGGAAGGTTGGTGGTTCGAATCCACTGAACTGCTCCCCTACACACTGCTCCCCGGGCGCCCGATGGCTGCCCACTGCTTCACTGGGTGAACGGGTTAAATGCAGAGAGGAATTTCCCCACGGGGATCAATAAAGTATACTTTCTTAAATGATGTGTATAATATGGCACAGTTCTACTGAGAACCAAGAACGCTACAACATCTCGGCTTCTCTTTGGTTGGGTGCAGACTGTTTTTAATTTCTCTCCCAGATATCTGGATGCTGCTGTCCATCTTTGACTCAAGAGGAATTCATTGCGTTTATGTCCATTCGTGCAGGAACTTTACTACACAGAGCAAAAGATTTTGTGTGTGAAACAATGCAGATGTGCTTGTGTGCATTTCTACCAAAACAACACAAACCTGATGATGATGTTGTAGGTAGACTGATGGGAAATGAGCCAGAGCTCGGTTCAAAGCGGACGGAATATAAAAAAATGATCCGAACAGCAGAATGAGAATCACAGACAGTTTTGATTGTTTCTAACACTGTTTGCTTCACTACAAAGACGTTCAATGAAGGTGAACCAACACCAGCCAAAAAAAACCCCATAAAGGCCTTCAGTAGACTAGTTGCTCCAAATATGTTTGGTGCTGCCCCTCAGTGACCGTACACAGCTATAACATTCAGACTGTGCACAGCCACGTGGGGCCTTTAGTTTGGGAAATTACAGTCAAGTCGGGGCGACCGTGGCTGAGTCGTGGGTTGGGAAGCGCATCTGTAACCGGAAGGTCGCCAGTTCAATCCCCGGGCTCTCTGTCCTGGTCGTTGTGTCCTTGGGCAAGACACTTTACCCTACCGCCTACTGGTGATGGCCAGAGGGGCCGATGGTGCGATATGGCAGCGAATGAATAGTAGTGGCATTGTAAAGCGCTTTGGGTGCCTTGAAAAGCACTATATAAATCCAATTCATTATTATTATTATTATTATTATTATTATTATTAAGTAATTGTTTGAATAAAGCAGAGGCCTTTGTCACACGTTTGGGTCATAGTTTTGATTCAGGTGTAGGGAGGTCATTCAAACATGGGTGTTTTGTTTTTGTCATCAGGTGATGTTTATTCAAAACAAGGGTCAAGTGACAATGACCATCGAGCTGCTGGACACTGAGGAGGCCCAGGCTGATGACCCGCTAGATGTTCAGGTAAACACTTATTTATTAACAATTTCTAAACTTGTTTACATGCCAGAAACTTGGAAATGAATAACTGGACTTTGATTAAACACGCTGGAACTTTCCTCTGTTAGTGCCTGTCGAGCTACATGGAGCAGTTTGTAGGAACAGAGTCCAGTCTGTGCTCTCAAGCAGAGGGCTACTTCTTCAAGCCCGTATTTCTGCCCAGGTATGACAGATGTTTCTACTGTTTCTACTTATGTGGCAGTATAAATAACAGCAGAATAAAGGTGTGACAGTGGAAATGAATCTGTAATATATTATATTTCATTATACTTGGAAAGAGAAACCAAAGTGCATTTGAATTCCTGCACACCTTCTGCGTTACGTGCCTTATTTTTAATAAACGTTGTGCTGTGATGGTGCATTTCTTTTGTGTATTAGACTAGACAGAATTTGTTCAACTAAAAATCAAGTAAAACTTACAAAACTGTGTCCCCAAATAGATTTTGATTGATTTCATGTTTGGCTCGTCGTGCCTCAGCTGGTAGCATTATGGGAACGCTCTGTTAAAGGTATCTGATGACAGATCTGCTGTCATCTCAGATAACATTTGTAAAGATCAACAGGGTATAACGGATGTCTTTCAGGAACCCTGAGAATACGTCAAGGCAGTTTTTTGTAATCCGCACCGTGTCTCCATTTTTTTTCAGGAACCTGCGCCGTTTTCGCCGCTGGCAAGTGCGACAGGTGGAGGCGATGCGCTGCAGGAGAGAGTGGCACCGCCAGCTGGGCGTGGAAAACGCCGGCAGTCTCGACTGTCGTTTTAAACTCAACACTCACAAGATGGTGTTTGTCATGAACTCTGAGGACTACATGTACCGCAGAGGGGCCCTCGTCAAGGCCAGGAAGGTAGGCTGGCATCTAAGTTTAAATTTAGACATCCGTCCTCCGCGTGGGTCTCGCCAGAGCTCTGCTGAAGAAAAGAAATCCAACCCTGCTAGTTTTCTGCTTGTTAAATCCGGTTTTGTCTCTCAGTGACAAGTCTCTGACAGTTTGTCTTCTTCCTTCACAGTCGCAGCACAGAGTGGCAGCGAGCCAGCACGAACGCTTCGACAAGTGGCACCAGAGCTGGCTGACCAATCACGTTACAGCCTCGGCTGAACGCTCCGTACAGAACTGGCTAATGGGCGAAGACGAGGAGGATCTCATCCCCTGCAAGACTACCTGCCTCTCGACTGAAGTGAAGGGGCAGATGGTCAACAGATACCAGGTTCATTACAGCGGTAGCAAAGCCCCTTCTTCACCGTAGAGGCCTGCACAGAGGTGGACAGTAATGCGCGCACACACACACAGGCACACACACACACACACAAGTAAATGCATGAATGCAAAGGACATACGTACACTAAACACAGACATAAACAGCTGCAGTCGTGTCTCCACGACGTGCTCGCTCACTCACTCTGACTCACGGATGAAGAAACTGGCAGAAACGCAGTGAGTCAGTGAGCGAGCGAGAGGAGTGACGATGTGGGGACGAGGGCCAACAGACAGTGAAGTAATCAACGAGAGCCAGCTCGGCCCTGATTGGCGGCACGAGTGGAACGCACCGGGACGAACGGAGTTCATCACCCTCAGCATCTTCATCATTCAAGCTTCTGTGGTGGCAGTAACGTTAATAAGGCTGACGGCTGAGTCAGCTGATCAGGTGAGGACTCATGAGATCATGGGATTTGTTTGAGAAATGTGAATGTCTGTTTGTTTCTTTTTCTTTTCTTTTTTTTTTTTAAGTCAAATGTAGTTTTTAGCCTCTAAAGCCGGAGAGCCTGCCTGTGGGTCGGTTGGTTGGTTTCTGTGTGTTTATATGGGGAGATTATGGTAAACGTGTGTATGTATGTGTATCCTGCTCTCTTCATTTTTGTCTAATTGTAGGCCCACTGCAGGCTCTGCAACTATAGTAAATGCGTTATTACTGTATGTGCATATATATACACACACAACAGGGATCCTGTATTTTTATATATGCATCTACACATCTAAAGATCATGTGGTTCTCTACAGTGTTTGCTGTCAGCCAACTCTTGATGTTTGTTGTTTATTTTTTTGTATTTCCCCCTTTTTTGTGTTGTAGCTAAACAAGTTATCACTGGGGCAACAATGAGTCCTTAAGATTAATTGGTTTAATATTAATGAAGATCAAATTATGTATCATATTCATCACCAAATGTTTAATTTTGCATTGTTCTTTTTTTGCATACTGACATTGAAAATAAAATCGAAATATCAGTGTTAAAATAGAATGTATAACATTTATCCTGTATCAGTTATCATAAAATAAACAACCTAGTTGTGAACTTCTTAGATGTTGACTAGCAGCTTGTTTGTCGTTGAGTTTAACCAACACAGCCTCGCCGACGCAAATCAGTCACTGTTGAGGAGTGTCTGTGTGCGCAGATGGAGCCTGTAAAGAGGAGATAATCTGACAGACCAAAAAACCTGGAGCTCAAACGACAATGGTAGAAACCTGCAGCTGCTTCGATAACTAAAGAGTCATTTATTTTTAAAGGTATGTGCAAAAGTTTTGACAGTCACAAAACACAATCGGTTGTCATTTCTTAGTGGAAATCTATGAAAAATGCCAAAGATGAAACAGTTTGACAGGCATGGAATAGTAACAAACTAAGTGATCAGCAAAGAATATCTGTGTCATTTAGAAAATTGAGGAAACTAGATGAGTAAAAAAGAGAAGTGGTCTACAGAAAACCGCATACAGTAGATGACCTGAAACAGGACCTGAGAGAAAATCTGGCCCTCCAGTTGATCCATCTACTGTTCACCAAAGCTTGGTTAGAAATGGCTTCAGAGAAAATATGGATATAAAGAAGCAATTATTAAGGACGGGAACAGGGCTGAGGTATGCCCAATTACATAAGTACTGGAGCAAAAATCAACAGCTGAGGCTGAATTTGACTTTTTGGGTTAAAAATCCTTGTCTTTATGCCCAAATATGGCTATAGGCTGTGTCACGATCTGAGGCAGACTGAAGCCAGTGGTGTTGGGGATCTTGTCAAGCTTGATGGATTGATGAACAAATAAAAGTGCCACCAGATTTTAATCATGTAAAACCATCTGCAAGGCATCTGATTATTAATGGCTTCATTTTTCAGCATGACAGTGACCCCAAACATACTGACAGTGCAGTAAAAGCATAGCTCAACAGAACAAAGGCAGCCAACATCCAAAGAAGAGCTCTGAACGTCCTTTAAGGAGCCTGGAGAACTATTCCTGAACACTTACAGAATTAAGAGAGTTCAGACTGCGGTGCCAAATATTGACTTTAAGCTCATTAGAAATGCACAAACTCTGTGTTTGCCTTTTACACTGTTTGTACAAGCTTCAATAAATTACTGGACCGATTTCCCATTTTCGGAGCAAAATGGAAAGAAATGAGACTTTTGCACAATTCTGTATTTAAATAAGAATAATCATTGTCCGCTTTTCCAACAAAACAAAATATAATGGGTCCGGTAGTCGGTAGTTTTGTTACAAATTAAATCATTAAATGATCCTCAGATGTATCTGGGTAAACTGGTCACATGACACGCAAACACTGACGCAGTGCCGCGGTGGCTTCCAAAGTTAGAAATAAACTTTTTTTTCCCTGAAGGGGAGAAAAACTGCTGCGATGCTTCAGCTGGATTATGAGAGCTTTTACATGATGATTCAACAAAGTTCACCGTGTTCTCCTTTGATTTTTGTGGGGGCTTTCTTTCTGCCAACAAGCGTGATTTTCATGCTTCTCAATGATTCATTTCTCCTGGTTGGCACGCTGAATGTGACGGCGTCTGTCTGCCCGCTGGGAATTAAAAGAAAGAAAGAAAAGAGAGAAAGACCTCAAATCCCCAAAGGCTGCCAGCGCTGTTGGACAGACCTACATAAGCGCAAGAGCGGGTGAAGAATCAACTTCAAAACCGCACAATACAGTGCAGACATGAAACGAGCACGAATCCTAAAATGCAAAAGGAACCAAAGAACACTGTTAAAGTGCAGAAACTAACCATAATGCATGTGTGCTGAGGTTTATTTCTATATTCACAGAGCTGCATCGGGGCCCCGCTGCAGGGTGGAGACGCAGATCGCAGATAAAGGTTTGCAGAACAGAATATGCAACCGCGGTAAAGTGAGCCGTCATTTGTGAGCCGCGGTCAAGCCAGCCGCCTCCTATCCGCCGCATAAATTTCCTTGCGCTTTTACACCAGTCTTTACGGTAGCGCCTTTTCGCTTTCTCGTTTCATCAGTCCATAAAACCTTAGAAAAACCAGTCTTGAGATATTTCTTGGCCCAGTCTTGACGTTTCAGCTTGTGTGTCTTGTTCAGTGGTGGTCGTCTTTCAGCCTTTCTTGAACTGAACATAAGTTCCCTGCAATTTCTGAAGAATATTACAGTAAATCTGGCTGAAACTTGGCCCAGACGTACAGCAGGTTTCCCGGAGGAGGGATGTGTTGAAAGTTGGACCTCAACTACTCAGGATGACTTTTAATGAATTTCTGACATTTCCATAATTGTATTGACTGTATCGGGCTGTTTCATTGTAATTTGTGTGCGCGCATGTGCGTGCGACTGTTCGCGCGCGCGCACGTGTGCGCGGGTTTAGGCTTTAAATCGGCACATAAAGCGAAAAGGCGCTACCGTAAAGACTGGTGTAAAAGCGCAAGGAAATTTATGCGGCGGATAAGAGGCGGCTGGCTTGACCGCGGCTCACAAATGACGGCTCACTTTACCGCGGTAATATGCACCGGCGGTTAAAAGAAGAGTCGAGAGGCCAAGTGAGCTTTAAAAATAATCGTGGTTTATAAAACCCAGATATGACAGGATCACCAAAGTGTATACAGAAATACAAATACCATCAGAAAAACCATCATAGAACAGCGTTATACACTCGACATGTACAAACTACTTTGTAAAAGGGACTCGGGGAGGATGGTTCAGCATGTAAGACATTTTCCCTTCATGTCTCTTTAAGTCACATTTAGCCACAATGTAGTTATTCTGTCATCTTTTTCAATTTTAAAGTATCTTATCAAAGTAGAACATCCATCTACCAAACTACAGTTACTATCACGTTCAGCTAGTTTAGAGAAAAGGGTACAAACAACATCGATATCGAGCACTTTAACATCGTGAAGGTTTCAGCAGGCAGTGAAAACAAAACCTTCACTCGTGAGGGGAAAAAGAGGGATGTCAGGGCTTATCATCGTGTAACATCTGTACAAAATCACCCTGTTTTTTGTTTTTGTCAGCGGGTTACACACACTGAACATTTCAGACAGACACTAATCACTAAAACATCTGTTTTTCTCACATCGAAGCACCTTGAAATGCTTCCAGTGAGCAGATAAAGATCCTTCATTAGTTTGATCAGATATTCAAGAAGTACACGGTGGATCAGTTTAGCGGTATCATGTTGTTGTGGTGTGGGTCCTCCCCGGACTGGGATCTCGTCCTGTGCCCTCCCACGGCACTCTGCAGGGCGACTAACAACGATAGATATGATGTCCACAATATTTCCATGCACATTCACAAATGTACGGACAGCGCCGCAGCTTGAGGACGCTGGAGTCCCCCCACCTCGTCCTTCTCCTCGAGCCCCGTTTATATCTAAATACGAAGGAATCACCAACAAGGTACGACTGATCACGTTCTCCATCTTTGTGGATTCGTTTTTTTCTTCTTCTATTTTTATACAAACACGTTTCAACAGATTTACACATGGAGGGGAAAAGTGCGGGACTGTGAACGATCAAAAATCTCCTCGTCGCCTCCAAAATACTGTTTGCTCTGGAGCAGAAATGGCAACGTATGAAATCAATCATTGTCAGTGGCTACAATGATTACTAATATACACATTATGTCAAATAAATTAACATCTATGTACAATGTAAAACAAAAAGCAGCATGCAGGCAAGACAACGGAGCCTTTTTACAAAACTATCTGCTGTAGTGTTTGTGCTCTCTGACACAAGAGAGGCAATGCGTGCGTGTGTGTGTGTGTGTCATGTTTAATGTGTGTATAAAGTCATGCTGTGTGTTTAAACGGACAGACGCTCCATCCACCTTCTAAACTCTAAACAGATACGGCACAGTTTGACTTTCCAGCTTTTTCAAGTTCACATTAATTAAGCTCATTGCACTCGGAGGCTTTTCAGCCTTTCAGCCACTGTGAGGAGGAAAAAAGAAAAGAATCAGAAACAGGAGACATTTCTGTAATAAGCGGTCTTGTAGTTCCCTGGGCTTTGTCTCATGACTAGTGGGTGGTGACACAGCGTAGCCACGGGGAGGAACAGCAGAGCGAGAGGGTCAAACACGCACACGTAGACGCCAGCGTTTCTCGGACAGCCAGGGGGCCTTTCACAGGAGAAGCTCGAAACTTAAACCAGTAGCTGGTAATAGCATTGGCCAGACACGCGGCGCACTTACTTCAAAATGTAACAGTAACAGCTGAGATAAGTGAAGCAACGCTTAAGCTCAAGTGTGTGTTACACAAGCAAAGACACCTGATTGTTCTCGTGGCACGAAATTGTCACAGATCGCGGATAATGCGCATTATCCACGATCTGTGGATCTGACATGATCTGTAACCATGGTTACTGTTGTTACAGCCTTAGATGCGAAGGGCTCGGGTTTAAGCTCGGGAAGAGAGCGGGATCACAGAGGGCTTCTAGCATCATCCCAAGCAAGAGCGATTGCAGCAGAAAGAGCATCCGGTGTAAAATCTGCACCAAATCAAGCATGCAGATCCATCCGCTGCGGCGTCCCTCGGGAAATAAAGCCACAGCCGAAAGCTTCATTGTTAAAGAGCTGAGAACGAGCTTATTAAGTGTTCGACCACTGCCAAGTCCCCTGATGGCCTTACATGCAGCCGAGTTTTGTTTTTGTTATTAATCATTATGGATTTTATTGCCCGAACGAAACGACCGTTTACCTGCCGCTGGATGGAAAACCACCAAATCTGGCAACACCGCCGTCAGTAATCACGGGAATTCTGTTATTTTGGATGGGAGGCGAAACATCTTCATCAACATAAAGAATCCCAGTCGCCTAATTTTCAACCATTACTCAAGACTAACATGGTCCGGAGAACCAATGCAATCATATTAAGACAAGATGTAAAGACATGATCCGGCACATCGGTTTTAAAACTGACGGGACTCACTGAGCTCAGTGAAATCTAAAAGTGCTCCACGGTTTACGTGGGCCGCGTTCCAGAGAGCAGGTTTAGTGAAAACTGGAGTGAAAACTCTGGATTTGATGTTTTAGAGACGGGATTAATCTAAACATCGGGTCAGTTACCGGGGCAACAGACTCTCTATAATTAAACTGCTCACTGACAGATTTCCTTTAAACTTTTAAGGTTTTCTCATTCGTGCAGTCAGTCTTAAAGCACCAAGGGGGGCAGAAGCTGGTCCTTACAAACAGTCCAATCCCATTTATATGTTAGCTCGTTGTTTATGATGGCTAACGTGGCTGCTTTCATAATAAATCTGTCATCAGTGTAACAGCAGAGTCAGCGACCACGGGATCCCACGGATTTATTGCCGGCTCTGCTCTATAGGATACATCCTTCTAGCTCTGTGGGCAGTCAGGAATCTGTCAGGTTGTCCATGAGATGCCCTGCACCGATGCCTGACAGTGCGCACTACTGTAGTAATCACTTTCATTAGCTTTCACGTTGGAGATGACAGGAAGATTTCAGCATCTTCAGCGACTTTCAGGTTCTGAAAGCATTTTAAAATAAGTTTGAGAACCAGGACAAATCCGGAGTATCTGGATGAATTCAACTGAATTGAATTCAATAGATGTCTACAGATCATTTATTTTCTACTGTAATTGTGCCAAACTCAGATATATTTTGGTTGGATTCAGTTTAAGTAAAGAATGACTGAGTGGACAATGCTGACTTTGTTTTTCATTTACTTTTATGCTAAATGTCGTAGCCCACAGTCAAACCCATTATTGGCTGATGAGCGCTGCACTGATCACGGCTTAGTTTCCTCACACTCAGAGTTGATTTGAAGCAACTCCGATCAGCTTGTTCTGGAGCCGAAAACCTAGAATTTGTTGAACCTGCTTTCTGGAACAGGACCGAGCTGATCAGCTGTACCTCTGCTTATGTTACTGTGATCTCCAGCCTGCAAACTTCAATCTGCTTTTAAACGTTTGGTTTTTATATCAGTTGGCAGGCTTGTTAAAGGAAGCTACCCCAGCCACAGTCACATTCATAAAAAATAAAACTTTGGTAATTAATGTAAAGAAAAGCCACGCATGTACATTTGCTGCAGTTAACAGGGCACGTTCACGCACTAATTAGAGGTCGGGGATAACCGAGGGTCCTAACTCTGACCTCGTTAAAAATGTGGCACAAGTTCAACCATGAAAAACATTCCAAACATTATAAAACACATCAACAATCAGATGCTCCAACTAGTCTGACTAGTATAAACAACAATGTAAAAGGACTTAACAACTACAACAGAGTCATAATGCACATCAAATATTACAAAGGAACTTCACAGACTTAGAAATGTTTGAATCAAAATTTCCCTTTTTGTGTACAAGTACAAGATTTTGTGTAATAAATGCACTTTTCCTGCAAGTGCCTCCAGGGTTGTGATTGCACACTGATGTTATTACAACTAAAAAATATTAAAAATTAAAAAAAAAAAACAAGGAGAGAGAGAGATGGTGTATAAAAAGAATCAACAAGCTGAAACCAGTTGATTTGTTCTGATATGCTGTGATATGCGTGCAGAGTCCTTCCTCAGGTTTGTGTTTGTTAGTCTTTTGATTGGCTTTGTCTTCTCCCTGTTGATCCTAGTGTAGGTGTGCAAACAGTCGTCGGTAGCCTATTTTATGCAGCGTCTTCTAAACAAATTCAGGAAATAAAAGAAGAATCTACAGAAAAGTAAACAACAGATATTAAAAAAAGTCCGTTTAAAAAACAGAAGAGGATAATCCCCGGGCAGTGCGGTCTTATCTCGCCGGTTATGTGCAGAAGGTTTCCCTTGATGTCTGTCCATCTGTCTGACTGTGTGGCTGTTTGTCTGGGTGGCATTAGCTCTCTCCTCACCTGCAGCGATATTATACTATACTTGTGCTTCAGCGGGTCTATCTCTGTGTGTGTTTCTACATTATAGGTGTGTGTGTGTGTTGTTTCCATACTTATAAAGACCAACTGTACTTACAAGGACGTAAAGATGAGGTAAGTTTCCCAGAGGTGAGGACAGTGACTGATGGTCCTCACTGCTTTAAAGGTTTCGAGACTGAAGGGTAGGCCTGCGCGTTAACACTACGAGGGAGGAGCTTTGAGGTCAGGCGTTAGCGAACGAGGTCTTTATAAGTACAGTGTCGTAAAGTGTGTGTTTGTGTGCGTGCGTGTGCCGATGCTGTGGACTCAGCTGAAGGCCTCATCGTCAGTATCTTCAATTAGCACCTTGGTGTCCTTCTTCGATCTGAAATAAAGACGATTAAAAAAAAATCAGACGTTATCTGACAAAACCGAGACTTCATTTCACGTTGCGTTACTTATACATTACTAACTATTTAAAACAACTGCATGGACTGCTTTTTCATGCACTCAGTTCAGTATTGTCTTCACACAAGTCCAGACACTATGTGGGCAGCAGCACCGGGCCACCTGCAGGAGCCATGCAAACCCATGCCATGAAGCTCCCGGTGCACAGTTACTGTGCTGATGTTAATGGAGGTTTGTGTAACACTGTGTAACACTTTGTGACTTTAATTCAGACAAAGGCATATACAGCATTTTACAAATTTATCAGATCACCTGTCATAAAAAGAAGAAAACACATGTCACAGTAATATTTTTTAAATCATATTTTACTTCTCTGAGAAGTTGGAAATTAATCAAGAATGACACTCAGCCACTAAAACTACTTTTGTGTTCAGGAATGAAAGTAAATCAGTGTCATTTTACATATTCATAAAAAAAAGTTTTTTGTAAAACAGCAATAATTATATTGTCGCATTAAAATGTATAATTTCTGCACATACGATTGGATTTTTGGTATCTCTTCATAGCTCAAACACCAGGATGTGGGAAAAGTTAAGTTCAGATCCTGGGTTTCCTTGATTGCTCAACATAAGGGACCTCAGCTGTACAGCCTCGTAATGCAACATCTGGATACTTCCTCTACTGAAGGAACAACTGTTTTTTTCAATTTCAAATGGGTGTCGTATCTTTGAACACATTTAATTAATGAAAAAATGTTCAGTGTGACAGTTTTATAATCTCCAGGAGCAACGACGAGGAATGTGTAATCCTTCCATGTCTGATGTTTAATAGAAGTATAACTTCTTTCATCTACAGTAATACCAGCTCTGCACTCGTCTTCAAAGTGAAATAAAAGTGCACAATGTCAGGCACACACGTGGTTTCTTACTGTGAGGTGGACAGCAGGGGGCGTCGGAGCGACAGGCTGTGGGACCTCTTCCAGGTCTTCTTGCCCGAGCGGTTCCGGACTCCGTCCTCCTGGTCCATCATCTGTTCCAGCAGCGTCTGGTCGTCAGCGTTGAGCGGCGCCACAGAGATATCCCGGACCGCACGAAACTCACCGCAGTTGTTCAGGTGCTCGTTCTCCAGACGGAAGAAGTTCCACACAAAGCGCCTGCAGTGAGGAAGGTGAGGAGGACGACACGAGTCACCGTGGGTGCTCTGCGAAGCTCGTCGTAAGGAACAAACTTTGCTCAGACCCACCTGAAGACCTCAAGAGGAGCCAGCATGGTGGCCAAGATGTCGCCCACAGAGTTGATCTTGGTCGTTGTGATCAGAGAAATCTGGATCGTCCAAGCAAAACGCAGGATCACATCTTCCACAATAGCACAGTAGTAGTAGGCCTGGACACAGAGCAGACGGGGTTAGTGTCTGTTTGGGTGGGACGGGCACGGGGATTAAACCAGACGCTACCTTATGTGGATAAACGATTTCTTCCCTGAGGAAGATGTTTTCGCCAGCTCCACGATCAAACAGACCCCAGTCCATACGCAGATCCCAGATCAGTGTGTACAGGGAGCTGATGATTGAAGACACAATCAGAAGGTAGAAGAAGGTGTTGGCGTCTGCGTGACTTTGCTCTGAAAGAAAACACACGAACACAACTTGTGTCAGAGGCTTGCATTCAAGAACTCCTCTGGTTTGAGCTGCAGTAAAGAGAAATGCAACAGCATCAGCACACTCAGAGCAGGGTCGCAACTTTTCTATTATCACTTTTACCACTAGAGGGAGCCCTCCTGCCACGAGTAGACCAGCATTGATTGATTGAACAGATACCCTTAGAGAGCTATAACACTTCAGTGTTCACTTTTCATTGTGCCTGCACTAAAATCTGCAGCCCACAGCATAAAAGCAGAGTGTGAAAAGGTGTTAAGGCTCGGTAAAGTAACCAGACTGTTTTTCATTGTCTTTAATCGGAACAGTTTCATATGCAAATAATCAGCGCCAGTTAGAGCGCCACCTAGTGGGAACAGGAAAGATCAAGTTTTGTCCTCTTCACAGGTTCATTACATGCACCCCAAAGGTCGTCTGCATTAACTTCAGGCCCTGGTGATGCCTTACTGTGAAAATTGTGAGTTTTTATTTAAGACCACGCCCTGTTGGCATGGTGATTCGCCGTTAACGGGTAAGCTGCAGATGAGGAGCTGGGAAAGCTTCAAAAGTCACGCCTCGAACGCCATGAAGGCTGTCATGTTTCATTGGTTTTTTTCCCTGGGTGTGGGAAAATGGCTCTATAGCGCCACCTGCAAAATGTAAATGTGGTTTAAATAGTAGTTTTAGGGACTCCTGAAAATGTACATAGCATGTCTGTTTGCACTTTTTATGGGTCAGTTGTGTCAGAGGTCAAGGGGAGCCGAAAACTTTAAATGTACTTATGTGGTACATGTAGTTTCGCCTTTCGCTGCCATGAGGCCAGGTCTCTATTGGAAAAGAAATGTTTAATCTCAATGAGATTTTTTACCTGGATAAATAAAGGACCAACATTTGCCCAGGTTCCTGCAGAGACGGGCACCTACTGGTCAGAGACAGACCCACAGAGGTCTTTGGGCTGTGCCTGGAGAGAACTCATGCAGACATGTGGCACTTTTAACCTTCACACACTCGGATGGATACAGCAAAGAGCACTTATGGGATGCAGCATCCTGCCCAAGGATACTTCCCCATGTAGGTTGGAGGGTTGAACCAGTGACTTTTTACTAAAGGAAGCCGAGACCTTCTTGCTGTAAGGTGATAATGCTAAATAAAACAGGACCTGATGTTATGACTGTAGATTTTATTTCTCTAAAAAACAAAAGTAAGTCCTAAACCCCCCCCCCCTCCTCACTCTGCCTTCTGAGACATGAATGAAGGATTAATCGTGATAATTATTATTAGTTCAAGTGCTCTCAGCTGTGGGCTGTACAACAATCTGCAGTTAGTTTACAGCTGTTTGATGTACTGCGTAATGTCACAGTGTTTTTATAGCTGTGCTCAGCAGCGCCCGCGTGTCTCCGTGGGAGCCGTGCGGATGTGATTTTCTTGTTCCTCAGTGGGCGCCGATGTATAAATCAGCACCCGATGGCCTTTCACATCGACTCGCACAGACACAGACGGCAGCCACCGGGCAGAGATCGGGCTCGCTCTCATTTGTCATAGTCACTGTTCTACGTGCCTCCAGCCTACGAGACGCCAGGGATCAGAGCCGGGACAACAGAGAATTACTGCTGTTCTGTTAGCCGCTGCCTCCATTGTGCTGTTTGCTGCATCAGCTGAGCGACGGGATGGAACCGGTCCCTACGGCCACACCGAGGTCTCCCAGCTGTAGATTAGACTTAGTCCCAGACAACAGACTCTTTTCACTGGAGAATATCCACCGATGTGATTTCCTTTAGCTTTAACGTACTGAGGTATTTAATCCTCCACTCGCTGATGCTGTCTTTCCACAAGGATGGGTCACTGTTGGGCCATTAGGAGGTCAACCATGGTGGGATGGGCATTGATTGAACTGGTCAGGATGGGCTAACGGTGCTTACTGGCTCCTGTCACACACACTCAACCTCTATTTTCTTTTCAAACACACACACTGTTGTTGTCATGGCCAGTCGTGCTGATAAAGACAGAGCACAAAGGCCAGATAACCTTAGATATTGAAACACCATCCAATTCTTCATCTTTCAGTTATTCCCTTTTGGAGCTTCCCACCCCGTCCGTTGCGAGGATGCACACCAGCCCTCCTCTTTTCCTCCTGCCTGATGCATCCACCGTCCCTTCGACTGTATTGCGGTGATTAGAACTTTTGAACTTTCTCCAGAGCTCTCCTCCTCAATCCTATCCCACTGTCCTCGTGCGTCACTCAGCTCGTTCAACTATTTCTTTTTCTCTGATAAAAGCGTTTCAACATTTACATCTTAGAATCATATTTCTCTGTCGTGTCCTCGCCTCCCTCTGGTGTCCTTACTTTCGTGCTACCTGCTGTTCTTCCAACACCCAGAGTAACGTCTGGTGTCTGATGGGACTGCACAGCTGATCTAAAAGTCCACAGCATCATAATTATGCAGGTGATACATTTATTTCATAATAAAGGTGAAAGCAAATAACTTTGCAAACAGCGTATCATCAGCGTTTAAATGGTTGGATATTGTTCCACCTGAAACACTTGACTACATTAGCTGGTCATCACCTTACATGTGTTTTCAGTGGGGCCGATTTCCCCTTTGGTTTTACTATTAAGAGCCCCTGTCATTTATTGCAGCCCTCACTTGTCCAGCATCACCAGGAAGAAGCTTAAAAAGACGAACAGAGACCCAAAAGTACTGGTGCAAAGAGATAACATGATATTTAAAATGAGAGAAAAGTCCAACAATGATATTTCTTTTCTTTAATACCTCATTAATGATCTGATTTATCTTGTGCCCTGCTGGAGAGACTTACAGCCTCACTTTATGAATAAACCATGTAAATGTCATTCGATCAGCTACAACAGCACAATGCAAAGTGTTAATGCATAAGTACAAACAGCCTAATACTTCTGTAGTATTATAGTATTACATGATAACAAATACAGCCCCAGCATCAGTTTCAGGTGCTTTTAGTTTGAATATTTTATAGACATTTTCTGATAATACCTTTGTGTTCAAAGCAGGGTTTAAAACGCTATTTTTACCCTGTTGTCTCAGTGCTTTCAGATAAATCAAGGATCTGAGTGTTTATTCAGCTCAGACTTCTCCCAACCTAATATGATACTTACAGCTTTATTTGAATTATTTTACCTGTTAGCTCCATCTCAACATGTGCACAGGAGATGCACTTTATCAGATTTCCACCTTGTATCTGAATCGAGATGCGCTTCACTGATAATAACAAGAGTCTGCTTTTGGGGTTTGCAGGGGTGAATCAGAGTTCAAACAGATGGCGAGAGAGACTCAAAGCAGAGCTTTTATCTGTTTTCGGTAAACGTGAGTACGTGTTTGACTAGAGCTGTGTCGGTGTGTGTGCTGTGATTCCTGTCCTGATAATGAACGAGGGGTCAGTGCATGAAATTAAGTTGTAAAAGCTGTCAGTTCAGCCTCATCTCTATTCCAGCAGAGTCCAGCAGGCATGCGTTCAGCCCGGGGCAGGTAATTACACTCCTCTCCTCTCCTCCATTACTTCCGGTTTGATATCTTTTAAATATTAGTATCTCCTCCCTTTCATGTCCTCACTTGCCCCTGCTGCACCCTTGCTTTCTCTCCAACCTCTTCGCATTAAATTTCCCATTTTACTTTCCTCTCAGCGGCTATCGCTTCTAAATTTAGGGATTCTTCTCTACAGCCGTCTCAGTCCGTTTCCACCCGTCACCACCACAGTTAACCTCACACAGACCAGCGGGAGTCGTGTTCCTCAAGGTTATTTTAGATGTTTTACAGGATTTGGTGTTACAGATGGAGGGATCTCTTTAAAACCATGCCTGCAGTGACTCTACACTGCACTTTGTGGTTTACCTTTAACATCACATTTTCCCGTCTCCCTGCTAGCACAGGGCTGCGTTTCTCTTTCTGCCCGTCAAACATCGTTTTCTTCTGCCTTTGCCTTCCCTCTGGATAAATCCCAAGAATTTAAATTAGCATTAGGCCTGCAGCTCCTCTGCATCTCAAACAGTGATAAGTCTCAGGCTGCTGTACATAAAGCAGATCCCGTATTGATCCCGAGAAAAGCAGCTGCTTTACTGTCAGGCCTCAGTGCAGCTACACAGTTTGGGAACTCTGCCCACACCAGGAAATCCTCCAGCATCTCTCAGGTTACAGGCCTCAGAGCCTCTGCTGAGATTACAGTTTCATGACAATGTCCAATCAGCTGCTCGCAGCAGTGAGCTGAGCGTTTCCTCTGAGGGGACAAATCTGCTCAGTTTTGCTGAATCACATTAAAAAATATGATTCAACACACACAGATTACTTAATTTCCACTTTGGCCCATACAGACCACAGAGGAGACTGTGCCTCTTAATTTTACAGATTTTGATCAGCAAATGGAAGCACGAGCCAATGGACACCACTCAGTCCTCTATGGAGAATCCTGTGATTTATTTCCTTCATTTTGCTTCCCGGAGGTCTGCGTGGGCCGTTCCAGGAATCGGCGAGGTGATGTGGCAGCGAGGTCACAATGGAAGCGTTAGTGATGAAGGTGACACATCCACTCGCAGGCGCTGGGACCTTTGCCAGATCCCGACTGACACTCCAGACAGCTTTTACAGCTGGACCGAGTGGTGTGAACATGATACCAACCTGCTGTCTTTGCTGTCAGGTCTGCTGGGCGATGCAGGCAGACTTGGCACCGTCCTGTCCGCAGTAAGGCTCCAGCGAATATCAGCGCTAAAGGCTCCTTCGTACACCGACTCTGTATTTTTAGTGTGTCTGAGGCTCTTATTGCTTCTTTACCAGATTTGGATTCAGGTTATTCTGATATTGGCAGCCGCATTCAGCCATCAAAGCCTATTTATGTAGGAAATACTCAAACGATCTGCTCAACAGGCAGTTTCCTCAACCATTTGTTCAACGTCCGTGTCTGTGTCTGTGGAGCCGTCTTCCCACCCTCCTCCTTCACTTAACCAGCGATCAGCCTTGGCCTCCATTATCATGCTGGATGAAAGACAGCTTCATACAGAATAACACATGAAGGGAGGCCATTAGTCTAAGGGTACACAGGCTTCAGACCAGAGGAGGAAGGAGGATATGGTTTAATGGACGCCTTTCCTACTGAGATGGAAGAAAAAAAAAGAAAAAGAGGCCTGTCTCTCCTTCTGGTTCATCCAGTATCACTGACGGTCAGCTTAGGAAGCAAATGCACTGATTTAAATTTAAATCGAAGAGAAAAAAGCCAAACCGAGAAATAGCATTTAATGATTTAAAAGGTTGCAGATGAAGTTTCCTTGCTGGCATTTTGCTGGAAAATAAATATATCGGACGAGCAAAATGCCAGCAAGGGTTTAAATAGAAAAGCAGCTTTGAAAGGAGACGTGTGAACAAATATCTGCGATGCAGACGGGAAATGCAAAGCTGCGTGCTAAAGAGATGCTTTTACTGCCCGAGCGTCTCTGAACATGAATTCCTTTGTGATTTGGCTTCTGAATCAGAATAATTTTAATCATTTCAGGGTAATTACGAAGCTGTTACGGAGAGAGTGACTCGACTATTAATGCTAACCGCTCTCTTTTTACATCCAACCTGCTCGTAATTTCAAATCTCTGCTTTTTCTTTTTAAATCCTCGACTTTCACCGATCTGCTGCCTCTCCTCTGTCTGACCTCCTGAACCGAGAGCAGAGCCTTGCTTACATGCAGCTGTGTTTGACAGACCTCTCCCATTCCCTTTATAAAGCTCCAGGCATGGAAACCAAGGCCAGCTTCTAGCATTTGCGCTCAAGGTCACCTCAGCTCTTTGAGTACACACAGCTCCACACAAAAGGCATTTAATGCCTTTTGTGTGGAGCTGACATGTTCCTGTAATACACGAAACGCACGGAAACTGTCGACTCTTCAGCTCGAGACTGACCGTGCCTGCGTTGGGTTCCTCTTTGATTCGAAGCACTGCAAATGACATAAGCTGTTATATAACGTCTGCCCAGCTGATACCTCAGCGTACACGTGCTTATCAGTCCCGTCTCCTACCTTCGTGTGTGGCGTAGAGGGCGGCAAAGGTGACAACAAAGAAGGTGGTAGAATATTTCCCAGCGTTCACCAGGTGCGGGAAGGCCCTCTTTGTGTCACGGTAACGCCTCAAGCACTGGATGAAACGCAGCCAAGCAGGCAGACACTGGATGATGGCACGGAGACCGTAGGAGTAGCTGTGGCACACGAAGTCTCGGGAACCTACAACAATATAAAACAGAGTACTGTTCACTCCAGTGTGTGTGCGATCAGGGAAAAATGAAGTCCTGGTGCAGAATTTGCTCTGTGGACACATTCTGCCAGCGTGATGATGTCACAGTCGTGCAAAATGCAGCCACAAAACTCTCCAAGGGCGTGAACTTGGTGGTGTCACGGCCGATGCGAAGATTGCCTCTTCTTTCACTCTACAACAATTTCCTCTCCATGTTACCCTTTGCACTAAGCACTCGTCATTACGAGAGTCACATGATGCCCTCTGTGTGACCAAACACTTACTTTCCATTAGCTCCAGGTTAACTGGCACATGGAGGCCAAGATCTCACTCGAGTAGACGGCGATTAAAACGTCATATTTTCTCACAGGAAATCTCAACAGTCTGTCGCATTAGATGCAGAACAAATAGCACGATAACCCTGATCTGTCCATTAGCTACACTAGGCTTGTCCCTGTGCAACCAAAGGGCTCAAACATACAGACAGTGTATGTTTTTATGTTTCTACTGTGCATGCTTTTCCAGTAAACAAAAGCAGAGCATAACGCCTCACCTCCAAAGTCGGGTAACAGGCCCTTGCTGTTGCTCCACTGCAGCTCGAAGATGTAGAAGCAGAAGAGATACTCCAGGTCCATGAGAGTAAACACCAGAGAGTTGAGCTGATCAGCCAGCCAGAAGTCTGCAAACTCCACCCGGTGAAACGGCGCGGTGAAAACACGAAACTGAAGAATGAAAAGACGGATGGTGAAAACAGAAAATGTGCAACAAAAACCTGAAAAATGCTTCTTGCGTTTCAGAAAACGCCCCAGCTGACCTCCCTGCAACAAACCTTAGCTGGGACGTCATGCTGCAATTACCCCGAGTCTGCGGTTCATCACTGAGACTGAATTAGCCAACAAATTATTTGCGTGCAAATCCTGCAGTACTTTACGAGGGAAGTGCAAAGCCGAGGGAGACACCTAACGCAGTGGGATAAAGCCTCCGGTCTACCTTATCAGCACGCCACAGGACGCTCTAATGAGTCATGCTTTTGTGCCTGTGCACATGAATTTGTGTATTTGCGTGCCACTAATTATTAGTGAACACAAAGACATGAAAGGAGCTGGCTGTGCTCTGCAGCCTGCTTCTACGGGCGTGTTATTTGGGATATGACTTTGGCAGGGGTTCAGTTATTGACCACGCTTTGTAAAATGATACAACCCTGCTCGACTTTTTCCATTTAACCCCCCCCGCGGCTACATCTGACATTCAGGAGCGACTGCACACACCCTCCCAAACCCCACATACTCTTTATTCCCTACAAATGTCACACAGTATTGATATCTTTTGTTTTTGCACATATTAGCTGATTTCTTTTAACCCGTCAGTCAAAGTCAGTATTGATCGAGTGGCCATCTCACTCATATCCACTCCGTGTGTTGTTGTCTAAAGGCTAAGCCTGCTGCACTCATGGTAACGTCTTCATTTCTTGAGCAAACACTTGTAATTCAGCTGCTAGCTCTGCAATTTGTCCTGTAATGAAATCTTATACTGTTTGTCATCAGAGGCAACGCGCACACCTGACATGGATACATGTGATCTCATTACTAGTAAGAAAACACACTGTTTACGCCAATGAAACAATAATCCAACACTTCATATCTACTCTAATTCTATGCTGCCATTATGAGTGTGCAGGACCAATCAAGAGTGAGACTGACTGTGAAGCCCAATCAAAGGAGGAGGGCTGAGGACTGCGGGGAGCTGCGAAAGAAGGGACACGAATACGAGCAGGGGGTCTTCTGCTGATGCTGGGGGACAGGTGGGGAGAAGGAGGGGGGATGAGGGGCTGAAGGAGAAGTGGAAGAAGAGGAGGAGGGAAAGGAGGAGCTCCGGGCATCAACATACTGATAGATCTATGCCTGTAATGATTGCACAGTCACAGCCTCCACCTCCCCAGAGACAAGCTGCATTCTATTATCCCTCACCCCCTGCCCTCTTTGTCACCACACACACACACACACACACACACACACACACACACACACACACACACACACACACACACACACACACACACACACCCTCTCTCCTGAAGGCCCCTATCACAGCTTAGACAAAGGACAGAGTAACATGGGGGGGGCTTTGTAAACATGAGGTTTGAGATGGATATCTGAATTGTGTGCGATAGAGACGCATGCACACATGTGCGCAGACACATTTAAATCGCAGGTTAATAAAATAGAAAATGCTAGAACAGCGGACACAGCTCAGAAACGAATTTCTAATCGATTTTCCTTTGTTTTTATTTTAAATCTTTGTTGCGTTAGGATAATAATGCCAAAATAACACAGGAACAAAATGAATTACACTTCGTGCTTGCTACTGTATGTTCTCTACATGTTCTCACTGGTGTTTATTGAAAGTATAGAATATTTTTTCTCTTCAGGACTTAAAACGTCTGCGTAATAAACCTTCTGTTTGCCACGGTTGTGTCTTTCTCTCCGACACTGCAAAGTGACAGCGTTCATTCCTCAGCACACACACAGAGCAGGGATCTTACACCCTCTCATCGTGTGTGCACTGGGTTCATGTTGTTAAAGCAGTCCGTATCAGCTGCTGTGTCACAGCTGTAAACATCTGTTACTGGACTTGCAGGAACCCTGACTGTTGGGATCATGCATCCAGTTTGAATTACAGACTTTTCAGCAAAATACCCAGTGACTCAAGACACAACTCCCTTTAGCAAGTAAGGTAGGTGGTATCTTACTATAATACACCAAATCTCTGTCTGCCTGTGCATTTGTTTCTTTGTCTGCAAACTCCTCCTACGCAGTCAGGAGTGAAGCAACCAAACACCGAGAAAACACTGCTCAGAAAAATTGGAAAAATATGTGGCAATGTGTTAGGAATGAAAGGAAGCCACATTATTTGATGGGAACGAAAATCTACTGTGGGCTGAATTCAAGACAACCCAAAAATCTAAGTGAAAACTGACGAGGCAGGTTTGTCGAGTTTGGTGAGATTTCAGCCCCCGTGTGCTTTTATGCATGTCTGCCAATGTCAGGACGTGATGGCGACCTGATCACTGAGATCCTGGGCAGTTTGAGCTGGGAGCATTGGATGGATGGAAACACAATGTCCCTGAGGTGATCTATTGGATTTAAGTCGAGAGAGCGTGGGGCCAGTCAATGGCATCGGTTCCTTCGTTCTCCAGGAGCTGCCTGGATGTTGTGCCCCAGGAGGAACCCAGGAGCCACTGCACCAGCGCAGGGTCTGACGATGGGTCCAAGGGTTTCATCCCGATACCTGACAGCAGTCCATGTGCCTAATGCTGGCAGCAGTGACATTCACCCCAGCTAAAGGCAAACTTACAGCAAAGCAGGAAAAACTGTCCGAGGCGCCCACCTGTACGATCGTTCCTGTGCAGGGGGCTGTCTCATTGGTGCCCCTCTTATTAACAACCTCTGCTACTTAAGTGGCTAGATCAATGCCCACAGGTTTAATTGACTTGATGCTAAACTCTGATTTTTACTTTAGCTTTTTTTGAGCTGTATATAGTGATGTCATCACAGACCCTGGCAACCACTTAGCAACCTGGAGCTGTTTTTTGCCTTTCTAAACCTACAACACCTTATGAAAGCAGTCTATCACTTTAGTTTCCTAACAATAGCATCTCATTTATTTCCACAAAATTTGGATTGTACCTGCCCACAAACCACCTAGCAACGGGCTAAAATGACCCTTTCAGGCACGTCATCTCTCACCCCTATTTTGTTTACTTTTCTCATTGTGATTAAGCATATCAGTGTGCAATACTCTAGCATGGGCATGGACTATTTACTATACATTAAAGGAGCATTTCCAGTAAACGAGTTAACCGACCAGCAATTTGAGGAGCCAGAAACGTGATTTGTAGTAGCAGGTCTTGAAGGGGTTGATGAGGAAGAGCACCATGAAGCCATAAAGGATGAGAGGGTTGGCCTGCATGGGGATGTAAGTGTACTGCGAGTAGAGACAGGAGAGGATGCTGAGACACCACAACACGCCCAGGAAACCAGCAATCTGCAGCACAGGAAGGAAAAAATGGCTTTAAAAGAAAGCTCCTTTGACACATGATCACCATTAACCCAAAAATCAGAATAACGAGTGAAAAGAGGTTCTGCTTTCAGTTCTGGGTTACCAACAAAACCCCGTGGACATCTAAAGGTAGTGCTTCTACTGAATCAAATCTTATTTTACATGATAATCTATTCCTTGAATCATAATTACCCAGCTAAACAACCATGTTTACTCAGGCTAAACAGTTCATGAATCCATGATTGCCACTCAGAGATTTGAGCAATTTTCCAGGATCTTCTATAAGACGAGACGTCTTTTTTCTCACCTCAAACAGGTGTTGGTGCGAGAGGTTGTTTCGTGGATTGATCTCAAAGATGAGGACGTGGTTGACTCCAGCCTGTCTCCATCCATAGGTGTTGATGCCCAACAGGAAGAGGAACTGGATCAACAGGAAACCGCCCCGATAGAGCCGCACCATAGGCCAGACGTTCTCAGAGCGGAAGAACACGGCACCTAAACAAACCGCAGCATGTTTACTGCTTTATGAAGATGAACTATGACGCCGGTGAAAACAGTAACTTAGACTTACCAGTGATAACGAAGCAGATGGCAAGAATGATGAAGAAGCCACAGTAGAGACCCACGCGAAAGGTCGTCCAGGCCAAAGCAGGCTGAACCAGGCAGACAGGAATAAACCGGATTAACGTGACGACTCACACGAACACGTCCAAAGACGCTTTAGACAAAACGTCATGCAGCAATGAGTCACAGACTCTAAACCAATTTCATTCCTTTTACCTGCTCGTAAGCATAAATATATTTATCACACACACAGGAGACACGGAGAGCTCACATGTTACACACTTTAAGCCAGACATGACAGTAATTAATGCAGGAGCAAAAGATGCATTGGAGAGCCTTGTTTTCCTCCTGAATGATATCCCGTCTGTTCAACAGAGTCGAGGCACTTATAAAATCAATACTGAAGGCTCCGATGGTTTCCTTTGTCTTTCTCTCAATCTTTCTCACCCCGCTGGATTTATTTCTCTTTCTTTTAAAAACTGGAATGTTTTGCTTTTAATTGTATTTTTTTATAGTTGGATAAATGCAAAAATATTGCATGCTGGGATATTCTTCAGCAAGCATTTCAACATTTGTTCTTCAAGAGGTGACATCTGCAACAGTACAATTACAGAACAGGGGAGGTATGAGAAGCACATTCACTAGCAACTTTTGACTTAAGTAATGAAGCTTCTATCCAAGTTCAATGAAGATGATCTTTAATCACTGATTGACCTGCTTTCCTTGAAATTCAGGCTGTTAGTCTATTCTTCACGTCCACAAACTCAACACTGACATTATTACTCTGGTTTGATTATTTTCTCGCCCCATCTTCAGTCTCGGTTCTGTAAATATCAGTGATCTTCTGCCACTTGGACTCTCGTTCGTGCTACCCTCTTCCACCTGTCCTAACCTCCAACTTCACCTTCAGCATCTACACTCTGGGGATCCTGTTCTAATCACTATTGTTGCTGGGACTCTGCTATGATGGTTCATTGGAGTCTAATTGCCAAAGAGCTCAGAAAATCAAATCCCTTAAGTCAATAAATAATGTTCAGTTTTTCTAAATGATCTCTCTTTATTGAACTGCCTTAATTATTTAAGACTAGACTCATCTAGGTGCTGGACACATTCCTCAGAGATCTTGGTCTATATTGACAGTTGATGCATATTTGCCGTCTATATCCAGCTCTATCACATTCCAAAGGTGCTCTGATGGACTGGGATCCAGTGACTGTGGAGGCCATGAAGATGAGGACACTGCAGTCATAAAGGGATGGACATGGCCAGCAAGAATACTCAGGTAGGCTGGAGCTACCATGATGGTCACTTGGTGCTAAAGAAGATGGTATCCCCCACACTATTACACCACCAGCACCAGCCTGAACTGTGGATACAAGCATGGCTCCATCCTTTCACGTCTGCTTGCATCCTGTCCAGCAGTGCCAGTCTTGTCTGGTTGTGGTGAGCCTGTGTGAACTGTAACCTTACGCTGTAGCCATCTGCTTCGAGGTTTGGCATGTGTGCTCAGAGATGCTCTTCTGCACAACTTGGTTGTGTTATTGTTGCCTTCAGCCTGTCAGCTCAAAGCAGTCTGGCTATTCTCCTCCGATTTCTAACATCAACAAGGCATTTTAGCCCAGATATTATCTGCAGTATATCAGATCATTCTCTGTAAAGTCTACACGTGGCTGTGCAGGAAAATCCCAGCAGATCAGCAATTTTGGAAATACTCAGCCGAGCCTGTCTGGTACAAACAACTGCGCCATGTTCAGAGTGACTTCATTCACCTTTGTTCCTCTATTCACCTGTTCATATAGCTGATTATGTATGAACAGGTGTGTTTCCAGTGTAATCAGCTGTGATTCTGACCTGAGCTGCCCCCAGAGGAGGAACTCTCAGCCTCTTCATGGCCCTTTGACGATCGCCTCCCTCCAGCTCTGTGGTCACCAGGGTCTGGATACAAAAACAACCATTCGTTTCAGACATGTTCGTTTTTTCTACACACGTCTGACATGTAGTAAAGTCCACGTGTGGCAGGCAGGCACCTCCGTCTCAGTAATGAGCTGTGTGATCTTCTTGCAGGTGTAGAAAGGTGCCACCTCCACATGAGCCACACGCCAGTCCGCCCCGCGGGAAGTATCCAGGATCTTGTCATGTTTCTTCAGGATCTTACGGAAACCAGTGAAGTTCAGGTTCTGTGGGAGACAAGAAGAAACCAGCAGCTACAGACCACACCAGACTGGAAAGAGACTGGAAAGGATATGTAGTCTGAACAAACGACTGCAGGTGACATAAAGCGATCAACCTCTCGTGATCCGAGTGTGTAGATGCACTAAAAACCTGGTAGTTCTGAAGCAGGATGAGGCTGAGGTAGAACTCGCTGAAGGCTAGCTTCAGGTCTTTGATGTTGTGGTGTTTGCAGCGCTCCTCCTGCGACAGGTGGAACCTGGTCTTGCGTTTCCGCAGACCGGGCGAAGCATTGCTCTCTCGCTGAGCGTCCAGTGAAGACTGCAGCTCGTTCTGCAGCGTCGCAAATCGTCTCTGGGCCTCGGCAAGCTTCTCTGCAGAAGGACAATGAAAGGATGTCACATACATCTCACATACTGTGCTGTGGACACACACGTTTACACATGTTTACACTTGCACAGCACAACTTCCAGTTTTATCTACTGTTAAGCGTGTTGATTGTTATTATAGCCACTGTGTATTTGCACATATTATAATGAATATTATACATTTTAGAGGATGTTTAGAGTAATACAAAAATAATAAAGGTCCTAATAAGCCCAGCGGAGCTGTTAAAAAATAGGTTGTTGGTTTGCTTGGACTTTTATTTTGGAAATCTTAATATTATTCCTGCATTTGCGTAAAATTAGAGCCTTTACTTTGGCCATTTGCTGCTTAACCTCGATATTGTTAAAATGCAAAAAACTGCTGCAGCAAATAACAATAAAAATGATTCTTTATTTCTGCTTGTTCCAGGAAGCAGAAGCATGGAGACTCTAAGGCTGACCTGTGAATGCTGCTGACTGAGGAACCATTATCTGGGTCAGAGATAGGTTAATACAGCCAGAGAGACAGAATGAGAGAGGAGGGGTAATCACACGCTGCTTGGACAGCAACCTGCATTTCATTAACTTCTCCTGCAGTTCAACTCACTTTTCCAACAAGCAGCTCTCATTTTCCTCCTGCTCTTTGTTTAAACGGTGAATGACTGGTTCTTATACGGCGCTTTGTCTGCTTTCTGTCTCACGTCCACAGCACGTCGAATGCATCGTGAGCAACTCGGGGTTCAGCAACTTGCTCAAGGACACTTGGGATGCAGACCGGAGTACCCAGGGAACCACCAGCCTTGTGATTAGCAGATGACCTGCTCTATATGCTGAACCACAGCCACCCGAAACAGGTCAGAATAACTAATCATTTGGGCCTGCTCTGATGTGAACCGGTGTTTGGTGTCCTCCCAAACCTACAAAGTTCTTTTCAAAGCCACCTACTCTCTGTAGCAGGCCAATAAGACCTGCAGCCCCCTCTTTTCCCCCCTTTCTTTGCTGTTTCCTGCTCCGTTCACATGGTAGTATTTCTTGTTTGTGTGCAAACATACATTTTCCTGCATCCGGCTGGTTTGTGGAACAACCTGTTTCAAAAAAAGAATAACTAATCATTAATAAATGAAGCCAGTTTCTTCTCATTTAACTTCCTGTTTTCTTCATTTTCTTCAATGTATTTGAATAAAACTCTTTTTCAAACTGAAAATAAAAGTAAAGCTAACATCTGTTTATCATTGTTTGCACGTAGATGGCAGCTTAGTGGCCTGCTTTCCATTACATCCTCATGCTCGTCAATCCAAAAGTAGAATGACACAATTTCTTTGTCGACATAAACAATGTTTTCAGGGTATATTACTACAACCCTGAGTATTTCTTTTTCTACACAAGAGTGGAACCCGCCCGACAAAGATTTTTCCTCTTTATGCTTTTCGATGTCACATCGATGCCTCGTGGGAAAGCGCAAACTTTGCTTCGACATCCAAACTCGCAGTAATCCCTCAACAGGCACAGAAGCATACGAACCAATGCTCCACTTAATGCTCGTGAGAAAGTCAGACTGCCTTGAGGTCAAGAGTGCAGCGTCACATCAGAAGATGTGGCTGGACAGTTCATCTGTGTGGGGCTAATGAAGCTGAAAGAGACAGGTGTTGGTTGGTTTAGGTTTCAGCGGCGTTGTCTTTACTGTGGTGGTGTTTTCAAACACCTTTTGTTCTTTCTCAGCTTCCAGAAAGTGACAGGGTGAAATCCTATCAGCCTAAAACAGCATTTCTTCATTTCTTTTTGTTGTGTATTTAATCCACGATGATGAAAGTGTTGTTGTCCAACAGACTGGATTCTAGCGCTTTGCAGCAGGATGGCTGTGAGAGGTCAGGGACCCCTTTCAGAGGGAGAAAGCTCAGTCGAGGCAAGTGTCTTATGTAAAGTCAGCACGCAATTTATCTCCATCTCTGCTTTAAACACACACACACACACACACACACACACACACACACACACAGCTCTGCTCTGTAATTTCTTGCTCCCTCCTCCTGTGTGTGGAAGATAAACAGGAGATGTTGATGTTTTCATGCACAGCTCTAACCGACCTCGGAGCTGCTGAGGACTCACTGACTCACTGTTGTAACCCTGATGTGACTCATGTCACAAGCCACACTGAGACGAATGACACCGAAATGACTGTTTTCTTCTGTTATTCGTTATTCATAGTCCTTCACTGACAGACAATAACATGCAATTTTTTTTTTTTTTAAAGGCACTACTGAGCTCTACCAACAGGCACCAACCTGCCAATTATAAAGCAGAGGTAGGCAGATTGATCTAAATATTGATAGTATCAATACCAACGCTGGTATTAGTATATGGGCGTACTAGCGTGATGGGATCGATACTTTCTATCCTCTAAGTTTAGTTCGCAGCCCACTCAGATTCTTTTTTTCTCGTTTAATGAGAAAAAAGACCTCAGACTTGCACTATGAAAAATGTCTGTTTTATTTATACGTGACATCACATTTAAACAACAGAACTGAACCCAAACAGCAGTTTAAGTTTCAAAATTTGTAGCGTTTTCTCTCATTATTGTAGAAAGTAAAAATCACGATGGTTGGTGGTCATTTAAATATGTTGATGATGATTTCTCTCATCAAACCGTGACACCGCGCTCTCCTCTATAAGCTGCCTTTGTAAGGAAAGAGCGCTGGTAACAGCAACGCTCTGAGAAAAAATCAAGACATTCAAAGTTGGTTCAGCTTCATGGTAACGAGGTCCAAAGTGATTTATACCACGTCTGTTTGCTGCTCTCGCCATCAGTCTGCCAGAAACACCCCATCATTACGAGCTGGGACAATCTTCCCGGTCAGCCTTGGCCGGCCGTTGACCCAGCAAGTCTGCAGTTTCATTAACGGCCTCCAGGGGAAGCACGGTCTGCTGTTAGATAACATCACTTCACTCAGAGCTGGAGCTCAGGACCTTCTGGTACCAGAATACCAGAATATATTATGGCTTCCATCTCATGTTACACAGCACACACATTCCCCGCTTCACTCCCTGAAATACACACAGGCAGGCCTGCTCTGAAACGCGACTCTCGCTGGCCATGTCTGAACTCAGCACAGAGTAAATAAACAGTGTGAATTATGCAGAAATGCTAAGAAGTAAATGAGGATACAGCTGATAGGAGTCTTTACATATTTACATGCAATATGTGATTATAGAAGCATTGATTTGTGATTAGTTCCAGAGCTCGTTCAAAGATGGAAGTATTGTTTTTAAATGAAGTTAAGGTGATATTGCTTAACATTGATTTTTCTAAATTTGCCAGCTGAATAGTAACCATGAAATTTCTGAGACGACCTCTTGTAATCGACTTGATTTAATATAATCTCCGCCAATTATTGTCTCGAGAGTAAGTGAAGTAAATAAATACCTGAATAGAAAGTATTGATTTTCAGAAGCTCCTTCTCACAGGTCTGGAAAAACCTCTCCTCAAACTTAGCGTAGTATCTCTTCACCGTGTCTTCATCTGTGACTGTTAAAAGAAAGAAACGATGGTTATTAGCAGTGGTGAGTGTGTTTACTGCAGCGTACAGCTAAATTAGCAGGTTATCATTTGTGGGACTCCCACTCCACTCGTGTACACAAATCCACAGCTGCCAAAGCAATTAGAGCAAAAATGTGAAAAAATGTAACAACTTTGTGTTTTGTTTGTTTCAGTGTTACTACAGTGGACTAAAGGGACATGCAATAGCTGCCATCTATGTTTATCAGTGACTGGGTGATTTAGCCAACTGGCTAATCCTCCAAAAACACCACGTACCCTTTAAGGGTTCATCAGCGACGAGGCAAACAGACGTCCATTCAGAGCTACAATTAGATCAGCAGCTTCCTCCTGTCTCTCCACTGTCTGACAAAACCCTGCATGTCTTTTTCAGGACCAGCCAATTCAATCAGCATTGATGCTCCGTCTCAAATGATCCTCTGCCTCATTCACAGCAGGCTACCCAACACCTGACAGAGCTTAAATGCAGCCGAAGGCCAGTTACTGCACACGCACACACGTGCGCTCACTTCTGCAGTGCATGTTCTAAACACTGCTTTAAATTCATCATCAGCTCGTTACTGAAATGATGTTCAAATCCTCAGACAGCCTTTATTCATCAGGGGTCACCTCAGCGGGTAGCACTGCATGTTTGATTTGACAGCTGTTTTTATGCTGGATGCCCTTCCTGACATGACCCCAAAGGAATTATTATCTCTCCCAGGAATGAAGCAGGAAACTATGGAGCTCCTCAGTGTGACAATAACAATAATAAACAGTTTCCTAAAAGATCGGAAACATTCAGAGAGTCGTACTTGTTCCATAAATATTTGACTGAGCTCATGTTCAAAACAGCAAAATGAAAAAGGTCATTTCAAGTGGAACAAAGAGAAATGTAGGTTTGCTGGATAAAGCAGCTCTTCTGTCAGATCCACCGGTTACACAGCTCTGTAAACACAAGCTAATATATAAAGTAAGCTAGGCTGCAGGTGGCATGTGGACAGGCTTTCTATTGGCTACAGTAATAACAAAGAAAGCCGCGGGCAGCAGCCTGTCGATATCACCACTCCCCACACACACACACACACACACACACACACACACACACACACACACACACACACACACACACACACACACACACACACACGCACACACACACACACAGCAGTGTATGAGACCGTGAAGGTGAAACAATCTGCGACAGAAGTTTTAAAGTCCAACCGTTTTACAAGAAAAATAAATGGAAAACCTGCACAGAACCACACAGAGATAATCAATGGATAAGTTAATTAAAAGGTTATTCGACAGGTGAAAATATGAATAGCTGTAAAATTACAAATCCTCTGAAGCACCAGAGAGGAACACCTGCTGACAAAATAGCGTCCATGTTAGCAAAAACGTCGCGTGTAAAAGAAGTTCTAACTCAAAACCTCCAAACCAGATCATCATAACATCATAACAAGGCAACACGTGAACAAAGAACTGCATCCGGTTTATTTATGAATGAATATGCAGATTTCATGCACTGTAGTTTGCAGGGGAGGAGAAAGCGGCCAGATTATGGTACAGACTGAGGTACAGGAAGTATAATTGCAAAATAAGACAATATTTATGTTACAGAGGAAGCTAAGTATGAACGGTGGAGACCAGAAGAATAGAAAACATCGACTAAATCTACTACAGAACAAATGAAAGGTGGACAGAAGAAGAGTGACTTAAAGAGAAGCAGATGGTTTCCAGTCTGTCTCATCACTCAGGTCCAGTTGCAGCTCAGGTACCTCAGCACCTGCAGGCTGATGGATGGATGGATGCTGACCAATCGGCTGGCTAGTATTAGCAGCTTAGCTGAGCGACTGAGTACCTTGCTGGCCAGCGTGCTATTGCACAATGACTAATGATCCAACTCACTCCTTCACTCAGACCTGCAGGCGAGCAGCGAACTGAGCTGTAATGTAATTCAAAGTAAAAGGTTGGCCTGCTAATGAACACTTTGCATGGAAGAGCACTAAAGGATAGAGACACAGTAAAGCAGTTAGTGACCTGTGAATCATTCAGCATGAGGTATACAAAAATAACCAAATATATATAAAACCATTCAATCATGAAAAATTCAAAACCTTTTCTTAAAAATAAACTCCAACAAGAGCTTTTTATGTGAACCAGCAGTTTGTACAGAAGACTTCAAACTGGCGTCAATTAAGAGACAAAATATTTTGCCATGTTTTTTAAAAAATACGAATACATTTGATGTCGACCCTCCTGTGGTGCTCAGTAAAGGGCAGGCGAATGTCAGGAACATTACCTGTGATTCTGATGAATGAAAGAATAACATTTGTTTCTTTAATCAGCGTGTCGAGCACTAAATCACATGTTCAGAGACATTTTGGGTGAATTAAGCCCACATATACTGCGAAATGTTCTCCACCCTGGATTCTGACTAACAGAGCGAGCGTGCTGGTGGGAGAGGAGCTGTGCTGCATGAAAGTGTAGATGTGAGGGCAGCTCTCAGGTAGGAGATGGGCTATGAAATGACCTTTGCTTTCTGCTAACCTAGCACACAGAGACGCTCTTTATGCTGATGCATGTTGTGTGAGGTGTTGTGATGTGTAGGAACAAAGGCAACAGCAGGAGCAGGGTTCATCTTTGATTGCGTCCTCACAGCTGTGGCTTCACTAACAGGCTCGCTGCTGCTGCTGCAGGGATCCCGGCACCTAGCTCCTCTCAAACCCACACTCCATCTTTATTAGCATACATGAGTACTGTTTACACCTCACAGTTACATTTCACGTGCTTCACGTGTCACTGCTGAAGAAACGCAATGAAACCTAATTATGGGAACATTTGAAAGTCATACAACGACTGCGGCGCGTTGCGCATCTTTGATTTAATCAGTGCTGTCAGTGTTCATGTTAACGACGTGTCTCTGTCAGCGACACAGTGGGTTCTCTCATTATCTCGAGTCTGGACGGTTCATAGCTGAGATGGCTTCACAAGCTTTCACTACACTACACGAATAAGAAGCTTCACGAAAGTTTAAAGTAAGAAATGAAAAGTGTTATCAAACTTCTTTAGGTAAGTTGTGCTCCAATGATATGCATGCATTCATCAATTAAGCATCATTCTGCCTGTTTTATAATTTCCTGTTTTTGTGGAGATGGCATCGGCCCTCTGTGACTCACCTGCAGGACAGGTGCACCCCTCTCCACCCCGTCTTACAGCGGGCGCCACAATGTCCACTGTAATCCTGGATGTCCTGGTTATTTGTTTCTTGCGTGTTTGTGTCCCGCTGAGCACTGTGTGCATTACTTCTGTCCACACACCTCAGGTCTCAGCAATAAACACTACTGTCTTCTCTTTTTGTAGCACCGAACGGGACCTTCAGAGGATTTGTGAGGACATTCAGTCAGTAATTAAGACGTTTATGCACCCGACCAATCACCACAGAAAATTTACAGCAGCCGTGCTTCTCATTTTGCTCACGGCTACATGACGACTATTTTTCTAGGCTGTAATTTATCCAAAGCTGGAGAAAAATCAATATATGGTTTGATTAGATTTACGAACATTTAACAGCTGTAAAACACGAGCGCCAAAGCGGCAATGAGGCCCAAATTTATTTTTCTCAAGCTTGAGTGAAAATGCACAGAAAACAAACAATAAACCTCAACAACAGACAGTGCTGTGCAAAAGTCTTGAGCCAACCACCATGTTTTTTTACTATATTTTGCTTCCAAGGGGTCAGACTTCTTTTTTTTTAAAAAGGCTTTCTGACGCAGTCCAAAGTTTTTGTTTCAGCCGAGCACTGATACTCTTCAGTCCTGTACCTGAACGTTTTCTGAGGAATATTTATTTCTTTAAGATACAAACCTATGTAGCAGCTGACAGACAACTTAGCAAAGAAATTAAATTGTATCTTTTGAGACTTTTTAAAGTAACATAAGTAACAATCTGTCAAAAAACTGAATTTAAAAATCAGTGGCAACAAGTTTTATGGAGTGATGAAGGCAAATGTTTTTGGTTCAGATCACTGTGTACGGAGGAAGTCAGGAGAACGGTCCAACACTGGGTGTAAACCACAGTGGAGCCTGTGTCACGGTTTGGGGATCTTTCCCAAACTGATGGAATTATGCACGGCCATGACAACGATCCCGAACACACCGTGAGGCAGTAAAAGCAAACCTGCACAGGAAACACTAAATTAAACACTCAGTCATGGATTGGTCTCCACAGAGCCCAAACCACAACATTACTGAAGAGGTGTGGGATCATCTTAGGATGGAACAAAAGGCAGCGAACATCCAAAGAAGAGCTTTGAATGTCCTTCAAGAAGAAAGCTTCCCTAACAGGGTTCAGGCTGTGTTGAAGAATAAAGGTGGTCATATGAAAATGTGACTTTCAAGCTTGTTAGAATTGTGCACTGTTTTTGGCCTGCACATACTTTCCATTTTCAAGAGATTAAAGAAGAAGGAAGTTTTAAAAACAGTGGCTTTGTTTGTCCTTATTTTGGACTTGGTCAACTTCTTTAAAGAAAATACACAGGAAAGCCGAAAAAACAGGCAATTTGTATAAACTGTTCCCAGGTTTTCAGAACCAAAGGTCTTGATTTTAAATATTTTCCCAGTCTGTAGTTATAAAAAAAACAATCATATGTGTATATAATCAATTTCTAATCAGAGAACATGAAGCAACCCAAGCACATTTTGTGTTGCTGTCTCAGCCACTGTCAACAGCTTTACCAGGAAGCAGCCAGAGGAACGACTGAGTTTCTCTGCGTTCAACAGAATGAGACAGACGTTGATACAACATGTCATTAGAACAGGAGATCCAGTCCAGCATGTTGTGTTGATTCACTGGCTTCACGCTTTCAGACAAAGAATTGCGCTGGTAGCTAGAAAAACAACTCTTGACCTGCAGTATTCCCCGGGCGGTGTACAGAAGGCAGCCCCCCCCTCGCCGCTAACCCCTTCTTCTGTAGACTGTATAAATAAATGATGAGACAGCTTCCCCACAACCCTACCGCACTCACCCCTGAAACACTTCACACATGCATACACACACATACACGCACACACTCCCCACCCCCAACCTCTTATATTCCCATAGAGGCGTTCTATGACGCGACTCCGTACCGCCAGCATATAAATCCTTCATGGAGACCCTCTAACTCGCCGACCACGAGCAAGATTTGGAGACAAGAACAGGAACATACCCGCACACCTCCCTACATCAACTCTTTATATATTTGTTGATTTAGTTTTTAGTTCAGACAATTTTTATTTTCCTTTACGCTGCCGCACGCTTCATGTAGACGACTGACCGGTGTTCGGTTTGTCAGGAGGATATCATCTCTCATTGTCTCCATAACTCCCCCAAAACAAACACACACGAACCTCTCCACACGCCAATTCCATGTCCTTCTTTGTAAGGTCCATTTATCCCATTTAACGACACCTCGCTGTGCAATATACACTATATTCTGATGGCATTACTGCCAGGGGAGCTGAAAAGGCCATTACATTATGATTGCCGCTGTATTAGCTCCACTTATCTCTTCCCTGCAAGCGCACAGGTGTAAATCCCGAACAAAGAGAAAGACAAACTGAGCTATAAAAGCGAAGAGACTCGACTTAACTCAGATCTGATATTAATCTAGAGAGACAAAAAGAGTGGGTTCACATAAACAACTTCAACATCCTCTAGTGCCAGGCTGTAAGGAGGAAACACAGCAGTAAAACCAGCCCGACACCCCCACCCCTCCACCTCCCTTCCCCCATCGCGCCTTTTTTTCTCACTTATTCCCATTCAGCCCTGCAGCCACAATTAATTCTACCAATCATCTCTCTCATCGAGGCCAGGGGAGCATTAAGAATGCACACTCACCGGGCGAGACTGCCAGCGAGGGAGGACCGGAGGAAGGGTGAGGAACTGCAGCAGCTCCGAGTTTATTGTGTGCTATTTATACTGCCAGACTGCAAGCTAAGCAGCTCCCTAAAAAAATAAAATAAAGCCTTGTACAGTAGAGAAACACACACTCGACACATTCTGCAAAGTGTTAATATCTTTGTCTTGGTGTGCGAGAGAAACAAATGAGGCACATGTGACGAGTAAATTACCAACAGCCAAGTGAATACTTGACGAGAGGGAGAGAGTGCAAGCAAGAGGCCAGATGGGGTGTGAGATGATCTTTGGACCCGAGAGAGAAGACAAAACATCCAGGCACACTGGAAAATGATGAGAAAATTATACTGGGCAGACAAGCAGAGACAGGCCAAGAAACACGGGTGTGAATGAACTCTAAAGGCAGGATTTTAAAGAAGGTAGGTTTAAAATTTGAATCTATCTTTAAGGTTCTTCTAAGTGTGTATGAAGTGTTTGATATCTTCAGGGTGGAAGCTGGAGCATCTTACAGCTCTGAAGCTGGAAGAGAGACACACACACGATGGATAAACTCTGCATTTAATCAGATTACACAGGCTTGAATCAAATATCAACTATAACCACTTTATGAGGAAAGCAGCAGCAATAATTAGAATTATTAGAGTTGAGGAAAGCAAATTTAAAACTGCCATTAAAGTATAAGTTTAAGTACGTCTGCAGTCAAACTCACTGTTGCATTTTGTAAATATGCAGCGATTCTCATTTCTTTGTCTTTAGCCGGGAAAATGGAAAATACCTGCAGCGATTTATTCAAACGTACATGGAAACAGAAAATGAACCAAAAACAGAGTTTTGTATGATTCTAACAAGCCTGGATGTTTGCTGGCTTTTGTTCTGATATCTATCAGGATGATCCCACACTGCTTCGGTGATGTTGAGGTCTGGCGAGGCCAATCCATGACTGTGGCGTTCCCCTGTGTGTGTTTTTCTAGCCAGGATTGTTTTTATTGCAACGGTAGTGTGTTCATGATCATTGTCCCTTTACTTCATCCAGGCCTGACGACTGGAATAGTGTCTATTTTGGCATCAGCCGGGCTCTGCTCGCTCGTCTTCAGCTAGTTCAGAATGAGGCAGCCCGACTCTTGACAGGCGCTCGTAAGCACGACCATATTTCTCCAGTCTTGGCTCGTTTACACTGGCTTCCAGTACGTTGTAGAATTGATTTTAAGTCTCTAAATGGATTAGCTCCGTCATACCTCTCTGATCTTTTAACTAAAAATACTGCAAACAGATCTCTCTGGTCAGCTGATAAGTTGCTTCTAGTTGTCCCTGTCAGCAGGCTCCAGGGAGACCGGGCCTTTGCGATTGCTGCGCCCGTCTGCCTCTTCATACTAGGATCTCTCCAACACTCGACATTTATAAATCCCGTCTGAAAACACATTTTTGCTCTGTAGCTTTTAATTGTGACTGAGTTTGTTTTATTCTCTGTGTGTGTTTGTTCTACTTTTTGCTTTTCTTACTATGTACAGCACTTTGGTCAACATGTGTTGTTTTTAAATGTGCTCATAAATGGGGATGGGTACTGGTTCTGACATAAACGGTAGTAACCAGACCGAAAAGCAGCGCACATTTTGGTGCTTTATTTCCCCTGAGATGTCATACACTTTGGATTCTAGCCAATCATTTTGCCTTTGCAAGCGTAGTAGGCGGGCCCAGGTACGTACGTTCTTTTAGAGCAGAGCTACAGATTAAAAATGCCCAAGGCGAAGCGGTCAGAAGTCTGGCTGTACTTCACAGCAAAATATGCAAACTCAGCAGCCTGCAACAAGTGCTTTAAGCTGATACTGTGATACTGTCAAAGGAGGTAACACCTCGAATTCGATGAAACACCTGGCGACGCATAGCGTTTTGTTAAAAGCCGAGAAATGCGCCGTATTTGATAACTTGCTGCGAGCCCTCACACCGAGCACATCTACTGCGGGTGGGTTGCCTGTTATCGGACCCGGAGTTAGCAACATCCCCCAAGAACCCGAAGAGGAGAGTCCTGGCCCCTAGCCCTGCCAGTGTAGCAGAAATGATGAGGATGATGATGCAGCAGCAGCCGTTCTTCTCTGCGTGAGTAGCTTAATGTTGTTTGTGTGTAATTTACGTTGAGTAGGCTAACCACATTATTACATTAATGCATGTAAGGTGAACTAGCAAACACCGTCGTAGTTACATGCGGCTGTCTTCTTGTTTGATGGCAGATGCTCCCTTCACCCTGGCCAAAAAGGCTAAAATGACCAAAGAAAAAGTGGAAAACAGTTAAACATGAGAGGTTTTTGGACAAAGTTTGTGTTTTTTCCATTGATTAAGCTTCCAGCCAAGAGTGATGCCATATATGCCCCATAGCTGCAGAAAAGGCTAACATTGTTATCTTTTTACAAAAAAAAAAAACAGCTGAACATGAGAGGTTTTTGGACAAAGTTTGTGTTCTCCATTGTTTAAGCACCGGCACCGTTTCAAAAGTACCGGTTTGGTACTGGTATCGGATAAAACCTACACGATACCCATCCCTACTCCCTATAAATAAATAAATTGATTGACTGATTGATTCTGAATGTATAATGCCATCAATTTTAAGCCACACCTCCACTGAGACCATTTCTGATGAGGCTTCAGTGACTAGTAGGTGATCAACTAAAGCAGGGGTGTCCAGGCCTCGAGGGCCGGTGTCCTGCAGGTTTTAGATCTCACCCTGTGTCAACACACCTGATTCAAATGATTAGTTCATCACCAGGCCTCTGGAGAACTTCAGGACATGTTGAGGAGGTCATTTAGCCCTTTGAATCAGCTGTGTTGGATCCAGGACACATCTAAAACCTGCAGGACACCGGGCCTCGAGGCCTGGGTTTGGCTAATAGCTGTTTGGGAATCACCGTGTTGTTGCAAAAACACAGTTGTATGCCTGTCAAATGTTGTTCTCTTACCAGTTTTCTTTAGATTCAGCTAAAGAAAAGAAGGATAGTAGTAAAATGCCCAAATAAACAATTTAAAAATGTGTTCTTTTGTAATTATCTATGTGTAGATACATCACTGGTTCATTGTTAAGCGTCTTAACAAACAACAAAAGCATTTGATTGAAAATGGTCAAGGAAACAGACTGGACTGAAAAAGTGAGCAAAAAAAATTAGCCACTGTTCAAAGAGAAAAACTGAAAGACCCTCATAAACCCCGGAGAACTCATGCTCTAGACCACTTTAAAAATGACAGGAAAGTCTGGCGTCTTGGGGCCAAAATACAAAGAAACAAGTCTTGATGCATTCTCAATCATCCAGGTAAGGAAATCTCTAAAAGTTTTGGAGACAAAGAAATAATGTGACTCAAGACTTTTAGTGCTGTAGCTTGTAGAGCTAGTGGTGTGTTGGATCTGTCCAAGGTCCTGATGCTGGAGAAGAAATGAGCTCAAAATGCCTCCGTTAAAAACAGACAAACAAGCCTGTCGTAGAAACAGAACAGACAGAGTGGAAGGTTCAAGACAGAGAAACTTTTACTTGTCAATCAAACTGTGTAATTAGGAGAGTACAAAAGATGCAGAGCAGTTTGGCTGTGCAGCAATTACCCCAGTGAGTCCCTAAACAAGACAAAGATGCTACAACAGGCTGATGGACGCACGCTAACAGGCAAAGTTTCTGAGAACAACATGAACTGGGTCACATTTGTTTTACAGGCTGAGTTTTGTCCATAATTTGTCCTTCATATATAAAAAAGAGAACTAACAAGAAACAATGCAACTAAACTCCTAATGCATGATATAAACCCTTCGCTTAAGGCATTCTTACATCCACTGTAAACTCAGATGTACAGAAGAAAAAGTATAAATGTGAACAGAAACATGTCGCTGTAGGTCAGTAAAGGAGGAAACATGGCTGAAAGCTAACTGGGAATAAGGAAGCAACATGAGGCATGACGGGACAGAGAGAGAAGAAATAGGAAAAATTACAGTCCACGCAGAAAGCAGTGTGAGACCAGGGGGCTGATGGGAAAGTTAATTAATGCCTGCCCTACTTTGTTAGAGGGCAGTAAATAAACTAAAAAAGCAAAGCATAAGAAAAGTCAGCGTGTGTGTGTCAGTCTGAGCAAACGTCTTTATCTCTTGCCTTTCTTCTCCTCTCTCCCTTCTTATTTTACTGAGCCGCTGCTGTGAAGTGTTATCTCTGACAGTCAGAGTGACACAAAGTTTGGCTCAGACCCCCCCTCTCTCCTCCCAGCATCGCGGGCCTTGAAGATCAGGATAGTTTCTCTGAGAGTTTCACTGACTGCATCTACCTACAGGTAGATAGAGAAAAGGCAAACTGATAGCAGCACAAATTAAGCTGTCTGATTTATCTCATTGGGCGAAATGCTCGGCTGGACTTTTCAGCTTCAGTCGCACTCGGACAGCCTTTGAGATCCAGGATAATATAAGAAAAAACAGCCTGTGTGTAAAATCTGCTCTCAGGATACTGTAGACCAAAAGGAAGCATACACCACTTTCTTTGATCAGTAATATCATTCTGCTGTCAGAGTCGTTTCTTAAGCCTGTGCTTGCTTTTTAATGCGATAGTCATTATTAATATCATATTTCTTTACACAGGCTCCCACAGCTTGGGAAATGCAGATTGTATTCCTGGCAGCAGTTCGTAGTTTAATAAAGGAGCAGGAATTAGTATCAATGTCTTAGTATGCAGAGTCACGCAGCAGATCAGTCACACAAAACTGAAGCAAATCTAATCTCACATCAGATCTGATTTCATGGAACCAGTCGCTGCAGAGTCGGTCTCTACGGTAAGGACAACTTCCCTGAGAGTCTCAGAGTTTTGTTATAGTTTTTACTAAAGATTTCCTCTTAAATGCATTATGATGTCACTAGAATCACGATTTTGTAGGCACCATTATCACTCTGTAGTTTTCTCTCTGTTGGAAAGACCACGTTACACACACAGCATGCAAAAAACAAAAGTTTCTGCAGGACTGAAGTCTGTGCTGCTGTTTACAATAAGTGCAAATATTTCAGCTACATTTCATCTATTTATCTGAATGAACTTGTTCCCAGTGCAAATGTGCTGAATTTGTATTACTTGTAACACAATTTTCTTTTAATGACAAATGGTCCAGAACACTGGTACTAAACTTCTGTCCATTTAACTGGTACAAAGAATATGTACCAGTTAATACGATGAATACGAAGCCTTGCAGGTTATTCTGAAAATAAAAACTTTTTTTCACTGGTCCCAGGTTTTTACTGGGACTTTCTCCATTATCAACCATTTGGGAACCAGCATCTAATTAGTGCCCTACACATCTGTTGTTCTGTGGATTAAAGGATGTTGTCGCCATCTCACTTGCAACATCTGGTCTCTGCATGCTAATATTTGCCAATAGCATTTAGCATGAATGAAACATGACACACACGTCTGTTATGTAAATCTGGTATTTCACAGTTACAGTCGTTTGTTTTTGCTTTATATTATATCACAGTTTTATAGTTTTGCACTGCACCCACATCACTCTGCACAGAAAGGATGAACTGATCCCTTTCAACTCAACATTATAAAACATCAGCAAAAACCTTTCCCACAGTCTGCAGAAGTGAGTGAAGATTGCACTTCTCATTTGTGTAAATCTTGAACCATTAAAGCAGGATTACACAACACTATAGAACACTTGTGCATGAGCCGGCAGTGACTGTGAGCAGAAAATATGGTAGCACAGAGCTTCAGGATACAAAATACAAGGCTGCTCTTGGAAAACTGCTCCCTGATTCACTGAGCTGGAAAAATGAAGTATATTTTGAGTAACACCTAATTAAAAAATTAGAAGAGATGTGCAAGAGGGACGAGGGGGGAGAGTGTGGGGGGTGCAGGGTGCAGGGCAGCAGGTATCATGAACTAACTGCACAGGTCCACAGCTGGAGGGGAATTCCTTCATGTGTTTAAGTGTTTCCACTGAACCAAAACACTATTTCTGAGCTGCTATCTGGAAGCAAAGATGTTGAGCAAACACAAATGTTTGAGAACTGACCCAGTAACACTATAAAACCTTTTGTCCTGCTCCAAAGCTTTTTCACTAAACACTTATCTCCTGAATGATGACTAGACTCAGCTGACAGCCTAACACCATTAGTCAGGGCTGGTCTACATGGTCACGGCTCATTAAGATAACAATAAGGTTTACGTTGAGCATCACACAAACGTGACTGATATTAATCATCTGGTCTGTGGAGAAAAGAGCGTCGGAAATGCTCGATTGTGCTGCTAATGTCTCATTTTGCCGCTCTGCTGGAGAGGCACGGAGGACTGCAACCTCTAACGTGTTGCTTCAGCGGCTCTCTTTTCATTTTTGCCTCCTTGGTTGTCTCTTCATCAGTTTTCCTTCAGCTTGAGGAAAAATAGATGCTTATTTCCTCTCTCAGCTCCCTCCTTCGCTGTTTCTCCTGTCCCCTTCTTTCCTCACCACTGAACTTATTCTTCTGATCTACATGCAGCCAAGTGGAAGGACTGAGCGTGGCATCCTAGACTCACTGCATTCATACGGAAAATGAGGAGCACACAGGAGCCGAGGAGGAAGTCATCAGGGTCCAGTTTGCAGCTGTACTAAAGTATGGTAGCAGTAAGACGGGATGATCGGTTATTCAAAAGAGAGAAACAATACTGAGAGTGTCATTTTTTCTGTGCATGTGCGCTGATTTTTTTTTCTGCACCTGACAAAGACAAAGGAGCAACAGCACAGCCATCCCCAAAGTACATACACACAACAGAAGCTTTCAAACACGCTGCAGAATTAATATGTCTCATTATCGCACTTTGTCCATCTTTGCACTTTTTAATCAATATTACAGCCTGTGTGAAAAACCACACGACAGGGGAACGGAGCAGCTGTCCTGTAGATTTTGCATAACCTTACATCATCTGCACGAGCTCCACTGTAGTCTGCTCGGTCCTTTCTTACATTGGAAGCGTGCACAGTGTCGTAAGACAGAGGACTTCTCCGGTCAAGCCGACTGATGAAATAAGCTAAATATATCACCGCCATAAACAGGTGAAAAGTGATGCAGCTGAAGATCAGAAACGAGGCGAGATCATGAAGAAAGAAACAAAATAAAATTGCTGTGGAAATTGTGCACATGGGAAGCAGTTGACACCTTTGATGGATGAAAAGAGGAAATGAACTGCCATGTTTCAAGCACTTATTATTCACTGGAGAACCAGAGCAGGCTTAATGAAAAGGGCCGATTTTCTTATTTAATACAGTTAAATAAAAACAGAAAAAGACAAAAGCATTTAGTGGCAAAAACCAAAGAATAATCAGGGACATTCAGTGCTAGCTGCTCAACGGATACTTAAAAAACAATCACATGTTGATTACAGTACACGTAAGGTAAGATGGGAAAGAAATGCTTTATTCAAACATTAGACCTGCAGCCAAAATGACCCTCGACAGCAGAGCTGCTTTTGACAACTATAATAACACCTGGAAGGAGGAAAATTGCTCTTCCATTTCAGCATCTACGTGTGTGTGTGTGTGTGTGTGTGTGTGTGTGTGTGTGTGTGTGTGTGTGTGTGTGTGTGTGTGTGTGTGTGTGTGTGTCCTGCCCCATTTTTGAGCGCTGGTTGGTTGGGAGTGACATTGTCATTATCGACATCTCTGCCTGCTCCCCTGGATCCTGTAGCCATTAGCAACCGACTCCGGGAGTTGGCCTCTCCTCTGTTGCAGCCAATTGCTTTCACATCACTGTGTAACTGTGTGCATGAATGCGAATGAGCAGGTGTTCCTTATTCGTTTGTGTGTGTGTGTGCATCCATGTGTGTGCACGCATGTTGGATGTGGCTCTATGATAGCACCATGATTGAATGTGTCTGGCTAGATTATTTGATAAAATGCAGTCTCACTCTTACTCGTTTATTCCCAATTTATTTTGTGTCAAGACAAATGTTCCAGCCCGCTTTAGCTGCGCAGCGAGAGAACAGAAACAAACAAAACATGCACATATTCAAACATGTCGTGCTGAGCAGAAAACTGCACAGCAGAAGAAAGCAGTCAGCATAAGATAATCAATAAGCCCTGATTAGTCCTACTCAGTACCTTTGTATTGCGTGGCAAGCAACAGCCCTTTCTGCGTGTGCCCGGGAATCAATACTGTGATCTCTGATTAGGCCGCGATGCACATCTCACTGAGCAGAGGGAAAAGAGCAGTATACACCAACTGACTGTGAAATTAGACTGAAAAAGCACCAGTGCATGATAGATGGCAAACTCAAACCATATTGCAGGCCATGTTTCCCAGAACACAAATTAAGCTGAATGTATGTTCCTAAAAGGCATAAGAGGAGAGCGATTCAGCGGCAGATTTCCGGCTCAAAGCCCAGCTTCTAATAAGGAAAGTCAGCAAACGCACGATTGTTGCTGCTGTTTTTGTTCATGAGTACAATAACATATGTTCAATATGTTTTCATAACCGAGCTGCATACTGTCATAGCTCTTTGCTTTGGAGCAATTTCTTTCCTCTGCAAGCCTCCAGGTCGACACTTTACATAACAGATTCAATACCCCGAGCACTTTTTGGCACAGTGACATGAAAATCCTTTTACACTGAAGGCCGTGTGTCCACCCAAGAAAATCTTCGTACTCCCAATAAATGTTTCTAAAGTCACATCAGACTCAGGTGCACTGTTGTATTTCTGGGCTAGAGTACGCGATGTCAAGAAATACTGATTTCTTTGTATTTTTGATCACATGAACTGTTTTTGTATCAGATTAGACAGTTAAAAATCCCCCAATTTAAAACACATTTGTTCACCGCAGAAATGGATAAATGGAGACAAATACAAAGTGCTTATAAATTATGCTAATAAGTCTTTTTCCCTGTTACCATGGAAGCCACTCGTGTGACAGATCACTGGGGTGTGCCTATAGGGAACTAAGAATACCAGTGAGAAGCGTGTGTGTGGGAGAGCGATCATATATTAGAGCTACATTACTCGCTGGTGCACGAGTTTAATCAGGCCGGTAATGTAAGCAGAGCGGGCTGATGGAGGAGGGTCCTCTGGGAGTTGCAGCTCTTTGTGTCTCTCAAATCCCTCTGGACCAGGACATCCTCCTCCTCTCACCTCTACATTGCCATCTTTCCACCCCCATTTTCTATTCCTACCCCCCCCCTTCGCCTCCACCTCCCATTCCCTTCATAGTTGCTCCTGAGCAGCTTTTAAGAACATAGAGTCTAAAACTCCCCCCAATCGTTACACACCTCTTAGTACCACTAACCACGCAAACATGACCTAAGACTGTCATACAAACCACTCCCCCTTTTTTGGACACACTCCTATATGTCCCCCTCCTCTGGCCGGGCGCCACTCCCTTTGTGCCGTGCGGCCCCCGCGGCAGATGATCGATGTGACAGATCGGGCCCCGGCAGCGGCTGGGAGCCCCGGCGTAGCTGATGGGTTATTCATTACAGCAGGCTTCAACTGTCCTTTAAGGGCCCTTAAATGCCACAGAGCAAAGCTGTGCTCAACACAAACAACCTTTATTGTGATGGATGTGACGGCACGAGCCCGCGAGGACCTACAGGTATCCACCCTGCTGCTGGCTGTGCAACAGGATCACCGTTTACCTGAGTCTCTTATAGAAAGGTGGAGGCAATATATTTAAATGACACGGATAGCTGCGTATTAAAGTCAGCGTTAGTACTATTACTCTAACAATATAATGTTACAGTGACATTTGACTAAATCACAAACTGAGGGCCCTCTTACAGTTTGCACTTTAGTTTAAAGAGCAAATCTTTAATATTCTTTTTAAGCTTCAGCAAATATATCTCACAATATCATGTCTGATAGTGGATTTCATTATGAAATCATTAAATGTATCATATATTTTTATTTCATGTTTAGATTTGCTGAAAAAAAATGAAATTCAGCAACAGAATAAAATTAATTTGTACGAGTTCAGAGTGACTGGTGCGCCGTAGCGAGCAGCTTGTACCTGAATTTGAAGTTCTTCTCTTTTTTCTTGTTAATACTGAGGAAAACAGCAGTTAATAGTTCACAAAGACGAGCTTGCTCCACTGAGGTGACCGGCGTGCACACGCTGCTCGCATCGCAGCTCTCTTTGCACAGTTTCAAACGAGTGTGTTTGTAAACAACAGTAAAGTTTCCACGATTGAACAAACCGAGTCATCACTCTGAGTTCAGGTCTGTACTCGGGGTGATGACTCGGTTTGTAAAAGAAAGACAACAACTAAATGATGATGTTGTTGTAGAAGAATCCATCCCATAAACGCACTGAGGCTGGTTGATGTCGGTCACGACTTTGACACAGGAAGAAGTAACGAGATCCACAAACATTAAAGCATTTCTCAGGACCCGGCTGTTCATCAGTCAGCAATCGTCTACACAGGAAGGAAAACGAGGAGTGTTAGCCGCTCTCTGCATGATGTGTAATCCTGAAGTGTGCGAGCAGAAATCACCACAAACTGATCTGTCTGTAGCTGTGGGGAGGGGGTTTGGGAACCACTGTGGAGAACCATTATACTTTGGGTGCTTCATCAGTGTCTGTGCACCTTGCAGTTGCAGAGTCATCAGCCCTAAAATCCAGTCTCATCAGCAGCTACAGGACATGTCTGATGGAAGTGGTTGCTGAGAAATAACCAAATATATAAGTGCTCGCTTACTTTTTCCAGCCTGCACTATAAATAATTGTGTTCACTGTGTTCAAAGACATGAAAAACGCAGCTTCTGTGTCTTATCGGTTTAGTTAAATAGTGTTTGCCTGGTGCTTCGATGAAGCACAGACCACATTTCAAGTGATCGTCATAAATTCACACAGTTCACAAACCTTTTTCTGAACATTGTATTCAAAGCTGCTTCTCTGTAGTCCACAGACATGTAAACACCTGCTGTGAAGAACAAAGGTGCACACATGCACCATGACTGTTCCCTATAAGAAGTTCACACTCAGCTGCGCTGACACAGCCAGAAAGCTTTCAGGGAAACAGGCATCCATGTATTTGCCTGTATGGTGCTTCAGGCAACAGCAGACTTCAGGCAATAAGCATTTGTAACTGTATCTGAGAGGAGGTTCAGCCTGAATTATATTAGTGTCCTTACCAGACATTTCTTACATACAGTAAGGCTTCCTCTAGCTGTCTGTTTAGTCTGCAGTTGCTCCTGTGATGGAGCTCAAACTGCTTCAGCTCTTCCCTCAGTATAAAAAGTAGCAGTGACAGTGCAAAGGTCCTGTGTGGGCTGGCAGGCTAAAGAGGAGTGATTACAGCTGAGTGGACTTTGGCCTCAGGGCGAGCAGGAGATGGACAAGGGCCAGAAAATAGTGACAAACAAGGCTTCTGCTGAGAGAGGGAAAAGCAGCTGGAGCCTCAAGACAACCTAAAAAAATGAGCTTCTATTAACGACTATAAAAGAATGAATTATCAGCTATAAAAAAAAAAGCGTTTCTTTCACGTGTATTCACCAGTAAAATCATCACTTTCATGTGTAAATGCAGCACAGCGTGTTGTTTTGAAGATACACGCTCTCCTTCTGTTTACATCCACCTCTCGTCTAATTTTACTGTGCAGCTCATGAAAGAGGAGAGCTTAGCTGCTCTTCCTCCTTTCTGCGATTCCTGATGCGGTGCTGTGTGCGCGCATGTGTGTGTTTTGTTTTGTTTGTGTGTACATTGCTGAACGGTCCAGCATCGCGCGCCTCGTTTTACTGCCGTGGATACAGCTGGATGTCAATCTCAGGAATTCTATTAGGGCCACGGTCCTTTTGAAAAACCCTTAACAAGGAAATCTTTGGGCCTATTTCACGTGCCATTACACACATGACAACATAATGGGGGGAAAGGGCATTCCCTTCACTCATTTACCAGATCTTAAGATTGTAACTAAAACATCAAAACATGATGTCCTAGCACACATCGTATATACACATGTATTTAAGCTAGAAAGTTGCAGGAAGACATCAGATGTATTCCAGCTTTGTGTGATACTGTTCGAGCTCCTGCATCTCTCTCATCTGGGACCTGAGCAAATGATACTCGTGTCATTAGTATTGTAATATCATTCTGATGCCATTTAGAAGGACTCCAGGGCCCAGACTCATCTCGCTTTACTCCTCGTACACATGTCACAGCAAGGATGAGTTCATGTATATATACACATCTCCCATTTACAAGCAGCAGAAGCAGCAGTCATTTCACATGTTCAGACCCCTGATGTGAACAAGAGAGACCAATGAATGACAACAACACACGAGGTCAAAGGTCAAAGGTTCGTCTCTTGGCTGCTGCCGGGAACACAAACACACACATACTCCATCCATCATCCAGCAGAGGGTAGATGAAAGAGCCTGTAGCTGCGGTTGGAGGACGGGGATGGGTGGATGCTGGGAGAGTGAGAGGGGGTGTAGAGCGCGTGGGCGAGAGACAGACAACAAAAGACCAGCACTGCCCCAAAGTTCAAAAGAGCCCTTTCAACAGAGTGTCTACCAGAGCAAGCGTGCATACAGTGTGCATACAGCGTGCATACAGTGTGCATACAGCGTGCATACAGTGTGCATACAGTTTGCATACAGCGTGCATACAGTGTGCATACAGTGTGCATACAGCGTGTATGCGCCAAACAAACATCAAGTCGCTGAAACGGCACTTTGTCTGCTGCTGAAACTGTATTTCACACAGAGCCCTGCAGCCTCCTCTGAGTGTGTAGATTTAGGAACAGCTGCTGTAAATGTATTATTCTCTGATGGATAATCAGAGCCAGCCACACTCACACAGGCTCTTATTTTACTCAACAACACACACCGAGAGACAAAACAAACATCCTCACAACTTGTCCGAGGAGAGGACTTCAAAGTATTCTTTCAACAGATAATTGGGTCAATTCTTCTGATTTGCTTTAGGGCCCAAAGTCTGGATAAATATAATAATTACCGTGAATTTATAGCTTTATATATCAAATACTTGTTTTTTAATATATATATATGATTTTTAAAAAAGGCCTGTCTACTCATTTCCAGCATGTTTGTTTTTGTTTCCCGTATTTTGAAACCTGTGAGTCGCTTAAATATAAATATTGAAAAAAACCAACAACTTGTGAATGTGAACAAAGTGGGTCTTAAATATGACAAACATGCATATATTTAACAGAACAAACTGAAGTGGAAACGTTTTGTTCTGTTTCTGTTGGACGACCGACTAACGTGCGTGTTTCTGTGGCACAAATGAAATTTGCATAAAAATAGACTTCCTGTCATTTTTGGATGAAACATATTCTACATGTTGCCATGAAACAATGAAACTGCCGCTAGTTTTCTTTTGCAATATGATTTTTTCCATTTATAAAAATGTTTGATATGTGAAGCTACAATTTCACAGCAATCATATATAATAAATTTTCACCGTAAAACTTTAAAGAAAATTCAAGACTGAGCAGAAAAAAAGACTTTTTGAGATTAAATAAACCGTCTGTTTTGGGCCTTTGAACTGTTTTATGTAAATGCTGTCACTGATTAATGATATATGACATATATGATAAGATATCCACTGACATAGCAACAACAACAACCAGATAAAACTAGTAACGGACCTTCGGACACATTTGCTGGAAAACTAAATACCTATCTAATAAATACCTTCCTCAGAAACACTGTGAGCTCTGCAGGTGGCATCAGCTTTGTGGTCTTAGGTACACAACCAGCTCCCTGTGGACAACAACCAGTTCATTTAATCTGCACGAGCAACATTTGCTTCTGTGGGTAGACTCGTACGCAGGGACCGTCTCTCTCAGGAAACCTTCGAACTACGTGTGCTGATGTATTTTCTCTTTTCTCTTCAAAGATCAGAGTTTTAAACACAGAATAATATTCAGTTGTCCTCTGTTAGAAACACGTTATAGTTCAATTTGTTTTTGATTCAGAAGGCGGCAGTGCTGCACAAAGAGGAGAAGGCCAGGATCTCAGTCCAGGATCCAAGCTTTAGCTCTCCAAGGAAACATTTTAGGACCTGTGACCACTAATAATGAAAAGCCTCAGCCAAACTCAGCTGCAGCGCTCTGCTGGTGTAATGGTGTCAGCCCCTGAGAGTCCGTCTCTTAGAGACGGAGCGAAAACAAGTTCTCAGAAAATGCACAGACGTGCACGATCAGGCAGTTTTAACCACAGCAATGCTAACAGGATTATGGAGAAAATAAAAGTGCAGCTGATATTAAAGAGCAAAGGAGGACTGAGCATAAAGAAAATACTCGATAAATTAGAGGGAATTTGTTTCTTGAATAATATATTAAAATCCTTTTGGTGTGACTCGAGAGAATCGACAAATATCACAAACACAAATTTCTCTTAGCAGCAAGTTCAATTTTTTTCCTTTGGACAAAAAAGTAAATTACACAAAGAGATGTAATATAACATAACAGCAAAACAACTTTCACATCATCAGCCAAATAAAATCAAATACTGAGGTTTTTGCAATCTGAAGCTTCTAAATGTGATTCAAACTATTAGATATCACATTGCTTATACTATTTATACTACTACGAGTATACTACTCCAAATCTGCACAATGACAATACAGAAAAATTAATATAGTGCAAGGTTTTTATTACAAGTGATATAAACCAACTAACAAAATATGAATAAGGAAATAACCCAATTTTCTATTAAATGTGCTGCAAATGTAAAAATAGGCACAACTGAGGGCTGAAAAAACTACATGAATAAACAGTGAAGTGATTTTAGGTATTGCACTGACCTTTATTTAAATATTTCACACAAATCCCTGTATCCTGCGTATCTCTCTGTTGAACTCAGTTCTACAAAAATCACATGTAATGGACACGAATGAGAGGATGCATGCAGAACTACAACAATGCAGGAGGGACGGCTGCATGAGCGTCAGGCTGGGAGCTTTTCAGCCAGCTATGTTTAATCTACAAAAACACTTTGGTTGGACAGAATTTACATAATTGTAGCACTTATCACACCATCACTGAGAAAGTAAGCGGTACCCCGCCCAGTGAAAGAACAGTTGTCAAGGCAACTGAGGCAAGGGTTCAACGAGAGCGTGTCACCGGCCTTGAGAGACAATCAGGGAGGGAGTGGCTGAGGTAGCTGAGGCGATGTCAAAGCTGGCGAGAGAAGTCATCGAGTTTCTTTCTCTGAGCTCAACACTGCAGTCCAGGTATGTTTGCTCAGATCGTTTCCAGGTTTCCATGGTTGTCAGTCCTTGAGCTGCTGTGAGGTTCTCACCTCCAAGTCACAGCAGGCGACAAAGCAGGTTAACACACGCTGTAATGGGGCCATTTAACTACAGTCCAGCTGTGGAGAAGCATCTGTAGGTCTGCTAACGCTCCACTGACCACTCAACTGACCACTGAGCACATTAAGTTTAATGAGTTAATTTACTTTGTGTGTTCACACATAAATAGCTGCAGAGCACTCGCATAAATCTGTCTGCCTCTCTCTGCTCTTTCCTCTTGCCCTCGACCTTTCTCCCAGCGAAGGACGTGTCTGCATACAATCGGTTATTTAAGGTTTGCATGTGTGTATTTTTATAAACATCCACTTCTTATTCATGACTTTAATATGAATCAGAAAGGCAGCGATGTGCGGCCGAGTTCCCAGAGAAACACAAAAAAAGCCACTCTGACTGCCGCATAGGCCTCACACAAATAAACACTGACTACAGAGAACTACACAAACAGACCACAAGTGTGCAGGAGCAGGTGCAGTCCTCTGTCTGTCCAGCAGGAGAAAGACATTAGTAGGTGGTCTGCTGGACTCGGAGGCTGGAGCCAGAGCGTGCAGCACTAAAGGAGGAACGCTTCAGCCAGAGGCCTCAGAGCCGATTGCAGTTCTGTGCCTCGTTTTCTGCTTCTGGTCGTAACATGCAAACAAAATGGCAACGCAGGAGATTTTATACATCGTGGATTTACAACAAACTTGTACCCTGTCTTTGTGTGTGTGTGTCTGGCTTATTCCAGAGTCAGTCAACTTGCTCATCTACTGATTCGTATATTTCTGCGTTACACTCACCAATTCTTTGCCAGTTCATTAGTTATATTCAGACTTTTGTCTCGTGTGTATTGGAACTCTTTGCTCTGATCCACGTCTGTTCCCCCACATATGTTAGAATCGCTTCCCATCTCTGACTGGAAGCACGCTCCAGCCCAGCACCACCCTAATCATCTTCTTTCCATCCACACTCGCTTTACCCGGGTTGCCCAACTGCCCAGTTCACTACACCTTCTAGTCAGCTCCTCACCAAGCTTGCAGCTCTTCCCACAGCAAAGTCATCCCAAACTTCAACCGTCCCAGGAATCATGTCCTGGAGCACACGGATGTCTTCTAGACTAAAATGATGGATCAGAGAAATCATTATTGTTACAAGAACTTAAGAAACTCGATCGCTGCTTCATTGTAAATTCTATTCAGTAGGATGGGTCGGTGAAATGACAAATGCATGCAATGAATAAAAGGCTGAGAACAAGCAGGATTCAGAGATGTCATGATACAAATAATGATAGAGATCCATTTCACGGGCAGATAAAGAAATCCCGGCAGAATCAACAGACTGACAAATTCCTCTGCAGAACATTTATGCTGTCCGTCACTTTGCCAAGGCCACTAACACACTGAGGGATGGCTGTATCCAGGCAACTGGGCGGCAAGCATCAGCAGTCTGTATCTAACCACCATCAACCAATCACAAGCATCGATTTCCACCTTAGCCAATCATGACTGATGTCAAGCGGCTGCTGTGAAAGAGCCATTATCATGGCCAACCTGCTCAGTATAGCCCAAATGTATAGGCAGGTCTAGGAGTTTACAACACAACCGGCACACTGCATCAATCCAGACGAACTGAGGGGCTGTCGAAGATTATATTAACAGAAATGCACACTGCAGTTATAGCTCTGCGCCAATCATTCTGACCGCTAATCTGTGCGTTTGTTTTTACGAGCCACCAGTACAAACTCCATTAAAAACACACACAGCTTCTCTGCAGTCCAGTTATTTCTGCTTCAGTATCCAGAAAGCTTTGGAAACGAACCCACTGTTGCAGAGTGTGGTCTCAGCGCTGACGCGACAGAATATATTCACATATATAACACAATGAGATTTCCACTCGGGTTGGTGGAGCTCTGAGGATCACAAACCCGCACGGGAGATGACAAAAAACAAAACACAACTCTCTTAGACGGTTTGTTATTGAGGAAGGGCGCAGGTCAGATTCGGTGTATGTCAGCACACCTGCTGACAGAAGCACCTCTGCAAAGCCCGACCATGTTTTCATGTGGTGTAGGTGAAATAGCGTTTATCTCACAGATTCCCGTCCTCGCCTCTCTCGCACACGCCATCAGCTAACTCACTCTGACAGACGTAAGTTCGGGCAAAGCAATCTGTTAAGCTAAACGTGGCTGACGGTTTCTGTGATGTCTGGTTCTCCCTCTTTGTTTGATCTTGCAGGTACAGAGGAAGCGGAGCCTACAGGGACGCTTCGTCTGCTCAGTCTCATTGGCTTTCTCTCTGATCTGCTGTGATGCTGCATAACAATACAAACGGCGCCAAAACACAGAGGTAGGCGTACCTTCTGTGTAACTGTAATCAACAAGCTGCCGTCTTTCTCTACATATGTTTAATTCTGGTATTTGAAAGGATTGTTCATCGAGGTTTTCAGTTCTACAGCCGCGCTCTGAGAACTTGTACAGTGTTGCTTTACTCAGTCGGTTCTCCTTATTGATGGCGGATAACACACTGCACTTTATTTACACTAAAAGCAGCTGTGACACTTTGCAGACAAGCCCAGCTTCTTCCACTGGTCTCACTGCCAAGCAGCCACTCACCTAACCCTGCCACTACCATCAGGGAGAGCGCATTATAGTCGCCACACGCTAGGTGTGCTGCTTTCCCGTCTGGCGTTGCGCCTTGAGCCACACTACCACCACATAACACTAAAAACTAAGTTTATAAAACAAAGTTTAGTTTACAGTAAAGCGGTGGTGCAACTGGAAACGGAAGCCAAAAGGATTCACCTTAACAGCTCCTGCCTCTGTCTCCAAGAACAGGTGTGACCTGAGATGAGATGCAACTAAAAAATGTAGCTGAGACAACAGCTTGCAAACGTTTAGCAGCTAACATGTAGTGTTTTTAAATCATTTGCAAAAGTGGACACGTACACAGTCCAGGAGCGACCACAGAGAGGGACTCAAATGACCAGCTCGAGGTGACATCCCTCTGTCTGGACTCACAATAAACACTTCTGCATGATGCAAAGATCTGATGAAACCAGAAAAACATATTTTAGATTTACCTGATTACTTCATGGTTTCATCCTATTAGATTTGTAAAGAATTACAACCAAAGAAACGTGCAGTCAGGTCACGGGGAGCCAGATAAGTTGGGCGAGTGAACTGTGTAAAACGCCAGCTCAGCAATTCTCTTAATCTTGAGCTTAAAGCCATTTGGATCAGACAGGAAACATCAACTGAGTTATAAAGAGTCAATGCCGTACACCGCTGTAGGCGTGTGTGTGTGTGGAGTGTGTGAGTGCGGCTGCACACGTGTGCCTCGGGTTTATAGATAGAAGCCACTGGACTCATAAAAACAAGATAAGTGTTGTGTCAATAGTCCAAACTGAAGCCATTAATCTAACAGAACAAGAGCTCAGGCTCCAGCACTGTAACCACGGCAGAAGCAGGTGGATGAAATTCAGTAACAGAGGGGGCAGAGAGGTAACGTCATAGCCAGCACACAAACAGCAAGGATGCTGCTGTAGATTTAAATTCATCATCGCCCATAAGACTAAATGTGACGGGCCGTTATATATCCTCAGAGCTGTGCAGTATGGCCCCTTTGCATGCTATTTGTTTTGCAGCATACCGCGGCTCCTCTTCTCAATTTCAGAGGCAGCATCAGAAATAGGCAGCGACAGTAATGGCAGTGGTGCACCCGTGTAAAGTCCTGCATAAACACTATTGATCTGAACGTTCTGCTGCGCTTGATCTATTGTCAGTTCTGCCTGGAACACATACATACATATATGCAAGAAGGACAAACTCAAACTGACGTGATTAGTGGGGAAATTGTACGGATACTGTGTTCACAGTATACTCTTTTATCCGTCTGCAACTTAATTAGTGGAATAAATGTGCGGTCTTTTATTCTGAAAAGAGTCTCGCAGGTCTATCATGTTGCAGGTAAATATAACAACATGCTATTATTCATACTTGTTTAGGGCTGTATGCCTAGTCAGCTCAAGGACAGCGAGCCAAGGTGTGTGTGTGTGTGTGTGTGTGTGTGTGTGTGTGTGTGTGTGTGTGTGTGTGTGTGTGTGTGTGTGTGTGTGTGTGTGTGTGTGAGAAGATGTCCCTCCAGACTGCCGTGGCATTCTCACAACACCAGCTGCAGCCTCTCGATAAGACTCACACTAAACGGCTTCACTTTGAGAACTGAAATGTTAGGAGAAAAACATTTAGAAAAGCACACCAACACACACACACACACACACACACACACACACACACACACACACACATTTATGTCGGTAACATGGAAGCTCGCAGATTAGCAAGCATGAAACAAGGCATTTTCCCCTCTGAGAACAGGAACATGTTGTGCACCGTTCCTGAAAAATCCTTAGTCAGGCAGCGGCTGACAGTCAGGCAGCGGCTCTGGAGCTGGCAGCAGTGTCAGCTCCAGAGCCGCACAGTCCAGTATTATGTCAAAAGTCACACTGATACTTCAGGTTAACCCCGGGTCAAAAAGAGGAGAAGGCAGAGAGAGGATCAGGTGGATCACAGAGGGAATAAAAAGCGAGAGGGAAGCATGAAGAGGGGAAAAAGCAACCACAAAAGGAGAGAAGGAAGGAAGAAGAAGAAGGAATCAAAATACGGCACAACAAAGGAGAAAAGTGAGTATGAAAAACAGATTACAAGTCTAAACATGTCTTACCAGAGCAATGCAAACCCACACAAATGTGAGTGCAGCCTGTTCACTCATGTAGCACGCTGTACAGTTGTCATTATTACCAGTTTGTTTACTCAGCCTGATCATGATGATGCAGTTCTGGAGGTCAGCTTTCCCACTGGAAAAATCTGTTTCCATTTTCTCCTGGCAGTCCTGTAACTCTAACTTATGAATGAGCGATCGTCCTGCTCATTCCACCTTTGCCATCCTGGCAGGGAGGAAGGAATCCAACACTTAATGTTATTAAATTAGGAGCAATTTCCTGACTCAATCTGATTAGGAGCACGCTGACCTTGGGGTGCTTCAGTGTTGCATCATTAACATGATTTACATGCACAGGAAGGACCCTGTTTTTATTTTCGTTCACCTACATTAAAACAATACAAAAGACCACATCTGTCACCAATGTGTCTGTAAAAGAGAAGGGGAACTTCATTTTCTCCTGCTTAATGTACTATTTGTGGTTTTCTATTAAAATACAACCAAATGACTGTTTTCTTTATGCCTGGTCTCGGTTGAAATTAAATCTATAAATAAAATCAATAAATGTGCCGATGTCGGAGATGCAGCCTCGCCGGGGGATCGACTACTTTCGTAAACAACAAGTTGGATTTTCCAGAAAGCGGAAATTTATGTACAGAGTCTATTTGATAATGTTGTCTTTGTGATGTTCACAAAATAAAATGAGCAAAACATTACAAAATCAGAAAAGAGTCAGGAGGTTGAGAAAATATCCCCGTCGGAGGTGACTCAGTCGCTCGACCTTGGCCACTGAAATTCATTTTTTATCTGAGCCAGATACAGACTGAAGCACACGATGGGTTTATATTGTTGATGTTAGACAGGCAGACATGTGACGTTTGCATCAGTGCAGACATGCAAGGTCATCACGTTAGAACAGCAAGAGATCAAATTCACACCTCGAGATACACAAACGGCTTAAAAGCAGAGATTAAAGTTCCTGCAGTTTCATACAAAATCCTGTCAAACAAGATCATTTTTCATGCGCCTGCACACACTTTTTTACCCCTCGCTGGAGTCTGTATGTTCTCCCCATGTCTGTGTGGCTTCTCTCCGGGTACTCGGGCTTCCTCCCACAGTCCAAAGACAGTGAGTGGGGTTAGATTAATCGGTGGTTCTAAATTAGCCGTAGCTGTGAAGGTAAATGGTCGTGTATCTCTCTGTGTTAGTCTTGTGACACAGTGGCGCCCCTGCCGGGCCTCTTGTCCTATGGCAGCTGGGGTAGGCTCCGCCCCCCCAGCAACCCTGAATTGGATACATGGAGGAAGGTGGACGGATGGATGGATGGATGGATGTTCATGCTGCAGATGTCAACGAAGATGAGCAGGCATAAACTAAGTGACCTTTTTATTTTTTTTTTATTTTTTTTCTAATGGCAGGTATTTATTAAGGTTAATGTTTGAAAATCTCAACAATCATCAGAAAATCCACAAACTCTTTGTGTACAGTTGGACACACTCTGTTAAGCTTTATATACACACACATGACGTGTTGCAGAAATTGGTCACTTTTACACACCAAAAACATTTCTCAATGTAGAGGCATTGTGACTTGCAGATAACATCTGCCAACATCTGGCCGAGTTTTTGCCTCGATGTTTTATTTTTATTTTTTTTAAAGTTCAGGTCTTTTTTTTTTTTAATCTTCCTTCTTTAAAACGGGACATTTTGAAGTGAGAACAGCTCAGAGTCGGGGCTCCTAATGCTTCACTTTTCCTGACCTGTGTGCATCTGAAATTCCCATCCTTCTTGACAGATGATGACAGTTATATTAGTTTATAATCTGAAAGTGAGATTACTCACAAGAACAGACATGCAAACACGTGCACGCTGATTGTGCTGTTTTAGGAGACATTGGGGTCGGGGTTCGGGGGGGGGTCATATGGTACACAGGGGTGTTTGTGAGCGTTCTGTGTAAAATATGCAAGGATGGCACAGAAACTGAATGAAGGGTGAACGTTTTGAGAAGTATTTGTGGCGTGCAAGGGGGTCTGTGTGCATTTGAGCAGCAGAGTTTAAAGAGCAGCGAGCAGAGGAGAGACAGAGAGTGACTGTCAACCACCAGCAAACACAGAGCCTCTGAACTCTCAGCCATCCCCTTCATTTGGCCTCAGTACAAACAGAACACCAAATCAGAGTCTAAGGTTTCTCTCACTCTGTGTGTGTGTGTGTGTGTGTGTGTGTGTGTGTGTGTGTGTGTGTGTGTGTGTGTGTGTGTGTGTGTGTGTGTGTGTGTGTGTGTGTGTGTGTCTTACTGACTGAGCCCTGCAGCAAACAGCATCTGGCTGATATTTTTCAGTGCAGATAAAGTGACCCTTGAAGATCTGACTTGCTCCTTGTTAACCTGAGATCAGCACGAGCTGATGAACCATAAACAGTCTGGATGTAAGTTTAACCAAGGCAGAAAGTTCAGAACCATCATAGAAATCTGTTGTATTTTAGCATTTTTACTATGCTGAATTTTTTAAACGAACAACAACAAAAAAATTTTGTCTACGTGAAAATGTCGAGTTGATCCAATAGCACTCTCATATATTTTGCCACACAGTGCATATTTAAATTATAGATGACCAGAGATTAAAGACAGTGGCAGCCACCAGCACCATGCCTGAGCATCCTGTTGGTAGAAGCTTCAGGTGGCACAAATCCCCTGGAAGTACAAGATCGGGAACACACCAGGTCATATTTCACCAGGTTAAAAGATGCTCCACACTCAACAATTGTGGAACATCTTTAACACTTCCATCAATCATATCATTCTGTCATCGTGCCGCGGTCTGAATATCCGCACGGTTACAGCAATCTGACAGCAGAAGAGTTTTATAAGACGAAAATTCCCTAAAAGCAAACTGTGAAAAAGCTCTAAATTAAAAAAAAACTGAATGATATAGTTCCTGTATGATATCCTTCCTCAGAAAATACACCTGTGTCGTGGTTTTTAAAGGGACCTCCCGCTCAAGCTACTGCGTTCACAAGATTTCCTGTAAACTTGACTTCTGACCTTAACCTTAGCAGACACCTATGGGTGAGGAGGTAGAGCAGGTCACCTACTGATCGGAAGGTCGGTGGTTTGATCCCTGGCTCCTCCAGTCTGCATGATACTAATCCCAACTTGCTCTCCGATGCATCCATCGGTGTATGAATGTCGTTAGAAAGCACTAAGTGTAGATAAAGTGCTTGTGAGAATGGGTGTGATTGGGTGAATGAGGCATGTTGTATAGAGAGTAGAAAAGCGCTATATAAGAATCGGTCCATTTACCAACGTGAAAATCCTTCGTTGCCTCGTTCTCAAGTTATCATGTTCACAAAATTGGATTTCCACGTCACCTGACACCTGCCCCCCTCGCTGGCGGGGTAACACCACTAAGCCTTTCAGGCTGAGGAGCAACAACAGCTGAAAATGAAAATCATCATCAAATGAAGTCATCACATTAAATTCAACAGACTGGAGGTATTAAAGCAACAACATGCTAATCAGCATGCCTACAGTACATGAACAGAAAGCATTGTCGTAGACCATTTAAATGTCAAAATGATCGTTTCTGGATATTATATTCCTTTGGAGTAATCTAAGGATTACTAGTAATCTAACGAGCAATCTATTTTGTCACGTGGTCAAAGTCATGTGACTGCAAAACCCCAGAGTGCTCTGTGCATGGCTTTACACCGTTTTTTTCTACTCTTGGATCTGTATGATGTCAGTGGGAGCAGATATTCATAATGTGTTCATCTCCACTGTCTCCACCCACCTGCTGTTCAAACCGGTTTAAAAGGGGCAGCTAATCAGCACAAAGGGAGGAGTGAGTGAGACAAAAGTCTTATTTTAGGACACATTGCACAAAATCTCAATAAATCCTGCAAAGCTACTCAAATAGAGTCGACTGCTGGAAATCAGCAACAAAGACACAAAAAGACAAAGCGCATTCGAAGCAACTATTAAAGAAAACGAACACAAACACTACACTCAAATCCCGTTAAAGCCTTACCAGGGTCATCTATCTCATCCTCATCACCTATGCCTGTTTTCCTTCCAACCTTATCAGGCTATCCCAGCTGTCTTAGGGTGAGAGCCAGGATATACCAATCTGTCGCGGGGCTAACACATAGACGCAACCATTCCCATCTATGGGCCATTTAGAGTATCCAGCTAACCTGTCCCCACTAACGGTCTTTGAACAGTGGGAGGAAGCCACACAAACACAGAGAGAAGATGCAAACTCCACACAGATCCCTGAATTGAACAGATTGAACTCAGGACCTTCTTGCTGCCACCCTATGCCCGTTTTGGTACCTCTGTATGTGTTTGTGCTGTTAACGAGTATCAGAATGCTTCCAGAAGAAAACATTATAATTCAAGAGAATGCTCGCACCCTTAGTTCTGCTTGTTCGAGGTTTATTGTGTTTGGGTCCTGAATGTCACAGGAACAAAAAAGGCCTGAATTACTCTGGCCTCTTTCTTTGGCGTCATGGCAACTGTGATGGAGAAAGTTCAACGCGGCTTTATGTGCAACGCTGCAATGAAACCGAAGCTGAAACAGTGGCTCTCCCTCCGCCCCAGTGTCTTCACGCTTTAACTAGAATCATGACAGAAGATGTGTCACAATGATGGAGTTCTGCTGCGCGACATGTCGGCTGCAATTTAAAAAACAAAACAAGTACTTCTGAGAATAGCCATGCAACAGTTTAACTCATTACACATGTGATTCAGTCTCATAAAAACCCCAACATGAAATCTACAATAATCCTCTTACAAATGGCTCCTGCACATGCCAGGGGAACAATAAGCTGCTCTCTGCTCAATTGAGCTGCATACTAATAGGGTGATTATGAGACCTAATTATCAGATGGCACTTGTCAGGAAGAGAAGCCAGTTTGCAGTTTGCCTGAGGATGAAATGCAAAACAGACACAAACTGTTGTTTCTACTGAACGGCATTCGGGCGCGTCTTCCTTTTACAGCTGGTTAGAAGTCAAGAGGACACTTTTTCAAATCAAACACCATCACGGTGCAACGCTGAGACGTGTAGTCAGAAATGTGACACACAGACAGGCCACGACCCTCACAGTCGGTCAACCTTACGCGCTGGATAATATTGACACGAGGCATGAATGCATCAATCACACGTTGAAGAGGATATGAAATATGCATATTGCCTCAGGCCAGTGGTAGCAGGGATGGTGAACATCAACAACCCTGAGACAGTGAATGAGCACATGAGAGTGTGCACACAGTACGGCTGCTTTGCACTGTCTACTCTCGCCGTCTCTCTCTAACATACCCTAAATGTCTGAAGCACTCTTGTGCTAATTCAGTTCTGATGCTTGAAGTTGCTCTGGTGCCCCTTGTGTCTGCCAGTGAGGGACAGGGCAGTTTTTGAAGACACGCGGGCATCGGGGGAAAGATTCACCGCATTTCCAATCTCTCACAGAGTTAATAATTCAACATTTAATATAAAAACGGGCTGTCCAGGAGGGAACAATAGCTGTGAATTATTGATCTCTCTCCTGTTGTCTCCAGATTATAAGAGGATATATTGTAAATAAGGCGATAAATTATATCTGGAGAAATATTTGTTGCCCTCTGAAATGACCTAAAATGTATTAAACTTAAATTGCGAGTTATTGCTGCCATTTTTGGGACGTAGTTAAAATGTGAAGCAAATCCAAAGTCACTGAACGAGCAAATGAAAGAGTTCGAGCTCTCGTGTCTTTTCTGCCTCCAGTTCTTTTATTTTCACACATCTTTCATTGGAGTAATTGTAACGTTTGGGAGACGAGGCTCCCCGAGGCTTTAGCTTCCTTTCCTCCAATTACCACCAATGTCACCTCCCTTTCTTTTTTCACTCTTTTTATCTGTCATTCAATCGTGGCCACCACTTCCTTCTGTATGTCGCTCTTCCCGTGGGAAGCCCGAAAATAAATCTATCAGGACCACAGGAAGTACATCTATGCCGCCTTTGTAACCTATACACAAAAATGCAATCATGCGCAGGTGTGCTGACGCCCACGGGGCCAGTTTCTGTTTACAGTGACGTGAAAAAGAACATTTCTATGGGGCTGTATGGATTCCCGGGAACAAAATAAATATGTGTATGACTTTATTGGCCTCTTATATCTCTTACAATGTTGCTTCAGTACATTGAGATTCATGGAAACTGGTTCATGCACAGCTCAGGTCCCGCTGTAACGTTTCAGTCGGGTCTGGACTTTAACTCCACGTTGATTCGTTTCTTTTTCATCCATTCTGTTGTCGCGGTCCTGCTGCGTGACCCAGTTTGGGACAAGCTGTAGCTGTTGGACAAATGAACCTAAAATACCGGTCCTGTGGTTCCAAAACAGGCGTCCCACCCCACTACATGTGACAGGTGAGCATTTTAACATCTACCCCGTTAATTCCCATGGAAGCAGTAAGAGTCTACTTCATAATTCAAGGACTGACTTTGCACAGAATCCTTTCCTCACTCTTCACACTTTTCCATTATGATCTAGTTTTCAAATTGGTGTCTCCGTTTCCAGGTTTCGGGTTAGTAAATGTACTGACAATCAGCCAAAAGTCATCCCAGTAAGAGCTAAGAAAAGGAGACTGACCGGTATATCATCATCGTGAATTTGTGCTCTAAGCCAATCTGTGCCAGGTTCCAGTTATCTCTCCAGAGAAACGATGCAATATACTCGTCTAGTAAAGGACACTGTGTCCTCTGCAAGGCCCACATACTGTATGAACCCACCCACACCTCCCATCAAGCTGGTTGTAGTACCACTAAAATGCCCACTAAAACCTCTATAAACCTCTATACCTCTGGAGAAAAATTATTTAAAAGCCAAATCGAAAAGCTAAATTAAAAGAGTGCGGGTGTCAAACAAGAATTGTCCCTGAAAAGATGCTTTTCCCTGTTAATAAAAAGCTCTGCCATGGAAATCTGTAGCGTACACCAAAATAATTAAGTAACAGATGTAATGAGGCCAGTTTTTTCAGCATCTACCACAGAAACGTCTGAGCTTTTGTTTTTGTTTATGCTGATTCACAATTTTTTAAAAAAGGGATATTTTCTGTGAATTGACAAAAATTATATAATATAGATAATTTATATTACATAAGTCTGGACAATGAAATATCAAATTAAATACCTATTAAACTCGTAGTTTCACTGGTCCAGGCCACTTCAGATCAAAGTGGGCTGGACGTGGCCCACGATGTCAAATTACTGCTGTGATTTAGAAACCACACAAACCCGGTTTAAGCAACTGTTGAAATAAAAACTTAATAAACTGAGACGGAGCATGTTTGCAAAATCTATCACAGAGGGAAAAAAAAGAAAAAACCTCACATGTGGGCAAATGTATTCATAAAATTATAAATAAATAAAAGCAGATTAGAGTGGACACTGTGTAATGATTTGATTGGCTGTATTCTAATTAAGGACTAAAACACAGAAATACAGCAGCATATGGCCCTGCTGTCATCACCTATAGCTCACAATCACACCCACATGCTTGTAGCATGCAGCTCCGTGTGTGTGTGTGTGTGTGTGTGTGCGCGCGCATCTCTGCATGCAAATGTGCACAAGTGTGAAACCCTCTGCAAACAGTTGTATGTGAGTGCAGCAGAGACGGCCTGAGAAGATAAAAACATCAAGGCGCACAGCAAACACAAGGTCGCGCGTCTCTATTCTTCTATCCGTCATCAGCAGCCAGCTTTGTGTTCTTGTTACATTTCTATCGTTGAATGCAGGACAGATGCTATTTGGGCGTGCAAATATGCAAATTGAAATCGAGAAATTCTGCCAAGCAATGCAATTGATTAAAAAAATGATTCCTTTTAATCCTTTTAAAACATTTGTGTGAATCTGGGCTAGATAAATGATACGCAGTCAGCCATTCCTGATTTGCTACGCTCAGCAAAGCCTGGCTGATCTGCTGGCTGCCGGCCAAAGCTGTCAATTAAGCATTTCATCACTGATTTAAAAAATAACTCTCCTCATAACAAAGGTCAGATTATAGCGTGGAAGCCCCTGCTAATGCCACACAGATACAGTGAACCCCTGAGACGTCGAGGATCTTTTCTAATCAAGAGAGACAGATCTCATTACAATGACATGCTTCCCATGCTTGAGATTGTTGCGATCGCTCTTGCAGCTCGTTGTATGTGATGTGCAGTTGTTCACATGGCAAGCGGCCAAATCATATGATGGATGCGTTATGTTTATTTAACCTTTACATGATTCTCATTGGGGAAAAGAAGCTGCATCTCATTCGTGTGTTTAGTGTCCAGGTTGGTGTTTCTGAAAGGTTCACATCATGTTCGTATGAGGATAGATATGTATGCTGGATGAAGCCATTATAGGGATTAATAGAAGCCCTCCTAACTGCATTTAAGAGGCGAGAGGGTTTCCAGGATGACCTTGTCTCCTCTGAGTGCTGCTCACCTCTCCTTCACCCCTGTCCCTGATCAATCCCCTCCCCAAAACGTGCATTTTTCCTACTGCAATCCTGTTCCTGCTATTTCTGCCTTTCTTTGCCAGTTTTTCTCCGGCACACTGCCTCCGCACCATTTGAAAAAACCTCCCAGACTCCCCTCAAACACCCAAAATCTAAAAATACTATCTCAGCTGGAGCTGCTGCCTCTGAACTCCTCACCCTTTTCGAACATCACAACACTTGGTCCTCTAAATCAGCCCATACCTTTTCTTCTCCTCTTCGCCTCCACTTTATTCAGGCGAGATCTAATTCACTGATGAATAATGGATGGATGGATAGGAGACTTTCATCCACCATGCTTCTCTTTCTCTCCCTGTCTTTATCTTGTGGGAAGGCTATAGTGCTAATGCAGGGCAACATGCATTGGAGATGAGCCCAGGGACCTCCCACTCAGTCTGTTTGTCTGTCTGCTGCCTGAAGGATCTCTCTCACACACATGGTTTCTCAATATTATACTCTTCCAGTCTGGTCAGCGACAATCCCGATCTATATTGTAATTTCCTAAATCTTTAATTTTCATTATAGTTTCGTAATAATGACAGCAAACATGAATGTGGAGCGCTGATCATCCTTTCTTATCCCTTTCTTCATTCAGTCATTCAGTTTTTTTAATCATTCTTTGCCTCAGTTCGATTGGTCCCTGACCTTGGTACAGCAATCCCAGCTTTATATTGACCCTGATCCTCTTCCTTCCTCCCCTCTAATACCCTCAGAAACCCCATCAAAGGACCAATCTATGAATTCACTGCTATGTCCACATTTCATTGCTTTGTAAGTTCAGTGATGGTTTGAACACCCATGGAAGCCAAACCTTGCATGGGTGCTCGAACAACTGCTCGAAACATCTTGATAACAATGCAGCGTACTGTATGTGGACTAACAGCCACGAAAAAGTCTGCATGGCTCGTTTCCTATAAATTCCAATTGGATGTAGCAGGAGGACCGACATCGACTTGCAGGCAGTAAAATCTGTCTGCACCGCAGATGTAAAAGATCTCCCAAGGTTTGTTCAGTTTATTCACAGTTGCATATCTCAGCGTTGCCACATTTACTTTTATTTGACTTCACATATCTGCTCAGGTGGCGCCCAGATTAAGGACCTAAATAAATAAATAAAACCCCAACCCCCACAAAAACCCAGCAATTAGTGCTTGGAAGCGAGCACAAGCAGCAGCTTGTCAAAGAGCCCATCAATAATGCAGGTGGGTGGGAGACCCTGGCTGGGCGACCACTGTCCTGATGAACCCTTCTGCCCGTCTACCTGTCTGTCTGCATGTCCATCTGGGTCTCTTCCTTTCGACTGCTTCTATCACCTCCCGCCGTCCTGCCAGCACCTGTTTTGCCTTTTTCACAGGGCACAGTATTGCCTGTTATGTCTTTTGGGCATGCATCCTTGAGTTGCAGTGTTGTTGTTTTTAAAACTACTGATCAACTATCGTTACATGCTCAAAAAAAAAACAACAAAACAAAACAAATGGTGCTCTTTCAAAGATACTAAGGTACTTGCCAAACATGCCGTGTGAGTGGGTGCGTCACAGACTCCTCGTGTAATCCCAGACTAACGCTGGTTGAGACAGGCGAGAACTTTAGTGCTGGGCCGTATTATTACTTTCATATTTTACAGTTAAATCACAAAAAGGATTTGCAAGACAAACTGGACCAAAGTGGGTCAGGTTTTGGTCCAGTGTCTTGCAAAAGTAACGCACCACTGCTGAGGGGAAAAGAACAAAAGGCAAAACATCGTTTTTAAAGCACAGAAACATGTTCGGAAACAAAAGTTACAACTACGTGCTAAGGCGAGAAAATTGCACAAATTGGACGCATTCGACGCAGGGGCAAGAAAAGACTTGAGCGGGGAACAACAACAGCAATAACAGCTGCTGCTCCATCGCATACGCAAGCAGAATAACAATCAGCGCAGGCTAGCAGCTAACCTCTCATCATGGTCGTCGACAACAGCAGGCAAAATGGCGCGCAAGCAAACAGCTTAGGCAACAAAGGTATAGTGGAGATTTAGCTGTGATTAGTGGAGCTGCTTTTATTACACAGATGAAGCACGAAACAGCAACAACTACACAAAAGTGATGATTAGAAAGTGTTTGGAGCCATGAGGCTGCTGACAGATGTGAAGAGTTGGTGTCCTGCCCCATGTTTTCATCAGTGTATGAAACTAAAAAGAAATGAAGAAAATGATCATCCAAGGGAAGCATGGCAACAACAGACTGACACACTGGAGAGGTGAGAGGGAAGCTGTGGCGCTGTGGCAGAGGTATCAGGGCTCGGAGAATAAGAGCTAATGAGTGACGATTAAACGCGATTCATATATCTGTATCTGTGGTGTTGCGTAGTTTATGTTCTGTTACATCTTAGTCTTTGTCTTTGCAGCGAAGCTATGAAAGTACGAAATGAGGTCTGAGAGTAGTTTCATACAGCTCTTTGAGGAAATGACAAGCAGCATGATAGCATCTCAGCAAGAGAGTCATCATAAAGAACCTCTGACTGTCTTCCTTTCAGCTGTGGACTGAACGAGCCATGGCTGCAGAAGCATCACATTTCCTCATCAGCGATCGACGACTGACTATCATTTGAATATCATATATACAACATGAGAAGTTTTAGTGTTCACTCGTGGTATGTTAGGGATGTTTAATTAAAGGTAATTTCAGCAGAAATAAGCGCCTTTCAGCAGGCTAGAAGTAAGAGGTTACAAAAAGGCGTCTTTTTTAATTATGAAGGTAAAGCAGTTCATTTCACCACAAAGACACAGTGCAGGCCGTTTCACAAGGCCGCGACACGACGCTCTTTATTTCATTGGATAAAACGTGGAAAGTCCTGAAGTTTGAATATCACAGCGGAGCAACAAATCTGAAGTGAAATCTTAAGTGCAGAAGGCGGTTGATGGTTTTGGATGCAGTGCAACACGAGAAACAATTAGCTGACTTGTCTTTGGTCTCATTTGTTCATTCAGAAATTGTAGTTCAGGAAAAATCTGCTCCCCTGAGTTATGAAGTCAATAATGTGCAACATCATTCCTTTTATCAGACCCCACGTGTGCTCGTGATGGTAAAAGGGTGCCCGCCAGATTCTCAGTGTTTATCCAGCCCCCCCTGCAGTCGAGCCCTGCACAGATACCATCACACTAATAGACTGCCCATTAAGAGAGTGCAGGAGGAAGGACACAAAGGAGGAGTAAGTGAATGAATGAGTGAGTGAATGAAACACAAGTGAATGACTGTAAGGAGCAGAAAACGTAACACGTTATAAATTACAGGCAACCGTGGCATGTGATCATGGCCAGGAATATGATGATGATGATGCAGAAATAAAGCTGTGTGTTTAGTATCTGGGCCCATTGTTCTCAGATCTCTGTAAGAACCAGCAGCCTAATTGAATTAGATCGTGGCACGACTCACTGCGATGGCTGGAACAGGGAGCACCAGAGAGCCAGCCAGCTGTTCCCCTTTTCTGTCTCCCCGTACAGGAGCAGACTTGTTTTAATTACAATTATTCCAGGACCAATGACAGATGAAAGGAACGAGAACAAAGGCCCTAACGAGGGGTGAAGGGTCACGGTATCAGAGACGCATTAATGCGCATGTGTTGGTGCATGCCATTTTGCAACAAGATCCTTTAATTAGTGTACATCCGTCCTGCTGAACCGAGTGAAAATGAAAGTGCATTATTCTGTGGCACATTCCTTTGGTGGATCTCTGCAGCAGGAGTGCTGAGTGAGGGAATTCTGTTTGATAAATAAATAAAATTAACCACACGTGACACAGCCTACGAAATCCTGCATCAAACTGTAGCACTCCACGTATTTGCTGGTCATGTGCTGTCACAGATAAGTGTGATAAGTGATGCAAAGGCCGTGACAGAAGCTTCAAAATGTCTGTTCGGTGCAATGTCTATGTTACACAGCTCTATCAGGTACAGCGTCTAGTGAGAAAGCAGAGCGGGTGAGCAAGTAGTCATAACCCAGTAAACTGGTTCCCTCAGGCGAGGATTCACCCGCCGAATACCAAAAAGCTGCTTTTTATAAAGACTGAGGCAGGAGCGAGACAGCGAGAGAAAAGCAGAGCGAAGCACATCAGGAAACCAAATCCTAATATTTCCCTTTCAACTTACTGGAAATCTTCATTTATAACACTTTCTGATGAGGCTCCATCGAAAAAATTGTTATATGCTGTAATTACATTTAACATTATTAATTAACTAGGCCTTTATAGATGAGTTATAAGCTACAAATTAAAAGCAACGTTTCTGCTGTCAGGGAAAACCCTCCTCCAACATTAAAATGATGAAGGTTTAATGTTGGGCTTGACATTACAATGACTGCAATTCATTGTTAGCTACTCTACACAAGGAATGTCAACAAATGTGCTGCTCAGATACTAAGCACCAGTAAATATTAGTATCAGCTGAAGACTCGAAACACTGATGAAGTCTTTCTGGAGGTCAGTAGAGCTCCGGTGTCAACGACAGTCAAGTTTGAGACACTTACTATAAATATTAACCCCACACAAGTTAATGTTAGGAGTTTAACACGTAGCAACTACCAGGCAGTAATATTAGCCTTCTATTATTATTATGGTAGCAGCTAGTGCTCATGAGTAACATCACTGTGTTATCTATGTAGCAAAGCTTACCGAGGCTATTTCATCAGCGTTCAAAATATGGAGCCAAGTCACCAGAAGCACAACATCAGCTTCAATCTAAAAATACTGTCTCTTATTTTTTGCACCACTGAAGAGAATCTTAAAATATTTCCAATATAAACAACATAAAGTTAAATTACAGAACTTTTCTTGCACTACATCAGCATATGACACCACACTCTAACTTACAATAAGCGGTGTAATTGTATCTGGGTTTCATGCACATTTAGACTTTATTTCAGATGTTAAAAATGCATCGAATACATAATTTGGCCTTGCTAAATATAGTTGGCTCATTTTCAGTATTCTGATCACTGATTATGTGATAGCAACCAAACGATCTCTATCAGCTGGTCTGTGTGCTGCACACATGTGACGCTGCCATCATGGACGTGACAGCAAGAAAGCAGATGGTGGGTTGACTTCTCGCTCCTCGTGTGCACGTGGAAAGACTGAAATCTGGTCCTGGTGTTAAAGCCACCACAGCCTTAAAATGCTTTTATATTAAATCATTAAAACAAAAAGCTATAAAAGTCCAGTCGGTCTATTTCTTCTGATGTCTTCAGGCCCCAGTCTGAACTAAATCACATCTGAAAGTTTTCAGTACAGGAGATGTGATGAAAAAGTGCTACGATAAGCTTTTATTTTATAACACATCCTAATATTGTTTCTGTTATGAAAAGTCAACGGCCACAGGAGAGCGTGCTTTTCAGGGCTCAATAATGCCATTTGTCTCCGCCGCCATTTTCATTATGGGCTCTCTGGCTTTCCCAGCAAACACAACTCTGCTACAGACTTTGACTCTCGCACACATCACACATCACACTCCCTTCTCTGCACGTGCTCGCTGCAAAAATGAGCGAGGAGAAGACAAATCGCTCTGATCGAGCAGGGAACTCTGTCACAATGATGGCAGAATACGACTTTGAACTGATCGATCGAGCCCGTCGCTTTTCATAAGACATGCTCACCTATCTTGCGTCAAGTTGACAGAGGCAGAGCGCAGTGACCCATGAGTACAGCTCAGACCTGAGACAGGAAATAATTCATCATCCACATCGAGGCCTAGCCGAGGAGACGCTCTTAAAGGGAGAGTCTGAGCTCGACTGCTAACAAGCAGGCAATATCACCAAATTCAAGAATATTCACACAAACACAGGAACTACTTTATGTAGTTTTAAATAGAATTCTTATTAATATTATAAATAATAAATGTCCAGAAATGAGTCAAAAATAAAGTCAACAAATACCTCAGATTGATTTTTGAGTCTGAAGCTGACAGAGATGGAGCGCTCTCATCATTGCAGTCTCAGCGCCTGTTACATCTTTGTCATTCACAGATAGCCAAACTCACATCCACACCAAACCCACTCAGCAGGAACACAGCAAAACACTGAAAAAGAAAAAATCCCTACACGGGCTTGCGTCTTATCCCGAGCGCGCGAGCTGCACCCAAACCCTGAATCTACTTCAGCCGCATCATAAAACTCGGATGTTCCCCAAATGAAAATCTGAGTTTTCCTTCCACGTTTTTCACCTCGTTGTCCCACCTGAATTGGCTCAGCGATCCACCAGCGGGGCTCGCCCCACAGTTTAATAACCACAGCTCTCACAAGTGTTTCATGTCACATCATTAGGTACACCCAAACCCTGCAACTGAAGAAAGTTGTTTACGCCACAAACTGGTGTCTAAAATAAAAACAAATGGTTTACATTCTTTCCCACACTACACACACACTCTGAAGCCAAAGAGTAATTATAGCTGGCAGCCTTCCTGCTATTTGGTGCACTGAGTGCCGCTGGCCTTTTCAGTTCTGGTCTTCCTTGTTAACCATCGTTGCTTAGGATTTTTAGGGTGTTTGAACGCTCTCTGTTTACATTACATGAACATAAAACAAACAGTAAAAATGCTTCATTTACTCCTCAGCCCTCTTCTCTTTGCATGTGTTTATTACTTTAAGCAGGTTAGCTTAAAGTTAAGTCACAGACTGAAGTGAGTGGCAGCGTGTTAGCTGTGATTTACACCTATTTTTAGCAGGGCTGTTATTCTGGTGATGCCCAAAAAGGGGGTACATAAGTGTGTGTCTGGGAGTGTGTTTTCCTCTGTCTGCGTGTCTGGATTTCTTTATCCACATAAGGAGCTTCCTTACCTTCTATAGATGGAGCTTGGTCCTGGGCAGCATATAGCATATCCTTGAATGCCTGATGAGGAAGAAGAGAAAACAAATATGAGTGTCTGCAAACAACAAAAACAAAAAGCGGCTTTGAGCAAAAGACATTCACAATTTCACAGAGCCTGTGATTTCACAGAGAGGGCTGCACATGTGCAAAGTGACTGTGGTTTGATTTAGATGGGATGATAAACAAGCTAATTGCTTGAATTAGCTCATTATCTAAAATCCCATCTGTAAAGGTGTGTTTACAGTAGATAAATGGGGTGATTAGAATAAACCATAAGGTGCCAGAAAATTGTTAGAAACATCTGCATACAGAGAAGGACCTTAAAAAGGACCTCAAGAGCTATTAACTAAATTACAGTAAAGATCAGGCAGCTGTTAACATTATAGACAAAGTCTGCACAGCATAAGCTTCATTTTAAAACGCCCGCTTGTTACTACATTGTTGTGTTTGTTACACTGAGCACTGTGAAATCATGTGATTATACATGAAAACATAAACACATACAAACCCCAAACCAAAGGGATATGAGTATGCCCCACCCTGCCCACTGCCTCTCACATAGTCCAGCCCGGCTCCAGGAAAAGTTTTCTTGAAAGACGGATGAATACAAAAGAATGACTCGGTGGACAGAGCACAGGTAGCACCTTTTATCCAAGGGTTCAGAAGAAACCCACGCACTATCACAGAGGTCTGTGCGTCCTGTGACCACCATGCTTTCTTCTGAACATGCAAAACCTGCACAAAAACATTCAAATCATTCGTAGCCTTTCACATTTACCCTTTCTGAAGCCCTCGCTGCACTCAACAAGACTTACTGATGCTTATTGTCACTAGCACGTATATTGATCTCCCTTTAGCCCATCAAAGAGACTCATTACAGAACGAAAGCAGTGCTCTTAGGTGAGCCTAACTAGATCTAGTCAGTATATCTGAGCCTCACCCACTAACTTGGGCTCATTCCCAACCAGAGAGGTGACATTCCACGTCCCTGTGGCCAAACTTGTCAACTGGGAATTGGATGCCAGGATCTCTGCTCCTGACTGGCACCTGATCCACATGGCACTAAAAGCTATGGCCCCTTCTGCAGGTATTGAGCCCACCGGAGGGCAGAAGCTGGGCCCAAGACCCAATTTGGAGCAAATTAGCCCCGACTATACAGATACTGGGATAATCAAGCAAACCCCATACACAACAAAGAGGCAATTCACAGAGAGACAGTGGTAGCATAAAACATAATTGCCCTATGACTATATTATAATGTGACAATTTATGAAATAAATAATTAAAGGAATAGCAGATTGACAAAAGCTGAGAGACAAACTGGCAGATACAAAGCAGAGATAGCAGCTGTGGTTAAACGGGGTCGCTCCTTTTCAGTGAGACTGATCGTGAAGATAATGGAAACAGACGACTGCATGCTGGCTCGTTTGGACATTTCCTCATAACTTCGTACACAATAAGGACATCTTTGTAACCAAACTGCTCCAGAATAAGAGGAAAAAAGGAAATTATAATTTTGGACTTTTCTTTAAAAAAAAAAACTTTAATTAACTGTGAAGTAAAATCTAAGCTTTGCACCAAATTTCATGTTTCAGGTAAAACATAGGTGCCAATATATGTGCTGTCATTATCATCTCTGTCTGGGGTCAACATGGGAGAGACAGAGAGGACTGTGAGGACTCCTGAGTGTGTGTGTGTGTGTGTGTGTGTGTGTGTGTGTGTGTGTGTGTGTGTGTGTGTGTGTGTGTGTGTGTGTGTGTGTGTGTGTGTGTGTGTAAACCACTCAGAAATCCAGTGCATTAGCTGAAGCCTGGACTGTTGATACTTGATACTAAGTTCCTCTGTGAATTATATGCAGTGAGACTGCAGCTCTGGAGCCTAATCCTGGAGGTAAACATTTCTTTATGCAGCATTCGCCCCATTTTGTCTGATTAAAATCACAAAGGGACCAACTGTGGACTCACACACAGCTCGCTGATGTCCAGTTAATAACTAACAGTTAGCAGCTGATATGGTCAAGTGATAGGTGGGAAGTAGAAGTACAGATTCAGATGGAGGGGGGGTTCATTAAGGTGGAGGCATTGCCATGGCGATGGCTGTGACGGGAAAGGGGGGCAGGGTGTCTTGGGACGGAGATAAATTTGCAGTAATCATTGGTGAAACCTGTAGACAATAACTAAGCCAAAGCTTTCAGGGCCATCAGTTAGAATTACTAAACATTAACATGATGATGTGGCATACTCACATCTGAGATGGGCTCCAGCCGCCCACCCCCCATGACCCTGCACTGGACAAGTGGAAGAGGATCAATGGATTCATGCATGGATGGAAGAGGATGGATGGATGCATGGATGGATGGATGCATGCATGGATGGATGGATGCATGCATGGATGGATGGATGGATGCATGGATGGATGGATGCATGCATGGATGGATGCATGGATGCATGGATGGATGCATGGGTGGATGGATGCATGCGTGGATGGATGGATGGATGCATGGATGGATGCATGGCCCACACCAGATTTATGTCACTATTGAAACTAGACCTCTATAGCAGAGTATCCATGTTAGTGAATACTGTGTGTGGACTTCAATCCTTTAAATGCTGAATCATGTTGAGAGGACACTAACCAAAATATTTGGCCAAATCATTGCTCTGTGATGCTTGATATCGTGCTTGAGGAAGTGCGAAGCGTACATTATTAGTCTGAAGGGATCTATGGATCACTTCAATCTGCAGCTCAGCGTCTGAGTGGATGCCTGCATGTAAAGCGAACATGGGAGGAGAGGATAAAGGGAGGGGAGGAGGGGAGCAGAGGGCAGGTCTGGTCGGGGACCAGATGTCCTCCCAGTGGGGGAGGAACGATGAGGTGAGGATGCAAGGAAGGAGGGAGGTATAGAGATGGGGCCTCTCAGCAGTTGCCATGCCATGCCTGTTGTATACATAATGTTCAAATTGTTGCGCAGTGCTGATAAATCATACTTTCACTGAACAGGGTACAGTTACGTTTCTGTAATGGCTACAACGACACAAAGCTCGCTGCGCTTGTTTAGACCTTTAAATCACTCAGATTAATTACAGAAAGGCAAGACTTGACCTTTGAACAGTCACTGAAATCACACACATCCCTGTTATTCTGCAACACTTTGCTCGTTTGAATTGTAAATGTGAGTCTCTGCGTGCACTCTCCTCCTCCTCCTCATCTAAGCTTACATGAGTGATTAGGCTGCTGAGCTAAATGCAAAAGTGTCCTTGTTCTCTCGCCCACACACATACACACACACACCTGAATCACTGTCCTTCATCTGTTCTTATAACTGTGCTGCTCAATACAGCTGCCAAACACAATTGTTACTTACTGTCTACATCTTACCTGCGCTAATATATTCACGTTTGAAAAACTCACTAAATTGTACCTGTTGTTGTAAGATTTCCAGATTTGTTGCATCACATTTAAAGGGAAAAATCTTATCAGGCTGCAGTTTGGCATAAATCTGGGGTTGGCAGGACATGCACACCTCCATATCAAACAGCTGTTTAGCATACAGGTTTATAACTGCAGTCCTACAGGATAAAGCAAACACCTAATTGCCCAATCGCTCAATTGGCTTGTCAATGCTTCCACATTTGAATGAGATGCGTTACTAACTAGAGCCTCTATATGCTGGAGCAGCCACTTTGCTGCATCCTTTTCATCTGCATAGAAACCGGCTGACCAATCTAAATGGGCGCCACAGTTTTCCACACAAAAGGACGCTCTTTAAAAGTGAAAACTGTGCAGCAGGTTAATGAGTTCAACCAGCACACAAAGCCAAGAACATAACTTCAAACCACAGTCAGTTTGGATGAGACTGACTCGAATGAGCAGAAGTGTCGCGGCTTCTACATGAAAACGATGAAAATGACCCGTGCTGCAGGAATGATGTCAGCGTGTCATTACTACAATGCAACAGTCGCATCTGTGTGCGACGGCTTCACCAAAACAACAGCCCACGAAGTGATGCAGCTTGGGTTGCATCACAGCAGCATATCAAAGCTTTTGCATCTCCCAGAATAAAAAATTCATTTCTGCTTCATCTAAGTGACTCACTTCTCTGAAGTCGACCGAGTTCAGTTTAGCTTCATGTTTGGCCCTATCTGCCGACTCGTTTCAGAGGAAAATCCAATTCTTCTAATGAAGTGTCCGTCATCTATAGGTGTGAGTCCTCTCCCACCCCGCCCACTCAGTGTGTGGTCACAGAGGTCGCACAAAGACTGAAGACTCCCACGATGACATAAATACACGAACACATTCTCGGTCAACAAACTATACATGATTCAGATCGGAGCAAGAGTATGAAGTGCAGACACAGGAGAGCAACTCTCCTACATCATTTAAAAATAGGAGCTTACATATGTGACGAGAACATGTTTGTAAAGACTGTTTATTTTAAATGGTTAAAAAATGTAAACACTAACTCCCGGCTACACGAGTCAGTCATCAGTGATCAATCACAGCTGTGTTTTAAAGGATTCGTCATTCGCCTTTCAGTTCTCATGCCTAATTTCTGGATCACATGCAGAGACGATAAGAGTCGATCACTGAATACAATAAAGAAAAAAGGACATATTATAGAACTCAGCTGGCTTTAATAATATCTCTTCCTTAAGTGCATTAATATTATCAACTTAAATGTCAAATTCAAGATTATGTCCCAGAAAAGAGCAACCATAAAACCAACACTAATCACAGAGAAAATATATCATCCATCTCAGGTCAGCGAGTGCTGCACTGAATACTGGAGGTGTAAAATGGCTGGTATGGCCATGCATCTGTCCCTGGGCTTCAGTGTGCTTCAGTCTGTACATACAAAGACAACATACTGCACTCGCATGCATGTTAATCACCATTTTTTAATTTTTAAATAAATTTTCCCAGGTTTCCCAGCTATGCCTATTCATTTTTTCTTTCCTTTTAATTATAGTGTCCAAAGATGTTTTCATTACACAACAATGACAGCATATCATGTTGTCAAGAGCAAGAGATCCAAATGTCTGCTGTACCAACAGACCAGCTTAACATCATCATTCAGGGCAGGATACCAAAATAAAACCGGCGCACTGAGCTTCTGTTGAGTCTGGGCTGCTGAGGGTGAAGAGAACGGGGTCTTTGTCTATAATTCATAGAGTCAAATGGAAGTGAGCAGTCTGTCCTGTCAATGCATGTCTGCACTAAAGCTCTCACTGTAGAGCCAGCAAGAAGTGGGGTGTGAAATTAAAATACTCTTCAAGTAGTGTACAACACTCAACAACAAAAAAGCATGTGTGCACACAAAGATGTTGCTCTAAATCAACAGATATCAAAACCAGACAGGTTAGACGAAGCCCTGCAGGCTGATTCACAGACAGCTATTCCTGGTTGACTGAGAAAAATGATAATAAACATCATTTTAGTCTCAAAGTCTTACAAAAAAATATGCTTTTTTATATTTTTGATGCTAGCAAAAATAAAGACTCGTTAGAAATGTGAAATTTTTGGAACACATTGCACTCAATTGGTGGAAGAGATATAACCTTTGTCTTTAGTTAGAGTGATGAAAATAAATGTTAATAATTTAAGGAGGTGATTTTTTTTTTTTTTTTTTTGGGGGGGGGGGGGGGTGTCTTTGGACAAAGAGCGTCTTTTATTATTATTTTTTAAACAATGCACCATCAGTTAACATGATGATAAAAATGATGTGACCGAACAAAAAGAAATGTTGAAAATTGGGTTGTTTTGCAAAGAAATGTGAAAAATAAACACAAAGACAATCTTCAGTTTTTTGTTTTGTGTGAAGCTCTCCATAATTGTTAAAATAAAGAAAATAATAATAACTTTAATTTTTTCCACAGTATGAAAAAAATGTTTGTTTTTTTTAATCAAACAGAGTTTTTATGTTTATTTTCATATGTGTTAAAATCAACAAACAGCAATAACAAACGCTGAATGCTCCCCATGGCTCTTAACAACCGCAGTCAATTTCCCCTCCATAAACAATAGGCATCCCTTATCTTTCCCGTCGTTTATTGCCCTCAGGAGCAGGCTTTACTGAAACTGGAAAAAATAAATCAAACTTAAAACACTTTACATTTTCTCTTAGTTAATCGCGACTCTTTTCTTCCAGTTTCCTGAAGCTCTATGAAAGCAGGTTCGTTTTGGTCAGCGTCCGTTCCCACCTTAAATTCATTTTTAAAAAACATAAATTCTGCTTTACCTCATACTGAAGATACTGTTTCCTCCACTCTGGAGTGATATGGGACGAAAGATGCTCCGCGAATTTCATTTTGCCGGAACAAGTGTCCCCCTCAAAGCGCTGTTAAATCCGAGCGCGGCTGTCCCCTTCCCCGTCGACGCGACTTTTATTTTATCAGTCAACTTGCTGGCTCAACATGCGGCGCGTCAGCGCGGCACACTGCGCTCCTGCTCACTCCACTTCTGGCTCGTCCCGGTCTGCGCACTCCCTGCAGATCCCGTCCCACATACTATTTCATGGGAGGGACAACGAGAACAACAACAGTGGCCTCCCTTTAACAGGTGGTCGGGCGACAGGTTACTGGAGCCGGTGAAAGTAGCTCAGTGACTTTGCTCGGTCCCTCCCTGGGCAAGTCTGGGGACACTGCGGTCCGCCATCGCTATGAACCACTGTGACGTGGTTGCGTCAGCAGAGCGCGCAGTGTAACTCGGACACTGTTGGGACCTCGTGAAAACTGTTAGTGGTGCACCGTGGGACCCCTCACAGTCTTCGCTTCACTTTATTTCCTTTGGGGTTTTGTACAGTAGTTAGAGAGGCAACTGTCTGCTGTGTGTTTCTACAAAAAGAAGAAGGAATAAAGTTACACTCCTGGAAGTCAATGTGATACTTTTTTAAAGATATATAAATATATATTTAAACTGACCAACCAACAGTAATAACTCATTTAAAACTTATACAGTTTTTCTTTAACTAAAACGTGTCTGTGACGTTTAACTCTCTGCAGATAATATGTCACGTAGACAACAAATTATACGCACTTTGATGCTTAATGTAAGCTGCTTGTAGCTTTCGGTCTAAAAACAGGTTCACAAGAACACGATAACAGGCTACCACTAGCTCTGTAAAAATATCCTCATTAATACTGTTAATATACTGGGAAGCTCCCCGTGTTTACCGCATATGAAGTAGAACAGAAACAGAAAGATACGAACCAGAAATAATTCGGAAGTTGAGCTTTTTCTCAAAGAGGAAAAAAACGTTTAATTTAATAGAAACGTTATTGGTTTAAGCTTAGGCTACTCGATTATTGAATCCATTTTCGTCCTGGTGAACGTGATGAGCGACATCATGTACTTGGGATAAAAAGTGTCAAACGCCAAAATAAAACATCTTTGTGTTAATAGCACCATCTGCTGGACACGATATGTTAATACATTGTTTTCACAAAGCTGAGTGTTGTGGCAGGTGTCGCAAACATTCAGGTTGATTAATATGTGCTGCAGTAGAGTCCAAGTAGAATTAAAACATTTATAAAAAATGTGGTGGACAGAAAAACGTCGTTAAAAAGTTTTAAATTGAGGCCCTTAAAGGGTTTTTCTACCCGAACGAATGTGAATGGAGTTTGTTTTAGAACTTAGATTTGATGCTATTTATTTATCCATAACTATTGTTGCAATTCATTACTGCTCTTTTTTAAACTTGGTCTTTTTAAACTGTATTGCTTATTGCACTGTAGAGGCTGGTGAGAAACCGTATTTCGTTTCAGGCTGAGTAACACCAGAGCAAATGTCAATAAACTTCTTGAGTCTAAAAATTAAGCTATTACCTTCTTGTCTGTAGTTATCCTCATTTTAGGATAATGAGAGTCCCTTATAAAACAGAACCCATCGCATGCACACATATCACACTAAAATGTTCTAATAGGAAATGTCTGTGATGGAGTATACAGTGCTGCGCAAAAGTCTCCAGAATGGATAAGGAATGGACGGGCTGTCCAATCCTTGTATTTTTCTTCCAAGTTTCCAGACCCTCATTTTTAGCCACTTTGTTACTAACAGTCTGCCACAAAAACGCAATTTGTTCTATTTGTTTTAGGGGAACTTGTGAAAAATGTCTAAGCTCACACAGTTTGACGGATATCTGGACTCAGACTGGACTAGGTACCAACAAGGTGATTCCTAAAAACGTTGCATATCTCAGCATGGTGAGCAGCATGCTTTTTGTTTTGTTTTGTTTTTTAAGGAGGAAGAAAAAACGGAGGAAACTGGACAGATATAGGACAATAAGTGGCAAGAAGGGGAAAAAGTCCAGGAAAGACCTGACACGGTACCTGATAGAAACATTTGGCCCTGCAGCTGAAGGACCATTAGAAATGATCTCTGTGTAATGGCGGCTGCCAAAAAGACAACGAGGAAAGGCTGAGGTGTGTCTTATTATTACTTAAGAACTAGGAAATAAACTCGACTAGACATCTTGTCAAATGAAACTGCGAAAACAAAAAGTACCACCCCATTTTGATCCACCTTGCCATACCACCTGGAAAGCATCTGAGCAACTGGCTTCATTTGTTAGCATGACAATGACCCCAACCTCACTGCTAATGCAGTAAAAGCATATCTGGACAGAAAAACATGGACTGGCCTTCAACATTACTGAAGCAGCGTGACAGAGAAGAGAACAACAGGCAGCCAACATCCAAAGAAGAGCTTTGAATGTCCTTCAAGAAGCCCGGAGAACTATTGCTGAAGACTCCTTACAGACAGGACGAGAAAGCTTACTACAGAGATTTCGGGCAATGAGGAATAACTGTGTTCAAAACAAATATTGACTTTCAAAGTCATTAGAATGGAACAGACTTTGTTTTTGCCTTATAGGCTTTATTTTGATTTATCTTTGCAGATTTGTTTAATCAGTTGTTGTACCCATTTCCAATTTTCCAGCAGAATATAAAGAAATGGGTTAATGACTGTACTTTACGTAGTTTTTTTTTTTTATTTGAGGAGATTTCAAGAAACATTTTTCCACCCAAAGTATCAACAAACCCACTGCAAGCTACTTTAGCGCTTAAGTTAGCCAGCTAATATATATTATTCGGTGTCCGCTGACCTACGATAACGTGACATGTACACAGCAACCAGAGAAAACTCAAACATTTTATTTTCATTTAGACAATATTTAGTTTTTGTTTAATCATTCATAACAAATATACAGAAAAGCGCGTGTTCGCGTCTTTACTCGCACCAGAGTCGGAACCTTTCTTACTAACAGCGATTTTTTTACCGGCGCTTTTAAAATGACAGTACCAGACACGGACCAACGGCAGAAATAGATCCGACTGTCGCGGATTTGCTACGATAACGGATTAAAATCCAAGTCTTTGCGGAAACACTTTGCAGACATAATATAAATAACAGGCAGCTGCTCTCCGTACGCTTCTCCGCGTTTCTCACGGAGATCCGCGGCTCCCGTCGTTTGAGACGCTATAAACAATAATAACAATGGCTTCTGGTTCGCCGTCGTCCTCTCCGGACACCGCGACGGGCTCAGGTACGGATCCAGCCCGGCCCGACACAGGAGAGCCCCTCGGTGGAGCAGGCTCGGACTCGGATTCGGACTTGGGTTTGAGTAAATTTGACTGCAGCGCCATGGAGGTGGGGGACCGGCTGGAGGGAGAAGAGCTGGAGCGCGAGTTCGAGTCTGCCGCCGACCGCGTAAAAGACTTGATACAGACGGCCAGCAGGGACCAGCTGCTGTACCTGTACGCTCGCTACAAACAGGTGATTGTACGATTAATGTCACTGCGTGTGTCGGCCACACTCGAGCCTTCAATAGTTGCACCACGCTGCTTTAGACGGGACACCCCCCACACGCCATGAATCTCAGCATTTACGTGACTCCTCTGGTATTTAATCGAGTCAGGCTCACAGCTGCAGGCGACATTAAATCAGATATGTAATGTGATTTTGTATCTATAGGTCAAAGTGGGGAAGTGCAATACACCAAAACCTGGTTTCTTTGACTTTGAAGGACAAAGAAAATGGTAAGTAGCCCAGATTTCACTTTGCACATATTTTAAAGCCTTATAGGTCAAGTAAGTCAATTCAATTCACTTTTACTTAAATGGCACCAGTCGCCTCATTGTAAGGCAAAGAACCTTCAATAATAAAAAGAAAAGTCCAACAATCAGACGAGCCCCTACGAACGAGCACTTGGCAACACTGGAAAGGAAAAAGTCCCTTTTAAACAGGAACCTCTGGCAGAACCAGGCTCAGGGATCCACGTTCAGATGCTTGATGAAGAAAAATGTTTCTGCTACTTAAAATAAACCACTGTTCACAAACGGCCCATCCTCTTGCAAAGTATTAAAATGATTCCCCCAAAGTCAGTGAATCTAATATTTCTATTTTCATGTTTTAGTTCACGGCGTGTGAAAAGCTTTAACAGTGATTACTTTGATATAACAGGCAAGCCTGGAAGCAGCTTGGCGACATGGATCAGGAACAAGCAATGCAAGAGTATATTTCCTGTGTCAACATCTTAGACCCTGAAGGCAGCACGAAGGTAATTCCTGAGAATTTATTTTTAATCCACATTTTGCTTCTAAACCGATGCAGAGGTGGGTTAATGTTGTGACTGTTGTGGAGGGTCACACCAGTAAGTTTATAAAGAGATCAAATTAACATTTTTATTACAATGGATCTTATGATAACATAGATTATAAAACATTAATTATACATTTATAACAGTTCGTTTGCTTTCAGCTCAGCCTTTACTGCATCAGTTTTCTACGTAGTAATAATTAGATTTTATGGAAGATGGTCCTTTAGTAGAGAATGTTGAATGTCAGTGTTGCCATTCATCATGCTCCTTATGACTTTTATGGTCTTGTTTTTGAATATATGTAGAAAGAGTTTCTGGTTCTCGTCACTTTACACATTTTCTGGTTATAGACTAATGTCTGTAATTTCTCAGTCATCCAGGTCACGGTAGTCTGAAGTGTTTGAAAAGAAGGCAACTGAACTCTTTGCTTCTTGAAGATGTTTCTCCTCCCATCCAAGAGGCTTCTTCTGTTCTAAAACAAGAGATTTGAGAGTTTCAGGTGTCTGACCTCTAGAAGAGGCTGCCCTCTTGGAGGTGGTAGTGATCCCGTGAGCCCAGGTGTGGAAAAAAAAAAGGCGTGGGTCATTGTCACCAGGGGTCAGTCACAGTGGACATAGATGGGCTCCTTTCTCAAATAATCTGTGAAAAATCTGAACATTGGCATCATTGAAGAGCGTCCTTTCCCCTTCAAGAGAAGGTGGACAGCTGCGTCTTGTCCTTATGAGGCGGCTTTCTTGTTGTGCCATGCGTCTGTGGGGTGTTGTTTCTCTTATGGTCCGAGCACTCCTCACATGGTACACTACGCTGTTTAGCTTGTGTTCGGGGGTGAACCAGGTTTGTCTGAGGGTGTTGCTGGATCAGAAGTGCACTGTGATGTTTATGCATAGAGAAAATTCTGAGTTACCACATAAGGAACGACAGTGTCATTCTGTTTCTTCCTGGTTCTTGTCAATTTCTGACCTTATACACCTGATAACAAATTCTGGAAATGTACATGAACTAAAACAGAGCTTTAAAGGTAAGATGTCTGAAATTAGGCCAAAAAGGATGACAGATATACAACAGCACCATCCGTGAAGTACCCGGTGTTCACCAGGAGGTGTCACTGTCACATTGTCATTTTGTTGAAACCGTGTTGCTGCTCATTTTCTGCACATTTAGAAAGAAAAATGAAAATTTTGCGCAGGTTTCCTCAGTGGCTGATATTTTGGAATAGTAATTATTTAAATGTTCATATTAAGGCTGTTGGGATGTGCTAATTTGTATAGTGACTGTTTACATCTCTACACACTCTTTTCTTAGCTGTGCCATAAACGGGTTGCTCTTTGGGACAACATTAGGTTTCAACACCAACCTTGGATGGTTTGCAGTAATGGAGTATAATCGTCATACTGATTAAACACTTATTTTTATACTTTGTTTTATAGATCATCTAAAACTTGGAATGATAAAGTGTTGTAGCAGCAGTGAGTGAGCTCCAGTGTCACAGTTTAGTCACAAAGGGAAGTGTTTACACTCTCTGATAATCTATTAAAGTCACTGTTAGATATTGATATCTACAGATATATTACATATCTTCTTTTAACAACAGTGTGTAAACATCTGCAAACTGAGGAGACCGGCTGCTGGACTTTAGGGAGAGGACGTTGTCCCATTCTTTCGTTCTGTTTGTTTGTTCGTTTGTTTTTTGGCTTCTTTTTTTAAACAGTGCAGCAGTGAAGAGTGGACTAGAAAAAGGGGGAGAGCGAGCAGGGGAAGACTCTCAGCAAAGGGTCCCAGGTTGTGGTTGAAAGGCGTCTGCTCAGCTGGTGCACTTTGTCTCACTCGTGTCTGATATAAGATTCTAGCTGCTCAGCGGTCCTGGGTCTTTGTCATATTCTTCATCTCATGAAGCTCCAAATGTTTTCAGTTTGGGAAACATCTTGACTACAGGCAGGCCTCTTCAGCACCTGGACTCTTCTTAGATCAGCATCATCTTCCAGAAATACGCACGGCCGTCCCTGAAAGAAGCTCATCTGGATGGGAGCTTCTAGATGAGCTTCTTTCAGCCTTTCCAGATGTTCAAAGCACTCATCAGTACTGAAATCCTGAAACGATCATGTTCCAGAGGCACAAATGCCCCCGTTACAATCACAGATGCAGGAATTTGGTCCTGCTCCTCTTTAGTCCAGAGGACAGCGTGTTCATGTTTTCCATAAAGTTTTGATCAATCTCACCACAAAACAGTTTTACACTTTGTTTCAGACAATTTTAAATGACCTTTGGCCCGGAGAAGACGGCTGGATCATGTTCACATGTTCTTCGTATGATAGAGCTCTGACCTGCGTTTGTGGATGACATGGTGAACATTTTATTTCTGTAACCGTTCCTGAGCCCATGCAGTGACTTTAATGACAGACTCGTGCACCTGAAGGTCACAGGCATGCAATAAAATGTTCCTCCAGCTGTTTCTTTTAAATACTGCTCACTTTTCCAGTCTTATGTTGCACTCCTCAAACTCTGAGACATGTTACTGCCATCTGATTCAAAATGAGCTCTTATTTTACACAAAATAGACGAATGTCTCAGTTTAAAAATGTCAATGTTTTCTATATTGGATTGTGACTAAAATATATGTTTGAGACATGCAGATCGTTGATTCTGTTCTCATTTACACCGCATCATGACTCTGGTTTGCCGTGTTCGTGATACACAGAGCACATGTGAACATGAGAGCGTGCACTCTTTACACAGAGGGATGGGCACACAGTCACATATGCACAGCTACAACTTGGCTGCAAAGCAAAGGAACACTGAAACATTCATTTTTAAAAGCAGTCTGTGCTTCTTGCTCTTTTTCCCCCATTTCCCCTCCCAGTCTTCCACTCACTTTGCTGCTCCCCCCCCATCCATTCATTTGTGTCTCCCAAATAGCATCACTGTCAACCACGTATCCCATCCTGACACGTTTCTCTTCCACCAAGCTGTGGGGCAATACTCGCTGACTCTGCCCTAAGCCACACAATACCAGGGGTGGGCCCAGCAAAAGCACCGCTACCCTGCCTGTAAAGAACCTGATTCTATTAGTGTTAACAAAGCGCCATAGCATGGCAGCAGCTATTCTTTTGGAAGCACAGTTAAATGGTGTAAGTAGAAGTGCATAGACAGAGAAGCAGGGGAGAGAATAATAGCCACAGTTTGACCTCTGTTCCTGTCTCAATTGTTGAGCAGACACTGCCTTTATATTGCATTATACTGCAGAGGAGCAGGGCCAGTGCATCAGCGAATATTCCGAGTTTCTGAAGTGAATTAGGTTGTCCCAAAAGTGCACGCACGGTTTTGCTTCGCTTGTCATGTTCTCCCCACTCTGCCTATTTTCTGAAATCAGATTTGTGTGGGCTCTTTTGTGAGTCAAGGTTGGCCCACAAAGAATAGTCTGGGTAATAAAGTCTTGGCTGAGCTGAATGTAATGTGGGATCACATGAAAACAGAAGATTAACAATAGTCACAAAATTAAGACATGATGCATTTAAAACTGTTGCACATTTTGTTGGCCATTTATTAGCAGTGAGGTCATGTCTGAAGCCCCCAAAGAGTCGTTTCAGATTTACACCATCTGAACTGTTTGCCAGCTTTAGTTTCTCAAAGATTAGAGGTAGGAGCCTGCTTTATAGAGAATCGATGAGCCCAAAACGTTTGTATTGGGCCCATCCCGCTGTCACTGGAGAAGAAACCCAAGGCTGGTAAAGTAAGCTAGAGAAGGCTGGGTGCTTGGCAAAAGCTCTGACTGCACAACAGGTTTTTTTGGAGGTTTATTGCCCCCCAAACAACATTTCTGTTGTTTTAAAAACACATTTGGGTCAGTTTTGTTGGACTTAGTGTGACCTTATGGCAACAATAGTAACTTATTGGTATTCCTATCAGGGTGTCTGTAGCTCAGGACGCAGAGGAGCTCATCTATCAATTGGAAGGTTGATGGTGAGATTCCTGGATGCTCCAGTGTGCATGCCCAAGTATCCTTGGGAAAGATGCTGAACCCCAAGTTTCCGACGCATCCAATGCGATGGTGTGATGATACTGGCCTGCAGACATACTCATCAAAAGTCTTACTCAGTGGCTGTCCCTTCCTTTGGGTTTCCACAAAGACGTCAGCAAGCATGGCAGCTTCAGCGGCTGTTTTAGGATTAGAACATTCCTAACTATTGTTCCTTAATTACTTCACTGCACTCTTTCACTTTTAGGCTGAATCCATTTCCCCACACAGCTCCTTTACCCTCCCAGAAAGCTCCCCGAGGTTCTAATCAGGATAAATATGAAGGAAACTGAAAGTTAATAAACATTCATATGAACTGAGGCACACTGGGGCCTTAAGATTATAGGTAGACGAATGAGGCAGAAGAACCAGTCTGAATGTGATCATGTCCAGGCAGCTGCAATTCTCCCAAAGGTAACAAGGAAATGCTCAATACCATCTTCAGCTTATGTTTGTAATATTGGCTCAGAAGAGTTACTGACCTGACTCTGAAGTTAACTTCTGGTGGGGATGTAGCTGGACCTGTGACGGTGATCTCCGTCATCAGGAGCTTCCAGTGGGTCTGGGTCGGTCGACGTGCACGTCTGCATTTCAGTGTTGCTGCTACATGCTGTCCCATGAAGGTTTGCAAGCTCCCAGCCAGTTCCTTCAGTTTTATCTCTTTGATATCTTCTCCCTCATCATCAGCCATATTAGAAGCTCAGGTCTCCACATGCTTTTCACTAGCTGTGTGATCCTCACCTATTCTAGTCTCGTATCTCCACAGTGCATGTCTCAGAAGAAGTACAGGAAGGGAGTCAAAGTTAGAAAGAAAAAACTGGTTTGTTGAAAAAGGCCTGTGTCCTGAGGTGACTGATCCCACCGCTGCTACCATATGTGAGGAACTGAGCTGGTTAAGCATTGGGCTTTAATAATCACAAACAAACCAAACACTGAGCTGAGAGACAGCAGCTGAAGTACTGGCTCATCAGCACAATTTAGACACGTGGGGAGAACAAACTCTGACACACCATCTAATATCAAAAAGCACAACAAAGAGTTAGTTTAATAGTTTAAATTAACAGAAACCCCCCCCCCCTCCTCCATGTGGCAACACTTGGTATGTCCCAATCAACATGTTCCAAAACACCTGTATTTAATTGGCTACTTTTCATGGCAGCTGTTTGGTACCAGCAGATCTCTGCCGCTGAACAGACCACCATCACTGGTAAAACAAGCAAAAAAGAAGTCAATTAAGAGTTGTTGTAAATATGTAAACACACCAATGATAACTAAATGTCCTTCAACAATACCAAATAAATGAGTGTGATGTTTGTGTATGTGCACCAAATATGCATGCTCTGGGTTTACTGCATTTATTGTTGTGTGGCTTCAGCCAGCACGTGTGGCCTTCACTGTTGATGTTGCATTTCTCACTGTTGTTACAGGAAAGACGAGGAGCGGAAAGGAGAACAGGCTTCGGTGCAGCAGTCAGTTCCCTATACCAAGAAGAGATGATCAGGTATCTGGATATCTCAGAAATGAAATCTACTGACATCTTAACACAAGCTTGAACAGGCTCATCTTTTTCCTCCAATTGTGAATCGCCGCTTATTTAATGCTCAGGTCGGTCTAAGTCTGGCATTGTTGATGCAGTATTTGATTATATTCAACAGACCATAACTGCAGTTCAGGCCCAGAGACGTCATCCAGTTCTGATTTATGTTAATGAAACACATTCTCCATTTACTCTTGCCTGGCAGACCTGCTCAAGCTTAAAAAGCTCATCCTCATTTCAATGAAAAAGAGCTCTATTGGAGATGAAAATGAGATGTGTGATTCCTGCAGGTTTTCATCATAAATGGCTGCATGTGATTAGTATGCACGGTCTTGGGAAGAGGCGGGCTCCCCTTTTTAATTATGGATTTATTTTTTTCATTTTTTTGCGTCGGGGTGGGGGTGATGAAGACGACCCGGGTACAGCAGAGCGAGGAGGGTGGAGCAGGGTTCCCAGAACAGCGCTCCTCTTGGTGATATCCAATAGCAACGATGCCTCCCGTGGGAACCAGGAAGGCAAAAATCTGCACACTTGTGCACGCCTAAACATACAGTCTTCACTATACGTCGCTGCAGGTTTTCATCCAGGTCCTTGCACAACCTGCCAGAACTGTCACACTCACTGCTCTGCTGCATTTCAATTTCCTTGTGCTCACACAGAAACACGCGGATCCTCTCCATATTAAACAGCTAAGCACCTGTTAACCAGACAGTTAATTGCATTGCTCGCTGCTCATCTCGACTTCGGAGCGCGTGTGTGTTTGTAGACGTGTGTGGAGCGCGCATCGACAAAAGCAGGATTGATTAGCGATATCCCTGGACTACTGAGCTGATCACTGTGTGATTGAGGAGCCTTTGAATGCTACACTTGTAATTCTCTCCCCCACCCTGAAAAAGGCTTGGGATAAACAATGGAGGCTTTGTTGTCCGAACGCTCTGCTGGAAGCCGAAGCTGAGTTATTCGAGTTTCTCATACTTCCGTGGAACTCGGCCTCGTCGAGAGGATCGACCGGGGCCCTGCAGGGAATGTGGTGACAGATTGTGTAGGTGTATGTGCGTGTTTGTTTGATGAATGGTGTGGCCATGGTGTTGATCAGTGAAGCTCAGGCCAGGTAGATGAGTGTTCTCCACCACTGTGACCAGTTTAGCCTGATGGATGAAGGACATATCTGCCAGTACACCAGACTGGACACACACATGTGAGCACGTAACACTCTTACACACAAACACAAAACCATTGGTACCCCAGTGATGACAGAGTAGCCTGTGACCTTCCCAGCATGCTTTGCGGCGCTGTTGATGTCATGTCGTTTATAGGACCCACATTAATCATTAGTTTGTTTATAGCCTGTGTGTGTGTGTGTGTGTGTGTGTGTGTGTGTGTGTGTGTGTGTGTGTGTTTTCAGTGTTAATGGAAAGGATCAAAACGAAAAATTGTGCTTTCCTTCCTTCGTGAGCTTTTTATTTACATTTTTAATAACCCCAATCTAACCCTTTAGCGATCTGAATGCGCACATGCAGGGTTCGCTTGTGCTTTATATATGTCAAGCAAGCCCCGTCGACCATCGACGAAAGACTGATGAGTCGCCCTATTGATTAGTTGCCGGGGGAGACGGATGGCGGCCACACATCAGGGACATTTGGGGTCAGCGTGGCCATCAGACAAGGAAGTAGGTGGAGCCCAGCTTGGTGTCTCATGAATAAACATAGCAGTGGTAATCAGGGCTATGCAAATGAATGTGCTCATACATAACCTGTCTGTGATAAAAGTGTAATGAGTTATTCATAATTCACCAAAGGCTGATGAGAAGAGGGAGGTGATGGGAGGCAAGGGCACGAGAAAGGGAGGAAGAAAAGGAAGTGCAGAGGAGCATTAAAGAGCAAACTGCAGATACAACTTCCTTTGTGTTTTGCTGTGTCGGAGTGGGAACGAACTCGAAGCGTAGATTGTGTTGATGGCAAGTGAGATTTATCTCCCTGATGTTTGCTGTGCAGGATCTTTAGTGTGTGCTGGATCTCTGGTATCAAGATTGTGATACTGTGGCTGTTTTCATACATTAACTGCAGCCTGGAATTTTAGGACGCCACACAGAGGAGAGCACAAATGTCAGAATCAGTCTGATTGGATGCTAAACTGTCTTTAGCTGCCCGATTTCATGGTAAAACGTGTGAAACCTGTCCGATAGTGAGGAAACTCAAAGAGAGGAGCTTTGTTTGCTAGGGTTGTCCTGTTTCCTGTGTGGTCGGTCCAGGCAGCTGCCTCGTTCTTTAAAACGCTGAGCTCGTCATCTCCTCTGTGCCAAATGTGACAACTTTGAACGTAAAAATTGTTTCTGACTCTCAAGTTGCTTTTGTGCTTGAATTCAACCAAATCTGCTTCACATTTCTAACAGAAGACTGCTTTGGTTGTATAAGACGATACCTGACTGGGTCTAACTCGGAGGCAGCTGTAGCTCAGGAGGTACAGCAGGTGAAATGTCCCAAAATGCCGTGTGTGTGTGTGCGCTCGCGCTCTGGGACTTTTGAGGCCCAGTGCAGCAGAGCACGCTGGCGTCGGAAACAGGAAGTGGGGGATTTGCCTTGGGGATGACTGACTGTGTGGGAGCGGTAAAGCGGCAGGTTTGCAGGGTTTCCTGTCGAACAATAGAGCACTAAATTGAATTAATCTGAATGGCCGGCATGGGCAGAGGAAAGGGAAGGCGTAAAGCTCTAAATGAGATTTTGCCCCTTCTCTCCCCCTCATCCAACATCCCTCCTCCACCACTGCACCCTCTTCTCTCCCAGCATGCACTCCTGTCCCCAATGCCAAGAGGTGATTAGAGACACAGAGAGATAATTAGAGGTGGGATGGCTCTCTGTGTGCATGTGTCATACGCCGGTGCTCCCGAGGGATCTGGGACGCGTGGCTGCTGCTTTTCTATGAGAGATGTTATCTGTTACGTCTGTGGTTGCTTCACTATGCTAGCTGCTACCATTACCACTAATGTGACAACGTGTTGCTTGTGTGGTGTACCTGCACTTTCCATTTTGAAGGACCGCATGATGAGCCACACAATCTGCTAATGAAAAGCTTTTTGCCCATGGACATGGTTTCAGTTCCATCGTACCAAAAAATGAATGGATTTTGGTTTGTGGTGCTAAAGAGCACACATTTGTTTCCAGAAACCTGCCGAAATCTCAGTTAAAGTAAAACCATATTAATAATTATAAATATTATGGTAACTGATAGCTGTTCATTTCCCCCCATGTTCTCAGGGAAGAGGATAAGAACATCTTTGACTACTGCAGAGACAATAACATCGAATACATCACCAACGCCATCACCTCCCAGAACGTGGACGTCAATATACGGGATGAAGAGGTATCTGCAAAGCTCAGTCACACTCCACTGGTTGCATGATTGACTTGACAAAGTGTTACTTGACCGAACTGTAGTTTTCATACATAATGCAGGAGGACAGGCTTATAGTAGCAAATTAAAATCAGAGCCCAGAGTCAGGAAGAACTTCATTGTATGGCTGACGTGTCTGTTGAATCTGCAACAGCTGCATGGCTCTGACCCCTTGTGTGGGAGGGGAAGGTAAAAGCGATCAGACCCGTATCGTGAAAAATACAGGTCACCGGGGGAACAGCTCATGCAGCTCACGCAGCCGTCGTTACATAATGGTTTCAGTGATCTGTGGCCACACGCGGGAATCGCTGCTCTGACTGAAATGCCTAAATTGTATGAGCGGCTATTAGCATCAGGAGGTGTTTTCTGGATTGACCCTGAACTCCATTCATCTGTCCTTGATTGGTTAGCATCCAGGCCAAATGGCTCACTCCCAGCCTCTTTCATCACAGCCGCTATGCAGATAAACAGGCAGTCGGCTGGTGAGTTCACAGTCAAAGGCCAGATGGCTGAAGGACCTCAGTGAGAATGCTTTGTGTCCCCAGCCATTGTTGGCCTCTTAGCTGTAATTCAGCTTGCTGGACAGGAGAGGGCAGTAGTGAAGTTTTCTATTGGCGAGGAGCGATCATTTGCATCTGTGGCTCAGAGACAGAAAGGCTGTCTTCCCAGCACTCACTGTTTGGGGCAGTGATCAAATACCCACCTGTGTTACACATTTCTAGTAGCAACCAACAAACAAAAGCTGTGCCTTAGAGCTCAGACTCTAAGGCAGAGAAATTTAAAAATGCATTAGAACGTGTGAGGCGAGCTCATCCTGTCAGCTGTTGGGACATGAATGTTCTCCCTTTCTGATAAAATTCAGTGAAAATTTATTACTAGATAGAAAAATGCCCCCCTAGTTTTTATTTATGTAACACGTTCAGATCATAGTTGAACCAAACCAACTGACAACTATTTACGGTTTGGATGAATAAATGGCGATTACCCAAACGGATCACATGTGGTGTTTGTGCTTCAGTTCTGATCCAGAATATCTGTAGATGTAGAGCGGACTGCATTAAGAACGGCTTTGAATATAATAAAAAAGCTCCATATTTAAAAGCTGCATCTGTGAACGTATTATAGTCGTGTTTATATAAAATAGGAAGATTTTTTTCATCCAGCAGTATTTATCTAAATTACAGTTGAGTCTGAGTCAGCATGTCGGGAATTGGAGAACTTTTTATGTGGCAACGGGGAGCTGAGAATGTAATTTATAGTTAGATTTTCACCACATTAAGAGGTAGTGTTACATTTGGAGATTCTTGTAGTGTGAGCATGCTTCAGAGCATGTTTGAGTGGACAAAAGCTCTACTCTGCTCTCAACAAATAACCAGCGTACAGCATATTTGTCTTCTAGGAAACACTAAAGGCTCCTTCACAATCTCTGCAGCTGAATCTCAATATCTTGTGTAGCTCTGTGTTAGCTGCTGGGACGGTGGGGTAAATGTTTTGGATACTGTGGTTTGTGTACTCAAATATGCAATAGGTGTTTATTGGGACTAAGAGGATAAAAGAGGATGAGATGGACGACTTAAGCAAATATATGCATGTTTTTTTTTGTCTCTCTGCTTCCTTTGCTAATGTCTTTTTAATTTTTTGCAGAGGTGCACTTACAGTCTCCACACTGGTCAGGAATTTAACCCACTTTGACCTATCAGAGCAGAGCGCCAGCACAAAAGCGGGTTACCTTCTTCAATAGTAATATATTAGCCATGATCAAAGGTATCGCTTTGAGGTTTCTGGGGGAAAAATAATGAAATTTAAAATTTAATTGTGTTTTGTTTTTTGTTGATGGTAATTTTGACTTTTGGCCACAATTTAACTCAAATATTCATATTGTGATTATGACAGAACTTAAATATCCATAAATATCCAGTGCTGCCACGATGATCTGCACAAATACTCCTATGGAGTTGCAGAGTTTGTAATGTCCCCCTGGAACCTGCACACTTTGGTCTTCAGTGAAAATGTGGGCAACAGTCAGCAGAAGCACACCTGAGAGCGGGAGAGAGAGGCCAACTTATTGGTATTCCAGCCCAGCTTACAAGTATCCATTTTAACATGCAGCCGTGGTGATCAATATAATTTAAGCAACAGAATTGGACTTGGAGAGTTAGCTTTACCTAATTGGCCTCACTGAAAAATGAAGTTGTGTGGTTTTATTAGAGCAGGATCTTGGACCTAAGGAGAGGATGGTGCATGAGTGTGAGAAAGGGAGGGAGAGAAGGGAGGCCACTCATGTTTTGTGCACAGCGTCGCATCAATCAACCTTTGCAGCATTCTGCAATTTGCCTTGAAGTCTTTGGACTTTGCTTCAACCGCGTACAAGTTTGGCCTCATACAAACGCTTGTATGCACAGAGTCCACATGTCTCATCACTTTATACTCGGCTCATTATGGACCGGTCCAAAGGCTCTGATTTCTGAATGGGCATTCATAACCTGTTGTAAAGCTCGATTGGCTTATTTTTTTTTCTTTCTTTGAGGTAGAGAAGGAGGAGAGGTGACGAGGTGTCTTTGTATCAAGCCTGCTTGATTTGGTCTGACCAGACACGACACTGAGAGCGTCACGCTAGTTTAAACACATCTTGGCTTTGGAAGTTTGGTCATCCCTGCATGTCTTTGATGTTATCGTACACCAATTATTTCTTGTTTTTGCAGGGCCGGGCTCTCCTGCACTGGGCCTGTGACAGAGGCCACAAGGAGATGGTGTCTTTATTACTACAGCACAAAGCAGAAATCAACATTCAGGCGAGTAACACTTTTTTAGAATATATAAAATAAGTGTCTTGATAGTAAAAATCTCCTTCAAAGTCAAATGCTGCCTAAACATCACCACAGTTACTATGTGATGTGAGAATTCTACTTCACGCTCAAGTTCTGAATCTTTGTGATCATTTAATATTAGACTAGTCTTCATGCCATCATCATCATCATCACAGGAGTCGTTTTAACATTAAAGAAATGAAACCTGAGTTATTGACAATAATAAAGCTTGGTTAGCAAACACACTGCGGGAGGTTCATTAAACAGCTCTGCAGAAACTGCAGGATGACCTCGGATCTAATGCATTTCTATGTTGACTTGTACACAACATGTGGTCATAATGTAGAGAATTTGACATTGTGTGGGATGAGGACATGGCTACTCGTTTGTACGTGGACAAGTAAACTAAAAGAAAATGGTGACATCTCCTGCATCCCCACTCCCCTCTTTCTTTTTCTCTCCATCCTTTTCAGAAGGTCACCTTTAATTCACTTTGTGCCACAGACAAATCCCTCAGGGTTTTAGCAGACTGAGTTAGCTGGTAGCTAGCCTAGTGTTTAGGCTCCCTGAGGTTTAGTAGCATCCAGGAGGCTTTAGCTTTGGTAAGCTGGCTCAGCTGCACATCGGAGAAATTACTCCTGTTCCCCTGCACGGCGGCATGACACAGTGCAGTGCAACAGCCCGCGCTGAGGTTTTAACTGTAAGGACGAATCAATTGGAAGTAATCAGGCAAATTGTTTTACGTTGCACAACCCACATAATCAGGACATTTCACAAATGACTTTCTCTTTTGTGGTCATGCGTGGCTCTTTTGTTTCGAATGCTCGCAGGGAGGTGGTAGATTTGTGTCAAATGGCTCATAAAAGACTTAACAGCAGGATAACTGCAAAACACTTCACTGATGATTTACTGCATATCAGGATAATGACAGCAGAAGAGGATTGATGTATAGATGGAAGCTTGTTTTTTATAAATAAAACAGTCATGTATCCATCTTTAAAATAATACATCTAAGTGAGAAGACGCTTCAGCAGTCAAACTGGGGAAACCTCAATCTCTGCCCAGGTCGTCCTAATGGATCGGCTAAATTTGGGCACGCTGAATTTATTTCATGTTTTATTTGTTTCCTTCTTCCTCCTGAATCAAACGGAATGAAGATGGCGTTAGTGAATGACTCAAAGTGATCACATTCAGTCTTTAAAATCTACTTTGTGGAAAGATGGGTATAGAAACAAACACATATTTCAGAGGCAGGATGTTGTATCTCGGCACAATCGCAAACTCGCCTGAATTCATGTATTCAGGCCACCGGGAATGTTCCACCTGCTCGCCTCTCAGGTACTGCAGCACGTCTGTGCAGGAGGCTGAATATTAAGAAACTGGACCTCAGTGTCAGAGCTGCTGGAAGCAAATTTATGAGGTGACAAAGAGGTGGCTCAGAGAAAAATATAGTCGGCTAAATCATGCCACTGTGTTGCAATGCCAAATTATCTCACTTTGTGAAGCTTACAGAATAATATGCCTCCCATTAGAACATGCTGGAACATCCTTTTGTTAGTTGGTCGTGGGCTTTACTCGGGAGGGGAGAAAGTAAGGGAATGATTTTTCTTGCACTGAGGTAATATGAAAAACGTAACAAGTAGTTTTAATGGTTCATTTTTGCTTTGTTTTGGGTGTTTTTAATACAAAAGAAATGTGAGAGGTTGTTCACGAGGGGCAACGGAGGCATGTTTGGGTTGTTTGTAGCCTATTAGTGCACCCAGTAATCTTTCTCGACCTCTACCAACTGCCGAGCAACCAGTAAATAAAGATCAAACATGATTTATGCTTAATTTGTTGATTAAAAAAGGGGAGGGGGGCTTGGAGTTAAAAACAAAAGTATTATCATTTGCTTGGCAGAAGAGGGGAAATCGTTTGAAATTAATCAACTGATTGTTTTAGTGAATTGTTCCCAAACCCTGGTAACCTGCATTAAGGGCTCGTTTGATAGTTAATCCAGGATCAAGGCAGGGAGGGACCACAATAGGTAGCTGTCTGTGTTTGAATACACAGATCTGCCACCTGCTAACTGTAGATCAGGTTATGGTGCAGTAAAACCCGCTGCTCCTCCTCCACAGCATCCCTCGACTAATACACCCAGAGCAAGTGGAGCAAGCGAGACCAACTGGTGGCAAGACGAATGCATTTTAATAGGAGAAATTAAGACTTTAATATAAATACTAAGGTGGTAAATAAGTATTTAGCAAATTGCAGTTTAGGACTTTCATTACATCCCAACAGTGGGATAAATTGATCCAAACAGGAGAAAATTCATTGTAAATTTGTTTAACCTCCGAAGTCTTTCATGGCAGCATTTTTAATTTCTCTTTGCATTTGGGCTGATTGGGACCTGATGAATGTAAAAACAACCACGAAGAATCAGAGTAAATCTGTGCGTTTGATTTTTGTTTCTGAGGAAAAAGATCCACATATGAGGACATTCGATTTAAATTTCGATAGAACAGTGGCAGCATGATGTCCTAAGTGGGTATCAGGCCCAAAATTTAGTATTTTGTTCTAGACAACCCAAAATGTGAGGTCCACATATGTGGACGCAGGTCCTAGGAGGTTAAATATAATTAGTATTACAAATACCTGAATTATGCTTTGATAAAAACTGGAATCAATCATTTTTTGTCAATTAAAGAACATATTACCAATCTGGAAAGCTAGCGGCGAGTCTGCTGACTTAACCCTTTGTGGATTAGTTGTTCAGAGACGTCCCGCCCGGTGCATTGGTCTCTAAATGTAAAATAAATAAAAAGCAAACTGTAGCCATGAGGTCTGGGATTGCAGTTCCCTCTTTTGGTCAACCAAAGTCTGCTCAAAGAACACGTGTCCATAGTCAACAATCTTGTCCCTTACTAAAATATTTTATTTCATTTGCAGATTTGATTATATGCCAACTGATTTGACTTTCTTACTCCATGGGGAGAAAGGGGAAAAATGGTCCTACGTGATCTTGGTTCTAAAATTGATACTTGCCAGTTGTAGGTGTTAAAATAGTCTTTTGATGAAATTCATAACACACTTTGCTAAATAAAAGAGAATAAAAGTTCTTCTACAGCTGCTGTGTATGAATACACGTTTAAACACAAACGCACAAGCGTTGTCAAAATAAATCTGAGCACAGGCTGGTTTAACATTTCAGTCAGCCGACTGGTTTGTATTTTAAAAGGTTCAACAGAAATCATCAGTAACCGTTCACTGTGTTACCACAACACTGCTCTCTCAATAATATTACCTCATTGATTCAGTTTGGTTCCTTCAGTTTTAATCTGGAAAAAATAAATCAAAGCAAGACAAACAAGTTTCAGATATTCAGTTACATTGTTCCCAATCAAGACTTTGGTAATTCTTCTTTTTGTTCACCTTGAAGTTTGGGAATGTGTCCCACACGGCCCCACGTGTGGTCATTCGCTGTCCAGATGCTGTAATCTCAAACCCACGGCTAAGCCTCATCGCCCACACACAGAGACAACTTTTGTTTTTTTAGGTGGAAATCCCAAACACTTTAATCTTCCCAGCAACCCTTTGGGTTGCTATGGAAACACATTTATAAAAGGTGTACTCAGTCGTGGAGGAGGAGTTAAGAAGGTACGGCTTAGGTCCAGACTAGCAGGAATGGTCGGGGTAGACTTTCACAATGTCGGCCTTAGACTGGGATTACTAAGAGCGTAGGTGACACAGGAAGGATTAGTTTAACAAAGAGGACAGACAGGTGACATGCAGGTGAACCCAACAGGCCCTCAATGCGCAACAGGAAGTGAGCATTAAGTTTAGGTGATGGGAGGAAAAATGCAGCCAAAGTTTTAAGCACCATGACTGCATCTCGCATTCTTTCACTTGCTTTTTGCCTGTCCCTCTGCCTCTCTTTTCCCCTCGCCTCATCACTCTCCCCTCCCACCCAGCCAATGCCACCATCCCCTTCACTCCATCCCTCTCTGCCTCCGCCTCTACTTTATATTAAAACAACATGATCCATGAGGCAGCGAGGGCGACTCGCAGCACCGCTAATTCTAATTAAACCAGCGTGGTAGCGTGGCCACGGCAGGGCCCAAGCACTCCCAGTCTATCAGTCTATCAGATAGAAATTCATAACTTAATTGAGGTCAGAGCCTTGAGCCAGCAGAACAAAAGTCTTCAGCCAGGACCAGCGAGATCAATAGTAATAAATATCTGACTGGGTGGCCTACAATTGGTGGCTGGAGTGCACACAAGTCGCATGCACGCAGCCTGCACGTGGGACCTGCAGATGTCTCGTGTGAGAGAAGTTTGGCCTTTGAGACGTTTTATTTTATTTACCTTTTATCTAACTTTTTTATATTCCAAGAACTGGGCAGAGCACGCCGCTCGTGTAAAACTGGAAAGGGCACACTGTGGCTTCAAGTCTGTATAGCTGATTTGTAATGACATGGTCTCTCCAAGGATGCATTGATTTGATATTGTAGTGAGTGGAGTGGGTGGACTTAAACTGAGGTGGATGTTGATTTATTTATTGAGGCCAAACGGTGAATTTGTCTCCATGGCACACCTCGACTTTGCTGAATGTCTGCGTAGATCGGCAAAGAACTGTAAATAATCTTTGAAGATTTTCCACATTAGCACTTTGTGCATTTGTTCTAATCTAAAGCTATTAGCATGTAGACATTAGCTTTTAGAATATGTTGGCTTCTCATCTTAAGCCATTTATTCAAGAGGTGCAGGCCACACTACACTGCTCATCTCCTGTCAGTTCATAAATGCCCCAACTGGAAAAACCAAATGTGTAGTTATGTCATGCATCTTTGTTAAACCAGTGTAATCTTAACTAATCCACACACCCAGCTTTAATAAGCCTGTCTTAACATACAGGTGAAGGGCCCTGATGCAGATGATATTCGGGTCGTAACGTAAACGTAGACGTGCTTCTGCAAATACTCAAGGGTCCATTATAGCCTGTCGCCAAATATTCACTCATGCTTCGGAGATCCTCAGTTATGACAGTAACCTAAAGCTTTGTCAAAAAAGTGAAAATGATAATGCAACGAAAATGAGTCAGTTATTTATACACACCTACACACAATGCCAAATGTTGGCACTGCGTTGGAGTAAATCCACAGGTTGAAGGCTTCAAAACTAGTTGCAACTGATGTGTTCATTACGAGATTATTCCAGTTATTTCTTTTCTCCCCTGTACCTCCCAAAACCTACTGCATTTATCACTCATCTTTGTGTTCATAATTTTTCCTTCATAAATTCTCTAACATAATTTTCCGAAGCCGTCCAGTTGCCTGGATTGGAGTCTCTGCCCGGTCCCTGATCTAAACGCTTTTGAATTTAAAGAGCGAATGCATTTTACGTAACCTGCAAAGTCTCACTTTTGAGGAGGTGGACCCCAGAACATCGGCCTTTTCCACTTTATTCTAATAAGTTTATAGGAGTAGTGACAAAGATCTACAAAATCCAGGAAAAAGTCATTTTGCTTCTTGGTTTAATAATCCCGACTTGCTGCGGATGTGCTGCATGTTTAATTAATTTAAAAATATAAAAGGTCAAAATGGAGCATAAATAAAAATTACAGTGCTTGCTGAGAAGTGCATGACTGCCTTTTTCTTCACAATAGAAATATTTTTGGTTTGTGCCAATTCCCTGCTTCACAAATCAAGCGGCACATCTGAAAAAACATTTAATTTTAATAAAACCGAACAATCTGTTTGTGCACATTTTTCACTAAAGCACATTAAACCTGCATCAATACTAAATCTCCCACTGAATTAGCAAAAACATAAACCTCCTTATGGATCTGGTGCCGCTCTACAGCAGCAGAGTCCTCTGCTGTGGTGTCGGCTGCTCGTGTGATCAAAGCGGCGAATGCGCTCACACACGCCATGGCGGGCTGATTGAAATTCTATGGTGGAGGTATTATTACACGTTTGTGTCCCTCCCCTTTCCCAGCACTGCCTCCTATAACTAATGGCTCAGTCAGCCCAGTCATAACAAATATCCAGCAATATTTGTCATAATTGTGTGCGCGCGTGTGCATGCGTTTCTGTGCATATAATTGTGCAACCCATCCTCCAGAATGTATAGGATAATTAAGAAAATGCACCAAGGTGGGAAAGGTAAGGAGGGAGAAAATCAATGGAATGAAAATGGATAACACAATAAGGTGAAGGCAGAAAGTGGGCAGAGTAAACAAAGATGCGAGATGGACACTAGTGAGGTCTGATAATGTGATGCAACACTGACCTGTTGGAGGGTTCGCCATACTGCCAGTGTTTGTCTTGCACATTACTGAGTGTATTGGGCTGTTTTTGGCAAAGTCGCAGTTCAGTCAGCATGATTGCTCGAGGGCACCACTATACAGTGTTTTAAGTGTAGCAGAACTTCCAAGTATTTGTATTGCTGGATAAGACAAAATGGAAATGCTTAGTTTTTTATTACTATACAAGAGCCAATGGGCATGACGAGTAGTAAGGAAAAAGCAAGAAGGTAGATTTAAGACAGAATGAGAGTAAATCTGCTGCTTCGTGGGTTTGGGCTGCAGCACAATGATGGTATGTTTAGACTGGATGCACTGAACTTGACCTTTAATGGGACACCAGAGCCCAGGTTTATCAGATCTGCTAAAGACTTCCACTGTTGCCATGGTTCTCAGCTGGAAAACGGGGGGATTGCCAACTCCGGGTCAGGGACAAGTTGTTGCCCCAAGTGGAGGAGTTAAAATATCTCGGATCTTTTTTTCCAAAAATCTGATGGGGCAGACTGGGGCTGCATCTGCAACATGGGCGTTGTACTGGTCAGCTGTAGTGAAGAAAGCTGAGTGTAAAAGCAGAGCTGTTGACTTGACTGGTCTGTCTGCATCCCTACACTCGCCTGTGGCCTCTGTCTTAGAGAGAGGGCGGAGAGTCTGAGTAGGACGACTAGTTGGCGAGGTGTTCCAGGCACATAACACAGGGAGGAGGGCTCGAGGTAAACCCGGGACACACTCTGTCCTGGGAACGCCTCTGCGGTTTCCCCCTCCCGAATGAGCTGGGGGAGGTGGCTGGGGAAAGGAAGGTCTGGGCTGCTTAGGCTGCTGCCCCCACAACCTGACCCTGGATGAGTGGATGCATTACTGCTGGGGTTTTTTCTTTCCCTATAGACCTGATTATGAAGATATAAATATGACTCTGGGATGTTACTCAAGTGTTGTCTTTTTGTGCATAAAGTAAATCCACGATGTCCTTTTACCATAATTAACTAAACTCGCACATGTTAGCCATTTTCAAGCCAGCCTGAACCGCAGCACGGCTCTGTAAAGGATGCACACAGGGCATCGTTTCCCGTCACACAGCACTTGTCATCTTAGCAGTCACGCAGTAACCTGGTGTTATAGGATACACATTTGGTGCTTGCTGCACATTAGCCGGACTCGATGAAATAAAAGCTGTTGCAGTGCGCTGTTAAAAAGAGCCTATCAGACACCGACACAGTTATGAATCTATAATATGAGCACTCAGAAAAGAGCCAGCTGCTTGACAGTAATGGTCCAGCCTAAAGAGCCATTCCAGCAGGTAACGGTCCTCTTTGCCATCATCAGCTGTTGTTTCTTTCTTATTGGCCACTCACTGGGCCTTGCCTACACTCAACTATTTGATTTCCATCGTTCTTAACCGTCCACATAAATTGTCAGGAGCATTAAAGCTGTCCTCGACTGTTGCAGACAGAGGGGGAGAGGAGAGTGAGGGAGTGAGAGCTGGATACAGACAGCGAGGGGAGGGGATGGGGTGAGGAGAGAGAATAAACAAAGTAAGTGTTTTGCCTTCCATCAGTCTCCTGCAGTACTCAGCTTTATGAGTCCCTCACTCCAAATGCCAGGCCAGAGCCCCCACTGCTTGCCCATTGATTTTCATATTACACTCTTTTATGTATTTATTTATTTCATATATTTCTTTTTAAACATCATCGATGAGCCGCAGGAGGGCCTCTGCCGATGTTAATTCTCAGCCTCAACCCCATCTTCCTTCTCTGATGGCTTTAATGGAGGCTAAGGTGTCCCATGGGAACAAGCAAGCTTTGCGACATAAGAGGGGCGAGACGTGTGGAGGGGAAGACGTGGATGGAGAGATGGAGATTTGGTGAAAAGACTTCTTGCCTTTCTCTGTAGCAGAGAGGAAGGAAAATGACTGTTAAAGTTCTTTAATGCTGAAACTGCACATAGATCTACAGACACACTGAAACCCTCTAACTCATTTAATATCTACGGTCCCTTTTTTATGTCTTTAGGTTTAGCTGCTTGGTGTGATAGCACATATAGAAGTGACAGAGATGGGGAAACCCAGGAAGCTGAAGGACACTCGCAGAAGGTGTGAAGGGCAGGGAGTTTGGTGTTGGGGCTAATTTGACCGTGGGCGGCGGTGCTCACACACTGAATGGCAAGGTTACCTCTCCCAGCTCAGAGAGGAGACCCAGATTCAATTAAGGCTGGGCCTGGTCTGCAGATCCTTTTAACTGGGGGCCTTCCCAGTGCACATGTCAGGAAAAACGTCCACAGAAGCATCAGCAGCAAACAAAGGCCAAAGCAGCCACACGGCTGTGTAACGTCTTCAGCTTCACTTAATTTATGGATATTTTAATGTGAGGTAAAGACAGCAAAACATTTAAGGGATCCAATGATGCTCATCTTTGTATTGCTTTAAAGCATGTTTTAGTTTCTGCTGTTCGTTGGTTTTTGTCGCTCATTATTCGTCACAAATCTGTTAAATTTCATTTGGATAGAACACAAACTGGTGATAAATCAAAGTATAAATATCAGCAGTATATTCAGCTGTTAATCTGCGTAACTTTGTACTGCACGGCATTTTTGCTTTTCCGTCTTGTTTTTGGAGCAGACCACTTATCAGAGGTTTTGCACATCAATCCCTTTATTGTGTAAAGAATCAGTCTTTGAATAGATTTGGCTTGAAGGGTAGAAGCGATGCACAGTGCCCAGGACGCTGAGTGCTGATTGCATATGTGTTTTGGTAAATGGCTTTCTGCTGGTTGATATGATTTATATATTGTGCATTTAAGTTGTCCAACAAGTCCAAGGTTTTGGTGGCACAGTAGCTGCTCTAGTCTTAGATGGGACCTGCTGAAGGAGGATCAGCTTCTCAGTCTGGGCTCTTCTTTCTGATTGATGGCACCTGCTCATCATAATGCTATCTGCTGGAATCTGCATACCAATGATCCCAGCCGCCTATCGATTCACCCCTCATCTACCCCACACACACCCTGGAGACCAATACACACACACACCCACGCGCACACATTCATCCACTCCATCTCCCTCCCCAACCACTGTCATTATAAAAGTCAGCAGCTGCTGCTGCATGCATTGATCATAAATCATAATTGCTTCTTCATTTTTCCCTACTTGTTTAATGTTGCTGTCAGGGACAGTAGGGGGAGAAAAGGAGGAGGCGGAGAAACGGAGGAAGAAAAGCCCAAAGAAAGTTTACTGAGACGCAGAAAAATGAGATTAGAACAGAGAGCTGAAGGAGAAATGGTCTCCAATCTCTCCGCTGGCATATCGAGTCCTCTGGCCTTTAAAAGAGCAGCAGCCTGACATGTCCGCATTGGCTCAAGAATTTAAGCTGTTTCCACTTCAGACGTTTTCCTTTTAAAACAAACTCTGCTCACATTAAAAGAACCAAACTCTGATATAGTGCTAAATGGTGTTTTGTTTTGTCTTCATGAGGGTTTATGTAAGTGACCAAAGGCATTGTGTGCTAATAATATGCATCAGTATTTTAGAGCTGCTGTTTTATTTGTTGTTTTTTAAATATAAGATAAATGGCGCAGGGACTCGGCAGTTCCATTCGTTTCCCCGGCTGAGCTGAGTTTCCACCTCGGACATGTCCCAGATCCCCTCCTCTTAATCCTGGAGTGAAGTTTAGCTTTGGTTGAATGTTTTGCAGCATCCATTGACGAAAACAAGTTAACTCGTTTTACAGAAATGAACTCAACATCTTTGACCGTCCCCTTCTCTGCAGATAAACGGAGCTACAGACTTTTATTTGTTCCCTTTTTGACTTTGAGTTGTTTTGACAATCCTGTGCTGATATTTTTAGGAGTGGCTGGTACTTTATGACAGACATGAAAGAATAAAATGTATCTGATTTTTCTTCTTCTTCTTCTTCTTCTTCTTTCCCCGCTTCTGAGCACTTTTGGAATAGTTACACTATTTTTGATCTTTTTAAAAGTATGACTACATGCTGCATCTCTGTATTTCCTTAATTCACTCCTCCTCTCATCAATCTTGCTTCACATCATTTGTGTGTTAGAAATGATAGATTGGTGTGACTGAAATTCACCAAAATTGCAAGTGTACTGATAGATCAATCCCTACCCATGCGGCTCCTAAACGCATTGCTCCACCCCATTAGGGTGATGCACTACACAGTGCTGGAGCTCTCCTGCTGCCATTGTGCAAGCAGCTGCTTTATTGAGCACTCTGCTGACATACAGCCCAGCGTTTCTGCATCGCAAGGGGAAACTTTGGATGACATGTAAAAGCAGAGGTTTGGTGCAACATGCCTTCATAATGGGATGGGAACTCGGGTGCACGAGTGAGGTGGGAGGGGGGGCGTGCTAGCTGCAGGTATTGTGGGGGGGAAGGAGTGTCTCTTCCTGACTGCTTCCAAAGCAAATGGAAGACAATCCAATTTCCTGTGATTCCATCAAGCCTCCGTCCTGGATCCGGGAGCATTAGGGAACGCTGAGAGGACAGGCCGCTGACCCCCTCACATGAACATGCAAGAGGCATGTAGGCTGCACACGTGCGCTGGCGTGCTCATCTGTATTGTTAGGTTTGTTGGCCTGTGTTTTATCAGTCACATATTTTCACTTACGAGCGCACACGCGTCCTTTTATGCTGCCGAACAACAAACTGCAGATTAGCGCTGGAGGCAGATTAGAGCTTAAAGCCGTTACACTTTAATTATAACTGTATTTATGTGCGGCGTGGTCTTTCACTTGGCCCTGGCTGTAAACATCTGCCGCTCTCCCACTGTGCTCAGTCTTTGTTTGTCTGTGTTGTGAACTAAAGGGAAAATTGGTTGCAGCATTATCTTATTTACACAAAATGCCGAGAAGATTAAAACGTGACCCTCTTGCTGTTAGACGTATGCGCGCATATATAAATGCAGCTATTTTGCTACAGGTCGGCCTGCTCTTCTCCAGACTGTCGGGCTGACACGTTTTCTGCAGTACATCACAGGTTGTGATTTGACTCGCAGTCAGACAGCATTGTTGTCTTGGGTTAACCGCTGCACGCTTTCCACGCTGGTGGCGATTTGCATCTGTTCTCTGTGATCCACCCAGAGGGAATAGAAAGCTCTAATCCAATCAGCAGGTCCCTGAAGTGCTGCCCCTGAGAGATGGAGAGAAACACAACAATAGGATCACTCTGCACTGGTTTCAGCAGGAGAAGGCAGACAGGAAAGGGAAGGAAGGGAAATGAGGGATTGTAGAGGAGAGGGATTAAGTCTGAAGAAGAGACGAGAGGAACGAACGGGGGCGAGGATGATGGGTGAAGTAAGGAAATGAAATGAGGGAGGTGTGGCTTGGTGTGACAGGAGGTAACAAAACAGGAAAGACTAATGAATAATTTTACAATAGTTTGGAACTTTTGTGACTGCAGTGACATGTGAGCTACAAGAGCCTCCTTAGTTTTAATCTTATTTGAAATGATTCCACTTGGTTCAACTGCTGCTCTTGTTCTAAGGCCACAGTTTATTACCACGGAGGTGCAAATGCAGGCTGGAGCAGTGATTTTAAAAACTGAATCTCCTGGTGATGGTGCCTGTCAGAACTGTCTTTTATATCTACAGACACGCAAGGACGCAGTTTCCCCATCGCTGTCCTCAGTCTAACACTTCATACAAGATATCATATCGCTGCCACTGACCCTTTGACCACAAGGATCATCTGTTCAAAGAGCGTACACTCAGATCACACAGATGTTGAGGTCACAAACTCGTGTATCAGATATGATGCACTTGATGTTATAGGTTAAACGCGGTCACTTACAGATGAGATGGATATAAATGTATTTATTTATTTTTTTAAATGCATGTTTCTGGCTCATCTTTTAAAGATTCATTTGGTTGGGGCTGAGTAACAAAGTAGCCATGAAAGGGTGAAATGCAATGAATGTAAATGTAGCCAAAGTCCAGTGTTAATAGACCTTGACCTGTTAAAATCCATACTATGGATGAAGGTGCTGGGACATCTACACTTTATACCTGCAGGAGCGGCTTTGGTGTGGAAACGTGTCACGGAGCTCCTAGCAAATAGTTTTTGTGCATCACTTGAGCTCTTTTTGTTTCAAATGTGTGCACTTTGTGTCTGAGCGGCTGTGGTTCCTAAATGCAGTTAGTTGGTTGTGACATTTCGTACCTCCCAGATATTCACAAACTAACTTGAATGTGGGGGGGGGTGCTACACTTAAATTCAGCGAGCTCTTTAGAATAAACCGAATGTTTAAAGGCTGCACGGTGAGTTGCTTTTGTGTTTAAATACACCTGTGGCAAAATGACAGAACACCTAAACTCCAGTGTTAACGGCTCCGGCCTGCGTCTTGTCCATATAGTTTGATTTGTATGAGCTTTGACTTATTAATTAACACTTCAAACAAGCCACACAATAGTCTGCGAATTATAAAAAATAAATAAAAATAATTTCCAAATCAGCATCAACGTGAGTGAGAAATGTTCCCTTTCTTCCACTCAGACTCCGTAAATCCAGTATTGATGCATCGTTTTCGTAATGGTCACATAAACGTTACAACTAAGGTTGGAAACCTGCTGTCAGCTGAGACGCCCACTGAAAACATCCAGATGAACAGAATCAACCTTTCGGTGATGGGTTTGGATTCGGGTTGATGCTGGATGGGCGGCTATGATTGAAGGGGGTGATGGCTCCCCTTTAATCTGAGCTTTAGGTTTCAGGTTAACCAGAGCTGGAAACGACCTGCAAGCTGAAAGTTTAGATTTTTCAGGTCACATGTTTCTCAAATCAATATCTCATCGTCTTAGAATTCCCCTTTGGTCCAGGCAAACATAAACACGGCACCCTTTGTCCACAAAAAATATTTAATTTGTATTCAATCAGGTGCGAGTTTCCCTCTTGAAGTCTGGACAAAGTGACAGCTCACAGCTTACTCACAGCAACTGCTGGCAGTATTTCTGTGTTAAGTGGATATTGTTTGAATGTGCACTCAGTGAAGTCTTGTTTTTGCTGTGTCACAGGTCCTTTGAATTAAACACTTGTTTTTGGCTTTTTACAGGACGATGAAGGACAGACGGCGTTGCATTATGGTAAGAAAGCATCGTGAACACTTTCCTCGCTGTAAAGCTTTTTGTGCCTATTTTTCAAATTGGCTCATCTCATTCCACATTTATTCTGCACAGACATCCTGTTGTCTGCGTGCGCACTCTCACTTTATTTACAGCAGCTTGTTTTTTGTGCGCACGCCTACTTTGACTATATTTTGTTTCAAATTGATCATCTTTGAGTCCTGCTCCTCCCGCTCTATCCTTTCTATTCCTCACTTATTTTCTGCTGTTTTTCCACAAAGTTTGTCATTCCTTCCTTTTTGCTCCTGCGTGTGTGTGTTTGTGTGTAATAATCACTAGACCTCCCAGAGGAAATCAGCAGTGGTCCTTAGACTCCCCTGACCCCCTCGTGCCCCAACACACATGTCCCTGAGGGGCGTTTCCCATGTCCTCTGAGCCTCTGTGTGCATGTGGCTGCACCATCTGTCCCTGTGCTTGGTGGCGTTGGAGTGGGCATGCTGGATTACCCACTGGAGATCTGCACACACACCCACACTCACCAGAAGAAGCCCTGAGGATGGGGCATAAAAAGATGACTAATAAACATAAGCGATGAACTCCAAGAGACAAATAGCAGAGAATGAAAATTCATTCCCACCTCTCTTTGCACAGGGCCACACTGGCTGGCAAGTGATTAATTGAGGGTTTACTGCTCACCATAAATTGTTCTCCTCCTCTACGGCTCCCCCGAGGGCCAGCCACTTTTTACAGCTCAAGGCCCAGGCGAGAGACGCGCCGCACGCGCACACACAAGGCTGGCTAAATAAAATACTGTTTAGAGTAACAAGAGGAGGGCTGCAAGTGTGGCTAGGGGGGAGAAACAGTCAAGCTTTGTTACTCGGTTTTAGCTGGAAGATTAGTGATTCTTGTGGCTTTGCACACCTCATACATTCATTCATAGCTGCAGCTTGAGCATGCACACAGCCTTGCTCTCGCACTCGCATGCATTCCGATGTAACATCGCATCCCGTGCGTGCACACTCCCACCGGCCACCTCTGAGCTGGAGGTTAAAAGGCCTTGCTGTCAATCACCGCGGCTGCTGACATCAGCGAACATGGCACAGCAGAGTCTGCTCTTTAAAAGCAGCGAGCGATAGACGCCGGGAGGGGGTGTGTCAGAGGGGCAAGAGGTAGATCGGGAATGAAGGAGCCCTCTAACTGGGTTAAGAAAGTGCACGCTGCCCCCCGCCCCTCTGCACTCTGCACTGGGAGGGGAAAGACCCTTTTAGTGGGGTACAAATTGTCAATGGGGCAGAAATGAAGTGTTTGAAGGAAGCTCAGGTCCAAGCCAGTGTCAGTGCTGGGCCTGCAGATTAGCTTTTCATTAACTGCAGCACTTTACATACTGTATTAACCCACAGTGTGGAGACGGAATAAGGCACATTCACTCTAACCTGCCACATCGTAACAGTGGTTCATTGTTTCATTAACCATTTAAAACTAAATGAAACGCAACCACATTAACTCTGTTTGGTTAAAACCCATTTATTAATAAAATGTTGCTAACGCTGCAGTCTCAGTGGTTCCACTTGATACAAATGAAACGGTTTACCTCCAAGTTGTTAAAGTGTTTCGTTTATTCATCCATTCATACGAGGACTCGAGTTTCCGTGACGCCTGTCTTGGCAATCGATCCAACAGCTTTCACTAAACACATGTGAACCTCATGGGGGTAAAAACTCAAGGATGCTCACACTGATGTGATAGATAATTGGTTTTCTATGCATTTGTTCTCGGGAGACGGAATATTGATTTAAAATATCGTACATTTCATGTTGTTCTTTCGGTTTCCAATGTGACTTTGTTTTTGTTTTTGTAGCTTCGGCGTGTGAATTTGTTGAAATTGTGGATCTGCTGCTGAAATCTGGAGCTGACCCAACTATCACAGACCAGGAAGGTTGTCTTCCTGAGGAGGTCACTGATTCCCGTGCGATCTCCCTTCTCCTGCGTGGGTACACTACTTCGAAAGGCTGAGTCGGCCTTGCATCCCACCACCCTGTTATTCCAATCTCCTAGTCTCCTCCCTGCTCCCCTCTTTTGCCCAGCCTTCCCATAATCCCTCATTCATCCCTGCAGAGACTTCTTTCCCCCTTTTCAGCCCTAACAGTCTGTAGACCTGGACTGCAGACGGGTTTTGTTTTCTATTTTGTCTTTTTTTTTTTTTTTTTTTCCTCTCCCCCACCCAAATTGTTGAGGTGACTTTGATTTCATTGGTTTAGCTCTTTTTGAGCTGCGGTTGTAAACATTAGTCATTCAATTTAATACACAAGGGCACTGCATGTATTTTCAGTCTTCTATATACTGTATTGACGATCTGCACAGTAGGGTTGGGTGATATGACGGTTACTGTAAGACAGATTTATGAACTGATAAGGTATAGCTACAAGACTTTGACTGGAAATGGTGCAATTAAATGAGCTGGACAGCATATTGGCAATATATAAATGACATTGTGTGCATCTGTGTGTTAAAGCATCTGTATTTATCCGGCATCACCAGATCAAGCAAAAACAGACATTCCCATTCACTTATCTATAAACGCTATAAGATATCACAATATTTATCATCACGACATGGTGTAACATCCAAATCCATCAGAATCCCATACATATCACCCACTCCTACTGCAACCAGCCAGGCCTTTTAATCAGTTTAGTCTGTTCTAGTGGTTTGTTCATGATTCTGTTAGGTACCAAGGAATGCTTTCCACGTGTTTCATTAAAGTGTTCTGCAAACCTGCGTCCTTGACTTCCTGTTATCTGTTCAAAAAGAAGCATAAGCGCTGTTCTAGAGTTCCCCGTGTGAGCGATGTAACCCGATTCCACCTGGGCGTCTTTCTCCACGTACATGTTTACATAAATGTGTGAGGCCATGGCCCACACTGCTGACGAGCGACGTCCGCAGAGCTGCTCGTCTTGCCAGTGGACCAATGAGCTTGTGCAATGGTGATGCGTCTGCCTGCGCCTGCTTCACATGTGTCGGAGCTTTCGGATTTTAGTGAAACCTGCACATGATGATCACCTGATCCAGATTGTTCTCACGGTCATGTTTGCAGTTTTACGCTCCTAGATTCATATTTTTGGATAAATCTATTTTTTGTGAGCATTGATTTCCAAGTCTGTAGATACATCATTGATGATCTGCTTGAATCCAAGGAGGGCGCATTGCTATGGTCAGTGTTGGGGAGTAATGGAGTACATGTACCTGCGTTACTCATATTTTGTATTTTAAACATCTTGTGTGTTGGTGTGGAGAGTAACCTTCAGTAATGGTAATAAATCACACAGCAATAGTTCATTCATGTAGTTGTAAGAAGCATGATAATATATTAAGTAATCCAAAGTATTTAGAATACGTTACAAAATACATTTTGGGGCATGTAATCTGTAGTGGAATACATTTTAAAAGTAACCTTCCCAACACTGGCTATGATTAAGTGCACGTGCAGTTGCACATACAAAACACCTGATCGTTAACAGCAGCTACATTGTTTAAGGTAGAAGCAGGCCTCATTACAATAAACCTGATCAATAATCAAAACCAAATCTGGGGGGGAAAGTTTTATATATTCATAATTACTAAGACGACATTTACTGGAGCTTAAACTTCAACACATGCGCAAAGTATTTGTTCTTTTCTAACCTCCAACAACATGTTCGGTTCCTTAGGTTTCGGTGGCCTGATGGACACAATTGTTTTAATTCAAACATTTAAGCCACGTCCCCACGTGACCAGCAGAGACTGTAGTCCACAGAGCACAAACACAACATATTGTATATAGAGAGCAGCCTGTGCATGATTATGTCATATAAGGAGGAATCTGGATGTTCTCCAAAAATAACCAACACATGGTCAGAGTCCAAATCAGCTTTACTGGTCCTCAGCTCTATGACACACACTCACACACACACACACACACACACAGTGCAGCAGATGAGAATGCACTAAATCTGGATCCTGCTTCTTAACTACAGATTCACGAAGACGTCGTGCACGTTTTGGGGACAAAGCTTAATCCTTTACTCTCAAACACACAGCTTTGCTTCCCCCACCCTCCTGCACTGTGTTGCACTGGAAATCTGCTCTAACACACAAGGCGTTAGATAACTGTCTCAACATGTCAGCCACTCGCAGATCTGTGACAGCTTTACATGGCCTGGTGAGGATCAGTAGTCATCGCGTAGGGGGGGTAGCGGTTCAAATTCGATTTTTCGTCCTGACAGGTGTTGTTGTGCTGGCAGTAAATTCAGATGCAAGTGAGGTGTGCTGTACACGAGTTGAATTAAGATCCCTCCACGTGATTTCGAAATCTGCATCCGTGTCTCGTTCAGCCCTGCTTTCACAAGTCTCAGCGGGGAAGAGGCCTCAGAGTTTTTATTTCATCTTCCACTTTTGTAGACTCCGGCCAAAGAAGCTTCCTCAATGAAATTGTGTCCATGTCAGCTCATGAATTTTGAGGAGGAACCCTGCATAAGCTAAGACGGCGCCTTTTGAGTATTCAACATGAGTCCGAGACATGATGCTCTACAATCCCACAAAGAGACAACCGCTGACCATCTCGTCGTTATGAATTCTGTCCACATCCAGCCATTAGGCTGTTGGTGTATCTCTAAAGCCTGTTTGGGTCTCGGCGTTGTCTCCCCGTTGCTTCCTAAACCCCGTTATACTTGCTTGAGGTAAGAGAGAATGACGGCAGTCGTGCTTCCCTCCCGGCTCGTCTGCGAGACTCTGACACTAAGCCCATTATGCTTCCATTATGGGGCTTCAATTTTCCTCTGAGCTTTTCACTTCTGACACGGCAGCTCCCTCCCTCCTCAAACCGCAGACTCATACCCCCCAAGGCCCAGTGCTGCACGGCCGTTCAGTTAGGAACTTCAGTACATTTTTAAAGTACCAGCCCTGATTCTTATTCAACGGCAGTTATTTAAAATTGCACTAAGATGCATAACATGACAACGTTACATGCAAGCAGGCGTCAACAACAAAACATACGAGACAAAGCTAACTTTGCACATTTATACTTCAGTAATGTTTTAGGGCAACTTTAATTTGACAGCAAAGTAATTAACACTTGTGAGATTCAGCGTCTTCCTCAAGAAGCTGACATGTGGCTGCAAAACTAGTGAGTACAATCAGCCACATAGCAACACAGCAAACCATGTCATTTGTAAGATGTTATTAAAAAAGACACTAACACCACATACATGACAGCAGTGTAGCCTTGCATGTACCTGAGGTGAGGCCTAGCATACAGTTAGTGGCCGAGTTGGCACCCACCTGTCACGCCGGCACAGACCCATCTTTAACTAATTTGGCGATCATGTGGAAAAATAAAATCCAAATGGATTCTCACAGGGAAAACAAAACCGTGCTATTCCTAACTGTGGGAAACTACTGCACAGTCTTCAGAGGCAGATTCTGGGGCGATTTTTTAGTTTCAGGGTGAGCCAGCGGGTATTTATAACAAGCATTATTGTCAGCATTACTGACACCTGCATGCAACCAAAGCCTCCTTAATCCCGACGATAAACAGAAACCCAAACTTCTTGTTCCTTGGCTGATAAGTGTACACAGTTTATTTACTATTTATTTATTCGTCAGTGCAGAAAAGCGTAGCTGGGATGTTGAGGGATTATAGCGTCATTCTGCACACTGCCTCTCCTTTACTTTCTCTCTCCCGTAAAAGCCATACCATGTTCCTGCTTTGGCCCGCTCTTAATGCAAGCCTTTACCTCGCCACAGCCCTTCCTCCATCTTTTCTTTATGCTGCAGCACGCCCCCCACACCCACTCTCAGCAGCAGCGTGGTTAGGAACCCAGCAGTAAGCAAAAATCCCCCCGCTGCTGAAACACTCTCCACTAATACCAGATTGGTTTAGTGGTGGCTTGGACTGCGCTCGTGTGAGTTTGTGCAGGTTTGTGTGTCCTCCACTCTGATGCCTATGTGTAGTTTGCGTTGATGAAGAAGCGTTGCCACTAACTACCGAAACCAAAAAGTTGATGTTTAAGACTTAAGGCGGCAAACAGAGGCTTGGTTCTGTGTTACATTCGAGATTTTTCTTCAGTACAGCTACACATTGTCATCTACCTGATTTGGCTACCTGTAACCTATCGGAAAAGTCCCAGTTTCACATTAAAACAGCATTGAGCTCACAACCTTGAGGGTGTCATTGAGAGGCCTCCGTTTGACTCCAGCTCCTCTTTAAGACTCACTCCGTCATGCTGCGGATCATTGTTCACTGCAGGCTGGATGAAGTTGTTTGGGGAGAAAAATGTCCTGTCTCAATGCTGCAAGATTGACTTTCGGTCTGAAAACAAATCCTATCTATTTTGCATGTTAATTTATTCCCTTTTGCTTGAGAAGGAAAAAAAAACAGTTTCCTTGAGGAAGTTTGTAATAAAAGCCTTGCGATCGATGATAATGGCATTTGTGCTTGTGTTTGTCATCTTCGCAAAAGCAACAGTGGTGGAGTTTCCACAGATTTATTTGTATACTAGTGCTGTAAGTGGCGTGTAAATTATCCTAACTGTCTGTGTGGCTCTTTATCTTTGTAAGCCAGTACTATTAGACCCTATCCATTAATGCCCATAACCCAGCCAATCAATGCTTAAATAAAAATCAGCTCAATTTGTAGCATTTTATGCAAACGTGCAAACTCCACCCAGGCTGACTCTTTGCTTTTTGTTTTTATAATGCTACAGGAATAGCTAAAACACAAAGGAATCGATATCACTTACGTTTGGGTTGTGTTGGCCTGCTCTCAAACAAATGCTGCACGTTGCTGCATAGAAATGAGTTTCATACGGATGTACACTGTGCTGTAATTTCATTATAATTCTATACATGCTGCGCTTAGCCAACACCATAGTCACAGGGAGTAAATCCATTGTAACTCGTGAGCTTTTATCAATGCAGCAGGAACTGCATGTGTGTGAGTGCCAGTTACAACTAACGACGCTGGGTTCGCTGCACTGACACGGAGCCGACACGTGACTGTTTTGTGTCATTTCGTGGTAGCGTCTCAGGGGTGACGGCGCCGATCGTTCTGTCTGCTGTTTTGGTTGAAATGTGTTCAAAATGTGAATTTTAACAATTTTGAAATCAGTGTCTATGAAGCAGCTCCAGCGTTACTTTATGTTGTGCATGTCTTAGGATGCTTATGTGCTAAACTAAGAAGGCCTCTGTCACACCCTCACGTTTCCATTGCAGACTCCTGCTGGGACTCACTGTTATTTTCTGTTTTCACGTTAAGTACAGATGAAAATGTGCAGAGGAGGCCTTTTAGGTAATAATTACTGCAACTAAAATTTAATTTAATAACTAAATAATTTTTTGTAGTATTACGGTCATCTTAGGGTATTTTTTTACTGGCCTCTCAGCAAATTGTTTATTTACCAGCTCGACATGTGCGAGCACGCTGCCTGCATATGGATCATGTCCCCGCTTTGCCTGACTACAAAGCACATTTGCCTATATTTCACAATTAGTTAGCAGCTCAGGGATTAAGGGTAGATTTGACACTGCAGTGCTGCAATCTGCTGTTGTGTCTCTTTAGCACTGAGAGGATCAGAGAAATAGCCAGCGAGCATCTGTTTCTGCACTTGTTTTATTTCTCTCTCCGGCTTTCTTTCCTTAATCTCTCTTCATGCATCTTTCTTGTCACCCCCACCCACCCACCCACCCGGAGAGCGAGAGCGGAAAGCAGTATCAATCACTGTTAACTGACTGACCACTGTCTGTTGGTGGTACTAAATGGATCCCCACAATTGAATAGAGGCCTAAGTGTGTGGTAAATGCTCTCAATGGGTAAATGAATTTGCGGGTTAACTCGCTCTAAGAGCGTTTCAATAAGGCAAAATAATAAAAACACCTACAGCACATATTTTTCTTTTGATATATTAAAAACAAAGTCCAGCTGAAAATCTTAAGTCTCGCATTCATCACCGCAGGCCCGGAGTACGAAAAGAAAGCAGCCGAGCGTAACCCAAACACAATCCAGCTTTATTTTCCTCATATAGATTTGACTGTACACAGTTCAGACCATTACACAGAAGGCATAAATGAATAAATTCAGTGCTCTCTTTTACATCTTTTTCAAAGACACATGGCAATAATAAATAGCGCTCATGAAACAAGACGACCAACACGTTTTCAAACTGTACAAAATTTACAGCAATTGAGATGCAAAGTTTGGAGGCAACACAGACTGAATGAAACTGTCCTGGTAATATGTTTGTTATTTCATTTTACTGTGAAACTTCGATAGAAGCTCAAACATTACGCTGTAATTACGGTGCACTCATCCTGGGGGTAACAGATGTTTACTCATGGTTGATGTGGGTTATAGACTGCATCCCTTTTTTAACTGTCACATAATGAACAATTGTAATGTTTTACAGTAGCTCAGTAATTTAAAACGAATGTTTTGATCTCGAGTACACTATTCTTCTTTCAAAACTTTGTCCACGTTGCTTCCAACTGTCATTTCTAAGTGATAAATGAAATAATCAAATATGAGATCTTCCTAAATTTGTTTTTTCTGTAATACATTTATTCTTCGTTGTTTTGGAATTTAACTAACTGTAATACATCTAAATGTTACCCCCGTGTTACACTTTATATAGTTTTAATTTTATCAACCAAATAATTACGCTGTAATTTTAGAGCTGTAACCTCGAGTTTCTCTGAATAGGGTCATCTTGTATTTCTTTATTTGCTTCCTGGTATTGAAAACACTCGTTTTTTCCCTCTTTTCCTTGTTTTTTTTTTTTTTTAACAAAAGAAGTACCCACATGAATAAGACTCTGTTTCTCTTTTGAAGCAGAGATCAAATCTGAATGATGGTTCCTGCATGCTCAGCAGGTCAAGAATCAGAAACACCGAATCGTTCCACTGTTTCAGCTGTTGTGGGTCTTTAAAGATGCAGCTGTGGGAAATGCATCGGCCCGGCAGTCGTGCCAGCACTGACGCTAAAGCATCAGCCCTGAATGTGGGGGACTATCGGTAATCCCTCTGACATGCAGGCCAGGCAGTGGGAGAACAGGCTGACGACACATCTGGGGTCAGTAAGTAGGTTGATAGCAGGCAAAGCTGCACTGAGTAGATTACCAAGAGGCGCCTGGATCAGACCGAAGAAGCTCAAGAGAGTTTTTATCTGTGTTCCTGCTTGTTAGCATTTTAAGTGTCAAATTTACGTTTGCTTTTCAACGTCTGCAAAAGAATCTGCATGTGCATACGAATGGATAAGATGCGGGGCGTGTTTAGCGGTTAGAACTGAATATTTCCAAACCGTATACATGTCTTGACTTTGCCTTAAACGTATAAGCTTTTTATTCCTGGCGAGTCTGTGTCTGAGATAATTTAATACTGACGGACGTCTGCTTCCAGACCAGCTTTTACACAGATGACAACAAGTCAAGCACCTATAAATATAGAAGAGAGATCTGCTTTGTAGCAAACAGTGATCGCCCTCATTCAAAGAGGGGAGACATAAACTTCTAATGAACAGACGGACGGACAGAGGAAAGGACGGGCAGACCAACAGTCATCTATTTCCTAATAAGTTTGAGCACTATGTTAAAAACAACAAAAGCATCAGCGTGGTTCAAAATTAACACTTGTGCCGCTCTTTTTTTGTAAATTTCTCTCCCAATGAAACACTGTTTGTTGCCTTGTGCATACGTCTCTCCTCCTTTTCTCTGCTCTCCCCACATTCCTGTCCACACGTGTAGAGAGACGAGGAGAGTAAAGTGCATCGCCAATGTAAAGGCTTGGATGTGGCTGTACGGCAGGCCTGCTCAGTATGAATGAGAAGCATGCAGGTGACTCCTGGGTTTCGTAGGGACTTTGATCTGGATTGTGTCGCCCTAATGTTGTGTGGTTTATTTCAAGGGATGAGACGTTTCTCCCCTGTGAGCATTACTCCACCGATATATTTGAGATCCGGTCTCACTTTCAGAGAGTGAACGAACAAAACAAAGTGTAAAAAACGATCGTATGATGCAGAGTTGACTCATTCTGTGTGGAGGCGTTCTCGCTGCTTCTGCTCAGACTACATATCTCGATGGCTACCTCAACAACTACGACTGCTGCGGGACTCTCCCTTCTCCTTCGCCCAACATCGCACCCGAAACATACCAGCAGTGGACCGTGGAGAGCGATAGAAAGAAATGTAAAAAGCCTTCTGAGTCCACTTTGATGTTTCCCCACAGTACTGGTTTTTTTACCATGTCTGAGACTCAAAACTGGGAATGGTCCATCTCGTCCAGCCATGAGGCGGGGCTGGTGGGGAAGTCAGGGTATCCCGTACTGCTCCCTGTGGAGAGGTCTGAGGTCGGGCCTCCTGCCATGGCCCTCAGAGCCTGTCCCACACCACCCGGCCCCCCCTGTGCCACCAGGCTGTCCATGTTGAAGCTCAGGTTGTTGAGGAGAGGAGTGTGGCCGGGCAGAGAGGCGATGGAGGAGGGCGACTGGGGGAGACCGTAAGGGCTTCCCGCTCGGATGTCGTGGTAGGGCTGTCCCGCCGCGTCGACGGAGAAGCCGCCGTTCAGCGCGTTGGTCACATCGCCGACGCTCCCGTAAAGCCCGTTGGCGTGGCCGAGATCTGACAGGACCTGGTCGTCTGCAGAGGAGAAACCGTCACTTAGCACGAGGAGTGTAAAAACTTTGAGACATCAACAGCGCCGTCACCTGTGCGAGCATTATACAGTTGTTATATTTCAATACAGTTAAGTGCTTTTACGAGTCAGATTTATTGTGGCAGATTTCATGGAGGTACAGTAAATGGACGAGCCACTGAAGTCTTTGAAACGCTTTTCGGTTCTCTTAGCGAGAAAGTGAGAAAGGATGCTCTTTCTGCTTCATCTCTAACCGAGCAATTACTGCAGCACAAAATATTTGTTTCCATCTCGTCCCTCCCCTGGGTGGCTTCAATAACAACAACGCCCCAGAGCGCTTTCTCTCTAATTGACTAAAAGCCTCACATGCTTTATAGAGTTTCTGTCACCATGTTTTCATTTCTCATAAAAATAGCCTTCTTTGGCTTGAGGACTTTTATGACTACCAAAAACGGGGTGTGCAAACATTAAATAACATGGCATGTCTAAAACGCCGTTTGCATCCCACTAAGGACCCTCTCTCTTTTCCAATAAGCTCCATCATGGTGACAAACAGAGGCAGGAGGATGCGTCAGCAGCCACAGGGATGTGTGACGGGAATGTGAAATGAGAATGCCATTTTGGATTTGCCCGACTGCGACGCCACGCGTTGATGAATGCTAGAAAACAAATGAAACGCCACAAAGACACTTCCGATTGCCGCGGCGCTCGTGTCATTTAGCAGCTTCTAGGCTCCCTCGATCCCATTAGCACGGCAGCATGACGGACAATTCCCTTCAGGGATCTCACTTTTAAGCAATAAAAGCTGCATACCTCTGAAGCTCAGCTCGCTGTCGCTGAGTCCCGCGTCGTCAGCTGAGCTCTCCTTCTCCACTTTAGTTCCTCCTCGGCTGCGTTTGACACTTTTATAAAACTGAGTCCAGCGATGCCGCCCTGCGTCTTTCTTCAGACGCTTTTCCTTCGCTCGCCGGTTCTGAAACCAAACCTGTGGAACATTTATCGTTAAGTGCAAATGAAATTATGAAACACTCTGAAACATTATCTCCAACTAATAATAAATGACAACAGCAACGATACGTTCTTAGTCTGACTTCAGCCTCGGCCTTTGTTTGACGCAATATAGCGTCGCTCTTTATAAATGTGTTTATTTGCAACCTGAGCTTTTAAATTCACAAATAAACTCATCAAATTTTAATTATCTCACCACAGTCGATACCAGAAATTTTAGGTAGGAAAACAAACGCGTGACACTAAAGTGAATGTGTGAAAAAAATGTAAGCTTTGCACGTGGATTCTCAATAAGGTCTGATCTTTTTAGCTCTGAAACACTCTAAAATACTAAATATGCTCATTTAAATTTAAAATTCAAGTAAAATGCATGTGAATTATGTTGTTTCCAAATATGTATTTGCTTTTTAACATTTGTATCAGCACTTGAGAGGCCGGGATTCAGTGATTCCAAAGTAACTTGCTTCATTACAAAAACTCGATCCCAGTGAGTCAGCTTTCTCAGGGACCTGCAGGATATAGCCAAAATACTCTACCTGCACCACTCTCATGTCTAACCCCGTCTCCGATGACAGCTGCTCTCTGACGTGGCGTGCAGGCTTCGGCGAGTTTTTGTAGGCACTTTTGAGGGTCTCCAGCTGTTTGGCGGTGATGGTGGTCCTTGGTCTCTTGGTCCCTGCCTCTGAATCATCTGAAAACACCACACACACAAGCGTGAGTGACTTCTTCCTAGATTTGTCATGTTGCCTCAGCAGGCACTGCCCTCAGGCCTTCACATTGAGCGTGTCTGTGCTCAGTGAAGTGAATGGTCATGTATAGAAGTGTATTATTGTCCTTGTGCATCTGTCCCACTCCCACAGCAGAGGACATAAATCTATTCACTGCCGGAGGAATGGAGTGATTGGAACAGCACCATATAAGAGCATTGCTTCACTTTGCATAATCAATCAGAGATGCACGGACATCTGAGGAGAGAGGGAGGGAGAGAAGCAGCACACACCCACAAACAAACAACACGGATCCACCGGCAGGAGTCGTATTACCGCTTTGCAGCGTGAATACAACTTTATCCATGATTCATAGTGTTGTGATTCTGGTGTAGTTAAGTGAAGTCATCAGCACTAAACCAGGTGGATAAAAACTGCTAAGAGTTATTGAAACATCTCTTTTTTCATATTTTCAGTAAACGCTCGTTGTAGCCGAACATCGAATGCTCCTGCACACCTACCATTTTGTTTGGCGGCCTCGTAATCCACCTTGCACACCAGCCTCCCGTCTTCCATGAGGTAAAACTCGTCCCCGGTGGCCAGCTGTCTGCTGCACATGATGCAGGCGAAGCAGTGCAGGTGATAAACAAAGTCCTGCGCCTTCCGCACAACCTGTGTCGGCGGGATGCCCTGCTGACACGATGCACATTTTGTACCAAAACGTCTGCAGGAAAACATGAAGGAGAGAGAGAGAGAGACGCCATTAAAAAAATTTGTAAAACGCCGGCAGGGTGGACTGATGGAAAGAGTGCGAGCAGCTGAGATTAAAATTTCACACACTACATGACTATTTCTTCATCTGCAGCCAAGAATGATGGCACAGTGTCTGTATTAATAGGAACTCCAGCTGCTGAGGAGGGAAAAACCATCCCTGGAATGTGTTTCTGTTAACGGTAGATCTGCCAGCAGACTGATAGATGGACTGGATCAGTGCACTGTGTGGGTTTGAGTGTGCATCTGCATGTTTGCATGTTTATGTGATTGCAGATGAACTACTGACAGCTCTAGATGAGGAGGAGGAAGAGTAAAAAGAGAACAAGAAGAGGAAGAGGAGGAGAAGGAGGAGGAGGGGTCCTCACAGTAAAGACACCCCGAGGAGAACCAATAAAACACTGACTCAGGAGAGGCTTTAAATCACAGCACAGACACACAAAAATAAAAAGAGCAAGGTGAGGCCTCCAAATCACCTCTGGGAAGCAAACACCAGCAAAGCTATGTGTATGTATTATTTAGTATGTGTGTCTGTGTGTGTTTGAACATGCTACAGCCCCCACCAGCACTGCCCCCTGGGTCACCTAACACAGTTAGCTCCCAGTGAGACTCCGGAGCTCTTTAGGTCTCTTTCTAGCTTTGAGCATTAAAACCTTTCAAACATGATTTAGTAAAAAGCCCCAATATGCCGATCGTGTTATGGATAAAAGTCAAACTCAATTTTCTCCTGCAATGCCTCAAACATCCAATTGTTGAAAGAATAAATGGCAACTAGACTGTGAAATAAAGGGATTTTTAATCTTGCCTACAGTGTGACAGAGCTGCCACTACACTGGGAATCAGGCAACTGTGCTCATTATGAGGGCAACCAGCATCACACATGTTCAGTCACAACAAAGAGGAAAACCATCAACGTCCAACCCAAGCAAACACACCTGCAAGCTGTGTTTCTGTTGTTCTTCATAAATTAGGGGAAAGTGGTGAATATGTATTATTAAATAATTAAAGGTAAAAAGACAAAGGTTAGCCTAATACACATGTATGGCACGATGTTATATTGCTAGCATTTTAACCGTGTTAGCAAACGGAAACCAGTCGGTTGCAATACTAAATGCACCGGAACTATTACAGGTCACAGTCGGATTTTTGTCAAGGAAAATTGTAATATTTGTTAGTGCTGCCCTGGAGAAAGGCTGGGCCAGTGCTCACTCTGCAGGAAACAATCCACGCGGAAGGTAAGAGGAGAAAGCAAAGGAAGAAGCGCACTTACTTGAAGAAATCCTCCTTGCAGTAGACGCTTCCTGCCCGGGAGAAACATTTGTCCGCCAGCGGTGTCTGGCAGTCGGCGCACTTGAGGCACTTGGAGTGCCAGTGTCTGTCCAGCACCTTCAGGATGAACTTGTCCAGGATGTGCTGACTACAGCCTGCACACTGAGGGATCTCTGTGACGGAAACAAGCGCAGTCCCGCGTAGTTAACAGAGAAGCAAAGAGGCAAAGAGAAATAAGCGCTTTACGCGAACGAAATTCATTTAGTTTTACCTTTACAAAAACAACAACAAAAAATGAAATTACATTCATGGTGACGGAGAATTGTTTCGCACATTAAAGCAGGTTTTCGGGGTTTCCCCTAAATCTGCAAGCCTGTAGTTTAGTTTTAGACAATAAACTCGGGTTTCACTCATATTTCCGTGTAGATATAATAACAATGAAATCTGGAGATTATGTGCATGGGTGTTTATTTTCTAAAGGCCCGTCACTGTAACAAACACCGTGACGTGGTATCATATCGGTTTCATTTTTTATAAAAATGTTATTTATTTTGCTTCTGTTTATATATTTATTTTATTTTATTACGACTTATTTTGCTGTTGCTATCACAGCTAAACAGGACAAAAAATATATACATTTCGCGTATTTGTATTGTCCGTCTCTGTCCAAGGTGCTGAACTCGGAGCTGTTCGCTTGTAGGGCGAAAATAATTTTCTGACGAAATATTGATTTTTGTTTCTCTTAATTTCGTTAGCCAGATCTAGTTTGACCCTAATTAATCTCCTAATGATTTTATGGGAAGCATGGTGGCAACCAGTGTTAGAAGGTGAGGCGGTTTCTGGATGTAAATCAGGGTCAAGGGGAGATTAAATTTAATTTTTGTGAATGTAAAAAAAAGAAAGGGAAAAAAGGTGTCTTGGCACACCACACGTGCCCATTCGGAGGCAGATATTAGCAATTAAATTTGGCATCGATGATAAACTACAGGTAAGCTGCACATTTCAAGACGTCTTAAAAAGCGAAATAAAATCAAAACATAATTTCTTTCAAAACAAAAACCGATTTTCTGTCAAAGTAGCACATTTATAGAGATCAAACAGCATATTTTTTATATTTTAATATTTGTATTTGTAGCATTTTTATTATTACAGTAACTCCTACTCCTTCTATTGAATTAAAGATTGTAAAAGTCCACCTGCAATGCTCCATAAACTAACATCACGTCAGCATTTGTCTTTAAAGACCTTTAGACTGTTTTTGTTCTCGGCCTGTCTTTGTCACACATCTGCATGATGCTACACGACGAGAAAAAACTGTAAAAAAAAAAAAAAAAAAAAAAACCATACTGAGAAAAAACAAGTGACCGGGGCCGGTGACCACCATGAAGCTAAGACACCCACACATCACAACCTTTTTGCTGTGGAGAGAAAACATATCGGCCGTGAAATCATCTTACAATAACCGTGTAAAGCGCCGGGTGCCTCATGCGTAATCCCCACACACAATACTGCGTGCAAAACCAAGCTCACTGACTCTGCACCGTGGAGGCGCGGACACGCACATTTTAGAGGGGTTTTATGTACTACTCTTAGTACCTTTGGCATTTCTGTGATTTTAATTTTAATTTCAAGGAGGAGAAATAACTGTAACTCAGTGAAAATGAGCTTTTTTTTAAAAAAAATCATTTTATTTTCAGTATTCATTCGTTTATTTTGCGAAGAGTAAGAACAGAGTAAGAACCTCATCGAAATATTCGGTCCTTATTACAGAAGCTTAAAAAACCCAGTGCGCACACTGTTACACACAGAGGAACATTCCGGCACAGACACAGCTTGGACTGGCTTTGTGTCTCCTCGGCGAGGTAATTCTCATAGAAAGGGTAGAAGAAGGCAGTGAAATTATTATGAAAGGGTGGCCTGTGTCTCGGACTTTAAAATGGGAAAGCATTTTAAATATCCAGAGATAAGTGGTGGGTGAAGCCGAGCGGGATGGCTTTGGAGAGAGAAGTGGTGCTGAAAGGAAAGCAGCACGATTCTTGGCAACGACAGGGCGTTCGCCATCCAGCTTCAGTGTGTGTGTGTGTGTGTGTGTGTGTGTGTGTGTGTGTGTGTGTGTGTGTGTGTGTGTGTGTGTGTGTGAGAGAGAGAGAGAGAGAGAGAGAGAGGAGAGAGTAAACCTCGTGTATTCAGGAGGTCTTCTTCATATCTTATTATCTGTTGCCACCACTCTTCACCACGTGCAGTCTCATCGCTTTGCTCATTTCACACAGCGGGTAAAACACACTTTCAGACTCTTTTAGCAGGGTGTTGTTTAGAAGAAGAAACGAAAGGAGGAGGAGGAGGAAGAAGAAGTGCACTCTGGCAGCCGTCGGTTGTCAAGCGATTTGTGTTAATTAAACGTGAAGTAAACACTCTATATCAACGACTAATAGCCTGCAGGTTAAGGTGTGGGTGTAATTGCCCTGAGTCAGCAGAGGACTGTGTGTGTGATATAAAATGCTCAGATATATTCTGCTTTGCTTTTATTCCTGAAATAATCCAGGTTTAAATCCAGGATGCCTGCTGGCTCTGCAGGGGGCTGAGTGGCAGGATCTTTATCCAATCTTTTAATCTGTCTCGATTTATAAAATTAAAGAGCATAAGCCCACCATATAGAGGCTTCCCCCCAGTTGGTGAGGTTTAAATACTTCACTGAACAGGCTGGAAGTCTTAGATGACTCTTGTCATATTTCACCGTTGTTTACGGTTTTTTAGTCGGATGGGCGCAATGTGGAAAAACCTGAAAGATTACCCTCAGTTTTGTTATATAGTTTTAGCCATTTGTTAACAGATTTCAAACCTTGAATGTGCGTCTTTAAATGTGCATCGTGAGTATTTTGAAAACAGAGCAGTCCAGGAATTTCGCTCGACGTTATCCCGTTCTGTTGTGGATTATTTTTGACGTTACCCTATTAGACCCGGTCCATCTGTACATTGTTACTAACTGGCATATTAAATAATTAGGTCAGAACAGAAATGTATCCAGTTGCACTTAGACCTTGATTGCGCGAACAGATTGTAAAAAAGAAAGAAAGAAAAGGTTTGGCACAGATTAACAGGAGAACAGATGTAAGGCATTTCTCGCCTTTGATGCTGGAAGGTAGAAAATACATTGATACATCGACAATTAACTACTAAATATCTGCCCTTATCCTCAATAATAATAATAATAATAATAATAATAATAATAATAATAATAATAATTTCACTTTTATTAGTGCTTAAATTGTAATAAATAAAAGTGTTTCAAGCCATTTAATCCGACCCAGTGACGAGTGTCAGTCAAAGTCAGTGTGTTTGTCTGATGGGTGATGACAACTGCGCCTGATCTCTTGACCATGCAGACTCTTTTACAAATTAACAGCTGGGAGGCTCCGTGTGAGCCCAGCAACCTGACGCGGGAAGTTAGAGGCCAAACTAGGGAATCATAAATGTCGCCTTTCACCAGAAATTATTTTTCACCCAGGATGAGTGAAAAATATCACAGTTTGCGCTTCTACTCGCAGCCTAACGCGGAATACGTCTTCGCTATCTGAGGCTGCGAAGATTAATTGGACATGCGGGTGGCTGTGAGGCCGTGAAGCAGAATCGTCTACGAGGCGCTTTTGCACCGTGAAATAAAGACTAAGCATGGCACATTAGTGGTGTACGTGACAAACTAAGACTCCCCCAATCTCGCTCGGGTTGCTGGAACTAAGCCCCTCTCCCTACAGTCAAATCCCCGCAGCACCGGTTGCGCTCGCCAACCAGTTTCCAGACTGATCGTGGACAGAAGAAGAGGAAGAACAGGAGAAAAAAATGTCTTACGCTGCAGTGGCACTCCGAGAATCTCCGGTAAACTCTTCACAGGACTCTCTGTCGGTAGGACCGCCGCACTTTGCATCATCGTGATCCAAACCGGGAGACAAGCGCACGCACATACACCCGCAAAACGGTGGGCGCACTCCCCCGTCCTGTCTCGTGAAGAAAACAAACAATGATGCTGATGTTGTTGGGCCTTCGTGCGATTTGGAGGCTGATCTCTGTCGCTGTCCCGTCAAGCCTCTATTCCTGTTATTTTCCTATTCCCGGGATGGTGTCCGTGCTGTGCCGTGCCGTGTTGAGCTGTTTTGGAGTGGATCAGACAGGCTGCTTGGTCCATTCAGCGCTGCAGGGGCGGCGGGGCCTGACGTCACCACGGCAGAGGCTGACCGGGAGCCAATAGGAGGGCAGGAAGAGGAGGCCCCCCGAAAGCGGAAAGCATCCTCAATAGGTGTACAAGGAAGAAGGAGAAAGGAGAGGAGCAGGGGAGTCTTACATGCTATATGAGAAAGTCTCTGGAGAGGCGGGGCCTCGCTCCCTTGGAGACCATAAATAGCTCACTGCAGTGGCTTCCGGAGGGTCCCCGGGCAAGCAGGGCTCCTTTAGGAGAGGAGGAGAAGGGACCCGTGTTGCCAGGAAAATTAGAGTTCAGCTACATGTCATTTTACTTTAGAAATGATCCACGAAGCAACAAAAAAGAAAGCGTGTCTGCTGTCCACGCAGATTTCCCTGCGGATCGTCCAGACTACAGTGTTGTTTCTTCAGCACCCACGTCTGTGACCAAATGCGATGCAAAAATGTACTTTTATAGAATATCAGCAGGTGGGATGGCGGCATCAGTCAATTCAATGCAAGTAAACGCATTTTTCTTCATTTTTATTATTTGGTGATGGGATTGATTGGCCCTATAAAACACGCATGTAGGCACCATCACACCTGAAAAGTATCCCTGTAATCTGAGGTCTTACTACAGCTAATGGTGCAAAAAAAGGGAAAAAATAATAAATGAAGCCACACCACAGAAGGAATATTATTGGACACGTCTGAGTCACATTCACAGCACCGTCACCTGTAGCCCTTTCCCCCGGCAGTGGCAGCTCCCGTGCAGCTGCTCTCTCAGTGACAGGTAGGATTAGGAGTCTGGGCGCAGTCCTCCTGACACTGCTCATTTCAAACCCCATCGTCTGAGTCTGCTCTCCCGGATAAGATATTCCCTCCGGAGGGCCGCTAGTTCAGGCTAGATGAACTCAATCTTCGCTTCCAATTTACTTCAAGCATGGAAAGAAAAGCACACAGTGGCGCTTTGCCGCCGCGGTCCGCCTCCAAACCAGTGCAGGTTGTTTCCATCAACTCCAAGTCCGTCTGAGGGTCCCAGGTGATTGTTTGCAGCTCTCTCTCTCACACACACACTCACACACACACACACACACCACATGTTCAACTAAAACAAAACCAGTAATTTTTCTTTATTTAAAAAAACAAACAATAAGTGAAAGCATTTCTTTTTAGTTTATTTACCGCTTGGCTATTTTAGGTGAGGTTTTAGGGTTGTATCAATTCGACGCATTTATACCCTTTAATATCCAACACATGTTTGAGATCTTCTGTGATGTGACTCAATATTTTGCACTAGTAATAGATCAAAACTAGCGGACTATTTTATTTGGCTTTACAAATATCAGAAAAAGGGGAGAACAAGCTCTGGCAAAGTAAATTTAAGTTGTCGTCATATTATGCGTATTTCCCCCTTTTTGCCCATAAACTGATTCTATCTCTGTTTATTATTTATTTATTTATTTATTTATTTTATAGCCACCCTATGGTGTTTGGACCCACAATCCCCTTCGCCTGTATGCGTGGCGTTTCCAGATATAATTTAGTAAAATGAAAATGGACATCAGGATGATTAAAAGGCAGGCTGGGATATTACAGGAATTTTATCCGTCCATCCATCCATCCACCAGTAACGCGCACGTGTGGCGAGGGGATCATATGGTCTCACTTTATTTTCATTATACACTTTTCCCCTCAAGATCATTCAATTTATTCGACTATTCAATTACTCTGATTGTTGGAATCGAGGCCCTTTAGCTGTCCTAGAAAACAATGCAGATAAAATGCTCTTAAACTGTCAGCAAAGGGCAACACAATTAGAATAATTGACGGATGCAAATGCAGCGAGAGAGAAGATACGAGCGCGCACATCTGGTTTAGTGGGACAGTAAATGATGAGGTGCGTTTTTCATCTTTAAATGAGATGGCAAAGCAACGTGGCTATTAGTGCACTGAATGATGTGCAAAACAATCCGCATTTGGGGGGTAATCGTTTTGCATTTTACAAATATATGTATGCTGCACACAACAGTTAAAAATAATAGTAATTGAAGTGTGAAATTACAGAGAAGATATATTTAATGTTATTATCCAAGGGGACTCAAACGGCTTCCGCTCTGTTAAATTCGCCCAGGCAGTCAAATGAAGTTTAATTCGTAAACATTTTTAACACAAATCAGTAAAGATGTTTTTGATTTTTCTGTTTTTATGATACATATTTGGAAGGAGGTTATTTATCTAAATGAATGTAATCTTGAGAGGAGGCAGCTCTCGGACAATAACTCAAACAGAGGGCGACTCCTTTGCCACCGCCGTTGACCCAAGCACCTCTAATTAGATCTAATATTTCAGTGGATGAGTTCATTGTCACCAAAGCGCAAATCTGCGATTCACAGATCCATCTTAGTGAGAGCAGAGAGTCAGAATATCTTATGTGATCAGGCTTTCATGGAGCACGATTCATTTGTGGGATGAAAACCTGCAGCAGGCCTGGTTCATAACGAGCCACAACAGAAAAAGCTTCATCTGAGTGTTTATTATTTTTGTGCGTTTAAATGTATTATTTGAATGTTAGTCACACAAACCAACGTGGATGTCAGCTGAGCACATTAGCACATTTGCCTTGCAATGGTGATAACACGGTTCAGAGCACAGATTCAGCCTGGGTACGATCAAATTCATGCAGAGACTGCGAGCAGAACAAATGCGTTATGTTCCAGTGGCTTCCCTTCATGCAACACTTACACTTTAGAAGTGCGTAAATGTATTCTCGACTTCCAAGACGAATTACAGCCCAGCGCATCGCGCAGACCTACCTGGCAGTCTGTCTCCTCTCTGCTCTCCCTCCTCCTCCTCGCCTTCTTCTTCTCCTCCTCCATACCGCCGAGGCTCGTTTCAGCGGGGTGAGCCAGAGCTCGCAGGGAAACTGCAGTAGTCAGTCCACACTGTCTCCGCCGTCCACCCGCAAAACAACATCAGGTAGCAGCGGCACCGTGTCCCCACGCATTTGGTCCGAAAGCAGGAAAGGAACAGAGAGAGGGAGAGAGGCAGAAAGCGAGGGGGAAACCTTAGGAGAGAGCTCGGAGGAGAAAATTAAATTGCACTTGGGGGGCAAATTCTATTAGGGAATAGTTATTGTCTCCTGACAGCTCCTGTCCATTTGGGTAATTAGTAGAAGAGATTGGTTGAACAAACGAAATCTATTCCCGTCAGAAATGATATTTTCCAATTCCCTGATTGAACCTGACCCTGTCCTGCTAAGACGAGGCGGTAATAGGCTCATTTGACTCGAATAACTACAACAGTTTAAGCCAAGCCTGCCCGAAGAAGGATTTCATTTGGATTTTGCTTTATTTTCACGACACACTGATAAGATTTAATTGAAACACTATTAATATTATTTATTTATGACAAGATAAAGACACACAAACAGGAGAATTCAGCAGGATCCCCCTTTAACTGAAAGCCCTTTTCAGTTAAATTATCCAGTTTCAATTAGAAGTCCTGTGATGCACTGGCACCTGCCCAAGGTGCTGCCCTGTCTGAATGCTGCCCGTCGTGCTGGAATAGACTCCCGACCCTCACGAACTTCATTAGATAAGCGTGGAAAGCAAATGGATATAAGGATGAATGAAAGCTGAGACCTGAAGCTTAAGCTGCTCTTGCAAACCAGAGTGCAAAAAATAATCTGGATTCAGGTGAAACCTCCTGATGCAAAAATGATGTTAATGTGTGATTAGCAGAAGTCCAGAGCTGCAAAAACACATTAACAGCTCCTATAAGATTACAGTTCCTCTGCAGCTCCTGTTGTTTTCTCTGCATTCTCAGATTTAAAATAGGCATTCTGAATTAGTTCGCATTTCCACCGTTCATGGGGCACACACAGCTCATGCATAGCATTTAAAATACAAGACTGATTTTGACCAACATTATTGAATGAAACCATTTTTTTTTAAATTTCAGCAAATAAAACCCAAAACCAAATAAAATGCATTTACTCCAGTGTTGTATTTTGATATTTCTATTTAAGATAACTATTAAAATCAGATTATTTTACTGCAGATGACTGATCATAACAAACTACTCAGTAAAAATGTGTGAAGGCCCGCATCCACAACCTAAAGATTTCCACAGAAAGCCTGTGTTGCGTCTTTGATGCTCGGTGAAAGGAGCAGTGTTGGCTGAGTGAGTGAAAGCGGTGTGACTGACAAGTGCTGGCTCTTCTCCAACTTCATTATCCAAGCACTTCCTGTAAGCTATATGCTAACTCTGGAGGGGAAGGGGTGGGGGTGAAACAGGAGCAGAGCCTCGTTTCCCAAAATCATCTATAAGGTGGTGTCATTGTAAAGAAGTACAATGGGAACAAGATGATCCAGGCTTAACAATGTTTTTGGGAAACTGAGCCCAGATCAGCAGAAGTGAAGGTCGGGGTTGTGTTGTAATGAAATGATGCGGAGACGTGAACTCACAATTTTAAGTCCTGAAAGTTAAATTATGAGATTAAACAAGCATGAAGCAGTGAAAGTGATTATATTGGAGGAATTTAAAAATAGTTACTTAAAATGATATAAAAACCCATGTCTGCATTATTAATGTGGAAGGAATCACAAATGAATTCGAATAAGACAAACGCATCAACCTGGGTGTATTCCACAGTTTCATCTGGTGTAACTCTGGTGTGCTGGGTGTGCTGGGTGTGCTGGTTGTGCTGGTTGTGCTGGTTGTGCTGGTTCGGGGTCTTTGGGAGCAAAACAAAAACTTATAATCTGTGCTCATTCATCAGCCATTAATTTGAGTGAACTGACAGAAGTAGAAGTTATTGCATAAACTGAAAACCTTGGTACAGGCTGCATGAACACTCACTGAGATGTTTGCAGATCTCGGCAGATGAGCGTCCACATGAAAGGGGGAGGGACTGCAGCAGAGAAATGAGATGGGTCTGACCCTGCGTGACTCCTGCGTTTAAAAGGCTGCATGTTTAAAACCCGAAAGGGGATCTGGCTTAGTTAGGATGCAATGTATACCAATACCATATATTAACCTCTTTTTCATAATTTATTCACCCCCACTCCACCCCCACACCCACATTCTCCCTCTACCCACAGCAGGAAGCTTTATAGTATTATTAAAGTCAGAAAGAGAGATGACAGAAAAATGCATCAAGCCCCTCCTGCATTTTAATATCAATACCGGCGGGGTAATAAACATCGAGGCAGAGAGCGTACAGGAGACGAGTGACTATAAAACTCTGCATTGTCTAATTTATGGAAGACAGCAACAGGGCAGGAAGGTGAGGTTTTTACCCTTCAGTCAGTGGTTTCATAACGCAACTTTGTCTCAGTTCAAAGCATCAGTTTTAGACAAAACACACAAAAAAGTTTAGAAGAAAGTAATCAGCTCGTGTTACTCCAAGAAGATATACGGTGACCGACAAGGTATGCAGGCAAAGCTCCGCCATGACGGTGTCACCTTAAGCTCAATTTGCCGTTTGTATGGTTGCTTTTATAAGCATTTGTCGTCTCTGACCTTGAAAACACAAACAGATTTGTAACAAGGTCAATCGCCAACATTGTAAACTGAACAAACGGATGTTTTCAGATGTTGGTGGACTGTGGAAACCTTCCTGTAACACAAGTCAAAGAAAAACATGTAGATGAGTGAAAACACATCTACTGCAGCTTAATCTGCAGGGATTTATGTTTCCTTCCAGTCTGCGTGCGAAAGAAGTGATTATTTCTGAGCCTTCTTTTAATGCGATTTATTCTTTTCAGTGTTAAATATGAAACTCGAGGATCGGCAACATGGACAAACACTAACAGCTGGAGTAATCCACTGATGAGGCCAAACTACTATCATGTCTGTCCATCACATATGAATATTAAACTGCAGCTACTATATGGATGGTTTTCAATAACCATAACTAACACTCACTAATTAGTGACATACCAGACATTTTGATCACCAAGTTAGCCAACCTGGGGCTCCCGCCATCCACCTGCTCTTGGATAAAGGACTTCCTGGTCAACAGACCCCAGCGGGTGAAACTGGGTCCTCGCCTTTCGTCCCCTCACACTCTCAGCACCGGCTCTGCCCGGGGCTGTGTACTAAGCCCACTCCCTCTACACATATGACTGCAGTCCCGCCCACCCAGAGAACATCATTGTCAAATTTGCTGATGACACAACAGTGATGGGGCTGATCACAGAGGGAAATGAGGCAGCTTATAAATAATTTCCCCCAGGGATCAATAAAGTATTCTGATTCTGATTCTTACAGAGATGAGGTCCTGAGACTGGGTGAATGGTGTGCATCAAACAACCTGGTACTTAACATCACCAAGACCAAGGAACTCATCCTGGACTTCAGGCTGTGCCCCCCTGCACATCAACAGAGAATGTGTAGAGCGAGTGGAGTCCTTCAAATTCCTTGGCCCACATCTCTGCAGACCTCTCCTGGGCAGCTAACACCACGGCCCTAGTCAAGAAAGCCCAGCAGCGGCTACACTTCCTAAGGGTGCTCAGGAAGGAGCAACTAAATGATGACCTTCTACAGATCCACCATCGAGAGCCTGCCGACCTGTGCAGTGACAGTGTGGCACGCCAGCTGCACCGAGGCAGACAAGAAGAGACTGCAGAGGTAAACACAGCACAAAAAATCATCGGCCGCCCCCTGCCCTCCTTGTCTGCTGTCTACAACTCCTGTTGTCTTAGTAGGGCCAGAAACATTTTAAAGGACACTACCCACCCCGGCTTTTCAACCTAATGCCCTCTGGCAGGCGCTGCAGATCCATATGGGCCAGAACAGACTCAGGGACAGCTTCTTCCCCAAAGCCATCACCGTACTGTACAAAAGTAATCTGCACTGAAATATCATCAATTCCCTGCCTGTGTCACTGTGTCAGCACTGTACTGTGTATTTATATTTATAGTAGTGTATAGTTATATTATTGTATAGTTTTTATAATGTGCTATAAGCACGTGTGCACTTTTATAGAGCTGTTTCTAATTTCGTTATACTATGTATAATGACAATAAAGGCTTTCAATGCAACTATATTCATGCTGTCACATAACTGACATTGTGTGGTTTGTGTGAATTCGATTAAACGGTGTAAAAAGCGCAAACAGCTCCGAATGTGTCCTAATTTAGATTTGAAGCCTCTGTCCTCGGTGTGAACTGCTCACCTTAGCCTTGGCAAAGCTGCAGACAGATATTACACTGCTGCCAACTTCCTCATTAACCATCATTAGTCTGAACCAGCATAACACTTGCAGCTCACTGAAGCTCAAGACACCTGATAAAGGGCTTGTGTGGCGTGAGCAGCACACAGCGTGGCCGACGCCAATCCTCTAACAAACACAGGTAAACGTTTAAACAGATTAACTGATCGGACGTGCGGGAAAAGTGCTCGAGAAAAACAACGTTTCCAAGATTTTCATGATGTGCAAAAAGTTTAAGGATACATAATTCCTGCTTCACTCGGATGGTCTTCCATCCCAGCTGATATTTTAAAAAGTGTCACGGTGCACTGGATAAAAGGCATAAATAAACAACTTAAGGAAGGTTTCTTGTGATGAACTGCTTTTCTCGATCCATTCTGGCAATCATAATGTGTCATTGAGGATCTAATTGAAAGTACCTGAGAGTTTGATTAAGTCACACAACCACAGCTGCTCAGCTGTGATGCTCCTCTGCTTTAATGTGGGGCTATTAATCACCCTATTGTGTGTTTGTGTGTGTGTGTGTGTGTGTGTGAGAGAGAAATTGACTGCCTCAGCTCACCTATGTCATCATCAAAACTGCAAAGGCTGAACACATGGTTTGGATGAAGGGATAGAACGGGCTATAGGATGAGATCAGAGGGTTTATCCACGTATGCTTTGGTGACAGGTTGGAAGGTGGAGGTAAGGGGCAGGAGTCGAGGGAATTCAAGCCGGCGTTCCAGGAAACACAAAGCTCAAGATCAAGCTTTGGTTGTCCTTCAGCTGTGCTCGTTGTGATCTCAACATCAAACCCTTATCCACCATCCATCCATCCATTTATCCCCCCCCCCCACAGTACTCCTTTCATCCACCCCTTATCCCATCATGTTACCGCCCCTGAGGGTCTGCCGTTGCCCTTCCTCAGCAGAGCCCACCTCCAAGTGTGTGTGTGTGAGGATGGAAGAAGCCTCATGAAAGCCGATTGCATTTTAATAAAGTTTATTATCTGCTGGGAGCTAATCCTCAAGGGTAATCTCTCCTCTCTAGTCCTAAAGGAAAGCTGGATTACTCACTTGCTATAATCCCAATGAAATTGTTAGGATTTAGCTTGCGCTGCACAGCAGATGGCAACAGGCTTTTTCCTTCAACCTTGCATGGTTTAACCCCCATTTCTACATGTAACACCCTTCTCCTTCTCGCCATGTCCTGATTGTTTTTTGTTTTGACCTAGAACAACAGGAAGTCACTTTCAAACCTGTAACAAAAACATATTTCGACATTAAAGACAACACAGACGCCATTTACGCGTTTAACACGACCGCCACGTCAGAACAAGGAAACAAAAGACGAAAATCGTTATCAAAAATAATTTTATTGATTCAGACCAAAGCGAATGGAAACATCGAAGAAGAGCAGCGCTTCATCATTCAGTGGACCCCGGCCAAGAAAACAAAAACAAAAACAAATCCCGATTAATCCAAATCCTCGTCCAGTGTGAACATATTCCTCACTCCACTTCAAGAACCAGAGTGGCTATTACGTGGACTCAGTGTGATGTAATATTCAAAGACATCATGTCAGCTCAAGTGTAATTTGGACCAGTGCAGCTCATCTGCTTCTCTCTGGTCGAGTCACAGTTTTCAGCAATAATTTAAGATTCAACACGACTGCTCTGAATCACTCAAAGTTCATTTAACCGTTAGTGCGTTTAAATTCAACCAAAACAAACGTAATGTGACTAAATTCTCAGCCACACAACACCGTTAAGCAGGGAATCTGACAGAAAACAGTAACAAAAGCAGTAAATTTAAAAATCCACCAAAAGTGAAAGAAAACCAAACACAGCTGAAACTTATTAGACCGCCCAGTACAGCTTTATGCCATAACTAACAGTATTGGTCATTTCCAAAATCATCTGTGTTTCTGTTAATCCGCCAGTTTGTGCAAGCTCTTGAATCAAAATGATATTGGTCCAGTCTTCCTCCCATCACCCCCAGTCAGTCTCTCTTCTCTCAGCCCGGCTCTGCCGGAGGTTTCTTCCTGTTAAAGGGGAGTTTTTCCTTCCCACTGTCGCCCAGGTGCCTGCTCAGAGGGGGTTTATCTGATTGGTGGGGTTCTCTCTGTACTATTGTAGAGGCTTTACCTTTATAATATCAAGCACCTTGAAGTGACTTGTGATTTGGTGCTATATAAATAAAAATGAACTGAAAATAAAATCATTGTCATGTGAATTTTCAGATTTACCATTTCACAAACAAAAATACAATAATAAGATAATAAAGCACATTTTCCAATCAAGACACCAAATTAAAGCTATTTGCTTGAATTCCTGCAGAAAAAAAAAAAAATGTTTTGGTGGTTTGATGCTTTACCCGATTAATTTCTGACTCCTCTCTGAGTCCACTGTCGGCTCGAATTTGGGATTAAAAATGTGAATTTAGTTTATTTTGCCTAATAAATAACAGCTGTTAGCTATAAACAAGCTTTTTGACACATTTCTAAAATATTTGTGTTTTCTTGTTTTTGATGACAGGTGATCTAATACATTTTAAGCGCTGTATCTATATCACACAGATTACAGAAAACATTTCAGCTCATACTGGGGTTTAAAGTGGTGACAAAAACTGATTTTCCTTTATTTCATGTAAATATACATCTAAACACACATTTTTCCCACAGTCAGTGTGGAAAGAATGAAATTCCCTGCAGGCTGCACGGAAAATAAAATCATGACTGTCCTGATTTTTTTAAAGAAACTTGCTAACTTTCCCTTCTCCTCGTCTCTAGTTGGACAGAAAATAGTGAAATTCACAGTAAAATGTGTCACTGCAGGTAACATTTAACTGGACGGTTATGGAGGGCAGCATTTTTTATTTGTGTGCAGTGCGCTCAAACTTAGGAGACATTAACCAAATGAATGTTAATCTTTGTTATGACTCAGCTGAAATTAGCACACGTTGGCTCAGGGGACGGAGATTTTAGGCCGCCGTCGTCTGAGGCGGTTTTTGAAGAAAAGGTACATGACCAGAAGACACAGGGAGGACAGGAAATAAAGGAAGACACACAAGCTGATGTCCACTTTCGAGAAGCCAATGGTCAACACGGACATCAAGCGTCCCTTGTGCCTCAGCTCAGCCTCCTGACCAAAGTACTGGCCCGCCACGTCTCGCTTCTGCAGCCGCTTCCTTGGCCGTGCAAAATCCAGATCAAAGCCTGCATCCACTGGTTCCAGACCCACCATCCCCAACCCTGCGCCCAGCTCCATGCCGAGCCCAAACACCGGCCCGGGCTCCTGCTCTTCCTTTCTCTGCAGGCTGCGTCGTTTGACTCGGGTGGAGGTAACCATCTGCAGCGCCTTGGCCTTGTAGTGCTGGTTGACAAACGAGTCGAGATCCACAATGTCCTCCTGCGGGTCTCTCCTCATTCTCACAAAGCTCGGTCTCCTCCGAGCCTGCTGTCCGCCACGACCCAGCTCCATTTCAGGCTTGGCCCAAGGCGTTGGCTCAGACGATCTTCCTACCATGTCACCTGCTAGTCCATCCTCTTCATCTTCCTCTTCTTCCTCTGCTGCCGTTTCATCCTGTGGGCCTTCTTCCTCTTCCTCCACCTCCCCGCCTTTTTCTTCCTCTTCCTCCTGCTCAGTGGGTTCTGTTTCCAGAGGATGTTTTCTGAAGTCCAAGGCCTCCCTGGCTCTTCTCTCTGCGTGTCTCTCAGCTATGTGAACGACCTGCTGGCTGGCATGTTTCTCCCTCTGTTTTTCCAAAATCTGGCTTTCACTCTCCAGGTAGTCTGATGGGAAAAAGGGGAACAAACCCAAAACAAATAAAACATACGTGGTTCTCCCTTCACCAACTTTCCAAAAAAATCACACTCTATGAATCTAGGACAAATCTTCTCAGACTATATGAAGGAACATTTGATCTTAAGATACACAGTTACTAGTTTACACTTAGAAATTTAGCAGTCAGTCATTAAATGCATTAAAAATTCAATTAGTAAACAACGCTGCTTCATATATGTGTAACAGGCATCCAGGTATTGATGAACAGGTACGACATTTTTTTTAAATTTATGTTTGGATCAGTCTAATTTTGACCTCCCAGTTTGGTAAAGTTCTTGAAGTTCATAAAATGTTTTCAGTCAAACCTGTGAGGATTCTGTCGGAGGAGAAGTAGGTCAACAGGAACTTGAGAACCTCCGTCAGGTTCCACGTGTGCTCCCCGTTGTCCTTTACTGCATGGCAGGCTGAACATATGTCGGGCGGAGGCCACTGGATCTTTGGAAATTGAGGATCTTCACTCAAAGCACCTGCAAAAGAAACAGGGTGAGCAGATCGCACAGTGGAGTTTTAAGCACTTTGTAACTGGGAGAATATCAAACGTGCAACAACAGACAGGAAATCAGGATCAACTATCACTGCAGGTTACATGCACCTCACTGTCAGAGGCCTCAGGAGTAAACTTCACATCTTCCTTCTACATTTATGACCATTTCATTCAGAAAGATGTCCTACACTTTATTACTGATATCCTTTTTATCCCTTTTACAACAAAGAGAAATCTTACAGTTAACGTTACAATGTTACCATGAAAACAGACTTTTTCTGTATTCACACTGCTGACAGAACTCAGGTATTCAAGAGATTTTTAAAAAACAAATGCAGACCGTCTCAGTGGCTTCTTTCACAGCCTCAGAGTCACACTAACAAACTCAGAGACTGTCTGTAGCAGATGAAGCGACTTCCCGTCAGATGCTTCTTCTATTGTTGGTGCACGCTGACAGCAGGATGTAAGTGCTTTGAGGACTGGATGCAATCTGCACTGAACCCATTTGATCTTGTCACAGTGCTCGTAAAAACTAAGTGCCTATATGCATATGTGTATGTATGTATTTAAGAGTGTATATGTAAATCATCTGTCTGGGTGTGTGTGCATGTAATCTATGGATTGATACTTTTGTGTGCGCGCTCGTATGACAGGGTCTAACAATGATCAATGGGCTTCTGGGATGTCCCAGTGGGAGGGATGGTGAGATAATAGATGTGGCCAAAGTGGACAGCATCCCCACTCATACACCCACCCACCCACACCCACACACACACACACACACACACACACACACACACACACACACACACACACACACACACCCTGTTTTCAGGCACCTTGGTGCTCTGAACCACCTGTCTTGTCCCTTTACACCCCTTTGAAAGCAAAGTCCAATCTCCAAATTGAACATGAGACCAAGAGCAGCCTCAGCGGGGAGCTGCCCTTCTAATGAATTAGAAACTTTCTCCTTTAACGTGTTTTCTTTTATGTAGCCGCTGCCCACCAACGCCGCTCATCGCTCACACATCACTCGGCCTTTGTATGCTTGCAAACACACTGGCAGAAGACACGTACACCCACACACAGGGCAGCATCTAGTAATGAATTGCTTGTTGTCACCAGCAGGCCATTGTGTGTCTGAGTGTGTGTGTTGGTTTGTGTTGGAGAAAAGAAGGGCGGGGGGGTGCAGAGCAGCAGGTCTGTCACTTTACAGGACTGTCAATTTACATCCTCCTGCACCACCACCACCTCTACTCCCCCTTCTCTCCACTGCTCAAGATTAATCTCAGTCATATGCATGTGTGTTTGTACTCTGCATACAGTACTTTACATAAAGGATACATCAATTTTACTGTGTGCTGAATGGGTGGCTGTGTGTGAGAGAGTGAAGGGGGGCTTTTAAACATTTCAGCAGGTGAGGGTGCACGTGCACATACATCCAGTATGCCTTGCATCTCCTTCCTTAGTCTAATCAGCTCGCCACGTTTGCAGCCAGGGTGACTTTAGCCACAGTAGCCATATCCAGATTGCCACAATAGCCCGTCACCGAGATGTCATCACTGCCAGGCATACATATTCATCAGGTATAAATATGTATTGTTCAGCACGTCAAACTAGCTTCTTCAGCAATAATCCTGCAACCACACCAAACAGTGTATGCCAGCAGCATGGGGTGCAGGGGTGTGAGTGAAGGGGGCTAATAGTCAAGATTTCATGCTTATTTAAATAATTTGAGAGGAAAAACTCATTCAGGGATTGTTTATTGTATATCAGAGTTTCTGCTGGGGTTGGATAATAAATATCAATATTTCTTGTTTTAATTGAAAAGTGTGAACATGTAGCCCGATTCATTCAGGTGACACGTGCTCTTTATGGAACTACTTTCTGACTTTTGCTAATTTTAGATCATTTCATAGCAAAGTTTTTATGCAATCTATACTTTTATTATGAAATTCTCTCATTACCTGGAAAGATTTTATTGGACGAATATTTTTTGGGAAAAGAAAATGTTGCTTAAAAAGTTTAACTTGACATTTTTAATTATCATTTACTTATTTGTTTGCAATAGCTGCATGTTTGAGTTAGTTTATGCTATTTAACCAAGCTGTCGTCCTGTGTGTGCGCGTTATGTTTACTGGGACGTGCACAACAAGCAGATTCTGATTTGACATGCACTTGTGATTTTGTTTAAAGGGTCAGATTTACAGCAAACCTCAGTAGTATTGATGCATCTTGAATAGACTGTGTGGATCAAGAAAAAGCAAACGAGAAAACACCAACGTTTCAGATAAAGGACGTAGCTGTGCTCGCACAATGTCCGGGTAACGACGCGTTAACAAAAACAGAAACTACACAGAAGCAATAGTGATGCTTTTAATAAATAAGGAACATTTTTATGCATCGTTCGTTGTTTGTTTTTTTCTCCATTTGATCTTACTGTTAAAAAAAAAATTACACAAGTGCGATATAATTTTAGGGGAACCATCCACAACCAACAAAAACATCCCAGGAGGCAGCTGGAGCCGCTGCAGCAGCAGTGCTCTTCCATCTGTAGAAATGTGAATCAGTCTCAGCTGTTGACAAGCAGCAACAGGACTGAGCTGCCACCAGTCTTAATTCTGCCCGTGCAAGAAGGCCGAGGGCCCTGGGGCCTCTTTGTTGCCAGCTAAATTAATTGTTGGGCTGCTTTACAAATAGCTGCTCTTTCATGCATGGCTGCCTCTGAAAGGAGGGGCGGGGAGGCCTGCTAAAGAGCTCCACTTTAGGCAAAGAGGAGGGGAGGGGTTGAGTGGATGGAGCGCGCTTTCCTCGGGGAGACGCCGCCACTCACTGCAGCAAACGCTGCCAAACCCTCGGCTCCTCCCTCGCTCTCCCCTCCTGATTCGCCCGATTTAACCTCAGTGCCCCCCCCCCGGCGACAACTTGACCCATACGGAGGAAAAAGGGGAGGAAAAAAAAAGGAAGTGTGTGTGGCTTGTGTCATGGTGTTTGCCACCTGCTGTCGCACATTACCCTGGGAATTGTACGCAAAGCGGGCCGGCTCCTGGGGGACGCATCCTGTGAGGATGCTGCACTATTACTTGTCAAGCAGAGGATATGAGTCCCAGGGGATGGTGAGTGGAAAGAGTGTAAGCTACAGAAGAGGAAAGATGGATGCATGAAGGGGGAGGTTAGATGGTGTTTAACTGTCTGAGGAGCCGCGGGGACGGTGTACTGCTGGCCTCTGCTGCTGAGGACACAAGCTGTCCCTCGGATAGAAGAGGGGGCAGTCACAGAAACACAAACAAAAGGCAGCGATTTAACAAAGTAGGCTGTTAATGACCACGCCACGCCTAATAAAATCAGGAACACAGAAAAGGGAGGAGAGACACTCTGTTTAGCACTCGTGCCTGATGTGAAGAGAGGAATTTGCTGACAGAGCACAGCGAAAACTGAAAGATTATATTTAGAAAGCTGAACCGAGAAGGACGGACAAACCTGGAAATACAGAGAAAGTTATGTTCAACATTAGATATGGATTTGATTTGTAGGCAGCAGTAAAAGATATTACTTGATTAAGCAGAATATAAAACCATAATCTGGCATGGATTATGAATAAGGAAGGGCCATTCAGACAACAGTGGGGGTACACTGGGTGTGAGAGAATGGGGAGATGGCGAGGGGGGGTGTCAGGAGAAAATGGGCGAGGTGGAAGCAGATGATACTTGGAGGGCTAAGACGTGGTGACAGCTGGTGTCTGATCTGAGGATCCATCCTTCCTCCCCTCAGCCTCTTTTAGTCATATTACGGAGACTAAGTGACCGACCACACACACACCACACACACACACACACACCACACACACACACACACACACACACACACACACACACACACACACACACACACACACGAAGAAAGAGGGAAGTATGTGATGGGAAAAGTGGGAGGGAGTAACGTAAAGTTTAAAAGAGACTTACGTTGATCTAACGTACATTATTGCAGAAGCTGCAACAAACCATCAATTTATTTTTAATCACTGATTAATCCATGTGGTCCAGTAATGAAAAATGCAAATATAATGCAACAAGTGCAACATCTTAAATGTGCTTGTTTGTCAGATAAACCACCTGAACGTTTCATTTTATCATCTCCATATTTAAACAAACTGGTTTTAGGTTTTTCCACACACATCTCTTAAACATTACGTCACCAGTTTAAACACTGGTGGCTTGGACTGCATTTCTCATCTTTTTTTAAATTGTGGGTTTCATACAACTTGGCTTTCTGTTAGTTTATCTAATATTTGTGAAACCATGCTCGCTTTGGGGTGACTCACACTTTTATTTAAAGCCGTGTTACTGTATGTTAGTTTAAGTTAGTTCCACGATAGAAGATCAGAGACATTTTAACATCTTTAAAGTTTGAGAGCTGAAAGAGGGAAAAGAAGATTCTACAAAGAAGCGACAGATGAGCGAGCCAACTCCTACCTGCCAGTCTGTTGTTGACCACGTTGTGTCTGGACCACAACCACAAGACTGCTGTGGGCAGTGATGTCACCTGCTCCAGAGTCTCTGCTGCCATGTTCTCAAAGTGTCCCGCACACTCCCTGCAGCCAAAGAAGTTGTGGACGTAGCTTCTCATCGCATGCAGCACCTCCTGAGGATCTGAAGGGGAAAAGCAGAGCAGTGCACAATCCTTTAAAATACATTACAGTACGTTTAAATTCAACTTTACTGTAGCATTTATCATTTCCTCCAAAGTCGCTCACAATCACAGGCACACCTAAATGAGGTCACAGCTGCAGAAACGCACCTGAGCATGCACCTCCTGAAGGTGTGCCAGTGGCAGCGAGGATCCAGCACCCGCTGGATTCCCACGATTACGTGGGAGTCACCCAGAGCTGGGTTAACCCCCATATTGAGATGAATGGGATAATGCAATCTGGAGATTAAAGGCCGTTAACGCTCTATGTGAATGGTGGCCCGGCTGTTGTCTCAGGACTCCAGCAGCCCGCAAACATATTTCCCTTTAGCCGTTTGCTTTTGTCCTTAGCTTAGCAGATCCTTTAGATGTTCACCAATCAGCTGGTGAGAGCACGGACAGGAGCTTTGAGCCCTTTATGAAAATAACGATAGGCCTGTGGAACACACCTTTGATACTGTACGGGTGTATGCAGATACGGATAAATGATGTTTTCTCTGATAGTCAGAAGTGTGTGTTAGTGTGTATGCATGCGCCTTTTAAGCCGTGGTGGTCTGCGGTGGGCCAGATGGACACCATTTTTGGCCAGTCCATCTGCAGGTCACATAATGGTCTGTAAACCTGGGGATTAACCTCGGTGTGGATGTATCTGAGTGTGCCTGTCTCTGTGCGTACTGACGGGAGATTAACGTCCCTGCCAGGAGCGGAGCCTCTGGTCATCTGCCTCCTATTTTTATTAACCACTCACATTCCACTAATCTACAATAATCCCTTTTCACACAAACAATTAGGCTCAATTTGAACTGTTAAAAATAAAAACATAAACTAACTCATCTCTGTCAGATCAGGTCACTGTTGGGAAGGAAAAAGGCCAAACCAGAGCTCATGTGTTTACAACGCTCTCTCATCCTCTGTCTTCCACTGCATTTTTGACCTCTCAATGACCTTTTAATTCATTGCAACACAAACTGTGTTTGTACCTGAGCCTTTGCTGTTAGCTTGAACAGTAAGAACATGGAAGAGAGTCCACACCCCACAGGGATAACGTCTGAAGTGGGGCTGTGAACCCTGGCAGCCCACCCACCTCACGCCGTCTGGCAGCGTAGAGTTTGGAGACTGAGAGAAACAAAAAGAAAAACAGAAGAAAAATCAAATTACAGGTGAATGTGAAGTAAGGACAGGAAACAAACAAGCTAAATAAAGGAAATCACGTTTTCTTTCTCGTTGTTTTAAAATAAAGCAGGAGGCCTAATTTATCATAAACCTGCACGCTGACCTCTTACTCCAGTGAACATGAGATCTGCTGCATCTCTGCACAAACCCCTGCAAACACCTCTGCACAGGCCCGACTCTGCAGATGAAAACGGACCTGAACAAATGGATTACTGAACCTCGTGTGGTCACTAGAGCTTCTTGGCAAACGCTATTCAGCTTTTTAGGAAATGTGGGGGGCTTTTCAACAAAAGGGAGACCCATTTTATGATTCTTCAAAGGAAAGAAAGTGTCTTAGTGTTCAGAGAAGCTGGAAAGTATCACCAGGCTTTTCCTCTAAATGAGACAAAACTCTAAAAGTAAAGAGTCTCTCCAGTATCTCGAGATCCGTTCAACTTAATGAAAGCAGCTGCGTGGAGTTTCCTGATCAATGAGAAGTCAATCTCAGGTTAATGGCTCAGCCCTCCACTAATGAACAGAAGCTATCTGCATCTCCAACCACGAGCCACAGTTGAATTCAACAACATATTTTCTCTGACATAAAGTCGTTGCGCTCATTGCACTGCACTGCCATCACTGGCTTGATTGACAGGGTTACTCAGATGTCAATAGTAAAGATTTGGTGCAGAGTCCATTTCCTCCGAGGCGGAGTCTATTCATACCTTCCCACTGATTCATTGATCCATTGATTTGCCTGCTAAAAGCTAATGATGTAAGTAAGTGAGTCTTTCAATTTGAGAGCGGCTGTACGCCGGAGGCACGTGGGCTTCATTCCAAAGACAACAGCACATAGATTTCCAGCTGCATGCGCTGGCACAGAGACAAGCGCAAAGCAGATACGGCAACATCTGGATGCTCATCTTTAAGAGCATTTTTCTACCCCTAAACTTGTACAGAAGGTTTTTTTTAAGATGTATTTTTATGCCCATTTTGGCATTTCTTTGACAAATTATTGTGCTGCCTCTGAACTGATTAAGTGTCCAGACTGACAAGTGACCTTGTGGCTAAGCAGAACGACGAGGCTACTCCCAGCCAGACGCTCGGACATCAGTCTGGGTGTATTTTGTGATGACCTGCCCTCTGTTCTCCCTGCAGCTGCTCATCTGTCTGCTACTCTCTCCTCTCCCTTCCTTCCATTGGCTGCTTTGGCTCTGTTTGCATTTATGTACTTTCTAAATGTAGTCTGCAAACTACAAACTATTTTTGAAACCAGTGAATACCACAGACATAAACAACGTTACTAGAAATAATTCGGATGCACCAAATTCATTTTAACAATAGTAATAATGTATAATTTGTCCCTGTCAGAGCTCACCTGTGCATCCTTTTCCAGTTTTTCTTTAAATGCTTCGTATGAAATGCGATCTCCAGTCTGCTTCTGTAGCCAGGAGTTTAAATCCTTCAGCAGGTTCGTCACTATAGGACGGCCTGGGAAGTACTAAGGAAGAACAAAGCACAACATATTCATGGTTCGCGATACAAACAAGGAAAACATCTCTAATGAGTTCCAGTAAACAGACTAGAAAATGAAGGGCATTTTGGGGAACAGTTGCAGGTTTGAATCCGTCGATTCATTACTGGAATAAGAGACATATCACCAGTGTTGGTCAAGTTACCTGAAAAAAGTAATCGGTAACTAATTACTGATTACTTGCCCAAAAAGGTAATCCTGTTACTTTACTGATTACTTATTTTCAAAAGTAAATAATTACTTAGTTACTTTTTAAAAACACGATTTACAACCTGAAGAGGTGATAAAGTGATAGATCTCTCAGCCCAATTCTACTTTTTCTGCATAATCCATCATACAAAATGTAATCAAATGGAAAAGTCTGTTTTTTAAAACTTGTTTTATTAGTTTTAATCTTTTAACTTTATGCATCAAGCAAAAATTTAATTATCTGCAACATTCTCTGACTGGAAGAAATTAGTTTAACATTTAAACCTATTTTCTGCACATTCCAGCACATAAAATAAAATATTTTTTGTGTTTACACTCAGTCTTTCAAATAGATGCAAGTAAAACACAGCAGAAAATAAATAAAGTCAAAGACTCAGCGGTCCTGTTGCTCTATTTTCACCTGTAAAGCAGGAGCGGGGTAGGCGGAGGTTTACCCTGGTGCAGGTGTGCAGCGGTCAGTGGAAGAATCCGCGAGTTTCTCTGTGAGTTTCCCATTATGTTGTAGCTACTCAGTGCTTGTTTGGAAGTTTAGGGGTTTTTTCGCTGTAAAAAGAAGTTTTCTTCCCACGCACAGCGGACACTAATGTTTTTGCCACTTTTTATGGAATCAAACTCAAAGTAAGGTCAGTACTTCCACGCTTTAAACGCTGCACGCTCATACTCTCTCCCGCACTCGATATGTGATCCATTGTTGATCTGCACACAGCTGTTGTCACGAACGTCGCACTCGCTTACGTCACTGTCATGAGACACTCTCGCAAAAAACAAAAAACAAAACAAAAACAAAAAACAACACAAAAAAAACAAATCACGTTTTTAGTAACGCAGCGTTCCTACGGGAAAGTAACGGTAATCTAATTACCGTTTTTGCAATAGTAATCCCTTACTTTACTCGTTACTTGAAAAAAGTAATCCGATTACAGTAACGCGTTACCGCCCATCTCTGCTCCTCACTCAGGCTGTCACTGTATACGTAGTGCGAGAACCAGAAATCTCATTTCATGCATGTCACTCACTCTAATTACATTTGTGTTGTTAGACTGCAGTGTAGATTACATTAATGCAATAATGATTCCAGCTGAAATTTAATTGCTTGCACAAAGTTTCTACAACTAATTTAATTCATGTTATGAGCTAAACGTGCAACTTAAACTAGAGCCAGAAGAATCCATCTTAAATGAAACATCTGTTTGCATCCATTACATCCAATTCAGCCTGATTCATTAGAACCCAACTCCTGAACATGTTTCTGATAGAGCCACTCACCAGCTAAAACATCTTTTCAAATCAACATCTCAGTTTCAACCAGCAGTAGAAATCCTGCAAAGGTCCGCGCAGCGCTTCTGAATAATACCTCCAGATCATTAGGATTATTGGAAGTCATTGCATGCATGCCTAAATGATGCAGTTTGATGGAAAACACTACGGGCTTCCCATTTACGTCAAATTTAGTTTTTTGCTGATTACCTTGAAATCTCCAAACCCCCTGTACGGCCCCCAGACCCCCCAGAGAGCTGCTACATGTCCAGGTTTAAAACAAAGGGGGAGCACGCAGTCGTGGTTTTAGCCTCAGTGATTAGATTTACTTTTAGAGCAAACCACTTTTATCTCTGTTTAAAAAGAATAAAAGAAGTTTGGCTTTTTTAAAGATAACATTTTTACACCATCTTTAATTATTACATGTCTACTTATAAAAACACCCTGTAGCTCTGGTTTAGAAAGAATAATATAGTGATGAAGATGTGACGACACGGGTCTTGAGGCTTCTTCGAAACGCACGTCTTCACCCGGGTAGAACATTTGTTTCCTAATATTTCACAAGCTTTACAAAAGATTGTGGTTTAAGGTTTGTTCCTGCTCAGCACCTTTAAAGAATTTCAGTAAATGTGACAAAAGCCAAGCTTGAGCCTCTTCATTCATTAAGATCCATTTCCTAAGCCACTAACAACCACTTAGGTGTTCCTCACTCGGGCTTTCTCCTGTTGTACATTTACTCCTCACGTCACCTTGGCAACAGGCACAGCTGTAAAGAAACGTGACACTGTAACTAGCAAAGTGGGTAAACGAAGCGGGAGAGGAAATCCAGCTGATGGCTGTCTGAGACCAGTGATGACAGCCTTAAGACGCACACAGAAAACACGTCTGCCCGGGGCTTTCTGACTGTCAGAGAGACAAGACCGCTTTAATAAACTTTGGCTTAATGTGCTTCCTATTCTTACATTAAGCCTCTCTCTGGAATAGGTTATGATAACGTCACGTTTCTCAGAAACAGACACAGCAAGTAAAGCTTTTTTCCACAACTTATCCCGTTTTTACGAACGCACCGGGCCTCTGGAAGCAATACGAGGCAAGAACAACAAAGCAGGGGAGGATGTGTTCATGGGAACACGCCTGCATATAAACACACACTGATCTGTGCGTTACTCCCACTTCATCAGACCTGCTGCGATGTGCTAAGAGTCCTGCTCCAACACATGTGTCCCTTACAGCAAAGCACTAATAACTGATCACAACCTTCCACTATACTTTTTTCATAATCCATTAATAGACAAGTTGACTGAGTATACAGAGGTAAACGGAGGGTTTTCTGCAGTTTCAGAGTTACTTGTTAAGTAATTCATTGGTGTTCATGAAACTCAGATCTCCAGCTCAAATAAAAAGCTGACATCATGCGCAGGTTTGACTGCCTTATAAATACATAATTACAAATAAAGAAACCAGATGAATCCTGTAGCCTGACAGCTTTGAGCGGACCGACCGACTCACCAAGCCCCGCCTCCATACACACGTACACAAAGTTGGAAAGTTGGGATGTGAAGAGCAGCACAAAGGCTGTTTGCTGCTCCGGAGGCACAGTGATAATAGGTTTAGGTGTGGATCCGAGGTCTGAATGCCAACTGGTTGGAAAAGCTCATTAAACAGCCATATGAATTTAACCAGAGGAGGAAACGCAGATGTTTTCCACTAATGCGTTTAGGTCAGCATCACCAAGCAGCCCTATTCATGAGCTGTGCAGGTTCGGTAATCGTGTGAAAAGAAAATTTAAAAAGGAGAAAAAAAGAGACTCAGACGGTTTCAGTTTGCTCACATTGATCTAAATAAAGCTTCATCCTGCCTGGTTCACAATCAGTCAGTTTTCACCAACAGCTGCTTAAAGTAATGCAGGCAACACCGCAGCATTTAACAAGTTTCCTTGTTTAAAAAATGTGTTAATTATTAAACTAAAATGTCATTGTGTGCTTTTTCTTTTTCACAGCAACAGTAGAGGCTGGCATCAGGAGAAATTATACTGGCAATATATTAACAAAATAAAACCATTCAGCTGACAGGACGATTAAAATGATTCATTTATGGATGAAATTCTGAATGAGGGACGCCTGCTGATTATTGATTTTCTTTTGCTACTACTTTTATGATCTCTGCATCTCTCTGCTCCAGAGATCTTCATCTGTATCTGTCGCTGTATCTGCACAATGTGCACAAACACTTCACCCCCTCCTGCACCCATCCCAGTTGGACCATGACAATCCCATTCACCCTGGCAATATGTCATTCCTGATCCGATTAGTATCAGCAGCACTTGAGAAACCGCAAGCTCCTTGTGGTGAGGGTCCTGAGAGGGAGGCATCTGTTGGCTCTAACAGGGGAGACCAGGCCAGGCTGGGGGTGGAAGCCAGGGGTGAAGGCCCTCGGTAATCTACTGCAGACACGTGCCCGAGTGGAAACCAGAAAACAGCAGCCTCATCCTCACACACACACACACACACACACGCACGCACACAAAATACATCAAAGCGAATTGACAAATTCTGAGGGAATGCTCATTAAATCTGTAATATGATTCATAATTATCTGGACAGCTAATTTTAAGAAAAGCCAAGGCAATCTTGGCAGCAGAGGCACTTTTACACATTATGTCCTGGGCCGTGGCGTGAGAAGGCAGAAGTCTGTGTTCCTTTAAACTAAACCCCTCCTCTTAATTCTTTGTTTTATTCCTCAGCCCCTTTGTCCCCTCTGGGCTGAAGGGCTTCTTTCGAGAAAAGCAGGATAGAGGTGTAATCCTTAAAAACCTCGCTGTAATGCTCTCATGCTTCCCAAGATCCACTTTTTTAATCCTCATATACATGTAGAGGATTCATAAATCCGGCTCCAGCCTGACAAGATAGTAAATCTAGTAATATTACGACTGGGTGCAAAAACGCTGCCATCTACAACATGTGGCACAGAGATGTGATGATTGTATGATTATGGAGAAGAAAGAATTCACGGAAGTGTGATTCTTTGACAAAGCAGACTAATTAAAAAAATGAATCCAGGAAAGAAGACGCTCAGGAGGCTCAGGACACAGTTATTTGTCTAATAAGAGTCAGTTTTATATATTTATTGGTTTTCTTGTCTTAGTTGATGAAAAACAATCATTAGAATCACTTAAAACTATAATTTTCAGACTTTTTAGACAATTAACTGGATACGCAGAAGAATGACAAATGAATATGCTGATTAAATTAATACTGAAAGCCTTACTTGTAGGCACACGTGAGCCTGTGCATGGAGCTTTCCACTCACTGTGTGGTTCAGCTCACATTAAAGAGTCATGATTAAGGAGCATGACAGCAGAGTGAAATAACACTGACATTAAAGGTCAGGCCATCGTGAGTCACTTTCACTCTAATCACATGACTCACACGTGGCGCTCAGGTGTTTTTGTGGTTCGTTTTAAACGTAGCGCTTTAGTAATCGGGTGCAGAGAACAGTTTGAAAGTGAGCGATTTTAGACGAATCAAAAAGCGAGTCAAAGATTATCCAGCTGGCTGCACTGTAAACATGACCTGCAGGCATTTCCTGCGCGCTCGTGTCCAACCCGGTCTCACAAACCACGACTAACAGCGAGTCTGGCTTAAAGCATTCTCACCGTGCAGCGAGACCTCTCAGTCAAATGTCAATAAGGGCCGTCGAGTGGCGGTCGGCGGTAACAATGACGCCCTCCTCAGCAACACAAAGCCCCGCTGGGCTGCCGCTCCATTCTGGTAAGGGGTGGGGGCATGCTAAAAATACCACTGGGACCTGCTGCTATTCACTAAACAAACTGGAGCTAATAGGAGGCCACAGTGCTCTGCCACACACACACTGACGGAGATGGCTCTCTACGATGCCTCCCTAGAGAGCGAGATATAATCAGAGAGATTGGTGGCGGACTAGGGCAGTGAAACAGGCTGGTCTGTAGCCAACAGGAGCAGGATAGCAGGTCAGGCCTCATCATCACAACATGTTTGCCTGGCTGGCTCACTTCACACAGAAAGGATTTAGCAAATAGAGGTGTAAGAATGCAGCCAAAGGCAGGGCGGTAAAAAGAGTGGAGACACTGTGAAATATTTTGGAAAAACAACAACAACAAAAAGGAGGAAAGGGTAACAAATGACAGTGAGAGACAAACATCACTCGCACGCACCCACAAGACTGGCATGGTCACAAATATTTACAGAAATGCTTGTGTGAAACCACAAGCAGGAAGACAGCATGAGCCTGTGGGCAGCAAGCAGCCACGCTTCAATTCCCCTGAGAGGCACCATCAATGCCCACGAGAGTCTTTGGACTTCGGCTCTAGTCGGTGCCATTCACTCCGGCTTTCTGACACGTTTGTGTGTTTATGAGTGCGCATACAAACAACAGCACGCACAACAGGATATAACTGTAACAAAGTGACGGAGACCAAAGTTAATAACGTATGCGAAGGAAAACAAAAGCCAAACGCTGGAACAGGAAAACTCAAATCTGCAGCTTTAACCCACATTCTGCTGTCTCAATCTCCACCTAGTGGTGACCTGCTGCAACTGCAGGACTTGAGCTACAACATCGCCTGATGAAGCAAGTTCATGTTCAGCAGATTTGCTAAAATTGATTATTTTTAGTTTATTTTTTATCAATATCTAGAAACAAACAGTTTTTAATGCTTTTCTGACCACAGCAGTTTTCAGTAGTCAGTATACTTCAAGATAACAAATCCAGTCAGACAATGAGGAGCAAACTGCTTTAAAAAATACAAATCTGCTGTTTTTTTGTACTTGCTGTGTCTGAAACTTCTGCTAAGTGTACCTTGGCCAAGACAGAGATGTAAGCCTTGAGAGAAGTCAGTGCCCGCCCTTGGAAAACAGACTGAGCACCCAGCTCAACGCGTAGGGAGTAGTGCAGCGTTGACTCCAGGTCTGCCATATACACCCTGAACCTGAGTGCAAAAAGCAAACAATCATATCAAGGCGACAAAGAGTCAGTAAAGATGTTTGTGATGTTGTGTCTCATTCATACTTGTCGAACGGTCTCCAGGGATCCTCCGTGTTGTTTTTAAGGAGTTCGGTGGAGACTGGTGGAGGCTTCCCTGACCGCACCACCCCCGGTAGCCTCTGGAGGGCATAAGAGTAGAAGGCACGAGCCTCAATGTCACTGTGGGAGAAAGGGAGAAGTGAGGCCATCACTTACACGGGTTAATATAGGATGTTTTCAGTGTGAAAGTGCATCTGTGCAGAGACGTGCACACTGAGAAATGCAACAATCACACCTGAGTAACATTAACGTGTCCGTATCTGCAGCGAACCTCAAAAAGCAGTTTTCTGTTTAGTTTTTTATTTCAGTTTCAATCTTTTGTCTCAGCAGTCCAACGCCATAAAACCCTTTTTACGACCTGTATTTTTCACGGCCGTATATTTTACACACTTACGGGAATGCATTTTAAATACTAGGCAGATGGTGCCAGGGTAAGTAGGAGAGAGAGGTATGGCTGATCATTTAGGCATGTGATAACCCTGCAACCACAACCACAACCATTAAAGCGCTCACCACCCTCCATCCCTCACATCCTCCCCTCATTTTCCTCCTCTCCTTGTCACGGACGGAGAGAGAGGGAGGGGGAACGAGAGAGGGAGAAAGAGCGAGCGAGAGCATCGTAAAACTTGAACAGGATGGTAATAAGGAGGATGGATACTCGGGGCCAACGCTTACTCACACCAGCCTGGGACTCAATTACACCTGCGTGTGTGTGGGAGTGTACAGATGTGGAGGGAAAGCCATTCATCCAGCGATCCCCAGGGCCAGCAGGCAGGCAGGCAGGCATCAGGGTGAACTGAGGGGGAATGCATTCACCTGGGACCAGCACACATTACATGCATGAAGGATGTGAGACGCCACCCGCACGCTCGCGCGCAGACACGCAAACACAGGCGCACACCACTGTGCTCTCCCAGGATCAATCAGACATTCAGCGATGATGGGAGGCCATCTGTCGCCGTGTGTGGCTGGGGCTTGTTTGGCAGGTGAAGCCAGAAAAGCAATGGCATTGTTTTCATGCAAGAAATTAAAAAACCTCCCTTCTGTACAGTGATGGAGATGAGGGGGGCTGGAAAGGGGAGAGATGGAGGGTGAATAAATAAAACAGCAATAAATCATTTCCTCTTTGCATTTGTCAACTAAAAAGAGTCCTCTTTGCATGCCAAGTTATTGAAACAGCCAAACAAAGAGGCATAAACAGCAGATGAATTTGCAGGGTGAGGAATGATCAGCGCCGCTTTATGATGGTGAATAATGGAGCGATTTTGATGCTCTGATCCCATTAAGAGGCCAGATGTTTAAAAATATTCTCATGAATAGCGTTCAGATAATGAGAACACTACCAAGCTTTTCGGAAGAGAGCGGTGCAGCCGCGTGTTGAACAATGACAACCAAAGGGGAATAAACTTGGTGTTTGTGCAACTCTGACCCAGTTTGAAAGGAAAGAAAACAGGTAGGAGATCCATGCAGGGCACGGACCTTCTAGTTCCACAATATTCACGAGGTGGCAGATGTTTCCACAGCCAGCGTGAGCAATGCATGTGCTTCTCTCAGGCTCACTGCCTCAGCTCAGCCATTCAAAAAGAACGGCCTCATTATAATAATGCAGAAATCTGATTTTTATGTTTTGTGCGCCTGTTTCACGTTTCATTGCTTTGGGCAAGGAGCAACTGTGTTGGACTGAGAAACAGACATTTCTACTGGAGCCTTAGACTTTCTTACGTTCTTGTTAGTGCTTAGCCAAGGTTACTGTCACATTTTAGCTGGCTGCCTCCACTTATGTGTTTACATAGTGTGGTCGGTTTTATAGTGGTGCTAAACTGGTGGAAACTGCGCCCTGCGAGCCTGCACTGGTGCTCACTGCTACCCTCTTTTCTCACCTGTATTCTCCTCTAGTAACTGCACAGCGAGGCCAAAGCGCATGAAGGACACGTCGTACAAAGACCTGTAACTGCCCTTTTATGTTTGTGCTGTACAGTCCAAAGTTCTGCCCACCCACAGAGATGTTTTCACTTTCTGGCCGATTAGACCGATTCTCACGATGTCCAAGAGTTTATACGGAAACAACAAGGTCACCAAATAATGAACAATAACAAATATCAGTCAGAAAAATCAAGGAAATCCCTGAATAACAAAGTTGATTAGACAAACTGAGTAAAAACATTAGATAAGGAGTGTGTGGGTTGTTTCAAATATTTTGATTTTTTTCCATAAGATCATCAGTATTATTATAGAGCGTGCTGAACGCCCTTACATTTTCCTTATACTAGAAAAATGTGTTTATAAACTTGATTTTGTCACTTTTTCAAAAGCGGTTTGACATGCAGTAGATACTGTAAAGACTCTCACACTCTGAGTCTGGTGAAGTTGCCTCCAGGATAATAAAGGTAACAGGATGGAAACTCGGTGACGCCCAGTTTGGTCACCAGGCTTTCCTCAGTGTTCAGGACCCTGCGCACCGCAATGCTGTCAAACTGTAACAGGTCCAGGGTCACCTAACGTACAAAACACACACACACTTTACCTTGCCATGTTTCATAACACGGACCTATTTAATGTTAATACGCCGCCGTTTGACAACAAACACTGCGAGCGTTTCAGTCACAACTCCGACGTGTTACCTCTCGGCCAACGTACGACGTGGCATCTTCAAAGATGAGAGCCAGGTGTTTGACATCGTTGGTCTCAAAGAAGACGTCGACCTCCATTTGGCTGGGGGGGGGGGGAGGGAGAGAGAGATCCACATCTGACTTTTTAAAAATCAGCAAAGATAAATAAATAAAAGTGAATCATGATGTGTCTAAAGGTCATAATAACAGTATTTAGGGTGCAGAATGGTTTGCGTGTGTTTAATGTGTTACATGCTTTTCAAGAATGTAAAAATAAACTAAATGAAAAACACAAACAAAAACACCACCTTTCTGTCATTTCTCTGCCTCCACCTAAAATACTAAAAACTTTACAACAAAACCGTCTCCACCTGTGAAAAAATAAATTTAAAAAAAAATCTGCTTGAAATTCTTTTTTTGCTTAAAAACTCCCCCAAAAAACCCAAACAAAAAAACCAACTGCATTTCTGAATTTCTGCTCTAACATGACGCTTTCACTTTAAACCCAAAGAGAAAGACTTCCTGGGCCTTCCCCTGCTGAACTATGTGTGCTTTAGTTCACATGTCTGTATACTGTATGCGTGTGTGCCATGTGTAGGCACCAGGGCGGCCATGTAGTAATAATGAGCTAATGGGGAGTCTGAGTCAAACTGAATTTGTCATGAACTTTAGAAATCAACTTTTTTTAACCCCTTATTTAAATTTAAAGTGAACAGTTCTTTTTTTTGCTTATAGGAACAATTCTGCAAACAAAACTACAAAATCCACAGAAAGTTGAAGATATGAAGTAAGTTCAACAAAAAAAAAATACACTGGGAACCTGACAGATACTGGAAAGGCTCAATTTTAGGTGCATACACAATCGAGTAAGAGGACAGAAACAAATTCAACACAAGTTATTTTATGAAGGCAGGGTAACAGGAACTGCAAAAGAAGAACGAAAAATATTGAAATAGAACTTGTTTTGTGGAAACATGTTTTGTATGCTTGTAAAAGTATGGGACGTGTGGAAATACATTTTGTGGATGTTATTGTTGTAAAATTAAAGTTATAAGAATCTTTTATAAGTTGCTATATGCGCATTAATTCCTTCAGCTGGTCGTTTAAGCCCCTTGGTAGGTGGTTGCTAGGCAACACAGAGACATCATAATATCATATTAGATGAGAACCCTCGAACCCCTAACTGTGTAGGAGTTACTGCAGATACATCAGCTGGCTTCAGTCGTGAGTGATGATTGAACAGACGATAAGACTGCAACTGTAAAACTGCTGATAAAAATAAGTTTATAGAAACTAGTGTTTCTGCTCGTGTGTTTACCTGGTGGGCTCCAGTGGGGGGCAGGCAGGGGGCCAGGGTTCACCGTGGGTTTCCAGTTTATCTAAGATCTTGTGACGGAGGTCTTGAACATTACGGCTAAACTCTAAAAATAAATAAATCAAAAATGCAAATATTTTATTACAGATGATCTTAAACTGACACAAATCCGTATTTATCAAAACATCAATACAAACGAGTCCAAAACAGGTAACTGTACTCTTAGGTTGGTGAAATAAATGATGCACAGTGGATATAGTTGTATGTTTGAGCTAAACCAAGACAAAATAATTAGAAACAAAGGAGGAAGTTTGAGGGTTAAGCATATTGAAATAACACCATGACTACACAAGACAACTTATGGTGGTGTTTGCAAGAAAACAAGCTGAAGGCTCGGTGAGAGTCCTCTCTGTGTGTAATACCTCTAAAAGGCAGTCCTTCATAATCAGGCTTGGAGTAGGCATGGAAGAACTGAGAAGAGAAAACAAAGAGGGAGGTCTCAGTTAAGAAAGAAGATGAGAGAGAGAAGTGAGATGTGATCAGACGGGCCTCACAGCTACGAGTGAAGCAAAGTCATGTTCTGTAATATCTGAGGGGGGGGGCAGCCCTCCTCTTGACCTCTTCCTGGTTAAAATGAGTAGCAGATGTTAAAGCTCCAGTGCAAGTTCAAAACAGAAGGAGCTCTTTGTTTTATTGGCTTTTGATGTGTGAGCTTGAACACTCTGCTGACTAATCAAGTATGAGTGCAGATGTTTGAATTTCTGCGATGTGGCTGCTGATCATGCAAACGTTGCATGTGGCAGACTGACGAGATACTGCAGCTAATACAAGAATAACGTTTTCAAAATGACTCCTTGATGTTGAGACTACTAAAAGACAAACTACACAAAGTATTGTTTGTTTTTATATACACACCGTTTTCATACTGCCTTAAACAAATATGCATAATTACAACAGTATTAAAATCTAGAACAGGACCCGTGAATATAACAGTGTTTGATTCAAAGAGTAAAAAATGGGGCCGTTACTCATGCAAAGGTTTAACCACCATCTGCAGAATATGATCAAATCTTTGCATCACTGTTGGAAGAGCTGAGAAGCAAAAGCATGGACCTTCATGGGATCCATCTCCATGTGCCACCCCTGCACGGGGGAATGTGCTGGACTCATTTCTAAACAGGATTCATTAATGCAAACATGGCGAGCAGATCCCAACAAGCTGAACGTAGGACAACGAGTATGTTTGTATAACACAATTTGCTTTTTCTGTGATAGTTTTCTAACAGTCATGTGCTACTTTTTTTTTTTTTTTTTTTTACCCTGTGTCTGATAATCATCTGCTTTTGTAACGCTCGTACACTGACACGTCATTATTTCCCCAGTGCAAAACTGAAAATAGAATAGAGAGGGGGAAAGACAAAAACACTGAGTAACAGTTGTAGGTTGTGTCAGCCTTTATTTTAACAGCATGTCTTTTTCCTCTGTGAAAGTTTCCAGCCTCTTCTAGTGAAATATGCACACCTGTGACTTCAGCACGAGCAGTGAAACGGTGACAGTCTGATGATGGTCTCTCGTGCTTTCGTTGTAGCTACTGAATAAAAGCCAGACTTGGTAAAGAGTCTATTTGACAGTGTTTACTTTTGAAAACTAGAACAAAATCTAAATGTGGGACATGGCCTCAGTATGTGGGACAGGGGGTGGGAACGAGGGGTAGAAATGCTGTGTGCTCAAATCTAAGGGGGGGGGCTTTGGTCACCCTACATGCAAACTGTTACATAAAAGCCACATCAATGCCCAACCATGTGAAACTTTCTTATTTCTTACGTCTGAATAATTGTGATTTAATTTATTCGGAGAACTAAGTTGTTTACTTTCTTTATGTTCTCCTTTGTGGATCACTGTAAGGATCTTAACTCCAACTCATTGTCAGCGTGCTGTGGTGCAGCACCTGGAGACCAACTACAGCTCTGAGCTTAGTCAAGGGAACTATGGGAGTCAGGTTCTCCTGAGAAAACCTGCAGGAGCAAAGGGGGGGTAGAAACAAGCGAACCACACAGAAACATCCTGCCACTCAGGGGGTCCGAACATGAGACTTTCCTGCTGTGACAAGACAGTGAGCCACTGTTTTTGGATGCCTAATTCAGCCTCTTTTTCATATAATCAGCAGCTTTAGTGGAAAGAGTGAATTTCCACACAACACTCATCATAAAGGAAGAAACAGCCATGCAGACAGTTCATATATAGCATACGACCTTTATTGTGGGGTACCCTCGGACTTTGTAGGTTTTGCAGACCTCCCTGTTCTCCTGATCAGCGCAGTCTACAGCTGCCAGATCCACAGCCGGCTTCCACTCTGAACAGACATCAAACAGAGGGAGACAGACCCACAGTAAATATTTATTTACAGTCTACAGTCAGCACTGGATGGGGCCCCGAATTAGTCTCGATCCATGAATCAATATAGAAGGTACGGCTTTTAGGATAAAAACTTCTAGCTATAAGCAAACTGTCAGCTGCTACAGGTGAGCAGCATTTTCCTTTGATATTCATTTTAGAAACTTTGCTTCACGAGCAGGATCGTGGGAGTCCACACACCCGACAGAGGTCCAAGGCTCATCCGGTGCTGCTCCCAGTGTAAAATCATTACATTGCGAGCATTCCTAATCCCTCCACAAATCCTACTGTGAAATTACTTTGCCTCCAAGGCAGGCCGTTTGATAGCATGCCAAGCCATGGATGCCACTGTGGACTGCGAGTGAAAGCACTGGACTGAAATACCCTGTGACTGTGTTGGGCCCCAGCCATCATCAGAAACTTCGTCCTTAACCATCATCCTAATTATATTTGCTCGGATGCTTCTGTGAGATTTTCGTTGGCAGCGGCTGCAGGAGCAGCTCTGAGTTGGAGAGGACGTGAGAGCAGCGAGCAAAATAAAAACACTTCCATTAGATCTCATGCTCTAATTAACAGATGGAAAGTGCAGCTCGGTGTTCTCATCATTTCCGCGCAGAGATGAAGCTCGGGAAATATTTAAAAAGACTAAATTATAGATTTTTTTTATTCTTAAAATGTTTAGCAGAAGCTTCTTTTTAAGGCAGCGAACAAGACCAGCTGTGCAAAGCTGGAAGTGGACACAACGAGAGTCAGAATGACTGAAAGCTTTCAATGTTGCTGCTGCTCTGTACACACCTTTAATGTCTCTGGCCAGGGCTTTGTACGTCGGAGAAAAGGCGACACAGTGTCCGCACCACGAAGCGTAAAACTCCACGATCATAGCAGCTGTGGAGTTGATCAAAACAGACTCCACATTTTCCTGAGTTAACAACACGATCTGGTCCGAAGCCGTGTACAGTCCGGCCTCCGCGGACGGAAAAAGGAGGCACAAGCACAACCAAACCGCAGATGTTGCCATCTTTCTGGGATGTGTTTGTATTTCTTCACACCGAGACGTGGCACGGCCGAAGCGCCGCGCCATCTTCCCCCTCCGAGCTGCTGCTGCTGCTGCTGCTGCTGGAGCTCCGAGTCGTCTCTCTGAGCGCACACACTCACTCCGCTGTCACAAAACTTGTCACAACTTTTTCTGCCTCTGCTTTTTTATGCCCACCGGGCTTCGTGGGTCCTCCCCCTGCCGTGCAAACCAAAAGTGCCATACAAACAGCGCAACTCCGCACGATCGCCCATTTGTCGTCACTTTAAACGCACGCTAGAATAAGATGAAACTATTAATTCATGACGATTTAAAGTCACGTGCAGGACACGACTCTACACAGGAAATGTCATTTAATGGCTGTACAGACTTTAACTGCGAAGTAATACGCGTCCGAGCACACGTTTAGTTTTACGTGTTTAGTTTGTGGTTTTCTGCAGAAGATACAATTTTGTGGCGAGACAGAGTTTTGCATTTTGAGGGCAGGTGTCCTTTAACAGAACACAGAGACACAATATTCAGTTTATTTCCAGCTTTTTATCTATAACTTAAACACACTACACTAATGAAGAAAGATCCCTAACAATAAAAAAAAAAAAAACACTCTTTGAGGAAGCATTTGGCAACGGTGGGAAGGAAAAACTCCCTTTTAACAGGAAGAAACCTCCGGCAGAACCAGGCTCAGGGAGGGGCCGCCTTCATAGACTCACAAAGACTACAAAGTTATGAAATCAACACTGAATGGGAGCAGAAACAGAAGTAAACCTGTGCAAAACTCACCCACAACAGAAAACAGACACATGCTTCCATGTAGGGGGAGCTGGAGACAATTTACAGGTGTGTGCAAAACAATTCATTACTTGGAGAAATGAAAGTGAAGACCATTTCACAGAATAAGCTGCATTTGACTGTTCAGGTATGACTATATTAGAAACTTACTTTGACACAGAAGGAAACACAACTAAGAATCAAACTATGTTAAAAAAAAGAGACCTTGTTGTATGCTTGTTTTGACCAGACTTGTATCCTACAAGGTGAAGAGCCTTTAAAAGTTACCCAGGACACACTTTGTGAGTTGTTTTCAGTGAGTTTAAGAAAACAGATAAAACATGGATGGTATCCGTGTTTTGTTTTCAGGTGACTCTAATTTAGGGGGGAAAGTGCAGTTTTATTGAAACTGTGATAAATCCAATAAAACTGATACTCAGCAATTAGGAAAAAACAAACTCTGGTGCTGGTGTCACTTGGATGATATAAAGTTGATTCGTTTGCAGTTTTTAGACGAAGCCTAAATGTGTTTTTCAGCCCTGAAACTAAAGTTAGGAGAGCTCATTATGCTGGAAAAGCAAAGGCCACGATCTTCAACACAGCCCTGCGTGTTTTGGAGGCCTGTAACTTTAGGGATGGGACTTCAGTGAATATGGTAAAGTTATTAAAAACACAATCTTCATTTTCCCAAACTTGGTTGGTTTTATGTTGAACGAGTCTTTTTTTCTTTTAAATGAAAACGATTCACTGATGCAGTGAGATGGATCTCCAGCTCTTCTGCTAATTTGCAGATAGCTTTGCAACAATAGCCTCACGACTGCGCCCTAAAACAATGTGACAAACAAACATCAACACCTCTGTTTGGTCGCACAGTCCAACATTACAGAGAGATTTGTTATCCTGCCGTCAGCACTGTAACATGTGGGAGCTACTTCTGCACACCCTAAATTAAAATTGAAAACATTTCACATCACAACACATTCCTTTAGAAACAATGAAAGCTTTATTTACAGTTTCAAATTTCATTTAGTAAACAAATATATACTATGTACATATTTGCAAAGTAAACAGTGTTTTTTTTCCTTTTTATACAACAATCGTTAAAGTTACCGTAAGTGTGGGTCAGATTGGACAAACAGTATATTTACACCCATAAAAGATTTGTACTAATTTTCAAGTGCACTTGCAGCACACTCACAGCACATTATTATAAATATTCAGGGAAATCTAATTCGACTTGTTAATATGATACTCAAACATCTTGTGCCTACTTTTTCATTTAGTTAGAGATCAAACGGCAGGTGCTGCGTCTCCTGTGAAGACCTCGGACCAGACGATAGGAACGACACCGCTACACCAAACAGCTTCAAGCTACTTGAAGGCTGAGTTAATCTACAGACTACAGCTGAGGTCTTAAGCTGTTTGGTCCAGACACACAAAACAATAAGTACAACCAAGTACTGCATAGTTACAGAGGGGAACTTAGCTTCCACCAACATACAATCAATTGAAGAGGACAAAGACGGAGGAGTCGCAATAAAGCCTTGCAGAAAACGTTTCTAAGATACTAATCATGTCACCAGACTTTAATGTCATATAGCATGGAGACTGGTATCAAACGTTTTTGGTCTTTTCCTACATTATGTACAGTTTGAACATACACCTCAACACGTATTCAAACAGCATCAGGAAGGGGAAAAGAAAAAGACTCAGTTTAAGGTCACTTTAGCTCCAAGCAGTCAGTGAGAATTAACAAGCTCTCTCATACATGCCACAATGAGTTTCTACAGTTTGTTGGATCAAAGCCACACTGACAGTGGCACAAAAAAAAAGCCCTTAGATACAGTCCTACGTGCTGAACCACATCAGCTCAATGACTCACACTGTGCAGCCTGTCAGCTTGAGCCACTTGTTCCTGATACAGTACATCAATAACATGACTCAGCAGTGTCTATATGCACAGACACATGGGCTGGCCTGATAAGAAGCAGGTTAGACGCAAACATTTCCTCGGGCTGAGGCACAGAAGCAAGAGGAGATTTAAAAAACTGTCCAAAAAAAAAAAACTACACAGAAATATCTATAAGGCAGAAACTGAAGCGCTGGTTAACTGGTCAGAAGAAGAGCAGCCTTTGTAGGATCCTTTATAAAACGGTAGTATACAGCAGTTTAAGGGAGACATTCGAAGAAAATAGGTCCAAATGATGCAGAGACATCAGGAAAGTCAGTTTGAAACAAACAACTCAACTTGAAAAAGGCACTTGAACTGAATATGGAGTTCGACCACTTCTGGCTACTTTGTGATGCCTCGTTCGAACTGGTCGATGACTCGCAGCGGCCGTGGTTTTACATGACAGGGTGTTTATTCTAGGGCAAATGTTATGCAAACAAACCTTTCAGAGAGTAAATAATAAAGAAACGAGAACCACGGGTGTTTTCTCAGATAAGACGAAGTAAATGGACCGTAGGACAGCTGAGGCTCAAATCCAGCTTTTCGGTACTGCCCCGTAATGTAAGTGTAAAAACATCAGCCTACTGCAGTCGTTTCTCTTCTGTTTTCGTGCTACACACTAAAGTGTCGGTTGCGTTCACACCTACCACACAGAGAAACCAGTTGATAAGGTTTCTCTGTGTGGTCAACACTGTGCTACAATGTGAACATGCTTCCTAAAGTTAGCATACAGCACAGAAGAGGAACGCACTGTGTTGACCGACTGGACAGCTGTGGCCACAATAAAAAGTCACACAGTTTAGACAAACGGTTTCAATCGATTATTAAGAGAACGACTTTAAATATTTAAAACACATTTCTCCATCTTCTCTGCCTGGATTCTCCTCCCTAATGTATTGCCATATTCACATTTTTTATTTGTGCTTTTACAACAATGTTAGACTTTCTTTACACAAAGTTTAAAGGAGCTCTTCTCTGTATGTTTACTTACAAGATCATTTACAATTCTGAACTGTTCTTTGTGCCTCTAATTAAACATTTTCACGCAATAAATAACTAAGGAAGCAAACATGTTTCATAGACTCTTTGAACTCAGCGGTCCAACACAGCGAAGTCTGTCCAGATCTGATCAGAGACCAAGTGTTGCAACTCTAGATTTGTAATACAGCACTGACTATTTAAAGCCCCGACTCTCTGCTTTAAAGGCGTTTGATGGTCTTTAAACTGTAATGGCTGAAATACTTTTTCACAGACAGAACGTGGAGCAAGCCTTTAGTAAACCTGCGGTCAAAGCAAACCATGAGCTTTGTGAGCCAAAGAGTTGAGTTTTATCATTACTGGTAGGCAAATCACTTGACCCAATGCCAACTAAGGAGGTGCTGTATTTGCCAAAGACCAGAAAGTGATCTAAAAGTCCCCGTAAACAAGCAAGAGCTACAGCGGTTAAGGCAAACTTACAGAACCCTGCAAAGAGGACTGTGAATAAAACGAGCTGCAATTACCCCCCAGATCACTGGGTCTGGATGTGAAACCTTCAAATTAAAGCTTAGAGTTGGTACTTTAACCTGTTTAGTTTCAATGTGCTGCATTACAAAGCCAAGGCTATAATGTCTCACTGTCAAACCAGACTGCACGTTATATTGCTCATTTGTTGTTCTATTACAATTTTTGAATCCACATATATACACATTTACCTAAAGATTTACAATTCAAAAGAATTATCTACTACTGTTCTGAGTGGATGTTATTCCAAAGTCCACGACAGAACGATCACTTAGCAGCATTCACGGACCTTCGCATGCTTGCAAATGGCACAGTCCATCTCATCATCATCAACAGTCTGCAAAACGGCCGGTCCAGGCGAGAGCTCAGACTCGTGTTAAGGTTTTAGAGGGCGGGATTGCTCAAGAGGCGTTTTGAGCGCGACCGTTGTCGCTATTACAGTCAGCTGATGCGATTCAGCGAATGAATGTTGGAGAACTAAGGACAATTTGTTTAGCTGCGAGGTAATACTGAGACTGAAGGCATCAGAGGGTTGCTGTTGGCACATCAGCTGGTGGAAGCCCGAGCAGCGACAGTTGGCTGGAGTTCACCGTGGTGGGGAAAGAACGGGATTGAGCTAGAAGTTGTAGTTTAAACCCAAGCAGAACGCCATCAGGAGAGCGTGTCTCTGTTGGCTCTCTTGTCAGAAATGAGTGTGAGCACATTCACTGTGTCCTTCAGTAAAGAATCGAAGATGCTGTCTGCTAGCTGCATTTTGACAAACAGCTCGTCCTCGTCATAGTTGACCCACTGGGCCTCCTCCTCGTGGAGTTCCTGAACCTGAGAGAGAGAAAAACTGGTTTTACTACAGAAGCACAGTGACTGACAGCTGTCCCTATGACAAAGAATTAAGGATATATAGTAACGCAGTAATCTTACTACTATGTAAAGTAGTCTGAGGTGACAAACACTGTGGTTGGCACCACACAAATAACATCAGAGACATTTCAGGGAGCGAAGATAAAAAGTTAATGTTCTGTGTTTATGTAAACCAGCATTTGGTTTGTCTGTTATCCTGGCTAAACATTAAAACATAGCATGATAAAGAGCTGAAAGACTTTACAATAATTTCTTTGCTTTCTTGGCACAAAAGGGGAATAAATAAATTAAAAACAAATAAAACAACTGTTTGTTTTAAATATCTGCCCAAAACCTTCGTCCGAGCACATCTATCCATCTGGACTTTTCCTCTCAGGAGTCATTGGAGCTAAAAGGTTCCACTGTTTGTGTTTCCACTTTGGTGAAGGCTCATAAAGATTATCAAGTCAGCCTGCTGACACAGCTGTTGCACAGGACTGTGGAAAGCAAACTCTCGTTCACGTTCTCTCCTTATAAAAACTTAGCAATCAGTCTTACTACTTCCCCCCCATTCTCTTCAAACACACGTCTGTGTGACGGCCCGTAAAGAAACAAACACAAAGCAGCAACCGCGGACTCGCTGCTTATAACCTGCCCTGTGGTAACAAGCTGCACCTCCTCACAGAGAACTGGACCATAGCTACTGTAAAACAATCAGAGAGTCACAGTGTCTTTATTAACACCACTGTTTGACTCAACCACTAAAGCAAAAATTCCTCATCAATCCATTTTCACATCTTAGCATCTCTTTTCTATTTAAGACATTAAATGAACCTGCACCACCTGAAATAAACCATCGCAGTATGAAGCTTTTCAGGCAGATTATGTTCAACTTCCTGTAATTTTAATAAATCATTAAAGACTCTAATCTGCAATGCATGTTTTCCTAACTCTAAGTAATCCTATTACCTCTTTAAAGCTGTTGCTGTTATTTAGTGGAAATAAAATCATTTCTCATGATTCAAAATTTGCAATTTGTGTTTACTTCTAAAAATGATAAAGGCAACATTTACAAGATGCTCCGTTTGGGCCACAGAGAAATGCAAATGGCATTCGGGGGCCTACCAGTATGTGATCGACTCTGTCCCGCTTCTTTCTTCCAAACTTGAGCATCTTCTGCCAGTCGTTCTTCTGGTTCTGGTCTTTTCTCAGACCATAAAGCTTCAGTACTTCTTCTGTGATGAACTCCTGAGAAACAGCATAAGGGGGAAAAATAACATGTTAGGCACGATGCTGGATTTGAGTGACAGTAAAATCCTTATTAAGAATTTCTGATTTGGTGGTCAAAGGCCACTAAAAGTAATGCTCATGAAAAGGATTATAGAACATAAGTCAACTATGAAACAATTTCACAAAAATGTAATTATTTTATAGTCAAAAATATCAACAGTCAACATCACTACAGCATCATTATTGTCACTGTTCAACAGTTTCTCTCAGTGTTGCTGCCATCGTTCTTTTACCTGGATCTTCTTGATGTCTCCCGGTGTCCTGACTTTGTGAAATGAAGAGGACTTGACTCGACGCGGTTTGACCCACTGAGGCTGATTAGTATTGGGGTCTTCAGCATAGATCTCCTGAAGGATCTCCCACGTTAAGTCATACACAGCCTGAGAAAAGAGCACAGGTAAAAATATGAAGTACTGTATGAAATTTACATAAATAAAGCTTCTCAAGTAGAATAAGCTCAATTTAGGTGGTTTAGCCCAAAGCCAGCTTTGGAGCTTTAAAAACATGACTGACATTTTCATGGGTCCACACGTCTTATTTATACCTTTCTGTAGCTGCGAATGGACAGCGACTCCTGGTTCTGGGTGCTGTCCTCTTTGCCAAGGTATTCTAGTGAAGGTTGTGGACTTAGCAGCTGCCCATGAGTGAGCGTTCCCTTGTTCCCGAGGTCAAAGCTGTCCCAGAGCTCCCGTGTGGCAGCATGGACCATCTTCTCCACCTCTACAGCTGAGTGGGGTACCACCATGGCGGGCTGCTCAGGTAGTTTAGGAGGCAAGGGGAGAGGCAGCTCCGGTCTAGGTGGCGTCTTTACCTGGGGTTCTCCACCTGATGACGGACCCATTTCCCCTATAGCTGGGCCAGCTGATGAGCTAGATCTCCCAAATCCCGCTCCCAGTCGTGCCTCTTCCTCTTTGAGTTTCTGCTGTTTCCTGCGGGAGCTAAGGCCAAAGTCTTCATCAAACCAGTCCTGATCATCACCGAGGTCATCGAGCAGTTCACGGCTCAGTTCCAGCTCTGCTAGACGCTTGGCGAGCTCTTCTTGACCAATGGCTCCTAACACTGGACTCTCCTGTGTTGAAAAAGTAAAAATAAAAAAAAAGGACAACATTCAATTCTAGATTTGCATAAATATTAACATCTGATTGCAACATCACACCACGAGGCCTACAATAAGTTTCGGTTTTGCATTTTTGTGACATTTTGCTTACAAATATTTCACAAAGGCTTTCAGCACCGACCACCAAATTCAATGAAGTCTGTCAATATAAAGTTGGACTTTGGCTGAACAAATCCAGAGGACAGGCTCAAATAAACAAGTCACTATCTTGATGTCATCACTGCCAGCGGTTAGCTGACCGCTTTGATCTTATTATTATTTTTATCCAGAACTCATTACAAAACAAAGAAGCGGAAATTAAATAATCTGCTATTAAACGGTTAGACTCACCGGTCGGTTACACAGTTCTGGGGAGGACAGTTCCTCCTTTTCAACTGGGAGAAAGAAGGGGAGATCATCTTTTTGATCCACTGTAGATTTCCATTTTTCTTCTTCTTCTTCATTTTCACCAAACAGGTCTCCATTCATCTGCTTGGCAGCTTCAATCTTCTGCTCTTTCGCCCTTTTAATTTCAGCACACTGTTTAAGAGCGTCTTTCACAAAGTTGTTGACAAGCCTGTCTGCAACTGTGTCCAGCAAATCCTTGTCCTTTTCTTTCCTCTTATCATCATGTGACTCTACGTCTTCTTTTTCAACAAGGGCTGTAATCTCCTTTTTACTCTCCATCACCTGACCTGTTTTATCCAAGTCAGAGATGATGAGAGTGTGCGATGCATCTTCAGAATTCAACATCATGTCCTTAATGTTCTCGTCAGAAAATTGATGTTTAGATTCTTTGTGATGTTGTGAATTGAGCTGGGGCCTGTCCCAATGTGGATCCTGGCTCTTGAGAACAGAGCCATCAGTTTCCTTCTTATCATTTGACCCAGTCTCCTTGTGAGAGGTCTGTTCATTTTCCCTGTTGAGATTTTCTTGCTTTTGGAAATTGTCTTCCTTAGTTTTAGGTACATTTCTATCTTTATCTGACAAGTCATCAAAGAACGAGTCCTCATCTTCTGTGGTATCGGTGTAGAGCTCAAACTTGTCCGGGAGGTGTGTGATTTTGTCTGGTGGAGCGAATATACCATGGCGCTCGTCACACTCAAAGTATACTACTCCATCGTAAGTGCCATTGTTGCTCCCTTCAGACTTGTCCAGCTCAACACCTGCCCAGAAACCATTGGCGAAGCTGGTTGGACCTTTGAATCGCAAAGTGCCGGGCTGAACACCACCAACAAGAACTCGGTCTCCAATGTAAAAATCCGGCATTTCATCTATAACAGGAGAGAGGGGGACCTGCAGAGAATAGATGGTTGGTGAGTGTCTGGAATTAAAGCTCTCATTGTCCCGTTTAAAATCTACTGCTTGCTTATTGAGATCCAGCAGTCTTCCGGATTTATGGCTAGGCACACTGATGCCAGAATGGTGACTCGGATCTTCAGCTATTTCTTCCTCTACAACTTCATCCGGGCTGTCAAATGCCAGGCCCCTGCTAGATGCGTCTTTTCTTGAACCCTTGATTTCATGGGAGGAAACGTGGGAGGTTTGAGACTCAGCCTTGGAACTATGATGTTCTTCCTTGGATGAAGAATCCACTGATGACTCAAAGTCATCGTGATAACCATCTGCTACTGGAGAAGCCTCAGTGTCTTTTATGGAAGCCTCCTTCATTGAACCAAAAGCATCTGAGTTTGGGGATTGGGACTGGTCAACAGATGCAGAGCTGTAGTTTTGATGCGCTGAGGTTTTGAGGTCCGCTACCGCTGAATGTGGCTGACTAGAGGCAATAACGTATGGCTGTAAAGGTTCCTCTACATCAGATACTTCACTCTGCTTCATCTGATTTCCCTGCTCAAGGCCAACAGTTGATGAATGTTGTTCTTCTTCATCCACAGAAGAGGAAACACATTTAGATGTAGGCAACCTCTCCTGAGAGTCAAGTCTGTCTTCATTTTCCAGTTTTAGAAGATGCTGAGTTTGTTCATCCTCAACTCTGGAGCTTATTTCCACCTCCAGCTCTTCCTGAATATCAGATCTATAATCAGACACAATATTCTCATCTGCATGTTCTGACTTGTCTTCTGTGGAGTGCTGCCTAATAAGATCTTCTGTAGACTGATGATTCCTCTGTCCTGAGGTTGGACTTTCTGGGCTGCCGGATATTGCCACACCCGGAGTGACTCTTTGAGGCGCCTCAGCAGACACGTCTCCAGGCACTGAAGTGGATCTACTTAGATGTGGCTTAGGAAAGGCATCTGTCATAAGAGTGGGGAGAGCCGCATTATTACTGGAAAATATTTGTGAAAACACATTTTGAATAAACACCCCACGTAATCTATTTATTATAATAAAGTATTTATTATGATGACTTTAAAACACTCACGATGATCTAATGATGCATCAATTTGTGTCCTTTCAGACTCTGAGATTTTGATGAGTTCAGACCTGAGAAACAAGCATTTATTTTTAACTGCACACCATTCATTTGAAAATTATGTAGAAAAATATCATTATTATTCTCTGTACCTGTGTGAAGATGGAAGATGCTCTAAAACAGAGTTGGACTCGTTGATCTGGGAGTTGGTATCAAGTGTTAAGTCTGGCTCTTTGTTAAGGTCTGCCTTAGTTTTCTCAATGAAGTTGTTATAGTTCTGTAAAATCAAAATAAAACACAGAATGATAGCAGAGATAAGAATACACGCACAAGTAAACGTCCATAGAAGAAAAGAAATTATTCAAATCTAACTGGATGTTTAAATGTAGTTTACACATCATGTTTACCTCCAGCTGTTTCAACAGACTCGCCTCCTCTGCCTTCAGCCGCTCCTTATGTCGCTTCTTCTGCTCCTTCTTTAGCTCGGAGGCCATTAACTTACGTTTTTTGAGTTCTTCCTTGAGCGCCTTGATACGGCTCTCTATGTCACTCTGGTCTGAAATGGTTTCTAAAGAAAAATGTACATGACAAATCACAACTACAATGTGAAAATGGTACCAGACCTCTGATTAGCAATGGGTAATCCAACCTTTAGCCCATTCAAACACTAACACATTTCTTCGGGGATTACTGTACATTTTCTTTACCGGGAATGTGTAAAGTTCATTTCCATAAACACACTGAACAAAAAGAGTATTGAAAACATTTAAAAAGTGACCTGGAAATGAATAAAGCACACTCAGCTACAACACGAGGCCAGCACAACAGTTTGCACTGGTACGATAAAGTGCAATGCAAAGAGTTCCCGTCTCCTATCACACAGTTAAGCTTGTTAGGGAGCAGGGAAGTGGTTGCATAATGCATTTCTGGCATCATCACATTCTTCCTGCCTACACAGCGCCAGCAATATAGCTGCATTATGTCAGCTGTCTGCTTTACCCATCCTTTCGTCTCTAAAAACTGTCGGGAAGAATTTCACACTCCAAAAGCGTTATAATCTCAGCGTGGGTTTTGCACACTAGTAACTCACCAGACTGTGTGGCCATTGGAGGGTCGGTGGGCTGAGTGCAGGGGCGGATAAGTGTCCGGGCGGTGGAGCGGAGCTGCATCTTTGTTTTACTGCTGCCCTCTGAAGGAGATGCAGCAGGGCTGTGGCTGCCTTCAGGAGCATTAGACTAGATGGGAAGACAGAGGAACACTACTTCAGGACATGTCACATGACATCACAGTCAACAGATGGTATGCTTACATTAATATTTTACAGTCACAGTAAATTAAGTAAGGCTTAGTGAACCCTTTTCCTAATCCTCAAGAAGTACAGCAGAGGAAAAAACGCAGCTATAAGATTCTTTCTCCTGTACACAGATGTGTGTTCAAAACCCAGAAAACTACAGTGAGTATCAAAGCAATTAGTTGAAACAATAAAATACAAAAAGCTAAAAATACAAAATCCATTACATGCAGTTGACTTGCAGGTGATTGTGATGCTGAAGTGAAGTCCTGGGTGTAATTTGCAGGGCTGCCCTGGACAGAGGCCAAAGGTATTTCAGAGACTGAGGCAGGCGGAGCCGGTCCCTCCGTGTGTATACTGGACTCAGGTGTCACTGACGAACAGTCGCCCTCGCTAACATCCTCTGAAAAATGAAACAAACCAACATTGTTATGTATTTTACTCTTACTCCCACATAGGGATGCGTATCGAAAACCGGTTCTTGTTGAGAACCGGTTCCCACTGTTTCAATTCCTTGGAATTGTTTGCCATTTTTGCAAACGATTCCCTTATCGATTCCAGTCGCCCCGAATGACGTCACCACATTGCGGAGCGTCATTTACCTGGCAGGAAACACGGCGCCTAAGCGGTTCAAACGCTCAAAAGTTTGATTATACTTTACGAGAACGGATGACAACAGGGCAACTTGCAATACTTGCAAAGTGGATATTTCATTTAAGGGAGGAAACACTACGAATATGCAAAAGCATTTGCTCACAAAACACGCGATGACCTTAAATGAATGTCGTGTTTTTAATTCCACTCCGGACTCGTGAATCTCAACCCAGCAGCAACGGTAACGTTTGCACGTCCTCTCCCGTTAATGCGGCAGGTAAATAATCAACTAACAGTGCATATTATGTTAGCGCGATCTGCCTTATTACAAAACCTGCCATTACTGTGCATTTAGTGACCACGATGAGAGAGACAGAGTCTGCCTCAGATGCTGGCAGTTCTCGCTGCAGTCTGCCGGTAGCGTCTCCTTTCAGGCCAGGATAATAATAATAATAATAATAATAATGGATTGGATTTATATAGCGCTTTTCAAGGCACCCAAAGCGCTTTACAATGCCACTATTCATTCACACACTGGTGGAGGCAGCTACGGTTGTAGCCACAGCTGCCCTGGGGCAGACTGACAGAAGCGAGGCTGCCATATCGCGCCATCGGCCCCTCTGGCCAACACCAGTAGGCAAGTAGGGTAAAGTGTCTTGCCCAAGGACACAACGACCAGGATGTCGTTGTGTCCTTGGTGACGAATGTCACCGAGCAGTGACTCAGTTTGTGGTCAAAGGCTTGCACCCATTGGCCACAGCAGATGATTTTCAGTAAGTGAATGTGTTTAATTGTAGGCAGGGACATTACTGGATATTCTTGTGTAATTGCTACAGAATAATCTATGTTATACTTTGTTATTGCTACAGACAAATATTTATTTTATTATTTTACATTTACAATTTTTTTTCCTGGGGACCCCGTGACACCCCATTGAAGAGCCGTAGGCTGGATCTCTTAAGATCTCACTGCTGGGTTTGTAAGGCCATGTTACTCCTAAATTTCTATCTTGTTCAAAGAGAAGATAAAAAACAAAGTTCTAAGCTATTCGACCTTAGTGTTCTCCTTTTTTTAAAAGAATCAATAAAGAATCGAATCGTTAAACAGAATTGAAAATGGAATCTGAATCGTGAAAATCTTATCAATACCCATCCCTACTCCCACACCACACTGTGTATTTTTTAAATCCCATTACGTTGTTATTTTCCGGTTAAACCATGTTCTACGCTTGAAAATAAGAAAATTCGGCAGCTTCACCTTTCTCGCTGTCAGTTCTGGGCTCTGAGCTGCGGCGGTGACTGAGGTGGGAGCTTATATCAGAGATGTCCTTTTCCTGTCCCTCTGACACGTCAAGATGATTGTCCCGAAGTGTTTTCTGGTCCCATGCAGCCAGGGCCTCTTTCTCCATCCTACGGACCTCTGCCTCCTCCTTGTCCAGTTGCTGCTTCCATTGTAGCAGCTCTTCAGCGTGGTGACGTCTTTGCATCAGCTGTTGTTCTCGTTTGGTCAGGAACCTACAGAGGTGGATGGAAAGGAAGAAATGGGAAAGAATAAAGTGATGAAGAGGAAGTGGAAGAACGGTTAAAAAAAAAAAAAAAGAGATGAGAATGGCAGAGAGGAGGAAGATGAAGGAAGAGAGATGAAGAGAAGCAGTACAAATACACTGAGCATTAGAAAAGGTTAAATATGACCTGCAGAAGCAAGCAAACCCAGAATCACCTTGACATTCAGTTATTACTGCAAACTCAACTCAAACTTTTGTCCAGCGCACACAGAATTAAAACACACATCCCACACATGCCCAGAATAATCATCCAAATACAGATATGTACAAGTACCCATTATATACAATAAGTGATGAAATGTCACTTAGGAGAAAAGAGGAGAAGGAAAATAATAGCAAAGATGTCAGATTCATGCATCAGATTCAAACCCAGGGAGCAATAAGCATTGTCACACACACACACACACACACACACTAAGCAGTTTAAATATGATTTTTTAAGTCCTAAGAACAGCTTCTTCAGTCTCCGAGTGTTCCTTTACGTTCCTCCACCTCCTTATATATCAGAATAACAACTCAAAGAATAGTTTTGTTGTCTCGCAAAGCAAGAAGACCGTTTAATTCTTCAATTCAATGTATATCAGGGACACTAACACATACAAATATCTGTCAAAATAAAGCGCAGTCAGGTATAGCTGTTTTGTAATATGGTCTCCCACAGCTATGGGTGCCATTACGGTGCAGTATTATTTAGCCTTGATCTAATTTAGAAGCCTTTCTCTTGACCTAATTTATACTGATGACAGCCCAGATACTAAAGACCGAGACTGGGGAGATTCTTTAGTGCCTTCCCAAACTCTATTAGAGCCAATGACCATCTGTACTTATTATCCCATCCTATGCAACAGTTACATAATAAAAGCGCTAGTTAAGATTTACTGGGCTCATTAAAGAGATAAACCACTCCATCTCTGGTCTTTTCTCTGAAAACTCCTTTACTTCAATGTCACTGTGCGGTTTCATTTCCAAACATTTTATTTTGATAACTAGGCTGCAGCTCTCAGCTAGAAGCCACAATGTAAAGAATAATTTCCACTGCAAATTTCGCTAATTCATTCCAAGAGGCAAGGAGGAGGGAAACAGTTGTAAATTAAACATGACACAAATTAGTGAAATCCCAGTTTTAAGTCTGAGATTCCCATCCAGCAAGGAAGGCTCCTACTAAATAACATAACCTTTGACCATCGCAAATCAAAAGGTTTCCATTTCCCAATTTTCCCTCGTGTTTATTGTTTTACGCTCGACCAGTGTGCTTTAATACCTTCTCTGGTAACACTGGATTTTTTTGTCTTGCTGATGCCACAAATATCAAGGACTAGAAAAAAAAACATGTTTAAGGTTAGCTTATTTCAGTAAAGCAGCTTTCCTTGGGCACTTTAAGCTTTCATCCAAACTCTGTCCCCATGAAAAAGCCCATCCTGAAAGTTACAAACCTTGAAATATCCCAACAAAGAACCTCAGACATATCAGCACACATCATTCACCATCCCACCCCACCAAGGTCCCAGTGCCAGTGGACAAACACAAGCATGTTCCATGGGGTGGGGGTGGAGTTGAGGCAGGGCAGGGCAGGGCTAGGTGCATAGGTAGAGAACACTGTACAGTACCTGACCAACTGCTTGTAGATAAAGAGCCTGAATTTAGGGTGAAGGTTGGGAAGACAGACACTGAGGGAGGCCCAGTGATGGGCCGTGAACACAGAGAAGAAGCAGTGGACAGGAGAACAGTGTCTACAACACACAAGCACGCAGAGACAGAGTCAAAAGAGCCACACAAACGAGGATACATTTACAGCGCACACGCAGACACACGTACGTAATGTAAAGAAAACAGAACAAGACGCAGAGGAAAGAGACAAGCAGAGAGAAAGGGAGAGAGTGATATGAGAAAATGTCGTTTTATCGCACCCGAGGTGTCAAGCTGTTACGTTTAAAGCACTTCTTCTCATGTAACAATCCTTTTATCAACATTTGACTCAGTGTGTGCGTTAAGGTAACCTTGAGGGTTTGTCAGGATGTCATTACCGGCTAACCTGCTTACTGAGGCAGTTATGACAAACTAATCTGCAACTACGACAGTCAAACGAATTAGTGTTGGTTAACACCGTTAGGTGAAGTTGTTACTGGGTATTTTTGTTAACAAAACAGCAGATTTGGGAGAACAACGGGGAAAAGGTCGTCTAAATGATCCGATTATATTATTCTATATTACCTGCCTGAAGCCTATAACATTATACAACAAAACCACAGTAAAACCGCTCAGATATTTTTTGTTGTAAGCCTTTATTTGAAGAATTGAAGCCCTAAAAATTGCTGAAAAGGGGTAATGGAAGGCTGGTCTGTTACTTATACGCAAATTATAAATCCCAGAACAATTCACACTTGTTTGTACCATCTAGATTTGAGAGGCTCTGCAGTCAGCTGACCAAAGCTGGTGACCAAGTTTAAAGCTTTAGGTGACCTACAGCTACTGCGAGCCCATGGCCAATATGAGAGTCATTGGGTGTAATAAACTTTATGGAATACACGGCATACATATAACTGAATGTTGCAGTGCTAAGGTTAAATGGCACTGTAAATATTTAGGGTGTTTGATTATTGTCTGATGTTCTTTCTTTCTTTCAAACATATCAGTAGGAGAGCTTTTTACAAAGTAGCTTATATAACTCGAAACTCAAAGATGTACTGAGGGAGTGTGTGGCTGCTCGTCTAAGCTAAAGAGACGAGCACTTTAAAACAGCAAGAGAAGCACGGCGAGCAGCAAGAGAAAGATGCCACACTGTTTCAATTAGTGCTAGATAAGGTCTCCCACAGTAAATGTACATCTCTGCTTTGTATCCTGTCAAACTAGAATTAAAAAGAAGACTTTTATAAACTACGATAACTTTTCTTTTTAATGAAGCTATGCTATCCAAGAACATAGCACTAATGGAGGGATGTCTTTGCAGCCACATACTAAAAGCAATTCAGATTTTAATCAAAGTAAAACTAAAGTTAAGTTGAAAAATAAATGAATACATGAATTCTTATCATTCAGTGGGAGGCTTGTCAATAAGGAGACAGCCAAGCCCAGTTAATCCATGAAGATTAAATTAAAGTCCTTACTTTTCATCCATGTGAGAGCGCATCTTCTTGAGCTTCTGCATGATGCTGCTAGTCTCACTTCCAGAGACAGAGAGTGAGGGAGAGGGGCTGCGGTTATCACCAGCATGCCTCATATCTGGGGAAGCTGGCTCAGACCCTGGGGTTTCTGACACCGGGGTCTCCTAGAGGATGATCGACACACGCAGAAAGATTGAGAATTAATAAGGGAAAAAAGAAAAGAAATGAGCACACCAACATGTCTGGTTGAATGTACGCTACTTACAGGAGGCGCTTCAATCCCAGCACACTTGAGACGTTCCTTCAGCCTGAGTGTTGAGTTTCTCATCCGTTCAATCTCCTCCTGCTGTTTCAGCAACAGCTGCCTTTCCTTCCTCGCAGCTTTGTTGGCCTCCTGAAGTCGCCTGATCTCAGCCTGAGAAAATGAGCAGTGAGAGAGAACACTGCTTAGTAGCAAAAGTTAACACCACAGCATTCAGTGAAGCTCCCTCAATGTAACTGTGCTTTTGCCATCCACAGTACCTGCTCCTGCTGCAGCTTTAAGAGAAGGCCTCTCTGCTTCTTCCTGATTGGTGGCATTTTGTCATCCTCTCCCTTATCTCTCAGCTTCTTCTTCAGGTGCTCTAGCCAGGCCAGCTCTGTTCTGGTCTTCTCCTTGAGTGCTTTCTGGCGAAGACGCAGCAGAGAGCTCTGGTGCTGCAGTCTTACCTCCTCATCTTTCATGTACTGGCGAACCATGTCCATGGTGAACTGGGAAAAGCTGTCCTGTCCACCAGAGAAGGCTATGTTTGAGTCCTGTGACTGCAGGAGAACGTGAAAATGAGAAGACAGTGAGATTTAAGAAGGAAGAGAAACCATAAGTTCAGTAAGGAACAGGTAAAGAACAAGTAAAAAATGATTTCAGTTACATAGCTGCATCAACTGATTGTGCTGGCCAGTGTTTGGACTCTCACCTTAAAAGAATTGTGCAGCCCCGGACCTGAAACCAATGTGCTGTGATTGGCTCCATCATCCTCTGACTCCTCGTGGTGGCGGGATTTTTTCTCCATGGTTCCCCGGCGATGTGCCTCCGATGGCAGAAGAGAGCGGAAGGAACGCTCTTCTATCTCGTCTTCTGTCATGGACTCGTCAAACTTGAGCGAGTACTCTGTGGCCACTGATGTACTGTCTCCTGAAGATGCAGAGACCAAAAGAAACGCGGGGTGAAGTTTTGGGGTTTTTCTTAGATAAAGATCAAAGGTGGGCATCGTGTTTTTATATTTTCCTCTAACAGTGATGATATCAACATCTGACTGTTGACACGGGGAAAAGAAACAATTTAAATGCATGTCGAGTTTTTAACTTTTACCTTTTTCATCCAGTACAGATGGAATACTGTCACTGCAGATGGAGTCATTTGCTGCTGCTGCTAGAACTTCCTCTTCTATGGAGCTGCTGGCTGCTTCCTGTTTTGGCCTTTTCTCGAGTCCACTATTCCTCCATTTCCCCTCTATGGCCTCTTTTTTCATCTGCTTCTCATGGTTTGATAAGTGATGTGATGGGCTGTGTTGGCTGCTTAAGGCAGATCCACTGAGCGAAGGGAAAAAAGGCATATTGAGTGGGTTTGTTTCAATTCGTATTCCTCAAATATAATGAAAAAAGAAAAACCTGCAGACATGGCACTGCATAAAGAGACTGACTGGTACCTGAGATTCGGTTTCCTGAATGATAGCGAGTCAGAATGACTCGCGCTCAGTGAAGACAGCGGCTCCTCTGACCTGGTCCTTCTGTTTGATGGTTCACTCTGAAAGCTGTAAGAGAACAAGATTTTAAATTTAGGCCTTTGAGGTAAAAAGGGTTGACACCACTTGGGTTGTTAACCCTAATGCATGTCCAACTAGTTGTTTAATATTATTAGAGATAGGCTTGGCTGTGAATATCTGAACAGTTCAAAGGTGGGTCCAATAGTGAAACCAGTTACAGCTAGCATGTCAAAAGTCTGCCACAGCTTTGCAGAGTCATGCAGACAGATAGAATGTTTTATTTCGAACATGCAAATATAACTGAAATAACAAAGAAAACAAAACTTAAAAATCGTCAAGTTTTCATGTATATATCCATGTCTACAGAATGTGTGTGCTCGATGAGGAGTAGGATGAAGTTTAGACTTTTCCTGTTCTACCCCCTTATTTTAAATTTCATTGCTTACAAATCCATACCCAGAATTCAACATTATTTGATCCATACATGTTTAACTATGTACAAGTCTAACACATGAACATACACAAATAAAACCATTTTCATCACGTAAACCAAAACAACAACAAACTACATTTTTACATAAACTAAGCACCTTGTGTTTGACACCAGCTTAATCTCTGAGCTTATTTTATATCTATGTGACAAACACCTTAATGAACACTTAAGCTTGGGGTCCTCTGGACTTGATCTGTGAAATAGATCAAATGGTAAATGGCCTGTATTTGTACAGCGCTTTACTAGTCCCTAAGGACCCCAAAGCGCTTTACACATCCAGTCATCCACCCATTCACACACACATTCACACACTGGTGATGGCAGCTACATTGTAGCCACAGCCACCCTGGGGCGCACTAACAGAGGCGAGGCTGCCGGACACTGGCGCCACCGGGCCCTCTGACCACCACCAGGCAACGGGTGAAGTGTCTTGCCCAAGGACACAACGACAGAGACTGTCCGAGCCGGGGCTTGAACCGGCAACCTTCCGATTGCAAGACGAACTGCCAACGATCGCCCGCATCAAGGCTCACCACCTCATGTGATAACACGAGGTGAAGGGTAATCTTCAATTCGTCAAGCGGTTCCCTGCAAAAGCATTTTTGCTTTGCGTGCCCATCGCTGTTACGAAGGATATAAAAATCAGAAACTGACAGGAAAGTGAGCGTGATCGTTTGGAGTGTACCTGTCAGAGTCTACGTTATCCTGTCGATGCTCCATCGAGTAAGTGTCATTTTCTTTTCTTTGCTCCACTGTGGAGGAATCAGTGGCAACAGGAGGGACAACCACAGATCCTGACATCTGCGACCGGACTAGTTCTGTCATCTGATGAAGTAAAACACAGTAAGGCGATCAAAATGTATGACCTCGTCACTCTTAGGCTGGATGTTATGCTTTTTCTCTTCTTCAACAATAAATCAGCTTTTGCTGTACAATTAGGACACAGGCTTTTTCCAGGCAGGGAGGAGGGAACTGATTGCTAACCTCTTTGATGTGTCGGGCAGCATCGGCTGTGTACTGCGCTGCCTCGGCCTGTTGAGTCATCATCTTAGTAGTTGATTCCTGGAGGCCTCCCAAAGTCTTTTTTTGAGATGCTGCCAAGGTTTCCTGCAGTTCTATATGAGCCTGGACAAAACCATATACATACATATACATTACACAGACAGAAAATCAAAGCGCTCATACGTTGGAAATTAAAAGGTTATAAAGCAAACGTTGAATCTATTATCCACAAATACATAAACATTTTGTTGGTTCTTGTGAGCTGATTGTGTGCAGTACCCTGGCCACTCTCTGCCTGTTTTCTTCCAGCTGTAGTTTTGTCTCAAGAGCTTCTCGTTCGGCCTTGATCTTCAGCTCATAGAGCTCACGTTCATGGCGCTGCTGCTTGGCCTGCAGGGTCAAAGTTCACAGAGTAGGTCAATAAAGTGTAACACAGTAAAACAGCAGGTAATATTCTTGTTTTCACCACAGCTGGTGCTGCAACTAATACAACATTTAGAAATAAAAAGAAAACTTAAAGAAAAAGATATTTAAATACTGACCTGTGTTCAAAACATCAAATCATATTTCATGAGCCAGAAAGATTATAGAAACGAAGTAACTTGTAATCCTTTGAAACTTCTGATAGGTAAAGATTAATGCCACAGCTAATATATATCTCCGGCTCTCTTCCACAGCATGTCTTTATCCTGTCTTCCTTCTCTCACCCCAACAACAGCAGATGGCCCCGCCCCTCCCTGAGCCTGGTTCTGCCGGAGGTTTCTTCCTGTTAAAAGGGAGTTTTTCCTTCCCACTGTCGCCAAAGTGCTTGTTCATAGGGGGTCATATGATTGTTGTTTTTTTTCTGTATGTATTATTGTAGGGTCTACCTTACAATTGAAAGCACCTTGAGGCGACTGTTGTTGTGATTTGGTGCTGTATAAATAAATTTGAATTGATCTGAATATATATCATCACATTAGTATTTCATAGGAAACATCTCCTACTTTACCTTGAGCATTTGGGCCAACGATGCACTCTCCTGCTGTGCCATGGACACACCCATTAACCTTTCCACATCCCCCAACTGTCTGAATGACTCCTCAATTGAGTCCAAATAATGGAGTTCTGCTGCCATACGCTGCTGCAGGACACCAGGTGAATACTGTAGTTCACCTGGGAGAAAGCAGAGACGAAGGGAGTTAGACATAAATAAAAATAGATAAAATAAATAAGCAAAAGAACTTTATTTTTACCGGTGGACTTGGTCTCTGCTCTACCACCAGGAGCTAAAGTGCCTGTGTTCTGGTTGGACGCATTTCTCAAAAGCTCATTGGGAGATTCTACTGTTGGAGGAGACCGGGGGATTGGAGAACTAGTAGAGGAAACCAATCTGGACCTGCAATAACAAAGCGATGAAACATCATCAGTATATGGGGTTTGTCAATGTAATAGTTAGCAACATGTTTTAACATTATTTGATACAGAGAACAGAAGGGGAAGTGGGAAAAGCAGGCATGCGATATTTCACAAATTGTGGCAAAATTGACATTATGAAACTGGCATTACATGTACAAGATTGTATAAATATTTAAATAAGAGTTTCAAATATTCACTAGAGCATGTTTTACAGACATGGTTGCCTATTCTGAAGAACAGGAGCCGAATGGCAAAATGATAAAGAGCGAGACAGCCCGGGTCCTGCAAAGGTGAGAAAGTGAGAAAGAAAAAGGCGCTGCTGTGAGGTCAGAGTTATTAATTATGAATCGTTTCTTCAGAAAGAAGGAGCGTCTAAAAAATAATAATACTTTCTAAATCTGTACAAAAAAAAAAAAAAAAAAAAAAAAAAAAAAAAAAGCAGACAGTGGCACTTTTTTTCTTTGATCAAAATCTGCACAATGACATGAAAGCATCCTGTCAAAAGTTAAAATACTACAGAGGGCGACTTCCCTTAAGAACATTTTTAACTGTTTATGTCTTACAGAGTCAAAGAAAAAAAAGAAAAGTGCATTATTAATAATAAAAAGTTTATGATTCTCTCACAAGTTTCTTCCTTTATTGTGGAAGACACACAGACCGTGCAGAATCCCAAGAATCTGCCACCTGGGCTTTGGAGTACCATTAGGGGGCTCAAATATCACTGCTGCACAGTGGGATTAGAAGGAAAACAAGTCTCTTTCCTTCTCTCTGGGAGCAGGCCCAAGCGGTGGTGAAGCTGAATGACCCGATCAACAACCCTGTGGGCCTCCAAAACAAAATAAGCAGTGTTTTCTGTCTTGGGTTGAACTACAGTGCGGTCCTGTTGCTGGGCACTACGCGGCTGCTTAAACCCTCAGGCCCTCAAGAGAACAGCAAACCACAAGACTGCTTAGACTGGCAGCCTCAACTGAGGCTCCTCTAAGTGTAGTTTAGTAATTAGTCATGCTTAAATACATTTACTTTTGGTTAATAAATAACAGTATATGCCAAGTGGAAATTTCAGAGTGGTTGGAACAGCAAGAACCGAGGTTGCCTAGTTCAGAAAATATCCAAATTATTCCTGAGTGCACATTTTTAAGAGAAGTTTAGGTTAGTTTGGAAATACTCTGGGAAGCAAACAGTGTAGCTGGTGTGTGGCTTCCCAGGTTAATGTAAATTTTACTTCATACTTGCCCTGCATCCAGGAAAAAAATAAATAATTAAATGTTTTAATTTATGAAGCCGGACTGCATCCAGAAATAAAGAAATATATTCATGCTGTGATCCTAAATGAAAAATATATATAAATACACCTATAACCTACCACATTCAGACAGCAAATAGATGCGTCACTGTAAGCCAGAAGAACCCCCACGACACAAAAGCAGTGTGGCATTAAAGCTTACTAAAAACCAGGAAGGAAATACCAGAGACAACTGAACGCGAGCGCAACGTAGATTTGTATGAACAGTACACACCATTCATCCTGCTCTCAAACAGTTCTGTACATACTTCAGTTGGATATCTTAGAAATGATCTTAACAGAAAAATCTGCTGATTAACATATCCGGTGACATATTTGCAGCCTTTATAGCACTGAAATAAGCTTACTGTTGGTGAGAATGGCCTGAAGCTTCCCCTAGCGTGTCATTAGAGTGGACACTCTTGGCCTGGGTGTGGGAAGAGTTTTTGTCCGAGCCTCCCTTTCTGGATTCAGACGATAGTGCTTCCGAGGCTGGAGAGCAAGAGCTCCTCTGCTCCTCTACAAGAGTGGTGTCACTCTGATCTGATACTGGTCCTGCAAAGAGACAAAGCTTTGTTCTGTTGCAACTTATGACTCCAAAGACAGTTTAACTGAAATTCAGCTAATAAGCTTAAACGTATTAATTTAAAAAAAGTTTACAACCTGGTCATGTCAGAAAATAATCATTACAAAAATTAAAAAACAAAAAACTCACCTCTTTTTCTGGCAGAGTGCCTGGAGAGGGGCGAGGAAGCAGGTGTTGAACCAGAGGAAAGATGCTGTGAGTGATTGGATGACTGAAAGGATGAATGGTGGGAGTGACTGCAATCTGTGCTTTTTTCATAAGGTGACCTCCTCATCAGTTCTTCAAAGTGATTATTCACACTAACAAAGAGTGCAGAAAGAAATCGTGAGCATTGGACTTCTATCAAGAGCATATCTCCATTCTGAGTTCTGTTAACTCAAAATTTACAGAAATACACTGGTTGAACACCCCCCCCACACACCCCCCCATAACACAATCAGACACAACACCCCACTTCCTCACACATGACAACAGTAATATGTTGTCTTCTACTATAATACATGGAAATATGGATAACATGACTTCAATAATAAGGATTCTATTTATCAAGTCGAAGCTTTGTGAGGACACACGGATGACCAGTTTTAAATCAGTTTCAGGGTCTTTGATACGACACATACAAAAACAAAGCAAGGAAACAAAAGTGATCCTGAAAGTTGGTCTTTACTCTAAAAAGGAGGACAAATGTTTGTATCTGAGAGTGCTGGAGAAACCATCTGTGTGACATGAATGCCACCCAGTGGTGACTTTGAAGACGTCTTCAGTTACCTGGGGGAATTGGAGCTTCTCTTTATTTGCCCACTGGCTTTGCTGCTATGTGACGATACAAAGTCATCTTCATAGACTGCTGCGTCTCCAGGTCCATTTCCAGAGGCCACAGAATGGGCGGAGGGAGAATTCCTCTCCACATTTCTATCACTCACTAAAGAACAAGCTGGAGACAGAACACACACGTCCTTATCTAAACTGACCGCTAGTGTTTTGCATACATTTATATGACCACTATGGTTTTCATATTAAATGCATCATGGGAAGCTATTATATGCATACTCACACGTGAACTCACCTTTAACGTGGCTGTGATGGTTTTTAGTGAAGATGTTGATTACACTCAGAGGGCTTCCTTTGTTCAGCTCTTCCCAAACTGCTTTGTCCCGGTCCTGCTGTGCAAAGGACAAGCTGAGGCCTGAGCATTTCTCTGCTTCCCGCTGGAACTCCATCAGTCGCTGGTAATCCTTTCTTTGACGTGCACAGTAGTCCGCCGCTTCCAGGCGATCTGCTGGTCTAGGTACATAATTATATCTAGAGGGGTGAGGAGGACTTTGCTCATCCTCAGAAAAACTCCCTTCACTCAGAAGAGGACCCTCACTAATAGATCCACCACTCGAATCATGGAGATCTGTCCTGTTCTCCCCCTCGTCCATAATTTGTTTCCTTTCTGATATTTTATTCATTCTTGATTCCTTCTCCAAGCCATTGACTAGCTTCCCCCTTTCTTGTGTGTAACTGTTAAAGATGGGATCGATTACATCAACGGAAGTCTGTTTACCATTCTTCAACTTCTGCTCCCTGAAGGAATGCAGACTGCCTGCTCCTGGAAGAGCTGTGCCATTGTATGAACTATAATTTGTGGTAGTCAAAATCTTCTGGATCCTCAGAGCCATGTTATCTTTTTCTGTGTCACGTGCTGCCGTTCCTGCCCATCCATCGACAAGAACAGAGGGCCTAGGCACTAAAACAGTATCCATATCCATTGATGTTGCATTACCGTAGTTGATGCCTTCCCCAGCAAGCTTCCGTGCCTCACTTTCTATGCGGTTAGAGAGGGATGCAGCTGTGGCCTTGATGGCTTCGATGCGGGACATTTTGGATCGGGACCTGCCGGAAGGGGCTGTGGCTGGTCGCAGGGTTTTCATGCCGTTACTAGCAGCCACTTCTGCCTCTATTCTTAAGAGTTGAGAGAAGAGACGGTCATCGTCCGATCCTTGAGCAGTGCTGCTGGGTCCAGTCAAAGGTCTAGCAGGTGGGTACAAACGTTCTTGATGAGGCAAAGGGGCAACTCCAAGATCAAGATCAACCCTGTGACAAAAAAAAAACCTTTATTTAAAATGTAAGAAGACAAAAGAAGACTAAACATATCTAAGTGCAACACCTATGGTAGGTAAGGTAAGCAAACGGCAAAACTTGCACAGACAGTAGTTATGGTTTCAAAGAGTGCTCCACTTCATGTTTTTAATGCAGGGAAATGCAGCATTCCAAACAATCATCCTGTACTTTGGTGGTAAGAGATGTAAAAAACTGATAGCAGCCTATGAGGCTATTTATTTCCAGTCACTTATCGCAGATGTTCTTTATCGTGCACTATTTTTGTTTGTTCCTGTAATAAAACACTCGTGGGTTGTTGCATGCGATGCTCATAAAACCAAACATCTGGATTATTTTCAAAAGCCAGATGATTTTCTAGTTATCAAACAAAGATCATTTCAAGATGGGTATGAGCATGAAAGTACCTAGTTAATGGAGGTGGTGGATGATCATTCAAAGACCTGTCACTGCTTGATGGGCTCTGGGGTGCCTCTAGTCGTTTGTTCTCTTTGTCCGACTCTCCCGAGGGCTGGTACATCGGTCTCTGTAAAAGAATACATCAACAACACTTATTTTCGTTTTATTTTTCCACTATATAAGTGATCATATCTTTGTTTTTGCAGTTTCCATGTTTGTATAAATGACATTACCATGTTTTTGTGACCATACTTACCAGCTGAGTAGAAGGAATAGCAGGGAGTGTCTGCATGGCCCCTTCGCCCAGCTGGGCCTCCTCCATCAGCAGTTTGTTGTAGGTCTCTTGTAGTCGCTTTTGTACAGGGGCCACGGGAGTCTCAGTGGGGATTGCCACAGTTCTAGCAACCTCTCTTTGCTTCCTGTAGAGCTCCTGCAGTCTCTGGTGTCTCCTCTCCGATTCCTCCCTCATCGCCTTCTTCTCGTCCGCCTGACGCCTTTTTCTCTCTTCTTGTTGCCGGGCAATGTACTGGCGTACTGTATCTGCATCATAGTGCCTTTTCTTGTGCTTTGCGTCAGTTATGTTGGTAGTTTCTGGACGATGTGTAGTGGGGCTGGCACTGCGACAAACTCTCGATGAGCTGTTTGCTGCCGCAGTAGTTCCCCAAGTAGAGACGGGCGTCCTTGTTCGTGACCCTGAGCCCCCTCTCCTACCACTGCTGCTACCCCGGGACCTTTTTCGGGCCCTCTCGTCCTGCTCAGCTGCTTTGCACTCCAGCTGAAGGTCATCCAGTATTCCCTGGATGTCTGCTGACAACAGGTCTGAGCTTAACCCTCCTGGAACCTTGTCCTGAGGGATAGATGTTGGCGTGAGGTGGCTTTGTGATTGTCCCTGAAATCCACTGCACGGCCGCTCTGTGCTGTTTGGACGTGATCGTCGCTTTGATTCTGAGCGTAGATCTGAGCGGTGGCGGGAATCTGGTGAATATTTCCAGAAAAGCAGATATATCAGTAATTCATTCACGATGTAAACAATGACGCACACTAAAACAATGTGTGTTGTTAAATGACTTCAACCAAGAAAGACTCCTGTTTAATAAGTGTAATATCAACTTGACCTTCTATGCCAATAAAATGAAATATTTCATGATAAATATCAATAAAAACAGGTTCATCCCAGCTTGAAAAATGAGAGATCCTCCAACATGTGACTACAGCTGATTAAAAAATTCCTAAGCTGAAGCATCAGACATACGCATAAGCATAATAAATGAGGCTTAGGGGAAGGCATGCTATGGCAACTCTAATCTGGGCCAAATCGAAGATTCCCATGTCGTATATAATCCAGTCTTTTTTTTGTTAACACTCCCCTGCCATCCCCATGGTACATGCTGCATGCACTTGGGTCAGCCTCTGGAAATCAGGTCATGTCTTGTGCATCCAACCAGAAAAGCCAGTCGATTTCTATTCCTTCTGGTCAGTGGTGGCCAGTACAGACACAGCGAGCAAAGACAGAGTGAGGTGTGGCTTTATGTAAGTGTACTGCAAGTGTGCAGCAGAAGCTATGGACTTTATTTAATGATATTCCTTTGGCAGGCTCGGTTTTCTGCATTGCTGCCAGATGTTCCAGACAAATGAAACTATATGTCTTTGAATTTTCTTATAATATTTTCAAACTACTTTATCACAGATAATAGCATCGAGAAATGTCCATGTATTTCAGGAGTTAAAAGGCTTAAAGCGGCATAGTTAACACAGGCAGATTTAAGTCAACTGAAAACAGTAGATTTTTTTTTTTTTTTTTTAAATGAGGGGGTGCGAGAGGGTTAAAAACCTATTTTACACTTCAGTTATTCTACAAGCAACTGAGTAGAGTCACACTGACACGCTGTGGGTGAGTCTTTAATGCTTAATAGACTTCTAATGATCTTTTCTGTCTCTATGCTATTCAATTTAACTTCTTTACCGTTAGGTGAGAGCTTGCTGTTCTCACCTGTTCGGCTCAATAAGTCAGCCGCATGTGGACTGTCCTCCTCTCTGGGCAGCTGAGGAACTGGACCTAGTACCATCTTCACCAGCTTCTGGCCCTCTCGCCATGATGCAGGGCTGATCGCTGCAAAGTAACAAAGTTCACACGTGAGACTGTGTGCTGCTACAACTGAGTATAGTTGCTCTTGGCCTCATGAAACATAAGCATCTATATATCCACCACCAGAATAGACACACAGCTAAGAGAATGAAAGACAAGCAGCAATCTGACTTTCCTTTAGTGGGATTTAAATAATTATTCAATCAAATACTATTACAATAAAAAAATAAATATAAAAAATGTAGGCAGTTGCTCTAAGTCTATTTTTCAAATCACTTAAGTTGCTGTGTGGAAGAGTCGATGCACCAAAGGAACAATGAGTGCAGAATACTGATTTTGCAGTACAACCAAATCCCAAAATGGATATTGTCCTCCTTGGCTTTAGTGACACAGCAGGTACAACACTCTCAGCACAAAAGCAATGTCCCTCTATCTGAAATCTCTAGAGCACCCTCCACCCTGAATTCTCGTGAAGAGCAGTTCCCGGTAATGAAGCTGCACTTCTGCTCACCCAGCAGCTGTTTGTGCAGGGTGAAAGAGCACACTGAACCTGGCCACAGATCTAAGAGGGCTATTTATAGAGTCGTGAAGGAAAGAGAAGAAACCACGAGACCAAAGCGAGCTAGAACACAAGATAAAGATCTTTTACGGCTTTTAGGGTGTTTTTTTTTAACATCGTTTTCATTTTTACCGTGGAAAAAAGAGGAACTACATGAAACAGGATGCCAGTTAGAGTCAAAAAGCTGAAGTTGGTGTCTTAACCTTTATTAAGCTAATTCTGCACCAATAGCTGACAAATCAAAGGGCCATTACCTCAAAGCAAGGTTAGTGGGTTATCCATACCATAATGTAGAACACTTTTAATGAGGATAGATTAAGCTCAAACGGTGACCAATCAGATCTCTTAAAACAAGAAATCACACAAAAACCAAACATGTACACAGGAGTCTATTATAAAGAGAGACATAATGAAGAGCAGACAGACAGGTACGTGACAGCTGAGACAAACTTGTCTGTCCCACCCTTTCAGTTTCGCGCTGACGAAAGAAAACTTCCTTCCAAACCAGTTCTCTGAAAATGTTGCTGCCTTTACATTCTTGATTCATTACAGCAGCTGAGAATAAGATTTTACCATGATAACTGTAAATTAAAAAAACAAAAACAAAGTGGCACATCCTTTGTCACTACAAAAATAATCATTTAGCACTCTTTGAGCAGTAATAGGACACTTTGGTCAGGCAGACCTTAACATTACATTCTAATTATTGAAGATGGATAACAATCAGACACATTAAATGTGTACTTTTGATGGCAACTTGTTGAAGGGGTGAAGCTCTGCTATGATCAGGTTTCACCAGTGTGTGTGGGCACAATTCTACTATGCTGGTGTCTGTACGCTACTAGCTGGCCACAAACTGCATGTCACACATGCTGGACATTTCTTGAGAGGTTTGAGTCTTAACACTGAACCAGCAGCCAGCAATACACTGCCACACACACGCACACGTTAGAGACAACTACAAAGATCAAAAGAACACACTAAATACTAAAGCACAAACACTTGCAGGATGTTTGGGCAGGCTGCTTGCACGTAAACAACACCAATTAAAAAAAACAGTAACATTACTCTGATTGTGTACATGCTAGCCAAAAGTTTAATATTTGAAAGCATCGAAATCACTACTCAACTGAAACTCAAGTGTGCTGGGTAAAGCAACAACAAGAACATCTATGAATACATATACAAGGGAATAAAGGTACATAAGAAACGCTGTATATACTTAAGAGTGCAGACAGGAAATGAGCAAAGCAAAGAAATGAGAAAGTACCACAGAGATGGTTCAACATTTGAGGCTCTTGGTTGGCAGCAAGTTCACTGACCCGTGACAAAATCCTGCCAGACTGTTCCACTTGCTTAGCTTTCCCACTGTCACTAATTAAAAATAGATCAGGGGGTGGGTTTGCCCACACATAAAAGAGGATTATTGTACCTGGTTTTGGATTTAGGTCAGAGGCAGCTCTGTGGACCTTCCTAATGGTTTTGGGAGGCCTCCTCTCTTTGGACCTGTCTGCTCTCTGTTCCCTCTGCTGTTGGTGCCTGTGTCTGGTGCTCTCTGAAGACATAAAACACATACAGAGTATAAGCTATAAAGCCAAACAGACGGGGACAATTCTAATATTTCAACATCTGGGATATTGTAAATCAAAGGCTGTGCATAAATCTAGATTTATGCAGAATCCAAAAACATTTAAATTAACTACTGTTTTCAATAAATCTGTTGTGTTTCAAAGCTCAGATAAAAACATCATGACATGAAGAGTGTTTTGTGTTTACCAGCAAACTGCTTTGACAGGTCTCTGTAAAGTTCTCTGCTGAGGTTATGGAAGTCCTCTTCCTTCCAAACTTTCCCATCAGGAGTCCGGATCTTTGTCTCTGTACTGTTGAAACCTGTGAATAAAATGATGGTTTAAATAAAACACAGCATCATGTTCCCTGCCATACAACTCAAATCTGTCAGAAAGGTTGAACATGATGAACCAATCCTACAGTGGAGATACCTTTGTATATGGGAGCAGGTGGTGCAGCTGCTACTTTGCGTATTTTGGCTGTCGGCTTGTTGCTTGTACCAGCATCATTAGTCTCAACAAATGTGGCTAAAGGCTGTTCCAGATTCCCCATCAGCTTCTCCCTCTCTGCAGCCTCCTCCAGATGTTGTCTCTGCCTTCGAATACGCTCTTTGAGTTTCTCCAGCTTGTTGTCGGGTTGATGTCGTCTTAGGTTTTCCAACCGCTGGGAAGCTGAACCAGGGCTGGTGGATGGCGTGCTGTCCTCTTGTCGGAAAGAGCCTGGGGTGGAAGCAATACATGGGCTTGACTGTTGGCTATCCATGCCAACTTGTGCTTTGGGGCTGCTTTCCTTAGTCCTTATGCTATCCAGGGCTGGCTGGTCATTGAGGTAGCGCACCTCAGTGCTCTCCCGACCTGAGGAGCGTGTGCTGTCTAGGTCCTTGTCAGCCTCCTTGTCTATGGTGTGTTTCTGGTAGACCAGCTGGCTGGGCAGAGAATCTGAGCGGGGAGGAGAGGATGGGTACAAAGACGCTGGCACCAACTTCTGACTGTAGGCCTCTGGCTGAGAGGAAGGATGTGGTGGTGGGGTGGCCTCTCTGGACACAAATCAGATTACATGGGATCAAGAAGAGGATCAAGATTTACTTTTAATTCATTGCTCACCGAGTTCACAGAAGAACATACTTACTGGCGACCATGGGTTATAGAAGGCTGGAAAAATGGACTCTACCAAAATGTTTAATGATGAAAAAGTGAAAACCTTTGACCACACTAAAATAATGATTTGGATATATTCATTTTTAGTAATACATTTTAACACTACCCGCAGTGCACAATGAGATCGTATGTGATGCTTTCTACGTATCATGGACCATTAAGTACATAGCAAAAAAAACCCAAGTCTGATCCATCTCCTTCCACTTCCCATACAATATTGATACCTACCAGTCAGTGTTAATACTTAATGAGTTAATGAATTAATCATTATAGATGTTGAAGGACCAGCATCAGGCTTGACTTAGTCAATGCTTTCCTAACACTGTAAAATAAAATGTAAAAGATATTTACATCCAGTAACTGGATGTAAATAAAGACACTGCTCTGACCTCAGCTCAGTGTTAGAGTAACATCAGACTGCATACTGCTAATTTCTCCTTTTTCTGCTTGCACTGAGAGTACATATGTACACCACACACACACACACACACACACACACACACACACACACACACACACACACACACACACACACACACACACACACAGCATTTCGAGTCAGGCTGACAAAGTGAACATTAACTGAGTTGACGACAGGTTATGTGACCGTAAGTGCAACAGAAGATTCCCAGTAACAGTTACATTGTACATAAACAGAAAAGGTGAGTAGGAAAACATCTTCGTGGGAAGTGTTACCGTAAGTCACCTGACCCCACTCTGCAGTGACGTAGAAAATTATTGCAAACATACAAAGAAAAAGCTGATCGTCCCGCAGTTCAGTCTTTGCTGTTAGCATCTTCTATTCTATGCTGTTTCTCACACTAGTAACATACGAGTAACTTATGCACTGTATAGTAAACGCGCGCGCACACACACACACACACACACAGTGGCACAAAGCATTAACTAGATACCATGTGCATCTCACAATATGTCATAACTCCTCAACCATTTTGAGCTAGAGAGAAAATTCAAATGGTTCCAGAAAGATGAGAATTATGTTATAATTTTATAGCCAAAAGCAGCCAGGCGGCTTTGTAAAGGGTAATCGATGTTTCATGAATGCATTTTAGTTCATTATTCGTACCTGTATGAGGCCAGCGGTTCCCTGAATTCCACGCTGTTGTTTCTTCTGACATTTCTGTCCTGGGTGGTATTTCTCAAGGGGCTACGTGAGCTGCTCTTTTCTGGGCTCTGCTGACTTCGACCTCTGGGCTTTGAAGACCCTCTGATGTCATCAACTTGTCGTCCATCTATCATAGAGAGCAATCTTATTAAAAATCATTACAGAACTCACACGTGACCTTGTATTCAGACTGTAGTATACCAAAATAAAAAAGGAAAACCCAATTAGCCATACTACAATTTACAAAGAACAAGTTTTATATCTTAGAATAACCCACCTCTGTGGTGGGCCCTAGAGGATTTCTTCTTGTTAGAGTCAATGACAGAGTCCAGGATAACTCCTGTTCCTGGAGCTGCTTGTATACGATTTTCTATGTGCCGCAACTACAAAGAGGAAATACCATTGTCAGACTGCGCACATACTGCAAATTCAATTCTGCTTCTACAAAAAAGACAGTGATTTAGGAAGAGCTTACAAAAAGCACAGTTTCAACAGAAAACCATTTCAGTTGTACTTACAGCAACTTTGGACTGAGCCAAACTTTTCCATGCAGCTGTCAGCTCTGTTAAAGTGTAACAGTGAAGATAAAATGTAAATTCCAAAACCCATATCACCCATTTAGGTTACAAAAAAATCAAATTAATTCATATTTCAAAAAAACAAAAACACCAAAATTAAAAAGGAAATTCTTCTACACACCTGTGCCAACATTATGATCAGAAAGGTGCTGAGCAGAACTTTTAAGAGATGCCTCAGTCCTCCTGCTGCTCCTCATCTCTCCCACTCACCTGCAGTTAAACAAATTACCAAATATATTACTGTAAGTGAGATCCACACAAAAACCAAACCAAAAATGTTAACTGAAACCAAAACAAGGAACAAAGTACTAAAAACAACACTGAAACAACTCAGTGACAGACAAATAATGATTTAAAAACATGAAGCACTACAGTTCGTACCCAACATATTAACAAGTTAAAATGCAAAGTAGTTATGGCTCGGCAGAGGTATGCAATTTGTCACACAGCAACAGCATAACTCTGCTACTCTGCCATTTAAAACTGGTTCTACAGCCTCACATTCTTAAAATGTAAGCACAACTCAGATATGTGATGTTTACTCAAAACACCTGTAATGCTAGTCACATGTCTGCTTTAATGGTAGGCACTGCATATATCAAGTCTGTTAGCCGTTTTATCCTGAGTAGGAAAAAGTCTTCCTCTACAGCATTAATGGTTGCCAATGTATTCAGATAATTACAGCACAGATCTGTGAGAGTCAAGTCTAGTCAGTGAGACACTTAAGGGTGTTTTGCACTAACATTTAACACTTGTTGAGTCATGAGGAATTCTTGAGAAGTCATGCCTTTGCCTCATAACAATCACGTGACACAGCCCTGGGGCGAGATAGGAAAAAAGAAGAAGAAGAAAACTAAATCCACTCTTCTTCAGTGGCCCTCCCTGTTCTGTTATCAGAGCCATAAACAAATTACTGATATGATACACTCGACTCTATTAAAAGACTGTTTTCTACCACAGACCGCTGTATTTGCTGTTGTGCGAATCCAAAACGCCACACAAAGAGCAGCTAAACTCTGAAACATTAAACTTTTTGTAAAGTTAGTAAATTCAGAAGGAAATGTCGTTTTGCTGGGCTGTCACATTCACTACGGAAATATGCTGACGTTGGCTGAGTTTAGAAAAACTGCACACCCCAGCATTTGTGAAACACTTTTTCTTTTACAAGTTCAACCCAAATAACAGGGGCATTACAACCAAAGTGAACTTATTCTGCCGATTACCTTAAATGTAAAACCCAGAGAGTTTAAAATATTACTGTATACCGGAATGATCCTGTATTCCTGTATAAGGGAACACACTGCTTTTAGACATTTGGGACTTCTAAAGTTTGAAAACGATAATATATTGAGACCCCAAACTTCCAACAGAGAAATCAAACTCTTTAGCAACATATCAACGGAGTAAAGGAGGATACTCTGTGAGAATTTAATGACAAAAACACTTTCACCGATAGACTGGAGGTGTTTCCACCACTAAAGCCGTGTAAAATCCAAGATGGCACATAACTTCTTCTCGTTAACCGATTGACGCGGCTTTCAGCAGGAGCGGCTCGGTGCTGCCGCACACGGGAAGAAACTGTATTACAAAAACACTAACACCGACTTGACTGCTGCAATGCAGCTTCACACCACACGTGTCACTAGTGTGCAAAAGGTTACTTAACAGCACCTCAGTCGTTCAGCAAGGAGGAAATAATTGGCCATCTTCGACTTTACATGAGCTGTATTGACTTAAGCGTAAATCATCAGGACTCGATCTTAGTTGTGTTTTTGGTTTCTTTAGAGCCACCTGGAGTTGCATTTATGCCGCCGAATACGGCGCCGATAAGTTTACCTTACCTTCAAATAAAAATATCATCTAGTTGTAAAACGCTGAGTGCCCAAAATAGACGAATTCAGACTGAGCGCATCCGGAGATATCCAAACGCTATCTGTAGTCAGTATTAACAGCACCCATATTATTATCGATTCTGTTAAACAATAACTATGCGAAACAGGAAGTGATAGTAATCTTAAAAACCTTTAAACTGTTCTGTAAAAGAATATAGCTAACAGTATCCAGGAATTATTCGCTCAAGCAACGGGGCAACAAAACTAATCGTATATCTCGTATTGGGTGTTAACTTAGAACCCAGGGTATTACGGATTTTTCATAATTATTGTTTTTAATAATAACTATGTTAAGTTGTCCAATATACTCTGCGTGCGCTCAAAAATCACGTTTGTAACTCCATCTGACTTAAAGATGAGGTACCGCGTAATGTCTTCGGTCCAGTGAATAGTCGGAGCCCCAACTCGAAAGAGTGAATAATAACGCTAGCTAACTAGAAAATCATGATTGTACTTGGCTATTCCAGTTTTAGGAGAGTAATGATATGTACCTTCAGTGAAACGATCCGGTGCGTCTAGATGTCCGCATTTATGTCGATATCCTCATGATAAGAAAATCCAAAGTTCTCCGGGTGACTTCTTCAGTTTCGTTCAGCTGTATGTTTGCTAACGTTAGCATCAGCTAACGATGTGGAAAACCAGTGTCAGTTAGTTAACCAGTGTCACTAAGCCAGCAACTTTTTTTCTACATTCACCCATCGCCTCAGAGTTAGTCCAGAGAACAACGTCTCCCGTGTTTCGCTGTGAGATTCCTTCAAAGAAATGTCGCCACCCGCCTCCGAGGTCGCCTTTCCCGGGTTACTATGATGATGTTTCTCAACAGTGAAACTGGAGTATCCAGGACGTGTAGGTAACTGAGACACCGAAATCTCGCGAGAATTCAAACACGAGAAACACCGGTAAAAGCCCACCTCCGCTCCCATGGCAGCAGTAATAATAATAATTATAATAATAATGATTAGAAACATACCTGATATACTTGAAGTGTCTGAAACTTAATTTAATGAACCAGTTTGATTATATTAAATCATAAAGTCTAAAAAGCAGCTGTACAAAAAACCCAGATTATTTCACAGAATAACGAAGAAAAACTAAAATCTGAAATGTATTTTCTAAAAATACTTAAAAAAATGAAATAAAAACACATCTGAGAATCGAAGGGCATTAAAACCAGAAAAGACTTCTTAACTCAAGTTATTTTTGCCTATTTGAAGCTGGACGACACTGCGTCAAGAGTTCAATAACTTCACCAACATATCAAAGAAAATATTTTTTTTTACTTGTTCCAGAATTATGTGGTCAAAATGAGCAGCTGGAGAGAATGGAGACAGACTGTGGGAGGCAGCTGAGGCTAAATGTGTGTGTACAGATCAGACAGACTGCACACACAATAAAAGGCCCAGCGACTGTTTCAGATACACAGCTCTACATGACGTATCCTAAGGTGTACTCAAAATGGTAAGATGTGTACCTAATAATTTAATCACAGTCAAAGCATGCTGGCAACACATTTCGAGGGTATATCTGTGTATTTTCTTTATTTCTGCTTTTAATGTGTACATTACATCAACACGCCAAATAAAGTTTTTATTTATTTATTTATTCAGATTAAATTTAAAATAGCTATTTGTTGAAACGCAGTAAAATATTGTGCATTACTGTAGCAGGATGGGCAGAAATCTTTACAGTGAAGTCGGGTAAACCACTTTTTACTCATTGCCAGACAAAATAAGAGAAAAAGTCTTTGAAAGTTTTTGTAATTTGTAACAAATTTCCCACGCGTGGGACCAATAAAGGTTATCTTATCTTATCTTATCTTATCTTATCTTATCTTATATCGGATTACACCCTGCGAAACTAACCTGAAGCACTCAGTTTTATTGTGTTGATTCGCCTGTTTGCACAAGTGTGACAATAGATGTATTGAAAAGACCAGGTACTCCCTGAGGCTTCAATCTTGGCATATAGGCTACACCCATGAATATTTCAAAGCTTCCTGAACAGCTAGTCAAGCCGCACAGCACAGCAAGAAGGATAACGCTCAACATATGTGCGATTACTGCCCCCTCGCGGCTCGATTGTGTATTACACACAGATATAAACTGCTGGTTGCATGGCGTCACCGTGAATGCTCCACTTATTCAAGAAGTTACCTCAGCCCACTTACCTTACGTTCAGCTCATTTAATTCACTTTCCCCCCTTTCCCCCCCTCGATTGATTTTTATTGTAGGCCACTCAGACTTGGCGATTGGTCTCTATGACAACAAATGAAGTGCGCAGAGAAAACTGGACAGAATAGTTTGATGATCTGTTCCCGGTGTTAACAGGTGAGTCATAAATATAAAAAACTGTGCAGCAGAGATTGCCATGAAGGTAGAGATTCAGGCTTCCAGGTTATGGCTGCTCGTTAGACAAAACAGAAAGCAACAAGTAAGCAGCCGTGCTTAATAACAGATTACGAGTACATTTTCTTATTGAAGTAAACAAATTGTCTAAAGGCTTTAATTAACATGTGGAATATTTAGTATTTTCAGTAAAGATTTGCAGCTGGCAGCTGCTCCATTTCCCCGGATACCCTCTCGGCAAATAACCTGACACGGTCTCTCTCTCTTTCTCTCTTTCTCCCTCTCTCTCTCCGGGCAGGCAGGATAGTACGTCGGACGTGGTCGTGTCTGCTGCTACATTTTCATTTTGTCTTGAAAGGTGAACGAAATGGAAAGGAGTTGTTTCTTTGTAGGTAAGGAATCCGGCGTTTTCCTCGTCAAACAGGTGTTAGGTGAGGGGGGGGGAAGCAGTTTCGCGACTGCATTCAGCTTGTAGCCTAAACCTTTTGTTGGCAGATGTTATGTTTGTGAAAACCAAAAAGAAAGGGTGCAGAAATCCCAAATGAGGAATATCTTATCAGTATTCACTGATGCTGATTAATAGCAGACAAATCGTGGATTGTGAAGGTGTTATGTGATGTGACTTGAAAGTAGAATTAATTTGCTGATTGGATCTCGGCTAATTAAAGTATATACTACAATTCAACATAAATTAACTTTTAAAAATATTTTTGTGTTATATATTACATGAACGTGATATGCTGTATGTCTTTTTCTTTTCTATATTTCTTTTTTGGCAGGAAGCTGTTTTTCAAGTCCACTCCCTTTGCCATGTTTGCATACATATCATTCAACAACATTATCCAATTAGCAGCGTGCTAAGACCATTACAGCGCCCCAATCACTCTTCACTGTGGCTTTTACCAGTGTAACAGATTGACAGGACAGTGGAGTGAGTCATTAGAGTCACAGGGATGCAACAAGATTCAATTCAGAGTGCCAGAGTAGTTGTCAGTATTAGGACCATGTGGAAGCAGGCTTTAGCCAGGTCCTGCTAATAATTTAGTGGACCTATACCAGATAATGATAAAAAAAAAAATTCTAGGAAAGAGACTCTCTCTCGCTCAGTCTCAGAGGCTGTGGGAAAACAGCCATCATTACCTCAAGGAGGAGGAATTAATTAAAGTAGAGAAAATCGAGAACACATTTGCTGCAGTGAACAGGAAGAAAGTGTGTCTGGCATGTTGTTCCTGAGGTTTTACCTTCTAACATGTAATTTACTTTCCTCAATCACTCCTTTCGCTGCCATACGTTTCTTTGACTTGAGACTTTGGGGATGTAAGTTTGTCATCATCGTCTTGAAAGAAGAACCCGTGTTGAGACCTGTTGCAGTACAGTCAGATAAACTAATCCCATCAGTCTGTTTTCTAATGTAACTGGAGTTTCACAGTGGAGGAAGAGGCAACCTGAATAATCAGTGTATGCATTTTAAATGACAAGCTGCTAACACTGTGCCATCTTCTTCACTTGAAAGATGTCTTTGTCGTGAGCCAGTGCCAGTTATTTCTCCCATTGCTGCCCAGTACTTCAGCAGGCAAGGTCATAACCTTTAATTAGAACTGATCAAATTATTTTATTCAGACAAGCCATTGCTTAAATCAATTCTCTCAACTGTCTTCCTAAATTCTTTCATCATGACACTTGTCAATTTCCTTTAACTGGACTACGTTAAATCTTTCTTGTCAACAGCTCTGATTGTCCTGATTGAATAACACCGCTCTACTAGGGGGTGTAAATTGGTTTTCTTGGTGTATAAATTAGTGCCTGTGATCAGCACCAAACTGAACCTAATGAAACCTCTTGAACCCATTTTGCAAGACGAGCTGTGTGTGTATTGTACCACCTGCTTCACATTTCCTGTGATTCATCTTAAGTATTTTTTTTATGTTATTATTTTAAAGAACAGCGTAACCAGAGAAAGGTTGCTGTTAATTCTGTCCTCGTAGGCGGGTCTCTAACCGTAATGAATTTTTAATCTCTAGACTAGGATTTTACCTCTTTAAATACAGCGAAATGAAAACGAATGGCAAATACATACGCAAGTGAAGAATGTCTCTGATCAAGTGTACTGAACAAAAAAGAACAAGACTCTTAGTCGGCTATAAAAGTCTGAGCAAGGAATGATTGGTTGGAATTAAATCTAAGATACTGCCTGATAACACATCAGTTCACCTTGGACAAAAGAACAGCTCGAAACAGGAAAAATAAAACTATGATTTGAGGCTTCAGACTGTCCCTGGTCCAGAGGCTGGCGACTCAAAATTGGTTCGTTTTTTCAGACACTGCTCGCTTTGTGTTCATACTTTGAACCACTCGTGCACCGTCTTTGGGTCCTGTTTGTAGTACATGCACTAATGTGGTTCTTCACTCTGATAAACCGACGTGGCAGAGCACTAACATAAAGCCGATGTACTTTTCATTCAGATATGCCCAAATGGGACCAGTTTCCAGTAGTGAGTCCCATTTTCTCCAGCAGAGAGAAATAAGTGTTTCTGGCAATAAATCCATGAACTGTATTGATTTAATTTCATCCCAATGTTCAGAGTGTTGCAGCTTGGTTATGAATCCGAGGGACGCAGATTTTTCCACGTTTAGTTTATATTTTTGTTTAGAATGGCTGCATATCTTCTTCTTGTGGATACATTTTGCAGAGGCTAAATGTCAGCAGTGTTAGTGCCATGTGCTCTTTGTGGACAATTGTGCGCACAGCGATATTGTGCAGCAGACTGTTCCTAATAAAAGGGCAGATTATGGGATGCAAACCTTTAAAATGAGTAAATTCCATTAAAGCTTTTTATCTAGTGTGCAACTGTAAACCAGCGACACTGCAGATTCATACCAAAAGCAGCGACTTCTTTCGCTCCTTACGCTTCCTGCTGCAAGCTGTAAAATATGATTTACCTGTAACGGTGAGGCGCTATGTTTATAGCTTTCAGTGATTTTATAAGGCCTGGGGCTCTGGGGTTTCTCACGGTGGTCCCTCACAGACATAGATGACAAAGAAGTGTAATCTTTCTTGACCTCTCTGCATCGAAACATCATGAAAGATGGATATTTCCTCTTGTGATCGTTTGTTGCTTCATTAATTCATAAATACATTATTAAATAAAGTTGGCAGGTTTTTTAGATTCTAATATTCCAGCCTTTGCTCTGCTCCCTGAAGCCTCTGAACCTTCCAGTGATTAGAGCACAAGTGTGAAGTGTTCCTATTAGTGATCATTACTGATCTAAAGGGTCACTATTGCATAATGGTCTTTGCTAGAAGGTCATGATAGCAATAGGATCCCTCTGAGAAGCATCTTTTCATCTTCTAATGGCTCTGTGCTGTGGAATATGTGGCTTCAGTAAAAGACATAAAACATGATCTAAAAGAATATTATTTACTTTTAGAGTCTGTGTGCATATCAAGAGTCTAATCTAAAGAATAATAGTGAAACTGATCCACAAATACAGTTACCCTGGGTGCTGTCAAATGTCCCTGACTCTGGTTTCCCACAATTTGATCTATTCTAACAGAGGTCATTCGGTGTTTATGGCCCAATACTTACAGAATGAAAACATGAAACTTTAATGAACCCTGCAGGAAAACCGGGCCGTGACTATTGCAGAATAACACATCATATTGGTAGAATGAAGCAAAGAAACGTGGAATAAAAATACAATTAAACTCAATGGATGCATGAAATAAATGGCAAGTAGAGCACCGTGCAGACTCGGAGTAGTAAATATTAAATGGAGGCATCTGAATGGAAAGTGTGCAAGCTGCATGCTGAATGACAAACATAACGGCGCAGACAGCACATGAAACAAAAGGGAATACGTGCAGGACTTGGTCAACACCAGAGCAAAAAAGACCAGAAAGGACCAGAAGGTAATGGATTTTATTTCCAATAAGTCCACAGAAGGCGCTGCATGACAAAAACAAAAAAGAAAAACCCATCATTACATACCTTTCATTTTTTTCCCAAATACAGAGGAGCTGAATTAATGATGCAGAGACAACAATAGAGGCAGAGGGACATTTCTGTGGGTGTGAGTTGAGTTGGCAAAGCACAGTGGAAAAAGTTTATCTCGTTTACATATTATCTGGCCGCCTCTGTTATTGTGGCCTCAGCTGGAAACTGTGCATTAGTTTCATAAGTTTTAAAGGCGGACAATATTCTGCCTGTCACACTTAACGTTTGCGTGTTTTGCTGCTTCTAAGGGCTCACTAACTGTACCACAGCGTGTTACCGAAAGCTGTAAATCTAATATGTAAATGTTGGCACTGCCAAATGCACTCAGTATAATTTAGTGCAATAATATGCAGTAACTGTATTTCAGATAGAGCAGCTGTTCAAAGTCAGGGGCTAGCTGAGACTGAGGAAATTAGACTTCTGACGCAGTACTTTCACAGTGTGCACTTTTCTCCGGCTCATACAGCATTTAAGTGTCAGAATTTGTCCGTCTCTGCAAATTTCAGCTGGTTTTTGTTCTTCTTGTGTAAATCCAATAAAATGTTTTGTTTGCACGTGAAATATTATTGCCAACTGGGGCCACTGCTGGTGGCTTTTATCTCATTGTGGAGTTTTCCTCAGGCGTTGTAGTTTTATTTAATCTCATTCCCCTTTTGTACTCTCAATGCTTCCCTTAAGCTTTCTCAACACTGACGCTGAATATCCTGAACCTCAACTACCAACAAGATGGTTATTTTCAGCTGGCTGAAGTGTTGCCACTGATTTTTCCCTCAAACATACTGCCCATTAGTTTCGGATGACATAACGCTTCCTGAAGCATGTTTGGTTTGGCCGCTTACCAGGCTGACACTCCGGCTGGGTGGAAGGATATGGTGAAATATGAGGTGCAATGAGGCAGTTGTGTCGGCTAATGGGGGCAGCAGGTGTGAGAAGGCTTCTCGCCTGCCTCAGCCTCTCCTTCACTCCTCATTATGAACCTGGAAACACCTGGCTTTCCAGCAAAGACCGTAAAAACAGTTTGGCCCCTGTAACTATTTCATTCAGTTTTAGTGAAAACTAACTTTTTTTTTTTCTTTTTTTTTAATCTGACGCTAAGCGACCGAGAAGTCATCAAAGGCTGTGAACAACACATTAGCTGTTCATGAAAAAATTCTGATTATGGGAGTGAAAGCCGAGAGAGTACAGCCAGTCGACGACCACCTTTTATAAGCTAATCTGAAGAGTTATATGAGCACACAATCAACTTTCCTCGCTGTAAGGTTTTGATAATTGTGAGGGGGAGCCACAGTGCAGTGGAGCCTTGATGTTTAAGTATGAATTGCAGTGTAGGTGTTTTCTAAAGCGTTGTGGTCAGTGCCTGTCTTTGGGTTGGTGGCATTTTTCTGTAATAATGGTTACATTACCGAGCTGGCTTACATAAATGTTTCTTAGAAGTCCAGCCTGTTTTTTGTTTTTTCCCCTGATGATATAAAAGCAGGGAAAATTTGATGGATGGAAACAAATGACTCCCTCTTAATTTTATTTCTGTCATTAATCTTCATTCTGACTTTTTATGACAGCTTTAAATGGCAGGGTGACATTTTAGGAGCCATTTGGCTCTACCTCGAGCAGCCGATTAGCTTAGATTAACATAAAACTGGATTCAAGCAGCTAAGCTAACTATCCAAACATCACAAAGCCTCTTCCTATGAATATCTGTAAGCAACAATGGGAAACATTAATTAATAATCAATTAATTAATCAAAGTGGAATAACTTGTGTACCTTAGAAAGCCCAGGGTAGCCATTTCCCCCTGGTGGGCTGTGAAGGTACTGCAGACAGGCCTCAGTAATAACAGAAATTCAGTTTAAATTCATTACTGTGCAGCTACATATTAATGCATTTATTCATATAAAAAAATCAGTTCAAACTAGTAATAGGAGGTGGTTAATTTGTGATTACTGCTCTTGTTTTAAAGTTTGTGTCGTAGTGACACGTGGGTCACATTTCCTGTATCACTTTACATGAGCAGTATTAACAACAAACAGCCAACAGCCTGTGTTGTTGATGTTTGGGGTTTTTTTTTTAACAAGCATTTAGATTTTTTTATTCTCTTTTTTTGATTAGAGTAAACATTTCAGATCGTGTGGCCCCCGTGGGATTTTTATTTATTTATTTTTTACGTGGGATCTACTCCGAGTCTTCAGAATTCCTGAATTTGTGAATGACTGCTGTGCAGATACTTGGAAGTTTACAGCCTAATAAGACACTGATGGGTATTGATTAAACGTATATCAATATCAAAATATACCTTTAAAATATATCACAGGTGTCGAACTCCAGGCCTCGAGGCCCGGTGTCCTGCAGGTTTTAGATGTGTCCTTGATCCAACACAGCTGATTCAAACGGCTAAATGACCTCCTCAACATCTCTCGAAGTTCTCCAGAGGCCTGGGAATGACCTGATCATTTGATTCAGGTGTGTTGACCCAGGGTGAGCTCTAAAACCTGCAGGACAACGGCCTCGAGGCCTGGAGTTCGACACCCCTGAAATAGATGCAACGTGGTATCAGCCTGTTCATGTAACTCTTCACAGACTTATTTTTCCAGTTTTTGTACAATACATTTAAATCCAACTCAAACTATTTTAGAGGAGTGCAAAGGCACTAAGGGGATTATTTAGGGTGTCCTACTCATATCTGTATTTTTTTTTATTGATGTTTTAAAATCTCATTGTATCTGTATTGTATCTTGTAAAAGCAGATGGTTGGCGCCCATAAAAAAGTCACTTTAGAACTGGATAACCTGTAGCTCAAAAACCAGATAGACAAATATGGTGTAAATGGCCTTTCCCTCACGGAGCAGTAGATAGGCACTCACTGTTTGCTGATGAGGCCTGGATTGACTTAAAGTAGCTTTGTGCTTTGGAAATGTAAAGTCAATGTTTATTGTCATATATTTCTTGCCATCATCAATTTCTGTGTGAAATTATAGCTCTCGCCCTTTGGGAGCTGCTATTTTGCACTCTAGTATAAAGTATATTTATCTTTTATAAAAAAACTTTTTTGATGTCTTGTAAGTGTTTTTAGATTTTATTTTATTATGAGCGACCACAAAAACAGTGCCTTTCTGAGTGCAAGTTTTTGTTTTGTTGCATCTTCTTATTAATGTTGCTGTGAAACGTCATCGAGTATCATGCTCAGTTCTAATTGTCTCAGTGTGAGCATCTGCATAAATTACCTTGCTGTGTGGGCAATCCTGTTCAGCCAGTTTGAAAACATAATTTGCTAAATGGATTCTGTAACCAGCAGATCAATGACAGTTCTCCTGCCATATCTAAGGCCTCCCTACCAGGAACTACACAATGGGCAATAGTACGCATAAGCAACTTCATATATTTGTGTATATACATCATGTAATTTTGCTAAGATGGGATGACTTTGCACTAACTGCTTTCTTTCTGTTTTTTTTTTCTTTCTGTGTCAAAGGCTCAGTTTATATTTATTAAGCACTTTGTTCCCATCAGTTTCACCGTTTCAGAGCTCCAGCTTTGTTATTATACATCATTAACTCCACAAGGAGCAGAAAATTGAAGATGTTAGATGTTACAAGCACCATGAGTCAGAAACTATAAAAAAATGCCTGACTGTGTGCTTTAAAAAGAAAAGCTGTTAATGTGTGCTAAAGGCATTGATTGATAATTGATAGGTCTTGCCAATCAATAAAGACCTGCAGGGATTTGATTCTGAAACAGCACTTCCTTTCTGTTGTGTGTTTTTACGGAGAGACTGAGAGAGGAGGATGAGCAGCAGCATTGTGGTTTAAAGATGCTCTGGCACGTGACAGTTAGTGTAAGAATTGAACATTGTTACCGATTCTACGTAGTTATAACTGTAACGTGACATTTGACGTGACATGTCATCAGCTCTTCTTTTGATTGTGTTGCCAGATCAAAGCACTTTTGATCATCGGGAGTCGTTGCTTTTTGCGTTGCAATAAGTTGCACTAGGTTTCATCCTGTTCAACAAATAGTCTCGGTTCAGATCCACCGCTCTGTTGAAGCCCAAGTTTTCCACAGAAGAGTTCAAGTGCCTCTTCAGTTTGCGTGGCAACATTAACAAACTCCCTGCCACAGATTGCTTGGGCACCCCTGGTCTGGCTGAAGCCAGAACACACAGAGCAGACTGTTCAACCAAAATGTGGGTCACATCTGCTTTTTTCCTTGGTCCACATTTGACCTCAGCAGACAGTGTTGACTTGTGGTCTGCTGCCACACCAAAATGCAGTGCTGTGCAAAAGTCTTGACTCACCTGGAAAGTATCTGATGGCAGTGGGTTTTTTTTTTAGCATGACAGTGATCCCAAACACACTGTCAATGCAGTAACAGCAAACCTGAATAGGAAAACACACAATGGAACACTATGAGGCATGGATTGGCCTCCCCAGAGCACGTGGATCTCAACATTACTGAAGCAGTATGGGATCATTTTTAAAAGGTAGCCAATGTTCAAAGAGCTTTGAATGTCCTTCAGGAAGCCTGGAGAACTGTTGCTGAAGACAAGGAAGCTGCTTTCATAGAGTTCATGCAATGCTGAAGAAGAAAGGTGGTCATACCAAACACTGACTTTCAGGCTCCGTAGAATATTTTAAACTCTCTTTATTATTTTCCTTATTTACTGTATTTCCATGTATGTTTGCACATTAATATAAATCGCTGCTCCTTGTCACAAGTTTCCAAGCAAAATGTAAAGAAAAGAGAGGAGACTTAACACTTTTGCACAGTATAATATGAGCCATGTCAGGTGACATGAAATTGATGCTCCTCCCCCCCCACACACACAATTTCTGTTATTATAATAATAATAATAATAATGGATTGCATTTATATAGCGCTTTTCGGGACCCCTCAAAGCGCTTTACAATTCCACTATTCATTCACTCTCACATTCACACACTGGTGGAGGCAGCTGCAGTTGTAGCCACAGCTGCCCTGGGGCAGACTGACAGAAGCCAGGCTGCCATATCGCGCCATCGGCCCCTCTGGCCAACACCAGTAGGCGGTAGGTGAAGTGTCTTGCCCAAGGACACAATGACCGAGACTGTCTGAGCCGGGGCTCGAACCGGCAACCTTCCGATTACAAGACGAACACCCAACTCTTGAGCCACGATCGCCCCAATATTTAATGGTTTTACTCTGAAAAACATCCCTAAACAATTTTTTAGCATATAGAAGTTGCCTCTCTGTTAGAAAGTGCCCCCAAAATGAAGAAAATCTATCTATCATTATAATATATAATGTTTGGGTAACACATGGTCCCAAAGACTCCACACCTGGATTCCCTTGGAGAAGAAAGATGTAAACCAAGTTTTTCTTTTAATGATTCATTCACTTTGGTTGATTAATTTAATATTTACCAATTTTGGGACAGCAAATAGAGTTGTAAACATCAGTACTTTATTTCCTTTTAAAGTTGATTAATATATAAGCTAAAAGTGGAATAATGACAAACAATATCTGACAAATTTCCTCCAAAGGGAAACATCTGGCTCTTACTAAAATTTCCCAAAGGGGACACAAACGGGAGCAGTAAAGTGGGATTTAAAATAAAATAAAATTAGCTAAAAGACGGTAAGAGAGAGAGTATATTGTTAGACTTTGTAACAGTGCAGCTAAACAGCATTTGTACAAACACAAACAGCAGCTGACCCACTTCCATTATCTCTTGCTGAGTGGAGACAGTCATCCTTGCCTCAGGAAAAGATAAAAGTTCAATGCTTAATTTGTTGTATGTTTTGACACATTTCACTTCATGTAACTATATTTTCATTCAGTTTGTGACAACTTTTCATATGTGGAGGCGTTAGTGGGGACCTCTTAAGGAGGTGTAGATTCGTAGCGGAAGTCGTCATCAAATCAAGCCGGCCTAGCAATGTTCAGGTGTTGACCTCAGCCTAATGAATGAGTAAGAATACTGAGGCAGGCTGAACGCAGCATAGTTCCTCTTCCCTCTTATCAGCTACACTATGCTCGTTTTACTGAGCAGCAGCTTCACCACACACAGTTATTTAGAAGCTTTCCTCTCAGAGGGGCTGTAAAACCAGCGATCGATCATTTGCCAAACTGAGATGGTGAGAGCTCCAGCGTGAGCTGCAGTAACGTAGAGGCTGCGTGATGTACAAGTGAGATGTGCAGCATGACAGGAGAGGACGGGTTGATAAAAATTCTCTCCCTCTCAGTTTTTTTTCTTCTTAATTGCACAATTAAACACAGCCCTGGCAGCATTATATTACCATTTGTTTTGAAGTCTGTATTATTACAGCTTATCTAATTGGTTCTGACACTTGGAGGATTGCTGATATTTTAAGTCAGCTAAGGACACTGAGAGCTATTGGGACACTGGCAAATTACCTCAGGAGGTTAGCTGAACAAATGGATAGTTATACAGTAGCCGGATGTCTTCAGGCTTTTTTTACTTGTATTGCCACCCACCCAAACAGCGAGTGTCTGTGTTTCCGGTGGATAGAAGGTAGATGCACAAAGTCTGTTTCAAGAGCATAAACAAAGCCTCCCTTTGTGTCTTTGTTTTACAAAAAATGTTCATATTGTGTGATAGATTCAGCTTTAATAATACAGTTTTATTCAGAACACATTATACTGTTTATGATCTAGCTGTGGATGAATATTGGAAATAGAAGACGTTAACAGTACGAGAATACTGAGTAGCCAAACGATAGACTACTGATACTGGAAAGAGCTCCCAAACCTCAGCTTACAGGTTTCCTATCTACATTCAAGTCGTGTCCTCATATATCACGAGAAGCCTAATAAGGATAGATATTCAAAAATGAAACTTTTTAATCACATTTGTATTTGCTTTCATCTGTAATCAGTGTTTCCACTGCCATTTCAGCTGAATATGAGACCCAGACAAAGTATCTGTTTGATGGTGTCTTTGATATCAGTGATGACTGTGTTCATTTTCTACGTCTCTAACATCTCCTTTCCTGCATACCTTCTCCTCTCTGTTGCAGCACTATGCTGAGATCCAGAGGCGCTTCCCCACCATGCTGGAAATGGGCTCCTGTTCGGTTAGCTCTCAGTCTCTGACAGGGAACCACAATGCTAGAAGCCCAGGAGGGCCTGACTATCCAGTGGGTGGTTTGGCTGTGGGGGCAATGTGTGGTAGCAGCACCCCCCGGCACCACATCATCCGCCCATCCCCAGCGGACTGCGAGAGCTGGCAGAAGCATCGCGCAGGACTGGGTGGAGGGTCAAAGCTGTATCCTGAATCGCACTCCCTCCTGGAGCCCGAAAGCCTCTCAACCAGCTATGACACCCTCCACCTCTCACACGTGTCTGGCCACGCTCCTCCTTTACACCCAAACCGCCTCGGTCTCACCCTTGATGTGGTTTCCACTTTTGATGTTGGAGTCGGGATGCTTGGGGTGGATGGAGATATGGCAGTCAGTCCTAATGTGATCAAGAGACGTCGGGGTGGACTGATTGAGCAGAGAGACATTGTTAAAGCCCACCAAGCTCATAAGATTCAGAGCACACCTCAGGCGCGACGCAAGGAGTGGGAGTAAGTATAAGGCTGATGATACACACTCTTAGATCCCTTTATCTTACCTGCTAAATTACCATGAAGTTGAACTTAAAATCCAAATTTTAAGGTTTATTTTCTCCCAATACTGTTCTTCAGCAATCCAGTGCTCTAAAATCCAGAACTCACATCTGCCTGCAGTTCCTATAAAAGACCAGAACCCTTTTTAAAAACACCATTAAAAATAGCTACACACATGTTTTGATATGTTATAGTACCATTACTATGTTGTGGTGTTCCAGCTGGTTTACTTACCTTTGTTGGGACAAAATCCAATCTCCAGAAGATTAGTGGCTAGGTTTCAAAAGTCAGAGAATCTATAAAGCAGAAACAGATTTAGTGTACTGTAAATTGCAGTTTCTCTTCTTTGTTTTGTAGACATGCCTCTGTGGCACACCAGGTGTCTATTTATCATTCTGTAAACAGACATGTCAGTCCTCCGGGGACCAAATTTTATTTTGACAGAGCGGACAAATCTGCTGCAATACTAGTAAAACCAATTCAGTGTTCAGCTTTGTCGGGGCCGCTATTTATTTTTGTTTGTCATTAGAAACAGTATTCAGCTCAGGTCAGGAGTGTGAAACCACATCTCCTATTTAAATGTATAAAACAAATATACAGTAAATGTTACAGAGCCAGTAGCCTGAGGATTACAGCTCACATCAGTCTCAGCAAAAGTATATTCACAACTAGTGACTCTGTCATGTTTTTCTCTAAAGGGAAGAACTTTTTTTCCCCCATTAATAGCATCAAACACACACTTGCAAATCAGTCAAGAAATATTTTAGAAAAAAATACTGTTGCACTTATACGAGAGTTTCATGTTTTTATACAGACAACAGTCACATAGCTTAATATTAGGACTGGAAACCAATCTGCATAAAGCAACGAAATTCACTTAGTGCCACATTTACAGCTCGATTGTTCTCCATTGTGGTCACAGACATGGACAGCTGGAGATGGTCGAGTTCCTGTTGCACTTCTTTGAAGTCTGGGGCGGATCCACAGTCGGTGTAACGTAAATTCTCTTGTGGTTAAAGAAAAAAAACCCTAAACAGGCAGACATGCTGCATCCGGACAGATCGTCGAGCTGACTATCTGATGGTGAAATTGACATCACTTGGACCACTCAGCGGTTAACATTTTGGTAATCTAGCTAGCTTAGCAATTAGCTTAGCTAGTTAGCTTAGCAATTAGCTAAGCTAACTAGCTAATGGCAATGACTTCGTATAGAGCATAGCATAGCATCTTTATTTATAACGCACTTTACATCCAACAATGTTGACCAAAGTGCTACAAATATAAAACAGAGAGGAAACAGTTTAAATTACATATAAAATATCTTAAAATTAAAAATAATATAATTAATAAGAAACATATTAAGAGACATCAACAAGTCCTGCTGTGCTAAAAGCCAAGGTAAATAAATATGTTTTAAGACGTGATTTAAAAACAGATAAGGAAGGTGCCTGTCTAACATGTAAAGGCAACTCATTCCACAATTTTGGTGCTGCCACAGCAAACACCCGATCCCCTCTGAGCTTACGATTAGTCCTGGGCACGCTCAGGAGGAGCTGGTCTGCCGACCTGAGGGACCGTGAAGGTATGTATGGAGGAAGAAGCTCAGAGAGGTACACAGGGGCAGCATTGGACAAACATTTAAAAACAAATAAAAGCAGCTTAAAATGGATCCTAAAGTGCACGGGCAGCCAATGAAGTGAATATAAAACTGGGGTGATATGTTCGTATCTACGAGTGCCAGTTAAAAGGCGTGCAGCAGCATTCTGGACTAACTGCAGTCGAAAAATAGAAGACCGACTCACCCCAAAATAAAGAGAATTACAAGCCGAGGCTACCTTGTTTATAAAGAAGTGCAGAAACCTTTCACACATTTCAAGTGAAGGCTCAAAACTAAGAGCAGAGGGAGGGTTTAAAATAGTCTCAATTGACTTAAACAATATATGTGGTTTCTGATAATTCACCATAATAATGTTTGCAAAGTGTTTCCGCTTTGCTTCTTTTATTGTAAGCTGATATAATATGGAGTGCCAGCACTCTCTTAAACTTTGTAAAGAGACCTGTAAGTTATCTTTTTTCCATCTCTGCTCAGCCCTACGACATTCACGCCTCGCAGCACGGGTTTCATCGTTCAACCAGGGTTCAAGCTTTGTCTTAGGATGCTTAATTTTTAGAGGGGCAACAATATCCAAGACAGTCTGACAAGTGGTATGAAACCAAAAACTGAGTTCCTCTACGTATTGGAGTGTCTCAGGAATGGAGAACTGATTATAGTAGGTGGAGAACCGTGCTGCCGTGGAAGAATTTAACAAACGAGATGTCTTTGCAGGGACAAGCCCCCTGAATTCATTTCTAGATAAAGAGATGTCACGCAAACACAACCCAGGCCCTGCCCACATATGTATGAGTATTTTGTTAAAAGTCACACTTTGGCCTTTTGTCCAAACATGAATGCTTTTTTTTTTTTTGGCCACTGAAACTAGAAAATCTCCTTGGCGGGTGAATAGTTTCCTTGTTTACATGGGTTCAGGGCCTTTTTTTTTTTACCCTAGATTGTGCTCCGTGTTCTTTTGTAGGCTTTTGATTGACCAACAGTTTCACACATTTAGGGTTGCTTTGGCATGTTCTTGACATTTTTTTTTTCTTTCTTTTTCTTGGTGACAGAAATATTTTTGTATATAAAAATGCCCATGTGTGTGTAAACGTATCGTAAGAGTAGATTCAGCCTCATCTAACAAATCGTTTTTTTGTCACTTTTGCACATCTTGTGATTGTTTCCTGTTTGAGTTAAAGCGAGTCTTTCATATGCGAAGGTCTAGTAAATACTTTTCATTCAAACCATATTTTTAACACACTGAAAACATATTAAAAACACCATCTAATGCTTACTCAGTGAACAATCCTATAGACTATGTTGACTGCGTGATGTCTGCGAGTATGTGTGTAGTCATTCACATGTTCGTACCACGTGCATGTGTGTGCATATATTTAATGGTTTCCTGCCCTGCAGCGCTGTGGAATTTGTAGCTGATTATATCAGTGATGCCCCCCTCGGTTTCTCTGCTGAAGCTGAGGCTTCACCTCTAGTGGTGTTGGCACCCTCTGTGCCTCCCCTCATATCCTCTTCACCGCAGGTACAGGATGCCACGTCTTAACCTGAGCTACTGTATATCTATAGTTAAAGAGATGAAGGACTGTGGAGAATGACAGCACATAGTGGGAGGACAGATGGAACAGAGATGACGTACACTGAATGCAGGATAAGTGTGAGTGGGAAAGAGACTAACGTGAATCAGTTAGAGGAGCAGTTTTCATTGAGAACTTTTCCTGCTTTAATTTGCATTTGATATTTAAATCCATGTGACAGTAGTGTGGAAGTGGGTGATAACCATTCAAACCAGGCCTGTGGAGATGCTCGGCCATGGACTAGATTACTATTCACCGCCCTGCCTAGTATAATTATTACAACACTACATGACAGATCTATAGTTGTGCTGCTGAGGGGACAATGACTAAAGTGAGTCAGGAATCATTACAACCATAAACATCCACCTCTCAGAGCCACTTAGCAGCAAACCCTCAGTTACCTGACACGGAGGATGGAAAATGAGATGATGCACCTGAGCCCACCTGCACACCTGCTTTTGTTTTTCAAAGCAAATTAGTCTGATTTCAGACCAAGCTGCAGCCGCATCTCATGAAAAAAGCGAAATTCATCATTAGTGCCATGCTGTATAAATTTAGCCAAATTTGAAAACTCTACAGTATCTTTAAGTCATTATAGTTAATGAGGCCATGCATTTGTTTTGTTTTACTTTCTACTTTTATTTCAAATTAGTTTATATGGAATCTTATTTCCCCACTGGAAAAAACATTTTGTGCTTTAATAACCGTTAATACCTAGAAAATCTGAGACATCAATTTATTTTTAATGGCCTAAACAAGTAAATTATGTAATGTAGGATGGACACGCTGAAACATCTCTGTGGTGTCAACTTGAATCCATACGTTCAGTTAACATTTCAAAAAGGAAAAACCAATGCCAATAAGTCTGCTGTGGACTTTCACAAATACATTCATTCTCACGATCTGTATCAGATCTGGCCCTTAACAATATACAGTATTGTAGTCTCATTGTGATTCATTTGATGGGCATGTTTATGCTCCACAGGGGGAAAGAAACTGTATAGTGTAGACCAGCAGTCACTGGACTGTTTCCTCTGAACACTTTGTTCTGTGAAAAATAATGAGCTACGGATTTTGTCTTTTGGCATTTTTATGTCATTCCTGTGGGAAACCTATGAAATATTAGCTTGTCACACACAGCTTAGTTGAAAGACAGGTTGAAACAACAAACACTTGATATCATGCTTTGTACAGGAAGCAATTAAGCATCCAAGACTAGTAACGTGTCTTTTAATCAGGAGTGGACTGTGTTTGTGTGTTTGTGTCTGTCTTTGCAGGTACGTGTGTGTGTGTTGCATTTCAAACATAGCGGTTAGGATATTAACATCCGTTCGGAAGATCTTAATGAAATAGTAGTGTTTGGAGTCGGCATTAACTTGATGCTGATGACAGTGATCAGCTGGAATCAGTCTGGCTTTAGGAGGCTGGTCACCAACAGAGGAAAGCACCAAATATGTTTCTGGTCCTGCTTGACCTTCGTGTTGATTTGTGTCTGAGTACGTGTGAATGAAATGAGTAATGGGTGAAATTGTAAGATCAGTGACTCTATACAAAATATGCACGCGTTTCCATATTTGAACATGAGTGCAGTATTCAACTAGCATGCTTGGTTAGTGTGTAACCGGTTTCTGCTTCACCCGCTGCAACAGGCCGGCCCAAACAGACTCATCGACTCTGTGTTGTGTTTTTAAGAAGACAAGGAGTCTCTGATTGATTGTCGCCACTTTATTTCTCGAATGGAAACAACGGTGTTGTATCAGTGCAAAGGGCTCGCCACACACCACTCCGCACAGCACACTACAGCAGAGCATCCCATTAGCATTCTGCTTTAGCATACAGTTTAACACAATATTAAACAAATGCAAAGTACATAAAACTGGTGTTGGACATGTTTCCACTGAGCACTGATTACACTCGGTGCCCATCAGTTGATCAAACAAGTTTTATGTGTCTGTACTACTTAGCTACAGCAGACTGGCAGCGATTACTGCAGCAAACCTAACCGGCCACACCAAGAGGGGGCGCTGTTTCCCCATTACGCTGACATTTGTGGCAAGTGAAGTAATACCACAGAAACACTGTTACATTAGCAACTCACAAACAGTATAAAAGGTGGGCAGAGCTACTGTTAAGTTGATTTCTGAAGTCAGCGTTTTCACCATCGCCATCTTAAGGCTTCAAAAAACTGGAAGTGACGAGAGGAGCGGTTCAGCCTGTAAAACTGTTTAAGTGGTGAATGACTTTTCAGTCTCAGTTCATTAGCCAATAAGTACATACAGCCAATAAACCTCTATTTTGAGCCATAGAACGACCTGGGGCCTGTTCTTCGTACGTCGCTTACTACATCCAAGATCAAATCATCGCGCTAACCGTGAGCTCGCTAATCCGGTTCCCCGAACACACCTGCTGTTGACAATTACTACAGCTGGATGAAGTAATGCGCGATCACTGGGTGTCGTAAAAGGGGCTACGCATCGATAGCAGAAACAGTGATCGGCAAGCCTCTGATTGGTCGGCGAAAATGTCGAAGGGGCGTGCTCGGTATTTTCCGGCAGCAGAGCAAGAACTCATGAGTGCGGGATTTCAGGAGTTTCAGAGTTTAATTAAAACGCAAGGGAACACTGCAAAGGCTGCAAAAGCAAGGAGAGAGGGCTGGCAGAAAGTTGCTGACAAATCAAACTCGTAAGTAATTTAATAATAACAATAATAATGGAGTGGATTTATATAGCGCTTTTCAAGGCACCCAAAGCGCATGACAATACCACTATTCAGTCACTTTATTATTTAGCCTATTTATAGATTTATTATATTACACTATATTATCCAATATTATAATACATTATATTATATTGTCATATTATATCCCCTTTCACATTAGAGCCACAACAGGACCAACTAGAACATGGGAACAAGTAAAAGTGAAATATAAGAATATGCTACAGAATGGTAATATTTATCACTTATATTGCTTTTCGTCTCTTGGAAAGAGACCCTGAAATAATCTGTTAGTTTGTTCATAACAGCAACCAAGAAAAGGGCAGAGCAAAAAAAGACAGGTGGTGGTCCTGCACCCCCTCGTCAACAAGTTGGTTAAGTAAATAATATCCTCACGGGAAACTCGATATCTCTCTATGAGCACACTGTCGCGCTGAGCTAAAGGATCCTGTCTGTCCCGCAATATACGCTGAATTCTGAGGACTCTCCTTATCAATCTTGCACCTTCCGCAATGGGCTGCTCGCGTATACGGACAGGACATGGCTGCGACAGGCTTCCCAAATCCACCTTCGCTTTTATAGCCGTGGTCTCTCATCTTGATTACACGAAGTAATTACAATTGCTACTCTGAAATATGAATTAACTCTAATAATCACAACGTGTATAGAATGTTAATAGTACATTCCCTTTTTTGGAAATGACCTTATGTATCTGTGTGAATCAATACAGGATCAGGTGTGCATACTTTGGTTACATTGATTATTATTTGTTGAAACGGTGGCGGAATGTCGCTGGCTTTCGTATGATGACGCGGCAACTCTGGCGCGATTATCCTGTTATAGTAAACCTGCTCCGAGAGGTTACGCTACGGCTCTGTTGCTATGACAAAAGTTGACTCGGGGAACCGACTGATCCAGGATGACACGCGAAATCGTCAACAATCTAATCCAGCTAACTTACTTAGCGAGGTACGAAGAACGGACCCCAGGACTTATAAAATAGTGTTTACTATGTGACCAGGAGTCTTTTTGCAATTGCAGCTATCGCCATCTGGTGGCCTTCAGATATATTGCAGGTTTAAGGTGCTTCCACATTGGTGTCACTTTTCACATCTGTCCAAGTTTTATAGTGTCTGTTGAGGTTTTGCATACATGTTACCACATGGACGTTAAATTGGGCCTGTGACAGTCAGTGTAGGATCAAGTGGACAAGGCTCCATCCGCAAACGTAAGTCATCAGTCTGTGAACGTCTGGTAACTGACTGGTTAGAAAAAAACTCCTTGTGACTGCTTTGGTCACAAGCAGCAAGCTGTAGTGAGAGTGTGACACAAACGGGAAATGGAAATCCATGAAAGGTAAAAGTTCTGCCTTTTCAAATATATTAGCTGTAGCTGAGTCCTAGCTAACAGTCCCCATTTCAGGTTCGCGTTACACTCTTTTAACTTTTTCTACTGCTCGACTACTAGTTTTTTATTTTTGTTTTTTTTTCCTACAGGCCTACCAAAAAGGTCTGTGAACAGCTACATTTTTATTCCATGAGAACTGACTTCCAATCCTCAAGTGGCCATTAGAGGAGCAACACTTCTGGCGCTGCCATGTTGGCTTTGTTTTTCTCCTCCAGTGATTCCCGCTTAAGTCAGGTGGATATTATGATGTTTATTCCTGTGGCAGGTTTTAATTTTTGTCTGTTTTTCACACATTTTACAAAAGCTCGAGTGCACTATCACAGTATTCAGTGTCATTGCACAGTTGGCCATGTTTTGACGATGGCATTTAGATGCCCTCTGCCGAGGTCCCAGGATATACTCATGGCTTTTTTTAAAAAGGGCTTGTGATTATATTCCTTTCAACATTGGGCAATTCTTTCTAGAAGAAGAGAAGTTTATAGGCCTAGAAACTGGGAGGATTACGGCATAAAGTTGGGAAGCACTTGTTTGAATATTCAGCGCCTCTATTCTTAAATATATACTTTCCATGGATGTAAAATTGCACATTTGCTGTATTTGAATAAAAGTACAAAATTATACTATGAAATCCAGCAAGTGTGGAAAAAATGTTCTTCGTTGTTTTCCTGCACTGATCAAGACAAAAGCTCATTAGCAGACAGCAGCGGCATTAGGTGCTGCAGACAAAATCCTAATTTCCGGAGCAATCTTATCGAAGTGAAGAGAGAAACCGTAAAAGAAGAGCTGCTGGCTGAGTGGGAATGGTGGTTAATTTAAATGCTGCAAGCCACAGATTCAAGGCAGTTAGAGCTGTTAAACTAATGGCAGCATATGTTGAATCCATGACTCATTAAGCTGAACTTGGAAATGGAAGCTGAACAGGCTTCTGAAAGAATGGCATGACGATCTACCGTAAGCACAAACTCAGTATACAAGTGACAACACTGAAATGAGGCTTTATGCCTTTAGCATATTCTTGAAAGTCTGGGTAATTATCTTTGAAATGTTTATTGTATGTGGATTCCAGGTGTAACCCTAATGGTGACTTTAAACTGTTTCTTGAATTGCTTTGATTTGAATTTTTCTGGTTCTGGTATCACACCTGCATCTGGGTTTGCTCTGATTCTTCTGCTCTGAACTCTAAGGGTCCTTATACCCGCCTAAGTTCTGCCAGCCCATATTTATGGTAAATGGATGCAGGATTAATGAGAATTAAGTGACTGAGTGCAGTGAGGATACAAGAGGAGTGTTCAGTACACCAGTAAATACCGATGCTTCATCGCGGTGCTGGAGGGAGACCCAGAAATGGGTTAATTGCGTGTTTATTTTCTCCCCTTCAGATGCAAAACTGAGCAATATAGAGTCAATATAAGTGATCAAGTTCTTGTGTCACTGTTTTCATAGAAACCACTGGTTAAAGAAGGCGTGTTGAGAAATTGCACTGTTTTATTTATTGACTTGGCACAGAGTTCATGTTGTGAATTGGAACAAGCCACAGGGTGCTCATTAAAACATTTTCAAAATGGAACCTTTCCAAAAAAATCATTAGCAATAAAACTCACAAAAACATTGAGTCCTACCAGAGAGAGCAGAAGGTACAGCACACTCCTCTGGTTGCTCAGCTCGGTTTCACTTTTGCTTTTCAGAGAATATACTGCAACAGTTACTGAGCTGAATCAGTCATACCGCCCAAACTATTTACTGATCTGCCTTCACACACATATGAACCTGAGTGGCATCTTATTCTTAATCCATTAGGTTTAATTTTATATCCGCCCACCGTTTGTAGCTATAACAGAGTGTACTTAGGGGGATGTTTCACTGTCCTTCCACAAGTGAATTTGTGAGGTCAGACACTGATGTTGGATGAAAAGGCCGGCTCGCAGTCTCCACTTGAATTCATCCGGGTGGTGTTCTGAGTTTTTCTACACCACACTTGTCCAGTCAGTCATGTTGGAGCAGAAAGGGACCATCCTGAAACTGTTCCCACAAATTTGTGAGTATGAAATCATCCAAAATATGTTGGTCTGCTGAAGCATAAGAGTTCCTTTTAATGGACCTAAGAGGCCAAGTGCAGTTCTTAAGAAACAGGCCCCCCACCCCCACCGAACTACGCTTGACACAATGCAGTCAGACAAGTAACGCTCTCCTGGCAACTGTCAAACTCAGACTCGTCCTTCAGATTTCCAGACGGAGAAGCGTGACTCGTCACTCCAGAGAACACATCGCGGCTCTAGAGTCCAGCATGGCTTCACCACTGCAATGCACTGAAGCTTTGCATTGCTCTTGGTGATGTAAGGCTTGGATGTAGCTGCGGAAACCCATTTCATTAAGCTCTCTATGGCCTGTTCTTGAGCTAATCTGAAGGCCACATGAAGTTTGGATGTCTATACGCCCCACCGAGCCTGCTCTGTGATTTTACGTGGCCTACCACTTTGTGGCTGAGTCATTCCCAGTCGCTTCCACTTTATTATTATATTACCACTAACCGTTGACTGGAATATTTAGTAGCAATAAAACACTTGCAGACTTCTCACAAATGTTTTCATGACACGAGTTATTGTCTCTGTAATATGATTCTTTGTTTTTCTGCTGACCACACACATTAAAAAATCAGCACCCCGAAGACTTATCGAGGGACGTCAATTCAAGAGTTCATGCAATACTTCACAGTGCTTCGCATCCAGCCGTGGTCATAGCAGACGAGGACACGAGTGCATCAATGTCGCTTTGCATTTGTGTGTGAGCGCATGTGGTTTCCTGCACAGGCCTGTGTTTCTTGTACCTGTTGTTAGTATTCCTGGCAGAAATGTTTACAAGATTGGATAAATTGTGTGATATTTATTTCCCATGATTACACTCTGATTAGAGCGAGCATGTAATTCCATCCCCCACAGATGAAGGTGAAAAATTGCCTGTTTACAGAAGTGTCTGTCTGGTTCTTCACACACTGGGCACAACTTATTTATTCGTACAGCCACTTTAAGAAGAAAGAGCTTATTAGGTCTTGTGGTTGAGTTTTTTAATTGTAGAGTGTAAGACCCATATTTCATAAATTTTAGCCATGCTAGTTGGAATAGCTCGTGGTGTAACAGTGTTGATTTGTTAGAAGTGAAATATCTCAGCCTATTGACATGGATATGCATAAGATTTTCTGCCATTCATCACTACAAAGTCTGCCTGCTTTCTCAGTGTGTTTGCCTCTTGCATTAACAGAAGGTTCACATTTCTGAGCTGGAGTTAAATGCCTCAGTAAATCTTTGATAGATTGCCATGAAATTTGGCTCAGACATTTATGTGATCCTCAGGATGAACTGTAATTGCTTTGGTGGATCTTTCATTTTCATCCAGTCATCATCAGGTAAAAAATTGTAATACAATATAATAATTTGGTCTGTAACAAAGATCAACAAAACAAATGAAATCAGCAGCTCTAGTTGAAATTCCTTTTAATCTTAATGCACCACTGTGCAAAGAACAAGTATAGCATGACTTTTACCAGCCATGTTAGAGTCAAGAATGAAGCTGTAAAAGTTATTAATAAATGATAAAAGTGATACTTCATTGAGTAATTATATTTAACAATTAAATTTGAATGAATGATATTTACTGATAATTAATTATGTCGTAATTTGATGAAATAATAAAAAGGAGGCTACACAGCAGTTTTTGTGAAAATGGTTCGATGTTTTTCCTTTTAGCTCGGTAAACCTGTACAGCAAGACTCAAAGCTCTGATTACCAGTTTTATCAGTGGTGAGAGAATTCAATGCGACCAAGGCAGGAGCAGTCAGTACACTGACTCTAATTTTTTAATAATGGATTGCATTTACATAGTGCTTTTTGAGACCCTCAAAGTGCTTCACAATTCCACTATTCATTCATTCATTCATTCATTCATTCATTTGTCGTCGTCATCATCTATTGCACTTCAAGACACACCTGGTAGACCAAAGTGCTGTACAATATAAATATAGTAATACAATAGCAAAAACCAGACATAGCAATAAAATAAATTAATAAAAACCGTCAGTCACCCACAGAGTTGTTGCATTCACACACGCTGGTGGAGGCAAACTACAGTTGTAGCCACAGCTGCCCTGTGCTAAAAATAACCTATTAGTTGGCCAGTTAGTATTGTTGTCATTTAATTTTAAGAATTTAAAAAGACAAGTTTAGATTTTACCAAGAGAAAAGACACAAGGCAAAGGCTACATTGTGACAAAGTGGCACAGGAGGGAGGACCAATACACAAGAGAGGGAGAGATCATAAAACGCAGGTGATACAAATCGGGGCACAGCAGGTAATCGGAGCAGAGGGAAACACACAAGGGAGGAATCGTAGCTTCTAAAAAGACGAGATTAATAGATACAAGCAAGCAAGCAAAGTGCAGAAAAGGGCAAAAAGTGCAGAAAAAGGTTTGACAGTAATTAGACTCTTCATGACAGTAAATTCATCCATGAATTCAAAGTTGAATCATTAGATTTTCTCCTCATGTTTGCACACAAAGCAATACCACAGGAAGAGCACTCTGCACTGTGGTGCCCTCAGAGGCTCTCACACATCAGTGCATTTGCAGCCTGGGAGGAAATAAGTTGTTCTGCAGCTCATTTACACATTTTTATCCCACATTTGTCTCTCATAAGCACAGGAGACGTGTGAATACAACTCAAAACTGCACACAAAACCCAAAAATCTGAAAGTCGTGAAGCGCTGCTTGTTTTGGTGATTCCACCGCCACGTTAAACACTTTCTGTTTAGCTTCCTGTTTTTGTCTTTAGAGTGACTGAAACTCTTCTTTGGCTCAATTTTAGGTCAGCGGTTGAGTTCTGTAAAGGTCATCACAGCTTCTTCCATCAGTGTTTTGCGAGTAAAGGTTCGACACTATATTAGGCCTGAACCTTTCTAATTGCGCACAGCTGAGAGAGAATCGGTCTCTCCCTGTGTTGGACTCCTTTTCCTTCATAATTGTCTCCCTGTCAGTGTCAGCAGACACCCAGTGCAGTTTAAATGTCAGAGCTGTTTGTCATAAGTGAATTATTAATGATGACATGCTGAAAAGCTATTTTCTTTATCACAAAACCATGCGCTGTCAAACCATATTCAGAATGGAGAAGGCAGCGTTATTAAAATAGAACGTGATTCCTGGGAAATCCATACAAATGGCTTCTGTTTCACACGGTGCAGCAGTGTTTTCATTCAGGCTGGCTTGATGCTTTGCTTGAAACTGTCTGTGCTGCGTTTAGGACGGAGAGCTTCTCATTTAGTGAGAAAATGATGAACTGTTTCATTAATTCTCTCTCTCTCAGTTCGCTCTGTCTGTTTGGTTTGCAAAATACTGAAAGCTGACATTGATGATGACCATCAGAGAGATGGAAAGAGAACTTGAGTTTGAGCGATGTGTGACCTGTCAGCGGATGATGGTTTAGGAGTTTGACGAAATGTTGCTCTCGGGTGCAAAACAAGGAAACAGTGATGGGAAACCTTGTGAGTGAATCAAGGACAGGAAGGCACAAAAGTGGTTTGAACTCTTCTGATTAAATTTGATGCACTATTGTCTTGAAAGCTGTTCCCTGCTCAAAATGAGTGTCAGAGGGACGAGTACAGCTGAATGGTCTGCATATACACAATAACACTCTTACCTTACATAACAGAAATCTATTTCTCGGATTACTGTGGTAATCATTTTCTTCAGAAAAGGCAACCTTACAACATTCCTTTGCTTTTATAAGCCTGGATTCATTCTGGTGAAGAACGTTTTACCAACCACCCACCTATTCCCATTTTCAGTCTCTAATATCACTATAAAACATTTCAAAATAATCTACAAAAGCAAAAACACGCTTACACAACTGGTGTTTTGATGTCATGAAAGCTCATAGTTACAGTTTAAACATAGTGACGTTTACCAGGTATGATGGTCCTGATAAGACCCACGATCAAAAGTTAAGAGACTACAAGCAAACCTTGTCACTTCACCATTTTTGCAATTTAGCATATTTAATCAGATGATACCTCATTTACATCTTGAAAATTCCATCCATCTGCCTTATCTATCTATCTTAAGCATTACCAAGCAGCCAGTGTGTCCTAAGTCTGCCCTGAGGCCTGCTGCTGGTGGGACATGCCCAAAACACCTCATCTGGGAGGTCCCCAGGAGGCATCCTGTATGGATGACTGAACCAGTTCAACTAGGTCCTTTTGATGTGAAGGAGTAGCAGCATGCTCCTCCTGTATGACTGAGCTCCTCAAACTATTTCTAAGGCTCAGCCCAATTTTTGTCACTTAAATCAGTGAATAATGTGATTTCAGTATTGAACAAAATAATTTCAGTTGTTGTTTGGCCTCTTTGACCCACTGGGATTTTCCCTCACAAACATCTGTAGGGTTCCAACAGGTCATAAGAGAATGTCCAGACTGCTCTGAACTCATAGGAAGGCAATAATAACTCAAATAACCACACATTAGTCAAAGTATGCAGACAAGCCTTTCTTAATGCACAACACGTCAGACCTTGTAGCAAATGAGCTGCAGCAGCAAAAGACACACCAGATGCCAGGAAATGCTGCAGTTCACATGTGCTCACCAGAATTGGAACATGGACGACTGGAAAAATAATGCTTACAACATTAACCTGCAAAGTAAAACAAGAGAATACCAAAAGACAAAAACACAGACAAGTTTAATTTAGCGTAACTTTATTAAAGACACACGCGGGTCCATAGAAAACACACACACACACACACACACACACACACACACACACACACACAGAATACATTACACCAGATATAATAACAGAGACAGAGGAACAGGCACCTTTAAGACAGGAGTCGAGGGAAACACTGAAAGAATTAAAAGTACAAGAGGAAATAATGAGCTCAAAACAGAAACCGAAGCTCAATAAAACCAGAACTCAGATACTCAAATAAGTCAAGAGCCAAAGCCCAATATCACCACAATGGTAATGAAATCAAAACAGGAATGGAAAACATCTTCAACACACAAAAAACAAACAAAAACAATCACAAACGAGCTCAACGCTGAAAGAAAAAGGGATTGTTCACCTTCAGTAAAGTTGATCGATAAATAGGGGGTTTCCTTAAGTGAAGTCCTCAGCAGGGTAAGTTTCATGGTAGCATCTGTTTAACCTTGCTTATGCTAAATACTGGGAGAAGTGATAGGATGGGCATCACCAATATCTATACAAATGGGTGACAGTCAGTACTGTAGATGAACTTCTGATAAAGCAAAATCCATGAATATGGACACCGTTGGTACCTGTACCAAATTTGTCCACAAGCCTCAAATACAGTCTCGATCCAAAGTTTAAGACCACTTAAAAAATGCCAAAAAATCATATTTTGCATGTTTGGATCTTAACAAGGTTCCAAGTAGAGCTTCAACGTGCAACAAGAAGGAATGGGAGTGAGACAAAGCAGTTTGTGAGCGTGCAAATGATTGAAAACAACGCTTAAACTGAAACAGGCTGTTTTACAGCTGATCAGAAGCTTACGACCACACCTCCAAAAATCCCAATAACCCCCCAAAACAAAAAACAAAGTTCCAAACATGAAATCAGTAATGAGCAGCTCCACCGTTATTGTTGATCACCTCAACAATTTGTTGCAGTGTGCTTGATGCAAGAGCTTCCACGAGGTGAGTGGGAACATTTCTCCGAGTGGTGAAGACAGTCGCACGAAGGGCATCTACTGTCTGGAACTGTTGTCCATTTTTGTAAACTTCCCTTGCCATCCATCCCCAAAGGTTCTCAGTTGGATTTAGATCAGGGGAACACACAGGATGGTCCGACAGAGTGATGTTATTATCCTGGAAGAAGTCTCTTGTCCTGCGGGCATCGTTACCCCACAGATGAGGGCCCTCAGTCAGGGGGGATGCTCTCTGCAACATCTGGACATAGCCAGCAGCCGTTTGACACCCCTGCACCTCCTGAAGCTCCATTGTTCCACTGAAGGACAAAGCACCCCAGACCATTATGGCGCCCCCTCCACTGTGGAGCGTAGAAAACATCTCAGGTGGGATCTGCCTGTCATCCCAGTAACGTTGGAAACCATCAGGACCATCAACGTTACATTTTTTCTCATCAGAGAATAAAACCTTCCACCTTTCAATGTCCCATGTTTGGCGCTCAAAGTCCAGACGCTCGGTTCTGTGGCATTCAGAGAGACGAGGCCTTTGAGGACGAGTTTTGTTTTTGAAGCCCTTCAGTCTCAGATGCCGTCTGATGGTTATGGGGCTGCAGTCGGCACCAGTAACGGCTTTAATTTGGGTCGACGATCGTCCAGTGTCTCGACTGACAGCGTATTGGATCCACCAGCTCAGTGCTGGGGAAATTTTGGGGGATCTTCCGATTTACTTTTTTGTTCCATAACCCTCAGGATCCTTTAAGAAATTCCAAATGACCGTCTTACTGCGCCCGCCTCAGCAGAGACGGCGTGCTGCGAGAGACTGCTTATGCAGCCGACCACGTTCAAAAAGGAAAGGTTTTTTGCCATCAGCGCGTCAGACCACCTGACAGAAAATGACAATAAATCCACATTTTTGCACAGATTTCTGCACATTGCTTTTCAAGGCATGTGGTCCTAAACGTTTGATAGGCTATAAAACAGCCTGTTTCAGTACAGGATGTTCAAACAAATGCTTTGTCTCACTCCCATTTCTTCTTGCTTAATGTTGAAGCTCTACTTGGAACCTTGTCAAGATCCAACCAAAATATGATTTTATTTATTTTTGCCATTTTTAAGTGGTCCTGAACTTTTGATCGGGTCTATATTTAGCAAATATTTCAGTTTGGGTAAAAGTCAAAGAAGAGCATAAACAAAACAATATTCCTGTTTTGTGATTAAATACCAAAATGAAGGTGTTGCCACAGAAATCTGCCTGCACTCTGTGCTCCCATTTTTTTTCAGTGCTGCAGTTGCTGCAATAGATGTTTGATGCCCTGCTTTGCTGCAGCTAAACGTCCTGAGGGAGCTTTGAAATATGGCCGCCGGTACTCCTGTCCAATGCCACGTGACATCAGCATGCTTGCCCACGTGCTGTTGATTCAGATTCAGCACAGTGAACAACTTCATGATGGGGTCCAAATACAGATGGCTTGCCAGCACCTTCAAAATTCAACATTTATTATTTGTTTAATAATTAATGATCTACAGCGTGCAGATAACTAACTTACCAGAAGCAATATCTTAAATTGATGTTTAAGGCTTTTTGCTGCTGGAGTTTTACTGTCAGTTCACACTTTTACTGGTTAGTGCACTCTATCTGTCACGACTGCTTTTCCAGAAAATAAAACAGAAATCTGCCAGAGGAGCATGAAGCTAAACCCCGAGTTACTCAGAAGTGTCTGAGCATTGATGGAAGGAATGCATGATGTATTGATCCAGAATAAACTGCTATCAGCTTCTGTCAAAATAAAGTGCCTCCCATGAATTGTTAATATCTTTACATGAAATGATGTGAGATTATCATTTTAAGTGGATTTACTGTCTCTTCGTCTTGTTTAAAAACCTATTTCCAGAATGAATTTATTTTTCATAGCGGCTGGTGGGCTTGTATTACTGCTCTGTGATATTGAAACCCTTTAGTGCAGGAAGCAATGCAACCTGTCAACCAGTTCCATCAACCTATCAACGGGTATGAACTTGCACAGAGACAAATAAAACACGCTCATGTAATTAAGTTTGGTTGGAGTGAGTGTCCCTGTTGACTGTCAGGTTGCAAAAAAATCGTATTAAATAATTTATTCCAGACACAACTGCATGAACTCCACGTTTAGAAAACAGCAAAATATAGATTTTAACTTGTGTTTTCCAAAGTTTTTATTGTTGTAATAAGGTATAATGATGCTTCATGTTTCTCTATTTTATCTATGTCTACAATTAGATCCATAACTTTTTGGACAAAGGCAATTTTTTTTTACGTTTTTTGTCCCTCTACAGTGGATTTTGAATCAGTCAGTCAATGTGGAATTTAAGTGTAGACGTTTCACTTTAATTTAAGGGGTTTAACACATTGTCAGAGGCTACCATAAAATTAAATATAAGGATTTTTTTAAATAGTTGGCAGCCAATGACTGCATGACGTCTAGAAGTTATGGACATCAAAGACTAAGTTTCTTTTTGTCCTCAGTAACTGAAACGCTGCTCTTCTGGGTTAAAATCAGACGACTGGCATGACAGTTGAAGAAAATCCCACTCATTTGCCTCGAGAAACTCCTGCAGTATCCTTTGGTTCATTATCTATTTGCAGAATGAAACGCTGTCTGATCAGTTTTGCAGCATTTGGCTGAATCATCAGTAAATACCAGTGGCCCCGTTCCACTGGCTGCCGTACATTTCCATGCCATAACATTACCTCCATCAAGGTCTCCATAGTTTCCTCTTCTCATCATTCTGATACAAATTCATCTTTGTTTCATCTGCTTTTAGACGTTTTCTGTCAAAGTGGCACCTTGTCGTAAACCCTCTGTCTGTCCGTTCATGAAGGCGTCTCTCGAGGTTAGCGCTTGACAGCGGCACACCGACCTCCTCGAACATTTTCTTGACTTGATTGGATACTTTCAAGGGTTTTTTCTTGATTAACCCTTTAAAGCCCAGTGTATCGTATTTGATGTGTTTTTGTGACTTTGCTTTACCCTCAATGATATAAATTGCATGACACGTTTTTAATGACTAAAATGCAAAAATATTGCTTATGTAACAAATGTGATGCAAATTAAAATCCTATGCAGATTAAAATTTGATATATATTGTCTAAAGGTTCAACAAACACTCCAGTATCACAAAATTAAAGATTTCTTGCAGTTATTTTATGGTCCAGGTTTTAAAAGGTTAAGGAAAGAATTCTGTGATCATCCACTTTAGTTGTCTTATGTGCTCTTTCAGACCTTTTGACCGCTGCATTAACTCTTGTAAACTTTTTGCTGTGCCTCTGATGGATTTATTTTTCAGCCTAGTGTTGGTCTTCCTCACTTGCACTGAGATGCCTGGAATCAGCTCCAGCTCTTTTTGTCATGAAGTAACAAGGGAGCCTCGTCCAGCTATTAAATTGCTTGTCAGTCAATTGTCCAATTACTTCTGAGTCTTTGCAAACGGAGGACTAAAAATGTGTCGTCGCCATTGGAACGCCAGTGTGTTTGACACTGCAGCTGTCACACGTGTCTTTGAACATTAAAGTGACCCTGAGGGGGGATGAATGTGAGCCCTGTCACAGACCTCGAATTCACTCCCTGCTATTCATTCAAAGCTTTAGATTTAAATATCAAAGATGATTGTGATGTGCTCTGAGTTCAGTGCTGTTAGCTTATTGGAGCAAATAACGCCTTTGTAGTGCTGTGGGATTTCTTTCAGCCGCTGGTGCTTTCAAACCAAATAGAGTTAGTAGGAGCCTTGGCTGTAAATGGCTTTTTCGGCCCATGTTTTGAGATTACAATTCAGTGTCGCGCTGGCTAGTATGTGGTCAGCATCAATATTCACGCATTAGCTTTTGTTTGAGGCAAGTATACAGCAGAATCAGGCCAAACCTGTGTGTGTGTGTGTGTATGAGAGATATTTATCACATCCAGTTCCTCACAAAACTAGAGAGTGCTCAGTTGTTGCAGCAGCATGACTTATGTTGCTCCAGGAGGGACTAGTTCTAACAAATGGGGTGAAGGATGCTGGGTAAGCAAACTGAATCATCATCAATATCCACCTGAGGTGCAAACTGTGATTTCAGCGTCATGACTGTGACCCCTACTGGAGCTCTAGAGAACTGGAGACTGTACAGTCAGACTCATGCATGCATTCATGAGACAAATGGATCGTGTGCTGCCTGTGAAGTGAACATTTGTCATTAAAGGGGTTTCTGAATCATTCTGAAGGCATTCACAAGAGAGGAGCGATAATTAAAATAGATTTTTCACATGTAGATAAAATGCAAACAAGAAGCTGAGAGATCACACATTTGGAGCTCTTGTCAGGTTTAATATGACACCTTGAAACCCCTCCGCATAGTTAACCACTGATGAAGACGAGCAGTGATGGAGTCTACAAACACACAGAACTGATGAATCATCGTTCCATATTTTTCATCTCAAGCCAAAGTTTCAATTTATCCTGTGTGTTAAATTAGCGTCGTGCATCCCACCAGAGAGCCTTCATGATCCACGGTCTTTGTGATTCACTGCAGCCTCAGTCAAGCTTGTCTGCACAGTATGTTTTCCAGACCAGAGCAGCTGCCACTTAAGAAGGGATTAGGTAATGATGTGGGGATGTACTTTCATGTGGAGTAAGAAATCAAGACTACGAGATCTGCAGCTGCTCCCCCCAGTTTGTCTAATCAGAGTGATTTAAACACAGTTATCACATGGCCTAATTTTCACTGCAGCTTTTCCTTTCCTTTCCCTCCATCACTCGTGCACATTGCATAAAAACCTATACTTAGGCCTCAGTGGTGCACCACCTTCCACCAGCCTACAGGCCATCTGCTGATAACCAGCCTGCTCTTGCGCACCTCTGTGGTAAATTTACAGCTGCCTGTTGACAGTATTGATCTGTGGAGCTGCCGCTTTGATAATAAACACTCTTTTCATTCACTGTAATTTTATGTTTGGTGGATATATGGATAAGCACACGGTTTAATTTAAAAAGTAAATGGTCGCAGCGCTGAACAGTCACTGCAAATTTTTTATTCATAGATTTTCTTTATTAGTTCAGCACCTGCTTCTTTTCCACTAAATTCCAGCAGGATTTTTTTATTTATTTAGGGTTTTTATTTATTTACAGCAAGAAATATCTCTAAAGCCTTGTTGTGTAAAACAAACAGACTAATGTGTTCTGAATAAATGACATTTTATAGTTCTTGTTCTGCGATTCCTCTAAAGAAACATGGCTTCTGTATCCATTTGGATAATTTTGCTTTCAGAGAAAAGGCTCATATTGCTAACGGTGCATGATTAAAGTAAATCGCATTTACATTTCTATAACCAACAGCAGGTTTAGATAGTTTAGTTAATTACATGTAAATTAATAGTGACTAAATACAATAAAATATTAATTAAATCGATCAGTTTATTTTAGATTACATAAACTCTTTAGACATTGCCGATCATAAGGTGTTTTCTTTATTTCTTTCTTTAATGTCCCTTGGGAGGGTAGGACAAGACTTTGTCCAATTTTCATTGCATATTATTGGATTAAAAAAGCCCTCTTGCCAACTATTGGCTGCAACTCCATTCAAATAACAGAAAAATGGGGATGTGGGGGAAAGTTCTGCTTTCACAAGGAATTATATAAGGTCATTTTTTGGTTTATTGGATATTGGACAAGGCACCGGGGATGATTGAAATAGAAATCTTAAACTCTAAAAGCCTCGTCAGCAAAGGAAACCTCCTTAAATTTGGTTAAAGATAATGACCAGATTATCCACACAGCCGTGCAGCACATTTATTCCTAAATGTCACCCTGTCCTGCTCACTTTCTGTCCATTTTTACTGTGGTACAACCCCCCCTCCCCCCATCCCTTTTTTAAAATGATCCAAACCGACTGAAATTCAGTTTAACCCTATAATGCCCTTTGTGTCATATTGTATCATATTTGATACATGAGTTTCTGAAACCTCTATCTCATCAACATAATCAATACTTGCCATAATTTCAAAATGTTATGGACAAAACGAAACTTTCTGTTATCAAATGGGATACAAAAATAAATAAGAAATGTATAATAAAAATATATCATTCACAACATGATATAGAAAAAAACTGTGGATTTTGTTACAAGAGTTAATGAACATCTCAGTTCCTGTTTCTTTTAAAGGTTGAGTCTTACGGGGCTAAAACATTATGTTCTATTAAATAATGTAGTTCCCGTGTTTGCCACTAGATGGCGGTTGCTGCCCAGCTATCTTGTTTTCCAGCAGAGCTTTCGACTTTATCCAAAGGAAAAGTTACGCAACATGCAACAGCTTTTAGTATTCATGGAGCAGCTTGGTAATATTAGGACACATATGCATGGGGATTTTAACATTGTATTTTATTAGATATGTTAGACATGAGCCTAAAATGTCACCTGCATTTCATTTGAGGGCTTCACTTATGGATGGAAACAGTTTGATGAACCTACAGTGACTTTGAGTTTTCCTTGGACAATTTGTTCTCCAGTTTGCAGCATAATGATGCCCTCCAAAAATACATTATTCATGTAGATTGTACAGTTTTACACCTTTTCCTTGTCATTACAGCAAACATTGTGCGACATTGCTTCATATTAGTGGAAATGCTAAAGACTACTCATAGTTGTATTCAAATTTGCTATAAAATGTGTTGACATGTGTAAGGATTAATCCCACACGGGCTTCAAAAATGTATATTGTATGATGTGAATATTACATTTATGATTCAGGCAGCGCTGGTGTCAAACACTGCATTGCGGGGCTTTTATTTGAACTTTCTTTGGTTTTTAAAATGTGCATAAAGCTTTTCTGAATGAATCAATCACCATAAGAGATTCAGTGCATGTGACAGCAGACATCTATTGGAAACAGCAGCTTTCAACTAGTGTCTAAAAACACCTAAAACATGCTTCCCAACTGTTGCTTCTACCACTCGAAACTCGCAGTACATGTGGAAACCAGGTTAACAGCACGCCTAGGCAGTCGACGCATCGAACATAACTCTGCTCCCTGTGGGGAATGATGATTTATGTGGGCTGTTCCATAAAATCTAGGGTTGCAACAACAGATTTGCTGGGCTGAGAATAGGGGGCATGTCAGTTCAGTTGCTAGGAAACAAGTGGAGGAATACAACAGTGGAAGGCAGAAATCTTGGCTGGAGAAAGAGGGGGAGAGAGGTTAAGACAGCTGCAGAGATAGAGGTGGGAAAGAGAGAAAGAAGGAAGAATGTGCCACGGGGTAAATGTGTTTCATCATCTTTCCTCTGGGCGCTGAACGAGGCCCGGAAAGAAAGCAGCAGTGCTGCTGTTTCCGTTGTGTGTTATTACAGATGGATGACTACTGATCTTCCAAACCCACTTGTAATTATTCCTGTTTCCATCATTAAAAACAAACTCTTCCCAATGTGAAGCCCAGCCGTTCAAATGATGGTTCCTCTGCTGCTCATGATTAACACACAGCCAGCTACACACACAGGTCCTCTCATGTTTCAGCCATTACCATCTCAATGAAGCTAAATATAGTCCAGTCCCCTGGTCCCTTCATCTCAACACATCAATAGGTTGGGCTTTGTCGCCTGTTGGTCCGTCTGTGTTTGACCCGAGCTTTTGGGCTCTGGGCGATAACGCGCTGACCCAGCACAGCTGTTATTCTTGGGAAACTTCACGTGTGGTTTTTGGAGATTTGAGTGTTTGATATTGAAGCTGCTGAACGAGAACACTTTTGACACTTTTAGCATTAAAGTCTTGTACTCAGAAATATAATATCATTAACCCCACACAGCTGCTGTGCTGCATGTGAAACTGAAAACGCTCAGAAATGATACTTGGCAGTACAGTCATATTTATATCAATTAGCTTGTTTTGTGTTTTCCGCAGTTAATTCCAAAACTGTGTGTTATCATTTTGTTATGGTCTCGTATACGTGATGGTCCATCGTGTCCGGGACTGCATGTTGCAACGATGACACAGAGAAACAGTTAAAGCAGCTGGTGATAACACAATAAACCTCAGCTTTCTCAATGTTTTCGCATATTTAATATCATTTATTGGTGCATTTTGTTGCCACAGGCAAACACACTGCTGTGTACATAATGTAAAGTACTTTGTAGGTTTTCTACTGTATCAACGTTGATCCTCTTGGAAGCCAACTGGCTGTAAGGGGAGATTCATCGTGTAACTCGGCTCACCTGAGACTAAAAGCTGGTCCATGCTTGTCTCTTCCACAGCACAGATGAAACGCATCCACTCGCTGCTTGCATTGCTGATGCTGCAGACGCCCTCACTTCACTATTTTTTGCGTTAGTTTAATCAGAATATGTTGCATCTAATTGACTTAAATCTTGCGTGCACCCCCAGTTTGTTCGAGTTTTACTTGGGCTCGTGTGATTAGAAGAAGGGAATGCAAAGGTTTATAATTATTGGTTCTGTTTGTTTTCTTACTCTAAAGTGCAGAAACAAGTTTACACCAGTACAAGAGGAGGCTGTGGTGGGGAAAAGGGGAAAATTTTTAATCAGCCGGTATTCTTTGGAGACATACGCTGAGAGGGAGAGAGCAGTAGCTCCAAATAAATGAAGACAATATCTGACCGTGTTAGAGCGCCAAACAAAGAGTAAAGAGGGATTCATGGCTCTGTGGTCATTAATTTGAAATTAAATGTGATGTTGTGCTGCCTCACTCAGCTAATGTTGAATTAAATATGGTATTTTTACAAGGAGGCTGCTGTCCACTGTGTGGAGGCGTCCAAGTTTTACTTGGGCGACTGTGGTTCAGAGAGTTGGGAAGCTCATCTGTAACTGGAAGGTTGCCGGTTCAATCCCCCCAGCTCTCTCTGCCCTGGTCGTCGTGTCCTTGGGCAAGGCACTTTACCCTACCGCCTACTGGTGTTGGCCAGAGGGGCCGATGATGCGATATGGCAGCCTCGCTTCTGCCCCAGGGCAGCTGTGCCTGCACCAGTGTGTGAATGTGAGAGTGAATGAATAGTGGCCTAGAAAAGCGCTATATAAATGCCATCCATTATTCTGTGACCACAATGCAGAAAACGACCGTTGTTTGATCAAACAGCGACAGATTGTTGCTTTTTTTTTTTTTTTTTGGCGCAGCTCCTTCTCCATGTTCTGTGCACCCAACTGTTAAAATAAGTTGGAGTTCCTGCAGCACCTTCAGGTGTGAGCACCTCTATAAAAGCTGAGGATTTTGCAGTTTGCTGGTCTGGAGCATTCAGCGTCCCAGCATCTCTCCCCAAGGTCAGACTGTTCAATACTCAAAGAGATAAAAAAGAGCTCCATGTCAGACTCAGCCCTCAATGAACATGATAAATGTTAAAATTCATGACAGTACGATTAGAAAAAGACTTAAGAAGTTGAAAACGTCTTCTCTCTATAAAGAACATGACAGCATGGCTTAGCTTTGCAAATTTGTTCTTGAAAAACACCACAAAAGAGGTTTGGCCATAATGTGCAGCAACCAAACACTTCATACCACCTGTCAAGCACGTGGTGGAGGGGTGATGACAGGACTCACAGGACTGGGACACTTAAATGCACTGAGTTGACCATAAACTCCTCTGAATACAAACGTATTTTAGAATCTGCAGACATTTGTGCAACAGATAACGCTTGGGCAAAGTTGGGGAAGAGGTGAACGGTCATAAGTCTAGATCTACACTCCCTCTAAGCCGGTGGCAGGACGTTAAATATATAAACTAATAGCCAAAATTCCTCCACAACAATCTAAGCGATAAAGTCGTATCGTAAATAATTACTTCGTTGATCCTTCAAAAGTCATTCTACAAGAATCATAGGGTGTGCTTAGTTTTTGCAGGACTACCTTAAGCCCAGTGACATGACTGCAGGCTTGCATAGCCCAAAAAGGCTCAGCAGAAGGTATTTCTGTGTATAGTTTGAATTATTAATTGCAGCAAAAGCTGGAACAGATCCATTTAAAAGTTCACATAATGTTAGGCAGTTTGCAAATTTCATTTTCAAGCAAATTGCAAGCAGCTACAGCGATACATCTTTTGTAGTGTGTGTGTGTGTGTGTGTGTGTGTGTGTGTGTGTGTGTGTGTGTGTGTGTGTGTGTGTTGCTGGCACGCCCCCGTGACATTTTCATGCTCTGTAACAAACAGCAGGACTACTATAAAGATTTAAAGCACTGAAACGAGCTGATGATGTGTGAGGTGTCATGGCGCTGATGCCTTAATGTGTGACTGCAGGAAGAACAGCTGTGCTATTGTGGTATCTAAACGTTTCTCAAATGTGGCCCAGCCGATATGAATAAGGCCACTTTTGTTTGCATCCCAGGATGTATGATGCTGCATGCGACATCATCATGCAGGGGTTCGCCTAGAGCGGCGAAACCTCCCGAGCAAACTTTATCTCTTCAAAGACCCAAGGCTGTTATGTTCAATCATAGCCGTTGAAGATACTTGGCTGTATGCTGTGGACTGAAGGTTCTGAGGTTTATAAAGGGAAGTGTCTACTTCCAGCAGTGTGATAATGGAGTGGCGTAATGGAGGAGACAAGAAAAACAATTATGAAACTCTGGTGACGTGTTATGATGGGCTTGCCTGGGTGTGTTTTGGTCTGCTCTGTAATACCTGCACAATTAAAGCTCCTCCCCTGGCTGTCATCAGCTGCGCTCTCCACACTGATGAAACTGTGTTGACAACTCTGACTCACACTCAGATTCCTTATATTACGTCTCTGTCTCTCTCTGTCACACACACACACGCACGCACACGCAGACACACACACAGTAAATAATGTGTGTTATCTACTGCATTAGCTTCCAGCACTTACACCGCTCCAATTAAAATACTGTGATTAATTCTTCGTTTCTTTTTTCCTCAGTAGAGTTCACATACTCCGCTGTGTTTTGCAATAAAGTGTAACTAAAGATGCAAAAATAGACACCTAAATAATAACCTAGTGCATACAACTCATTTATAGGAGTCTAATTTACGAAGGATGCACCTCTGCTGACTCCTAGTAAACAAATGGGACCAGGCCTTTCACATTAGACTCTTATTGACTGTCTATTAAATGTATTTTAAAACATTCTTCTGTTGCAAGGCTTTTATGAATCGATTAGCCCACCTTAGCCTGTTTATTTCTTTTCTGATCTGTTGTTGTTTATATGTTTGTTTGTTTTTTGTTTTAAAATGTCTTTATGGATTTTTTTATTCTATGGAGCATCTCAAAGCTTTGTTAAATAAATCTCTATTTAAACATGTTTTCTCTATGATTGTACTCTACTATCCTGCATTCAGCAGCAACTTTTTATTTACACCGTGTTGGTACAGAGTTTTAATTCTTCAACAAGGTGCTGGAGACATTCCTCGGGGATTTTGGTCCATATTGACGATTCAGATTTGTGAGCTGCACGTCCGTGATGCAAATCTCTTGTTCCACAACATCCCACGGGGGTGTTCTAATGGATTGAAATCTGGTAACTATTCCAAGAAACCAGTTTTAGATGATCTGAGCTTTGTGATGTGGTGTGTCATCAAAGATCGATATGCTGCAGTCATAAATGCTCAGCGTCAACACACAGATAGGCCGTGCCTTTTTAATTACGCTCGGTTGGTACTAAGAGGCTCAAAGTATGCTAAGAAAGCATTGCTCACAGCATTAGAGTAGAATAGAGATACAATTATGAGATATAGTTAATTGTTTTAATGGCGTTTGGATGGAAGCTTTCTGTAGTGTGCAGGGATGGGCCCTTATTGATCTGTAGCACCTTCCAGACGGCAGCAGATTGAAAAGATGGTGGCCAGCATGAGAAGAGTCCTCGATGATGTTCTGTAGACGTGCTCGAGTGAACGTAGCTGACTGTTGGTGGTCCAGCCATGCTGTCATGTTGTCTGCGATAAATTCTGACCCTACCATCTGGATGTTGCAGCAGAAATCGAGACTCATCAGACCAGCTGCCATTTTTCTGTCTGACTGGGTGTGTCCTTCTGCTGCTGTAGCCCTTCTGCTTTGAGAGATGCTCTTCTGCATATCTTGGGGTGGTTACTGTTGCCTTCCTCAGAGCGGTCTGTCCATTCTCCTCTGACCTCCAACATCAACAAGGAGATGGTTTTGAATATTTCGCCCAACCAACAACAACTGTGCCACATTCAGGGTCACTTTTCTTTTTCACCTTTCTTCCTCAGTGAGATCTTCTTCTCATTCAGTTTGATCTTCAGCGGGTCGTCTGAAACGTGTCCAGATGTCTAAATGCACTGAGTTGCTGCCATGTGATTGGCTGATTGGACATTTGTGTTAATGACCAGCTGAACAGATGTATCTAATAAAGTGGCTACTATGTTCTATTTAGTGTTAAAGTTTTAACTTTGAGTTGAGAATCGGGAACATTTTATGCCCCAAAGTCTTCTTTGTGCTGCACTGGAGACCTTTTTCTTGTTACGCGTTATGCTGTATTCATTTCTGTCTCATTTCTGTCTCATAATTCTGTTTTGAAGAGCGCGTGTGAGCTTGATGTCCTTGCTGAGGTGGCACCATGACACTGAAGCTGTCCCAGCCTTCCCAGATATTTTTGCAGAGCACAGACAATACTGCCTCATGAATGTGTCATCTTCTTACTTCTCTGCTCCAAGTCACCGTGGGACTGAGTTTTAAAACATCAGTCTATCAAAACCACAATCTTTGTCATTATTTGTTGAGGAAAAGTTGTAAGGTAGGAAGTTAATCCTTGGGGAATTTTTCCTTTTTTAGATTCAGTTTATTTCTGCATTTGTACGGATGGATACTGCCTGGCTTAACTGGAGCACAGTATCATGAAATTAGTTCATGTTCATGACAGAAAGTGGGTTAAGCAACCTGAATTCAACACATGGGAGCTTTGTGGAAATACGTTGCTGAGCAATGACGGACTAAAAGTGTCGAATGAACGTACGTGCATGCATACATGTTTGTTCATACGTGTGCTCGGTGAGTAAGTTTCAAAACTGATAGGAGAAGAGAAACAATAATGTCCAGGTTTCAGATAGATGCCTGCCAGGTATCTCCGTTCACACTTCTATTTTTGAACCAAAATCTTTGTTCACATCTCATTCTGTGGCACCAAGTCCCATTATGGGAGCAGAGACTGTCAACCTGCTGCCATGTCCATGTTCCTGATGTAGATTTTCTGCAAGCTACACTCCTATAGACTTTCCAACATTAACAACACGTCTAAAATGCCAAAGTAGGTGCCTGTTGTCTAGAATATTTCCTTTCAGTAATACTGTTATCATGGTAGAGCGTACGGGGGCAGGTTTGAATCTGCTTTTGTTAATACAGGAAGCAGGAAATTTGGCTTTTACAGATTATTAGTTAAGGTCTCCCATAAACTTCTAAATGAGCCTCTGGCATCCCTGTAAGAAAGATCATTAACGGATTTATGTAATTATTTGGGAAGCCAAAATCGACTTTAAGACTGTGTAGTGGTTCACACATTTGCCCAATGAGTGAAACAGCCCCGCTTTGATCCCGGGAGGAGACACAAATCCCTTTGGGGTTGCGTCAGGAAGGGCGTCCGGCGTAAAAAATCTGCCAAGTCAAACATGCGGCGCTGCCTGCTGTGGCGACGCCTTGTGAATAAGGGAGCGGCCAAAAGTAGCTTTTAGGAGACTCATTCGTAGCTGCAAAAGAAATTTAATGAAAATCATGAAAACATTTGAAAATCTTTGTACGCTTGGACGCATGGACACAGAGTTCGTTTTGAGCTGGCGCATCTGATCAGGGCTTTGCCACACACACTTTATATTAAGCTGCATTTCAAATAATATTTAGAAGTGATGATATTTTATTATCAACGTTTTATTTTTTATTCCTAAACCTTTTACTGATAGATGTAATTACCACGTCCTCCAATATGATGTTTATTTCTCTTTTAACTTCTCCAATATCAAAATAATAATGATCAGAAAATCCCTCCTAGGACTGTTTACCCACAGTCTGGAAAAACTTGGATGATCCAGCAGTTAATTTATGTAAATTGACAACTGTGTACTCGAAGAACCATTAAAACAGCCTTTATTACATAAAATGTACATTCATGACTGCAAATGGAAAGTGGACTGGTTCTTATATAGTGCTTCCTACTTTACTTGAGCACTCAAAGCGCTTTGTACCACATCCACCCATCACACCCATTCATACCCTGAGTGCTTTCTACTTAACATTCACACACATTAATTAACATTCACACACCAGGGGATGCATCAGAGATTACTTGGGGTTCAGTATCTTGCCTAAGGATACTTTGGCATGGGGACTGGAGCATCCGGGCATCGAACCACCAAAAGTAGCTTTTGATTTACAGCAACCCCAACTGCCAACTTGATAGCTGATTAGAAAAGATAAACACCAGCCAGATGGATTTTTCAAAATCCAGTCAGAATGCTCTCCAGCAGCTCAAAATCAATGAAATCAATCAAGACCCTCGTTCGTCTTTTGTCCAGAGAAGAAGATTTACTGTTCCTAGGTCAGCACCACCGACCAAAAAAAAGAAAATGAACCCCACCCAGACCTCGCTGTAGTTCTTGTAGTTTTGCATCATGCCTCATCAGAGCTGAAGGGACCGTTTCATCTGACTTGAGTCAACAAAGTAAGTTTACAGCTAAAAGTTTTTTTCATTAGAGAGAAACTGAACTGAAAGCAACATGTTAAACAAAGAAACTGTAACCTTTTGCTTGCTGTCTTTTCCAGGAAGGAGCCGTCACCCTTCCCTCTAATCATCCCTGCCGCTAACACCTAATTACCATAATTCGCCCCTCACCTCTCAGCTAAGAAATCTGTGACTGCTGCTGCTGCACACTCCGGCAGAAACAATGTAATGGTATCACTCGCTTAGCGGTGCACAGAGGAAGTGGCAGAAGTAGCATTTTTATCAGACAATTAGTTGTTAGAGAGAAATAAAAAAAAAGATGGAGCGTAGCTGTTTTTTAATTTCTTTTTTCTCCCCGAATAGTTTTGGCTCATCACTCCGACGGACTGTTACGGGGAAATCCGAGGCGTCTCTTCGGCTTAAATGTCAGATATTTTTGCCTCTTGTGCGTTCTATTTTTAACGCCTATAATGTGTTGGAGCACTAATGAGTTGGAAGCCACACACCATTGATCACTGCCTTCGTCATAGCACCATTACAAAAGCCCCATCAGTGCCGGTGTCGTGGTTAACTCTCCCCTGTGGTTCCTCTTTTCTTTGTCTTCTGTTTCCATCATCATCCGTTTACTCTCTCTCTCTCTCTCTCTGTCAGTTAGAAAAATTATCTGATGAAAGCCGGTGGATTTTATTTTTGCATTAACTCCCTCAATTGTGCCATTAGATAAAACCTTTTAAGGCTGAAGTTATACATATGAGTTCATATATTTTTGGGCAGGGACTGTTTAGCGTCTCATTACCAACCCGTCAAAGACGAGGCTGTGTTTATTTGGACATTTGTCCCTATGGTTACAAATCACTAATATGTCAATCCTCTTCTTGGTACTTTGACATTCTTGCCTGTCTGTGCCTATTTTAAAGCTGTAAAAAGCAGTTAACAAATATACATTTTTCAGTAATTTCCTAAATCCAGTGCATACTGTAGTCTAAGTGGTTCGGGGCTATTTTCAGCTGTAAATTAATTAACATTTAGTGTGATAATGAGCAGCCTATTTAAAGCCCGCTGATGTGTGTGAGACTGATACATGCGGGATTTGCAAAGTAGAAGTGTCCGGCTTTTTTATGATGATGGAAATGTCATCCAGTGCAGTTACTCATTATTTATTCATCTGTTTGTTTGTTTTTAACAAGGATTAACTTTATAAGCTGACTCTCATTATTGCTTGTTCCACATTAAGGTTTCGTGCGACTATATAAAGATTTTGTTCCTTCATTCTGAAAACGTGTCATCATCATCACGCAGCAGCGTGACTCGCCCTCACTACGTGACTCGCAATAGTGGGTTTTGAACCCCGTAATTAGCCGAAGAAGCTCGCTGCTGTCCTCCTGAGTGTATTTAACAACAGGTGTTTACTCCTCGCCAGATCTGATGCGTGAGCAGCATCCGGGTTGCTCTCCCTGAGGTGTGAACCGAGCAGGGTGAACAACAAAAGTCAAAACAAATATGACAGCGTGGCCTCTGTTCAGATAGAAGCTGACCAGCCGACCTGTATAAGTGATCCGGTGAACATTAGTGTTTTTAAAAGGCTGTTGCGCACATTTTTACTGAAACCATTAATCCGTGTGTGTTATGACTTATGGCTATTTCAAATATTTACCTTTGGAATAAGTCGTTTACAGGCGTTTACCTAATGCTTGATGTGTGGTTAGACATAATCTCTTGGAGATTGAGGCAATGCCGCCGAATAACTGTTTCCATTATATGCTGACATTATTTATTCCACCCGTGACTCGTGTTTTATCTGTCTTTCTTTCCTGTCAGCACCCGATTTGTTAACTATATTCACACCTCGCGAGCTGCATAGGTTGGACAGAGGTTATTAGTGTTGATCCTGTCGCATTAGGAGACACAGTTCACTCCTCCTGCTCTCACACTGCGGGGGAAAGAGGAGACGCTTCCTTTACCTACTATCCTGCTGCAGACGAGGCGGGTTTTTCTTTCCCGTCTCAGAGACAGTCAGCTTATTTTGTTGGCATGGAAAATGTCAAAGTTCTTTTCCCTCCGTGCTCTTAACGCACGCTCTTGGTCGCTCTGCTGGTAGGTGGTCAGCAGAGAAGAGGAGACGGGAGATGTGCTCTGAATTAGTCAGTGGACTGTTGCTAGTTTATTTAAAAATCCATGGATCAACCTGCTCTTCTGCTTTTCGCGCAGGGGACTGAGGATGGCTGAAGACGTGACCTGTTGCAGCTTTTCTTTCAGATTTTAGTGCTTGGATGTAAAACGGAGCAAAATGAATCAGTTTTCTCGGTGTGGCGGATTGTTAAATGAAGACGAGTTGAATTACTTTTTGTGACTTGTGTGTTTTTGCGCAAAGCGACTTATTTGGGGAAATTGACTCGGGGTTTTGTCCGGGCTGCTTACTGGAGCGATTCTGTGATTTTTCTTTTCTAACTTTAAAAGCACTGGTCGCGGTGTTGTTACAAAAAACCCTGACGATGGTCTAAAACTGATCAGGATCTCGCCACCCCGCCGCTGTCACGCCGAGCGCGGTACCGCGCCCTGCTTTCTAGGAGAGTATAACCGCATTTTCTCCCCTTTCTCATCCCACCTCCCGTGTGGTTTGCTTTTAACAGAATGGCCCGTTTCGGAGACGACGTCCCGGGCTTGTTGAGTTCAGGGGATGGAGGGTCAGAGCGCATCCGGAACCGCGATGGCGCTGCCGTGTCTACAGGTGGTATATCTCCAGCCTTCAAGCAGACCAAAGCGCAGCGTGCCCGCACCATGGCCTTGTACAACCCTATTCCGGTCAGGGAGAACTGCTTCACCGTCAACAGGTCGCTCTTCATCTTCGGCGAGGACAACGTGGTCAGGAAGTACGCCAAGAAAATCACTGAGTGGCCATATCCTTTTCAGCTTCACGGTGAAAGCACACTCATCCAGTATCTGCACAGACTCGTGTAAATAAAGTACAGCGGTGAGTAAACTGTTATCCAATTGGTTAAAACAAATTAAGTTTATTTGTGGTTCTACAGTCTCAATACTTTCTCCTCATATCTCCACGAGTTGTGCCCAATTTCACAGAGGGCAGAAGTGCTTCAGTGTGTTGCCCTCAGTTTCTCAGTGCAACAGAGACTCAAGCGTAAATTTCAGCACCATGGACAGCACACACGGGACAATATGTAAGAAATTAAGTCTTCACCACATAAACAGGCTCACCTGGTTCTTAGGGTGCAGTAAGGAAAAAAGAGGCAAAGAGCAGGATACAAAACAAGTTAGAATCAGACTTTTTTCAGACTCGTAGGCTTAATTTTGCTATTCTATATAACAAAAATACAAAATGACTAAAGTTCTCGATCGGATTGACAAAGATTATGGCTAAAGCAGCTTCTAGAGGGTGTTAGTGGGTGTCAGTGGAAAGTGGATTAGAGGAACATGAAAGTTCATGTCTGTAAATCTTCTCTGTCAACAATAAGCCGTGACGGCCTGCTTTTTCCATCATATCCACTGCCTCAACTCAAACTCAAGCTGACTGTTCAGTTAACCCACAGAAAATCCATTCAGAGGTGCTTCCATAACTCATTTGGTGTTTTTGGTCACTTTTTACAGCAAAATGTTACCCAGGACCTGATTATTACGCCTCGCTGTTTCTGAAAGAAACACTCTTATCAGCTTGTTGCTGCTGGCAACACACACACACACACACACACACACACACACACACACACACACACACACACACACACACACACACACACACACACACAAACTGTCCATTGGTGACATGTTTGTGCTTCTGCAGCACAGCTCACCAGGTGTCCTGGCCAGGTGTGGCCTCTTTACTGACTATTGTTCTGCTCCATTCAACAGCTTCCTGACTGACTAACTGGCCTACTGCTGATTTAAAAAAAAACCAGCAAATAGAATGAGTCCGCTTCTATTGTGGAGTATTGTGTCTATTGTTGTTTTCTCTGGGTTTGCCTCTTTATTGAGTTGATTAAATATAGAAGGAGATTTCAATCAACGCTCGGGGAGGAAAAGCATTATAGCGTGTGCGTTTATTATATTACAGCTTCCGAACCTGCAGGGGCTGGGTTATTACCAATATTGATACTATAACTGCACCGATGAGACACATTTTGTGTTCTGCAGCAAGGAATGAATTGTCTTTAAATAAAAATAAAACGTGTGCTGTAGTGACCAAAAAGAAAAAAGCAATGATCCAGAATAACCTCCAGGTTAATGTGTCGCGGTGGAGGGAGTGTCTACTTACATATAATGAGCTCTACTGTATCTGATTAACAGACATTAACAGGAATTATATGTAATGATGTCTGATCGTTGTGTCATGTGCATTACAACCAGTCATTAGTCACTGACTCATACTATATTACACTGTTTACTAATATTGTTTTGAAGAGAGTGATGCTGAGCTGACTGATGCTGTGTTCTGGTCAACATCGTATGTGCCTCTTATGATCACTGTTCTGAGTATGAAGGTTCAGGCACAGCAAGAAAGCACAGATAATGCAGAAAGTGCAGTGAAATGTATGAACAAAGTGTTTTCAAAGGAAAGGTTTTACATTTTGAGAGATATTGATGCTTATTTCCTTTCTTCCAAAGACTTGAGATTAGACTGCCCTTGTATTAAAGAGTAGCCTAATAGGCCGTGATTCTGTGGGGTAACCTGGCAACAAATAATAGAATTTGCTGAGATTTTCTTGCTGACTAAACTAAAATCTGGATCAGATACTTTCATACTTATAATAATAATTAATGATGAAAACATTGTTTCTGGGCATTTGCCAGAATATGGTTGTCAACCAGTGGAGTAGCCTATCAGACAGAAAAGGAGTCGGAGAACTGCCTCGTCCTGTACAAGGACAAGTATCAGCACCTCAAAAGGTCAACAATTAATGTGTTATATGTCTCTTTTCTAATCCACTCAAGTCATGCTTTTACATTATCATGTACTTAACTACTTGTTAGCCAAGAACACTGACTTCCTGGGAGTTAGTCATCTCTATGCAATTGGCAGGAAACTTGCAGCTTTTCCAGAAATCATTTTTGTTGTTATTCCAAAAGTTGCAAACTTTAAATAGACCAAGCAAAGCACCTCACAAATGTACTTGGTGCAATGGTTTGCAACTTGTACTGGTCCTCTCAGAGATAGACGTGAACAAATGCACACACATATATGCACAGTCTCTGCAGTACATCAGGTAAAGGTCAGCCTCGTGGTTGGAGCAAAACTTGCTGCTGTCACCTCACCGTAAGAGCTTCTTTTTTTTCTTCAGAGTGCTCAATTAACAGCAGATGATCAATTAAGGAATTATCCAGAAGCTTCCGTGGCTGGGTGTGTAAGGATGGAGCGAGAATGGTGTGTGGGCTTATTAGAGCACATCAGATTGTGTTTTAATGGTTATTTGCGTCCGTGATTTCTTATAAGGAGTACAGTCTCTCTTTGGAAGGTGTGGTTCAATGTGCTTGTGCAGTCGATAGAAGCCGACGGAGGCCTGGTCTGATAAGGCAGTTATGATGAATTTGCCCAGGTCCAGAGTTTAGCGTGGCAGGCCTGGTGAGGACTTGCAGCTGCTTCTCCTGTCTGATCCCCACTGGGATACCCCACAGTGGGAAGTTTCCCATTGAGAAGGTACACTTCTAAATAATTGATTGATGGTTTTAATGGTTTGTTTCATCAGTGATGCACACAGAAATAATCATGTGAGAGCTGGTTAGCACACTTTGAGCTTCTAAGTATAAAACGGTGCATATATCCTGCCTTATCAGAGACATTCTGTAGTTTTCGCTATGAAATCTAACTAAGATTTAAAATACAATCGCTAATTTAACCAAGGGGGAGTCAGCTTATGACGAACTGATCTAACTGCATCCTAATAACCTTTACTTACACTTACATGCTGCGCGGTTAGTCTATTTTTTGTCCAATTCAAAAGTCAGATTTTTTTCATATTCAGACTTTTTTAGTGAATGAGAGAAGATTTCTAAAGTGAAAGTGTCTAGCTGTTCACATAACCAGTATACAAAGCAAATATGACATATGTCTCACCCTGCTACAATGCGCTTTATCATAATTTATAGTAAATGTGCGTCTTTATAGCCTAAAAGAGTGGTATAGTGTATATAAGGAAGGGCTGCAGCTGCGAGTTCACAGTTTGAGGGCTAAGCTACTGCATATAAACATAACTGAATGAATTATGTCTGCATTTATTCTCAAGATTGACTGGCGAGCTCTGCAGGCCACTGAAGTATAGAGGCAATGTGAAATTGAACGGAGATTTGACTATGATGCCATTACATCCATCCTTATGACAATAATTCAAGTTTAATAAATATAAATTAAGTTCTCCGTAAAGATTATTTCTCAGGCTTAAAGAGAGCTCCAAATGGAGATCACACCAGTAACTTTCTTATGTGTTTACGTATTTAATACTGGCCTCTGCCACAAACACACGGACCTATACACATATGCCACAAATAATTTACAGAGTTCTAATAAAGCCGGCTCAGATGCCTGCGATTCGTTTTGATTTTCACCTCCATGTAATGATAATCACAGCGGCTTGGATCCAATCTGGGCATGAACGTATTCTCAGTTGCACAGGGCACCACACTCTGTCTCCATTTCTATTTTTACACGCATGTTTGAGGAGTCGAGGCACAGTGCCAGTGTCACTGTGACTTGGGATTGCTCACAAGATATCTTGCGCTAAAGCTGGTAGACGAATCATGATCGACGTCACACATCAGCTGACACCCAGTGAAGCACCGAGGAGGGGAAATGGGTTTGGTTTAGGACTTCTGTTAAATTTGTCCCTACAAGTGAACCAGAGATCCAGCTTTTCACTCTTCCTTGGAGAATGCAAATCAATCCCACATGGATCCAACGTTTCCAAGCAGAACATTGCTAGCTTAGCCTTCTTCCTATAGTGCTTCCTCGTGCCAGCACTTCCTCACACATCAGGTAAAATTATGTCATTTATCAGACAAGGCAACCTTCTTCCATTCATAGGAGGTGGTTTCCATGGTGGATGGGGGTCAATATGGGCAGTCTGATGTGATGTAGCCCCATATATGCGACATTTGAACCAGTATTAAGGTTTTCAGAATTATTCACAAGTAGAAACAAGACGAGAGAGAAACCACGGCTGTGCAATATAACACTAATAAGAGTTTACTATCATCCGTCCGTCTTTCCGTCTCCCACCCACCTTCTATAGTAAATGTTTCACATATAGGTATGAAATGTTAAAATACCTATAAAACTAAAACATTTACATTTTCAAAGAGCAGCCTTCACTCACACATCCATGACCCTGTCGATGTAAACTCATAGTCATGCAATACCAAATTGTTTTCAAGCCCAGAGCATGTTAGGTTCAAAATGTTACCTGGTTTGACATATTCAATTCATTCACTGTTGTCCACATATCTGAAGTTGGGTGGTAGCAGGATAAGCAGGGTAGTGTCCTCCTTAGAAACACTTTCGAGTACCTGCTGTGGGATCCCAAAGCATTCATAGACCAGTTGAGATATATCATCTCTCCACTGTGTTCAAGGTTTAATTTAATTATATTTGACTTATATAGCACCAAATCACAACAGCGGTTGCCTCAAATCGCTTTACATTGTAAGGTAAAGACCCTACGATAATATAGAGAAAACAGAGAAAACCCCAACAATCATATGACTCCCAAGGACCAAGTTCTTGGGCGACAGTGGGAAGGAAAAGCTCCCTTTTAACAGGAAGAAACCTCAGGTAGAACCAGGGAGGGGCGCCATCTTGCCATGACCAGTAGAGGGTGAGGGGAGGAAATCGGGACAAGGATACGCTGTGAGAACCAGAGATTAATAATATCTAATCATTAATATCTAACAAGGACACTTCTTCCATTTGTCCTTTTCGTTGGAGGTGCTTTCCATATTTCAATATGAAAAAAGGTGATTGAAGAAGAAAACTCGCGTCATGCCCCCAGCAGCTTAGGCCTATTGCAGCATCCAGGTCTGCAGCTGGGTCTCCTTCCAGTTGTACACATCCAGAAAACCTTCAACAGGAGGTCCCAGGAGGCGTCCTTTTTATTAGATATTTATAATAAAATGAAAGTTTATAGTACTTACAATAGGACATACACTGGCCAACATTGTTTCATCACACACTAGTAAAATCACAGGACAGAAAACAAAGATCACGCTGACGTAAAATCATGACAAAAGAAGTTTTGTGAAGACTTTCATTTATTTGTGTGTTTGCAGTGATGCCGCCTCACAGATAGTTGAGCTGCCCAGTAACCGTCTCATAGCATTGACTCTTGTCTGCGAGAGGAGCCTGTTGCCGTGGATACCTCTCTTCTTTCTCTTTCTATCTTCATTTTCTCCCCCTCTCTCTCCCCCTCAGTCTCTCTCTTCATCCTGTCTCACCCCTCCTCCAGTTTGCTGCGAGTGTTTCAGGGAATGTGGGGTGTGGCGGCTGCTCAGAGCTTTCAGAGAGCCTTAGGTGATGCTAGTTATTGCAGGGAAGTGAATCAAAAGATACACTTAAAATACAAATACAGACTAGAGCTTGAGATGTTCTTTTGGGCCGTGTTTTCCAGCTCATTTATGGATTTGTTTATCCAAAATCTTCTGGGTCAATCTGTGGTTCAGCCTAGGTTTAAGCTGGCACCCCTGCAGGCTAGTGGGAGTAAGATTGCATTTGCTCTGTTTATTTAACTTCTCATCACTCACATGTCCCAGAGTAACCCTGCTAGCTACAGCTGCCAGCACAACATCGATCTGTCCAGTTTCTTATTTAGCCTCATTCACTCCTCCTCGTCAACCTGTTTTGGAAGCTTCTAACTCTTTATATAACCATCATCTTCTCCTCCACCACTCGGCCCCCTTCATTTAAATTGTCACTTTCTCCTGTTGGATTCTTCCCTGTTGTCTCTGCCTCCTCCTTTCTTCAACTCTCCCTCTCCTCTCTGCAGATTTAAGCTCCCTTCCTTCCTTTCTTCCTCCCTCTGCTGCACATAACTAGGATAGAGGGGAATGCCCACGCAGAGCTTTAGATAAAAAGCACATTGCCGGCTTAGTTCAACCAAAGAGGGGCTGGAGTTGAACCAACAACCAATATAGGTCTCACAGTGCAGGCAGCGAAGCTCGAAGTAAGAGCGACCCTGTTTATAAGATCACAACCCAGGTCTTACCTGATAAGCCTTCTGCTACTCTGGCATTTTGTTTGTGTGTCTGCATGTCTGTGTATCCCTGTCGGCTGAGGCTGACCTCAGATAGCAAAGCTAAAGGGCTTCCAGCACGTGTTACCCTGACAGTGCCCCTGCTGTTGGGTTCGATTCCCTGTAATCAACTTAATTGCATCCATTTGTGTTTGCTGGGAAATTCAGGTGTCACTTAATTAAAATACTTAAATAATTAAGAATTTTTGTCAGCAAATATTATGAAATGAACAAAACCAACAATGAATCGTTCATACTGAAAAGTCTTGTCTGTGTAGTCGGATCCTTATGCAGCAAATTCCTGCCAAAGAACTCGACATGCATCAACCTGCTGCTGCACTGCACAAGAGCAACACGCTTTATTTCTGTGGAGTAATGGTGATGCATTTAGAAAGCTTAATAATAGACAAGTATTCTAAAGGAAAATCAAAGTATCCAGTACTGTACTTGAGCTACACTCATTCCTTTATATTTTGCTTCCAAAGACTTTCTTGTAATTTTTAAAAGTGGTTCAAACAGTTCTCCAAACTTTTTTTGTACATTTGTACTTTTTCAGTCCATTCCTTATACCTGACCATTTTCAGTGAAATGTTTTTGTTTTGTTTGTTGAAAAACTGACCTTCAAATCATTCAAGCATAAAAACTGTACCTAACTGAAGGGATAAATCTGTGTTGTATTTACACAAAATAGACAATTTAACAAAGAAACAATTTTTAAATGTATCTTGAGGCACTTTGTTAATAGCAGCTTATAACAAAAACACAGCGTGTTCCCATTTCTTTAGTTGAATCTATGAAAAATACCAAAGGTAACACAGGTCGATGGGCAAAAAACATTTTCTGTACCAACAAAATCATTTTTCATCAAATACTTGGCATATCTCACCATGGTGTGTCCTTTAAGAAACTGGACATTTGGAGGACAAAGGAAGAAGTGATGGGCCTAAAACAACATGAACAGGATCTGGAAGTCATGTTCTTAAGAAATAAAAAAAGACCTGACACAGGAACTGAGAGATGCATTTGGCCCTTCAGCTGATTCATGGGCCGTTTGCTGAAATTTAAGCAGAAATGGTCTCAGTGCAGGAGTGGCATTCAAGAAGCCATCCCGAAGCATTCATCATCTAAAAAGAGAACAGAACAAAAAGGCAGCCAACATCCAAAGACGAGCTCTGAACGTCCTTCATAGAACCTGGAGAACCATTCCTCGAGAACAATTAAGGAAATCACAAGAAGTCTTGTCCAAGAAAGTTCAGGCTGTGTTGAAGAATAAAGGTGGTCATTGGATATTAAGGTTGTTACAATGGCACAAACTCTGTTTTTAGCTCACAGACTGTATTTCAGTGTGTGTTTAAATGTGTTTTAAAAATCATTGCACCTATTTCTCATTTTCAAAGCAACATGTAAAGAAATGAGGGGTTGCTCAAGATGCTTGCATATACTGGCAATTGCTGACAGTAAGAAAAGCATAGAATCGATAGTATTAGTCTTTAAATTAGCATAAATCCAGAAACCGTAACCTATGCATCCACTGCCAAACTCCCAGTCAATCGTTTTTTTTATTATTAATCCATCTTTGTGTTTTTGGAGCATCACGACGGGACTACATATGCAATTTCATCTCACAACTTTATGCTGCATAATGAAAAACAAACTGTTGACATTATCTGAGCCAGTTGCTCCTTAACTTTAGCCTTCCACTCCATTTGAGTACATGATCCTCGCCACCATCATCGCCAACTGTATCGTGTTGGCTTTGGAGCAGCACCTTCCCGGAGAGGACAAAACACCCATGTCCAAAAGACTGGTGAGCTGCACATGATCCACAAACACAGTCACACCTCATAATCTCTCAAATCAAAATATAAGACAAGACTGTTTGAAAACGCACGACACTTTCATTTGCAGCAGCTCTTTGTCAGCTCAGTGTGAACTTATAATTTCTCTCTTGCTTTGTACTCACAGGAGAAGACAGAGCCCTACTTCATAGGGATGTTCTGTTTTGAGGCAGGCATAAAAATCATCGCCCTGGGCTTTGTGTTTCATAAAGGCTCTTACCTCAGGAATGGGTGGAACGTCATGGACTTCATTGTGGTCCTCAGTGGGTGAGTCCAACAGTGTGTGCATGTGAATGTGTGCACATTTACAGATCTGTGAAACAGGATTAGCATTTTGAATTGAAAAGGCTGGCGACTCTATGAGATTTATGGTGTGAAAATACAGTGCGCAGTGTTCTTAGCCTCTTTTTTAAGGAGCTCGCAGTTATTTCTAGCACCATTGGCTTCAAATGCTTTGCCTACTTGTTGCTTATTCATTGGTAATGTTTGAAACCTGAAAATCTTTCTTTTATTGTGGAATTTATGTTGCTAAAGCTGATCAGTGAACCATATAAAAGTCACACAGGAAGTCTTTTGTGTACCTTATAATGAAAGTGGGACGGTGGGAAAGTAAACTTCTTCTAAACCAACTGTTATTTACTCTTTTTGTCTAAACTTAAACACATTATACTATGAATAATGCTACTGGTGCCTTGCTGGGGAAAGAACCAGGTGAGGATGAGTGTGCCATATCATATTTCATATTCATAATATAGGACATGTACCTGTGTATACAGCCAACAGTGACCTTTATCCAAACAGAACAGAGTAAAGGACATTTGCATCGTGCTTTTTATTCCATTAGTACGTTCAGAGTAACAGTTTCTATTTGCTTGAATAAGTTGTGCAGTGCTTAGTATTCACATAAAGGTACTCTTCTGTTTTTATGTAGCTGATTAAATTAACATTAGGAAAAAGTATCCCAACATTTAATTTTCCAGGAAACGCGCAGAGTGACAGATGTGGAGAGTCCAGAGCTAAACTGTGGAGAGCCAAACACTCAGTGGCAGCTACTGTATATAGTCTCCTAGGCAAAAACTCCAGGGGGGGCTCCAATCAGCATTCATCACCATTATGTTATAAATAATCTGACACTAATAGAGCAGAGCTGGACACATCAGGCTGCCGTGCTAGCTAAGTTCTAACTTCAAAATAAATTAAATAATTTCATTTCATTTAATAAATGATGATTTAATAATAAAGTCTCCCCCACAGTTGAGGCTAGATATATGTGTATATATATATACATATATATGCTTGTGGTGCTTTATCAACTCTAAAGCTTTCAGAAAGGTGTTTTAGTGCAGCGGTCCCCAACCCCCGGGCCTCGGACCGGTACCGGTCCGTGAGTCGTTTGGTACCGGGCCGCGAGAGTTGAGGCTCAGGTGTGAAATGTCTGGTTTTCAGGGTTTTTATCGGTTTTCAGCGTTATTTTGTTATCGTTTTTATCGTTAACTCGGTTTTCCTGGGTCTTTTCACGTGTGTTATGAATCTTATTTTTTTCGGTACCGGTACTAGTTTTATTTTGTTGTATTTATCCGCGACACCTTAAAGGCCGGTCCGTGAAAATATTGTCGGGCATAAACCGGTCCGTGGAGCAAAAACGGTTTGAGACCGCTGCTTTAGTGCAATCAAAACTCTGCAAGAAACCACAAAACATTTAACTATATCTGTTGTTGTGAAACCCACCAGAAAAAATATCTAATGAATGTAAACATTTTGGCTAAAGAGGACCTCCCTCTCTCAAGTTTTGGTCTGCTGTAGCAGAGCTGGTCCTCAAGTGTCTGAAATTAAGCACGCAAACAACTTGTCTGATCAACAGGTTGTGATAACGCAATAAGAGGCTGCGCTCTGCCAGCACAGGCAGGGAAGCTAAACATGAATGTGAATAAGCCTGAATTTGAAATACTTAAAGCAACAGATTTGTAAATGTTTAATGAGGAGAAAGTACACGTGTGTGGACCTCAAGGCCGGTCAGTTTTGCTCTGTGAATGTAAACATGACCAACCATGAATTTCCACACACTAAACTTCAGTGTGCTATGACCAGAACACTGTGCTGGAAGCTGACTAAGCTGTTGAAAAGCATCTCACGCAGTGTACTTACAGTACATTAATTGAATGGGAGTTAAAGACTCTGGGGATGCTCAGCCTGCTCTGTGGGGGGGGGAGGTGTTGCATTATAGTGCATTTACAGCAGTTAAATCCTCGGGAGACACGAGCGCCTCATTGTCAGAGCAGAGAGGGAAATGCTCATGGTTCAAAGGAAGAGCTTGATGAGACAGCAGATTAACCTCGACACCTGTCTCTCGCTCACTGTCACACACACACACACACACACACACACACACACACACACACACACACACACACACACACACACACACAAATGAAATATTAATCAAGTCACAGGATAGAAGTACAAAGGGTGGCAGACACGGTTCTTAGAGAATTCTACATGATTCTGGCTGTTCAATTATTGATGAGGTCGGGCTTCTCATGATACTCCGCTCGCTGTTGGAGAGAGGAAGGACGTGAAGTTTGAGGAGAAAGATGGAGGAGAGGAGGGCACGGGAGAGGGGCGGCGTGGAGAGATGAGATTTGTTCCCGCCTCAAGCCTGTTGATCGGCTGACGTCACTGTCACATACTCTTGTGAGGACACTCAACATACAGGCTGTTCTGATGTGCTTGCATCTTCTGAGTGTGCTGGGCTCCAGTCATGTAAATGTAAATGAATGCATCTGCGTGTAAGTTTCACGTGATGATGTTTCAGATGAATTCCATCTTTACCGAACAGATATTTGGGGGGAAAAACAGATGAAGGAACTTTTATAAACGTGAACAACAGCAGCTGCATTTATTCCACTCTCGCATGCTGTGGGTTGAATTTGAACTACCAGTTGTGACTTAGGGCGGAAACATGCTCGATCTGGCTGAAATAGCCTCTAAGGTTTCATTGTATTAATATTCATCATGATGAAGTGAGCTGCAGATAGTTCCCTCTCTAAATTATCATTTTAGCCCGTGCAAAGATAAATTAATGAAAATGTTCTCACCGTGTCTCTCTCTGTTTCCCTTTTTCCTTCCACCTGTTCAACACTTCCAGTGCACATCAGCACTTCCAGACTTCTAGGCTATCACTCTAGGTTTGCAACTTTATTGGAAAGCAGATAAATGTTATGAGGTCTGGTTGGTATTATGAGATGTAACACCAGTTTTGTCTATCAGTCAGTAATTAGGAGGTCTCTACAGACAGGAAGAGTCTGAGTGTGTTGCAAATATTCTGCATATAGATGCTTTCAAATACAAACACTGAACTGTATTCATATTCCATTACAGTCGCTTGGCAGCGTCCCTCTATTTTCATTGTGGTTGTAAAGCAACACTTTCATTCGTGTAGCACTGCAAAGAAAGTTTCTGTGCAATGAGGCGGCGACAGCTGAGCTAAAGTAGGAGCAAGAAAGACTGAAACGGTGACCAGTCAAGCGATTTTTATCCCTTGGCTGCAAAAAGGTTGATGGGGTGTTGGCATCACCCCGGCAGGTCAGCGGGCAGTGTGGACACACAAGTTTATGAATATAATAACTCGAGAACGAGGTGACGTAAGATTTGGAAGTTGATACTGTGGGTGTACTCACTAAAAGTCTGGGACAAGTTCAAATCCCGGTGACCTTTACTTCAAGGTCAAGGTTAGAGGTGTGAGGAGGCTGAGGGGTAGCACTGGCCTGACACCCTCTGTCCTCAAAAGATGCCATCCAGAAACTTCAAGAAAGATAAACAGGCAGAATAACTGTTGATACCAATAATCAAATTAACATATGGAGAAACAAAAAGAGTGAACATTTAAGGCAAATACAGCATTACATATTCAAAAAATGTGCGTCAAAGAAGACATTAAGCAATATTAGATGCTGCTAAATGTTTCAGGAGCATGTGAATGTTGACCTCAGAGTGCAGTCAGTCAGTTAGCAGTGAAGTGAGAGTGTGCTCTGTGCTCTTTGTGAGCCCCAAAGATATTAAGTGGGGAAAAGACGGTTACATATTTTGTTTTACTCACTTGCTAAATAAACAGTTTGACCTCCATTTTTGAAAAAATGATCACGTGAGGGGATTATTGTTTTTTATTTACCTTGTGGGACTCTGAGAGATTCTGTTTATGTGTGTTGAAGTCTGCAGTCACCAAAACGCTCAGAAATGGCAACTTCAAGTGGACTTGACTTACAAGATTATGAGTTCTTATAGTGCAGTTACAACAAGCCTGCAGTAAATCCACTACGCTTTCAATCACACAGGCGGGAGCCCTCATTTAAAACTTTGCCCCGTGGAAACATAACACACGAGTGTTAGCTCAGACTACTAAACCTTTCCTCAGTGAGTACCCCGGACTCCCTCAACATTTTGCGCGAACATGTGTAATTATGGAAGCATTTGCTAAAAGTGTCAACGCTGGAGGCTGTGATTACCTCAGCAAGCTTCCTTGGTGTTTCAAGATGGCCTGTATTACACAGAGCGCGAGTGGGAGGGAGGTATGAAAATCCAGATGGCACTTACTGTTTCCTCAAAAGCTGTTATCGTGTAACGGAGGGCTGTTGTGGTGGAAATTGGAATAGAGGGTTTTCCTCAGGCCCGCTCACATGGTTCACCAGCCGGTTACTCCTGCTGAAAAAGCAAGCTGTGAGGCAGAGCAGCGAGGAGGAGAAGCATGGGAGAAAGAAAGGAAGTGAAGAAAAAGGAAGTGAAGAAGGACGAGATGGATAGAGCTGGAGCAAATACGAAGAAAGACTATTTGCATAATCGCACGTACTAATTGGTATCGTGGTCGACGCGTTGGCTGGTAAGCCCTCCATTAGAGTGGCAAAAGTTGGCAGAGGCAACGCCCACCATGGGTTTGTTTCATCACTGTGTGCCAGACCCTCAGGGGGGTGAGGAGGGGGGTGGTTAGCTCAGAGGCAGCTGATGAGTGTAAAGATAAGGAACCTGGGAGATGAGCATTTCTCTGTGGCTCTTATATATAGGATAATGTTTTTATAGACATTGCTGCCAAGTTTGTTATGAAGATTTTTTCAGTCTTTTCTTCTTTACTTCAGAAAACACATCTTGATTTTATTCATTTGGATCCCCATTAACTGTGCCCTAAAGCTCAGCCAGTCTATAGAGATACTGCCAGCTAAGTACCTGAAATGTAATTTTAGAACACCAACAAGTAGAAAGAGGAGAGGGCTGTTTAGAAAGCCTGTGACGGGAAAATATCTGAAGCAGAGGGAGGGAAAGATACTCGGGAAAATAAATGATGTAATATGGCTCTGATGTAGCAAACACTTTAAAATATTGTTTTCAAGACTTTGAGAAATCTGTCTGTTTTTCAAAACGGCAGCTAGTTATCTTGTTAATGTGATGCTTGTCTGTAAATGATAAATCATTGAAATATTTTTAGGGCAGTCAAATATTGCTTCCTAACTCTCGCTCAAAAGAGCAGCACAAGTCGTACTTTGATTATTCAGGTTTAGTTACATATAAATCCTGTAATGTAATTTTGTTCTAGTGAAACAATCACAAGTAACAAAAGTGAACGTAATGTTTATCGTTCACTTACCATCATATAGACTCATTTGCCACTTTGTTGGGTACACCTATACAACTGGTTGTTAACACGATTATCTCACCAGATATTCAGAGATGTAGGCAGGATCAAGAAGACCCACTGAAGTTCAAACTGAGCATCAGAATGGGGGAGAATGGTGGTCTAGGTGACTTTAAATGTGGCATGGTTGTTGGTCCCAGACAGGCTGACCAAAGCACTTCAACAGGCATTTTCCCATCAATCAGGAAAAAAAGAAAAAGAGAAAATATCCAGTGAGGAGCAGTTATCTGGGTGAAATGCCAGAGGTCAGAGAAGAATAGGCAGACTGCTTTGGGCTGATTGGACAATCCAGCATCACAGCAGCGAAACCTCTAATAGACACGCTGGTCCACAGAGTCCACTTCACACTCTGCTTCTCCAAAACATGGAATGAACACGCATGCAGACGTTACAGTTGATCAACTGAACGTTATTTAAATGCAACAGTCTGAGTATCCGTGACCTTCCCTTTATGACCACACTGCATCCATCTTCTGATGGCTGCTTTTAGCTTTGTGCTCGATGTAACGAAGCTCAAATCATCTCCAACTGGTTTCTTGAATATGAAAATGGGTTGACTATACGTGATTATAAATGGTCTCCATAGTCTCCAGCTCTCAATCCAGTAGATCACCTTTAGGATGTGGAGAAACAGGAAACCAGCTTTCATGGATCGTGGAAAGCTGCAGTATCTGTGTGCTGTCATTTCAATATGGACCAAAATTTCCGAGGAATATTTGAGGGACTTTGTCTCGATTCTTCTCGGAACAGATTCAACAGCTCTGAAGGAAAAAGGAGGTCCAACATTTTGCAAGGTGCATCTAATAAATTGTCTGAGTGTATTCTGTAGAGCCGCTGTCGCCAAGATTATGTGAAAAATTAAATTGTTGGCTGTGGTCAAAAATATCTGTCACAATTTGTATAATTAGGACTCAAATGCAGGACACGAGCAGACTGATTAACAAAAGGCGAGACATCTTATTACGAGTAATTTGAGGAGCTGGGTAAGAGCGGAAGTGCTGTAGGTGACGTCAGACGCCGGAGAAAAACCAATGGTGGCTCAAAATGAAACCAACACATTTTGAAACTTAAGTTACACCAAACAATTGATCGACAACAAAACATATCATCATTTCCAAGACCCTGGAGGAGTATTGGACACTCTCCTGCTGTTTATTGGCTTGGAGGTGTCTGGAGGTTCCTTAGGGGTGGGTTGGACTGTGTTCCTGATCTGGATGGGGCTTTGGTGCTGCTCCTGTGTGGGTTGGGGGACTTCAGGGGGCTCTCCACCTCGAGGCTGGGATTCTGGCTTTGCTTAGGCACTCGGGCCGCGGCTGGTGAGTCGCCAAGGTTGTCCCAGGAGGACCAACTCAGGGTCAACTGCGACCCCGCCCTCAGAGAAGAGCAGAAGAGAGCACTCTATCCCTCTTCTTCTCCTTTATTCCCCCTCTCTTTCTGCCAGCTTTCTCCCCAAATTCACTTTCTTTCTTTTTCTTTTCTGTCCGTTATGGTTGTAATAATCCAAAATAAAAAATCCTAATAAAGTTCTAATAAAATATGACTATCAAGTGGACAGTTATAATAAATGCCACAATGCCCCACTTGTACTAACAATTCTGATTGCTGCACTGTTGGACACGACAGGGGAAAAGAGTAATAAACTTTAAGCATCAAATGTCCAGATGGTGGAGAAAGAATCAAAATCCAAAAGGACAAAGTGACACAAGAAACCAAACTCACTTCCAGAGTAATTAATCAAACCATGAGTCCAAAACTTCATAAATACTAAAACATAACTAGAAATCAAATGCTAAGAACTAACATTCAAGATCTACCAAGATGATAATTAAAGTGAAATAGGAATCAAAATACCCATCCATCCATCCATCCATCCATCCATCCATCTTCATCCGCTTTATCCGGGGCCGGGTCGCGGGGGCAGCAGCCTAAGCAAAGAAGCCCAGACCTCCCTCTCCCCAGCCACCTCCTCCAGCTTATCCGGGGGAACACCCAGGCGTTCCCAGGCCAGCCGAGAGATATAATCTCTCCAGCGTGTCCTGGGTCTGCCCCGGGGCCTCCTCCCGGTGGGACATGCCCGGAACACCTCACCGAGGAGGCGCCCAGGAGGCATCCTCGTCAGATGCCCGAACCACCTCAGCTGGCTCCTTTCGATGTGGAGCAGCAGCGGCTCTACTCTGAGCCCCTCCCGGACGGCCGAACTTCTCACCCTATCTCTAAGGGAGAGGCCAGCCACCCTTCGGAGGAAGCTCATTTCTGCCGCTTGTATCCGCGATCTCGTTCTTTCGGTCACTACCCAATCAAAATCAAAATACCTCAAAATAATAAAAACCTAAAGCGCTAGAAGAGTAACAATGAACAGAAAGCCTAAACCAAGAGACCCAAACCAGGACAAGAACTTTATAAACCTGTTGAATTATGCTGCGATGTTATCTCGTCGTTTTGTAGGTTAGCTTCGGGAGAAAACAGAAAATGACAGATTTATACCTTAAACTGACAGAGACAGTTCCCTTTGCTGTGAGAGCAGTTTATACTGCAGGCATCAGACTTTATTCTGACCATTTCCTGCTCTGTTACTACTGCCGACCAGAAGGGAGAGCTAACGCGAGAGCTTCAAATTGATTTACATCAGTGAAGCCAACACCCTTAATATCAGCCAGCATGGGATGTGCTCTTTGTTTCTCTCCATGTCTTCACTGTACTTCACATCTCGGCCCTCTTTCACTTGCTTTTGTTTCTTGGCTTCAGTTCAATTTTCTTCAGTTTTTAATACATTTCTTAAGCTTTGCTCTTTAAATGATATTAATATGACAGATAAGTTGTGAACATACATCACTGCACCTGACTCACTGAAGGCTGCGAGCACAATCTGTCTGGTGTGTATTACTGTTACTCATGCGTATGAACCAAATGTGCCACTACTGCACGTCTTTTAGCCAGCAACACCGTATGTCTGCTTGGCATTCATGCACATGTTAGACGTGACTATATCAAACTGTCTCTCACACACACACATATTCACACAGACGTGTCCTCTCCAGTCTTATTTTCCATCTGTTGTCTGATCGATTGATGAGTTCAGACATAGCAGGGGTGGATATGTCCCCCTGAGCTGTTACCGTGGTGACTGAGAACCCCGCCCCAGGTCAGGCTGTCACTGGCTCCAGTCCCGCTGCTACAGTTAGTCAGAAAAGGACAGAAAAGTGCAGATACACCTGTTTCTTTGTACGTTTATGTGCGTGAGTGATGGCAGCACTCTTCTCCCACATTTCATTTGGCCTTTGTTTTAAAATAAACAAAGTGAAACATGATTAAGATGAAGAAAGAGAGAGCAGTTAGTGACATTTGAATCCTCGCGCAGACGTGGTGTTTTACCTGTGATCTCATCCCGAGGCAGTGAATGATGATCATGATGCCGAGGAAGCTGACAGCCTAACAGGTTCTCTCTCTGCCCCTGTGTGCTCTCCCTCCTTCATCCTATAAAGACGATGAATGGGCTGCGAAACAAAGCCCGTGTCAGGGGTCTTTATGCAGTCCAGTCTAGTGTCTGATTAGAGACGATGAGGTGCTACACTAAGATCAAAGGGGTTCCTCTTTTTGAAGGAACTGAAGTCAAATGACATTCAATTTGCAACTTAAAGTTACACAAACTGAGGGAGGGTCGGGGCCATTTCTCAGTCGTGACCTGGCAGTTTGTCTTCACAAACTCAATTTTACTCAGAATTAAATTTTTGCTCCTTTTCAGTCTTACATTTGTCTCTGAACGAGATCTGGTAAAAGACGCGATTGACAAACTACAAAGAGTACGGTCGCAACTGAAGTCTCCTCAGATGATGTTCAGAATGAAATTGCATTTTTCAGAGACAAACAGAAATGCGTGTGCAGCCGGTGGCAGCGCCGGGGAGCTTACTTAGGATACAGTGAGAGAGGCTGAAACACACATGCTACCCACGTTACAAAACACCGGCTAAATCTGGGCACTAATTTATATTTTGAGTGCATGAGTCATAAAACAGAACAGTATAAATGTATTAATACATCAATAAAGACGTTACATTTTTTAAAAAGTTCATTGTTATTGGGCACATCTATGCTGGGTTTCTGTGTCCAGTTAGATTTGGGAGATGCTGTATAGCGATTTACATCACACCAGCAAATATGGCTGAATTTAATGGCTGAATATAGAAAAAAGTTATTAAAATGGAGGATTTATCCACTCAACATAGAATTGTTGTCTTAAATCCAAAGTAATTTTGGTGTTTTGTGGTTTGGGGCTTATTATAACTCCTTTTACAACATGAAACACACAGCGTGCCGTTTAGTTTCTAGGTTCTATGCTTCCTCCCCACCTAAGCAGCATACTCACAGGAACACTAGAGGTCCGTTAGCTTCGGACATATATGCCGTTAGTGTTTTGTTATTTTCTTTCATATTTCAAAGTGAGAAAAGAGGCTGAAGAGAAGATTTGTAACAGTCCAAATACAACCTGTGTCTGTGAATCTTGTTTTGACCACATCTTCTAAGAGGAGTCAGAATCAACAGTTATGTTGCCAAGAGAGGCTACTGAGATTAAACTGAGCCTGAATGCAGACACTTCGCTCACCTCTGGAGATTTTCACTTGTAGAAACCCGGCGTTTGATCTCTGCTGGAGTCTAAGCAAAGGACCTGACTAACAATTGACCGTGAATTTGCATTAGAAGATTGCTTTCAGTGTACTGTGGAGCTGTGGTTTGTAAAAAGCTAAGAACTTCGACCTTAGATGCTGCTCGGTGTTTCTTAAGGGCACTCTGGTTTGTCACTGTCAAAATGACGTCAGTGTCAGTGGAGCTCCTTAAGCCATGTTGCTGTCACAGTTGTGTCACTGCCAGGAAGCAGCATAGCACTGGCTTTGAGACAAAAGGCAACCTTCGGCCCAAACACAGAATTTACTTCTTTATATTTGTGTCCATCTCAAAAGCAACACTTGAAAAGTCATTGTAAGTTTGCTATTGTTGACACAGGGACTATATTTTTTATACTATATATAATTGTAATATGATAATACAGTAATTCCGATAATTATAATATTACAATATCATGATAAATACATTATAAAATGAATAATTTATAAAACATCCTATATTATAATTTACTGAGATGCACACACATGTGCAGCTCCCTGGATAAAAGCACCTTTGACAGCAACAGTAACTCCAATAACAAACTGTTACAACCAAAGTATGCAGAAGAGCATCTCTGAACGCACAACATGTCAAACCTTGACGCAGATGTGCTACAGCAGCAGAAGACCCCACTGGTGCCACTCCTCTGTTAGGAACAGAAAACAGAGGCAAGGCAAGTTTATTTGTACAGCACAACTCAACAACAAGGTGATTCAAAGTGCTTTACAGAGACATTAGAAACAAAAACAAATAAAAAGCATGATTTAAAATTGATTAAAACACGCAAACAAACAAACAAAACAGTATATAAAATCAAAACAGATAAAATCAGAACAGTAGATAAAATCAGTAGTTAAATGTAAGTTTTTGAAATTTAAGCTTAAGTGTGGATTTGGTGCTTTATTCAAATGCAGCTGAGAACAGGTGAGTCTTCAACCTGGATTTAAATAAACTGAGTGTTTCAGCTGATCTGAGGCTTTCTGGGAGTTTGTTCCAGATATAAGGAGCATAAAAGCTGAATGCAGCTTCTCCGTGTCTGGTTCTGACTCTGGGAACTGATAAAAGACCGGATCCAGATGACCTGAGGGATCTGGAAGGTTCACACTGGGTCAGGAGGTCACTGATGTATTTTGGTCCTAGACCATTCAGAGCTTTATAGACCAGCATCAGCATCAGAACAGAGGCTCGTGTTCACAGTGTTTTTTATTCGCTGAACTCAAATGACCTCCACGAGCACCAGATCTCAATCCAGGAGAGCACATTTGGGCTGTGTGAAATGGGGCAGGTGCATCACGGATGTGCAGTCGACAAATCTGAGGAACTGTGCGATGTTATTATGTCAGAATAGACCAAAACCACATTCATGTTTCCAGCACCTTGTTGATGGGGTTCAACCAGGTACCAGTGAGGTGGACCTATTAAAGAAGTGTAGAAGCATAGAAGTGTTTCTGCTGCATAAGACGTTTTTGTACACCATCAATACTTCTCATTGATGGTGTGATTTTAATCAAGTTTACCAGCATCTACTGATACTCAAAACTTTCCCTTTATGACCTCCTTGTGAATTAAATGATAGTCATTTATAGCAGGTGTATGTGAGTGTGTGATGTACAAAGTGTTGGTGACTCATGTCTGCAATGAGCTAAATTAACATCTCCTCCTTCATTCACTCTCTCTCACTTTCTCTGACTTCTAACAGATGGCTACTGAATCATTTACCCATATTTATTATTCATTCTGGCCAAAGAGCAAACATTTAGCTAGCTGACATATAAACCAATATGCAGGCTGATAAACCCAGGCCAGTATCTCAGGCTGTTGATTTAAGGAATAGTTGCATTTGACCTTGCTTCCTTCCTTCCCACCCACCCCTCTGTCTGTCCGTCCGATCTTGCACAACAAATTGTGTTTCTTATGTGTGCGTTTGGGGTTCCTGCTGTTTTTCGGTGAGGAGGAAAGAGAATAAAAAGGACAAATGAGGGGGGGAGTTAAAAATGAGTGAGTACACTGTGGGAGGCACAGAGGCTTATATCAACTAAACCAACCAGAGCAGCACTGTAGGAGTTTTTTCGTGCAATTCCTTCTTCTGCACACACCACCCACCACACTGTGAGAGCAGCGGTTTTAATTGATTGTCCTGCAGAATCTTACATCTCCCTAAACAGGAACCCTGTGATGTATGTTTTTTAAAAATCACGCTCAGCTGTTCCTTCCTTCCACAGGTAATAATAATAATAATAATAATGGATTGCATTTATAGGACTGTGTTGTACTGTAAGTGAAAAATTGTTTCTCTATTGTTAGAGTTTTCACAAAGATTAAGACTCGTGCTCATGGACACATCAGCTGGGAGGATATTTGCTGGGAAGGCAGTTGGGTCTTACTTTAAGATGCTAGTTTTAATTAAGCTATTCTTTCAACATTTAGTGTAATGCACAAAATATGGTGTTAGTCTTCCTGCTGAGACAAAACTTTCTATATCTCATGTGTGCATTGTATTGTACTGCGTGAACTTAGTTGAAGCCTCTTCTGACAAATTCCCAGGTTCATTCCAGGAGACGAAAGAGGGAGAGATAATTTGGAACAAAGTGATTATACAGCTTGAAGCGTTAGAAAATAGCAACTGCATAACCAGCAGTGACGAAATAATTCAATAATTAACTGTGACAATAAAATAAAATCACAGCATCTGTTGCAATAAATCTGCTCATTTCCAGTAGCCAGTGTGCCTTCTTAACTATTTGTTCTTGAGTAATGTTTAAAACCCCTACAAAGCACAAAATGGCAACAAAACACCTTCAGTATCTTAATCTTTGATTAATTTTTATTGTTTAATATCCTTTAATTTCCTTAGCTTCACCTCGTGCTATGTTTCCCTGTGTAGTGCTGCTGGAGTCTCTCCGCCTGATGCAATCTACTGGAATTTGTACACATGAAACATGATGACTGTGTGCCGTACGCGCTATTGGTCTCTGTCGTGGAAGTAAAGACAATCACGGCTATTCTGTATCCCTCAGCATTACAGAGGTCCTTCAGTTGACTTTAGGATGTGGCTGTGTCCAAAATCAGTCACTCCTCACTATGGAGTGGACTGTTTAGAAGTTGCCACTATGTAGTGGGGCGACCGTGGGTCAGGGGGGTTGGGAAGCTCATCTTGTAACCGGAAGGTTGCCGGTTCGATCTGTCTGTCTTGGTCGTTGTGTCCTTGGGCAAGGCACTTCACCTACTGCCTACTGGTGATGGCCAGAGGGGCCGATGGTGCGATATGGCAGCCTCGCTTCTGTCAGTCTGCCCCAGGGCAGCTGTGGCTGCAACTGCAGCTGCCTCCACCAGTGTGTGAATGTGAGAGTGAAGGAATAGTGGAATTGTAAAGCGCTTTGGGGGTCTCGAAAAGCGCTATATAAATGCAATCCATTATCATTATTATTATTATTATTATTATTAGTGTTGTCCAATAGGGAGAATAGTGGACACGGAGCATCCTACACTGGCATGATTTCGACCCAAACAGAAAATCCAGTTTGCACTTGCACGGAGTCAGACGTGCACAAAAAGGTCATAAGGAACACGTAAACTGCATCAAACACTAACAGGAGTAGGAAGTACCAACACGAAAGCCACACAAAGATCTAACCTTCAAAATAAAACATTAAAAAAATCAAACATTCCCACTGTGCAGTTAGGTCGTGTTTCTGTGTTTCTGTTATTCTTAGTTAGTAGTTATCCACTTATTCTTCCTTCTTCCTGCTTCGCTCTGGTCAGCATGTCTCTCTGGTGTCTTGTTTTCAGTTTTACTTCCTCAGCAGTTTTGTGGTTATTATTCAGACCTGTGTGTCATTACCTTCCTGGAGCCAATTCCCTGATTACCTTCATGGGTATAAATAGTCCGGTCTTCTTTAGAGTCTTTGTCAGATTATCTCTGTCTTCCTTTGTGGGCATAGCTAGTTTGTGGCACTTGGCTCTAAAGGTTTTTGTTCTTTCTTTCTGTAATGATTACAAATGCATATCTTACTTCAGCCCATGTGTTCTGAGCAAATTGTTTCATGCGAGGCATGTAACGGAGAAGCACCACTGAAAAATACACTTTGATTATAAAGGATTTTTAGGGGAAAAGAGGTATTGCCTAAAAATAATGAAAAGAAATTAACTGTATTTTCTTTGTCTTTTCTCTCAGAGACCTTATATGGCACCATCATTCATCCTCCTCGTTTAGGAGTTTTATGACTTTTATAAAATTCTCTGCGACTGTCACTGATCTTGGCTGACTTGAAGTAAAAACTGATGATAATCTCAAATCCTGGCAATGTATAGAAAATAATGCAAAATTAACTGTAGTTTACCTGAATTAATCAGTTAATCTAAAAATCAGATTTAGGGATAGTTTAAATTTGTGTCCTTCAAGCACTCGTTTTATCAGCGCAGAGTGATTTTTATAGTTAACTTACTGAACAAAAATTCTAAAAATGTGCCAGCTACGAGTAAATGATTTCAAATAAAACCATAGACCCATCGTTCTTCTTTTAAATGGCAGATACTTTCAGTCAGAAGGATAAATACAGATGTAAATAACAGTGCTAATCACCGAGTAACCGGGCTCTGTGGTGCCATATTGTGCGTGCTTGCTTGAGGCACTTAAGGCCCCCGCAGACCCACACAGGTGTTTTTAGTTAACATGCTAATTACACCTGTATTGTTTTTTTTTTTTTTAACTATAACAGTGTTACAAATGTAATGTAACAAAACTGTCAAGCACTAATAAAATGATAACAGTGTACCTATCCTAACAGGTGCAACAAAACTCACATGTCCATCAAGCCCGACTGGTAGACGCCCACACAGTCCTTAAAAGAGCTTTCATCAGTCAGCATAAGTGAAAACACCTGCGTGGATGCGCTGTGGGGTTTTAATGAAAGGAAATCATTAAAGTCATATTAATGTTCCTTGTAACACCTTTGATTTTCATGCTCTCGCTGTTGCAAAGGTTCATTTTGGAGAAATGGAAACGCTGTAAGTGAGCGATGGCTCTCTGAATACTGTTAGAGGTGTTGCAGCGTCAAATAATGACACGTTACAATGAGCAAATACAATATGGATTACTGTGTGTGTAACAGAGTCCACGGCAGACCTGATGACATGCTCACGGTTGCCGTACACAATCACACGCTCGCAGCTTTCCAGCTCAGCCGACACTCCAACAGCATGACGTCAGTCCGCACAGAGGCGTGATTGCGGATGCCGTGCAGGTGCGTCCACCGTCCCTGCAGCAGCACCGCAGACCACGCCCTGTCACAATGCGTTGTACACGTTTAAAGTTATTCCATAACACACAATCAATCATTGAAGAAAAATCAAAGAGGATTTTCTTCTGCTGGAATATAATTTGAATCCTTATTTTAACACACAAAACTGATGCTGTGACTCAAAAGCTGCAGACCGGTGATTAATGTCGTTACAATATCCAGGTGCGCTCACATCACACTCGTTAACAGCTCAACAGCGACACGGAGCATAAGCCACAACGTTATCAGTATCACGCCACGACAGCTGTCACGCCAGATTTGTCACGCAGCGGGGAGCTGTCACCTCTGCAGGGTATGTCATTGTTACTCACTTATCATGGCTGACAACTCTGACCAGGCCATCGGCTAAGGTCACTACAGTGCGTCTCATATAACGCTCGCAGACATGCTCAGAGTGAACGGACACGTTTTTCTGTCTGACAGATCCCAGTGACTAAAAGCGACTTTATTCATTTTCAGAAACACCAGTCACCTTTGAGCTTCGAGCCGTCCCTGAGATCGGTTAGGTTGTCTAAAGATTTATTACAAGGGTAACCCAAACCCCCTTGTTGCCATAGGACCCCCTTCAGTTGTGGGTGTGGCTAGCCCTGTGAAAGGCTCCCGAATGAATTTTATTTGGAAATCTATTGAAAAAATAAAAGAAACTGCAGAATAACCAACACTTGTTTGTGTTTGTTTTGTTTCATCCTTTAACTCTGGACCACTTCATGGTGTTCATGAATAAAATGGTGACTAATAACACTAAAAATGAATATTCCTGCATTACCGAGAAGGAAGTCAACCGGGAGGTGCCAAACTCCTTCTTTGAGCCAAATCGGCCATGTGTTGTGCTTCCCTTGGCTGATTTAAATCTGCCACTTTCTGAGGCCAACCTTCACCTTCCTCATGTCCGTCATGTAGGTGGTGCCAATGGCCAGACGGCTGTAATGTGCAATATGTCTGTAACAGTAATGAGTATAGCAGGCTGTGGGACAGAGGGAATTGTTAGTGAAAGCATGTTTCTGCAACATTTCATTAGATAAATATGTGTATATATTTTTTTCCTGATAAATCTAATAACATATAGTTTAATTTGGTGCTGATATGTCTATTTATTACCCAAAATATTGACTCACAGATGGCTTTTTTTTTTTTAAATTTAGCAGAGGAAGCTTCTATACATCTGAGTCTTCGCTCTAATGGCCTCAATCCATTTTCATACTATGAGTCATTTATTTGTGTATTGGTAGGCTTTAGCAGTAACTACCAGTATGCTTAGTATGGCTATAACATGTTATTTAGAAATGTTGTCTCAAAATCTAACAAACAAGCAAAAACTTTTACCCCAAAAATGGTTTTGGACTTTTCTAACTGTGGTTGCACCAAAGTCCCAGAACACAATCTAACTTCTGCAAATGGTTGTTGCTGCAAAACGGAGCCTGGGACGTCCTCTGAATATCAGCGGACTGAATGAGAAAGCCATTTTTAGAGCCTTCATCGCCATAACAGTTAAAGAGCAGTCAGGACTGATGGTCTGAAGAAAGATGGAAAGATGAGGGAGGTCGAGGATGAAATGACGGCGGTGTCAGGAGGGAGCGAGTGGTTGGATTAAAAGGAGGGAAGGAGACGAGAGAAAACAGGAATAATCAGCGCGTTAGTGAGCTGTTGAGGCTGGGATGAGGAGGGAGTGGCTTCAGGTGTGAATGCAGTTCTATTTCTATATCTGCGTGGATGACGGGGAGCTATTTTAATCCTTCTCTCGTCTCCTCGTCCCCCATCTCTTTATCTTTTTTCTTTCTTTTCATAATTAAATCAAATGACACTCCTTGTCTTCTAACAGTACAGACCGAACTAATTCTCACCACTCGATCACAGAAATGTAATTGGGTCTGTGATGCTGCGTTTCTAGCTGTGTGATAATCAAGTATGCAATTACCGTTGAGCAAATTACTGCACGTAAAGATGATACCATAAATCATCTGTGATAATCCACCTATCAGTTTGCTTAGCTCGTCTATGTCTTTACTTTTTGGTCATAAGTACGGTCCTGAAATAAAATGCTGTATCACTCTTCCCTTAGCGAACCTATCGTCTACTCCCCTTGCACTGCTTTTCTTTTGTTTATACCTCACTTCTTCATCCTTCTCTGCCTCCCACTCTGCAGGCATCGAGGTGAAAGTGGAATAAATAAGTGCTCAGGTCGGTGGACAACGTAAAAACAGAATGAATCAGAGGTGGAGTATAATTGGGAAGGTGGTTGAATGGCAGGTAGAGGGGGAGAGGAGGGAGGGAGAGGTTTAGGGATGAAGGGCGAGATATGAGGATAGAGAGAAAGGGGAAGCAGGAGGGCAGACTAATGAGAGACCAGGGGTGAGATCACCAGACACGACTTTTTTCTTTCTTGTCATTTTGAGGACTGAAGGCCACAGAGGTGTTTTTTTAGAGAGAAAACAAGACAAACAAAGTGAAAATGAGACCTGCGCAGGGCTTTGTGCAGAGCATAAAAGGCTGGCGTGTTTGTAACGTGTGCGTGTCCACATGTGTGTCCGCGAGCTTCGCGTCCCTGCAGCCTGAGGGTGTCCTGCCTTCTCCTGATGGAGCTGCTTTCTTTGTTCTCCCCCTAAATAGCAGTTGTCACGGCCGTCCTCCCACACAGAGGGAAAGAGCCAAAAGTCCCCCAGATAATCATTGTTGTTGTTTCTCCTCTGTGTTCTTCGCCTGCCGGAGACCCTCTCGTCATCACAGTCGCTATCTAAGCGCCGCAGCCGTCCTCCGACACTCCGCGCGCCGGCCTCGTGTTTTTGTTTTTCGACACGGCTCCGCGCAGCCTACAGAGCATGAAATTGTGGTATTAATGTGCATCTGCGAAACAGTGACAGTCCTGTTCTTTCTCTTTGTCTTCTGTTTGTGTGGGTTTACACATGCACACGCGTTTGCTCGTTAAGGATCCTGGCTGCAGCAGGGGCACACATGAACATCTCAGTGGACTTGAGGACGTTGAGAGCTGTGCGAGTACTTCGACCTCTCAAGCTGGTCTCGGGCATCCCCAGTGAGTCTCACTTATACTAAATCAATGTGCCGTTGTTGTCCTTTTCATCTGGATCTATGTATGCGCAGGCTGCGTGTGATAAAGAGGATTAATGGGTAAGCTTAAGCAAGTGGCAAAATAAAAGCAACCCCGTTATTGGCAAATACTGATATTTGGTATCAGCATAAGGACAGCTGTTGTTTTTATTTAAGGTACTGCCTCAGAACCTTCTGGAAAACTAATCAATAACATTGTGACAGTCAAACAAGAAGCAGTCAGAGAGCACAAACCTCCACCAAGGCAGCTCGCTTACTTTTAAGGGAATAGTACAGTGTCGTGTTTTGTATGTAGGAGTAGGTAAGAGATAACAGCTATAACTGCACGTGAGCTTATTTTATAATATTAAACTACAATTTATTTCTAGCTAACTAGGCAGCTCATTCGTTCTCTTCACAGACCTTTCTTTAAAGATATGACACATTTTGGGATCAATTTGAAAGAAAGGCAGGTGTAAAATGTCAAAGGTGAGGTCAAAGGTCAAATGTGATATTTAGAATCTCCACATACCAGTATCATTTCCTAATATAGCCAATAAAACAAAGGCAGCAGCACTTTAGGGAAAGTTTAAAACTTAAAAGACATTTTCTGGAAAATCACCACATTATCGCTGCCCCTGTATCCATATGTGTTGTCATTTTAAATCGCTCTATGTTAGCGTTATCATCACTTTGACTTTAAGATCAATCTATTGACCATGCAGAAGAGGTCAAAGGTCAAACGTGACATAATATTTTAAATCTCTATACAATACTTTCTACATGTTGACAACACGCACTTGTAAAAATCATAGTTTAACTTCTCTTTATTTTCCACCAATAAATCATTTAGTTGATCTTGATTAGTAGATTTCAGCTAAAATTTGAATTATTATTAACATCGCCCCACTCAACACCCGTACACAGTTTTATTAGTTTTATTATGTTTACAAATACAAAGAGCTACATGCACACACACACAAACAACAGCAGAAGCATAACCTCCTTCTTTCAAACATAATTTATATCAACAGATTTGCAACACTTTTCACTTTGTGGCGATTTTTAACTAAAAAGAAGTTCTAAAGGATTTTATGAGAAGCTTCAGCTGATGCATTTAAATTGTTGTGTGTGTGTGTGTGTGTGTGTGTGTGTGTGTGTGTGTGTGTGTGTGTGTGTGTGTGTGTGTGTGTGCGCGCTCTCCCTCCAGGTCTGCAGATAGTCTTGAAGTCTATAATGAAGGCCATGGTCCCTCTGCTACAGATCGGCCTGCTACTCTTTTTTGCGATCCTCATGTTCGCCATCATCGGTTTAGAGTTTTACAGCGGCAAACTCCACTACAGCTGCATCCCGAAGCCTGGGATCCTGGGTACAGACGCTCAGAGTTCATCTTTGAATGTCAAAGAGACGACATTGTCTCATGGATAAGTTGTGTTTGTGTACAGCAGTCTCATGCATGTTTATGCACTTCTTTAGGTAGTAGCTCTGTACTCATAAGCACAAATGCATACACACATGGGCACAGACACACACCATACTAGGCTGCACCTGGAGATGTGATCAAACCAAACCCTCTTCTGTGTAATTAAACCCAACAATGCAGGCTGGCACAATGGCTCATTGTACATTCATAGGTATCATTAACCTCCGAGCAGCTCCTGTCACACACGAGCTGAATGGACAGTTTGATAACACAGACATACTCGAGTATTTTGTGGTCAGATTACTAGAAAGTGGACATTGATTGGTTTAAGCGTTTCATGCTAAACCCTAAAGTGGACCGGATCCGGTTTTTCACTTTCACTTGTCTTCCTGTGGGTCTGTTTTTCTCACTTTTCATCTCTCTCTTCAGAGAATGAGACTATGGACTCATCTGAGGTCGAGTTTCCGTGTGGCGTGCGTAAATGTCCCGCCAAATACACCTGCAACGATACCTGGATCGGGCCCAATGATGGCATCACGCAGTTTGACAACATCCTGTTTGCTGTACTCACCGTCTTCCAGTGTATCACCATGGAAGGATGGACCACTGTACTCTACAATGTAAGACAGCTAACATGCACGGCTCTGCCATTCATAGTATTTTGCTGGATTGCTGCAAATTATTAAAGCATAGCAGTAGTTTGTTACAATTCAGACTCCATTAACCTCAATGAACAGAAAGCAGCTTTAGCTGCAGGATGTTAATGACTGCTAAGTGGATGTTTGCGACCTCTGATGTAGTTTAGCTGCGGATGGAGAATATGGGGGAATATGTTAGTAGGAGATGATTGCAAAGAGCTACGTTGGTTTTCCTTAGTTCTCATCCTGCCATTTTAAGACCTCTGGACCTCCTGTGAGTGTTGTGAGCTGTCTCAAAAGTTTAATCTATAAATAACGACTCTAACTTCTGTTATGTGTCCCACTTACCATTATTTTTATTCAGTTAGTAATTGAATAAAAACAATGGCGAGCAGGACAGTTTGTGTTTTTCTTCAGTATGAAGAACACTAAAAGAAAGGATGCATGACATGCACAGCCTTTAATTGTTCATTTTTGCTTGTATGCTTTTGCTTTTATCTCAGTAAAGCAAAACGCACGCTGCTGTGCCAGGGTGCAATTTGCGGTCAGCTGCCTGCTCTTTCAGTTTTTATTGAGATGGATGGAGGCATACGATTTGCCAGACTGATTGCATTATGTCGTCTAAAGTGATGGTGAATGAGCTTTACCGATGAGTGAGGACCGACAGAGGACAGAAAAGGATGACATCAGCGCTGCTGTGCTGCTGAAAATGATCTGCGGACAGTGAAGACGTCCTGGGGTTTAAGAGAAATATGCACCTGCGCTGTGTACACAAAAACTAAAGCCACTTGAATAAACAGCAGTTGTGTTGTCATGCTTAGGTCCTGGTGCTATAAAATAAAGAAACAACGTGTTATCTAATGATGTCCAAGAGAATAACCCCCACAGATCTATGGACACAGTATCAGTATCGGTTCCTTGCCTGCAGACCTGAACCTTACACCTGTGTCTTTCTGCTGTCTGTGGCAGCATGGGTCATGCTCCAAGCTGTCTTGAACTAGCTAAGATTTTTATATATATATATATATATTTCAGACCGACGATGCCTTGGGCCCCAGATGGAACTGGCTTTACTTCATCCCTCTAATCATCATCGGCTCCTTTTTTGTCCTGAACCTGGTGTTGGGAGTCCTCTCTGGGTAGGTCCACTGACATTTTAATCTGTCGTGGGTTCAGCCTGTTCCAACACTGATGTAAATTTAAGGGGATTTTTCTTTTTCTTTTTTTTAAATTCACTGTCTTTTTCACTTCTCGTCCTCTATCAAATAGTTGTGAGCTAGAAGAAGTGTCATCAGCAAACAGCCAAATTAAAGATTTAGAATAGAAAATGAAATTAAAATGACATCTTCCTGGTTCAAGTAAGCGTTTGGTCAGACTACACACTACATTTGTTTAGAGTTACTGTGTAGTTTGCTAACAGACGCAGGTTTAGGGCTCTGGTGTTCTACACCTGTGTTGGGCTCGTCGTTCCCTGAGATGGGCTGCAGCCATACAGCCAGCTCGGTTTGTTTGTTGATTTAAGATGAGTTAGACTTGCTTTGTCCACCGATAAATAGAATTACTGACAAACTAGCTGCTGCAAACTCAAACCGTTTCACTAGGCGCTGTCTATGCAAGTTAATTAGTTTCACAGAAAGGTCAGTTCAGGATCCATTGTCATCATCTCCACAGGGAGAGAGAAGAGATTAAGTTCAAGACAACAATAGCTTTTTCTTCGAGAGGAATACTGCATCCCTGTGGCCTTTAAAAGTGCGCCTCATCTGTTTGCTTCTGCAGAGAATTCGCCAAGGAGAGAGAGAGAGTTGAAAATCGCAGAGCCTTCATGAAGCTGAGGCGCCAGCAGCAGATTGAGAGGGAGCTCAACGGCTATCGGGCCTGGATCGACAGAGCAGGTGGCTTTAGTCCCAGTCACAGACGAACTTTTCCTCAATGAGAAATAAAAATAATCATTTCTTTCATCTTCTATAATCCTGTCAGTTGTGAACCATGGGAGGTATTCGATGCAACATATAAGCGTTACGTTTTGCAACAAAAACGCTGTAAATACATCACAACAGATGGCGATAGAGCTCCTTCATGTGAACCATCAGCTGCTCAGTTCTGACCATACTTTTTTTTTTATAGAGGAAGTTATGCTTGCAGAGGAGAATAAAAATCCAGGACCTTCTGCCCTTGATGGTAAGTCAACAGGGATCTTTGTTTTTCCTGCTATTGCAGTACATCCTATCTTAGTTCATGCTGGCAGATATGCTTTAAAAAATGTATGCTATTATTTTTTGCACTGCGGATCGGCTTTAGATTGGCACACACTGTTTAAGATTCAGACATAGGAATAAGAAGTCTTTCCAGTGAAATGTATTTCTTTTCATTGTGTTTGTTCATTTTTGGCTTCTATTGTGGCTCAAGCTGATCCAGACTGTTCACTGTGATAATGACTTTATTCTTGCTTATGAATAACTCCTAATAACTTTAGTAATCCTCTGATTTTTCATTGCCAGCATCCAGTCAAAGTTTCAGTTTGTATATGTTTCGGTTTATGAATAAAATAATGACATGCTTCTTAACTGTTGCTATGCTGAGTTAGCAGTTACTCAGAAATATCTCAAAAGCATAAATATAAGAGATGGACATGACCTCTTGATCTGAAAACCGATGACCTTTGACGTGCATTCTTTTTAAACTCATCTGATTGCAAAAAGTAGTCCGATTATATGATGCAGGATTTACAATACTGCGTTTGTGTGCGTTTGTGTAGGTATTTACCTACACAGAGTTGTTTGTGTGCAGTCCTCAAAAAACAAAAGACAGAAAGACAACAGCATGCAGCTCACCAAGGACGATGCTGACTGGCTGACAACATCAGGGATTAGAAAACTGCCGTGGTGATTGTTTGTTACGCTCATTTCATTTAAGCTTTTCGTTTGTTGTAATTTTGCTCCACGCTGCAGCTGGCTGAAGAACCAATGACAGCACAGGCAGCAGCAGCTCACAGACTGGTTGTTTGTGACACTCCAGGCTGGTGACAGCAATCAGTAGTCAGCAAAGTTGAACTTAGGCAAATACGAACACAAACGCAGTGCCGTAAATCCTTTATCCTTAAGATAGAGTCTGCATTCTTGCTGTATGACCTCCTGTTATATATGGACTCAACTGCAAGTTTAAAAACGAGGCACTGCTGTATTAGCGCGCAGCGCTCCATTTGCTCGTCACGTCTGATTCAAAGAGACAAAGATGGCCTAAAACGCTCATTTTGAGGTTTCAAAACAGGACTTCAAGAATCAGTGTGTGTCCGTCTTTTATATACACGCAGTCTATGCTCAAATGTAGCTCACCAGGTTTGATGATCACCTGACTTGAGCACCATCAGCATCTGAAAATGCAAATTGCTGTAGTTAATAGCTGGTTACCAAATACCTGTAAAAATAATAATACTAACAAATTAAGTGCTCATGGTAAACATAATGCTTTGTTAAGATCAATAAGTTTGCATGCACAAAGTAAAATGAGGAAAAGGTTGGCTGAGCTTTCTTGTCAAAGCCTTAAATGATGCTGTGATGTATTATTAGATCCTGAAGAATATCAGGGGATCAGGATGTACCACAAAACATCTTTTTATGCCATTATGTCATTATGAAAATGTACCGAGCTGACTTTAGCCTTAGGCTCACATTAAATAGGTGGGAACCCATCTTTATATCTACTTCTAAGTACGCAGCACAGTGTAGAAGTTCAGGATGTGTTGCTGCTGTCGTGCATTTGTAGAAATTACTCGTATCATATCATCTGTCTCAACAATTGCCACACAGAGAGCACTGATAGTGTGAAGCTTGTCATTAGATACAGTGCCCAACGGATAGCTTAGTGCTGCTCTGACTCTGACCCTCTCAACACTACTGTGACCTTTACTCGCTGCACTAGCATTTTATTAAATGTTGATTGATTGGCAGCTCTCAGGAGGCTCCCAGAGTGGAGTACAGGTGGTGTCTATGGTGAGAACCGTTCTCTCTTCTGCACTTTGCGTAACCCACTTCTTACCCCATTTTACCACACACACAAGCACAAACACACGCATGTGCGGCCACTAATAAGCAGAGAAACAAACTCTTAGAGAAAGGAAAGAAAATCCTTCAAGGATGTTCTTCTACAAAGACACAGTGGTTACATTTAATTGTGCAACACTAACCTGTAGCAGAAACACACAGCGGCTGCAGCTGCTGTGATAACAATAAATGCAGATGCTCTTATAGCTTTGATTAAAAAGAAAGGTGGTGCACAGCAGTTGCCTTAGCAACCACCAGTCTCAAAATGCAGCGTATGGATGTGTGACTGAGCGTGTGTGTTTTGGCAGGACTCTGTCTGCTAGAGTCTGGTCTGCCATTAGAAAACACTGCTGTGTGTGCGTCTGCGTGTGTGCGTCTGCGTGTGTGCGTGCACGTTTGATCAGTGGTTTATTAAAAAGTCCCCAAGCAGATATTGCCTGCAAGTAGATTCAGAAATCACAACACAGAGGAAAGGTGTGTGAAGGGGTAGGATAAGATGAAAAGGTAATCATAAACACATCCATCAGTGAAAAAGGTCAAAGCAGGCTCATCACGTCCACTTCCAGCATGTGTGCGCTGCACGGCGTGTGTGTGTGCTTGTGCTGTACGGGAGCACTCGGTAGCGGCTCAAAAAAGAGGAATGCATGGACTGTTAAGCAGCCTCGGAGCATGGTTTGCCATGATGAAGAAGCATCCGAAGATTTGCATTCAGCTTTTTGGATCATTGCACCAACATTAAATGATCATTTTTGTCTCATTTAGCTGCAGCGTTATTGAGCTGAATTTGCCTTTTAGCTGAAACTTCACAGACTGTAGCTTGACATGCATTTTACTCTCACTTTGATTTCTTCTCATCATTTCTTCTCATTCTTTTCATTGCATACTTGCATAATGCCTTGGTCCAACTATGGACGTTGTTTTTTTAAATATGAGGGTGGTTATGCACAAGGCAGTTTAGGGGTGTTGTTAAGAATTCCTCTACTCAAAATATTCAGTACAATAGCAAAAAGTTAATTCTGTTTTCTGGCCACATTCACCCAGAATCAGCCTTGTGTCGCTGCCCTCAGTGTCATTTCTCAAATTTGACACGTGCAGCTTGAACAGGTTGTTTTACATTTCTGCTCTGTCTGCAGTGTTGAAGCGAGCCACCACCATCAAGAGGAGAGGCATGGATGTGGTGCGTCAAGGGCAACCAGGGGAGGAACAATATGGTGACATCTCCTCTGTGGGTGAGTGGGAGTGCGCAAAGGCTCAGACATATGGGCACAGAAAGTCGAACACCAGCAGGTGCACGCTGAGCCCTGCTGCAGTTTTAAATACAGATTTTTCTAAGACCCAGAGTGGGAACATGCTACACTGGATCTATTCGACCACAGTTTGTCTCCCTGTCCCCCCCCCCCAAAGGCATCCCCATGACCAGAACGAGTATCCGGAGCACTAAGCGAGGTCCGACGGCATATTTCCGCCGTAAGGAACGTCTCCTGCGCATCTCCATCCGCCGCATGGTGAAGACACAGACTTTCTACTGGACTGTGCTCGGCCTTGTGGCTCTCAACACACTGTGTGTAGCCATTGTTCACCACAACCAACCCTTATGGCTCTCCAACTTTCTCTGTGAGTCACAACTCATTGTGGTAGCATTTTGCAACATGAGACGTGCTCAGGAAGTCAGTCATTTGTCCGGCTTGAAATCTTTCACTGTCCAGTTTTAAAAGCAAAGGTTGACTTTGCTCCAAATAATGAAAACGTACAAATCTACAACTAAGAAAAAAGAGGAAAATAACAGGCTGTAGCTAATAAAAACGACAGCTCTTCACTACAAACTTCCACTCACAGCCAGTGACAGTTATAGAAAACATGAAACGACGATTCTTTGTTTTATTTACAAGAAAAGAAGCCATCAGTGTAAGTTAAATACAACCTAATCATTCAACCTAGGCATTAATTAAATCTTCTCAGTCATTGCATTCGGTGGTGGAGAGCACTGATTGACGTAACTTTGTTATTTACGTTTCCAGACTATGCAGAGTTTCTGTTCCTCGCTCTGTTCCTGACTGAGATGCTCCTTAAGATGTACAGCTTGGGCCCACGTCTTTATTTCCACTCCTCCTTCAACTGCTTCGACTGCAGCGTCAGTACTCCGCCTCCCTCTATTTGTGTCTAAGAAAATTCAGATGCTTGCGTTTTTAAATTCAGTCCTCTCTCCACGTCGGTCTCCGCACCGTGTTTGCCTCTCCTCTTCTCCTCTTCATGACCGTAACATCTGTCCACTTCTCCTTTTTTTGATCAATACGCTGCTCTTTGTAAACTCGCTGTAACTTGCCTGCATGTCTCTTTAGGTCATTGTTGGCAGCATCTTTGAAGTGCTGTGGGGTTTCTTCAGGCCTGGCACTTCCTTTGGCATCAGCGTCCTGCGTGCACTGCGTCTGCTGAGGATCTTCAAGATCACCAAGTTAGTCCTGCAGGTTTCCTCACTCTTCGCCATCTGTTGAGATTTTATATTATTTGCATTTCCCTGTTGACCAAAGACTAGCAGTATTAGTAACATGTGGGTCCCTTGTATGTTAAACTACAGAGCAAACCACCTGTTTGATAGTGTGATGTCATAGTTTCTATAATAACACTGAGCTAACAGTAGACAGTTTATAATCCGAGTTTAGTTTCTTTACTCCACTCCATCATCATCCTTGTTAAAATGATACACCTGTATTACCCACGATGCATCTCTGTGCGCTTTCCTAATCAATCTTATCCTATATAAACTCAACCCCTCTCGAGCAAGTTTTGTTTCAGGGTTTGTTTTGCATTTTGAGCCTCTAGCCTGGATGAGGAGCCTCTTAAACTGTGTGATGCTTTTTCTTTTTTCATTCAAACTGGTATTTTTCAAACCCAATCAACACTGACAAAAGAGACGACACTTGTGGTTATTTATGAAATTTAGTTTTGCAGCTTCCTCTGGAGAAACAGAGGCTTTGTTCTCATATGCTCATAATTTATTTCACATTATTTTTCATTCTCCAACAACAGCTGTAAACATATTCTTTAGATTTAAATGTTTCCCTTTAAGTTCTCGTTAATGGGGTGATAGACCGCACAAACCTGAATCCAAAACCTGTGCTTTTTTATCTCTTTCAAGGTACTGGGCGTCTCTGAGGAACCTGGTCGTCTCTCTGATGAACTCCATGAAGTCCATCATCTCCCTCATATTCCTTCTCTTTCTCTTCATCGTTGTCTTTGCCCTCCTTGGCATGCAGCTCTTCGGTGGAAGGTAAGACTCCACATAGATTCATAGATTTGTTTAAAGTCGACCTATAAAACTTCTTCTCGTGATCTGTCATTTATATACTTTTAAAGGATAGAAGCTCATATTAAACATGGCAGGAGTTTCTAAAATCAAGCTTATTTTACAGTGATCCCTCTGAGACCAGAGATAAGCCTTCAGACTGCTATAAACAGTCTGTTTCGGACTGTTGTTTTTTACCAATCATGGAGCTTTCTGACGTCATAGCCATTTCAATCGTCTGCTGTTGAAACCTTTGTGAGGGGCGGCCAATGAGAAGAAAGATGGCTTAAGGAAGAGGAAGTAGAATAGCTTGCTTCAGGCTGTGGATCAGCAGACCGGCTGCGTCATGTCCCATCAGAAGATAACAAGGATCATTTTTGAGCAGTGAATCATGCAAAGCAGCTGTGCCCGAGCTCAAGAACAAAGATATGGAGTTGAAAATGAGAATAATAGAACCTCTTTAAGTAAAATTCACATTTTATAGTAATTCAATTCAAGTAAATTCACATTCACAAACATAATAATAAGGATGAAGCAGACTTCATGGTGTAGTAGATCCTTATTTACTGAACTGAGAAGACAATAAATGCAATAGATGCTCCTATTCAGTTGTTTTTATTATACCAAGACACTGTGTGAGCTCAGTAGAGATTTAAGACTCACATTTGACACACACACACACACACACACACACACACACACACACACACACACACACACACACACACACACACACACACACACACACACACACACACAGCTATTGTTTCTGGTTTCCCCCTGAGTCAAAGGCCCTTTGCCACAAGCTTTTTCCTCATGAAAAGCTGGCTGAGGTAGACGAGCATGTCCTTGTGATGAACTGGCCTCTAGAATTAAAACTGAGAAGACAAAAACATAAAAGTCTGTTAGCCAGACTGTCATACGTTGGATTGTCGTTTGTAGACTGATTTTTATGCCTCTGCACAGGCAGCCGTTATGGCTAGATTCATTCACGTTATTCATCTGACTTCACTTTGCAATGACTTAGGAGTGCCTGGTGGAAATTTTATTTAACTTTAACTTTAAATTTGGCTCAAACATCCTGTCAAAATTAAGGACAATTTAATTCCGGTTTTTATTTTGTTTTGTTTTTGCACCAAATCATAATACCAGCCACCCAGAGGGGTTTTATATTGTAAGGTAAACAATAATTCTGAGAAAACCCCAATAGGGAGACACAACCCCCTGTGAGCAAGCACTTGGCGACAGCGGGAGGGAAGAACTCCCTTTTAACAGGAAGAATTATTCACTGATTGTCTCACAGTTTCACACAATGGTCTAATAGTAATGTAACATCCCAAAGGTCCAAATTAAAATTTGGGCAGACATGGGGATAAAAGTATCAGTATCAGAGTACTTGATTGTAAAAGTCACTTATTTTTTACAGGTTCATCTTTGAAGACTACACTCCGACAAACTTTGACACTTTCCCTGCAGCTATCATGACCGTCTTTCAGGTCTGCAAATGAACCTGACAGTTTCTACTTTCAACACAGCTTTTACACATTTGTTTATTACTATTAATCAAAATATATAGGAAAATTACTTTTAAGTATACATTTTGATAAATGTGGACCTAGAGGTGATTCACCAGCAAAGCTCTGCATGGCTGTGTGCTGCTGTGGGTGTGTTTTCACAGATCCTTACCGGAGAGGACTGGAACGAGGTGATGTACAACGGTATTCGCTCCCAAGGTGGAGTAAAGTCTGGCATGTGGTCTTCTGTCTACTTTATAGTTCTCACCCTTTTTGGAAACTGTATCCTTCATGCTAAAAATAACAGACAGCCTGCTGTTATTATGTAACACAGGTTTATTCTAATGTTTCTTAATTGCACCTGAAATTGTAGCCATTTTTTCCATTGTTCACTCTCCCGTTTGATCTAATTTGTAAAGCTTAACATATCGATTTGTGTTAGATTCTTGAATTCCAATTAAGAGAGTGGAAGACACTGTATACAAACAGACATGTGAAGCAGACAGATCAATAATATTGACCGTCTGCTCGATGTCCTTCATGAACTCCTTCTAGTTGTCCTTTGTCTATAGGAGGAGGAAGCTTTTTACATTTTTGGAAATTTCTCTTTTACCAAATGGACAAAAACTACCTACAGCTAACTAGAAAGTGATTAAAAGTAAAGAACTATTATATACATAAAGAACTATATACATCATTTGGTCTCAACCAAACCTACACTCACTGGATCTTTCATTAGGAACTCCTTTCGAGTGCTGGTTTGGCCCTTTTGCCTTCAAAACTTATTTGTCTTATTTGCGACATGGATTCAACAAGGTGATTAGAAAGAGGAGATTTTGCCCCTTATTGACATGATGGCGCCACACAGTTGTTGCAGATTTATTGGTAGCACATCCATAATACAAAACTGTCCCACCATACCCCAAAAGGATCGAGATCTTAGAACTGTGGAGGTCATTTGGGCTCATTTTAATGTTCAAGAAACCAGTTTGAGATGATTTGAGCTTTGTGACTTGGTGCATTAACCTACTGGAATCAGCCTCCAGTAGATGGGTACACTGTAAAGAGGTGGTTAGCAGCAATACTAAGGTTGGTGTTAAATGATGCTCAGTTGGTACTAATAAAGAAAATATCCACCATACCATTGCATCACCTTCCTGAGCCACTAACAGAAGGAAGGATCCATCCATGCTTTAATGTTGTTTGTGTTTTGTCCCCACCATCCAAATGTCTCAGCAGAAATCAAGACTCATCAAACCAGGAAATGTTTTTCCAATTTTCTGTTGTCCAGTTTTGGGAGCCCATGCTAAATTGTAGCCTCAATTTCCTGCTTTTAACTGACAGAAGTGGCATCTGGCGTGGTTTTTGCTGTTGCAGCCCATCTGTTTCAGTGTTCAGTGCCGTGTGTTCACAGATGCACTTACCTTGGTGCATCTGGTAAGTGCACCAAGGTAAGTGCACTGGTGGTGGTCAGAGGGCCCGGTGACGCCAGTGTCCGGCAGCCTCGCCTCTGTCAGTGCGCCCCAGGGTGGTTGTGGCTACAATGTAGCTGCCATCACCAGTGTGTGGATGGGTGTGTGACTGGGTGTGTAAAGCGCTTTGGGGTCCTTAGGGACTAGTAAAGCGCTATACAAATACAGACCATTTGGTTGGAGCAAGTGCTTATTTGAGTAACTGCACAAAGCAATCTGGCCATTGTCCTCTGACCACTGGTATTACTGTAAGAAGGCATTTTTTCCCAGATAACTGCTGCTCGCTGCATATTTTCAGGTCTTTTATTTTTTGGGACCATTCTCTGTAAACCCTTAGAGATGTTTGTGGAGGAAAATCTCAGTATATCAGCAACTTGTAAAATCATCCAACCAACCCATCTGGCGCCAACAGTCATCCCTCATTGATGGTCATTGTTGTCAGACCTTGAACATTTTTGAACAGGGACACAATGTCGCTGTCACAGTGCTGTTGCACAGGTGCAACGTGGTTTTTATGATTTCAGTCTGCAGTACTGTGGTGCATCTGTCTCTTAACAAAGAGTTCATCTGTTAGTCCTTAACACAGGTGTAACCAGACACTTTGCTTAATGTCTTCTTGGCCATTGCTGTGGATAACCTTGCCAATGCACAAGAGCTAACGAAGGTAATAAAACATGAATAACAAAAAAGCTTCATTTAATCCAGCTCTCTTTATTAATGCTGAGTAGTTTTAAAAATCTCCCCTCTTTCTTTTTCGCTGTCTGATTTTATTCCATTATTTACAATTACAGATGTTACAGCTGTTCATTCCCTCTTCATCTTCTCTTCTTTTGATCAGGATGAAGAGGAAGCAGAGGCAGCGTTCAACCAGAAGCATGCTCTGCAGAAGGCGAAGGAGGTTGGACCATTGTCCTCCTTCATGTCCTCAGAGTAAGTGCTGTATGCAGCCTCTCCTGCCTGACCTTCTCTCCTCCCTCTCTCTATCTCGTCCTCCCTCTTGTTCCCTTCTTCAGCCAAGAAGTGTGTCTAGTCTTCCATGTGGTGCAATAGATTTTGGATTACTAATAAAACTACAGAATGTAGAACAGGCAGATGTGCCGTCAGTACAAACGATGACTAAATCGAGTGTCTCTCAGTGCTGGCTCGTAAACGTTAAACATCACTTAGAGGTTGTCGAGTGAATCGGTTCTAGGTGCTGTCCCACTCCAGACTTATTGGTACGTGTCCACTGAAAGGTCTGCTATCTATCCTCTGCCTGACCCCTGCTCTGTAATTTGCTCCTAATTGAAGTCTATGTCTCCATGGTTACTGGCTCCACTCTGGGGTGGGAGGTGCTGACATAGTTGTTATGGAAACAGGAGTACTTAGGATCCAAATTAAGGGTGGTGTGTCCGTTACAGTAATACACGCCTGTGCCGCTGCAAAGCAGATGTTTTCACTGGAAAATGTTATTAATAAAATGATGTGACCTTATTTTCTCAGTGTCCAGGTCTCCAGCTTTCAGAATAGATGCTTTTGTTTTTTGTCCTTGGGAACTGATTGAACATTGCTTTGACATAGTTGGTGGAAGTGCATGTGCATGAACACAGGTGGGGACGTCCTGCTCTGTACGCACGCTGTGTATTGAGAACCAAGCGGTTTGTTGCATGGGCATGAAGAAGATTCTATGGGAACACAGAATATTAACATAAATTACTTTATTTATTCTGTCTCTGTCTTTCATTCTTGAGACCTTGCCCTTTTTGTTAAAGGTTCTTGATGAAGAAAACAAAGATTAAAACAAAACAGAAGAAAATTGCTGAGTATTAACTTCACTTGAACCAGACGAGGGTCCGGGTTCTTATCAGAGCCCGTAGAGCAGACTGGGAGGGTCAACTTGACAGAGGACACTTTGAACTTTAAGGGTTTCGGGTCTCATCTCTGATGTCAGCAGTGAAACTGTAGCAGTGCCTGCCCCTGCTAGCCCCGAAGAAAGTTTTTGCATGGCAGCATTTCCTAAGTTAAAGTGCAAGACGCTGCACGTCGGAGGTTGATTATTGTCTCATCTTGGGAAACGCATGCTTCTGGTCAGCATGATCAAAGAAAAACAGAAAGATATGCACGCACACTCACCCAGAATGGAACATTTTGGTGTGTGCTCAGTTTTTCTTTCAGCGGGAAGTCTTTAATCCCGCTCTCAAACACTCCTCAGTATTTTCAAGCTAATATTTAGAAGCTCGGCACTCGAATTCCCCCGTTAGCTCTACTAGCATGAATGCTAATCTGTGAGTGCTCTGAAGTGGCAGTCGTGTTCAGAGCTGCATCCCAATGTGCTGGTTTTGTTCAAAGGGTGTCTGGAAATGTACTCTTTGTCTGCTGACGGAGCCCATCTCTGTGTTTTCTACCTGTCCTCATACCGTAGCTCAGAATGTGTAACATTTCAGTCTACTCAAGATGTCTTTTTTATCTATGTTGTGCTTACTGTTAATGTTTATTAATGTTGTTTAATTGTTTCTGATACTGTTACCATCTTGTTTGTCAATGTGCTGCTTGGCTCCAGCGGAGACACACACCAAAGCATCTGGAATCCCTTTAATCTCATTCACAATATTTTTTTCAAAGCAATGTGGGAATAAACGTGGCATTAATATTTCATTTTATTTATGTGTGCAGAATTCAGAAAATAGTTTCTTCCCTCCAGCTATGAATAATAAATTCACAGCAGCTGGTAAATGGCACGAACAGCCTGGATAGTTGTTTTCACGGCCGCGTCTTTGCGTGCGGCGCCAGTTTGCTGTGTGTCTCCTGGCCTGTTTTGTCTCTGCTTACAAAGCACTAATGTCTTGTTTTCAACCAATCGCTCATTGATAACACGGATCACACAAGAGTCCACGCTCCAGTAAGTAACGCTGTCTGTTCAACTCTCTGAATCCCTCACTCATAGACTCATCCTGTGTGGTGTTCTGTCCGTGCTCTGTCCTGTACCTTCCGACTCTCCAGCATCATTTGAAGCTACATTTCTTTCTAAGACTTTTTCCACTGACATCATTTTGCATCTTAGCATTTTTGTTTTTCAAGTCGCACGACAATTCCTGGCTTATTTTTTCACCCAACATCTTCATCGAAAAACAAAAAAGTTGCTTCATGTTGGATGAAGTTTCTCTTTGTAACTGGTAAATCACTCGAACATCAACCCCAAGCACTTGCGGTGTGCTGTGATGTTAATGTGATGTACATGTTTTGACTGCAAACGTACATTTCATAAATCAAAAATTAAAAAATGAAGAGTTTCAATCAAATCAAATCACCCATGACAGACTTGGATCTATACATTACGACGCTAAAATAAAACCATTTCAGCACGAAAGCTTAAAGAAACCTTATTTTAAACCTGCTTAATGCTTTCTGTCTACGTATGCTGACATCGTACCTCGTTTTCCTTTTTCCAGGGGAAGCCGCAGGAGGCGGCCCTATCTGTACAGGAAACGAGCCATTCACCGCAGCAGGCCTACCTATGCCTGCTCCCTGGAGGAGGCCCATGGCAGTGTCAGGGAGGGCCGCCCACCCCCACCACTCAACCCCTCTAACTCTTTCATGTCCAGGAGAGAGAGAGGAAAGAGGATGACCATGTCAGTGTGGGAGCAGAGGACCAGCCAGCTGCGGAGACACCGCCAGATGTCCAGCCGAGAGATCCTGTTCAGTAGCCCCACCGAAGAGAAAGACGGTCCTCCTGCCTCGAGCCAGGCTCACGTACGTCCACTTTCGCTGCACCGCAAGGCCGTGCAAACACCGTCAGGGAGTATAAAGCATCTGACAGATCCCCTAGCCTCCCCAGCCAAGACCCAGCCTTCAGGCTCCTCCATATCTGTGGATGTACCACTGGATGCAGCTCTGTCTGGTGACATACCCGAATCAGTGGAGCCAGAATCAGCGGATCCCACTGATTCTGTGTTCAGGAACATACCAGAGCCGCCTGATTCAGTGCCCATCCCTCAGAGCAAAAACCTGGATGTTAATCAGAGTCACAAACACGTCAGTGAGCGTCACAGCCCCAGATTGAACGGTGAGCGTCAACACAGGGCAGTAAAGAAGTTCAGACCTCCAGATAATGGGGAGGCACTGACTCCAGACATGGGAGGTCGTGGTGGAAACAGGGGCAGTAAGGACTTGTATCACTATGACCATCAGACCAGGACCAGAAGTCAGGGGTCTTCTCCTGCAAACGGAGGCCAGGCGGCGAGCTGCTCTGTCGTCGGGGACAAGAAGAGTAACCCTGGGAAAGCAGAAGATGCTAAAAACAAAGAGGGAGACGTCTCCAAGCATGAGGAGAGCAGGTGAGACACACAAACAAGTCGTTTTAGTAGCTGAGGTTATTTGGCAGATAAAGTTTAAGGGCGATGGAGTGATCAAATGGAAAGGGCGAATGCCATCCCAGCAGAGGGCCCAGGTGAGATACATCCCAGGAGATCACATTTCAATCCCAATACTTAATTATGTGACTTGGAAAAAGTGTAGCAACATGTTATACAATGGAGAAAAAACACAACTTCTAATAAGATAACAAATTAATAGCTTTTTTCTTTCATGCACCTTTGACCATTTTAATGAAATTCAAACCTAATTTAATCTAATATTCGTTTTCAAAAGATAAATCTAACGTTTCTGCGAGGAATCATTGACCGAAGTGTGCGTGGATTTGCAGTTGTTTGAACTAGCATGCCACAGCTTAAGGTCCTTTCATCAACCATTCATTGGCACCTGTACATAAAATTATCTCCCTATTCTCCATCCATGTCAGCAGAGCTGACAAACGATCTGGCAAACAAGATGCAAGAGACGATCTAATCTGTCATGGTTTTTGGTCATTTCATGCCACGTCAGAGATGTTGAAAGGACCGAGGTCAACATTTCACACTTGGCTTTAAACTGCTGTTTTAATTGATCTCAGTATGTTTCCTTTAAGTCTTCATTTGTAAAACTCTCATTTGTGTGACCAGTGACTGAACTGTACTACTCTAATCTCTTCTTATGTCTTTTATACTCAAACTTTTCTTTCTTCTCCAGCTTTGGAGTCGATAGATTCGCCACCCAGCAGCAGCTGTCCTGCTGCGAGCGTGTCACAGCAGGACAGCTGCTGCTCACATCTGTCCGGTAACGTGTTCCTCTCTCCATCTCCAGACCGAGTGATAAGAGTGCAGAAGGGGACAGCGCTCCAGCAGATAACCAGAGCCACACTGGTGATCAGTGTCCCCAGAAGCAAGAAGAACCTCCTCAGCCTTCGGAGCCGCCTGCGCCTGCTGTCCCAGAGGACAACAAAGAAGAAACAGAGATGCAGCAGGAACGGGATAAATCTCAGCTGAGCTCCAGCGTGATCGTCGAAGTGCCCAATGTGCAGTCATCTCTCGAGCTCTCCACAATCAAAGGTAATGGACCAAATGTAGATTTGTGATTTTCAGGTAATTTCTTGTTTTCTCTAATGGCTTGTGACGAGGCTGCTCGTATTTGCAGCCTCGTCTGAAAGCTCATCAGTGATCGTTTACGTGGGACTGGTTTCCATTCTCACAGGTGGATGATCTGCAGCTATTATAAACTCAAAAAAGCATTTTTGAAATGTTCTAGTAAAGCTCTGAGTAAGCATGCAGTTATAGGGACGTGCTTGATCTCATATCTATCACACTTAATTTACATCGTAGCCTCCAGAGATAACGCATTCTAGGAAACAGTGAGTCATGTCATCACCTAAGCCGGGCCCCACAGTTCACGGCTTACCGCTGCTAGACTTCATCACCTCTCCCTGGATTTTTCTGGTTAAAAGTCGCCACAGAAAACTTTCAGTGTTTAGGTTGGCTTTCTGAGGCTAATGCTGTCCTAGTGGGCAGACTGTGATAAAAACAGAATCTCCTTCTCCTGACCTCCTGCAGTCAACAGTAAGGACCCTGAACAGTGTAAGTCAGAGAAGGAGGAACCAGAAGAGACGAAGCCGGCCAACTCTGTGATCCCAGACAGTATGTTCATCTTCAAACCTGACAACCCGTAAGTTGCTGTCTCTTACATGGACTATTGTATCATGTCTGTGTGACGGGGGAATAATAGTGCAGTAGGACTGCAGAGAGTTTGATTAGAAGGTCAATTGCACTCTCGTGTTTCAGAGTCTCCTCTAGTTGCCAGACAACCTCACAGTAAGTAATGCCTGGATTATCTGGGCTTGAGCCCATTGGATTTCAAGCAGCTAACTCTCAAAATACTCTGTTAAATTAACGGTGCATTCAAGTGCACCTTGTAAACCCAAAAGCCAATAATTAAAAGGAGAAATAAGTAGTTTAATATGGCTTTAAGTGTCAGTGGTTTTATAAATCTGGCATTTTCTCAGTCTTAAATGAAGACCAAGGGGTTTGTTTTTGAGGTTTCAGTCTTTAAAAGCAAACAATTCATTAAATTAAACAGCTAACAGCTGCAGAATATTCATGCATTCAGGCTGTGAATGTGAAAAACACATGATTGCTGTCAGCGTAGCATGAGTAGAATAATTCATGACATTTTGCAAAAACTGGTGGTCCAGTCAAATGTAGCGACACACTTGGATTTAACCCTTTAAAGCCAAAGTGTTTGATTCATGAGTTTTAGTACATTTTGGAGATTTCTGTGTTATGTTTTGTTTTTTCGGACAAAAAGCAAAATAAGCAAAACTAAAAATTGCAAAAAGGCCAACAATACGATAAACATTTAAAATCATTTATGCAAATTAACATTTTCTCTAAATAATTTCATGGTTCAGGCTTTAAAGGGTTAAATCCACTTAGCTGTTTGTTTCGTTACCTGTGCCACTTAACTTCAATATTTAATATGTGATCATCTTAAAATGCAACAACACAAAATGCTGTCAGTAAATATTCCTGTGCAACTGTTGCTAACACAACGCTCTGCAGTGTGTCACCCTTTAATACCTGTGGCAAACCTGTGGCATTTACTGAGATCAGCTCTGTGACGTGTTATGCATCGTCATGAAATGACAGTCAGAAACATTTCTTCAGAGACGCCTTTCAGAGCGAAGTTTTCTAGCTGTGAGATGTCGCAGACAGCAAACTGAGGAAGAAGCTGCAGCTCTCACTCTTGTGTTCTGATAAAGATGATCAGGCACTCAACAGAAATGTTTCTCGGATGTGTCATGACTCAAAATCCTCTTAATTTATCTTTTATTTAGTTGCTTTTCAGTCTGAAACAGCACAGCTTGGTGACATGAGGAGAAGTTGGAACCGAATGGGATATTTGTTTGAAATGAACAAAAAAGAAAACAAAATGTAGATTTTTTTTAAAATCTCCATTTTCATATGAATTTGTAATCCTTGCATATTAGTGTATAAACTGTGGCTAAACGTTTAGTCTTCTTCTTTGCCTGTGCCTTACGTTGTCTCCACTCTGCTCTCTCCAGTGTGCGTCGAGCGTGCCATTATGTGGTGAACCTCAGGTACTTTGAGATGTCCATCCTTCTGGTCATTGCTGCTAGTAGTATCGCACTGGCTGCTGAGGACCCTGTAGCCACCTCGTCGCACTGGAATAAGGTTTGTGTTCACACTAATGTACGAATCACCTGTCTGAGGCAGGTGTTGCACGATTGTCTCAGTGGAGGATCCAGTCTTTCTGCTTTTTTAATCACTCTCATCCTGAGATACGAGTTCAATCGCGCTTTATCAGCACTGTGGGTTTCTCAGCTCCCCTCAGGTAAGCAGATTAAATATCATTAAGAACAGAAGGGAAAAAATCCTTAAACTGTTTTGCAAAAGGCCGCTTGATGGGGGGGCAATTATATCTGATGAGTGTGGCAAATGAGGTCTGAAACACACTGAGCCTGGTTATTCACTGGAGGAGCGGGGCTAATCCTGTGCTGCATTAATGTCATTTGAGGGGACTTTTTCCTGCTAAGCGACTATCAGGAAGCATATGAAAGAAAAAACATTGTGAAATTGTTTTCTGCGCCCTTTGTGTGTCATCTCGGATATTTCTAAAGCGTCTCTGGCTGTGACTTTACAGGTTCTGCGCTATTTTGACTACGTGTTCACTGGAGTCTTCACATTTGAAATGATAATAAAGGTGAGTTATTATGTAAAAATGTCAGAAGAAATGGTGCTGAATCATGTAAATGTATCTAATGGGTTTAAATTCAAAGACATCCTGTGGTTTAGCTGGATGAGTTCAGCAACAGACAGAACAAACAGAGAAAAAGGGTTTCTTATGAAAACATATCTGACTACCAAAGAAGTTGACGTAACCGGTTTTATGTTAGAATTAGGACCCTCTGCTGTGTTTCAGCCTTGAAGTAACAAACATGGATTTATTGCAGCAAGTTGAGGGCTGTAATCTTTCCTCGCTGACTCATTATCACCTCTAACTCGCCGCCTGGCTCTGTGCTGTCTCCAGATGATTGATCAGGGTCTGCTCCTCCACGATGGCTCCTACTTCAGAGACCTGTGGAACATGCTCGACTTCGTCGTAGTGGTGGGAGCGCTGGTGGCCTTCGCCCTCACGTCAGTCACGTGATTTATTTTTATTACTCTCATGAGCTAATCATATGTCTTAACACAAAAGTGTCTCTAAATCAACTGTAAGTTATCTTTTGCATCACAGTCTGTTCCATTTCCTTTATGGGTTTGTAACTGTTGTTATAAATGTCCCTCTCTCCTGCTTTAACTGTCTGTGGATGATGCCTCTGTGGGATTGACCAGCAGCAATGTGATGGGGTAAAAGACTAAGAAAAGTCCTCTCTTATGAAAAATACTAACTTTAAATGTAGTCATTTAAATTTCTGCAGAATGCCAAATTAGTAAAACGTGTTATACATGTTGTGACATGTTGTTGTGGGTTAAAGTTGGAAAAGAAGAAGAAGAAGAAGAGGCCAAAATGGGACATTAACGATGTTCATGCTGTGTGTTTCTGTACAGAAATAACAAAGGACGGGATATCAAAACCATCAAATCTCTGAGGGTGTTGCGCGTCCTCAGACCACTGAAGACCATCAAGAGGCTTCCTAAACTAAAGGTGTGAAATGCTTTTGACTGTAGTTGGCTTATTTGTCTGTTTTGGTTTTGATGAGGCAGTTCATTAAAAAAATATATACTCTTATACCAAAGAGAAATCAAATTAAATAAAAATTTAAAAGACAGAATTTAAATTTGGTAAAAATGTTGACAGTCACATACATTTGTATGTCAGAGCTCAAGCATGAACTTGCACGTTGCTTCAGGTTTAGAGTTTCCTTTGTTTCCTGTTATGTCAGTTCACTTTTATTTATGTAGCACTAAATCCCAACAACAGTTACGTCGTGGTAAGACCCGACGGTAACACGGAGAACTTTTATGCCTGCGTTAGCTGTGTACTACAACAGGTTACATATGCAATGGTCCTTCAAACCTGCGCGCGCGACCCGGTCACTGCGCACAGGAACTCTGCGCTGCGCACAAAAAAGCTCAACCAGAATTGAAATTAAAATAAATACGTAACATTGTGTTGTTTTGCAGTGTGAGTCAGTAAGTGACCGGTGACTTATAATGCAATTCACATTAGTGTTATGCAGCTGTGACAGCGTCCTTATGTGCCGCCACCAGTGTTTTAGCTAGCAAAGCAGCATGGCCGATGTGGAGTGAAGACACACTAATGACAACGCGTACAACCAGTGGAGATGTGAGTAGGATAGACGGAAAAACTGACGGGAAAAGTGTGGACTTCAAACTATATACCAGCTTTTATAAAACGAGAGTTATCATTCATTATGTTTTTTATTGTGTTTTCTTTCTGAATAGTGTCGTTGGGTTTTTTTTACCACGGGAAGAAAGCGCTCTGCCTGTGAGTTTAAAAAAAACAACAAAACAACCCCACCCTTTCCTATTGGTGGAAAAATATCCCATGTCAACCAATCAAGAAATGACATGGCAACGCGGCATTTGGTTGTTTAGGAAGAGCGAAAGAGAGAGAGAGTTTTGAGATGTTAGAGATTTGTGACGTTTAGCGTGCTTGGAGTCTACAGTCAGTGTGTTGTGTAGCAGACAGTTTTGCTGTGTGTGTCAGAACAATGAGTGACTGCTGAATGTGCTGCCAAAAAGCTACTGAAGGCAGATTACAATGTAAATACTGTCTCCAGGTTAAAAACAGGTGGAGTGATACACCTGCTGCTGTCTGCAGGTATCAGGCTCCTCCGAGTGGCACAAATAATTTGTGTGGCATCCTATTTGATGCAGAACAGCTGATTGTTCTGTAAATAGTTATTTAAAAAAAACGCACTGACTGCATTTTTAGATAAATAGCTGCAAATAACTTTGTTGTTTGCAAAATTCAGCTACTTTTTTTAAACTAGTAACTATAATTAATTACTTTTTCAAAATGGCTTGCCCAACATTGGTCATTATATACTGTATTTTGCAGACAAAGAGTTACAGGACTCTCTCCCAGACCACAGCAGGAACTTCACGCAGAGCTTTATAAAAAACATGTTAAGTGTGTTTTCAAAATTGCAATTCAACTTATTTTACTTCCAGTAGTGCCAACATGCTACAGGTCATGAACAAGATTTTTCATTGTTAAGTGAGTTATAGCACTTAATTAAAAGTATTACAACAGAAATGCTGTAATTTGATTATTTTAGTAAACCATGTAACTTGGATGGATTTGATGGATTTTGATCTGGCGTGACCACAGTGCATGCACACGTCTGCTGCTGCTCACAGTGGTCCAAGGGAGGTGGTGTTTTTGCTCTGACACATGAGGAATTAGAGGGAACCTTGCACATGAGGGCCTGTTCTGTGTTTTTCTTATAACTGTTTGTTGCAAACCAGAGAGAACAGAAACCAAATGAACAGACAGACAAGAGTAATAAAGCATGAGCAGCAAACTGTGAGCACTGAAGCGTGGAGACCCGTTCTAAGGGATCAGATCTCCATCAGAAAGCCTGGAGAAGTTTTGCTCAGCACCACTGTAAAAATAGCGAGGTGGTCTGGCTTCCTGGAAGCAAAATATAAAGAAGCGGGGACTGGCCATGGTTGATCAGTATCCGTGTTCCTCTCTTCCAGGCGGTGTTTGACTGCGTAGTGACGTCTCTGAAGAACGTCTTCAACATCTTAATCGTCTACAAGCTTTTTATGTTCATCTTTGCCGTCATCGCTGTTCAACTCTTCAAGGGGAAGTTTTTCTACTGCACCGATAGTTCGAAGGACACAGAGAAAGACTGCCAGTAATGCTCTCTTATATCTCTACATTTTATAAATTAAATTGTAACTTGAGGAGAATGCGGTTAATAAACCTGAATGTGTAAGCATGATGGTGTGAACGTCTGTGTGTTGAGTTGGGTGTGGTTGAAGTTGAGGCTGAGGGTGGGAGGTGAAGCAGGGGGCAAAGGGAAACCAAGACCAGTGACGACAATGACAAAAACAACCTCACCACAATGGTTGTATGTTCCTTCAGGGGTTACTATATTGACTACGGGAAAGACAAGAAAGAGGTGAAGAGAAGAGAGTGGAAGAGGCATGAGTTCCACTACGACAACGTCATCTGGGCGCTCCTTACTCTCTTCACGGTTTCCACTGGAGAGGGATGGCCTCAGTGAGTTAACTTTAGATATTCGTGCCAATTTCAGCTTTCTTTCATTGGAGCCTTGTTTAATTTTATGTGCATTTATAACAATTTAACATCTGGCTTGTCCTCTGGTTCCAGTGTGACCTTTCATGAAGGAAATTTATTAGATGTGATTCATTCAAGAACTATATTGCAATTTTTTAATCTCAGGCTACAGATTAAACGGGGCTCGTGGGTTTGCACTGTCCCAGCCCTTCTTAATTGGCAGTTGCTAGGAAATAAACCTCTGGAAATGATTTCCTCAGCCACTTAGGAAATTGGTATTTGCTCTCCATCCTGGCGAACAAATTCTTTATAACAATTTCAGAAGAAAAAGCTGCTGCAACACATGATCTAATAATGTTCAGAAAGAGAAAGTTTCCTGCACAGAGTAACGCTTTCTGGCACAACTTCACTACTTCCAGGAGGCACGGAGAAGAAGGTTGAAGCTCCAGCAGCGCTTCTAGACTTTGTTGTTTTTGCCTGAGCAGCATTTTGGTCTGCAGCCTTCATCAGGGGCGTCACCGATGACGAAACGCTCTTTACTCTACAGGCGTTGCTGGAGCTTCTTCAAAATTTCCTCCACACTCCGTCTTAGGTTTAGGGGGCCGACATGAAGGCTGATATAAAGGCTGTTTGGTTCTTGTCGGTCATGGTTTGATTAGCATCTATATCAGCGTTGGTTTAGCATTGCACCGCTGCTTTCCCAGGGTTCTGCAGCACTCTGTGGATGTGACAGAAGAGGACAGAGGTCCGAGCCACGGCAACAGGATGGAGATGTCGATCTTCTACGTCATCTACTTTGTCGTCTTCCCGTTCTTTTTCGTCAACATTTTTGTGGCTCTCATCATCATCACCTTCCAGGAGCAGGGAGATAAGATGATGGAGGAGTGCAGCCTGGAGAAGAATGAGGTGATGACATGCAGGAATCAGTATTGGTACAATCTAGTGAAATTAAATATGCTAGTTAGGATGCTGCTCGCAGCTCTTCTTGGCAGTCAATAATGTTAAAGATCAGACATGGAAAAGCCCCATCGATCAAAAATACAGCACACAATTCATTCTCTTAGAATCAGCGAGTCTTTTGCTTTTGTCTAATCAGAATTTCCTCACATTTATTTTACGGCACAGCTGATTCTTTGTGCTTACTGCCGTGTTTTAACTGTGGTTCTCTCTGTATTTCAGAGGGCATGCATAGACTTTGCCATCAGCGCCAAGCCCCTGACCCGATACATGCCGCAGAATCGGCACACGTTCCAGTACCGTTTGTGGCATTTCGTTGTGTCGCCTTCATTCGAGTACACCGTCCTGGCCATGATTGCGCTCAACACTATCGTGCTGATGATGAAGGTGAGGAAAAGGAGGAAACGACAGGAAAGAAATCAGAGAACTTATTAAATTTTGCATTTTTTAATGAGAGCAGAGCATTAGATTAGTGATAAATGAAAGCAGAAGCGCTATTATCTGCCTCACGTCTTTCCTTTCTCTGCAGTGACTTAGTCTGGTGTGTTATTTTCCACACATCCTTTTGTTGATAGGAAAGCACACCTTGCATCACTTCTCGGCAACATATTCTGTGATGAAAGTGCGACTGTTAACACTTTGGGTTTAAAATAAGCCGAGGTGCGTCACTCTGCGGTAAAATAAAGGATGTGCTCGTCTCTCGGCGCCGCCTGAACGCGCTGTGATGTTTGCGTTTGGATCTGCTGATGTTTTTGCAGTATTTATTTTCTGATCTGGCCTCTTCTGGGGTTGTGCTGGTTGTTCAGACAGACAGGCGCTCAGTGACTCAGCCTGTATTAAATATTGATCTATAATGTCCATGCGCTGCTATTTAGCATGACCTCATTAACTGTGGCCGCCGCCCCTAGAGGAATGACTCCTTTTATAGTGCGACAGATGAGAGGTGCAGAGACAGAGGCACTATTTATGGGTCTGTAGGAATCTTCCATCAACCTGCAGATCTACAGAGTGCAGGGTTCACACCCATCAGAGAGGAGGTTGATGCGCAGTGAACAGGCTGGAAAACGATCCACTTCTCCTCATAATAAAGATCACTTTATATTTACATGTGCCGCTTTTGCGTTTCCAGTATTACTCTGCCCCGCCGGCGTACGAGGCTGTGCTGAAGCACCTGAACACGGCTTTCACTGTTCTCTTCTCTGTCGAGTGCATCCTTAAGATCTTGGCCTTTGGCTTTCTGGTGAGAGGAGACAAAAACACGCAAAGCCTTAGAGTGAATTCAACAAGTGTTTGGAAATGACTCAGAACAGCTTTCCTGTTTCAACAGAACTACTTTCGAGACACGTGGAACATTTTTGACTTCATCACCGTTTTGGGCAGCATCACTGAGATCGTGGTAGACCTGCAGGTAAAAAAAAAAGCACTATTCCTCTGTTTCAATATGCTGTCACAGTGTTCAACTTCTCCCATCTTGTGTCTCTCTGCCAGTTTGTTGATACGATCAACATGAGTTTCTTGAAGCTGTTCCGAGCAGCCCGTCTGATTAAACTGCTGAGACAAGGCTACACCATCCGTATTCTGTTGTGGACCTTTGTTCAGTCCTTTAAGGCTTTGCCCTACGTCTGCCTGCTCATTGCCATGCTCTTCTTCATCTATGCCATCATTGGCATGCAGGTGAGGAGTTCCCCTGCATCCTAGGTGTATTTTTATGGTGAAATAAATCCTTCAGAGCAACAGTAAGTTTGTCCTCGTTTGCCTGTTTGTGTGTGTCAATCAGGTGTTTGGGAACATTAAGTTGAACGAGGAGACGCACATTAACCAGCACAACAACTTTAAATCCTTCTCTGGTGCTTTGATGCTGCTATTCAGGTAGGACACTTCAGTACCTGCAACCTGATTAAAATAGATGCACTATTGGAAGCTATGTAATCTAAAAATGTGGGCTCAGTTAACAGCGCTCCAGTTCCAGTAAATAAGTTTCTCTATTGTAGTCTGAATTATGTCGCGAGATTACAGTAGCGAAGAGCTTTACTGTCCCATGTCCCCGGGGCTACCCTGAGTCAAGTGCACTGAACTTCTTACCTCGTTATCAAATTGCTTGGCAGACACTTTGAGAGTTTTGACAGATTAGTGTAAACAGATGTCTGGAAGAAAGCGTTGAGTGATTGAGTTGTGTTGTTGTCTCATGGTGGAGTTCAACATTGTTCTCATGTGTCATAAATTTCAAGGATGACTGTGTGGCAGGTAAGGTAGGACCCAAGTGCAGGAGAAACTCAGAAAGAAACTCCGAGGCAGCAGAACTACCGAAGTAGACAAAATAATTCTGGATAAGCAGAAGCTAAGAACCACGGACCACACGGCGCATACAGGAAACTGAGACAATAGACACACAGGCAACAGGTGGGAACACAGCTGATACTAATAAGAGACTAAAGGGAAAGCAAAACATAACACACAGGACAATGGACTGTCAAAATAAAACAGGAAGTAAAAAACACCAGGAGTCCAGGACTGAGACATGCTAGCTTCACAGAGCTAACACAGCAGGAGAGACAGAGGCAAAAAACTGTAATCCTGTGTAAAAAGTAAATAAGAACAAATGAAAATCTCATCTACATGTTATTTACAGTAGAACACAAAAATGTCTCAGGAGAGCTGGGACAGGAAACTAGGACACCAAAGGAAACGTGAGCAAACAAAAGTCTATTAAGTATTTAGTGCAACGTTTAGAAACATTACACAGTGCAAAAGAAACAACTGCATAAATTAGCATTATTTCCGTCACATTGCAGAACAAATAGGACGGCATCCTCTTTACAGTAAGGACAAATCTGTGCTTGCCCACTAACTGCACTCAGCTTTTATCCGCAGATAGTTGTGGTGATCAGCTGGTTGTCCAGAAGTTTACCGTGCACGTTCATTGCACAGGGTCGCAGTTTTCTCTAACCAGTGTTTTCCTTCGTGTGGCTGCAGTATTCAGTTTTATCCACCAAACAACTAAATCTCGCATCTAAAAGCTGTTTCTGAAATGGAGCTGCAAGTCTTACTCTGGTTGCACCCTCCAGATGGCAGGCATGACTGCGTCCTGACAACTACTCCTCCCCCTGGTGTCGTTTAATGTTTGTATCCAGGAGTGCTACTGGGGAGTCGTGGCAGGAGATCATGTTGTCTTGTCTGGGAGGACAGAAGTGTGAAACGGACCCGTTGCTCCAATCAGAGTCGACAGACCCGGAAGGGGGCTGTGGTTCCGACTTTGCCTATTTCTACTTTGTTTCATTCATCTTTTTTAGCTCCTTCCTGGTAAGAGAAAAAAAATCTTGGCCATTGCTCATCCCTTTATTTATTTGCAACAAGAATAATCATAGTTTTTCCCACAGCACGTTTGGCACATTTATATGCAGCTTGTGCTTTCTCCATTCAGATGCTGAATCTGTTTGTGGCTGTAATCATGGATAATTTTGAATATCTCACCCGAGACTCGTCCATCCTGGGTCCCCACCACCTAGATGAGTTTGTTCGAATCTGGGGGGAGTACGATCGAGCTGCCTGGTCAGTATCCTTGAGTCTTTACTCCAGTTTACACACAAAGTTGATCTACTGGTGGTATTATGATTATGATATGATGTGGAAACCTGTGATATAATACATGAACTGGTCTCTGACACTTTTAAAAGAGCACGTTCACATATTTTTACTTTAAGGGAATAATGAGATTTCATTTCAAGTGCTCTCTGGTAACGCTCATGAATATTCCCTGTGAAGAGTAATGCCCAGCTTTGGGCAAGTTACTTTGAAAAAGTAATTAATTATAGTTACTAGTTACTTCTTCAAAAAAGTAACTGAGTTACAAGATTCTAAAAGTAATTAATTTTTAACTACTTTTGATTTTCCCTCCACATTCCACCTTTAAAAACTACCTTACTCAGTAGTGCTTACTTACTTTGCCTTGTTTGGTATCATCCTTTTCAGCACAGCCTCACGTGTCTGAAGTTACAGTCATGTTCTCATTTTGACAGACTGTATTAACACAATTGATCTAAAATCAGACAAAAAGCATAAAATCAGAGTAGAAAGTTATATTTTTTACTGTAACAACCACAAACATGTTTAATGAATCATATTTCTTAACTTTAAATGCAAATAGAAATTATCAATTTTAAAATCCTATGTACAAGTTTTGCAAACAACAGAACAATCAGCTGTTCTTCAGTAAGATGCCACACAAATTATTTGTGCCACTGCAAAAAAATAAGAGGTCTCGCTGCGCTGTCCTTAGACAGGAAACGTGACAAAACTATTGAGGAAAAAATAAAAAATATTTTTTATCATGACTCTGGTTTTACGTGGCTCATCAACACAATTTATAAACTGGTACATGTCACCTTGTTGCTTTGTCTTTAAATGATCATGTGATTGGCTTACTACGACTACTTTACTCTTCCTCAGTCAAACAGCAGCACTGATGTGGTTGTTTTGCCCCCTGAGCTCCAGGTGTTTTGCCAAAAAGCTGTAGCGCCCAGATTACTTACATGCGGTAAGCTGAACACAGCTTCAACCGTCTGTTTGTTGAAAAATAGTAACGCGACCGTACCGCATTTTCTTGTTGGTAACGGTAACGGCGTTGTAACAATAGAAATAGTAATTAGTTAGATTACTCGTTACTGAAAAAAGTAGCGCCGTTAGTAACGCCGTTATCACTGGTAATGCTTGTTAATTAGACAAGAGGAGAAGAAAGTTTCTCTGCAGTCGTGAAAAACGGTGAAAAATTCTCCACCAAATTAGCAGCAACTTGCAACCTTCACAAGTATGATGCAGAAATGTGAAGCATGAATCGCACTGACTTAGAGAATGGCCGTATATGTTTATTGTTCGCACCTTAAACGTGCAAACAATAAACATATTTGGATATTAATGGTTGAATATCTTTTGTCTGATACGTCTCATGGATAGGATCCACGTTGTGATTACACAACCCAATTCCAAAACCTGAAATGCTGCGTGAAATGTAAATAATAACAAAATCCAATGGTTTGTCAGTCTCATATACCCATATTTTATTTACAATAAAACACATAAAATGTGATTATTTAATGAAAATGATGAGCTCATTTTGGATTTTATGACAGCAGCACGTTGAGCAAAAACAGCTGTTACTAAAAAGAAACAGCTGGGGGAATGTTTAGCAACTAATTGCTGGGTTAGTTAGTAACAGGTCAAATACATTATTGGGTCTAAAAAGGGATCTCAGAGAGTCTGCGGAGCTTGGAAGGAAAGTGTCTGGACTTCTTTACTTCTTCTTTATCACACGAGCAGAAACTTCGGCTGATTGTGACCTACACCCGTCTCCACACCTCGGCTCGTGTGATTAGGTAGAGGATCATTTAGGGGGTCCATTGTCCACTATTTGACCCTAGAGCTGAAGAAGCTTCTCAGATGAGAGGTGAAACATCTTCAAGCAACCTAAAGAAGTCCAGACGCTTTTCTTTCCAAGCTCCTTAGACTACGAGGACTTCACAGGCATCTCAGAGAGGCAGAATTATACAGAGGTTCAACCATCTCCGATAAACTGCATCTACAAATGTGGAAAATGTTCAAAATATCCATCCACCTATCGATCCTGGTATATCTGTTATAATCATCCTGTGATATCTGTTACATGTTCGATCTGCAGACCACAGTGGGTTTAGCAAAGCAAACAATAACTAACTCTCTTTCTTCAGGACTTGGGAAATGTGAGCGTGACCTGTGTCTGCTGGAAGTATTACTGCTTTGTTTAAAAATCAGACGGTTAAGAATCGATTAATGTGATTTATTCACCACCAATTTATTGTTGCAATTTCTAAAACTGCTGGGTTAGAGGACAGCGCCTCATTGGCCCTTATTGTGCACTATAGTATGAGTCTGTAATTACACCGTGACTAAAGACTTGTATGTTTTTCCCAGTGGTAGGATCCACTATAAGGAGATGTACAAAGTTGTACGCACTATCTCACCTCCCCTGGGCTTTGGAAAGAACTGCCCCCACAGGGTGGCTTGCAAGGTTTGGTTCCCCCATATCAACAAACCTCCCCTCTGCCTCTTTGATGTTGGATCCTTCCTGACTTCCTCTTTTCCTGCCTTTCCTTCCCTTCACCAACTGTGACCCCCCCCTCCCCGCCGCTTGATCGTTAGGGGCGTGTTAATCGGGTCAAAGAATGGCAATAATTCAGTCTTAGGGTACTAAGGCACATGACGTTCCTCAATTTCCACACAGCTGTAAATCAGTAGATACACTTTAATTACACTAAAACCCCTCTGTGAGGCTTCGAGTCTCATTTTTGATACAATAATTGACCAGTTTGAGGGAGTCCAGTGTCTTTCTACCTTTTGGATCTGGTTTAAAGATGTTTGTCATTCTTCCCACTCCCACACAGCACAGCCCAATGTAAGTATTTAGTATTTACACCAGATCCAGCAAGGCTGTCATTCCTTTTCTCATCCTGTCCAAGGTTTTCTCCTTTCCCAGATTTCTATGCCCCGTTGGCAGCATAGAAAGAAAACAACCTGCTTCAGTCTCCTCGTGTGTGATTGCCTTGGAATAATCCTTTCTCTTGTATCTCCTCTATTCTTGTTCCTCTTTTTTTACCCCTCTTTTTCCTCCACCATCCCTTGGGACTGCACTTCCCCTACACCTCCATCGTCTTTCAATTTCTCCTCCACCTCCAACATCGTCCACTTCATTTCCCTTCCCTTTCCTCTCTTTTTTGTCATTCCCTCATTCTTCATGGCTACCTGGCGCCCCCAGTGGTCGTATCCATTACACTGACATGTATGAGATGTTGACCAACATGTCACCACCTCTAGGCCTGGGCAAGAAATGCCCCTCCAAGGTGGCATATAAGGTAGACTGAACACCAAGACTAACAGGCACCACCTTCATATTTCAATCAGCAGAGATGAGCTCTGTAAAACATCATTTTGTATGTCCCACACTGAAAAAGGCAAAGCATTTTTGTGTGTGTCGATCATATGATGCAGTATTGCTTGTTAAAGCAGTTTTAAGTTTGTGTATGTGTCCACTGGGGCATGGTTGGCGCTACAGTAATGATTTGCCTGTTTGCTTTGCATCCTGGCGGATGAAAGACAGATTGTTACTGCTGTTGATTATTTAGCCAGAGAGGGGACGTAAATGAGAAAGTTGTTAAACATCGACATGCTGGATCTGCCGGCGTCTGTTGTCAGATGATCTCACGGCGTTCATACTTTAGTTTCTTCCATCTACCTGTCTGCATGTGCCTCCTGCCACAGCCTCTTGTTGCCTCGTTGTTTTGTGCACTTTATGCATGCTGTTTGAGTGAAGCTGCAAGCATGCTCCATCGCATGTGTTTGTTTTTTAACCTTCAAGTATAGAAGGACAAGAGAGGGCAAGTAAAATAATATGTTTTTGGGCTATCTGTCTTATTTCTGTCTTATTTTGACATTAAATGCAAATGTTGTCTTCATTTAAAGAAATAATGATCCGCTTGCCTTTTCTCTCCTCCTGTATTGATCACAGTAATCTCATTCAAACTGGATTTAACTAAAACAAATTTAAAGCTAAGCTACAGGGAAACCGTTTCCCGTTAATTATCCCCATGTTAGATATGTAAATATATCTAAATGAGGAACACTGATATCAAGTTGTTTTTTATAATGAATGTTTTGGCTTTCGTAACTGTTCATCTCTGCAATGTTTTGATTTTAACATTTGCTAAATTAGTATTTGGAAAATTAGCTTGAGTACACGTACCTCTGCATCAGAATTCATGTAGCGATGATGGAAGCAGTCACAGCCGTTGGTCGTTGCTCAGGTTGCGCTGTGCCATGTTGTGCCGTTGCCGGCTGGTATTGTGAATTATGCCTGACTATGAAACCTTTGCTGATGTCAACAGAGACTCGTTCTGATGAACATGCCTGTGGACGATGACATGACGGTCCACTTCACCTCCACCCTGATGGCCCTCATCCGCACTGCCCTTGAAGTCAAGATAGCCAGAGGTTAGACAGAAACAGACACACGGTGCATTTATTTAAATGTGGGTCAGTTTCTATGTCTAATTTTGTGTTTTGGGCATTTTTTTTATCTGAAGGAGGGGAAGATAGGAATCAGATGGATTTGGATCTGCAGAAGGAGATTAGTGTGATCTGGCCTCATCTCTCTCAGAAGACGCTGGACCTACTGGTTCCAATTCACAAAGGTAAAATCAACATCATGACTTACCAGTAAAAAAATATATTGCATTACACTACGAGCCATCACCGGCGTTATTTCAGTAAAATAGTTTTCCGTTTGATAGAGGTGGATAATGTCTCACTGCTTTCTGCCTTCTCCTTTACAGCCAGTGACATGACCATAGGTAAGATCTATGCTGCCATGATGATCATGGACTATTACAAGCAGAGCAAAGCCAAGAAGCTTCGACAGCAGCTGGAGGAACAGGTGCTTATTTTTTAAATTGCTCATCTTGCTGAACCGCCGTTCACCCACTGATGTTAATGTGTCATAGTTACATATTCAATTAGGCTCTTAGGGTTATTATTTTTAAATGTGCGTCATCTCCAAGCCCAGTATTAAAGTAAAACTTAACTTAATCAGACGAAATATAATTGCATGTGCTGTGGTTTGCAGAGTAAAAGGCCCAAATGCAGGAGGTGAGGCAGGCAGAATAAAAGTCCACATTCAGCACAAAACAGACATCCACACGCTCGCAGGAAACCAGAGGAAGAGAGCAAACACATGTTACAACAAAGACATTACACACTCACTGGTCACTTTATTATTAGGTGCATCTTTCCAGCAGTGAGTTGCACTTCAGCTCCAGATGCTGCAAACATTCCTCAGAGATTCTGGTCCATGTTGACATGATGGACTTGCACAGTTGGTGTGAATCTCTTGTTCCACAGCACAGTGAAGGTGCTCTACTGGATTGAAATCTAGTGATTGTGGAGACCGTTTGAGTACAAGGAATTTATCCTGTTTGAGAAACTAGTTTGAGATTATTTGATCTTTTAAACACAGAAACCAAAACCCAGTAACACCCCAAAACTGAAATGCTTCACAGCAAAGGGCCTAAAATGAAACATACAGGTCAAGACTCCAGTGCTATCACAGCACTCTGCATACAGCTTCACAAAAATCTGAACCGTAAAACATAACCACTCGCAGGGACCGTGCCAACATGGCCACAAGATCAGTCCTTCCAACAGTAACCAGGACGAACCACACTTATACCTTTTGCAACTTTCACCTTCTCACGGTAAATGAGGACGACCCTGCAGAGGTTAAATGCCCGGGCCTCTTCATCAGTTTTTATAAGTGAAGAAGCCTCTTGGATCAGAGGTGAAATGTCTTGAAGAAGCTAAAGAGAAGTTCAGTTGGAACTCAACTCAGGCTCTTAAGACTATCACGAGCTATCATGACCCGAATGACCGAGAACCTACACAGACATTCAAAAAATGCTTTAAAAGCAGCACTGAGCCGCATAAAAACACATAAAACAGCTGTTTAAATAGTTGACATATGTATCATAAGCAGTGTTGTTAGGAGGCCCTTTGATTTTCATGTTTCTTACCCTAGTATGTTTATCCTAGTGACCTGTTCCTGTTTCCATATGTTTCTTTGTCTCCTCGTAGAAACACGCTCCAATGTTCCAGCGTATGGATGCTTCCTCTCTTCCACAAGAAATCCTATGCAACGCCAAATCCCTGTCATTCCTAAGGCACAGTGCTGGATCTGCTCTGTAAATATTAAACTTTTAATCTCCTCACAAAGCTTTCAGTTATTTATGATGGCAGAGAATACAAATTCTGGTTGTTGAAGCAAACCCATGATATTTTTCTGCGTCCTCTTAGTACCAGAGGAGGTTTTGTGGCACTCAGCCCGATCTCTCCCCAAGAGATGTTCCTGCAACCGCTGTCCCGCCCCAGAGAGGAGAAAGAGGAAGACGATGAAGATGATTACCATTCGCCCTACCACCCCTACCGCATTCACCACCACCATCATCATTTACACACACTGGTAACAACTATGAAGTCGAAATCATCTGTTCCAATGAAGGTTGAGAAAATGTTGATTTTCAGCTTTCGGCGCTGTCTCGTAGCAGGATGACAGTGCGGTTGATTCGATGTTTGAATGTCGAGTGTGAGCAAAAGCAGTGCATAAGGTTTGCTCAGCCTGCTCCTCTGTGGTCTTTGTGCAGGTCCCAGAGGTAGTAGAGTATAACCAAGTGCTGCAGCAGGCCCGGCAGGACCCAACGCTAATGAAATCGCCTCAGCGTACAGCATCTATCAGAGCGTCGTCCATGCCCAGGCTGGCTGCTGATCCTCAGGTAATAAACAGTAATAACCTTTATTCAAACCTATATTCAGTAACAAATCGTATATTAGTAGGTGCTTTAAAAATCAATAAACTATTAAAATCCACACAGGGCGCATTTATTATGCTCGTATTTGCTCCTTGACAGCAGTGAATAGAAACAATTTGCCCGCACATTTTAAATGACTATTACAGACACCGGAGAGAGTTTGTGTGCTCGTTGGTGTCATTCCTGGTTACTTAAATAATGCGTCTTCTGGTTGTTTTGCATGTATATAGCCTGGGATGTCTGCAGACAGTAGGCTGATGAAGCGCTCCTTCTCTACCATCGGAGACCAGTGTGTGAACGGTCTCTGGCAGGAACAGCACTCTCTGGAGAGGATCAGCCCTGATGCCACATACAGGCCCCGACAGAGGAGCTACAGAGGTCATAATTACAACCGTGAAGCAGCTGCTGTGGTTTGATTCTGATTCAGAGTGAAGTTTTGGGGGGAAACTGGTCAAAAGAAGACTATTGTGCAAAAGTCTTGAGCCACCTCTCATTCTTTATATTTCGCTGAGTGATTTTGAGCAAATATTTGTACTGCAATACAGCACAAAAGCAACAAAATGTAGATGTAAATAATTCTTCTTAAACGACAGCCACATCTCGTTAGAGGCTGAAAGAATTTCTGACATTTCTTCTTCTGTTTACATCTTTGTTTCAATAAGTTACTCAGTGAAAAAAATCCTGATTCCATGCCTAATTTATATAATCTCTATATTTGCCATATTCACTGCCAACACCCAGGCAGTCGGAGAGCTAGCTCTCCACTGAGGAGTAGTAGAAGGGAAGCAGCCGCTGCTGGGCCTTCTTTACCAGGGCGTTGGTGTTCTGGGTCCAGGTGAGATCAGCGGAGATGTGGGTGCCCAGATACCTGAAGGTGGAGACAGATTCCACCCATTCTCCATTTATGGCAATCAGAGGACCTGTCTGTGCCTCCTGAAGTCCATTATGAGTTCTTTTGTTTTAAGGATGTTAAGCTTCAGGTTTTTTCTGAGCACCACCTCGGCCCTGTACCCTGTCTCATCATCTCCATCAGAGATGAGACGTTGGTGGGGTGTGTTGGTGTACAGTCTTGTGTGTACAGGGTCTACAGCAGGGGGCTGAGAACACAGCCCTGCAGGCATCCGGTGCTGAGTGACAGTGGGGGGGAGGGGGCATGCATGATAGATGTACGTATGCTGAATGCAGGGGGAGACTGTTGCAAAGTCTTGGTGCCACAGACTCAAAGGCACTTTGATCTTGTTCTCTCAGGTCCTAGAATCAACCACAAAGAAACAATCAGTCACGAGAGAGGGCGATCCAAGGAGCGCCGCCACCTGCTGTCCCCTGATGTGTCGCGCTGCAACTCCGAGGAGCGGAGTCGAGACCCTTCGTGCGAAAGGAGAAGGTCCCGCTCACCTAGCGAAGGACCCACACAGACCTTACAGAAACAGGTGCTTCAGTCTTTCCTGACCCGGCCACTGTGCAGATCTGTCATATAATAGGATCAGGATCTGTTTTCTACTGCTGGATGAGAACCAACAGTCCTTCTGTGGCAAAGTCTTTTACTCAATATTGTGCTTGATTTATTTGCAGGTGAACACATCAGACAGCCCTGCCCACTCAGCCTCAGAGTCTGGTACTCCTCGTAATCGCCGCCAGTTGCCCCAGACTCCCTCTCGCCCACGGCCTTACATCTCCTACTCTCCTCTCGTCTGCCGAACCCAAACCTCTTCCACAACAGCAGCAGCCGCAGCCTCAAATGAGGGACAGAGCCAGCCTCAGGACACTCCTGCTGGCCCCACAGAGGCCTCACTGAAGGTTGACAAGGAGAGCAGGCCTTTATCTGCAGTCCAGGGGTCATCCGGAGTTCACGTTTCAGGACCGAGCCACCCCTCTCCTCATCGTTACATATCGGAGCCCTACCTCCCATTCCACGAGGACCTAAGCAGTGGCGAAGCAAGTGAGAAGCAGGAGACGCTTACCTTTGAGACTGCCGTGGCCACCAGCCTGGGTCGGGCCAATGCCATAAGCTCGGCTCCTCAGCTCAGACACTCCTGGCAGGTCCCTAATGGGCATTTCCGAAAGCACTTGGGCCAGACAAGTCCAGCTGGCGCCAGCGAGCTCTTAAGCGACACAGACGAGGATGATCGCTGCTAAAAACAACAAAAAAAATCAGAGAGAACGATGAAGAGGATGCACAGGGCACCTCAGAACAGCCCACGCGGCACCACAACGCTTTAGCTCCACAGCGGCCCCGAGAACCCGATGTTCTCAGCGCCAGTAGCATTACGAGCAGGACTCAGTCCCACTGCTGTTTATCTGGATGCTGGTGTCTGTCTGCATGTGTCCTCGTGTCCGTTTGTTGTAGCTGGAGGAGACTACATGTGTGCACACGGATGTGAATTTCTGTGCGTGCGCTCTTAAAAGAGATTTTTTTTGCCAAATCACGAAAACAGCAGGGACTGAAAATACCATTAGTAGCTCACTGCGGGCAAACCCACATGTTGCCAAGCCTTCCCACGCAACTTTGTGTTTTGAGTGTTATTTGAACAAAATATGGTGAGATGTGGAAATCTTCTAGCTGAATCCAAGACACTGATTTAAGTGCATTTTCTGTAAGTGAAGCTTGAGGTAGCATGTAAACATGTAATAAGATGAATGTATTTTAGTTTCATGTTCAGGTCATTTGGGGAGGTCGCTGTTAGTCTGTGCATTGAAACAAAAAGATGTTTTTGGCAAGTTTATAACGGGCAGCCAGCCATTCCCAACAGTTCCTGTTTACAGCAGATTATCCACAAGATTCATGGGCATTAATCAATCAATACAGAAAATCAAGTACCAGATGTTTAGTGAACTGAACAGCTGGTAACAGAGTTATTTTTTTTGCCACAATGTCAAAGCAACAGTATATGAAAGTGGAGTATAGTCCAGGGCTGTGTGTGTGCAAATGATGAGCAGATCACACAGTAAGAGAGGTTTTGTCTCAGGATACCAGACCATTGAATTCTGAAATCCTCTGCAGAAAAACACTCACTCGGGATCTCCAATGAAATCAGAAGGACTTTAAGTGACTCTTTACCCTACGGGTCAGTCAACATAGTACGATCACGACTAACGTAAGAACTGAACAGATCCTATCGTGTCCATCTGCTCCGTTTGTGGACCACAAAATCCCTGGCACGAGGACAGCCATCCGTAGGACAGATAGCCTGGGTGTTGTTACTACATGAAGCCAAATGGATGTTCAGTTTCCACATGTCTGTGCTGAATAACGACTGCTGATGCGTTAGAGATGTGACAAAAGCCATGTTCCTCCTGTACATAGAGCCGGGGATGCGTCCTCTTCGGGGCGTGTTGCCTTCTTTCGTGTAATGACAGAAGTGATGGGAATTTGATGTCTTTCATACATGTGATGCAACAAGGATGCTTCAACAAAAGAGCAATCAAAGCTACTGTTTGGTTAGTCTCTGTGCTCCCACCGCATCACTTTCTGTCAGTAAAAAACAAACAAAAAGCAGGCATTTCAGTATTTTCCGAGCTTCAGAGTTCTAGTAACTTCCACATGCATGATCACGGTGACAGCGATAACGAGAGATGGGTGAGAGAGCCGTGTCTTAAAGACGCCTGATTACTTTTTGTTTTAGTGTGCCCATGATGTTAACTGAGATTCATTTTGCCAACAATGTGATTATGAAACAGAGCAAAGCAGAGAAATGTTTATTCCCGGCATTCCCTCTGCAACATTTCAAAATTATAGATGATTTGTCGTTCCCTCTAAATGAGATGTATATTTATATCACGTGTTGTTGTGTTGTTATAATATGTTGAGTTTGAAATGTGAAAACGGGATATTTCTGAGGGGTCAAAGTCACCCGCTGACGACCTGAACGTAAAGTCGCGATGAAGAGACGGTGTCATTTAGCAACAACACCACCTTTGAAGTGTGCTGACTGCAAGACTTGAGTTATACAGTGTACCAGTTAGATTACCTGTAGTATATGAGGCCATGCTTAGCATGTACAGTGCAGCCTAGGACTTCACCTTACTGTCTGTACAGAAGAGCCTAATCTGTGCCTGGGGAAAACTCACCCAAAGAGTTCCCTGTCAAGCCTGGATTTCTTAGATAGAGAAGCTTTCTGGTAAATATGTAGTATAAACTGTACAAAATAAATCCATGTTTAATTTATTGCAATCTTTACATTTTTATTTTATTCATGATGCCTGTCTACGAGCTTCACAAAGGACAATTAAAAAGAGGTCACCTGACTTTTCTTCACTGAGTGATGTCACTGCCAAGAATTTGGCTCCGTGCAACCAAATCGAGCACCAGTGTTGGTCAAGTTACTTGAAAAAAGTAATCAGTAACTAATTACCGATTACTTCCCCAAAAAGGTAATCCCGTTACTTTACTGATTACTTATTTTCAAAAGTAAATAATTACTTAGTTACTTTTTAAAAACACGATTTCCAACCTGAAGAGGTGATAAAGCGATAGATCTCTCAGCCCAATTCTACTTTTTCTGCATAATCCATCATACAAAATGTAATCAAATGGAAAAGTCTCTTTTTAAAACTTGTTTTATTAGTTTTAATCTTTTAACTTTATGCATCAAGCAAAAATTTAATTATATGCAACATTCTCTGACTGGAAGAAATTAGTTTAACATTTAAACCTATTTTCTGCACATTCCAGCACATAAAATAAAATATTTTTTGTGTTTACACTCACTCTTTCAAATAGATGCAAGTAAAACACAGCAGAAAATAAATAAAGTCAAAGACTCAGCGGTCCTGTTGCTCTATTTTCACCTGTAAAGCAGGAGTGAGGTAGGCGGAGGTTTACCCTGGTGCAGGTGTGCAGCGGTCAGTGGAAGAATCCGCGAGTTTCTCTGTGAGTTTCCCATTACGTCGTAGCTACTCGGTGCTTGCTTGGAAGTTTAGGGGTTTTTTTCGCTGTAAAAAGAAGTTTTCTTCCCACGCACAGCGGACACTAATGTTTTTGTCACTTTTTATGGAATCAAACTCAAAGTAAGGTCAGTACTTCCACGCTTTAAACGCTGCACGCTCATACTCTCTCTGCACTCGATATATGATCCATTGTTGATCTGCACACAGCTGTTGTCACGAACGTCGCACTCGCTTACGTCACTGTCATGAGACATTCTTGCAAAAAAATCACGGTTTTAGTAACGCAGTAACGCAGCGTTCCTACAGGAAAGTAACGGTAATCTAATTACCGTTTTTGCAATAGTAATCCCTTACTTTACTCGTTAAAGTTACAAGTAACGCGTTACTGCCCATTACTGTCGAGCAGTGGTTAGCACTGTTGCCTCACAGCAAGAAGGTGCTGGTTTAAATCCAGTAGACAGCTGGGGCCACTGGGTTTGGATGTACGACCCTTTGTTGCACGACTTGCTCGTTATGCCTTTTTCCATCACTGTTATTAAATGGAGGTGAAATACCTGCAGTTCTTGTAAGAGAGCATGAAAGTGCAATGAACAAAATACACGAGTTGGAAGCTCGACTGACCCGTCTTGTTGGGAATCATCTACACGAGTAACGCATTCATAAAATCCAGATTTGGCCTGAAATTTCCGTTTTTCAATACCCACGCTGTTTTTTGTGTTTCTATTTTGTTGTTCACATATATTCCCAAAATAAATACGTGTGAAGGATTAAGCAGGCTGGGGCTTTTAAGTGGCGGAGGTGAGAGGTCGAGTTTGTTTTGTGAGCAGACTCGGAGCAGCCATCAGTCAGTCTCCTCTCACAGTCATCACATCCAGTTTTAATGGGTAAAAAAGCAAAAGTTTCACTAAAATCAGCCTTTATAGCCTCATCAAGGTTGATTTTTATGTCCACAGTGGGTTTGTGAGTCATTCGCTGTATATTAGTTGTATAAAACATATTTGCTGCTCTATCATCGCATATTCTGGGAGCTGGATATTCAGACACCTTATCAATAATCCATCATACGTCTGCCGAGGTGAACATACTGCTGCTCCTGGACCAGCAGTCAGCACTTATTACAGAGGATATTAGATGCTGCATTCAGCCTTCTGTAAATATTACCAGTGAAATGCAACACAGAAACTTGTTAAACACATTTTCTTCCAGGTATAAAGTTTTGTGGTGTTTTTAAAAAATAAACATCTAACTGGGACTACCTTTGCTGCGCAAAACCTTTGTTTGCATCACCGCAACAGTCAGTCTGAAAAGTAATTGGCTTAGCTGTAATAAGCTACTGTTTGTTTTCTCTGAGGCAGAAACCCATTAATGGAACAAAACTACTCACAAATTAACATGCAAACTAAGTAGAGACTGTCGTCTTCAATAGATAAACAGATTACGCATGTTCTCGGAAGAGACTTCACAAGGTCATACCTGACTGCAGTGGGCTTGTTTATCTAGGATGGATTCATTTTCCATGATGTGCAGCTTGGAAGGATTTAGCTCAAAGGTCTTTAACTTGACCTTGAATGTTTCCATACCGAGTACTAATGCCCTGTGAATCTGACAGCTTTGTGATATACTTGACATCAACACGTGATGCAGCTCTCTGTGAGGACACTGTTTAGTTTCACTATGATGTCACAACCATGGACTTAAAATCTGTGGACTCTTCTGGAAACTGTGCGTGTGCATTGACTGCATGCACGCAGCACGTCACGTGTCGCACGGATCGGCGAGCACGGTCCTGGGTCTGTGTAGGTTCTCTCCGGGCGCTGCAGCTTTCTCCCACACACATGCCGTTAGACGGGTTCGATGACTGGTGATTATAAATTGCTGTAGGCGTGAATGCAAGTGTGAGGGATGCCTTTCTGTCTGTGCTGGCCCTCAGATTGGTGATCTGCCTCAGGTGTACCCCACCTCTCGTCCTATAGCTTGGATAGGCTCCAGTCCCTCCCCAAATTCATCCTGTACTTGGACTGTTACCTCAGATCAACACTTTGAACTTGATCCTGCTGGGCGGAGCTTTCCGTCACCACATACTCTTTACTGTAATCCCAAACCGTGGTCACAAATCCCCTTCTGAGGCAGCAGCCCCTCACTTTTTTATCCTTATGTCACATTCCTCACCTGGGCCACAGTCCTCCCCCTCTGACCCTGGACAAAGAAGACTGAGGTGGGGGGAATGGGGGTGTTGCATCAGTGTGAAGTTCAATGGTGAATTAGGCAGACTGGGGTCATATAGGTCGATTGCATGACAGAAAAGTCGTCTTTGTTCCTTTTTGTGTCCAAAAATAAACTTTATGGCAGAGAAAATGTAAATTTTTAACACTGGTCTCACTTATGCTTGTGAATCTGTGATTCTCCAGGTAGTCGTCTTATTCTTCATCCCAAGCCCAACGCAGTGCAGTGGTGTTGTCTGTGAAGTCTCACCTCAGACAGTCTCTGCCACATGAGAAACAAAGGACTTACACCTTCTGTGCAGCAGCAAGCTTAGACGAAAACACCCCCGAGTGTCTGTCATTGTTCACACTGTGAGATCTGAGGCACTTGCTAGCTTGCTGAAGATCACAGACACTGGCGTCCACCAGCAGATGGATATGTTCATGTGATTTTGTGCTGCCACAATGTTTAAATGAGACATCTCTCTCATGCTGAGCCTTCAGCTGTCTCGTTTGGTTCCTCGATTTTATCAAACAAATGACCACAGCCTCAAACAAACGGACAGCCGGGCCAGTGCTTGGCTCGGGCCTCCAGGGGGGGGGGGGAGTGCATCCTCTGGTGTTTATCAGGCAGAGCGCTGGCACACAGTTCAGACTGAGGAGTCCGGATGTTACCAGAAGCCATGCAGGGCTCTTCTGTGCTGCTGCTGCTGCTGAGCTACGTAAGTCTGGCTGCACTGAAGTACTTTTATCTCTGAAAAATACTGCTGATATACTTCTGTTTAATTTTTCCAGTGGACCGTCAACTAGTAGTAGAAGCAGAAAGTGTAATTATTTCTGTTTAGGTTAAGAGTAAAGGTACAAGGCTCTGAAATGTAAAGGAAAAACCAGATCGCTGTAGATTTCTCACTGATCTACACCAAGAATCACTTTACTTACATTTACTGTTTTCACCTGCCTTTGCTCCTTTTCTGTTTCGCTCAGTAACTGTAGCAATTAAATAATTTTGTTTTATTTACACGTTTCAAGTAATTGGCTCTTGTTATATGTGCAAATGAAACAATCATCGATGGTGGAGGACTTTTACTTCAACTGTAGCAACATAGCAAATAAAATATTCTCTCTGCAAAAGAATAATTTCACCCCTTAAAATGTTTTGACCTTCATATTAGTCACAGACAGAAGAGGTCAGTGTACTAAACCTGCCTGAAGGACAGATGCATGTTTTCACAAAGGAATCGATTATTGGTCATTTTTACCTGACATATTTATTGTTCACATAGATAATTTTTTGGGTTTTGTCTGGTTTTTCTTTGGTTATGAGAGATTTAAACACCCTTCTTTGTCTGCTTTTTCTATACGGAAAGAGCAACAACAAAATAAAAGCATTATGTCATCTGCAGGACAGTCAGACGACATAATAATAATCTAATATTATGTCATAATATGCTAAATACAGTAAAAACTAAGGCACCACTGAATGGTAATGTATATAAATGTAGTAAAACATCTGAAGTCTGTTTGTGTGAGATATTAATGTTGCTGATTCTGGCATCCACGTGTGGCCACAGCTGAGACCATGTAGCATGATGAGCGGCGTTTATATGTACAGAAGAAATGACATTTCTCTGAGCAACGAAATTCTTCCTTTGCTGTCCGTACACAAATACCACGTTAGTTTAAAAGAACAAGATAAATAAAGATAAATAAGGATTAAAAAATAATGGAAGATAAATAAATAAGTAAGTGAAGACAAGTGAGGTATGCAGATGTCGATGTCCACCACAATAAAAACAGAACTCACCTTTTTAAAGTATAAGTGAGGTTTTTCCTCTGGTATTTACATGTGTTTAACATGCATCGACTTCTGTGAATCATAACATTTCATGGCAAAGACTTGGTTTAAGGTTGAATCTGGGGTCAGGATTAAGCAAGTAGTAGTTATAGTTGGGCAAACCTCTGCCTGCAGCAGCTGAGCATCGCCGTGGAGATGAGAGCATCATGTGCTCATGTCTAAGACACACAACGCTGTGACAGTCAACAAACAAACACGTCGTTTGATTTCTGACAGCGTTTTATTTTTCCTGTTATCAGAGATCGTTAAGGTGTCTAAAACACACTAGATCAGTTGTTGCTGCTGCTCATCCTAATATATATGTTCCTTTTTGTTCCTTTTACGGATGATGTCTGTGTTATGTGGAGTGTAGCATAAATAGTTTCTATGCTTTAACTTTCTTAAAGTAATCAAGAGTTACTAACAGTTATACAGATTTGATTTAGATGCCAGCCTAAGCTGCAGGCTTTCAAAGCTGGAATAAGTTACAGGGTCAGTAATCTCTACACGACAAAGCTGAAGATATCTGCTAGGATTAGCTGGTGCACACCCACGCAGTAGCATTATCTGATAGTGTGTACACCCTTTAGTAATCTCTCCTCAGCCCTACAGCTTCACGCTTTAAGTTCATCAGGCCACACTGTGCTGCCCTGTTTGCTTTTCTGTTAACAAATAAGTGTGAATCTATGACATTTAATAACATTTTTCCATAGTACAGTCTGTGTTTGTATTGGCCGGTGTGTCTGGGTGAAGCCACAGAGGGAGCGTTTGTCTGCGAGCTGAGTAACTGTGCTTTGGACTTGTGTGTGAATCCACGAGAAGCAGTTTACTCAGGAATGTCATTTAGGCATCAAATGCTTTAATCAAATGTTTAGCAAAATGAAAACTGCAAGATGGTTGAAAATGGACTAAAATGTGAAATAATCTTCACTGTGGTCAGATTTCCCTGCAGGCTGGATCTGTGGATGAGACAAACCTTCAGCCTGGAGTCCGAGTATCATCCAGTTCAGAAAATTCCCCTCAAAGCTCGACTTCGCAGGCTGGTCACACTGAGGTGACGCCAAGGCTGGATCCAGTAAGCAGCGCTTCCCCTTTGAAGTCGCATCCTGATCCTCCCATACGTGATGGAAACGCCAAAGTATTGAACAATCATGCAGATCTAGTTACAAATACTACAAGTCCAACCAACAGAGAAGCAGACGAGCCAAAGCCGGAACCGAGGCCTCGCTCTTCGACTGGAAATGAGCAGCTTTCCAAGTCGCATCTTAACATAACTGGGACGGGGAACTCAGAAGCACAAACTGCCGAGATGACAGCTGCCAGCCCTAACATTCAGTCTGAGGACGCCACAGCTGCAGCTGCCTCATCAGGAACTCACACAGAAACAAAAACAGGGACGGTTTCATCTATTCCTACTTCAGGATTCACCACAGAATCTGTTGCTTCCACTGTGGACCCTTTACCAGAAAAAGTGGAAACAGGCAAAATTAGACAACAGGCTTTGTCATCAGTGGTTACCAGTCCAGTCCCAGTAGTCGCTATTCCCTCCTTTAAAGACTTCAGAACAACAGAGGAAGACGTATCAGTGGAAAGGGCAGCTACGGTTGTAACCCCCACACTACAAAGTGGAGGAGCTCTGAGTCCCAGGGTCACAGAAACTGAGATGAGTAATGTTTCAGCCAGTGAGGAAATAGAAAAGGAGGCAATGGAAGACACGTTTGAGACTGTTTCACCCACAGGAAAAGCAGTCCCGTTTCAAGGTGGAGATGGAGTTAATGGGACGGAGACAGATGAAAATGAAACGGATCCAGAGGTGGAGGAAGGGCATGCAGACGGTGACAGGTTTTACAGTCATCCCTCGCCTGATTTGATCTCCCAGTTTAGCACCGTAGGCTTCAGCATCCAGTCAGAGACTGAACCTCCACAGCAGACTGACAGAGCAGCGAATCCGCCTCCTACAAACACAGTCAGACGTCAAACACCTGGGATCAGAGGTCAAAGGGTAGGGATTTGTTCATGCTTTGCAGTAACTATGTATGAATAAGACTTGATTTCACTACTGTAGCTACTTTTACCTTTGTGGGTCTTGGTACTATAAACAAAGATTCATTCACATTGATTCAGAGTTTTAATGAAATTATAAACAAAGCACACAGGAAATTTTAATCACATTTGTCTGATATTCTCGGCTTATTTACGGCCGTGTCCTTGGATGAAATTGAATTTGCACAAAGCTGATTTGATGACTACGATGGCAGCATATATCTGTGTCAGTTCTTGCACCTAGAAAACCGTGTGTGTGTGTGTAGGGGAGGGGGGTTAGTCTCTCCAGTGAGATGCACTGGCTCCCTCCTCTGGCTAAACTGTGGCACTGTAACCCTCAGGTGTATTTGTAAGGTCATCAGCTACACTACACCTTTTTCCTTTTCCCAAATATATATTTGGTTGATTGTACATAACACACCCCCAGTTACACTCGTGTTCAGTGTGTCATCGTTTAAAGTATAGTTTTGTTAAAAGAAAATTGTACATAGTGCGATCAGCTACGTGAAATGTAGCCATATAACAACTTTTGAGTGATAAACTTATTTTAGCAACTAACAGCTTCCTCTTTCCTGAGAACATACAGATGTAGAAAAGGGGAACCTCAGCTCTGAGTTCTTGGAATAACTTTGTACACACATGTAACCAGCTTGTATAAATAATCCATATCAGGAAGATCATAATAATCCCTCACCAAGTGAAAAGTTAGAGATCAAAGTAGAAGTTTAAAAAGGGCTGGATACAGACCCGACTGAATACATATAAATACAAGAGGAATAAAGTGGAATAAACAAAAGGCTAAATTAAATTAGAGATAATTAAATTATCTCTAATGTATTCAAACTAATAATAGCAAGGATAACAACCTGTAAACTGGTATTAACAATGAAACATAGTTGGGATGACGTCCATGCCCAGAATGAATAGAATGAATGAAAGCAGATAATTCACACGAAGACATATTAAATGAAATAGAGAGATGCATAAGGTATGTTAAGGCTGTGTCATCGTTCAGCCAAGGAAAGTGTGTGAGAAGGAAAATGTCTCCAGCTTGGGAAAGGGTGAAACTGAAGTAGTCTGCATCAAGCTTAAGGTTTGCTCAAGTTCAGTACAACGACATATGAGATGAAGGAAATAAAGAAAATATCTAAACTAATTAAGTGCATAGAGGCAGCTTACCTGCTTGAAAACCTGCCATCCTAGATGAGACTTTGCTGAGATGTAGAGCAAACCTATACTAACAACTAATAAGCTAAACCCTGTAGACAACAGCTAAAGCTACAGGATTGAGAAGCTGAATTAAATATGTGGACACTGCTAAGCTAATGAGCAAGTTACACATTTTGCTGCATGCTATTAAAGCTCACACATGCAGCTGTCTGTGTTTTTTCCTCACACTTCTGATTTGTTTCTGGCAGCAGCTTTTTTTGTGTGTCCTGACTCGTGTGTGTAAAGCGTTCATGCCATCAGCAACTTGTTTTTGTTTTTTTTGTTGGTTTGAAAAACACATTTGTGATCATACTTGTGGCTCACAGTGACACATAATGATTAGGCATATGATTTACTAATGTCTCGTTTTAGAGCTGTGAGCAGTGCATCCACATTGAGATTAAAAGCCTGGTGCATACTTTATATGAAGCTGCTATAGGAAGAGTGGAACCTTGTGGGAAAAGTTCAAATAAAGAAGTTTTTTAAATCCTAACTTAAAAGTTTGAAATATGTAAGATGTGTGAGATGTGTGAATTCTTTGAAAAAAATAGAAATGACCTAAAATGCCTTAAATAAAAATGTAGTGTTGCATCTACAAAGAAGAAGAAGACAGTAACTTAAAACTAGCATTACAGACAAATACAGTTTTAGCTTTGCCTGACTATGATAAGCCTTTCTACCTGCATGTAGATGGAGGAGCAGGTTACATGAAAGCAGTTTTAACACAGGCATTTGGAGAAAAACAAAAGAAAGTAATAACTTGCAACTACTTAGGCCAACTGGCAACACTGTAGAGAGTCTTTGTGAGGTAAATATGGAGACGGTTTTAATATTCTGTCAAAATGCCAAATTTCATCTTTAGTGCATAATATAATATAAAGTTTTGGAGAATCTTGAGAAACAGTACGGGAGAAACTGCCTGTGGTATGAGGCATCACAAAAATTCAATTACTAGTGAAACTCATGGAAGCCAACTGCTTGAGACGATGGACCGTCGGGCTCGTCGGCAGCTTAAAAGCCAGCTTCCGAGATTTGTTTGGGGCTGCAGCGCATGTTTCAGAGGTTGTTTGCACAAAGATCCCAAAAGCATCTTTGGTACCTCCTTCAGGAGGAACCATCCAGACATCATTCTCTTCATTAAAGGTCTTACGTATCTCAGAAAGCCAATCGAATACAATATTCTACACCTATTAAAATAGCATGGCTTCACATTAAAAGCTCCCATGCAGAAGATAAAATACCTGCATCTGCTCCAGATGTGTAAAAACATGTGTGATAAGTCAAAAACTAGTGCGACACATCAAATTCATAATGAGTGTGTATTTAAAAGAAATTCTAGTTTTACCCATCATGTTCACTTTGTAGTAATCTTAGTTAAAATCATTTTGGGTTCACATGATCCAATGACTCAGCTCTACTGTTTGTTTCAGGGATTGCACGGTTTACCTGGTCCACCGGGACCTAAGGGAGATAAAGTGAGTGTTAAATTAAACTTAATAAAATTCATCTTGGTGTAATTTAAGCACTTGTTCATAAATAGATATTGCAATGAGCTCGGAAGCATGGCTTACAATTGCGTTAATCTTCTTTTTTAGTTTTTTAGAGGCGTAGATTTGTTGGTTTCTTTTCACATTCACGTGTTTGTATTTTTCTTGGTGCTAAATTGTCTTCATGAATCTTTAATAAACTTTAAGTAAAATGTCAAATTCTTGTTCTTGTTCTTGGTTTTGTTTTGGGGGGTTTGTCTTCTAAGGGATACCCAGGCGTGATGGGCAGGACCGGGCAGACTGGATACAGAGGCCCCGCTGGTCCCGCTGGGATGCCGGCTATTGTTGTGTTTAAAACTTCTGAAGAAGAGTGGGAGGCTTTCAAGGTGAGCTGCTGCTGTGTTTGATGAAATGAAAACTATTTTAACAGACATGTTCCAAGACTGAGCATATTTAATAAAAACAGGAGATATACATTCTTCTGCTTAGCAAATGTGAGAAGTTTTAGTTTTAGTAAAATTGTTTAAATATTTATTTCTTAAATGTGTCATTTTTTTAGAATTTTTTTTAACATTATAAGATACTTTTGCTTGACAAATATATAGAGAACTGAAATAAGTGAAATCAGATTAACTGAGAGACAGGAAAATACAAACGTGATCCTTCTGGATCCACTGAATCATTTCATGTGCGATCTAGAAGAGACTGACTTGTTTCATTTGTACTGACTACGATATATAAGCAGTTTTAATGTTATTGGATCTTTAATTTTTCAGTGTCTGCTTGTGTTTCATTATCACATGTTTGTCCACTTTCACTGCTGACAGATGCGTTCTTATAACTGTGACAATTTAAATCGGTAATTGTTTCAGAGCTTATAGTTACCACTGCTGTGATATTATTTTTAAAGTTTGTTTTTGTCAGGGTAAGTATGAATAAGCTTTTCTTTCTGTGTGTGAACGCTCAGTAATCATGATTAAAAAAATCCATTCTTCACTGTTTTCTTGCAGAAAAAGCAAATTTACAAAAAGCTGGTGTCCTCGTGGCCGGTAGGCGTTTGTTTTATAACATGAATGCGCCTAAAATGACTTTTTACAGTAACTCCTTTCTTATAGCAGCTGAACTTTGGTACTCTGAGAAGATTATTTTTTAGGTTAATCAAAAAATTATTCTTTGCACATATACATTTGAATGTTATAATAAAGACATGTTGTGCCTGAGCTGTAACACTGTGTGTTTTTGTTCTCAGAGACTTAAAGGGCCTCCGGGTCCTCCCGGACCTCCTGGAGATGATGGACCAATTGTAAGTAGACAAAGACATTATGGCTAAATTCAACTTGAAAGTTTTACCTGACAATACAAATAAAGGACTGTAACTAGACTCCAGTGGTTACTTTTTCTCCAGGGACTACCTGGAATTCCTGGAAAGCAAGGACCTAAAGGAGTTCAAGGAATCATCGTATGTTTCTCTGATTTGTTTTTGTTTTTTTGCATCTGATTACTTGAGTGCAGGATCATGGGGCTCACATCATGACAACTAAAAATAAGTGTAAGGCAAATCACATATTGCAAAATGAGATGATTAATGTTTAGGTCAAAGCAGCTGACTATGTAAATATCAAGTGGTTTTTAGCGTGATTATGACTGATCAGTAGGGTGATAACTTATATATTATTCTAGCGATACTAAATTCAAATTCAAATTTTATTTGTCACATACACAGTCATAGACAGTATGATATGCAGTGAAATGCTTAGACAACTGCTCGTGACCTAAAGAAAAAAAAGGCTATGAATAAGATAGGAAATAAATATGAAAATTAAAAAGGGTAAATTTAACTAGGAAGGAATAAAATAAAATATATAAATTAAAGTTGAAAATAAAATAACTGTACAGCAAAATACACAATACACAGTATAGAAATATATAAGAATGTATGAAGAAATATAAATACACAATAACAGCAGCTGTACAGTGTTGTGCAATCCACATTTGTAAGTGTCTCTTGCAGTGCAAATATGCTTAAAGTGATTTAGTGATGAAGTGATTCGATTAGATGACCACGCATCTAATCGAATTAGTGTAAATGGTGGATTAAGACATTAATATGATGCTTAAGTGGATGCTGGCTTGTTGTGGTTGGTCAGGACAGAGGTTTTAATATTTCCTGGATATATTTTAGTAGTAATAGGAATTCTGGGTAGAAGCAAATTTATATTGAATAGAGAGGAAAGATATTACTACTATTGTCTGTAAATCTGCTCTGTAATGTCTCGTGATTATTCTTCTACCTACTTTACATGTTGCGTTGTACTCCAGGGCAGTCCTGGTCCACAGGGTATCCTGGGTCCCCCGGGCCGACCTGGAAGAGACGGGACCCCAGGACACAATGCTGACCCGGGCCCCCCAGGTTTACCTGGAGAGCAGGTAAATCTCCTGGAAAACATGTATTTATTTCTTTTTAGTTTCCATGTATGGATTTAAGTTAGTCATACTGGTGCCTGGGGAATTAACTCCTTAGTTGTCCTTATAGGGTCCCAAAGGCTACACAGGAGAGCAGGGCAGCAGTGGGGAGCTGGGTGAGTGGGTAAGATTGTCCTGAACTTATAATGTTATCAGGATTATAACTACGGAGGCTTTAGCATGCACGTGCATAGACAGCATACATTCTCTGGCCTTTTTATTAGATACACCTGTTCAACTGCCTGTTAAAGGCAAATATCTAATCAGCCAATCACATTGCAGCAACTCAGTGTATTTAAGAACGTAAACATGGTCGAGATGACCTGCTGAAGTTCAAACTGAGCTTCAGAATCAGGAAGAAAGGTTATTTGAGTGTATGGGGGGTTGTTGGTGCCAGACAGGCTGGTCTGTGTATTTCAGAAACGCCTGATCAACCCTCACTAGTCTTTACACAGAGCTGATAGGAAGGCAGCAGTAATTCAGATAACTACTTATTAGGCCTGAGGTACGCAGGAGACCTCTCTGGACGGACAAGAGAGACGGGCTACAGAAAAAGACCACAGCAGCTGCCATTACTGTCGGCTGGTCTGATGAGTCTCACCTATCAGATGGTAGAAAGCATGGATCCGTCCTGCCTTGTATCAACAGTTCAGTATAATGTTGTTGGCTCACCTGGTCCCCTCAGCACCAACTGAGCATCGTTTGAGTGCCACAGCCTGCCTGAGTCTTGTTGTTGACCATGCCCAGCCCTTACTGACTCGCCATCACAAAGTTCAAATCACCTCAAACTGTTTTCTTGGACGTCGATGTAACGAAATGGCTTTCACAGTCACGAGGAACCTGTCACGGACCGAGTGGACTGAGTGAGGTGGATCCAGCAGCAGACACGGGCGAGAAGACGGAACCGAACTTTAAACGAAAGGCGAGCTTTTATTATGGCTGAAGCAAAGTGGCCAAAACAGCTGGCACGACGCGGCAATAGTAATAATAATAGTAAAAAAGGAGCAATAGTCATAAAATACATAAAATAAGTTAAAATTGCAAAACAGAACTTGACAACAGATAAAATCGGCACTAAAGTGAATAAGCCAGTTTGAACAGATGTGTTTTGAGCTGTGACTTAAATACTGGAAGAGAGTTTATATTTCTTATGGCTGGTGTCACGGCCTTTTATGTTCCAAACGCCAAAAAAGTCCAAGAAAAGGCCGTGGGTGGCAACGGGAGGTTTGTTTTCGAACGCACTTCTGACTCCATTGTTTAAAAATCATCTGCCGTTTATTTCGTGGAAAATTATAAACAAAAATCAACCAAATAACTTCTTAAAACTTAAAATTAAACGAAAGTTGACTTAATTTGCTTTAACAACTTCAAAAGTGGTCAAAAAAATCATTTTCTAACCCTCCCGTCTTCCCATCAGACGTTTGGCAAACAAAAACCATCTTTACCCCCCCAGGGTGCTCTTAATCCCCTGATTAATGGGAGGGTCCATAAGCCAATAAAGCAATCACTTTCCAAAAACTTTTCCAATAAAATTAATTACAAATTTACATAACAAAACTAGGTCAGCATATTCTTACAACTTTAAAGAAAAAACAAAAATGAATACAAATTGCTTTTTATAAACATTCAACAAAAACGGCCACAACAGCTGGAGGAAGAGAGTTCCAGAGCCGAGGAGCGGAGCGACTGAAGGCTCTGATCCCCACAGTGGTGAGACGAGGGCGGGAAACAGTGGTGATATGAAGCAGGTCACACAAATAGGAAGGAGCAGATTTATGGATACACTTGTGTGCGAGAAGTAAGATTTTAAAGTTTATCCTGGCTTCTCTGGGCAACCAGTGAAGCTGCTGAAGAGCTGGGGTAATATGAGCTCTTGAACAAATGAACAAAGGGAGACGGAGGACTTAAATACACACATGAGGTGATCAGGAGAGGTGGAGACACGTGAGGACACAGCTGACTCGAATGAGGACAACACAGGGGAGAGAAACACTGGACACGCTGACATGAGACACGGACCTTCAAAGTAAAACAGGAAACATGACAAGCACAGACTAGACGCTGAACTAAACCTAAGAACAAAACTCTTAACCAGAATAACGCTGAAAATTAGGATTACATCTTCAAAACAGGAAAACTAAAGAATAAAAAAAAAAAATACAGAAAAAACACCGAAACACATGAAACTAAAACTGCTGAGTCAAAATGACCCAGCACCATGAAACCACTAGAAATCTGTATCTAATGATTTGGCCAGTGAGCGACAGCCACTTATTTGTGCAGCTTACTCATACTATTATAACTGTATATGTTAAAGTGTCAAAGATTTATATTAAGAGTCAAACATTTTCTCTGCCTGCAGGGTTATCAGGGCGAGGCGGGGTCACAGGGACCCAGAGGACAGAAAGGAGACAAGGCCAGATGAGTCATCTGTAGAAGTGCTGTCGTTTTGCAGGAGGGCTGCACGGGATTCTGATCCGTGTCTTTGTGCCTACAGGGAAATAAAGGAGTCAGAGGCCACGCTGGGCTTCCTGGCTACATAGTAAGCTCAGATGACCAGCTCCATTCCCAGCACATTCAAAAAGTTGCTTTTTATTACTTAATATTTGTAAAACAGATGACTTAAAGTAATTATTGCTCTCAAATTATGTACATTTTAAAGCTACATCTGAAAAGTCCAATGTTTACAGGGCACGTCCGGAGCAAGAGGTCCTCCCGGTTTCCCAGGACCGTCAGGGCCTTCGGTCAGTGTCACACAAACAGATAGAAAAAATGATCTGTGTTGGTGTTCTACTGTTTCTACTTTGCATTCATTGTTGCTTTTCATTGTTTTCAGGGACAAACTGGGGATTTAGGCTTCTGTGGTCCGAGAGGCCCTCCGGTAAGTTATATCCTCCCACAAAACCATCACACTGAAAATTATTTTTAATTAAACATGAGATACTATTAATGAGCATCTATTAATCTGCCTTCTTTTCAGGGCAAAATGGGTCCCGGAGGAGGAAAAGGTGTCCGAGGAATTACAGGACCAACAGTAAGTAAAGTAAACAAACTCAAAGTGGTGTTTGTTTGTTTTTTAAAGACATTTACAGAGCAATTATTTAAACTGTCAGGGTCATCAGGGTGAAATGGGCCCCAGAGGAGCAGCTGGGTCACAGGTGAGAAAACACTTATATTTGCTCCCTTTCTTGCAGACGTTGTCACTTACCTCAGTAAATGTCCAAAATATACATACGTGCATTGCTTTAGGGAGAGCCCGGTCCGGATGGAACAGTCGGGTTTCCTGGTGTTCGTGGCCCTCAGGTATTAGTAAAGCTTTTGTATAGCATGAAATGATCACGTGTGAAACAACCAACACGTTGTTCAGCGTTCGGTAAATGAAAGTTGCACGTTTTTGGTGTGGTCACGTGTAGTTTGTGAACAAAGGAAGGTGGAAATGAGATAATATTGATTAAAAACGAGAGTAGGAAGATAAACCTAATGTAATCTGAGTAAATCTTTTTAGGAGTAAAAAAAAAAAAGTTCTTTATCACATGTTGAAAAATTAATTGTGAGTAAAACACTTTGATCAATGACCTCACAGGGAAACCCAGGCCCTAATGGACCTCCAGGTCCTAAAGGTAGCACTGTGAGTATACTTGAAGACATAAAATGTCAAACTGGTTTGTGAACGTACGCAGTTACCAGTTCGGGTCACTGCCGTTTGAATTTTCTGTTTTTTACATTTCACCAGGGTGATCCAGGAGATGAAGGGGAAGTAGGTCAACCTGGACCACCTGGACTAAACGTAAGATAATTAGGCTAAAGAGTAAGTGTGCTGCGTTTGTCTATGCTGTAGTGAGTTTACCTGAGCAATGTCCCCTTATTTTAGGGAGCCAGTGGGAATCCAGGAAAGCCTGGATCCTCAGGTGATCCCGTAAGATTACTTAAAAGAATTTAATTTCTCACTCTTGCTAAAATGGTTCCAACCTTTATAATGCATGACATTAATTGATGTTCCCTTTTGGTCTCCTGAGCTGTTGTTTTCTGTTTACTTATGTGTTTCTGTCACCACCAGGGTGTCAAATCCAGGAGAGGTGAGAAGGGGGATCCAGGATTCAAGGGAGCACAGGTAATTTTCTTGTCCATCTGTCCGGTCTGTGGTTGGTTAACTGATCAGATCAGTGAATCAGCTTGTTTTGTTTGTTCAGGGTCCTCGTGGACCTCCAGGTAAGCCGGGATCAAAGGGGCACGCGGGGCCAACGGGACTTGAGGGACTTGGAGGACATGCGGGGCTACCAGGACTTCCTGGACCTGCTGTGAGTGTAAAAAATAAATATATATTTAAAAAAAACATGCTCACTTATGATGCTAAAGCTTCTGTAATATCAGATCTTATTTCATATCTTCATCCAATGTTGTAGGGCTTTGATGGCATCATGGGAGAGCCAGGGAAGCAGGGAAAAGATGGCTCCAAGGTGAGTTTGAGCAAATAGTTGAATCTGTTTATCTTGACTCTTTTTCTTTGCTGAAAAGTGAATTTTGTTGCACAAATATGATGTGATGTAGGGAAACAGAGGACCAGCTGGTATTCAAGGAAGTCCTGGACCTCGAGGCAATAAGGTAAGGAGTCTGAATAATTCATATCTATAAAAATTAAATGAGTGTTGTCAGCGTTAATCTCGTTAAATTGACGTTAACGCCATAACCGCATTAACCGCGGCAAATCTCAGTTAACGACTTACCACGGATCACCCCGTGCGTGGGGCTGCATGGCGTCAACACATTAGCGCGGTTAGCTTTTTAACGCGTTAATGCAGTTATGGCTGACAGCAGTAAAATACATCAATATATTTGCACAGAAATTTAATTTGACAGAATGTTGCATATCTCAGTGTGACCTTAAAGATCAGAGGCCAAACTTGGTATTTAACCCTTTAAGACCTACCATAGAACCAAGTCCGCCAGAGCTTGTATTATATTTTTACATGCTGTGGAGCCATTTTTGGGAGCATTTCAAGTTGCTATACATCAATACAACCATTATAGCCCAAATTTTAATAATATGTATGCATTAAGTGCATAGTAATTACATAAATTCCAAAAAGTGCAATAAACTACAAAAAAATTGAAAATCGTTTTTGTTTTTTTAACATGTATTTGTAGTTAGAGAAATTTAAGAGGCTTATCCCTCAAAACTGTAAATACAAAAAAGTTGCACAAAATAGCTTCCCACCACAGGAAATTTATTTTGAGTGTCTTCATAGTTTTATTTTTGAAATACACCAATTTTTATATACTGCAGGAAAAACGAAAAATAAATATTATAGTGCAAATTTGCAAAAAAAAAGCAGCATATGCATCAAAATAAACTATTTCCAGCAGTGCAATATGAGTCCTAAGCATCCCAGAAACGACACAGAAAGTCATAAAGTCAAACATAACTTTTAAAAACACCAGTATAGGCTCATGAGGCCCTGATGGTAAAAAACTACATTTCCGCAAAATGACATCACTTCCGGTTTCGGGCAGTGCTGATGGACATAGGAAGTGTTATGAACAGCTGATCGGATCGGCATTGGGTGTTTCTGGAATATTATGTTTTTGTTGCTACAAGTGCTTTTTATGCAGTTTTTGCAAAGATATATGTGGAAGGAAACCGTGACCGAGGACAAGCTGATGGCATAAGATGTAAGTACAACTCCTCCGGCTTCATATGCAAAAAAAATTATTGCGCTAGCTCACGTGGTTGCAGAGCTACCGGGATTTAAAAATAGTTACGCAAAACAGAGCGTGCCTGCACCGACCGGCTTTAAAGGGTTAAAAGACATTTTAAAAAGCAAAGTCAACATAAAATAAACATAAAAAGGAGGTGTTTTTCAGCTTTTTCTTACTTTTAATATTTCCAAAAATATGTGAACTGTAGTATTGTAGAGGGAGCAGTGTTGTAACATTTCTTAACCATTAACAGTCATTCTTCTTGTCAAAGGGTCGGGAAGGTCGAGCGGGATTTTCTGGAATCCCTGGTCCTGTTGTGAGTATAAGTGACAACATGTTCAGTATAGATACTTATGTTTGTATTATTTATGTATTTATTTGTTGTTGCAGGGACAGATGGGGACATCAGGAGAGAGGGGACTTCAAGGAGAACCTGGTATTAAGGTTCCTATATGGTTAAAGTTCTTACTCTGTACTTGCATGACTGCGCTGTTAATTGTTGTTTTTTTACATCTGTGACTGAAGGCATCGACCAATCAGTGCTCTTACTATTGCATTAAACAGAGGCATGTCAAAGAGTTCACACTGTGTTTGTACCTGATTGTGTACCCCATCTGTTTAGGGGAAGATTGGAGTCCCGGGGATGCCGGGTTCAAAAGGCCTGAAGGTGACCATGCTTTACCTGTAAACATTAGAGAAACACATGTTTATAGCTTTAAAACAGAATTGATCAATCCACCACACATGACATCTGCTAAAGCTACTATCCAGATGATGGCACTATTTATATACCTCCTCAGTCTCTATACTCCCAGCCGTTCTTTACGATCATCTGGTCAGCTACAAAGCAACGTTCCAGTAAGATTCAGGAACTTGTTTCATTGGCAGATTTTTTCACTTATTTCAAGGTAAAATATCTTGTATTAAGTGAAAAAATCTGCCAATGAAACAAGTTCCTGAATCTTACTGGAAAGTTGCTTTGTAGCTGATTTTGTCTTATTTTAAGTGTAATGAGATAATTTTGACTAGAAATAAGACAAATATACTTGCTGAGATTTTGAGTTTTTGCAGAATCTCATTTCTCTGGATAATCATCTCTGATCTCTACTTATGCTTTTGTTTGTTCTCTATTTTCTCTGTTTTACTTTGTTTTAATGACTTACTGTTCAGTGTAATCATTTACCGTTGTTCGTTACTGTGAAGCACTTTGGTGTAGCCCCTGGTTTTAAACGTGCTATATAAATAAAATTGTATTGTATTTATATGGATTTCAAATATATGGTAAATTTTAACTCCTTTTTTTATTCACACTAGAAAAAACAAATAGAAAAAAGGAGACATTTCTTTCATTTTTCAGGGATTTAAAGGTCATCTGGGCCACAAGGGGCAGGATGGCAGTCGTGGAGCCTCGGTAAGACTAACCATGTGCTGTGTTTGGAACAGAAGCCTCCCTTATTAATGGGAATTATTTTTCTTTTTATGTATTTATTGTTATGGGTTTGTTATTCCTACAGAACAAAATGGGTTAAGTCTTCCTGAATCAGATCTGATCCTTTCTTCTTTAGGTTAATAGTTAACATTTAATCTGTCAGAAATGATACTTGAGCAGTAACAGTAACAGATATTAAACTAATATGATCTTTGCTTCAGGGACCTGTTGGTGCAAATGGAGTGAATGGAGCGGTCGGACCTCCAGGACCTAAAGTGAGCTCGTCCTGTTATATGACAGCTGCATTTGCTTATCCTGGAGTGGGACAAGTTATTATCTCATGTTCTCATTTCCACAGGGAATGCCTGGAAAAACAGGACCTCCTGGATTCCAAGGCCCTGTAGGAAAGAGTGTAAGGCAATTTTTAAATTCTTGCTTCATGAAACATGGTTAGTATTTTTGGAGACTATGGGAGTGACTGTAATAAATGATTTATTTATTAAGATGAGGATCTAAAGTCCTGTGATCACTCAGCACAGTGAATTGTGTGACGTTAGGATCATAGCGTTGTGTCATTCGACTTCCAGGGAGAATCTGGCAGCAGAGGAACGAAGGGGACATCGGGACAGCCAGGAAGGAGAGTATGTTACTGTGCAGCTGTATGGAGAGTACTCCTGTGTTTGTTGAAAGAAAATAATGAAGCCTTGAAAATTCAACCCAAACAATGATATATGAATGTAGACTTTCTGGAATTTGTGGTACTTTCTTTATAGCCAGACCAAAAAATCCAATCCTGATGTTTCCTTTAGGGGGTTGTAGGTAAACAAGGCCCCAGCGGACTAACAGGAAGTAAAGGATTTAAGGTATGAGCCTCACATCTTCATTACTAAGTAGCAGGTTTATCAGTCACTCAGTTATTTAGCTCCTCATATGCTAAGATAACGTTTGTGCTGTGAAGGGTACAAGAGGAGAGGAGGGACCGAAAGGAATACAAGGCCCCCGAGTAAGTGAATTAGTCCCTTTTATTTTCTACTATCGCCTGTTCATTATTTATAAGTGTTTCTCTAACTTCTTACTAAAGTCAAGTTCTTGTCATTCTCCAGGGAGAGATGGGCATGCCTGGACCACAGGGATACAGAGGCGCTCCTGTAAGATCATTTTAATTATTTGTCCATACAAAACGTTCATCCAGTCCTTTGTTTACACATTCTTTTGGTCAACTTATGCCTTTGATTTTATTGTGGTAAATGTCTTGATGTTTGAGAATGTGAGAACGCTGTGGCCCAGGAGGTCGGACGCACTGATTGGTCAGCGGTTTGAGTTTCTACACGTCAGCATTGGTTTGTGAGTTAATTAGAGAATTAGATGAAGGCAGGTGTGTGGAAAAGAACGTTTTTCATTGGACTCCGTGCAGTCCTGTGATAACGTGCCACCACCTTTAGCAGTAGTAACTTGAAGTAATAGTTTTCTGTATAATTTTCAGTTTCTCGTGTCGTGGAGGAATTTTGTCCAACTTCTCTTGAACTTTATTTTAAGGTCGCTTCAATTCATTGAGGTTTGGTACCATTTGTGTCATGGTCTGTGTGCGGGGAGGCAGGAAAGGACCCAAAATGCAGACTTGCAATTTGTTTGTATTGCATTCAAAAAATTCAAAAATTTGTGGTATTAATTTGTTAGCACACAGCTGAAAGCTCCAGACCAACATCTGCTTCTATAGAGATGGTCACACTTGATTAATCAAGTGCATTTGATGAGCAGTAGCTTGCTGCTACCTTCACTCTTAAACTCCGAGCTCCGAGCGTGGGCTTTGTTTTTCACATGACTGCAGCTGTGTGTGTTTTCTACACACAGCATGTGAACGTCTTTGAGTATTTAACTAACAGACTTCAATCAGATTGTATAAAACCAAGAAAGTCTATGGACTTCTCACTTGATTTTCTCTGTTTTTTAAACATACTTTAATCCAACAGGGTATCCACGGCAACATTGGACCATGGGGTGAAGTTGGGTCCCGTGGTCTTCCAGGCGGTCAAGGTCCACAAGGCCCAGTTGGTCCTCCTGGAGTTACAGGTTACTCTGTAAGGTTTTGTTGTTTTTTGGGTTTTGCTTTTGTTTTCAAATATAATTAGAAGTTTGGGAGCCTAATTGTTTTATTTCTTACACAAACTGAAGCTCTGTCAGTCTGTCCAACATAATTGTCAAGGTTGGCTGTGTACAGAACTCAGGCATTTTACATAATGAGGGGATAAAAAAAACCAGGTAGGAACACAGCTGGGGTTAACTAAGGCTACGTTCACACTGCAGGCGAAAGCGCATCAAATCCGATTTTTTTGACCCTATGTGACCCATATCCAATCATGGTCTGACAGTGTGAACGGCACAAATCCGATATTTTCAAATCCGATCTGGGTCACTTTCGTATGTGGTACTGAATCCGATGTTTTAGAAAGCGACTGCTGTTTGATGGTCATGTCGCATTAAATCCGTCTTTTACGTCACTGACACAAGACAGACGCTAATTATCAGCGCCGGAGAAGACATCGCGAACGCTTCCTGGCCATCCAGTGAAACTGTTGGGAAGACAACGTGAACATTTTATCTGCAGATTCAGACAGAAATCTGCAGCTATCCTTTGCAGCACCGCTCCTCTAAAACAGCAATAAGGATCATTATTAGGTTATTCACATTATTATGTAAATAACAAAATAACTTAAAGCAAAAATTGGGAAACGTAAAGTCCGAAGTCTTTATATTAACGGCCATCAGTCAAACAATACTGTTTGGTCTGGGTCTAAACAGAGCGCGTTGTGTGTGACGTCTTCTTTTGCGCATGCGGCCGCTTTGAGCGTTCACACTAGAGCGCGTTTGCTGTCGCATTTTATTTGTAGTGTGAACAAGCAGACAAAAAAATCGGATTAGATCAAAAAATCGGAATTGAGCATCAAGACCTGCAGTGTGAACGTAGCCTAAGATAATGACTGTGGAGGACGTTAACCAAGACAAAGGATACAGAGAAGAACAGTCACCAAAATAAAACAGGAAGAGAGCCACAACTGAAAAGGGATGCAAGACTAAATTGACACAAGTTACAAATCATAAACACAAAGATGAAGAAGAAGCCAGATGTGGAAACATAAGAGAGTCATGAATAAACAGGGATACAAGGAAAATAATCCAAAATACAAAACTAGAAAAACCCAAAATCCCAGACTCAGAGCACATCATTAGTCACACTTTGTTCATCAAGTCAACTGTCAGCCACGTGAAAGGTCACAAAGCCTTCATGCTAATCTCTCTGCAGTTTTGCTTAACTGCAGGATGAACAGTCCTCTTGTGATAACTGCAGAAACACTCGGGAGCGAACAGACACTTTCTTTCTTTCCAGTTTGCCATGAACTCATAATTAGTTTCTCTGGGTCAGTCACCAGACCAAGTCATGCCCGGTGTCACCAGACCTGTTGGAAGGATGATGATGTCGGGTTTATTTACACCGCATTTGAACTGATTCGAAAACTTTGATAAGCCAGCGCATGTACGATTAATTTTCTTGGTTTTAACCCTGCTCTTTTCAAAAGAGAAGATGGATCCGAGTCACCATTATAATTTGACGACTTTTGGTTGAATATTATGGTTGTTCAGGCAAATACAGGCAATTTGCCGCCGTTTTTTGTGAGATATTGTTAATAATATTAATTTTCAAGATATCTCTGACAGAAAGGTGCTTTTTAAAATTATGCCTTGGCATTAATGCCGAGCAGTTCGATGTACCAATAGTAACGTTGAATTATAATCTTTGCTTTATTCTTTGTTGTGCATCAAATTATAGAACAATTATTTATGCAGTATTTGGTATAATGAACATGAAGCAAATACATCCCCTGAAATTAAAATTCAAAATACATTTGGTAGAAAAAGCTGCTCTACCAAACTGCGAGCTCACTAAGACGGAGCTGTCTTCCTTTTTTGATAGGATGTTTCTTTATATTATCTCCCTGTTATTATCTTAAATTTCTTAACACGCAGGGTAAAGATGGAAGTCAGGGGCCATCTGGATCAGGCGGTGTAAAAGGAGATAAGGTGAACCTCTGAGCTTCTCTAAGTATCTTATCGCCTACTTAAATACAGAAAAAGCTGTATGCAAGTGCACGTCAATAATGCTGTGTCATTTGAAGTAACTTAACACAGTTCTTCTTCTTCTGTTTGTCTCTACATGTCCTGTGTTCAGGGATCCAGAGGACCTGTGGGGCAGGAGGGAGTTGCTGGTCTCGATGGTGAGGAGGTAGATTGATTAGCTTGGTCATGGATTCAACTGTTTTCAATTTCCATTTAACATAAAATTAACAAAACCTAAAGTAAGAAAACTAGAGATGCGAAGAGTACAGAAAGCACAGATAAAACAAGAGAAAGAAAGAAAATCAAAGGAAAATGAAAGACCTAGAAGATCATAACTGTTAGAGTAACTTCAGGAATATGAGCCCATGAAACAGGACAAACTGAGCGTTGTTCTTGTCTTTAGGGTCCAAACGGACAGAAAGGATTTCAAGGGCCAGCCGGCCAAAAAGGCTTATCTGTGAGTCCAATTTCAATCCCAAAATTAAGAATAAAGGTTAATTTTTCCATCAGTTTACTGCAGCATTCGTGAAAATTGTGTTACTTATAAAACTGTGATTTCAGGGTGTTATGGGAAACACAGGACCTCCTGGGCAGAAAGGACCAAAGGGGTCTGAGGGTGAGAGAGGAAACCAAGGTTCACAGGGACCGAAGGGGCCACAAGGGAAACGGGTATGTAGTAATCCTAAAGTATAGTTTACTGTAACACCACTGACTTCCATGCAGGGATATTAATTCAAAAAGAGCAAATATAAGGAAGACTGTGCATCGCCTCTGCCTTGTCTTTACTACATGTGATTTTCTCAGGGGTACAGGGGTGCACCCGGAGATAGAGGACAGCAGGGGCCCCCAGGACTCAAGGTCAGTCGTTTTAACTCATACATGTAGAAACAATGATGAAGAAAACCTGAGAACTGGTGTTGCCTGTAAACAAAATGTCTGAGGGAAAACCTGGTAGTGATAATGATGATTTACTGACAGGGTGAGCCAGGCCCCAGGGCTTTAACAGGCACTCGTGGGCCATTTGGAGCTGGAGGCCAAACTGGGGCAGCAGGAACGAAAGGCCAGAAAGGGCTCCAAGGACTCGCTGTTAGTACCTGAGGGTTCTGTTTGCTTCAGTCACGTTAACAACATGTGCTGTGTCTATATGTCTCTACAGAACATGCATGTTTGACTATAAAGCTGCTGAACAACATTATATCTGTTTTTCTTTCAGGGTCCTCCTGGTACTACGGGCCCTCCTGGACCCACTGGACCGTCACCAGCTGTACGTTTTACTTTACTTAACATTAACTTTCCATTATTATACTGACTGTGTGCTAAAATGTACACTAAATGTTTGATATTGGTATCACCTCGATGTGTTTGTGTTGAATTTGAGTTAAAAATGTTAACTAAATCACACACACTCACCGGACACATTATTAGGTAATATCAACCCCCTTTTGTTTTCAGAACAGCTATGGTTGTAGCATAGATTCACCAAGGTGCTGGAAACATATATTGATATCAACATGATAGCAGATCTGCTGGCTGGACATCCATGACGTGACTCTTCTTCATTTGAATTCAGTTACTGTCCAATTTTGGTGATCGCATGCAAACTATAGCTTCAGTTTCCAGTTCTTAGCTTCTAGAAGTGTCACCTGGTGTAAGCTCGTGCTGCCGTAGCCCATTTGCATTTAGAGATGCTCTTTTGCATACCTTGTTGTAACAAGTGATTATTTAAGTTAGTGCTGTCTTGCTATCGGCTCGAAACAGTCTCCCCTGATGCGCCGCTGACCTCTAGCACAATGTCATGGGCTCGAGCTATGACCCGGACTGAAGGGGACAAGACTCAGATCAGCCAGTCTGAGTCACCAGCTGCTCTCAAAGTCATTTAAACCCCCTTTGTTTCCCATTCTGATGCTCAGTGTGAACTTCAGCAGGTGTCATTTGAACAGGTGGACCTAATAACGTGCCGTGGATAGGCAACAGTGACATGTTGTGGAGCATATTTAAAATATATAACTCAATTTAGGCCTGAATGTGAAAAAAAAGTTTAGTTGTTTCAGTGATATGTAAGTTATTTATACATTATGTGTCTGTTTTTAGGGGATTACCTGGCAAGAGAGGTGCTGAAGGTAAAGGTGGAGCGCCTGGAGCAAAGGTATACTGTACCGTTCACACATGTTAACTGTCCAGCTAAAACATTTCACTGGTTTTTAACTGTCTCTGTTGGTTTTTCTATAATTCAGGGCAGTCTTGGTGAAAAGGGTATGCTGGGTCTTCCAGGCATTCGGGGAGACGTGGTTAGATTTCATTATTTGTTTCACTCTGTGGCCATAATAAATATGGTCGAGCATATTTAATATCATGTGTGCAAACACAGTCATGCAATGTGTCTGCATAACTGTCTTTGTTTCCCAGGGCATCAGAGGTATGAAAGGCGTAAAAGGCGAGCCTGGATCACGAGGGAAAGTGGTAAGACTGGTAAGAGAGCATTCTTAAACATTTAAATTGCAGTTTTAATACTTAATAGTAAGTGCCATAAATGACTAAATGATCTTACCGGATCATCTGACATATTTCAATTCCAAAAATTACATTTCTATACTATGCTGTTGCTATTATAGTGTGATTCTAGAAATTTCTGAGTATATTTCACTGTGATTTTAGGGTACAATGGGGAAGATGGGGGTCATAGGCTCTCCAGGTCCTAAAGGTCAAACTGGACCTGGTGGCCCTCCTGGTCCTCCAGGAACTCAAGGAATCCAGGGACCAAAGGTAAGAAGAAAGCGTGGCTCAAACCATGTAACTCTAAAACTGTTTCTTAATTCCCTTAAATAAAGCTATCATAGTGAAGGTACTTTTAACCTGCTTCATGCAACTTTCATGTCACTGAATTCATTTTGAAGGGAAAAGGTGGTGAGCCAGGAAGTAAAGGGACACAAGGAGCTGCTGGGCAAACTGTGAGTTTTGTTTTAAGCCGAGTGTCCCTTCACATCTCAGACTGGAGTTACAAGATTAGTTACTGTGACTATTATGAAATATAGTTTATTTCAACATTTACGGATAGTATAAATCCCACGTGCACTGGGTGTGTGTTATGCTGTCTTACCAGTTTGATGCTATTTTTTTTATCTGTTTTAACATGATTATCTGGTGTCTTAATTGTTGTTCAACACTTTGTGACTGTTATGTCAGTGAAAACCACTAAATAAACTTTACTTACTTGCACTGGGTGTCTGATAAACACAGATTAATTATTCAGTCTTCTGTGAAGCCTAATTAATGATTCACTCTGAATTAAATAATAAACAATGAGTGTTAACAGTAAAGGTTAAGCGGTTTTGGCCTTGATTTCATCCGGTGAAGTTTCTTGTCTCTTTTGTAGGGACCTGAAGGCCTGCCGGGGAGGTCAGGACCTGCTGGACCACCTGGAAAACCTGTAAGCATCCCAACTAACAAATGCAATTCTTAACACGAAACACCAACAATGCTCATTTCGTTTGATCGTCTTTTCTCGTTTTTGCGATCATATTCTCAGGGACTGAGCGGTCTGGATGGGTTGCTGGGAGTTCAGGGTAATGAGGGAGATCCGGTAAGAAAGGTTGCCTTACTAAAATTGATTTTAACACATTTCACAATTTTTTATTAATTTCTTTTTCCCCTGCTAACTTCATAGGGTGACGTTGGTCACAGAGGAGCTCCTGGAACACCAGGCAGGCCTGGCAAGATGGTAATTTCACTCAGGAAATGAATGACATGCAAATCTGCACAATTACAAATGGAATAAGTCTTTTGCAGCTAAGCTTTTCTTACGGATTATTGCATTATGTGGTATTAAATACATGCATACCTTGCAGGGAAAACCTGGATCTCCTGGGATTAAGGGAAACGCTGGAGAAGGGGGGGTTAAGGTAAGCAATCATTTATACATTTCAGGTGACTATTATGAGCACGTTAATATTATAGCATAGTGGTGCTTATAAATTTGTCTTTTTTATTTTGTTTGATGTAATGCATTGTTGAAATGTTTCTTACTAAGGTCTTATTAAATATCTCAGGGTACGAGGGGTCTAAAAGGAACACGTGGGCCTCCTGGACCAATTGGGCCAAAGGTAAAATGATTAGAGAGCAGAACGTGATCGCTAACAAAAACCTTACCCCTGTTCGTGTGAACATTTGCATCATCTGCTGCTGTTGGTTCAGGGTATTCCAGGGCTGAGAGGAGAGAAAGGTGAATCTGGAAGTCTTGGCACGAAGGTAAGAGTCAGTTACATATTTTGTGCATATATTCATTCAATATGTCAGAATCTCATCTAAAATATATTTGTGTATTTGTAACTCCTTTAATTTCTTTTCTTTCTACAAAGGGTCTCCCAGGCGATGCAGGGATACGTGGACCAATAGGTCCACCTGGATTAAAGGTGAATTGCAGTCAATTTAAATATAAAATGCTTTAAATGAAAAAGGCGTATTTTGGATTAATCTACCACATGTCTGACTTGTATATCAGGGGAATCCTGGTTTGCAGGGATTTAAAGGTGAAAAGGGTGATAAGGGGAAACAGGTCAGTCACACTTTACTCCCATTATTGCATTGTTTTAATTATTTGTATCCAATAAATAATCAATTAACCATTTACTACAGGGGGACGCTGGTCCTCGTGGTCCAGCCGGGCAGGAAGGCTTCTCAGGAATCCCTGTAAGTTGCTTTGATGTTCAGTTTTTTGTAATGACTTACTAAAATATCTTGATTAGTGAAGTTTTACTGAACAATATTTAAAAAATTGTCATGTTGTAACCTAAAAACTTTGTTTGATACACTCGTCTCTGTTACAGGGCCACCTTGGAGTGAAAGTGGGTGACTGACTTTGTATTTCTATAAATGTTTAAGTCTTAGCATTAGTCAATTTGTATTCAATGTTGTTCATTGCTGAATTGTGTTTGGGTCACTACAGGGAATGAAAGGTGTCCGAGGCAGGAGAGGTCCAAAGGGAACGAAGGGCAAGCCGGGACCTCAAGTAAGAGTTTGCAAACACAATATAAGCGAAGAAGCTTTGGACCTGATCGCTGAACACAAATGCAACACGCTAGATTGTTTTGAGATGTATGTAAAGCTTGATCCATTTCTCCGAATATCCTGAAAGTTTGCATCATGCCATGCCTTTCACAGGGAAAACCAGGAGCCCCTGGCAAATGGAAGCCTAAGCAAAGACCTGTTAAAAAATATAGTCTTCAAACTGCACAGAGTTCAAAGCAAAGCCCCGGCCTCCCGAAGCAAAGCGAAGAGCAAGAAAAAGTTGGTGCAAGCTTTCTTATTCCGTGCACATTATATACAGTCACAGAATGTCCTCATTTGCTCTGCAGTCTAGCTTTAAAAGTAAAACATGTTAAGCCGACTGAGTGAATGCTGAACACTGTTTTCCTGTAGCCCAGGGGAGTGACGAGGAGATGGTCTCAAGAAGATGAAGCAGAGTTCTTCAGCTGGCCCCTGGGCACCAGAGATGATCCTGGAACCACCTGCCATGAGCTGAGACTCATACGTCCACATCTAAATGATGGTGAGCATCTGATGACTGTTTTATTACGTTTTCCCTTATATATTTCAGTACGTTCCATTCAACTTTTTTTTTCAGGTTACTTTTACATGGACCCGAACCAAGGCTGTCCCTGTGATGCCTTGAAGGTCTTCTGTAACTTCACAGGAGGTGGAGCAACCTGCATAGAACCTCTTTACTCACAGGTTCAGTCATTTTCACCTGTGAAGCTTCACGTTATCAAAGAACTAACTTCATTATCACAATATCAGCTACAAAACATGGAACTTGAGAATGTTTGTAGATAGTTTGTGCTGCATTTATGTCAGATTATTGAAGGAAAAAGTAACGTGTGTGTGTGTGTGTGTGTGTGTGTGTGTGTGTGTGTGTGTGTGTGTGTGTGTGTGTGTGTGTGTGTGTGTGTGTGTTTCTTTTACTTCTCTGATTAATGCTACTACAAAAATCTTGTGTTTTTATGAATGGCTTCAAAAATATACATCATATCCCACTGTTTAGATTCAAATATGGAGGGACCCAGAAATGATGAGGACATATGTGGAGAGGTTTACTCACCACCAAAAAGTAAGTATTAAATAATATGTGGCTAGATTCAGGAAACTATTATTTCTAGATGTGCTTTCTAACATTAATGCTCTTTCTGATAGTTTGATTACCCTGGTGTGGAAGCTGTCCAGCTAAAGTTTCTGCGGTTACACAGCCACTCATCTTTCCAGCACATCACTCTCAGCTGTACAGAAAACCAGACGAGTACTGCTGCCACAGAGGATTTAGCCAGTCAGATTATCCACTTACTGGGAGACTCTGGCAAAGAAATCGATTCACACTTTGTCACAGTGTCCAGAAAACACTCTGAGGTAAGACTAAACGATTTGTGACAGTTTTTGGGGGCGTTGCCAGCATCTTTCTATAACTGTGACTGTAATACAAACAACACATTCGTTTTACATTTCTGTACGTAAGGCGTCTGAGAAAAAGAAGTGGAATCGATTACTTTCAGGAACCATGCATCACATTTGTGTCAGATCAGAGTCCTTTTATTGTGATGGAAATTTATGAAAGGAAACACCAGTGTCCAAAAGATAAATAAGTCATGTGTCGGTACAAATAAATCAAACACTGTCTGAACTATGAGAACTTTTTAATTTCAGCTTTTGTACGATAGCCTTACAAGGTAAATTGCACACGTTTTATAGTTATGGGAATAAAGGAGATTTAATAAAACAATATTAGACTTGAGATTGCTCAGAGATACCATACAGCTGCTAAAAATCATTTCCCTCGCCATGCACAAGGGTCTAGTCTCTGGAATTAGTTATGAATCCAGGACGAACAAACTGAACATATCTCCTTGTGTTTGCTTTTTGTCTGCTGCTTCTCCAGCTGGAGCTGTTTGTCAGGGTTCAAGGAGATATGGAATTACTTCCTGTCAGACATCTGGGTGTAGAGACGAGCAGTGTCTCCAAGCTTGTCTCTGAGATCTCTGTGGCATTGGGACCCGTCTGCTTCTTGTGACCGGTGTGTCTGTGTGCGATGAAAGTCTCAAGAGCTCAAGAAAGAAGGCAGCTGGACGTCTTTGGGATTGTGAAGACGTTTCACATCACATCCAATACGCTTCTTCGGTTCTTAAAGCAACTGGTGGAGACTCCCAGGAAACAAACCCCAGTGGTGGGTGTCCTGTGTGGAGTAAGTCCTGAAGGTTGCTAACCCAATACTGATCATATGAGTCACCACATGAGCCAAGGTGGGAAAAAAGGCTATTATTCCAGCTTCCTATCATCCAGAAAGCTGGAATAATATAAAATATGTATATTTTAAATGAATAATCAAATAAAAGTGCTCAGTTTTGTATTTTGCTGTATATTTATTCAATTGTAAAATTGTTAGATTTTTGACATATGAAACATTTTTGTTATGAAAATGTAGCATCAAATGTTCAGTTCAGTTTGACTTATAACTTTGTATTTACACTAAAAGTCTTCGTTTTTTACTTTGTCCTCAACTCAGGGGAATGTCGTCCCGCACTATCAAAATAAAACAATGGCTCTGAATGAAACAGAGCCCGTTGTTTTGTTTGTACTGAGCCTGCGCACATCACACAGTAAGGGGTAATCCTCAAATAGTTACAAAGTAAAAACTAAGTAATTGTGTTGATGTTTTCTAGGCCTAGTGCCACGTTCCTACATTCCCAGTATTGTGGAAGCAGTGGTTTGTGAACAGGTTTGCATCTTCTCAACCATCCGAGTGCAGTGATGTCAACAAATTTTAATATTCTTGGGAGAAGAAAGAGTGGCTGGAGTATGGCAGCTGACTCACCATAGAGAGACACAACATGTCTTTTATAACAAGCCTGTTGGGAAATTCTTCCATTCTCAGTGTCCTAATTCACTCTTGAGCCTTTGGACTGACTTAATCACAGACCACAGGAAGATCCATGGTTATATGCACCATCCTTATGATGTCTGATACAGTGAATGTCTTGTTGTCTCTTTGAAATTAACCGTTTTGCCACAGTAGGCTCATGAGACCAGTTATATGAAGGTTTGACAGCATGTCACGCTCTACTTAGAGGCGCTCCATCAAAAACGCGTTTAACTTGCACACGGGCTCCAAAACTGTCTTTTAAATGAATGGGACAGTAATTTACAAAACAAAATCTTGTGAATATTTCCCATAACATGTCTTTATAACTTAGCATATCTTTGCTTGTTTAGGCCTGTGAACTTAGTGTAAAGATGTGGAGTGTGATAAAAAAGAAAAACATGTAGCATAAAAATAGTAAAAATAACATACTGATAAACCATGCTTCTGTCTGATTGTAAACGTTTCTCCTAAATAAACTATTCTTCCTAGAAATATGTTTTGATTCATGGTACATAACGAAAGGTGTGGTGGGTTTACTGTGTGGATATTTTGTAACGTATTTCTGGAGAGAAATAAGAACCATTAAAGCAAAATACCAACAAACATGACTTGAAAAGGTGGATGAGTGACCAGACGTCTCACTTTATGTTAGACTGCACAGCATTCTTATCCACTGTCAGAATTTGTATAGTTTTTGTTTTTTGATTAGTTTTTATTTTGTTTTGACAATTTCTTTTTAATTCAACAAACATAGGTTTTCTTGTTTCATTGTATTGTTTATTGTTTGAAAATGTTTAGTTTTAGTTTACGTTTTAAGACTTTTACAATTACTAATAATATTTCTTTGTATTACGGTATTTAGGGCAAATATTAGAGGCCAGATTTAGGAAAATCAGTTGCTATTAAAATAAAAACAGAACTTTTTGAAAGCAGGTGATTCACAGTCCTGTAGACATCCAAAGTCTCAATTAACACATCCATCAAAAACCTCATCAGGCAATACTTACCAAATTGATCAATACTAAAACTAGAGTTGTTTCCTCTATATTCATATTTTATTTTAGTTCACAGAATTGTTTTTTCACTATTGAAACCTGGTGATTACCAGACAGCTACAGGTTTGGCTTGTTGGCAAATGGAAGGGAAGGACAAAGGGAACAGATTAGTGTACAGATTACAATAAAAACAAACTTTAGCTTACAATTTCTCTTCATTTGTTAGTGTATTTATAAGTTAGGAAAACTGCACTGAAATACAATACAGTATATTTGACTTTCAAATGATCAATGCCAGAGCTTTAACCTGCATTGTCCCACACAAAGACTGCCACACCTCCAGTGTGTTAGGATATCGTCATCTTCAAAGGCTGAAGTATATTTTTTAAGTCATTTTATGGATGGCATCATTGAAGGTTTGTTGTACTTGCTGACTTTGACATGTAAAAAAAAAAACAATAACATGTCTAGTAAGTTAAGTTCTTTTCATGTTCATTATATAACCGCAGACCTATACAGCAGGCAGCAAGAACAGCTGTTCAGAAACACCAAAGAAATAAATAACAAATACATACATTTCTTCTTCTTCTTTGCAAGCTACATATTCGTTGTTTCAGACAATACAATCAGTCAGACCTACAATTATCGTCACTGTTTGATGAACACTTATTTACAGGTATGCATGACAGCACATCCCAGTGACCCCGGGAATGCCACTGCACTAAAAGTAGCTGCTAAATGTATTTACAGACAACAACGTACAGGTAATGTCGCCGTTTGTTCTGAGATCAGCTACCACACATAATTTTTTTAAGGATTTGAGTGTTAGAAAAAGAAATCCCGATGGTTAATTTTATAATCCTGCTACCCCGGGCAGTTTATATATATGATCCATATAATGAGTTTTGTCTACAGGTGGGTGGATCCAAATATTATCTACTGATTGGAAGGTTAGTGGTTCAATCCCTGGCTCCCCCAGAATGCCACACATTTAGTATCCTTGGGCAAGATACTAAATGTGTGTGAATGTTAGCTTTGAAGCACCGAAAAAGCATAGAAGATATGAACGGGTGAATGCGGCATGTTGTATAAAGCCCTGTGAGTGCTCCACGAGAACAGAAAAACGCTAAATAAGAATCAGTCAATTTACCACGATACCAGCGCTGGCATTGGTATCGATACTAGTGCATTAGGACCAATACTTTGTTTCTATCCTTTAAGTTTAGGATGTAGCACACTAAATTGTGGTAAATGAATTTTGGTTTGGTTTTTTGTTTTTTTGTTTTTTTGATATATAAAAATATACCTCAAACATTCCCCATATTAATGACATTCATCTCATAATTCATGACCTGTTCTCCCCTACATAAACTGTCTTTATAGGCTAAATGTATCAGTAATACTTGCTGTGTATTTATGTACTTCACAGTGTAGCACACCACTGGTTAAAGAATGATTAACGCGTGTAAGAGGAGTTCGGGAAAAGACACATTATAATCTATTATAATAAGATTTTTATTTTGAATCTAATTAAACTGCGAGACAAATTATTTCAGCTTGCAGCAGGAATACATCGCTCCATTTATGTTTTATCTATTTGTTAATCATTACAAATATAACCGTTTTGTTTGTTTTTTTTATAACATTTCTTACGAAGCGGGTGACGTTTGAGAGTCTGACCGCGCTGGTCAGCAGTTTAGCGTCGGTGACGTCAAAAGGAGGAGAGACTTTCGACCAATCAGAATCGTGGGTGCTGCTCATCTTCTGTAGTGTTTATAGAATGGGGAAGGTGAGCAGCGGCTCGGGTTGTGGTGATTAGAGGAGTTTCACATCTGGGTTCCCGCTCATTAACGTCAGAGAGAGAGGCTTGAGAAGAGAGGACCTGGCGGTTGGAACGAGTAGGTATTCAGGAAATTGTGCTGCCCGCATTTGTACATTTCTGTCAGTGTCGGTCAACCCGTCCCGCAGGAGCGGACGATAAAACATCAAGTTGGCTAGTTTGACTAGCTTTAGTAAAGCTTGTATTGCATGCTAACAATATCCGCGAGCGTCAACAGGCAGAGTTAGTATCAGAGTTAGTGCTGGCGGTGTATGATATTAACCCAGGTAGCGATTTAGTTCAGCGAGCTCCATGAATTAGCCGCTGCCTGTCTCATTGAGGCTTGATGCCAGCTGGACGGGAGCTAACTCATGTGCTAGCTGCGTGTCCGTGTCATGTGAGAGTGATGTGTTTGCCCACTGGGTTTGTATTGTCAGTCAATATCAGCATCGATGTTAGGTGGCACAGCAGTGATGTGCTAGCTTGTCTTCCTTGTGTGTTCTCAGGGCTTGTCTCGTTTGTTCAAGAGCTGCCGCCGGTTCTTTCCCTTGTTTTTAATGATTAACCTATTTGCTTCCGTAGGATGGAGAGCGAGGATGACGCTATTCTCCGGCTCCGCAGCCGAGCCATTCCCACGATGCCTACCTTCCCTGACTTGAAAAGCTCTTTGGATGGGGAGCTCAGTCCGGGGAAAGGACAGCAAAGCAGTGAAGACAACCACATCACCAGCAATGGTGAGAAAATCTCAACTCCCTCATTAGTGGGGCCAGCCGAGAGGGCAGTGACCTCTGATACAGTGAATCTGTTGACTCAACAGCTCAAAAATCATCGTTTCAGTAAATTTCCCCTCTTGGGTCAAAAGTATGACTAACTGAAAGTTTCATGTGTGATTAGTTCCTCTTAAGCAATCATCGTGATCTCTGGTTAACCCGGGCAAATGACGCCCAAGTTAGTCATGATGATCCAGTAAAGACAAAATGTAAAGGTGAGAAATGAAATACTGGTCTGACACCTACCTCGGGACTATATTAGTTCTTTGTATGCTTCTGCGAAAGAGCTAAACACAAAGCATGATAATACAATGCACGTCTTTGTGACAACGTCAGCTATATTGTTGACTTTTTCTTGCGTGATGGGTGGAAAGCTACTGTGCTTAAAGTCATTTGTGTGCCTGACCTCAGTTAAAGTAAACAAACCTATTCATCATCAGACAGCTGTAAAGCCTAATGACCTACAGTAACCTTGACCACAATTAATTGCATTTGCTTAGCTTTCCGGCCACAGGACATGTGATTGTACTTGTTGCATGTTGTCATAGGTGTGTCTCCCTTTGGATTTTGCAACTTTGGATTGGAGACTGAAGATTTGTATGATGTAACTTCTGCTATGTCACAGACTGTAGCATTTTACAACACAGTAACCAAACCCACATTATACCAGTTTTATTTATTTTACTGCCATTTTCAGTGTCAAAATACAGATATTATTTCTGATAGGAAAGTTTTGTACAGATGACATGATTGATTTAACTGACACTATTGCTAATTGCTGTGCGCAAAAAACAGAACTACAGTTTAATATAAGAAGATTACACACACATATGTTTTGGGGGGGTTAACATATGTGTGTCTCATTCAATTTCAGGGAGGATTGAAGTGGAACACGTCATCAGCAAAAAACTACAACTGAAAAAGAAAGCAGAGGTTAGTCGTTTCTTTAAGAAATGACTCAACATCATGTCTTTTTTGGGGGGGGGGGGGCTTTTTTAAAATTGCTTACTTAAAAGTGTACGAAGGGAAATGTGAGCAATCATGGATTTCTTGCTGCTGATGTATTTCTGGTCATTAGCCTGGGCCAGGACATCCCTGCGGTTATTTATTTGATGTCTTCTGTTACATTTATCATTTAAACCATGCAAATGTGAATCCTTGCTAGAATGATCAACATCATCTGATCCCCTCCTGAAATGCTTGAGCAAGTATTCTGATCAATTCAGACCTCTTAAAGGTTGAATAAGAACATCGCACACTTAGACGCTGGACAACACTGCAAGCTATGTCTCTGTTTTTCACACTTGCTGTGTGTTTAAAATGCAGCGATAAAAGGCACTGAATGTGTCATAATGATAACGCAGAGCTGTTGCTTTTGTGCACAAACTTGGGTTTGAATTTAAGATGCAGTCAACGGTGCAGTAAATCCACCCTTGGTGAGAGCATATTTATAATATGTAAAAGCAGTCGTTAAAAGTAGCTGTAAGGTGAGAAACTAATTTTTGCATATACAGAAAGAAAATAATTATTGGCACAGACTTTCTATATTTTGTAACTTAATAACAATTTCCGTGTCCTTTTCTGTTGCCCAGTACTTGAAGAGTGACCTGATGCGTCAGTTTGACACGCAGGTCAATGATTTTATGGACAGTCTTATTGAGGAATCGACCAGCCTGGAGCCCGCACCGGTACCTGCTGTATTTTCACCTCCAATGTCAGACAAGGAGCGGAGCAAACTCAGGTACTGCAGCTAACTATGCTACCAAATGAAAAGCTGCATCTGGCGTTTGGTTACAGCAGATGCTAATGCCCTTCTACTTCCCACTCTCATGTTAAAAAGACGACAGCTGATCACTGTGTTTTTCTGCAGGCACTTTCGTCCTCCTCACGGTGAGGGAAAGCTGTTTGTAAGCCGCAGATCCCTCCTAGAGTAAGTTGATGCAGTCTGGATGCTTTATCACTCGTGTTTGCGACGGTGCTGTTGAAAGATGGTTTGTTGACTTCACAGTTCCTCAGTCTTTTGTTTTTCCTCACAGTGAGCTGTTTGAGGTGAACCACATCAGGACCATCTACCACATGTTCATTGCCCTGCTCATTCTTTTTATCCTCAGTACACTTGTGGTAGATTTCATTGATGAAGGCAGGTAATATAAACCTGCTATAAATCGTTTCTCCTTTGATTCTGTGTTATTTGACTGTCTATTTCTGTTGCTTTTGTTGATAGACTACTGATGATTGCTTTCTCTCCTTCTGCCTCAGACTGGTGTTGGAGTTTGATCTGCTGGTCTATGCCTTTGGGCAGTTCCCTCTGGTGGTGTCCACGTGGATCTGCATGTTTTTGTCTGTGCTGTTTATTCCCTACACCCTGTTCTACCTGTGGGCACAGAGCCACTCTGGCTCCCACAGCCATCTCAGGTTGTATTCTTTGCTGTTTGGCACTTTATTCCTGCTCTACCAAGCTCTGGGTCTAGGATTCCTGCCCACCTATACGGTGGTGACCAACAGTTTCCCGCCTGCGTCCTGCTTCATCATCATCCTGGAACAGGTAGATGAAGAGTCTAGTCTGTTCTCTTCTGATCAGAATGGCTTAGTTTACATTTGTGAAGAGTCTTTGCATATATCTTGACATGCATGAGGCTGCCCTTTGAAATGTAGCTTCTTTGATTTGTATCTATTTTATTTGTATCTATTTCAGGTGCGTCTAATGATGAAAGCTCACTCATTTGTCAGGGAGAATGTACCAAGAGTCCTCGCATGGTGTAAAGAAAAAAATGGTACTTTTTGAATACAACCAGGTTTCCATTTACATTTATTATCAGACGGTGTGCTCACCTTTCCTCCCTGATGGCTTTTTTTTTTGTTTGTTTGTGTTCATATATTTTCTCTGTTATCTGCAGGCCCGGGTCCAGTGGTCCCTCAGGTTTCTCAGTATCTCTACTTCCTGTTTGCACCCACACTCATCTACAGAGACAAGTACCCCAGGTACTGTGTTTTGTTCTCTCTCATGGAGCATATATAGAACACTTTTTTTGTTTTGTTTTACAGTAGAGCTGTAAAAGCCCCTTTCCTTTCTTGCCTACTACAGGAATCCGGTGATTCGGTGGGGCTACGTGGTCTCAAAATTACTTCAGGTACCAACCTCTGACACATTTATAGCAACTTCACTTAAATGTCCAAGCAGCTCATTACTTTTAAATTACATTTACTTTCTTGACCACTCCCACTCCACAGGTACTTGGCTGTCTGTTTTATGCCTATTACGTGTTTGTGCGGCTGTGCATACCTCAGTTTCGCAGCATCAGTCTGCAGCTGTTTGATCTGCGAGCCATGGTTCTCTGTGTCTTTAACTCAATCTTACCAGGTAAGATTAGAAACAAACTTTTGTGAAAACCTCATGTTTTATTTTTGATTTTTATCTTTTCTCATATTTGAAGGCGAGAGATGTGTTATTGCTGTTTGTTGACCAGTCATGTGTTTTTGGCAGGGGTGCTGGTCCTCTTCCTGGGATTCTTTGCCTTCCTCCACTGTTGGCTCAATGCTTTTGCTGAGATGCTTCGGTTTGCCGACAGAATGTTTTACAAGGTACTTGTTTTACCCTCGTTTTAAAATTTGGACTAAATCGTCTTTGTGCTCAGTGTTTGACTCGTGTGATTTTTGACTACACGTTACAGGATTGGTGGAATTCGACCTCTTTTGCCAATTACTATCGCACTTGGAATGTAGTTGTCCATGACTGGCTGTACTACTACGTGTACCGGGACTTCCTGTGGGTAAGTGGCTCTTCTGTTGATGCAGCAGAGACTGTAAAAGCACACAATCGTAAAAATGCACCAGCAGTCTTCATAGGTTTGCAGCTTGTTCAAAAATGTCTGAAATAAATGAATGCCAGTGTTTTAAAAGTGGAGTCAGTAATTTACTGAGTTTATTTAGCAGAGATAGAAAGGACACTGTACTCATAATTACACACTAATCCATGTATATTTATGTCTTCCAATAAACTGATGCATTCTCATAAACTGTCAATTAATGTATTAAAAATGCATAATGGTGGATTTGTGGTTTGTGGAAGCTGCCATGTTCCCTCACAGTATTTGAATACAATGGTTGGGAAAGACGTCTCCCTTCTGAATAATCGTGTTTTACATCTGCGGTTAGAGGATGGCCACATGCATAAAAGTCTCTGGCGTTTGTGTGCCATGGATGTAAATTCATGTACGCACCTTCAGACCCGAGCGATGAAGCATCATATCTGTGGCGTTCCCTTCACCAAAGAAACAAAAGCGCGAAGGAAAGAGACGCCACACACCCGCATATTTTTAAATTGTCAAACAACTGGGAATAAACATGGTTGTTTATTGGTGAAATTTCTTATTGTCAGCAGATTACACATATATTCATCCTGGCTAAACCTCAAGCAGCTGTTTATAGGTAGGGATGGGTACCGACATAAACGGTAGTAACCAGACCGAAAAGCAGCGCACATTTCGGTGCTTTTTTTCCCTGAGATGTCACACACTTTGAATTCCAGCCAATCATTTTACCTTTCCGAGGATAGTAGGTGGGCCCAGGTACGTAGGTTCTTTTAGAGCAGAGCTACAGATTAAAAATGTCCAAGGCGAAGCGGTCAAAAGTCTGGCTGTACTTCACAGCAAAAGATGCAAACTCAGCAGCCTGCAACAAGTGCTTTAAGCTGATACTGTGCAAAGGAGGTAACTCCTCCAATCTGATGAAATTTGGCACCGTTATCGGATAAAACCTAAACGATACCATCCCTATTTATAGGTTGACATTATGCCAGGTAGTCTTGAGCTAGTGTCCTAAAAATCAGACTTTGGGAGCTGGGATTATATAAAACTCAGACTGCAGTCTGTAATCCAGTGGCATCCAGCAGTGAGAACTTTACACGCTGTACTTTAAAAAACTTTCAAACTTAATGTGGATTGTGCGTTTTGTTTTTTAACATTTGTGTTCATGTGTCTGTTCTCTCTGTTTCCAGATCTCTCAGAAGCGCTGCCGACCAGCCGCCATGCTGTTCGTGTTTACAGTGTCTGCAGTGGTTCATGAGTACATTCTTGCAATTTGCTTTGGTTTCTTCTACCCTGTGCTCTTCTGCCTCTTCATGTGCTTTGGAAGTAAGAGACTTTGTCGCCTTTTAATAAAAATGATATTACTTGAGTTGTACTGCATCAGATGATTGTGGTATCATGTCTGGGTCACGTAAACCCAGTCAAGTTAAATCTGTATGTCAGTTTTTCATTATCTTCTCTCTTTGTCCTCTCACAGTGATGTTCAACTTCATTTTGCATGACAAAAGGAAAGGCCCCATCTGGAACATAATCATGTGGACGTCCCTGTTCCTGGGTCAGGGAGTCATTATCTGTCTGTACTCTCAGGAGTGGTATGCCCAGCGCTACTGTCCCCTGAAGGAGGTACTGCTTCTAAAAATCACATGATGTATATTCTTTCCAAAGATGCAGTGAAATTCAGTTATTCAGAGTGAGAGTAGACACAAATTCAGCTTTTAATTGTTATTTTTGTTCCAGCCTTCCTTTTTTGAGCTACTGAAGCCTCGCTCTTGGAGCTGTGAGAGGCCTGATGACAGACTCTGATGGGCTGTGACCTACAGCTGAGCTGCTGGGACAACGATTATTGCTGATCAGTATAAATGAGACCAGCCTGTCTGCTACTGTCACAACTTCTGGACTTTGTTTTATTTAAGGTTCATAGTTTATTTGAATGTATGGAAAAAGTCTCTGCCAAAAAAAGCCAGCAAAGTTATAATGATGCCTTATTTGTTTTAAGTTATCAACTCCAAAACAAAATCATCGTTCACACAACAGAACACGTGGACTCTTATTTTTATTCGTTCCTTAATCTTCTGACGTTTCCATATTCCCCTTTGCCTCGATCAACTGTGAAATCACTCCTCGTGCCATTATGAATGTGGCAATAGTGACACGGCAGCTGAATACAAACATTATTCACATATGCAGTAAAGTCTAATATTTAACAAGTGTTTACAGTTGCTACTCTACTGAAGGACAGTCGGTGTCACGGGATCAATGATATCTATTTCAGTGCCAATAAGAGTCAGTTTGAAAAAGACTGCCACTGTTTGCTGTTTTGTGTAAAATCTTGATGTTTCAGTCAGTTAGAGAGGAAAACAGTGGGGACATTTCACTCACTAAGAAGTGGACCTATGCAGAGTTAAACGCACCTAAGCTCCACATTTCCCGTTTTTCTGTTGATTTCCATGTATCAAGACACAAGTTGGAAGCAGGACATGCAATAATTGTATTTATACATAAAATTGTAGTTATAATCTAAAAATTCTGATCATGCACCGAATGTAAAGTGTGAAAGCGGAGCTTTATGGATCTACTAATATTGTGTGACTGGTGGATGTATTAATGATTAAGTTAAACGGGTTTGAACATACAATAACTGTCACTGAGGATAGTTAAGTGATGTTTTGTTCTGTGTTGCACAGGGATTTCAGAAATGTCTACTTCTGTAAAACTTGCAGTTGGCTGCTAAAATGTTTTAACACTGAGGTTGGAAGGACACTTGATCAGCACTAAGGGCTAAAACATTGTTATTTAAAGTGCACTATTATGCATTTTGTTCAAGCCATTTCAGGTTAGTCAGACTTGGTTTCTGCTTTTAATTTTGAATGGGTTTCAGGCACTATTTGCATTATTTTGAATCAGCGGTCGTCACACATTGAAATGCATGATGACTGTGTTTATTTGTATGAATGAGGCCTGCCATACAAAGTTAAACCAGCAATAGAATGATGTGCTCTTCTAAAAAGTAAGTGACCACAAGGTGGCACTGTTTTAAAGCGTTTATTTTTAATCTCTGCACATTTTAGTGAGAGATTTCCAGATTTCTTTTTTCCAAAATAATCAAATATAATCGCAAGCAAACTGTTGTTAATATGTACAGATAACGCAGACATTTTAAGGAAGCTTTCACACAGCTTCATCCCTTTACGATTTTATGAATAAATAGAATATTTATTACAGTGAAAGGCCAAATTGCATAAATCCTGTTTATTTGCATAAGAGGTTTATTTTCGGGGACCAGAGATTTTCCTACTTACTGTGGTGTTTGTGTTCATTGTTATGTCTTCTGGCATTGAATCGACATGGGTATCGTGTCACGTGACATTTTTATGAATCATGTCTATCTTTGGATTGTAGACAAAGTTTTGATTCGTTCTTTGCGCATCATGTACAAACTGAAGAATTTAAATAAAATGAAAGTATTTTATTTACACATTTTATTCAAGTGTATGTAATAGCCCGTGTGGAAAATAAATAATGTCTTTATTGTGTTGATTTACATGTTTAAATTTCAAATACAGGTGTCTACGTTTAAATAACCTCTTGAAATCTGAAGAATATATGAAAAGGTATGCTGTTATACGTGTATTGACTTCAGATGTTTGAGCTGTATTTTTTTAATAAAGGAAATATATCCGTTTAATATTGATGAGTACATCGACTATATCATCTTAGTCATATGTTAATTAAACTTGGTAATCACATTCTTTTAAAAGTGGGGAAGAACTTCTAAACTTTTTAGTTTTTCTACATGTCCCCTCCGGCGGTGTAGGTGCGGGTGCAGGGGAACTGTTGGGACCAGGTTGGAGGTGGAGGATCACGCTGACAGTGGATAGTGGATCCAGGCGAACCCCCCGCCTTGTGCAACACACATCTTCTATTCTGCGGTAAAGATGGCGGCGTCAGAGGGGGCGCGCAGCGGCCGCACAACGGCAAAACGATTCTAACTAGCTTCAATTTGACCGAATATAGCCAACCGGGTGTCTTTTATTACTACTCGGATGCCACCCGGAGCAAGGAATTAGAGGCAGTCGCTGTCACACGCCGGGGTTGGGATTTTATTGTTAAAGGCAGGGTGGGTGGGTTTCACTGATAGCAGCTAACGTTAGCTAACGGGCTAGCTAGGCGAGCTAACACGGGCTAGTTTTACTTTAGCCCACTGAAAGAACGGCGGGGAAGGGATTGAGGAAGAGTATTCGGGCCAGGCCGCTCCAGCTTTGGGGGAATGTGAACCAGACGCGCGCAGGGGGGTTTGCTTGCTTCGTCCTCACGCCAAACTACCGGGATGGGACAGCAGGTTGGCCGAGTCGGTGAGGGTACATCGACCGGGCTCCAGCCACCACAGCCCCACGCGCCCCAACCACACCAAGGGAAGGGGAACCGGGGGAGCGGCGTCGGGAGGAGACCCCGGGAACCCGGCAGTAGCACCGGGACACCGCCAGGCAGGACAGCTCCAGTCAATGTGCCCGATCCAGGCATCAATATATTCACGCAGCATTCAGGTAAAGAGAAATAAGTAGTTGTCAACATACAAGCGGAGATAAAATTTGATTAGCATTTTTTTTCTTTTCTGCTGATTCGCTAATCGACTCCATGCTATTTGACAACGACGCGTTAGCGGAAATAGCCATGCCATCCAACATTAGCTTTCCATGCCTCATCCATTTTACTGTGTGTTAATTTCGCTATTGTTTGTGTATGCACACAGAAGCCAGTTATTTACTGAATAGTGGTAACAAGATTGCCGTGATTTCACACCAAGTCATCACTTTGTTGGGGCGTATGAATGTGATGCATGTCACCAAATGATCCGAAAAGAGGTGTACTGTTCCTAAAGAGAGGAAGAGTCTTCTGTGCTCGATTCAAGGGGTCATACCCAGAGGTTAACTTGTTTCCTCCAAGGCCCCTCTATGTGATACCCGGTTTGGAAACACTGATTCTTGCCTCCAGTGGTTGACTAACAATTCCACTCCATTAACTCACAATAGAAACCACCTCAGGCTCACATTACAGCACCTAGTGGGTTTCACATGCTCGCTTCTATCCTCTGTCTACTGTTACAACAGGCTCAGCAAGATGACTGCTCAGATTGATCTAATGGGAAACGTGTCAATTATTTAAGTGACCTTCTGTGATTATATGTTGACACCGAGGAAACATCAAGGTTTAAAGCTATTCCTTTCTTGTTATACTGTTTTTGTCATGTCTGTCCTCAAGATCAGATAATACATAAGGTAACTCATGATTTAAAAAAAAAAAAAAAAAAAGCAATGTGGGTTTGGGCCCCACAAAAAACAGAGGAGGTGCTACCCGTGTTTCAGCTTCAAAGCAGTGTATTCAAGTTGATATCTGCTTGCAGATCTTCAGTATCTTTCTCTTTTGAGTCATGGAGAGTCGGCGCGCCTTCTTCCTCAAAGCCCTCTCAGCTGGTTGCTTAATGAGACTTCTGGGGTTATAAGTAATGGAGGCTATATCATATCCATTAGGTTTGCATGATCTCATATTCATTATAATGCATTTTATTTGCAAAGAGTTTCTCCTAATTGTTTGCTCACACATCTTGATTGAGCACTGAGCGTAAACTCGGTCAAAAGTTTGATGTGTACATGCTGCTGTCTTGGTTTCTCATTCGTATGTGCCCTTGAATGAATTGTTACGTCACACATGCCGCATATATGTAAAACTGCTGGCATAACTCGCCTAGTTTTTTCCACTGATGTCCCAGACCAAACGCCCTCCCATCACTGCAGTGAGCAAGGACACATGGAAGGTGCAACCTTTTGGGAATGGAAAGCATTTTTAGTTCCTGGCTCTCACATCTCAAAAGTAACAGTCCTCAGCTTGAAGTGCATACACAGACAGGCAGACCCACTAAGTGCAACACCGCTCACTGTCGGCACTGTTCTGTTTTCTCCAGTGTCGGGGCAGGAGTAGCCTTTTTATAGCATCCAGGATGCAGTCACACAGCCACTCTGCAGAGAGACTGCTACTCTTCAAAGCACACAATAATAGAACAAAGACTCTTAAGTGAGGAAGCTTGGAACTGTGCTCTCAGTCTTTCACTGAATATAAAACTGCCTCTTTGCTGGTAGTCTATTCATGCAATAATGATACAGCATTATCTTACATTTTAAAGGAAGCTCTTTTGATTATTAGGAAGTAATATCTCATTGTTTAGGCTAAAACAAAAGTGGTTGCTAGTTTGTTAATAGCATTAGCAAATCCAATATATTTGCTCTTTAAAAGCTGCAATTTGTGTCACTGTTGCAGTTTTAGTATGACCAAAAGCCACAAAGCAACTTCTTGTTTTTGCATAATGTTTTGTGAGGTATGGAAGCTCCTTCAGCTCATATTGTTTATCATTATTTTGTGAGAAAACAAATACATTTTAAGTCAGTTATATAGTTTGAGATTGCTTATCTGTTCACTTGGACGTCAAAGTTGAGATGCGTTTGATTGATCCTATGTGGGAAAAGTCCGGTTCCATTGCAGCAAAATGAAATGTAAATATATTGTGTGAGTCAACCAAGTAGGTGAGGTTTTGCTTTTTTGCAAAATTACTCTTTGATGTACAGTAATGTGCAAAAAACTTGAGTCAGGCTTAATTTATTTATATTTCGTTTCCAAGCAGCCAGATGTTCTTGTCATTTATGGGTTTTTTTGTTTTTGTTTTAAGTGTTGTTGAGCAATAGTGCTCCAGGCCTTCTGAAGGTTTTTTTTCCTTCAGAACTTTTCTTTGGAAGTTGGCTGCCTTGTCACTCATATTCAGTACAGTCTTAAGAATTTAGAGAGAGAGGTTTTTGTTTGTAAAGCTGCTTAACACTGTGCTATGAGTCATTCAGGAATACGAGGTGCCTAACCCATAGGTACACATAAGAAATAACTTGTTCTTTAATAAAGAACCAATTTTAAATTGTATGTTTTAGCAGCCTGTTGTAAAAACAACCCCGTTTCTGTAGTTGAGTCTATGAAAAATGCCAATGATAAAACAGTTTGACAGACATAAAATTGCATTTTTGCACCAACAAGGTGATTCCTAAAGAACTGTTGGGATATCTTAACATGGTGTGGATGTGGTGGTCGGGGAGGGGGGGTTACAGTCAGTACTGCATGGTTTATCAAACCCCATCTAGAAAGCATCTGACTGGTAAGACCTTCATTATTTAGCATAACAGTGTACTCAAACACACTGCCAGTGCAATAAAAGCACACCTGGTTAGAAAAACACACTATCAGGAAACACTATCAGTCATGGATTGGCCTCCTCAGAGCGCAGACCACAACATTACTGAAGCATTGTGGGATCGTGTTTACAAAGAACTGAGCAAAAGTGAGCCAGCATTCAAAGAATAGGTTTGAATATCCTTCAAGAAGCCAGCAAAACTATTCCTGAAAGCTGCTTAAAGTAATTACAGGAACGCTTGCATAACAGACTTCAAGTTGTGTTGAAGAATAAAGGTGGTCATATGAAATACTGACTCTTAAGGTTGTTGGAACTGTATAAAATCTGTTGTTGACATATATCACATTTCCATGTATATTTGTAGGTTTCAATAAACCAGTGTATCCGCTTTGCTATTTTCATAGGATAATGTAAAAATGGCAGGTGTAAGATTTTTTGCACAGTACTGTAATGTTTATGTATGGCTTGCCAGTCGCACCAGCAGGACTCATGGCGGGTAGTAACATGGTGTGCTATCTCCTACAGCGTGGAGACCACAAGAGAGGGCATCTGAAAGTTTACTGACTGACCTACACACCCCTATAGAAGTCTGATTAGCCTAGCAGCAGACACATTAGCCCAACAGCCAACATCTATACTGGATATACCCCAGAGGAATGTGTGTTTACCCTCAATTCCCAGATTGGAAGTTTGTTCTCCATCGCTTTGTTGTTTTACTCCAACACAACAGCCTCAGCATCAGTTCCAGTCGGTGCACGTCCACTAAGAGTGTCAGCAGTCATTGCACTCCTGAGATATGTATTTAAGTGTCGAACAGCTGAAGGAGCGCTTAGCACTGTTAGTGGATATGGGCAGATGTCATAAATGTAGGCCTCCATAGTTCAAGGTCTACAGCATAATGTTAGCAGTACTAACTTATGCAGACTCTCAAAAAGTCCTAAATGTTTAGGATGTTTTCAGTATTCAAAAATATCTAAAATGACACGTTTGGTGATTTCTCAGCTGCTTATTTGCTTGCTAACGCACAAAAAAGGACAGGGCGGCAATTAAGCATCACAAAGTTTGACTAGGCAGTGACCCTGTATCCACTGACATTAACCCCAATTATCAGCTTTAATATGTATTTCCATCACAGCATTAGTGAGAGTATGCATCCAAAAACATCGTAAACACAACCGTTTAAAAATCCTAAAATACAGATTTTTATTTTTTTAACTAATTGAAAAAAGTTTTTTAAATGTATGCATACCGGTTACACATCTGTGGGATTATGGCTGTTGACACCACTGAAAGCTACAAGTTGCATTAATCCTGCTTCTACATAACAAACGTTATACTTTATAACAGACTAGCATACTTCTTGGGTTTAATGATGCCTTCTTGAGATGTAATTGAAAGGTGCCAGTCTATGAGGAATGCATGTTTGTCTGCTGAACTCATGCTTCTGTGTTGCTGCCTGTCTTTCTCGTGTCAGAGGGTATTACACGAGCACATGCTTTCTAGAGTTTTTATCAGTATGCCACATTTGTCGTTTTAGGGTGACAAATGAGGCCGGGGCTGTTGGTGTAAATTGGCTGTTGATATGCTTGGCTCAAGGACTCTGTTTTCGCTCTGAGACATCTGTAAATTGCAGCTTTGGGCAGGCTTTCTCTTTAGTGAATTTAAAAAAAGGTGACTCTGCCCTTGTTCCCTGCTGAAGGTTTCCTCAGTTCAATTCTAATGTGGCATCATTGTCTACAAATAAAACCCTGGGAGAAAGACAAGCCGGCTTTAAAAACGCTCAGCTGAACGAGGAGCAGACTGCCTCTGTGCTGATGCAAAGAAAGCTGGTCAAACAGTCGCCTCTCTGGGTTATTGGTTCAGTTGCAGTATTGGTGAATCAGTGGCTGCAACATATTGATGGTCTCCCTCTTCAGCACTGTCAGGAGTTCAGAGATGTCATGTCTGCAGTGGGTTCATCTGATACACTGCAGTGAGGGGAGTGTCCTGTGCTCTTGTAGAAGAGCGAATGTGCTGATAAACTGTGAATAGAATTTCTGATTCAAGGTTGTGCTGCAGTTTGTCACCCTTCGCAACACCTTTATATAAGATAACCTACATTTAAAGGTGTAAAGAAAACCCACAGTCCTTCTGAAAGGTTTATAAATTCAACAAAATAACAGTCTGATCTATTTTTACTCTAAACAGATCAGAGAAACTGGGACAGATCAGTAGATTGGATTTTTTTTTTTCTTTTTTTTTTTTCCCTCTTAAACTGTAGTACTGATGATGCACATGGAGCCAGCTCTATCTACAATACAGTACTGGTAAATCTGCCCAGAGGAGATGTGAGATTTCTGGATCCAGGATTCAAGGACGTAAGCTGATTTGCATCACGGGTGAAATTAGATTAGAGGCAGATCTGCTTTTCTGTGGACTCTATGTGCTAAAACTCCCAACAACCAGGATAAGTCTTGCAGCAGCCAGTGAAGTATCCTGAGATGGCTGTTTCACACACCTCAGTGGCTATGGGGAGGATTTGAATTCCCTTTCTGAGATAATATCTTGGAGTAAAGATAATATGTTGATAAAAGAAGTCCTAATGACTCCCATTAACCACTAGGAGGAGCCATGACCACACCTCCTCTGGGTGAGAAATTTGGGTAAAACCGATGAGTCTGATTGTATTAAGTGCAATACAGTGGGTGCTGCACAGAAGCAAAGTCTTTCTGTGCAGATAATTTTAACACTGATAAATATGACTTATGCCTGAAGATTAAATGCACCGTTGTGCACTCTAATGGTTGTGTGTTAAATAATTTATATTGGTCTGTGTTCTCCTCATGCCAAAGCTGCTCTGTACTGCAAACGACTGAAACCTCTCGGTCAAGCAGACCGATAATTTGCTCCTAGCCCAAACTTCTGCTGAATCCTGGATGTGGAGACGGGCCTCGATCCCAAATCAGTCTTAGAAGAGTAAAATGTCTGTTAAATGTTAGTGCTTTGCGATGAACAAATGTTACCATGCAGGAAAGAATTCAGTTAACTGAGTGTCAGCTATGACATTTGATAAAACAGAAGAAATAACAAAGTAGAGATTAAAAAAAGAGCTGCCTTTTCCCCAAAGTCTTTGGTTTGCTCGCTCTTCAACTCCCAGTTGCAGCCTTAAGCCTTTGCATCTGCTACCAGTTGGTGTTGTAGTTCCCAAAACCGCAATCCTAGTTTTTATTCCTTGGCCTCAACTCTCTGTGGCTTTTATCATTAAAGGGTGAGGATTAATCAGAACAGCGAGTGATTGGCTGTGCAGATGGTAAAGTCATCTCCCTCATCTGTCAGCTTAAAAACACCAAATGTTTTAAACTTTGTAGGACGATCTAACCAAATTGTTGAAGTGGCTCCCAGTGAAATCAGTTTTCACTGTTAAACTGCAATAGTGTAGCACTGGATATGGCTTACGAGCCAAACCCCTTAAACGCTGATTCGCTTAGTCCTCTGCTGCTGGCATTATCATCGCTTCTTAGAATGAGCCCCCTACTGCTGGCATTATCGTTGCTGCTTATCTCCTCAGCTGCAGGCTGGAGACTTGGCTAGAAATACGCACTTGCACATGCTTACTGTAAGCAGTTGCACACTTGTATTTATGTGCTCGTACACTCTTTCGTCCTTTCCATCCTTGCTAGTGAAGGTGTAATGTGGTGAAGCTCTTACTGCGGATTATGAGGTGCGTCCTTCTCTTTAAGCATAGTTGCCCACCAGCTGACCGGCCTGTGTGCCTCATGGCACTGCTGTGCTCCAATATCCTGTGTGATACATTTGATTACTCTAAGAGTTCAGAAGTGCAAGAGGTTTTGTAAACATTGCTCTCAGAGATTTGATCTGTTAAGGATTGTAGGCTTAATTTTATATAATTATACTGCAGTAAATAATATTAAATAGATAATTAGATTATGTTTAAACCAAGTAGAGAAACAATCTAATCAAGCAGTAAGCTGACAGGGCATTTACATTAAATTTAAACGCTCTAGTGGGTCAGTTTTGCAGCCAGGGGCATTTCCACTATATTGTGAATATGCATATAATGTGATATTCCCCCCCCCCCCCCCCTTTTTTTTTTTTTTTTTTTGCGCTCCAGTTGTTTCTTTAAAATGACTCAGGGTAAAGCAGATTAAACCCACACCCTAGCACAGCTTAACCACACCATACACCGATTAGCTGTTCAGACATGAAGATTAGTCACCGGGTCCTTTTGTAAACACTCGCTGCAAAAACTGAAGACAAACAGAGCAACAGTAGCGAGGAGAGTGTACCCTCAGGCTTTGGAAAGTTCTGTCCTGGTGGTTACACCTCTTTACCTGTAGGACGCTGTCAAAATAAACACCTTGGTCTGAAGTTTTGTTCATCTGCATATGTAAGAAATTAATATTTTAATCCCTGCAGTCTGAGGGATTATTTTGTGTAATAATATGCATTTCTTTTAGTGTAATGAGCATCGATTGGTGATGACTGGTCAGTTTAGCATCATATGGCCCTCTTCTTCCCTGCTGTCACATTACAGTAGCAATTAGCACTGTTGCCAGCACACCTAGAGGGAAGCACTCATACTGGGGTGACTGTAGCTCAAGCGTGAGAGCAGGTCATCTACTGATCGGAAGGTTGGTGGTTCGATTCCTGGCTTCCCCTAGTCTGTATGCCAATTATCCTTGGGCAAGATACTGACCCCAAATTGCTCTCCGATGTGTGAATGTTAGCTAGAAAGCACTTAGAAAAATGTGCTTGTGCACAAGTGAATGCACAAGTTGTATAAAGTGCTTTGAGTGCTCAGAAGACTAGAAAACGCTATATAAGAACCAGTCCATTTACCATTTACAACTCATTATTAACCCATAACGCGAAAGACTGGTCGAGGCATCAATTAAGGCTCCATTCCTGAATGATCCAACTTAGGCCTGTCCTGATGTTCCACTCCCTTATTGGTGTGTTTGATGTAGCCATGGCGCTCTACATGGGCATGTAATGGATGAATAGACGAGAGGCGCTTGCAACAGGGGCCTGTAAGTGCATGTGTTAGTGTTTACTCAGAGGGGTTTGCAACACCATTGAGGGTGATGTAACTCTGCCGGTAATCACAAGAATGAGCTGTATGCATAAGAGCATAGATGCATCATGTATGTGATTGTTAGGCGTATATGTCAGCAATGGAGCCATAGCTGATGGACTGATCAACTGTTTCAGCAAGCAGAAGCTCCATGTTTCCATTTTATCAATTTCAAGTGCAAGGGCATTTCAGGGAATTCATTCCTGAGCCAACACACACACACACACACACACACGTGATATGTCATTAATGAGGCTATTGTCCTTTGTCTTGTCCACATGAACAGCAACTGATTCTCTCCCATTTCTGTGGATACTGTTGACTGTTCCACAAAGTACAGATGGATTTCTCATAGTGTTGTTGATGTCTCAAAAACAGATTAATTTACTTACATAATGTTTGACTATTCTTTTATATTTTTTCAGTATTCAGATTTTTTTGGGGGGGGGTTCAAACAGCACTTTTTAAGTAGTGTGTAATGTACTAAAGCATTAAATAAATTGTTTGCCATGTGGCCAAAAATACCAAGAAATTGCATAAAGCTCTAGGTATCTAAAGTAAAGCAAAGGCTCCTTGCTTTACACACTTGGTTACGACCTCAAAATTCATTTAACAGTGACTGTTTCCATATAATGTATGGATCAATGGTGATTTAAATATTTTTGTTACTGAAATACATGAATTTAAAAAAACGTATTCCATCAATTTCATTTGAAACCACTTCAAGTCTAAATTGTTATTTTATTCAAAACTATGTTACTTGAAGGATGTTTCTTTTAGGGCAGGGCGATATGGCCTAAAATCCATATCGCGGTATAATTTGAAGCACGTGCGGTAACGATATATATCGCGATATATTCTTTTCTTCTGTATAACGTATTTTCCACACTATAAGGCACACTTAAAATCCTTTAATTGTCTCAAAAATCGAGAATGTGCCTTATGTATGAATTCTGGTTGTGCTTACTGACCTCGAACCGATTTTGGCTGCAGAAATCTGTTAAAAAATGTTTTAGTACAACTTTAGTAAGATGCACTGCTTGATGGATTGTCAGAGCATTAAGGCTGCCGTAGTGAGGAGCTTCGCGGAGTAATCTGGGTCCAAAACTCCGTCTTCTTCAGGTCCCAAATTCAAACGAACACTGAGAGTTAAAAACGGTCTAAATTCTTTCATCTTTAATAAAATCATCAGCGTTGCTGCTTTATCAGGTGTAACAATTAAGTTTAACATCCAGGCATCCATGAAAACAGAATTTATTAAATTTAACGGAGTTAGAAGTTAGCAGGAAGTTAGCTCGCTAGCTTCCACCTAAACATTTCATACCATGTTCTGACTGAGAGATTTTTGAAACTAATTCAAACGTACAGCTCTGCTGCCACTTCCAACATAAATAAAGACAGACAACTAAACAGCAGTGGTGTTTGCAGGGTTACTGAAGTTGGACTACCTGGTATATAACGTGGTGCTACATGATTGCTAGTGACACAGCTATGTTAGCATAACATTAGCACAGTGAAGCTGGAGGATGAACGCCAACTTTTTTTCCACTCGATAAAAGTTAACGTGATGGATTCTGGTGGTCAGGGACAAATGCAATCGCATAGTAGGATGCTATACACGGGGAAAACTTCAGTCAGGAGAACAACTGAGATTATTCATCCACAATACAGGTTAGTCATTAATATACTGCAACAACATGGGAATAGAGAAAGAATTCAACATTAATGAATCAATGTTACGGAAGTGGAGGAAGTGCAGTTTTTGGCTTTCCCCATATTTCAACAGTGCTTCATCTCTTTGCTATGATTGTCGCCCAGCATAATTAGCAGATGATAATGGTTGTAGCCGCTGCGATGCTTTCGACCAAAACAGGCGCAGCTTGATGACGTCATCAACATGCGCTATCGCGATAGAGCGGCATAGTCAAAATCTCTATCGTTGGCCAAATTTATATCGTTTCTATCGTATATCGTTTATATCGCCCATCCCTAGTTTCTTTATTACATAGTGTAGCCAGTACACAGTGTGAGCAGTATTTCGTGTCCTTGGCTTCATGTTACAAATGTGCCAAGTAGTTGTTTTATCAGTTACTAATAGTTTCCTCAGGCACTTTCTTGTTTTGTCAGTTAGAAGTCCGAAACCAGAAGCAGACGATCTAAACCTAAATAACAAACCAATGTTTAAAATTGTGAACTCGTTTTCCATAGAGTTACTGTAGAGTGAGACAAAGTACTGTAGACGTGCTTTCTGCTGTGTAGCAAGACCTTTAGGATAGGAGTGCTGGTAGGGCCCATGCCTTCCTCCTGCTGACTGTATATCCACTGGACAGTGATCTAGTCACACTGTACTAGGGAGCTGACATGTTTATTATCTGAGTTTCTCATCTGAATGGTAATGTCAATAAAAATTCAGCTTAGCGGTGCACATCTGAGACAATTCGAGTGTTCTAAATTTTGCTTAAAACTCGTACAATTAAACAGCATCAGACATGTTGTGGATTTCCTATTTGATCCAGATGTTTAAAGGTAGACATCGTAATGTGCTGTACAGAATGTAAAGCCACATGTCCAGGACATTTGTGAAAGGCTTTTTCTTGACTTCAAACTCTCCATGAATGTCTTAGAAAGTCTCCTCTAATTCTGAAAAACATCATAAACTCTTGAGAGATTTATGAGGTTGAATTATGAAAAACTGGATAATCGTCATTGAATATGAAAGGATAACTGGTGGTGCCAGGTTATAGCATGCATTTCAGCCCCCAGGTCTGTCATTTCCAGGATTATGGAGTGAATACAGTGCAGGATCTGATCAGGCTTGTCAGGCTCACATAACGTCTTGTGTAAGCGGGTCTCATCCGCAGTATTGTATGAGGGTTTTGTTCACACTTCCGGCATTCAGCCAGCCGTTTATCATCACACCGTCGTCACTGTGTGCTTTGCAGAGTTATTCCTGGATGTCATGCTGCCATGTTTTGTTTTGCAGCAGCTGAAAATACCACCTGACCTCACTGGTCACGGGCTTAAGATACAATCAGCATTGTTTTTGATTAGGGTGTGCAGAAGATATTACTGTGTTGTTTACTACTCCCCACAAGGTGCTTGGCTGGTAAAGTGACCTCTTTATAGACACTTGTAGGCGCAAACATTCAAACAGCTGTTGAGGCATCCAGGGGAAGGGTGTCATCGCTGATATGTGAGTATGTGTGCTCCTGGTACAAGGGTCACCTCTGTCGCAGCTGTCTTGGGGTGCAGGCTTGGTATACCCCACAGACACAAACACCCGCTCTCCTGCATTCAGCACAAAGCCATAGTTTCTTCAGTGCGCACATGTGTTGCACATCACAGCAGACGCACTCACTGAGGCACCCGGACGGGCACACGACGTACCCCGCGCTGGCCAACTGCTCGCTCAGTCAAACATTTCAGCATACGAGGCCAAGAGCATTTTGCCTGACTGAAGTATTTCATCATTTAATGTGATCGGGTTGAGGCCTTGGAATAATTAGTGATGGAGTTTCTTTCGCTTGTAACTAGAATTGAGATTTCTCAGATTGAGACCTTTTGACAAATGGCATTGTGTCCCTTTTTCATTTAGACATTCCTGGGAAGCGCAATCTGATACATAGATATGTAAGAGGAGCAGCTCTGACAGTTGGCTTAGCCTGACTACAGCAGTTGCAGCCATGATCGTTTATGCACATGCATCAGAAGAAAAGTGTGGGTCAATAGGACCTCTCCCCCCTAGAGGAACAAGACCGGCCATCTGCTGTTGGCCACAGCTCTCACACACTCCCCAAGCACACATACTCGCACACATGGACACGTCCTTCCTCACTGCCATATACCCTGCCCTACCCCCAAACCTCTGTATATGCATGGCCCCCAACCACATGTCTTTTTTGCGCTCACTCTCTCTCTCTCTCTGCCGCTTTTTGCCGTCTTTCAGAGTGGGTTCAGGCTCCAAACATCAGTCATGGGTGTCTGTGTTCTCCAGATGGACTCTGGAAATCTTGACTCCCTTAGGCCACATCAAAGCTAGTGGGTAGATTTCAGCAGGAGGCTGGTATTCACTACGGTAATAACAGAAGTCGGCGTGGCTTAAGTCAAAGACTACATCGGTAAATAATTTGGCTGGAGATGCCTTTGTGTCTCTCTCTCGCTCTCCAATTGCTGTGTGTACAATCTTCGTACTCCACAGTGAAGGCGATGACTTGGAGAACTGTCCTGAGCTCCTCAGTCATTTTTTTTTTTGCCAGAGTAATGTGCTCCTCAGTCTCCATTGTCTGAGACACAGTTGGATGTTTTTTTAAAAACAGTTTGGAGTCACAGTGAATGAAGAGAAACTGCGTTTTTGTGGATACTGAGGCTTTTTGCCATCCAACCCAAAGCAGAAGATGTACTGGGAACTGTGGCTGAGTCAGGTCACAGCTAGTGCTGCGTTGCAGTGCATGCTGGTCCGGAACAAAGGTGGGCAAGTGTTGAATATAGATACTGGAAAGAACAGACAATATACAGCTGCATTGTTTGAGACAAGGTTTCAGTTGTGTTTACAGCCTTTGCTATGAAAGCAGAGAGCTTTTCCCATGTAGACTGTGTACCTGCCAAATTATGAAGGCTAAGAAAGGGGGGAAAAGGATCATTTCTTGATGAGTTTCTGCCAGCTTTGTGTGTCTGTGATTAAAACATAATTGCCACTCAGTGTTTTAAATTTGACTGGACTGCTCTGGTGGAAACGCAGTGTTTTAACATGGTTTAACTAGATAAAGCTTTTAATCTCTCAGGCTTAATTAAAACATAGTTTTTCATCAGAACCTCGTCTACCAAAAGAATTGTGAACGTCTGGGCTGTCTGTGATTGTTCTCCCATTTGCTGTTGTTAGAGTTCAGTTTTACAGCCAATATCATGTTTTTTATTCTAGGTTTTGTGTTTGTAGCATGACAGCAGTTGTGTTTTTGTTAGTTTTGCAGACTGCTGATATTAGAAATAAAGAGCAAATCTGTTACTCGTAGGAATTTATCATTGTTGCATCAGACGCATCAGGCAAGAATTTAGATGGTCTCTTAAAAACTTGAGTCCCTTTTGTACTTCCTGTATAATGAGGTTGACTGGGATCTTCCAGGAATCATGACGCTATGGTGATGATTGGACAGTAGATGGTGCGTGTTGTGTCATCTTGAACATAACCTGCATGTCTGTGGTCTCAGTGGCAGTGCTGTTGCATGGCAGGATGGTCTGTTTCAGTAAGTAGTTCAAAACAACCTCTAAGTGCCAACACCGAGTCGGTTCAAACGATGGTTTAACAGGACAGTCTGGTTTGACAGTCAAAGTGACTTTAGTGACGCTGATCCCAGAGGAGGAAATCTGCTATGAATCAGCTAGTTCCTTTGTTAAACATTTGCCTGTACATGTATGTGGTAGCGAGAGGTGACATCATGTGTTATATCACTTCCATTTATTCTGCTGCCATCATTTTGGGGTTTTGTATTGTTTTGTTTATAAACATAAATCAGTAGTGAAATCCTATACGTTTGGAAACTACAGCCTCCAGAATAAACTCATCTGACTCTGAATATGACTCAGAGTTGAGGGTTATTGCTTTCAGTTACAATCTGTGTATGTTTGAGAAAGCAATGCTTTTCTCACTAATTAAAATGTAAAATAACATTCTACAAGCATATTACATGGATTAGGCGTTGTTCTTATTTAACAAGCACATTGTATATGTTTAAAGATGAACTATACAATCGGGGGTTACTCGATCACTTTTGGCACACGACTTCCATCCTCTTTATGGCAAAAACATGCATGTAGCAGCTTCTCTGTTTGTTTTCAGTTTCTTGTACTGATGTGACTTTTCTTTATCCTGCTTCGCTTCATTCCCAATCCTCTCCCACTCTTTAACCAGCTGTCCAGACATGCAGCAATGTTGGGAGCAGCTGTAGAGCATGTACGTGTTAGCTACGCATGTATTCATTTCTGTGCGTGTGTGTGTGTATGTCATTCAGCCCTTATGTGCTTTCCCCTCCCTTTGGTTTAATAGCTCCTCCTCTTTTTTTCCCTTCATAAATACAAATGCAAAGACACTCCCATCTCAGATTGTACCTGGCCCACAGCAGGCCTGTTTGTGTAGCTAGAGATAGGTGAGTTAAGGAGAGTTGGCCGAGTGAAGTGATGCTTCTGAGGTGCCTGCAAGCAAGCAGCAGTTTTGAAGATGAGTGGGCTGCTTTGAGTGGCCATAAACTCCGCACAGGTTTCAGACTGGGGACTCGACCTCGAAAGACAGGTAGACGGGCAGCAGGATGGGGTCTTAGGATTATGGAAAAACCTTAGGATTTATGGGTCGCAATAAATGCTGCTGTGCTGCTTTTTGTGCTCAGTTTCTGTCAAAGTCTATTGTAAGCTGGCAAAATTCATTGAAGGTGTCAGCCAGCAGTGGAGTTGTGGTCTTGTTGTTCACCTGTGTGAATCAAATCTCTCTGATAATCATAGTAATGTGATGTCTTTTCTTTTGCTTGTCCTTTTTTACCAGAAGCTCTGACAGAGGCGGTGCGCTGGAGCTCCAAGGAGAACCTTCTGGGCGCGACCGAGAGCGACCCTAACCTCTTTGTTGCACTTTATGACTTTGTTGCTAGTGGAGACAACACACTCAGCATCACCAAAGGTAAACCCAAGTCTGAATTTGGAGGGGGGGAAATTGAATAACCTCTTTAGATGGTTCATACTTTCTCACTAACTCTCTCACTGCCACAACCTCTGGTTTCACAAAAACTTCATTCTTTCTGTGCATCATCGCTAAACATTGTTGTCTGGTTACAACTGAGCGCTTGAGATTTTTTTCCACATCATTGATCATTATACCCACACCTTTCTAAACAGCACATGTTGCAACAGAGCACAGGGATCAAGTTAGCACCACCTGGAAAGGTGTCGTCCAGTTATTCCAAAGGAATGTTCTGTGTCAACAGAGCTTATCTCATGACATCATCAATAACCTGATCCTCAGACACCCACACATGACCAGCTGAGGTTTTATGTGCTATAGCTTCCACACTGAATAATACCTGAAACACCAGTGATGCTCATGCTTTGCCATAATTACAAATATCTTATTCGCTCTGCCTCTTAATGCACACACTTTTAGTCCAGACCTCTTTTCTCTCATTCAGCAGCACTTAACCACTCATCCAGTTCTCCCCTGGGCAATAAGCTTAAAATATCCTCGTAATATTTTTCAGACATCCAGGCTTCTGTCACCATCCAGTCTAATGTGTTTAATGTGGCAGCGCGTTAATTATCCATCGTTTTAAGACTTCCATGGCAGCTGCCTGGGATGGAAATGATGTTTAGACCCTGACTCATGGAGTAAATCTGAGATTCCTGCCCACATGCATGCACATGTGCGCTCCCAGGCTCCACTTCTCTCTTGCTGTCTGTCCCACTCTTTGCTCTGTTGCATGGAAAACACCCAGCGGGCCTTTAATGTTGTGTTAATATGAAATCGGCTTGACTGTAATAATAACAGGTGGACGAGCGCAGCAGGCGGACGCCGGTCACAGAAGGGGTCTTAACAGGCCATGTCTGGGGCTAATCATTGTCTCTTCTCTGTGCCAGACCTGACTAGGCTAGGCCAGACCAAAGCCCTGCTTCAGGCACATGTGGCTCCCAGTGTGAGGCAGCAAGACAGTCAGTGTTTCCACTCCCACAAAACCTAGGGGCACACAAGGCAGACACAGAGGAGACCAGTGGATTGGTGGGCTGGATATGGATAACCATCTTTGTTTAATGTAGTTCTCCTGATTGCTAGTACACTGTGTTTAGTTTTATGAGCTAGCCCTGTAGCACTGGTTAGTTGAATGTTATATGGCTCTAACACTGCAGCTATTTTAGTTAAGTGTTTATTGGACTGCAGTGCTTAATATGAGCAGCCTGTTACAGAATCATTGTATCTGCTATTTCTCAAAGTTTAAACTAACTAATGATAGCCCAACACTATGTTCAATCAACTTTAAGCCTGTGTTTAAAAAATGACCGCAGCAGTGCAGGAGGCAGCAGGGTCGTCTTGCAGTAATGTTCCTGTTTTGCCAAAGCAAAGAGTCAGAACAGTCTGTGTGTTTCTATCCTGCAAGCTGTGATAGAAGATAAGCTTTGCAAAATCTTGTTTGTGAGTTTTATAAACTTCTGTCCACTTTCATCTGCTTCTCCATTCGACCTCCTGCTTCCAATTTTATTGCACCAGCAAAGCCCCTCGCTTTATTTTAATGCCCCCTACAGACCAACACAGTCCATCATGACGAAAGATGCTGAAAGGTTAATGGATTAGTGAGTAAACTTGGCGTTTTAGTGGAGGGTGAGTGTAAAAGATGGATAGCCTTAATATCCTCTTCCTTTTATTTTCTTCTACAATCACACCTAACCTACATCTACCCTCGTTTTTTCCACACTAAGCTATTTTCTTTTCCTAAACCTCTGTCCCACTGGCAAGTCTGATCACCGCTCCTTTCAGTGTTTTGTTGTGCCTCCCTGTTAAAGTATCCAGCACATCAGCCTCTCCGCTCCCTCTCTCGCGCTGACGTCAGAGGCAGACAGAGACAACACACCAAGTCAGTACAGGCCTAGTTTTGCCTGGCCCTCTGTGACAGATATGGTGTGCACCCAACCCTTTTATTGTTCCATCGCTTTTGATGTAATTTCACCGAGGGGCGAGTCATGCCCATGAAACCTCTTCTTTCTGTTTGACCTGTTATCCAAGTCTTACAGGAATGTAGTGACTATTTGAACTAGTTGTCTTTCATGTTGTGTAACAAAACAGACAACAAATCAATTAAAACAGGATTGTCTAGATACCGATAAGCTGACTACTCCTTCGTTATAATCGGCACCTTTTAATATGTTTGCACAACCCACTCCTTCTGTGTTCAGGTGAGAAGCTGCGTGTGCTGGGCTACAACCAGAATGGAGAGTGGAGTGAAGTGAGGTCTAAAAACGGTCAGGGATGGGTTCCCTCCAACTACATCACACCGGTCAACAGCCTGGAGAAGCATAGCTGGTACCACGGGCCCGTTTCCCGCAGCGCTGCAGAGTATCTGCTCTCATCACTTATCAATGGCAGTTTTCTGGTGCGAGAAAGCGAGAGCAGCCCCGGACAGCTGTCCATATCTCTGCGCTATGAGGGCAGAGTGTACCACTACCGGATCAACACAGCCACGGATGGAAAGGTAGAAGGATTGGGTTTAAATTATTAAACGGGCTCACTAGAGTGATGTTTTCTGGACAGACTCGGTCTGTTCATATTCTTGACTTTTTCTTCTTTCTTTTTCATCCTTATCCATCTTCATGCTTTCTCCCCATCAGGTGTACGTAACATCCGAAAGCCGCTTCGCCACTCTGGCCGAGCTGGTCCATCACCACTCCACTGTACCTGACGGTCTGGTCACCACGCTGCACTACCCTGCACCCAAATGTAACAAGCCTACAGTGTACGGTGTGTCACCCATCCATGATAAGTGGGAGATGGAGCGCACAGACATCACCATGAAGCACAAGCTGGGAGGAGGCCAGTATGGGGAGGTGTATGTCGGAGTGTGGAAAAAGTACAACCTCACTGTGGCTGTCAAAACACTAAAGGTGCGTAGAGTTATTTCTACATGTTGACTATTTGTGTATCTGAGATTGCAGCTGTAAAGTGTCACATTTTCATATTTGCAGCTGTGAATTATAGGGCATGACCCAAAAATGATCACAGACCACCACCTGCAGGTGGACAGTGGTATTACATGTGATTAAGCCTATTGTTGCTGCACCATTTCCCATTTCTGTCCAACCCACTGATTTTAACAAAAATGTTTTCTTTTGTTTCTATTTGTGCAATGACAGGAAGACACCATGGAAGTAGAGGAGTTTTTGAAAGAGGCAGCAGTTATGAAAGAGGTTAAACACCCAAACCTCGTTCAGCTGCTGGGTCAGTATTTATGAATGCTGCTAAACCTTTTTTTTTTTCTTTTTTCATTTTGAGTATAACTTTTAATTTTCCGTAATTTTCACGTTTCCTTCAGTAAGTCTTTTAAACCATTCTGTCCCCCGCAGGTGTGTGTACGTTAGAGCCTCCTTTCTACATTGTGACCGAGTATATGCCACATGGCAACCTACTGGACTACTTGAGAGAGTGTGAACGCGATGAGGTGAATGCTGTTGCGCTGCTATACATGGCAACGCAGATCTCCTCTGCCATGGAGTATCTGGAGAAAAAGAACTTTATACACAGGTAAGGTGTGTGTGTGTGTGTGTGTGTGTGTGTGTGCTGCTTCTTTTACTTGTATAATATTTCACTTGTCTTTTTCTAAATGTCCAATTTTGTTGTTTTCTTTACTTCTCAGGGATCTCGCAGCAAGGAACTGCCTGGTCGGTGAAAATCATGTCGTGAAGGTTGCCGATTTCGGCCTGAGCCGGTTGATGACCGGTGACACCTACACCGCCCACGCTGGGGCCAAGTTCCCCATCAAATGGACCGCACCGGAGAGCCTTGCCTACAACACCTTCTCCATCAAGTCTGATGTCTGGGGTGAGCAGTGCAGCTTTTCCAGCATCGTTTTGCCGTCTTGAATTAGTTTTCAGTGTGCTCATCTTTGATCCTCTGAACTCGTTTCTCCGACAGCTTTTGGAGTGCTACTTTGGGAAATTGCCACTTATGGCATGTCTCCCTACCCGGGTATCGATTTGTCTCAGGTCTACGATCTCTTGGAGAAAGGCTATCGCATGGAGCAACCTGAGGGATGCCCGCCCAAAGTTTATGAGCTGATGAGGGCATGTGAGTGCATGTTTTTTTTTTTTTTTTACCTGCCTGTTGCTGCACCACATTTCAGAGACACGCAGGGAGTGCTCGTCTGTACTTGTTTGAATGAAGTGAAACAGCAATTATGTGTAAATTTGCATAACGTCTTTCAAGAAATACAAAAGAGTATAAATAAACCAAAGAAACAAAGATTGACGGCTTGATAACCGATTTGAAGTCGAATGCTATTGTCTCATTGCTTTCATGTATAAAACCTTTCTCGTCTTTGTGTTTGTGTCATGCTGTCAGGCTGGCAGTGGAGCCCGTTGGATCGACCTTCGTTTGCAGAGATCCACCAAGCCTTCGAAACGATGTTTCACGGCTCGAGCATTTCTGAAGGTACAGGAACGTGCAGCTTATGACATGTAGCCTCTAAACCTTCACTGCGACTCTGAAATACATGCACTGACTTGGCTGATCATGCAAACTGGGTCTTATTTAGCCTACTGACCTTTAGTAACACAGCTTCAGGTAATTCAGTTAAATATGTGAGAGTAGAGAAAGAACAAGTGAACATGTGCAAACAGGAGTTTAACAAACTGGAATCTTTTTTTCACTCTCCTATATTCAGGTTTAATTGGTCAGTAAACGAGCAGCGTGTACTTTGCTGGATTAGAGTAGTAAATGCCTCTCAGCTGAATGCTTTTTTTCTTCTTTGCACATTGCAGAGGTGGCAGAGGAGCTCTGTAAGACAGCATCCTCTGATCACAGCGGGCCGCTGCAGTCTTTCAGTCATGATATGCCCCTGTTGCCTTCCAAATCTCGCCCACTCCACAAGCACACAGAAAACAAGGAAAACATCGAGGGTGGACTGGACGGCCGCACCGACCACTGCACGCACGGTCACTCAGGTACAGCCAGCCGTGCCCATGTCGCTACCAACCAGTCGGGTGCCTCACTTTATGATTCTGCAGGTACGTCGGAGGACACTGATTCAGAGAGTCAGCTGCAGCGACGTCTGGCCCGCCGCCTCAAAAGAATGGCCGTCATTTTCCCCGACAGCTGATCGATCACCATCTGACATCTGTCATTCATTTGGCTGACCAGCAGCAAAAGCATGCATGCATTCATTGGTCAGCATATTTATGTCTAACTGCCTGATCAATTTTTCATAAGCACTTACTTTTTAAGTGTTTTTTTTTTTTTGTTTGTTTGTTTGTTTTAATCACCCATGAAGCTTGCACACACTAAATAAGCATAAAACCCCACAAACGAATAAATATTCAACAATAAAATAATAAAAGGCATACAGAATGAGTGCGCTCTGTGCACGGGGGTTAAAATGACGTTCTCGTCTCTCACGATCACAGAACATCTCGTTTTTAGTCTGTTATCCTCAGACTGTTGTCCTGCCTGAGATTTAACAGCATTACAGCCTCACTCTGCAAGTTTCCTGTACAGCTGTAATTTTTAATTGCATTAAAATCGAATGTTTTCAGCATCCTCAAGTAAAAAGACGCCAGCACTCAAACTCCTCTAATACAATAACCTGTCTTTATGTTCAAATAAATAACTGCATCTTCACTGTGACACAGTCATCATCTGATTAACATAAGCTTTTGTTTATTTTCTCTCCTGGTCTATTTGTGCCATTAATATTATTCCTCCAATTAATACTTGATGATACATCAATACTTCACTGTTCACTCACTAATATTAAATGTACATAACGTTGTATCTTATTTTAAGTTATTACTTATTTATTTGCTTTGTGTTGGGTTTTTGTGTGTTTGTCTCGTGTGTAAAATGGTTTGTCAACCCTTCGCCTGCGTGTACTTTTCTTCACCTCCTTATGTGACTGTCAGTTTTGTCCTGACGTGGTCGTACTTCACTAAAACACGGTGTCAATAAATATTTTGGTTCACTGAAATAAACATCATTTCCATGTGCTGGGGGGAGGGCGTTGATGCCTCTGTTTACCTGTGTCTGTTAACTAATACAGGAACTAAGTGGAGCAACCACAGGAAGTTAAGTGTAAATGAACTGAAAGAAAACCAAATGTGCTTCTATGATAAGTCTTTAGGGCTTTGGTCCATGAACTTGTGTATTCACCAATAAAGAAAGAAGAAGTGTCAATGAGTTTTTGTTGCACAATAAACAGCAAAACTAAAGTCCACTAAAACCCCATTTTGGTTCGTCACTGGTATCGTGAAAGTGCCCATAAGGAAATAATCGGTGCACAAACACTGAATGAACATCTTGAATCTCAGCGTTTCCTCTTTCTGTTTTATTTTTAAATGTATATGATGTTCCTAAAGATAAGGAACTGTGTGTCTGAGGTTTATTGCTTTCCTATCTGCTGCTTCACATCACAGGTTTTCTAAATGTAATGAAAAAGCGTTTGCAGCTTCCTCTTTCATTCGTTTCACTTCATCTGCTTGTTTGGTGAAGCTGCCCGGCGTTCTGTGCCGATTTAAAGGTCAGCAGAAGTGTAACACAATTGCAGCTTCCTCTTTGAGCGTAGTGATACAGCAGCTTTCCATGTTAGAGAAGTTGTGCAGTTTCTGTTGTTCAGTCCCTGAAGTGTGTTCATTATCTTTTGAAACAGCAGCTTGTGAATCGTTGAATTACTGTGTGCTTTTCCTTGACTGGCACGGGCTCAAAGACAAGTCTGTTCACCTTCTTCGAATGCTTTTCTCAGATTGTGAATCCCAAAGGCGGAGATACAGGATGAGGGAACAGCTCATCTTATTACAGCAGCATCAGCTGCCTGACATGAGTGACATTGATGTATAGATGAGCGAGCCAAAAAGCAGTTATTCATTATGTCTCTTTTAAGCTATTAAGCAAGCTTTTAACAGATATTTGTGCTCCTGCTGAGTTCAGTCGGTCTGTTGTATGATTGTGATTCCTCCTCTTCCTCTTTTCTTTCCAGGTTGGGCGTCATCTTTGCTCGGAGGGGACGGCCGATCAGGCAGCTCCCCAGCCCTCCCCAGAAAGCAACAGTCAAGAGATAAATCTCCCAGCAGCCTTTTAGAGGATGCACAGGATGTGGGCACATTTACACGAGACCGCAAGACTGGCTTCTTTAGCTCATTTATCAAAAAGAAATCTTCCTCGTCACAGTCTTCTCAGCACCAACAGAACCTTCCGATGCCACCCAAGAGAAGCAGTTCCTTCCGGGAGATGGAGACACAACCTCACAAAAAGTACGAGCCTACACCCGATTTCAGTGCTCCTCCTCCCCTGCCCCAGTCAGACAGTTTAGGGGGCTTCTCTGCGTCTCCTTCCCACTCACATGGGGAACCTATCCAGGCACAGTCTCGCTGCTGCGGGGCAGCTTTTGGACAGAAACCCTCTGGGGGAGGCTTTGGTTCACAGGTGACAAGTGGCAGCAGTTGGAGTGGGCTGGCTGGCTTTTTTACCCCTAGACTCATTAAAAAGACCCTGGGGCTACGGACAGGGAAGACATGCTCCGCAGACGAGGGTGGAAATATAGTTGGTGGGCCTAAACCTTTCCCTAGGTCCAATTCTACCTCCTCAATGTCAGCTGGGCTGCCTGATTTGGAGCGCATGGCTCTGACGTTACCCAGGAACCGCAGTGCTAAACCGCCTCTGGAGAGGACTGCCTCAACAACCTCTCAGCCAGAGAACGGGGCTGCACGACCGTCAGAAACTCTGCTGAGGAGGATGGATGAGGGGACTGCACAGATCAGGGAAAGGCCCAAAGCCAAGCTACTACCCCGGGGCACTGCTGTAGGGGTGAGGGCACCGGGGGTTGGGGGGGAAGTTGGGGATTCGGACAGCCTGTCCCGAGTCAGGGAGGGTAGAGAGGAGAGTGGAGGACTGGACAGGCAGCAGAGTTGGACATCTCCCTCCAAGTGCTCGGGCTTGAGCATGTCATCAGCTGCAGCAGGTGGGCCGACTCACAACCACAAAGTCCCAGTGCTGATCTCTCCCACACTGAAGCACAGCCCAGGTGACGTGCACCTGGTCGGGCTAGACTCTCAGGGGAACCGCTTTAAACTGCTGTCTGAGCACCAAGCAGACCGAGACAAGCCACGCCTCGTCAAACCCAAGTGTGCGCCGCCGCCTCCCCCTACTCTGCGCAGTCTGCAACACTCCTACAGCGGCGACGGAGAAGAGCAAGTCGGAGGAATGCCCGTGGAAGTAAATGGGGACACATTAAAAGGTCAAAGGTCAGGGCGAATGTCAGGAGGAATGATGACAGGCAGACCATCAGTGCCACCACCGCAAGTGCCTCCAGCTTCTTCCTTTTCTTCTTCTTGCTCTGCCACCACAAACGCAACGCCCACTAAAATGGCCAATGGGGCGACCACCACTGCCCCCTCGCACACAGCACTGTCTGCTGGTTCCAAAGTGGCACTGCGGCGAACTAGGCAGCAAGTGGAGAGGGCGCCCTTGGAGCGGGTTAGCCGCGAGGCCTTGCTGGACTGCGCGGAATGCCTGAGCAGCGCACTCCACGCCAGCTCCGAAAGCCCCTCCAGCAGCCAGGTTCTGGACGCTGGCCATCAGCTGCTAGACTACTGCTCAGGTTATGTGGACTGCATCCCTCAGATGAGGAACAAGTTTGCCTTTCGAGAGGCAGTGGGGAAGCTGGAGCTCAGCCTGCAGGAACTGAGAGCCTCGTCGTCAGGAGGTGGGGGGTTGGGTGGCGTGGGGTCCAACACTGTACTGGATAACCTACACGGCTGTATTAAAGAGATTAGTGACGTAGTGCAGAGGTAGCCACCGTGACGCCACAAATCTTCACCTCTAACTACCCAACAGGTCGCTTTGATTCCTTTTTTATGTTTCAGGTTCTGTTGACAGCTTTCTGGGGACGGATCGAGACGCACCTCTGCAGTACCTCACACTATCACTACAAGAAATAACTGTTTTTTTTAATTGTTTACAAATCAGTTTGATAAAATGCCAGTGTGGACACTAATTTTCCTCTAACCTGTACATATTGAGAAATAATATACCAAACTAAATTCAAGTCGCACCATAAAACGTTTCACCACAACTTTTTACGTGGCCTTGATGTAAAGGCGTCCTTGCTGCCTGAATGTCGAGTGTATCAGCTGTGTGTAGCCAGCCGACAGAGTAGGTAAAGCTCACTCTGCTTCCCCTCGATTTAAACTCAAGAATTGTTTTACAAATATGTAAGTGTACCGTTTTCCTCTGTGTCTGGAGAACCAAGTGATCGTGAGCCATTTCGGAAACTACATTCATGTGAACTCCTTCGAGGTACGAGGGGTGGTGGGGGGGTGTTCTCATAGGCCAGTTGGACAAGTGTAAAAAGGTTATAAATAACACCCACACCTGCTTTTTCCCTTGTGTGGGGTTAAAGTCTGGTTGCTTTTGTTTTGTTTTTTCAATAGTAACCGTGAAATTTCCTCATGTCCACCTAATCATAATAAAAGTTTTAGCGATTGCCTACAAAAGTAAACGTGTGCATTTCACAGATATTCCCCACAGCACTGACACACAATGAACGAACACAGAATTTGTCTTTGCTTCAGTGACTGATGTCCACACCTTAACGTAGTGCCACAAGAATGGGGAATCTCCCCAGCCCCTTAAAGCATTTCATTATTCGTGTCCAGTTATCCTCGCACGCTGCTTTGTCGTTTTGCACGATGGAGCTGAAACACGTGGAGTGAGGAAAGATAGAGCACAGGGTAGCACACGAGCAGGTGAACTGGGACAGTGTTTTTATAAGTGTCCTTGCGAGTGTGGACAGTGCTGGATTCCCTGTAGCCTAGTCATGGCCTCAGTGCCTCATTCTTCAGTGTAAGAACGCTGCGAAATGCAGAGACCTACTTTACACTAATCACACAGTACTGATCTCTCAACTAACTGCAGTATGTCTTCAGCACATGAGCAATTTGTACATTATTTGGTTCACAGAAAAATGCTTTTTAGAATGTCTATGTATGAACTTGAATTTTAAATTATTGTTGTTTGGGGTTTTTTTAAAGCACAGACCTATTTTAAAAGAAAAGCTATGTAAATATTTGACTTCTTTCATATCCAGGAATCAAAAGATTTATCTGTGGTCACAGCATAAAAAACAATGTTTCTGACTGAAGAGATGTATTTCAAGGCCCATCCACCCAGATCTGATTATCTGCTTTATGAATGTATTCTTCTGTTCTCAACCTGGTTGAATGTTCAACTGCGTGTCTCTTCAATCCCTTAAGGTGCCATATTCTTTTTTCCATTTAACTTACTGGCCCATACTTTGTTTCGATCACACTAAATAAGTCCAGAGATATCGGCTCTGTTTTTTGAGCACAAGCAGAATTGTGTACAGCACATACACAACTTGTATTGTTTTCCTTTTTGTTTGTTTCCTTGCTTTGGTTCTCATATTTATGTACACTGGATACGGCCTCGATCTCATTGGTTCATTGACACATGCTCTGTACATGTAAAATTGTAAACACTGCTGCAAGTCCGTAACACTTTTAATGCCTTTCAATGGCATGTCTTTTTTTTTTTTGTGGTGCATTTCATCCTTTAATTTTTCTTCTTATTGTGCGTCAGTAAAATTGCCCTTTTTCCCAAACAGGATGCTTTTAGACGAGCTGATTTTTGTGCATTTAAAATAACATGAAATGAAAAATGCCACCTTTCTTCACAATTCTCGGTGCCTTTTTGTGAAACAACTTGTCCACTGCGAGGACTCACAGAATGTTCAAGTCCCTCATTAAAACTCATGCGTATGTTTCGATTTCAATGACATCGTTATAATCCTGTCACTGCACTGCCGGTTTCTGTCATTTGGAGGTTAACGGCCCGATCCCAACATGTGCTGTTTGGCCATATTGGATATTTGCCAGTTGGTGTCAGCATTTGTAATAAATGCATTAAAATTTAGAAGAGATGTGAGAAACACCCTTCAACCACGTTATGAATGTTGATATTCTATATCTTGTCCACCAGAGGGTGCTCTGCGAATTTCATGTTGGCAACACAGCATAAATAAATACATGAACAGATTACCCCAATAAATGCTAGGGAAATATTTTTAGTTCTGTGTGTCTGAAAGAAAGAATATTGGATCAACAATTGTATCAGTCGGACTCTATTTGGAAAATCTGTAACTAATGGGGTTTATTTGTGGCTGTTAGCGCTGTTAGTCCGGTCACACAAATCTGCCTGATCTGATCCCACTTCAGTCTAAAACCTTTAGAACTGACTAGCACCAGATTGGCCTTAGTTCCTCTTTACTTTGTGTGATACGCCTTTTTAGATGGTGAAAGAAAAAATCCTGAAATCACGCATTTCTTTTCCAAACAGTTTTATTTATTTTATTTTTTAAGGATTCAATCGTTGATTGTCAGCGAACTGATTTCGTACCAACTCACAAGCCTGATCTCAAGACCAATGCTGTTTAATATTTAAGCCTGACCACAACATTTTTGCTCATTCTCAGTCCTTTACATTGACTTTATTTATGTTTTTTGACTGCATTGATCCTGTAGATCTGTTTATTTTGTCTTCTCATGTCTCCCTGTTGTGGAGTACAGCTCTGGAGAACGTGCGTACGTATCAATATACCAAAGGCCGCGTCTTCAGTTGTATGAGTGCAATGTAAAATCAACACACAGACACACCGTAATGAAATATGTGAAACTAAACAGGGATGAAAAATGGCAGATGTTAACATTAACTTTTTTATTGTACAAAATATATATTTTGTGTTTTGTTTTTTTTTATTTAAAGCTCACATTATATTACTGTGAAGTTTTGCTTATCAGTGTTAAGCCTATTGTAAATAATAAAGATATTGATGAATATTGTTTGGTTTGTGGTTTATTTGCAGTAAATTTCAAGTGGAGCAGACGATGTTAGCCAAGTGTTGCTAATATGAGGGCCGTTTGTTATTTGGGGTTTTCTCTTTTTTATCTTAGGGTCTATACCTTACAACACAAAGCGCCTCGAGAGAACTCTTGTTGTGATTTGGCACTACATAAATAAAACTGACTTGATTTGAATTAAATCTTTCTGTGTAAAATATGCTGCTCAAAAGCTTAAGGAACACTTAAAATTACACATTGGATACAGATCAATAAAATATTCAAGTTGAAAATCTTTACTGTCAAGCAGCAGGCCCTGTCTCTATCAACTCTCTTGTACACCGTCCTTTGGTTTGGATGGCTGACTCCAGGTGTATAAACTCATCGAGCTTCACTACCTCTCCTCTTTCCATGTTTATCGTTCAGCCTTTCTCCCTCTCATTCACACACGTCTTCTATCTCACTCACACTGACTTTATTCTCTCTTCTCTCCAGAGCATGCCTCCACCTCTCCAGGCTCCCTACCCTTACTAACGTTGTCTGCACACACCATAGTCCACAGAGACTCCTGTCTGACCCAGGGGCATTTTGTATGCCCCTCACGATTCCCATTGTCAACCCCCACCCTTCTGCAGCACCCATGCACTGTTCTGTTTTTGGTGTGCCACCCCAATATTTTAAGTGGCCCCCATATGGCCACCCCTATGAAAAAATTCTGGATGCGCCCCTGGTCTGGCCTGTCCATCACCATGGCAACCAAGAAGGGACTCAGATCCAATCCCTGTTGTATTACAACCATCATACATGTCCTGCAACTCTCTCTACTCTTCTCCATCAGCACTGTCAAAGCAAACATAGCATCTGTAGTGTATTTGACTTTTTCTGTAAAAAAAAAAGAATTATAGATGAAACTAGGACAGCATAGCAGACACTTAAAATGAACTCCGGTAATTCACACGTTTGTGGATATATAAAAAAAAAGGTAAGATTCAATAATATAATAACAACATCTTTATCAAAATCACTGGAAACGACTTTTACTTGGATGATTATTTATTTATTTATAGTTTTAGTCGTTTTGTGTCAGAGCATGATCTCCGGGTCAAGTGACTACTCTTACTTTATTTTCACTGAATGCTGAATGTGATGAGCGTCATCATCATCATCAGAACGATAATCTTCCTCATACCATGACGCCTACCCCACACCATATCCGACTCCTCCCCGCCCGGAGCCTGTTGTAAAGATGGCGTCCATCATGGAGGGGCCGCTCAGCAAGTGGACCAACGTCATGAAAGGCTGGCAGTATCGCTGGTTTGTTCTGGACTACAATGCCGGCCTGCTGTCGTACTACACGGTACGTTCATCTCGGCTGCGATTGTCAGCATGTCTTGCTCAGGAGGTTAGACTGTGGAAGTTGCGGCTGGTCGTCAGCAGAAGTGGGAGAAGGGCCTTGTGTTTGTCAGGAGTTGGGAGTCTCAGCTGGCAAAGCGAGGCGAGTCTCTGTTGGTGACGGATGCGTACGTTGGCCAATAGCAGAGGCTTTCGAATGCTAACTGACCAATCGGGTGATAGCATTTTTTGCCCATGCTTCCGCAATTGCGGCTAGCTAGCACAGCTACACGCTAAAACCCCACAGTATTCACGCAGAGATAGTTATGGATCGTTTAAACTGTCAGGGGAAATGAAGAGAGAAATGTGTGTGGATGCGTGAGAGGCGACCTTTGTTCTGATAGTTAACAAAGCGAACAGCGTTCACTAGTTTCCTTAAAGCCATAAAGCTACACCGCAAAGGTAGAAGAGTGGCTGCTGGTTAGTTAACCTCACCGGGTGTTCGAGCAGTATATAATGTGGACTGTAAACCAGGCAAAAGTTATAACCGGTGAAACAAGCTGTAGGGAAGAGCGAGTGCCGTCCATTCCTCTGACAGAGTGAAAAAGAAATCAATGTACTCTTGTTTACATGGAGAGCGATTGACAGTGTTATTCTGAAGGGATGAACACAGTAACCTGAGCTGTCAGGTAACCGCGACTGCAGTTAGTGTGCTGAATTATAGTCGTCACCATGATAGGAGGAGGTGTGAGAAGAATCTGCCAACAGCATCTCAAATAATCCTGATTGGCGGTCCAACATTGTATTGATGGCATGTGTGTTATGTCTTGTGGGTCTTTGATCAGTTTGTTGATTCTCTGTCCAATATATCCGCTACAGTTGTGATCAGGAGTTTACACACAACTTATTTCTTTAAGAACTTTAAAATACAAGAACTTTGAATTTATCTAGGATTTTCTAATCCACACTGGGCCAAAAATACACATGGCGGCTCGAATATATACATACAACCCGACTATTATTTGGTTAGATGTTTCTTGGTGAGTTGCACCTTCACCAGACGCTTTTGGTAACCATCAATAAGCTTCTGGCATAATTATGGCTGGATATTTTTTTAACTCTTTGCAGAATTTGAATACATATTGGAGCTACCACCACCATGCTTGACAGTTGGTACAATGTTCTTAGGTTTGAAAGCTTGACCTTTAGTCTACAAAAATAAATCTGTAATAGTGGCAAAAATAATGACCATTGCATCCAAACACCTCAATTTTCTTTTTCTTCATTCGATCATAAAACGTTTCTCAAGAAGCCATTTGTTTTGTCCATGTGGGCCACTGACAATTTCAGTTGAGCTCGAAGGTGTCGACTTCTTGGTCAGCGCTTTTACACTTCATGGCTTGAATCTTCATGGTTCTTGAACATCCTGAGCAAGCGTCACTCATCTGAGGGTGACAGGGTCTTCTTCCGTAGGTTAGTGAAGTGCTGACAGAACTGAATAATTTGTATTTATATAGTTTTTTAAAATGATGATCTTGGAATCTGCAGTTGTCTACAAATGGCTCAAGTGATTTCCAGAGCTGACTTTGCCATTGTTCTGAATGTCGGTTCATCCAGTGAGTGTCAAAAAAAATATTTTTTATCCTGGTAAAGAGAAATCTCCAGTTCAGTGTATCGTGATCACTCAGGAGAAGTTATCAGACACACACTGTAGAACCTTCAGCCCAACTTATTCCAAGATCAGAGTGTATGTATGTATTTGACATTCATGCGCAGGGTGAGTGTGTGTACTGGCTTTGATTTAGCGCTTTTATACTCTACCTGAGCACTTTTTGCAACATGCCTCATTCACAAGCACACGATTTTTTTCTATGCTTTTTCTACTGCAGTGCTTTCTGTCTAACGTTCCCACACATTTATGCTCTGATGGATATATCGGAGAGCAACTCGGGGTTGGTGTCTTGCCCGAGGGTATTTGGCACGCAGACCGGAGCAGTCAGATCAATTAGTAAATGACCTGCACTCCCTCCTGAGCTACAGACACCTCTACTTCTGCCTGTATTTGCATCCCTGTTTTGCTCATGTCCAAATTTATTCTGAGCGTTATTCATTTCAACAAAAAGTAAGAAACTTTTTTAAAGTAACTCTAAAAATATGGTTAACATGAATTATTAAGCCACGACATCAGTCACATTTTCTGCCATTTACTTTTATTATTTTAGGAGAAATCTTCTCTATTTTCTTATAATAAGACTTTTGGAACTTCTGGACTTTTGAAAGTTGTTGGAATTATTGAAATTTCCGAACATAAACATGTAAAAATGTTCTTGCATTTAAATGCACATCATGTTCTCACACTTTAAATGTTTTGATCCCTGACTGTCTGTTTTATTGATTCACAGTCAAAAGACAAGATGATGCGAGGATCCAGAAGAGGCTGCGTACGACTCAGGGTAAGAGCCTCGAACCCTTCGTGATAGTTTTCCTTAAACGTATCCTGTGCGCCCTTGCTTACCTGCTTTACCTTTGTTTCTGGTTATCTGACATGATTTGGTTTGACGGCGGTCTCTGTTTGTTGACGTAGTTTGACGAGTTTCACATACTCATAAATCTGCTGCTACGTTCCAGTAAAGCATTTCTCCTTTTCTGAGCACTTTCAGTTTTGGCTGCTGTCCACTAGATAGCAGCAGTTGTCATACTTGTGTGTTTGTTTCTTCTTCATAACAAGGGAGCCTTGAAAGAATGAGCTTTCTTTTTATAATTGTGAATGTCTAAAGACACGAAGGATAAAAAGCAGAACTATATCTGTTGACCAATAAAAAGGTTAAAAGAAAGTCTGGTTGCTTTTTGCTCATCGTGCTGGTTTGCTGCGTTTGAAAGTAAACCTGTTTGTCCTTGGTTTGTGAATTCACTTTATGTTCTAACATGACTGCGATCAAAGGTTGAGTTGAAGTAAAGTTTGCACACTCGAGACGAGGGAGGAGATTGTTGATGTGACCAAAACAGAGCTTCTTAGTCTGGCCTTGTTGTCCGTATCTACGTAGCCATTTTATACACTTCTAACCTTTAGACTTCCTGGAAGCTGCACATCAACATATTAAGTCTCTTGTGTTTTCAGTTGGCTGGTTGACTTTAAAAATAGGAGAAAGTTGATTATTTTAAAAATAAGCACTCACTATTTTAGCCAGGTAGGACCGGAAAGAGGAAGTATCTTCTGAAACTATCTGTACAGAGGATCCAGTTTCATGTACTCGTATGTAATCATGCAGTAATGGCAAATGAGATTGTTCAGGGTTTAATCTGATAGTTTTCTACAAACTCTTAAGGAGTCACTCTGCTTTGACCCGTCTTAAATAGCAGCAAAGTCATATCCTCCGATGTAGCGTTATACTGGTTGCAGGGCATTTTCCTTCAATTGAATATTCAGTGGTTTTGCAGTGAAAGTCAACATTATTCTGCGATAATGAAATAGCAGTCAACATACATGATGTCGTTTGTTTCAAACATTTTAATCAGACAGGATGTAGGAGAGTGCATCCCCATCCTGAACTGTGCTAATGCTGTCGACACACTTCATGACTGGGTTGCATTATCCTGATTGATTATTTGGTCAATACCCTCTCACTCCACAACGTCCTCAATTGTCAGACAATCGCCGGTGCTATTTTTATAAAGAGAAGCACCATGTCAGTCGTTCACTACCTGTGAAAAACGCCCTGTCCAAACCCAGTGGTGACTGCAGTTTAGTACATTTACGTCATTAAATTAATTAAACCCTTGTCAACAAAGTCATTGTTGTGACTGCGTGTTATTAACCCTTGAGCAACGCTGTGTAGTTTTAATATCGCAACCAACATGTTATTAAATCTAAACACTGTCAGACAGCCTCTCTGGCTAGGCTGGATGTTGCGTCCAGTTTTGTGTTTACTGATGTTTACTACACTGTCACACAGTATGTTTATATATTTGGTTTAACAGGGACTATATGATGGTGGAGTTTTCCATGTCTATAAAATTCACTGGCCGCTTCATTAGTTACACCTTGCTGATTCAGCAGGGTGCAGGTAATAGTGCTCGGAGATTTTAATTCAATACAGGTTTATTTATATCACAACAGGGGTTACCTAAAGGCTCTTTATACTGCGGGGTAAAGAGTTTGCAGTATTTGGGAGAAAAGCCCAACAGTCAGACAACAAAGGAAGAGAGGAAGAAACCTGTGGTAGACCCAGGCTCAGGGAGGGGCATCCATCTGACCGGTGGGGGTGAGAGGAAGAAGAAAAGAGAAAGGACAACATGGGAGACAAGATAGAAGACGCATGTTCAGGATATGCTGCAGTGGTATATGAACATCTGTCGATGCATTACTGGAACTCCTGTTCAAGTCTTAAGAACAACAAGTCAGCATTCATTCTGAGAGTGAAGTGCTCTGTTAGGCTAATATAATCCTGTAAGATATGATAGGGTCTTATCTTTGTATGGGAGGAAACTTAAATTTAACTGGGAAGCAATAAAGAAAAGTGAGTGTGGGAGAAATATGGTCTCTTTCTCGTGCCTGTCAGCACTCTTGCTACAGCGCTTTGGACTCACCGAAGGCTTTTGTAGGATATTTTAGAACAACCTGATAAAAATGAATTATAGGAGTTACTGTTGAAGAAATGAATGCATCGACTAGTTTTTCAGCATCACTCTGAGATGGCTTTTTTTATTTTAGAGATATTTTACTGTCGAAGAAAGCAATGCTACATGTTTGTTTAATATACGCGTTGAAGGATCGGATCAAAAATGACTCCATGATTTTATACACTGTTACTGGAGGCTGTCACGCCATCCTGAGCATGAGTATCTCACTAGGCAACATGTTTATACGATTTTTACAGCCAAATATAGTCTGATAACTCTACTGCTCTCTTTTAGTGGCTTAGTGGTATAAATACAGCTGCATTAAAAGTGTGTGGGACGTAGCCTGTCAGTAAATCGATCGTCTTTGACGTGGTAGCATTAACGTGTGATAAAACCTCTCGATGGGCTTGCAGGGATTCTAACGAACATGTCGATGCGTAAGAAATTATTGAAGTCTGTTTGGAAAGGTTGGTTTTAATATCAGCAGTTACTAAAGTTGCTGTATTTAATGCGTATGGATGTAAATGTTTCTTTAATGGTTAAAATTATTTGTAAATACATTAATTAATTACTCGTTTAAGTTGAAGGAATATTCAGCTCAGCAGAGCTCTGTTTGTTAGCCTGCCCACATTAATGCCAAGAAACCTGCCATTGTTCTTATTTTCTTTAATCAGTGATAAATGTTGAGATCACCTGGTTCATGAAGAGCTTTTTTTTTATAGACCAACAAATGATTGGTTTCCAGGCCAAATGAAGATTTGCTCGCAAACTTCCAACGACTTCAAGCAGCACGTTTGAGTTATGCCAGAGAAGTTGTTGCCTTCATGTTTTTAGAGGAACATCAGTGTCCAAGGTCGTCCACAGTGAGGATGGAGCTGTATTAAGAGATAATCGACCTCTATGAAAATCAGGTTTTGGTAGCTGTTCTGCATTGAGTTGCTATTGTTGATGGTATGAAGAACATGCCATGAAGGGAGCACTTCTCTAAATTATTTAGACCACTTTCAGAAAAACATCGTGTCCACTGAAATTGTTTTCCTAGTGCTGTGTAGTCCATTATTACAATATTAAATGTTTAATAATAAATATGTGTAGAAGTGTAATATTACAGAGGGAAAACTGTGAGTGGGCTCATGGACACTTTGAGTGAAGCTACTCAAGTCTGACGGTGAATTAAATGCAGTGTTGAGGCTGCAACTTTTAGCATCTACATCAGGGGTGGGCGACTCCAGGCCTCGAGGGCCAGTGTCCTGCAGGTTTTAGACGTGTCCTTGATCCAACACAGCTGATTCAAATGGCTAAATGACCTCCTCAACATGTCGTCCTGGTAATGAACTCATCATGTGATTCAGGTGTGCTGACCCAGGGTGAGATCTAAAACCTGCAGGACTCCGGCCGTGAGGCCTGGAGTTCATCACCCCTAAATCTACATGAATGTTCACCCATTTTAATGAGCTTATGTTAACTGAGAAATCAAAAATAAAGAGGTGTGGAGCAGCGCCTGGTGTGGTCTCTGCTGCTGCAGCCCATCTCTTTCACGGTTTGACGATCAGAGGCACTCTCCTGAATACTTTTTACTTTTATTTTCTATTTTTCAGACCATTCTCTGTAAACTCTGGATGTGTGAGAAAGTCCCAGCAGATAAGCAGCTTCTGAAATACCCAGACAGCCCATCTGGCAACAACAATCGTGACACATTCAAAGTCGTTTAAATCCTCTTTCATTTTGATGCTCGGTTTGAACGTCAGCAGGCTGTCTTCATCATATCTAAACGGTCAAATGCTTTGAGCTGCTCTTGGCAATTACAGGTGTACCTAATAAAGTGGCTGGTGCATGCAATGCAGTTTTGCTGCACTTAGGGTTGCAGGTATCATCTGTCACATTTGATAAGGGCTGGGTGTCTGTATCCGTTTCATTATGCGTTTCCAGACACGTGCATACAAATATGAATCTCTTGTCAGTGACCTGTTTTTTAACCATTTAGTTTTTAATATAAGACAAATTAATATTAATTTACCTGTAATATTACAGGTTTACAACACATCACAAGATACTGTACAATGTCTGTGAAGGTTCTCAGTCATCCAGGTCACTGTAGTCGAAGGAGCTTGCAAAGAAAAGCGTCTGGACTTCTTTAAGTTGCTTGAAGACGTTTCACCTCTCACCCGAGAAGCTTCTTCAGTTCTAAGGTCAAATGGTGGGGAGTCATCTGACCTCAGGAATTCGCATGATAAGGTGGGGCCAGGTTTCACAATGAGCTCACCCGAAACCCTGGCTGATTGGGACCCACACCCAGGTTCACACCTTGGCTCAGGTGATTAGAGGATCATCAGGGGGTCCTTTTGTCCCTCTGTGGGGGGAAACTCCCACTAGGTTTATATCTGGGACTCTCCACCATTTGACCTTAGAACTGAAGAAGCTTCTCGGGTGAGAGGTGAAACGTCTTCAAGCAACTTAAAGAAGTCCAGACGCTTTTCTTTCCAAGCTCCTTTGGATACTGTACAATCCAGAAGCCCTCAGAACAGAGACGTGTCCCTGAAAGTCAGTTCAAAGCAATGGCACAGACTTTATAAAGGTTGCATAAAATAAAAATGTAAAAAACAGAGTTTTTCAGGGGTCAACAAACAGATTTTACAGCTGTTTTATCCACCCCTTACAGAGATTTGCTGTGTAAGTAACCTCTGAGTCACACGCCCTGTTTCTGTTGCTAGGAGCTAATGCCCCAGCCAGCCAGCAGGCCGTTCCTCTGCAGTTCCTTTTTTCCTTTTTGGCTGCTGCTCCCTGGTGTACTTTTTCTCTCTCTCCACCCTTCCCTGCCTTTCTCCTCCTTCACTCTCCCAAATCCCACCTCCTCCCCTCCCTTCTTCTCTTCCATGTTCCAAAAGACTGCACTCATTTTTGTGTGTCTGCGAGAGAGAGAGAGAGAGAGAGAGAGAGACGGTGATTTATTTTAGTTTTTGAGGAAAAAGATGACGAGGCAACAGGAAATTGAGCTTTTGAAGAGAAGAGGGTGAGCTGCTGAGAATGACTAGGGTTGATTAATAAATGAGAGCCAGTTGGGGACATGTTGAGGGCACGAAGATCGAAATGGAAAGTGGAGTATGACGTGTCCCTGTCTGACTGCCTGCTTTTCCCATTCTCTCTCTCCCCTCCTCTCTTTCTGTTTGCCCAGGGAGCTGTGATCGGCATCGATGACGAGGACGACAGCACATTCACCATCACTGTGGACCAGAAGACTTTCCATTTCCAAGGTGAGGCGTCCCCCTGGTTAATTCTGCTCTCTTACAGCCCCCCTCTTCTCCTCTATGTAGTCCTCTGTGAATGCTTTGCATTCAGCCATGCTGTCCATTTGCTCTCTCGCTCCCTCTCTCTCCCCTTCCTGCCTTTTAACGTCTTGGATTGGTTTGCTCTACTGCCAGCAGACACGCACACACTGGCATCTACACAATCTCAAAGCATGCTGCAAGCGTCTGAGCTGTTTCTCTCTTCCTCTTCGAGCTCTGAAGTTGGACTGACATATTTCGGTAAACAAGATTTGTTCCACTGCGAGCTAAACAGATTCCTTTGGAGCAGAAGAAGCAATTAAGACTTCTTTTTCCCTTCAGCCGTCTCCACTGCAGCTGAAGAGGAAGATTGCTGCTTATGTGTCTCTGCAGTTGAGCCACTGGGAATAATAAGGGGATACTGCTGAGCTCAGGTCTCTTCTTGCTGCTGCTCCTGCTGTTCGCCTTTCGCCGCACCGCTGCTGCCGTCGCTCGCTTTCTAACAGCCGGTCGCTCCGTAGGGACAGGATTGGCTCCCACCTACAGCATCGCCCCCCTCCCTCGCGTCCTGTCAGCCCCTTCCTCCTTTTGACAGGGACCCATCCTGTTCAGTACACCGCAGACACCTTTTTTACCCTGTCGCTCCGCCAGGTCTTTAACTAACCTCCTCTAACTTTGGTTCATTTCCGCCCTTCCATTTGTCCATTTGTGTCTGTTTCGCCACCACCAAATCCCTGCACACTTCACTACCAGCATCCCCTTTCACCTCCTTCCTTGAGGGTCACCAGCCACAGTCCATGGGCCCCCCGCCCTTCTCACCTCCTCCATGCCCTCTCCTATGTCTGTGTTCCGAAGCTGTATGCTGTGGTTCTACAAACGCAAGGGTAAGGAGAAAACCACGACGTCAGCATGCATGCCAGCCCGGGGCGAAAGGATCGCAAGGAGGCGTCGTCTGTTTGTCTTCTGGGATGTACGGTCAGGGTGGAGCAGTGCGCTCCGTGGTGCATGGTAGAAAGGGTTTGCAGTCGAGGTTCAAGGACAGTTCAGACTACGACTGTTTAGTCACTGTCCGCGATGAGGTAACGTTCGTATGCACAGTCCTCAGATGTTTGCACAAACTCACTGTGTTATTTTAGAAAGGGATGTTTATGTTACTGGTGTTGCTGGTTCGCTGTGGAGACGTCGTTTTGTCTCCCTCGGGACAGTAACTCGCATGCGGATGTATTCATCAGTGAATAATGGCTCAGATATCATTGTCTTTATGTAATCTGGTGCTTTTCTGCAGCTGATGTTTGTCAGTCAAGATGCATTTATTTATATTTCCGTTGCATTTATTTTTATCTGAGTTAACTGAGTGTGTGAGCAGGAGATGCAAATTATATTCTAATGAGACCAAATCAATCATCAGTCAAAGAGGGAAATTTCTGCGGGTTCAGCGACAGTGAGACACCGAAGGTTTCTGCCGTTCGAGTTAAACCCGTCGATTTGAAAGCAGCGAATCCTCCCACGGTCGTCTTTTTGTTTGAGTGAAAACAATGAAAAGTTGACGCAAGACACATCTGCTTTCCAAATACCCAGCGGAGGACTGAAGTGTCTCATGTGTCTCCGCTGGCAGGACGAGCAAAAATTGGCACCGAACATGAGATTCTGCATCAGCTGTTAGCTGAGATATCAAGAGGATGTCGGGCAGGACTAGTTTCTGTGTTGCTGTAAAATGATCCTGGAGTAAGAGTGTTATGCAGTCGGTCTCACAGGACTGGCAGCATCATCTCAATGGGCCAGTGTGTGCGTTTCCTGGTCATGGATGGTGCGCCGGTGTAAAGAAACGAGCGAGAAACTGAGATTAGAACTTATATTCAGAGCGATGCTTTTCCTTTTATCCCTGCAGTAAAAACTGCTCATTTCTAAGCTGCACGCTGCTACTGCACAGTCCATATTACAGGTTAAATTATAGTTCTGAGCTCACAGTCCACTGTGCTAGCCTGGAGTGCGGCTCTGCGCTCCTTCTATTTAGAGAAACATCCATTATTCATCAGCCTCTCTCCCCCGGCGGTGCATCATAGCTGCCTGAGAGCCCTTTTCCTCATTTCCCCTCTTTGCTGGCCTTCTGTTATCTGCTAAAGCTATCTGTCTTCTCTCTCCCAGTCGGGCAGCACACGTCCGGGATGAGAGACCTCTGTGTGTTCTCCGTCTTGTTCTGTCTCTCCTGGGCCCTCCCTCACCTCAGCATCACCTGCACTGTCAGCTCTGTCCTTTTGTTATACGTTTTGTTCACAGCTTTATCTTCATTTCGACCTCTCTGTTATTTCAGGAATGAAACCGGTGTTTGTGTCAGGTTGAAAAGTCGCCAACGCTTATCTTCTTCTAATCTTCATTAAATGAGCAAAGTACAGAGTACTTTCCCACCAATCCACCTTCGATTAAGTAACCATTCAGAAGATTTCTGCACCACGCCGGGGGAGCTACGGGGTCAGAGTATTGGCAGCTTGTAGTCTAGCATCAGCCTTCTTGCTCAGACATGTGACCAGACGTCTCATAGCACGTCTGAGGATAGCAGGAGGAGAAAGAAGTGGGCTGAATAATTAACACGGGAAAAAAGGAGCAGCAGCATAACGAAGAAGTGCTGAGCGTCATAAACAGACGTCACTGACGGTTTAACATGAAGTCCTTGGGTTAAAAGTACAAAACTGGACATGATATTTGTCTGAGTGTGTTGGTTGTAACTGCACATGCACCATCTGTCGTGAGTTTATTTGTCTGTGAATGGCATTGTTTACAGTTTAGGTGACCGTAACTTTGTTTATATACTCAGCTGGAGCGGTTTTCCGGTCCGCGGGGCCGGACTCATCAAGTCACAGAATTGCTTTTTTTTTTGTTTTCTGTATAGTTGTTCATGTGGATAGTATCCTGGTCTCCTTAAGGGACAATGTAAGCGTTGTTGTTTTGGGTTCGGCACAAAATCCTTGCACATCCAGTTCTTTCATTTTCCTAATTGTTAGATAAGGAAAAACGGTTAAAACCACAAGAATCGAGCTTAAAAATAGTGTGGAAACCACGCTGTGAGTTCTGACTTCACATGACTTCACTTAAAGTTGGCCACATCCCCGGAGAGTCAAATACACAACCATTCAGCAGCTGCTCGGTGCATGTGGGGAGGGATTCATTGAAAAACACAGTTACAGTGATATAATGATGTTGTGCGATCAGCAGGATACTGTAAAGAAGATTTTCCTGCATTTTGAAGGATAACAGGAGGGAAAAATAATGTGTGACATCAAATTAATCATATTATTTAATTCATCTGTTTTCCCAACTTTTCACTTAGTCTCTCCTGTACACATCGGTCGATCCGCAGCAGGTACTTTAGCGTTCGTGAGACGAGCTGTATCCTGTGGAAAATTCTACCAACACATACCCTCCTTTGTAAATATGTTTTTCTAGTATCGGTTCCTTTTGCTGGATGTGAGGTGATCTCCGCTGTGTGTGGAGCTGTGCACCGCTGCTACATGTGTGGAAACTCGTCTTTATTTGGCAGCAGCATTTGGGGATCTTATTTTTAGCCGTTAGATTTTGCAGTTATTTCTGTTCTGTGTGGGAAAGTTTGTGGGTTTTCCTCTAATATTTGCAGCGCGTGCGAGTGGCTGACCTGAAGCTCGCTGGTGTGAGGTGCGGTCCCTCCCGTTCGTGCCTCTGATAGCCCTGCTGGGCCTCGCTGCCATTGCCCAGCTTTCAGTAACGGGTTTGGTCTGCACACTTTGCTGTGTTGTGACAGTAGCAGCTGAGCTGTCAGACTGTTTCGTTTATACAGGGTGGAAACGGCATCGTAAAACTTTAAGAGCGGGTTTAATGGCAGGTTTGTGGACAAAGCATTTAACTTTCAGACTTTTGTCCTTTTTGTTTGGTTAAATTTGACGATGCTGCAAAACGGCACGACTGGAATCCCCAAATTTCCTTAATTATTATCTTTATTTTATTTAAGGATATGAAGTCAAACACATACTATAGATGCTGCTAACATTCACTGAAAACATTTGCATATCCAGTTTTGTCTTGTTTTCTTTTTTCCAAAATTTCTGGAAATTGTTGAGAAGGAGGTCGAGTCATTGTCTGAATGTCCTCCCCTCACACGCGTCTCACAGCAGGAGGCTGCTTGCGTCAGCTGCTCCTGAGCAGAGCGTGCAGGAGAAACGACACATGGCGCTCGCTCATTGTAAATTCACTGCACGATTACCTGCTCTTTTCTCACCTGGACACAAATGGGAATAACGCAGATATTGTACTGGGGAGCTTGCAGGTTAAAGATTGTTTAACGAGGCGGGCTGTTGCGTGCTCCCTTTTCTGTGTCACGTGTTTAAATTCTACAAAACGTGATTGTTGGTGGAGTATTAACAAAATGGGTTCCTGTCAGGTGGATGAATAATGTGCTCACACCTCCTTGGCAAAGCAAATCACAGCTCCAGATGTGAATCACTAACTAGGACAAAGATTGGACTTGTGACACAGTTCCTGTATTAGCTTTTCTTGGATGGCCTGGCTGTCGTGAGTAGAGCTGAACAACATTAGCTGCAGCAGATCTGTTCCCCTGCAGAGTCGGAAAGCGAGAGGGCAGCGAGGTGCTGTCTGAGTGGATTGGCCCGAGCCTCGGCTGCCGTTTAATGTCTTTAAAAGCTTTTCCTGTTGTAGCGCTCCTTAGCCTGCTCATCTGCTGCTCTGTCTTGTTTCCAGCTCAATGAAAGATGACTCCTACACAGGATGGAGTTTAGGAGCTAATTCAAGGACATATTTAGTTCTTTGTTAACAGCTTTTGGAGATTGATTGGAGACTGTATTGATTACTGTCCTCACCTGGAACATAAGCTGCTTTTTCTGTCCGGTCTTTGCACCTGACCTTTTCCAGCAGATTTCTGGTTTTGTGTTTTAAGCCAGTTAACACGGGTGTTTTCTTTTTGTTTTGTTAAATGGTTCAAATGATTCACAGGTCAGTGTTTTGTCTGCATATAATACACGAGTCTAGAAATAATGCTAAAGATGAGACATTTTGACAGGCACGAAAAACTGTATTTTTCCACCAACAAGGGGATTCCCAAAGAGGTTTGTGAGGAAACTTGGCATATCTCAGCATGGTGTGCAGTGTGTCCTTAAAAATAAATGAAGTGCAGGACTAAAAACGTGTCTGCAGCAGACGAACAGAAAGTCCTGTCCTTTAGAAACAGACAAACATGCATCTGACCCATCTACTGTTCGCTGAAGTCTCTCTGTGGGTGTCAAGAAGACGATCTGAAGATGGCACAGAAACTGGACTAAAGATCGTTGGCGACGGGTCTTCTGGAGTCGTGAATCCAAATTTGTGTCTGTAGCGATCTGTAATGGTAGAGCTATTGAGGGCTGCCAAAATTAATGGAACTGTCAGATTTGGATGCAGTAACACCTGGAAAGCATCTGTTTGGCTGCAGCTCTATTTTTCAGCACGACAATGATCCCAAACACTCGCCCAGTGCAGTAAAAGCTCACCTGGATAGAAAAACACTGTCAGCCATAGACTGGTCTCCTCAGAGCCGCGTGGGGTCATATTGACAGAGAAATCCACAAAAGGCAGCCATCACCCAAAAGCTTGAACGTCCTGCAGAAATATTCCTATTGTATAAACTCTGTGGGTTTTTTGCCTTATATACTGTAGTTCCATATATGTTTACACATGTTTCAATAGATTTCTGAACCTGCTTCCCATTTTCTTAGCAAAAAGTAAACAGATTGGCTCAGACTTGGCACAGTGCTGTACAGCTTTAGCACCCATCCACTTCACTTCATTCCATGTCTTGGCAGGAAAATGCAATATTACGTATGCCAGTGGCAGGAAAAAGCATCCAGGAGCCTTTTGCAGTGTGTACTGCATGTGCCAGAGCCTGTTCTGGGTCATTGGTTAATGTCGCTGTCTTTGCTCTGAGGGTGCAGCCTCACTCTGCTCTGCTTCACACAAAGATGAGAATCAGTACTGTGGCAGCACAGGAAAGGAGCTGTAAGTCCTCATTTTTACAATTGCCATAAAAGCTGGTCACTTTTATGGTATTGATTCAGCCATTACTGTCATGCAGACAAAGATTTTATATCTGTATGAGTTAAATATAGTGAAGCGTATTTAAAAAGCTTCAGTTTTAATGTCTGTCTGTGTCAGACTCCTGCCTCATTGGGCATAATGAAGGTGGCGTGGCAGGAGGCCGCCCCTCCCGGAGCCGGGTTCTGCCGGAGGTTTTTCCTGTTAAAAGGGAGTTTTTCCTTCCCACTGTCACTAAAGCGCTCGCTCAGCATCTGTCGTTGTGATTTGGCGCTGTATAAATAAAATTGAACTGAATTCACTTTCTAGGCCTCAAACGCCAATAAAACACCTTTTTAAAAACTCTGACTGGCTCACACAAAGGAGAAAGAAACTGTGCACCTTTTGTTGTTGAGCAGTTTCGTGTAGTTGCACTTCCTTCTAAACTGTAAAACATTTAGTGGGTGTAGTTCCTCTATGAAACCGCGCACCACGAGGTTAGTAGGTTTGGGCAAACCGGGTCATGATTTCCAGAGAGACAGAGTTTTGTTGTTGTTTGTTTTTTTGGTACTGTGAGCACAAAGACCGAGGCCCATTTTAGTTCCATTATATTCAGTGGAAGCTCAAACATGCATAAAGATTCATTCAAATTCAAAGAGGCTTTATTGACATTTATGTTAATGCAATTTAGACACAGACCTACAAGCTCTGATGAATACCCTGATTAGAAGGGAAAGTTTGACATTTTGGGCGGCATGAGTTTGGTTAAGGATCGGTACAGCTCTCATGTATGGCACGGGGAACAGTTACCAGAATATCTCTTGGTCGCCGTCACCGAATGACATGAGAGAAATAAACCTGCAAACATGTTTTCACTGAAACTTTCTAAGTGAATATTCAGTGTCCCTCACTGCGTCACCAGTACTCATGTCATCTTAGTGCTCTCATTACTTCTTTCTTTCAATGGGCTTCAGATGGTGTCAGATGGAAAACGTGGCTCACTGGGTGTGTCTGTGTTTCTGTCCTCAGCCCGAGATGCAGACGAGCGGGAGAAGTGGATCCACGCCTTAGAGGGAACTATCCTCCGGCACACCCTCCAACTCCGGGTATGAAACCAAGCGCTTCTTTGGATGCGTGTCTTTCTGTCTAATCCACTGCAGTTAACAGAGGAGTTGTTTGCTCTGTGGATCCTCTGGTGTTTGCCTGCCATTTATACAAATTCCCGTCGCACAGTTCGTATTTCCGAACTCGAGCGTGCCGCTCTTTGTGATACCTGAAGATGATCCTGGTTTAGATGAAGAGGTAAACGAGTTTGAAAACCCTGCCATGAAAATAATATCAGAGCTTTCACTGCAGTCTGTATTTGCATAAACTACACCCGAACACTCGTGATGGATTTGAATGGGCTTTGCAGGTTATCAGCACTTTAAGCTTTACGAGTATTGCTCGTATCTGTTTTTTCCTCGAGAGAGCAGAGCTGAAAGATAATTCACGTCTGTATTAAAGGGAAAAATGCTGACATTTGCGTCATCGTAGGCTGAGGATGTTTGGAAATACGTGGCCAGTCTGGACAGGTTTTAGGAGCAGGCTTTTAAGTTTAATGGAAAGTCTGCTCAGCTGCTGACCTGCTTGCTGCCATTTTTGTCCCACCGGCGTTTATATCTGTTTTTATGAGTGTAGAAATTGCTCCTCCTGCCCTGCAGTTGTTTCTCTGCTCAACCTCTTTCCCTGCTCTCCTCCCTCAAAACAAACCTTCCCTCCCATCCTCATCCAGATACGCTTCTTCCTCCTCATCGCCTCTCTTCATCCTCATAGCCTCTCTTCATCCTCATAACCAAGCTTTGCTCTCCCTCCCACCTTTCTTGTTCTGCTCGCCCTCCCTCTCTCCCTTTGGTGGCAAATCCGTTTGATGTGCTACGCTTGTGCCTGCGTGCTCGGTGCGGACACACATGCATGCGCACACCTATGCAGCGCTGCTGTCGAAGCATCATGTGACCCAGCTACCCAATCCAAGACCCGGTTGCTCAATCGGCCAAACATCTGCCTCGGCTGTCTCAGCCAATCCCCGTGGCTGTTAAAGCTCGTGCCTCTCAGCGCTTGCTGTTGGTTTGTGTGTTTTCTCGTCCGCCTGTGCGAGAGGAAGTGTGGCTTTCCTGTCAGGGGAGGGTCCTGGATTAAGTCGGCTCAGACCCAACGCTTAGCTGATAGCTGCTGCTGAAGCCCCGCTAACAGTCTGAAGGCTGCTAGGGTTTACGCTGGCACACCGCAGTGAGGAGCAAAGGGAGGAAATTGTTTTGTTTGTCTGTGGTGCTGAAAGAGGAGGAGGAGGAGGAGGAGGAAAGAATGTGACTTCAGCTGAGCTGGCGGTTTGTAGCTGTGGGGAAAACAGAGTAACGGAGGCAGAGAAAGCGACCTTGCACTCTGCTAAATGGACTGAGAGATGCACTGGCTTATTGCAGCATGTCTATTGGAGCACAGCACCCAGTAAGTAACAGCACACAGACGGGCAAAAGCCCCGCTGCACCAGAGCGAGGGGAGAAGCTACGCGGCTGCAGCGCCACTGGGACAGCAGCATTTTTAAAGTGGGTCACGCTGAGTGGAAAGACAAATAGACAGGGGAGGGAGGGGGAGTGTGCGAGGGCAGTGTTGTTTGTAAAGTCTGCTCTGTGGGTGTGGGGGGCGGGGTGGGTTGTTGTTTTTCTTTTTTTGTCTTAATTTAACACTGGAGGCCACGCTCAAACCTCCCTGCTGCTGTGTCACAGGGATGGACTGTCTGCGCGCTGCAAACGCGTGGGAGTGGAAGTCTGGGAGTATTTCCAGAACAGGGCAGAAGTGAGCACTACAGTGGCTGTTTATAAACCAACCACCTGCCTCTGACTTTCTGCTCCCAAACGTTAAAAGAAGAAAGAAAAACACTTCCCCTGTGTCACGCGTGTTGTCAAAACAGGACGCATCGTTTGCTCGGTGGTAACAGAGCGCCGGGCTGTTCTGCAGGTAGTCAGCTTTAAATACACATGGAGGAAAGTAGAGTCTTGTTCACTAATGTTCTTTGACTTTTCACGCAGTGCAGAGTAAACGTCGAGGCTCAGGTGGTTCATCTCTAATCGGTCTTGTAACACTTTACTGTGAAATTAGTTTCCTGTAGAGATTTTCGCTCCGACTTGTTTCGCTGCGTGTCGCTGGTATCCTGATGCGATGCCTTACTGGAATAATACTCCACTGACATGTTTCCAGTGTAGCGAGTTATCCGGCAAGTTTCTTCAGGATTTGTGCCAGTCTGGGTGAAACCCCCCAAAGACGCACAGTAACAGCCTTTTTTCTTCTTCTTTGTTTTCTTTTTTTTTTTTCGCTCAGGCCTTCATGCAGACAGCTACATTTTCCCCTTTAAGCTGAACAAGCACCTTTGATCCTTTTGAGGAAGTTCGCCCTCATAGCTTCATGGCTGCTGAGTATTTTATGTTTTCCCGAAGCTTAAACTTCACCTGCTTTGTGTTGATGGCTTTTCTTCACTTTCCTATCGGAGCTCATTCGTTTGCAAGAAAACGCGCCTCAAACTCGCGACGCAGCTGGACTCTGCAACATGGCAGCTCCAAAGCAGCAGTGACACCCACCACGGTTTGATAAGAGTTTGACTTTTGGCAGCAGTTGTTTCGTTTTGACAGAGCGGCTTTTCAGGTGTTGTGCGTTTTTCCACGTAACTGCTGTAAAGTGGTAAAGTGCGTTGACACACACCGTTAGTCATCTCCTGAGTCCGCTGGCTTGACGTAGGGCGGGTGTTGTGTGTTCGCGGGCACTCTGTGTCCTTGCTGTTGACAGCCTCGGTGATTAAATGAGGGTGAATTATTTTTTTTCCCGTTTTCCTGTCTTTTGGTTTTGTGTCACAGCTTACTGGATTGTTCTGGGTGCTTTGGTGGGTGAGCACAGACAGGCAGACAGATGCCTGGTCACGTCTGTTCTGCCAATAGTCTAGTAATTACCTTTTAATGGCTATTATGTAACAAAATTTGTGTGTGTGTGTGTGTGTGTGTGTGTGTGTGTGTGTGTGTGAAGTCTGGGGGCCGTTAAAGGAAGCTAATTAACAAACAATGAATTTGAGTGCACCTCAGCCCGTAACCGAATGCTCTCCGGTCATGAGTCCTGATTTCAGCTTTGTTTCAGGGCCTGAAACGAGTTGGCCTCCATCAGGCAAGCAGGCAGACCTGCTGGCCTTTCATGTAGACGAGCCTTTAAACAATAGTACTCATGTCTCCCTCACTACGGTACCTTGCTGGAAAATTCTCCTGAACTGTTGATGTTTCTCTCCACCGTTTTGTGTAACAGTTTATAAAGCCTACCTGACCAGGAGGCGATGGATATGAGAGGCTTTCCCCCCCTTTATTTGTTTGTTTTTTGGTAAATGAACAGATAAATATGTGAATACACGGCCCTGGATTTATGGACTGTGGTTTTGTGCTTTACTTTGAATATGCAAATACCTTTTGCAACACCTGCGTCGAGGACTGCACCGATGCTCAGCTGTGTTTCTTCCCTTGTCTTTAGGAGGCTGAGACGGGATTTGTTCCTAGTGTTCAAGACTTTGACAAGAAGCTAGCTGAAGCTGACGCCTACCTACAGATTCTGATTGATCAGTTAAAGGTAGGACACGACGGAAATCCACACCGTGAGGTAGATATAGATGTTGTAGATTTCAGTGGCTTCTCATCCTATATTTATAGATTGAATCTGTGTCAGCGAGCATTTCCTTGTCTACTTTTCGGTAAAGCAGAAGTTCTTGTGAGTAAGATGTGTGGTGACAAACCAGATAACTGTATTTAAAGAAAGTAGACACTGTCTCCAGCATCTTAAGGAAACCACGTAACATGTCCTTCCTTATAAGCTCTCAGTAGTTTTCCACTGTGTCATCTGTACAGTCATCCGACAGTGGAATAGCTCTTATTCCATGTTTCTGTTTTTTAACCTTTCTTTCATCTCTTGTCCACACAGCTGTTTGATGAGAAGATCAAGGACTGCAAAGAGGATGAATCACGCAGAGTGAGTATCAGCAGCGCAGCTCTGTCCTCGCATCTCGCCTCTCCGGTCCAGCATCATTAGAGCCGCTGCTAACAAAGGAGCAGGGGGCGAATGGACACTGATAGCTGTCGGTGTATCGCAGATATTTCTGTTCCAAACTGGCCTAAAGCAGCAGCGATTTCAGAAGTGATCCTCTTATTTCAAAAGCTAAAGTTCAGTCCCCTCGATATTTATTTATCAGCCATGAAGAATAAAAATTAATCCTTCAAGGAGTAACCCTTGAAGCGCTTTCCTTAACTGAGTGGTTTCAGCTTTATTTCAGGCCTGCTTAGAGTCCAAAATGACTGGATGTGCGTTAGAAAATCCCAGAAACTCTAATAGTCATCAAACCACATCTTTATTTATGAATGCTGAGGTGTCAGAACTCCTTAATGGTACAGGGGACGTCATCAGACGTCGTCTTAATGGGGGAAAGATGCATGAAGAAGATCAGTAGTCCTGACAAAGGACCCGTCTGTTCTCCAGTGTTGCTTTAAGCTTAACCAAAACTGACCACCACCTCTACTCACACCATAGGTTGCCCTCAGCTTGGACCGAGCTGCTGGCGACTGCGAGGCTGATCGATTCAGTAGTTCAGTTTTTTAGTTTGTGGTTCATTTTCTCAGTCACGTAACTGACTAATGGACAATTTAAGAAGTACATGATGTAAAAAAGGGACTATTGTTCAAACTACAATCTTCCTTTTTCTGTAGCGCCTCTCAGGCCCGGTCAGTTCTCCGAACAGATCTTCTAATGTTCGAAGATTAGAGGTGTAAACGTTTAACCTTCAGGGCGTCTCACTAGCCTCTGTGGTTATATGTCCACTTCCTCTTTGAGTTTAACACCAGCTTTTGGTCACTTTACCTTGTTGCTTGTGCCGACTGCATCAAAGCTTTCACAGCTGGAGTTTCAAGCCCCGGCTGAAGCCAGTCAGGCGTCATTACTCGCATCAGTATTTCTGCTCTTTAACCTCATTTTTTACTTCTTTCTGTTCTTTCGACAGAAAATTGAACATTTGAAGGAGACTACTTGTGTAAGTCAGAGAATGAACACATTTTCCTTCCTGTTGGGTTTAGAAGTCACTTCCTTCCTAATTAATTGCTCTGTGATTTTTCCCTTTCAGAGTATGGTAGAGTCCATCAAGCACTGTATTGTACTGCTGCAGATTGCCAAGGTAAGCACAGCACGAGTCCGCTCTCTGCAGTTTGCCATTTCTTCATAACCATTGTTCTTGTGAAACCACATGAGTGTGCACTGTGTTACCTCGCATCCCTGGGGTAGTTCCCTGCTTACTCTTGCTCTCTGGGTCGGTGGTTGGTGAGGGTGTCGCCCAGTGTTCGTTTCATCACATGTTCTGTTCAGCCTTCTGAAAGGAAGTGGAGCAATCGTTTCTGCTTTGTTAGCTGTTTGATAAGGAAAACAAAAAACGCACACGTGGATTATCTCACACGGTAGTGCAGTCCTGTCGTTTTCACTACTGAAAGAAGTGGCAAGTCTGGATTTGACCGTGTGATGAAAGGATCGCTGTATGTGGCAACTTGGGGAAAGTTTTGGAGCTTAACGCGAGAGGCCCGGGCCTCGTTTGCACCGCGGCAGATGCTCGCGATGCTTTTATGAAATGACTCTTGAACCTTCACATACAATGAGTCTAACACTGTCTTCTTAAAATTTTAAGGACCAAAGTAACGAACAGCAACACGCAAACGGACCTATAGTAAGTTTGACCCTTTCTGTCCATGACAAAAGTCGAAATCAAACAAACTGCTAACTTTCTTTTCTCGCTTAATAGACTCTCTCCTGTTAGACCAGCAGATGTACAGATCTGTTTAGTGCATGCAGTCTAATTTGGGTCTAAGCTTTCCTTCATGTCTCCTGCTGCCTTCTTCTTAATTAAATCAATATCTTCCTCTAAAATCTAAAATTGATTTATTTTGTAACTATTTTTTTCCTTCATGAAGACATGAAATGTATATGTGCAAATGGTGCTACACAAAATGCACATTGAGTGTATATTAGTACATTTCAAAAATGTCAAGTATTGTGAAAAGTTTATCATTTTATTCAAAAAGGTAAACATTCATGTAAATGTTAGTATTTTGTTGACGATGGCCTATAACTGTTATTCAGTTCCTCAAATTATTGAAGTATTTCATTTTCAGTGTGAGTAAATTACTCTTCACTCTTAGTTTAGTAACCACAGTCGTTGGGAAGAACGCTGACTCGACAGCTGTCCAGATGAAGATCGAGTTTTTGCCACAGCAAAGCTGTTTTGAAGCATGTTAATGGAAAGTGTGGTAGGAACAGCTGCACAAGCAGTAGCAATTACCTGAGCCGTGAGTGGATTGTCAGGAAAAGCGGACGGCGTCCACTCTTTAGGTAAGAGCGTCTCTAAACTCGAGCCATGTATCTGATGGACCGCGTACAGCTGCTTTAATCTTAAGTGGACCAGGAAAATTCCCCTTTCTGCCGCTGCACAGTTAATCCCAGAGATATCGCAATCTAAGGAAAAGAAGTGCAGTGGTAACAGTGGGTCATTTTTTCCACACGATGGAGAAATGCTGCTGAAAGAAATTGATTAGCACAACTGTGTGGGCTCGTATTGTAAAGTGTAAATTCAGCTCATTGCCCAGACAGTGAGTTTTATTAATGAGCAAAGTCAGTTTATTTTCCTTTTCCCTTTTTGTTTCTTTGCTGCGGTCACATTTTTAGGGTGATTTTTAGGGTGCCGTGCAGTCTGCTGGTGATGGTTGATCCACTGTGTTTTATCCACACTGTGGACAAGAGTGCGTCTGCCATTGTTCAAGAGGAATAGGAGAAACCCCTGACCCAAAAATACAGATGATGTTCAGTGTAGTGTAGAAGTCGGCACATGGAGATCCTTTTTGTTTGATCTGAGGAAGCGTTCTAATAATTTGACATACTGGCTGTTTGTAGCTGATAAAGGCCGGAAATATCTCACTTTACAGAATATATGAAAGTTTATCTCTTTAAATTAAATTATGAAAAATAAACCTTTACACAATACTCGGTGTTCTGAGATGCACTAGTGTAAGTGCACATGGGACACGTGTGATCGCATGCCTGCGTATACAAGTGTTGCCCATCACTTCACTTACTAATTAGAGGAATCGAAGTCACCATTGATCGGTCATTGTCACACTGCCTGCTTATTGAACCACTGAGCACTAATAGCTGGAAAGCCGTGCAGAAAGCACTCCTGGGCTTCTGCAGATATTCGTGTTGAAGGCCACGACAGGATTTACGCACGTTTTGAACCACTAAAGCTTTCAGCAGTAAGAGTTCCTGTTAACTGTTTTTCAAAATAAAACGGCTCTAAAAATTACCAGACCTAAAAAGGCGATAAACCAGTTGTTATGACCTAATACCAGATTATGTGTCTCATGTATACTAATGACTACTAATTATTGACCTGCAAAATAAATAAACTGAAGGTGGATATCGCTACATTAAGAGCAACAGATGGGTCACATTGCCCTTTTTTTAAACACATGTCAACGGTTAAGAGAGTTTTGATCCACTGTGTGTCTGAGACAACTGTGCAAAAAGCCATTACCACCAGAAGTTTGGGGTTAAACCACTCTGAGACCTCATCCTGTCATGTGACCTTCAGATTTTCAGATGTGAGTGTGGGTTGAGGTGCCAGAGAGGGAATCGTGGAGCTCTCCGAGTCCAAATCGCTTTCTTTAGACGACTATGACCTGGATGACTGACAACCTACAGACACATGTCCATGTTGTTCTTATTTCTGTGGGTTTTTTATCAGTCAGTCTGACTGCATCATGAAACGGTGCATATATTTGGGAAACTGCAGTATCACACTTGCACCCAGAGGAGATGGGACAGCAGAAGGTGGAAGAGGCAGAAAAGTGAGGCCTAAAAGAAAACATTGACTCAGGGATAAACAGAAACCTGCAGCTAAATGAAAAGAAGCCAATCCATCTTTGGAAAAAGCAAAGGATCGAGAAGTGTTTGTAGATCGTTTAATACAACACAACCTCCCGCTTTAAGCAAGACCTCCGCCGGCTAGCTCACAGGACTGCATTGATCTTACAGCTGGCTTAATCTCTTATCATTAAGTATAGTATTATGTAGTATAAATAGCACAGCGAAAGCTCTGCCTATGCACATACCTGCACGTGCCACCTTTGTATGCCATAGGCTTTCCACTAATCGTACCTCTGCTGAATGTCTGTCACTGCCTGCACAGCAGTGATGCATGCACCGTAGGCCTTTGTTTAAGATGCTCCAGGCGTCAGCAGCACGTTTGACCCTGTCAAACTGCACTGCCTGGGGAAATTGCTGCAAAGTGCAAGAATCATTTAAACCAAGCTCACGAGAAGCATGTTCAGTAGTTATGTCAAAATAATTTGTGCTATGGGTGGCTGAGGGGTTGCACTGCTGCGAGAGCTGCTCATTGCATTAATATTGCATTCACTTGGGGGGGTAGAGAGGTTATTGATCATTAGAGTTTAAAACCCTTTTTAGCTTTTTTTGATGACCTTGCTCTTCACATGCTTTTTTTCCTCTCATGTCGTGCTTACATAGGCTGGTCCGTATACATAATTGGATCTAATTAGAAGCCGTCGAGTTACTTTTATGAAGGCATGTGGACGCTGGAACCATTAGAAGTAGAAAGAACAGAACAGACGCAGGAAGTTTGGAGATAGGAGGACAAATCCTTGACCTCTGACTGTATCTTTCTTGTTTAGCGTTTAGATAAAGGTTTATTGTCAGTTATCTTGACCTATAAACGGAGAAAAACAAGGTCAGAGTAATTCCTATAACTCAATTCAGTAAAAACCTCACGTCACACCTCGGCCTAATCTCACAGCCGTAACACGAAGTCGCTGCGTTCCTGGTGAGCTCAGATTATCTCAAAATAGAGAAAAGGTGTAAAAGTCAGAAACTGCAGGTCAGGTTTGCGTTATAATGTCACTAAATGTTGTTTCCTGGCGGTGAGCTGTTGGGGAACGAGGGGCGAGATATTTTTGGTGTATCTCGTGTGGTTGCTGGTGTTCCTGTCAGATGGGTCGTTGGGGCTGTGACCACATCGTGTCGACAGGCTGCTGTTTGTATGCATGCAGCGTTTGCCACGAATCAAGGCAGGCCTCTACAAATGATTACCTACTGTAGTGTTTATTAACCCCCCCGATCCCCCCCGGGCCTTTTTAAAGAAGAAACGGGCTGCTCAGAGTTCAAGAGTCAACGTTAGCAGTTGTGTAGAGCTACTCCTAGCGTTTGCATGTCAAGCTGTGTTGTTGGTTTCATATTGATTGCATTAATTAAGCTTGGCAACGCCGCTCTTTCCAGGAAATCGAGTGCGAGGAAATTGATCTGCGCCGGCTGGATGATGCATTGTTTAGTTCGCTCTTCACATAGGTGCGCCGAGTTGTGATCAGGTCATATTGTTCCCCTTCTGGGTTTGAGAGGATAAAGGAGCAGGTGGATCCTTGCAGAGTAGGACTGTTTCTGAACTAAAAGCCAAACTGCTTTCGATTTAGTTTTTTCTAAACCAGTAAGCAGGCAGTGGGTCTGTGTGTGTGTGTGTGTGTGTGTGTGTGTGTGTGATTGCTGCAGCAAAGCTCTGATGTCATTTTTTGTTGTAAAGGGCATCGTTGTGTTTGTTTGTTTGTTTTTCCTCCAGAGCACCATCAACCCAGTGGATGGGATCTACCAGCCCCCTCTGGACACTCCAGCGGTGAACACGATGCCAACACAGACAACACTACCCCCAGGTACATCTGCCTCCCCAACATGTGCCAGACATTTAAAAGTAACAGCTGTCACTTACTGTGTTGAGACATCATGAGAGGTTGTTGGTGTTATATACTTAAAGGTGACAGCAGCTCCCCCTGTGGTTGGGATTGGAATCGCAGAACCGTTAGAGAAATGTGTCAAATCTGTCGATGTTCTGTCCTTGGATGACATTTGAAATTATGTTTCAGCTGCAACTGGAAACATGTTCTAGTGTGACAGTACCATCACCAGTATTGATAAATATTCTTAATATTCTCTCAGTATTTGAAGGTACACCTTCACACAGGGTTTAGCAGCATTATTCCCTCTCTTCTTCTTCTTCTCCTTTTAAATTAAGGATCTGTGTTGAAGCAGATTCCTGTTTTGTGGGCTAATATGGTTTATCCACTCAACAAGAATCCTCACATGTCTTGACTGAACTCTGACTAAATCTTTGGCTATTTCAGTCAGATGACTATGACTAGACTAAAAAAAGGCTATAAAATCAGCAGTGCGAAGTAGGCCGTTCTAATTTTGGTCTCTTATAATAGACGGTGTAATCCCCGCTCACAGATGAAGCTTCTGTCTGCAGCGTCCTGCCACGTGGCATGAGATGCTGCTTTTAATGGGGTCTGGCTTCGTTTCGAGGCTTCGGCGCTAACTCTGCTTTCTCTCCGTTTGATGAAGACGCGTCTCAGGTGTGCAAATCAGACCAACGACCCTCCACGTTACCTGTTGGTCCCGTCGTCACAGTGATGGGCAGTCTGCAGACCCCGACTCCCAACAGCACAGGTGAATTCAATTCAATGTCATGAACTGGACTAATTTTTGTGAAATGCTGAAATGGCTATATGTTATTGAAATGGGTTCCTCATACTGCCGAGCAGCCCAATCAGCAGGTTAGAGTCTGTTTAGTTATTTTGTTGTTGTTGTAGCTGTGTGATCTGTAAACTGCACACAACCTTTTTTTTATGGTAAACGGAGGAATGTGTTTCCCTGAGGACATGGTAACCACAGGGAAACCAGGTATGATACTGACGATCTGTTGATGAAAAGTTCAAGCTTTCATACTCGGACTCTTCGTACACTATCAGGAGTTAAGCAGCCAAACTTGGCACCCTGATGGGTTTTATTTAAATCGCTTGTTATGATGTTGTTTAGGAGCCACCAAACAATGGATTACAATCACATAGCAAACAGTACAGTAGCATGGACATGTAATGGTAGATTTAAGGTGATTTGGGTGAAATGTGTTTACATAATTTGATGCCACTGCCCCCCAGTGGCCAAAAAAGATCCTTTTTTTTTTTTTTTTCATTTCATTCTTGACCTTCAAACAATTACTTTAAATGACATTTAGTGCCGTCTTTGTCTATTTGTAGCAGAGCTGCCACAAACGATTTTGTTGATAGTCGACTAGTCAGATCATCATCCATTGGACGTAAAACGTACAGCTTATTGCACCAGCAGCATCTGCTCTTATATAACTATCATTAGCTTACAGCTTTAAGTGTTTAAGGTGCTAACTAAAAATAAAGACAAGATGTTAGTTTATTAAATTTTTAATTAAATTTGCAGATTGTCTCGGTGAAGTTTAATAATCTCCTATTCTCGAGCATCTCACACTTCTGATGATCAGCTGTCTGCTTGACGTTTATTCAGCTGTGTAAAAACTATAACTTTAATCTCAGCCAAACCGATTTACTCAGGAACAAATAAAACACTGAAAAAAGCCAAACAATAACATTTTAAGTTATCTAAGTGACTCATATATCACGTTTAACCGGAGTAGCAAAAGACCGCGGGGATCTAAAAATTATGTGCCGGGAGTCTGGTGTTTTTCGCCGGCTCTAGTGAGCCTTGAACCCGGGTTAGCTATCGAGCTGGTGGGTAACAGACGACGGAGCACTTTTACAAATATGTGGTGTCTTGATAAACCGAGCAGATATTAGAAGTTTACACAGCTACATTCTTACTTGAAAATATGTTAAAAGTTTATTTTGTGACCCAGAAAGAGGAATGAGAGTGATATTAAAACTTAGGAGCTGTCGCCATTGTTGGAAACTGGAATTGGCTGAGCTATGAATTCTGGGATAGGTTGGGCCACGAAGGACACGCCCGACCCATCCTTCAAATCTGGGGAAAAGGAGGACATATTTGTCGGCCTTATTTGGAGGAGTCTTCGAATTTGCGAAGCCTTCGTCGCGTCACTGTAACGTGATCGGCCTCCTAATGCGGCGTCCAAAGGATGCGGCCCCTGAATTTGGACACTAGTGATGTGCGGCTCGATACTAAAATATCGATTCCTCAGATACTGATCGTTTATGTTCTAGAATCATGAGACAATTAAAACAAACAATAAAACAGGACAACGAACAATAGGTAACAACACAACAAGCTAGACCAGCCAACTGGTCTGAATCAAAGGCCAAAGTAAAAAGATGAGTTTTAAGACGTGATTTAAAAGACTGGATCGACTCGGCAGTACGAACATGAACAGGGAGGTTATTCCAGAGGTGCCACGGATGCAAAGGCCCGGTCACCTCTCGACTTCATTCGAGACCCAGGTTGTGCTAGGAGCCTGTGATTGGACGATCTAAGTGCTCAGAAAGATAGCTGGGCGCTGAATTATTCAGAATTTTAAAAGTGAACAAAAGACTTTTAAAATCTATGCGATATTTAACAGGGAGCCAATGTAGTTTGGCTAAAATTGGAGTGAATCGTTCATAGATTCTCGTACCTGTTAATAGACGCGCAGCTGCATTTTGAATTAACTGAAGCCGGTAAAGAGAAGACTCTTAAATCCTGCTACTTACTCCTGCATCTTTAGGATCTTACAGTCGACCCGTCTATTAAATTTGTCATCGACGTAATCGTGGCAGTGCTAATTTGTTTTACTGCAGTTTTACAGGTTACAGGTCGTTAACAAAAATGCTATTTTTAGGAGCATTTTGAGGCTCGTGTGTTTTGTTAAATGCGTGAAAGCGTGCCACTGAACGCAAGTTAAAATGAGCAGAAAGCAGAGGTTGCGGCCTGTTTGCCGTCTCTGCTGAGGCTGCAGTATTAAAATGCTGCGCTGTGCAATAAGGAGACGGGCTGCATGCTTGAGAGGACTGTCAATACGCTCTGCAGAGAAAGTCATCACTGTGTTAAGGCGGCTTAATGGTGCCGAGCACATCCTGCTGAACAGCAGAGCTGGGAAACGGGGGCTCCAGTCGAACAATATAATGTTGATTTCATCACCGTGGCATCGTGTAGGGCAGGCGCCGGCGAGCTTCTGCATCAACAGAGGCCTTTTGGCTCCTCCTACCAAACAGACAGGCGGATGACAGATGTATGTATGAGTGGGCTGATGGCGTGAGGCGCACTGTTCGATTACATTTTTTTATGTGTGTGTTTTTTAGGGAGTGGCCCGTCAGGCCCCAGCAGCGGCGTCGCCTCCCCGGCTCACATCCCCCTCCCCTCACACTCGGTGCCAGACTTCTCCTACTCCTCCAGTGAGGACGAATTCTATGACGCCGATGAGTTTTACCAGAGCAACACTTCCCCCAAACACTGCATAGAGTGAGTACAGCAGCAAGAGAAATTCTGCTTGGATTGAATAAAAATCCAGCAGCATGAGCATTTGCAATCTGAGAAGTTTGCCTCTTGTTTTACATTTATTCTTTATCCCCTTTATCTCTATTGCTTCCTGCTTCCTTGCTCCTCCTCCTGCACCCAGTCCCTCAGGGCCTCCAGCTGCCTCGCCCCTTACTAACGAAGAAACGGCTCTGAAACGACCCAACACTACAGAGTCCCTCAACTCTTCGATGTCCAATGGCACCACAGACACGGGTAAAAAGGGAAATGCTCACGAGACACATGATCACATCGCGGCTGATTGTCTCTCACTGATTAAACTCTAAGCATGAGGCGTTATTTAAATCATATTTTACTACATGATGGTGAAATATGTGGCTCTGCTCTTGTCCTCAGACCAGTTTGACTGTCACGATGACCGCGACGACGACGGTGAAGGGGAGTCTGTGGAAGAGCACAAGAGCGTCATCATGCATTTGCTGTCTCAAGTTCGACTGGGCATGGACCTCACAAAGGTCAGGACCTCTTAGCGTCTTAGCCGCCCTAATTGTTCCGTCGCGGCGTTTCGCTCTCCAGCGCTGTCGGCGTAAGGTTTTCTTTTTTAACAACACTTCACTGTATTTCCCAGGTGGTGCTGCCTACCTTCATCCTAGAAAGAAGGTCTTTGTTAGAAATGTATGCAGATTTCTTTGCACACCCCGACTTATTTGTAAGGTACGTACCATTTCAGCTGTTTATCATCATGCACACTCTGGCATGAGGGTACGCCGTCATTCAGTACTTGTTTCTTTTACTCGTTAGTATCGCTGAGCAGCCAGAGCCCAGGGAGCGGATGGTGCAGGTGGTGAGGTGGTACCTGTCGGCTTTCCATGCCGGAAGGAAAGGCTCAGTGGCCAAGAAGCCGTACAACCCAATCCTAGGAGAAGTCTTCTACTGCCACTGGGATCTTCCCAGCGAGACAGAGGAGCCTTCGCCACCTACGGTGAGGCCGTTTGTCACTGCGGTCAAGTAGATTTTTGATCCAGTAATAATTTCAATTATTACTTTTACAAGTTCCTGAATCGTCGATCTGCAGTTCTAACCAAGAATCACAATCCTGCTCTCAATGTGCTTCGTTCTCGCACGTTTCAGGAGACGGTATCAGAAGGCCCGGTTCCCTGGGCTTCATCCAACAGCGTGTCTTTTGTGGCAGAGCAGGTCTCTCACCACCCGCCCAGTAAGTGTAAACGCAGAATTGCTCATTACATGTAGATCCAGAAGGATGTGGCGGAGGCTTTAGAAAAGTAAAAATGTTTGGGTTTTATTTTCTGCACGATCGCTGATGTGTTGCTGGTTTCTCCTAATTATTTCCTGCATTTTTCGCCTGTAGTTTCTGCGTTCTACGCCGAGTGCTTAAGTAGGAAGATCCAGTTCAACGCTCACATCTGGACTAAATCTAAGTTTCTGGGCATGTCCATAGGCGTCCACAACATCGGCCAAGGTACACTAAGCTCTGCCTTATATTCTCTGATGAGTGTGATTCAGTGAATCTTTGTGTTCAGTGACCTCTGGCCTCTCTCCAGGCTGCGTGTCATGTTTGGAGCACGATGAGCATTACATTCTCACCTTTCCTAACGGATATGGCAGGTAGGTGCCGTTAACGCGTCCCTGTGCTCGCCTGTGCCATCGCTCAGTCGGTCGTTACTTTGTTTCGCTGACCTACGCCTGTCTGTCCAGGTCGATCCTCACTGTGCCGTGGGTGGAGCTTGGTGGAGAGTGCAACATCTCCTGCTCCAAGTCGGGCTACAGCGCTAACATCGTGTTCCACACCAAACCCTTCTATGGTGGAAAGAAGCACAGAATCACTGCAGAGATCTTGTAAGAGCCATGTGGTTATATCACATTATTTAAGGATTGCTGAGAGTCTGCTCTTTAATACACAAGATGACATCTGGGTTTGGTTTCGTCCCTGCAGTTCACCAAACGACAAGAAGTCTTTCTGCTCCATTGAGGGAGAGTGGAACGGAGTCATGTATGCTAAATGGGCGACTGGAGTGAGTCCTTTGTTTTATTTACATTACAAAATGTAGGAAATCACCACCTTAAATGAATTAATACATGTGTGAACGTGTTTTCATATGTTTCTAGGAGAACACGGTGTTCATAGACACTAAGAAGATGGGCATCGTTAAGAAGAGAGTGAGGAAGCTGGAAGACCAGCTCGAGTACGAGTCTCGAAGGTGAGGAGAGGATCAGTGTCGGACCTCAGCCGTCTCACGGGATCCTTTAACTCTAAATGTTTGACTTTCAAACTTTTATTCCTTTTAGACTGTGGAAGGATGTGACTGTGAACCTGAAGATAAAAGACATCGATGCAGCGACAGAAGCCAAGCACCGGTTGGAGGAGAAACAGAGAGCTGAAGCCAGAGAGAGGAAGGAGAAGGAGCAGCAGTGGGAGACCAGGGTGAGGATTTCCTTAGCGTACCATGGGATCTGAGTATTATGGGCAATATAGCTTTAAAATTCTGTCAGGATATTTGCAGTGTGGCTCCAAAGTGTAGTGTTTTACACAAATGCATGTGAAAGGTTGCTGGTTTGATTCCAGCTTGAGACACAAATCACTTGTAGGTTGCATCAGAAAGAGCAACCAGACTAAAACGTGCAGCTACCCGCTGCAGTGACCAGGGAGCAGCTGAAAGTAGCTTCATTTCAAGGAAATGTACAACAATCATATTTATGACTATAAAAGGAAAAATTGCTGAGCAACATTTTATCGGTGAGTGCAGCTTTCAGGCAGCAGCAGCATTTATTAGTGCAAACAACACGAAGGACGCTTTCTATCCTTCTCTTCCAATGAGCTGCTGTCACCCATGACACACCACCCACTTAACGTGTGAATCTATCGCCACAAAGCGTTATAGTGCAGCAGTAGTGACACAGCAATATATCCGGTGAGGTGGGGGTGGCTGTAGCTCAGGAGGTGGAGCAGGCATCTACTTATCGGAAGGTTGGTGGTTTGATTTCATGCCAAACATCCTCGGGCAAGATGCTAACCCCAGGTTTCTCTCTGATGCAGCCATTGGAGTGCGAGTGTTAAGCATGGAATCAAGTGCTTGTATGACGGGTGCGACTGGGTGAATGAGGCATGTTGTATGTAGAGTAGAAAAGCATTATAGAAGAACCAGTTCACTGCACAAAACACACCCGGGTAATGTTTTCCGTGGAACGTTTAAGGAAAAGTAGCAACAACCGGATATTAGGTCAAGCTTTTTGACCAGGCATCAGGAATTTCTATTCACCGTTTGATCCTCCTGACTTGTGGAGTGCAGCTAGTTAGCGGATGTGTTTGGGTCAGGCGTCACTATCTGCTAGTGTCCCCTGTTTTGTAGCCTGGTTATATTCAGCAGTCTGCTTTTTGTCTGCAGTGGTGAAACGAGGTTGTTACTAGTTTAGTGGAACAGTTTTCTTGCATCATTTGCAAAATCCTGTGCATGAGCACCGTGCATGAGCACCGTGCATGAGCACCGTGCATGAGCACCGTGCATGAGCACCGTGCATGAGCACCGTGCATGAATCCTGCACTTTCCCAGAACCAAATAGCCATCAGAGGCTAACACGCGTCTCTCTCTGAGCTTGTGTCGTCGTCATGGACACTAAGGAAAGTAAACACACGGTGTATTTGACATATCGCAGCCATAACTGTCGTGGCAATGGAAGCGAAGCCTTCTCCGTACCGCAAACTTTAAATTCCACACATCTCAGAGAGATCAGTGACAACATTGTAATTTTACTTTCAGAAATACTTCAGATATCGAGTATAATAATTCTCATTGCTCTGTGTTTCTGTAGCTATTCCACGAGGACGGCGAGTGCTGGGTCTACGACGAGCCGCTATTAAAGAGATTAGCCTCCCAGAGGCACTGAGAAGAGCGCGCCGCACTCGGATGCATCAAGAATGCACACACAACAGAGTCTTCATAAGAACTCTTTTGCAGAAACCACTTCTTATTCAAGCCTTGGAATGACTGATGATTGAATCTCTACACTGCTTTGCATTTGACTGTAAAACAATATGGAAATGAATGAAAAGCATCAAAGATGTAACATGAATATTAGTGAAGCTCCTCTCCTTATTTGGTCAGTCTCTCATCCACCGATACCCGCCACCTGCCAACATGAGACTCTGCAGCACAGAGTGGAGAGGCCACGTGCCTCCCGCTCGTCCACACCCTTCAGCAGCTCCACAGGATGAGCCAGAGCAACACTCCTTCCCTACATCTATAGTTTTTTGCAGGGGGAGTGGGGGGGGGGGGTCTGTGGTCAATGGTGTTCGGCTCAAGTAATAGCACGAGAAATAAAACGGCGCTCTACATCTCAGGGAATCTGGTGACTGAGGAAAGAAAGCTGGTGCCCCCACCCAGAGTCTGACAGCCTTATAACGGTGGAACGGATGAATCTTAAAGGGGCGGGAGAGGAAAATCTCTGCTTGCCTGCAACTAGTTAGAACTGTTTATATATAGATATACATATGATGGATATATAAATATATATTCTTTTTTATTTCTAATGCTCTTATTGTTTATTTTTCTTTGCGGCAATAGTGTAAAAACATATTTGAGGATCTGAACCTGAACCTTTACATCCTTAGGAGTCATTCCATTTAGCCTTTTAATGTTTCGTTCCCATTTCAGAGTTACCTTTGCCACCCATTTGGATCACTCTCGCTGTTCTGTGTCTCGAGTATTATCCAGAAACGAAGCCCTGCAGAAAGCCATAGCATCTAAACGCTGATTTCGGGAGTTGTGGCTGATTTCAAATATGCAATACTGATAGAAAAAACAAAGTTTGCCTGTGGGAGGACAAATTCTGTCCATTATGCCAAAAAAAAGGTTTAGAGAAAAGGCTGAAGGGACTTTTGTCTGGACAGAGACCAAAACAGTCTTCTGAGAAGGTTTTGAAGGCATTTATGAACAAATGATTGTTTACATACTTTTGTCTTTCTGGACAGCAGGTCCATGAAGAGGACGTAAAGCTCGAACTGAGTCTGTAAAGTCTGGTTTTGTTCTGCACATCGCACATCCTCGTTTTCCCTTCAGATCAGAGTGGGGCGCCTCGTTATTCGCTTGCACGTTGTCGGAGTGCGAAGAGCGAAAACGTGAGACGGCCTTTAAAAACACTGGTGCACTTTCATAGTGCTGCTACAGTCCAGACGTTGTTCTGCTGGTTGAATCTTCTGTTTTCCAAGTTTCAGAACCACATATTTATCCTGCTGTACACCCCCAGCTTTGTTGAACCATTCTTCTTTCTCTTATTTGCAGCTGCATCGGTTGGATCTGAATGCAATGGTAGTTGGATGAGATGAAGAAATAAAAATATATTTATCTTCGCCTGAAAATGCGGTAGCAAGCTCACAACAGCCCCCCTGTTGACCCCCTTTTTTTTTTTTTAAATCTTTGTGATTTGATTATTGTATCTCCTAAATATTTGGCCATTGTGTTCAGTGAGACCCTTTAAGCCATATATTCATGTATCTGGTGAAGGGATCTGCAGAAACGAGCATATAGTTGGTGCTGTATGCAAAACCAGCGAAACGCTTGTTGAATTGAATCAGACAAAAATGCCTTTTGAAAATAATCAACATGAAGGATTCTAAGAAATTTCTTTGTATTTTTTTCCCATGTTTTGTGTTTGTGGAGGCCTCGCCATTCATTTCAGTTCTGCTCAGTATTGCCTGATAGAGAGCAATCAAAACAAATGTCTTTTTTATTTCCTTCTCATCATAACCATTGATTGTATCCAATTCTCCTGTTTATTGATGCAAAATATTAAATCTCCATGAGTTTACTCCTGTGAGCTTTTTGTCATGCTTCCCCTTAAATCACGCTGGTGCCGTGTTGGACCGCCTTTTCCTGTTTTGTGGGTAGATTCACCGAGGTGTGGGAAGCATTCCTCGAGGGACTTTGGTCCATATGGACATGATGGTATCACACAGTTGACGTGTGGCATTAACAAGGCATTTCCAGCTAAACACCTGCTGCTCACTGTGTGTTTTCTCTTTTTCAGTCGGACTCTAAACCCCAGAGATGTTTGGTTTACTTCTAGTGACACGAAGTCTGTTTATTCAGCCTCGTAGGTTATCAGGGGACTGCTTTTGAGCCTAGTGTAAGTATCCTGTCACCTCCAGGATCAAATGTATAACTATTTATTAAACACCCAGCTATCAAAAATATCTGAGCTCTGTTGATTTTAGCAGTTTGATTAAACTTTTTTTTTTTTTAAATTGCCCCTTTGGTGCACTTAGCGTGGTGGAAATGCTTACACCGCTCCAGTCTATATTTGCGCTCTCAGTTTGTTGACATCTTTTTATTCTCAGAAGAGCGCGGCCCTTCTTCCACCTCACTGCGCTCTTTATCGGCAGGGAATTCAAAAACACTTGTGCAAGTGTCGAGGGACTTTAAAAATAGAACCTGACACGAGGCGCGTCTGCGAGGTGGGACCTGCAGATTAAATAATAATGCAGGACACAGTGTGCCTGCAGGCTCCAGCAGGAGGAGGTTGTTCAAGAAAGTTACATCAATTTAAGATGCAAACAGACTAATGTGAGGGTTTTTTGGATCAGTCTGGGTACTTTGACTCCTACATTATGGAAAAATACGTTTTTCAATCCATAATAGTGAAAATTAACATTGGGATCTAAAATTTCACCTCAGTTAATGCAGATTTTTTACATATACCGGTCACCCTTGCTTTTCTATCTCAGCCTTTTAATAATAATTTTTTAAAAAGGCTTTTTGATTACACTGTGTAACACAGTTTTTGTACCTGTGTACTTGTTTGTGCCTCAAAGGTAGAGGAAGCATGTGATGGAGAGGAACTGTGGTTCTGTATGAAGAGGGTGATGCAGTATGAAGAAAAGAAAAGTCCTGTTTCTCTTCATTAAGTATCCTAGTAAACGGTGGGCTGAGCCCAGAGAGTGTGTCTGGCTGATCCTGAACCACTGAAAAACTCTGCCATCTATGATGGTACACAAGATGATTTACATGTGGTTGCTAAAAAGAGACTAAACATATGGCACCAACAGCCTGTAGTGTGAGAAGATGAAACAGTAAGACAAATAATACAGAGGTGATTATGTCAAAAACACCAGGGAATAGGTAACTGCCTTGGTTACGGGTATGGTATGCAGAACCAACAGAATGTTAAATGCTAAACATTCAGAGAAGTTAGTCTCTCTCAATATTCATTATCAGATAGGAGTGAGATGGGTTCAAGGCAGGGGGTGATGCTGCTCTGAGCCCCTTCTTGTTTACGGTGGTGGTGGACAGGTTGACAGATGAGGCCAGGCAGGAGTCTCAAGGACTCTCATGTTCACAGACACTGTGATCTGTAGTGAGAGTAGGCAGCAGGTGGAGGTGAGCCTGGAGAAGTAGAGGCATGGATGAGTTTAAATATCTGGGGTCAACCATCCAAAGCAGCAAACGGCGCACAACAGAGGTGAAGAAGAGAGTGCATTCAGGGTGGAGTGGGAGGAAGCGAGTATCAGGGGTGATTTGTGACAGAAAGGGAAGGTTTACAAGCTACTAGTGAGACCTGTGATGATGGAGACGGCAGCACAGGAGGTGGAGTGGAAGGTAGTGGAGTTAAAGATAGTGTTGAGGTTGAACAGTTGAACCTGAGCTGGTTTGGACCTGTGCAGACCTGTGCGGAGGAACCGTGGATACACGACAGATGAATTTCACTCACATGTACTGTACCAATGTACCTGCACACGTGGTGTGACAATAAAAGTGATTTGATTTGATTTGAGATGCTGAATGTGGAGCTAGCTCCAACCGTTCCCTGTGAAGGTGGAGATGCAGATGCAGGTGGTTGGTGTGACGGAAGAGGAGAGAAGTCCTAAAGGGAGCAGCTGAACAATTACAAATGAATCAAAGCAGAGTTTTTTCAGGGCACAAGTATTCAGTTAAAACACAAAAACATGTCGCACACGTTGCGCGTTCACAGACCGACTCGTCCAGCAGGGGCGCTGCTCAGCCAGACATGTTTTTCCCATCAGGCTGTGCGGTAGCTTCTATAAAAGCGCCTCGCGCCCGCTTCTCTGCCTCATTCCTCGGACGACTTACTGGTGAGTTGGTTGGAGTTTTTCCGCTTTAGTGTTTGTCTCGTGGTTTTTGACTTTATTGTACGCCCGCAGCAATAACTGTTAACCTATCATGTAGGTAACGTTGTACTCGGTGGCATTTTTAAGTGGAAGCTCTTTAGAGCTAATAAGCGTTAGCCTAGCAGGCCTCATCCACGTGCAACAGATCGCGTGTTGGCCTGCGGATCGTTAGATCCTGTTTTAAAAGCAGCCTCAGTGCAGTTTAGTCCCGCTTACATATGATGACATAATGTTGCTAGGGACATCTGAGTCGATGTGAAGTAAAGGCAACATTCCTGACAAGACGGGGCAAAGGCTGTGAGAAACTGGGCCGGTTAGCTTAGCTGCACGGCTCCTGCTGCTGGCCATGCAGCGTATTTAGTGGGTGTGTATAACTTTGTGTGAAGTTATGAGGATTTTAATTAAAAATGTTAACCTTCCTGTTGTGTTTGGGTTAAATCTGACAGATTAACAACTTAAAACACTCAAAAATACAGACGGCTCTTCAAAGATGAAGGATCACGATGCTCATCCTGACTTCTCGACATCAGCAGATGCTCGATGGTAAGGAATTCTTCTTTAAACCCTTTATTTTTTTTGTTTTGTTTCCCTAAATGGACGTCGGTGATGATTTAAAGTGTAAGAGTAGTGGACAGAAGTGATTTCTGAGCATTTTCTACACTGAGACTTCCATATATAGTTTTCCTTTGAGTTTCTTGCTTTTCCCATTCATTGTAATAGTCCTAACAAGACTGTTTCTACAGGTGCCGTGAAAGCCCAGAGATGTGACTGGTCTGTAGGGGACTGAGGAGGTGAGGATGAGTGTTTGCAGAGGAAACTTGTGCTTCTCTAAGGTGTTCGCTGTGGAGAGACTACACTTGCTCTTAAATCAAACTATAATGATAAAATTCCTGAGGCTGAAATTGAAGGTGCCTTTTTAATTGCTTGGGTGCGGGGCCATATTTACACAAATATTTCAAACCTAAGTATTAATAACCCCAGTGCGCCTTTGCATGGATAAACTAATATTTGCATGTAAAACTAATGGGGATATTACTGCTTTCATTTGACTGGCAAAGTGTGATTTGTACACAATGTACAACAAATGAACAGGAAATCTATTTTAAATGAAAATGTTAAATATTTGGCCACAACACTGACTTGTAACGCTGTTCCTGGAGTCCTGATCCACACGTGTAGTTTTCTCTCTGCTAACACCTCAGGGAAGCATCAGTCTTTGCCATAAATTTGTGCTCCTGTGATGACCACTTATTTGCTACTCTTGAGAAGATGTGATGATACTCCAACCACCAAGTTGTATTATCTGAGGCACTACTTACTCCCAACCTGTGAGCTTAAAAGTTTATATCATTTTAATCACTTTATTTCTACCCACAGGTGTCCTCAGGTCCGAGTCCTATCGCTAACAGGTAATGGATGTAAATTCTTGATCATGTGTTACCATAAGAAACTGTTAATGATGACTTTTGTTTTTAAAACAATGGGAATCTCTCTGAAAAAGAGTGAAAGAGGACTTTTTTCTGATGCAGTTAAAACTATATTACATACATGCATGTTAAAATTTGGACTCTTCAACGATGCGTCTCTCGTGCTTTTGCAGACGGTCCTGATGTTGGATCCAGATGTGCATTCTTGGATCAGCTGCAGGTAGGTTTTTTTTTTTTTTCTTTGAGGAGCCGGCCTGTAAAAATAAAACTGTTTCGATGCAATGATGAGTGCATAGTTCAGCAGATTAAACTGTGAAGAATTACTGTTGTCTTTCGCTCCTAGCTGATGTGTCGGCCTCTGCAACCTTTGAGGGTCACTGGGTTTGAGGTCTTTCTAAACTTATTTTATATTTTATTTTATTTTTTTCCAGGAGTCCCACAAAAGCCAAAGTGGAGGTGAGTTGAAATCCTGCTCTACGTTTGTTTTAATGAAGCTCGATGCAGTGATGAGTGCATAGTTCAACAGATTAAACTATGAAGAATAACTATCGTCTTTCGCTCCTAGCTGAGCATCAACTTATGTAGTCCCACAATCATCGACGTGTTTAAAACAAAGTGATAATTAAGTTCTTTCTCTTCAGATGTGAACACCTTGCTGTCTGACTCGTCGCTGCTCTGCTGGTAAGCATTAAATCTCAAACACTGCAGCGGGGATGTCACAGTACCACAAACCTGATGCTCTGCACCAATAGAACTAAACATGTCAATACAGTTGATGGACAAAATGACCATTCACACACTGACATGGTGGCAGATAATTTATCTCAAATAACACTTTTAACAAGGCACAGACTAAATTGCATAGTGTGGTAATTACACATTTATAGACCTGTTATACAAAAGGATAAGCATGACTAGAATTACCACAGCAAACCATTTAACCTATGAAATAACAGCAGTCTCAATGACATCATCAGGATGATGCCTTGAATTAAAACTTTCTCAGCTTTAAGTCTTTGAAGTTTAAGTGCTTTGTTAACTTGTGGTGCTTGGACTGTATGGAACTGCATCATTCTTTGATCGCTTACTCCACCTAAAAAGTGTAAAGTAAATCATTCATAGCAAAATAAGAATTCTGTCTTATGAGTTTAAGCAGAGCTATTATGGCGGCTGCATAAATGGTCCTTTTCCACAGGTAGTGTTTCCTGTGCTGTTGGATTTTCTCTAATATGTAAGAATGTATCTATAAATATGGCAGCTTAGTACATACACTGCCTGCAGTACCAAAGAAAAGCAAGTGATCTCCGATTTTTGGTGTCAAATGTTAGCGTTAGGTATCATTTCTGGTGACATCCCTGCACAGCAGCTAACGGCTTTCAGATGTGATGAGTTTGAATCAGGTCGCTGATCCAGTTGAGGATAATTTGTAACAGACTCTGATCTGGATTTTTAATGTTGGAGAAAAGAAGTGAGCATGGTTCTGTAAATTTACCTGAATCTTAATTTGTTGTTACAGAACGAGCGGGCTCACAACTCATCACCATTCAGAAGATGATTAAACACTCATGGTGAGTATGAAATCGTGTCATTTTTAGCTCCTCAGACCCAGAATGGGCCCCGTGCTGTTGAGGTTTATAGAGCTGGGTCTGAAGGAGCCACTTGCATATTTTCTGGGATCACTTTCTTGCAGTAAAGATCATTTGATCCTTGTAGTCTGGCCTGTGTGATGACAAAGTACAGACTGACTTTAAACCATGGAGTCTGTTTATTAGCTCTAGCTGACCAGGTCAGCGTAGACTCCTTCATCTTTGCAGTTGATGTGCATGTTTGACTGATGCTCTCATATCTTCAGGTTGTTCTCTGTGTGAGGGATGGAGACCCAGTGTGGACCACACCAGAGTGACTGAGGTGAGAAAACTGACTTAAAAGTGCACGATGGTCATAAGGGGTTCAGTGATGTTACAACAAATGTCTGACCTGAACACTCATGTTGACAGTCTGTCACTGAGCAACCCAGCGAATAAAATATGAATCAGCCAATCGCTGACTTGTAATAAGGGTTTTCATTCTTCTTTTTCAGATGGGGAAAAGTTCAAGTTCTTTACCTGGTGAGTGTTTTTGTCCAGTCCTGAATCACGATTATTTCAAGGTGGCCACAAGACTAGTGATGATCTGATTTTGCCAGATGACTTAAGCTGATTATAACCCTTACCGTTCCATTTTTTTCTGAGGTCATGTGGTCATTAACTGCTAGTCAACTCTTCTGTTAGTAGTCTGTACTTGTATTTTAATGATTTCTTCTCTACACAGGTGTGAAGCCTCAGACACTGAAGCACAATCAAGCACAAGTCTGTCACTTCATAATAAATCTAAATGGTGCCGTTTCCTCAAAAGCTGGAAAGTGATGTTGACAGATTTTCACCTGCAGGAATCGGTGTTCAGACCCTGCTGTGCTATTACGTCTGGATTGTGACCTGATCCTGTTGACTTCAATTTGTAACAATAAAATATTTGTTATTGACTCATTTGTGTGCATCTGTTTTTCTCCTCCCTTTCTCGATGGGTGATGTGTTTGAGCGCCAAATGAACTGATCTTATATTACTAAACCAGTTATGCAAACAGTGGAGTAGTAAAGTCTTAATGACACAACTATGAAAAGTAAATAAGATTGAGATCAAGTGTACGACTTTTCGCCGGAAGTGACGTTATGTAATGGAAAGGAGTTCGATTTGGTCACTTGCTGACCTCCCAAGGGCGGGAATATCTAGCCTGCGTTGCTGACCGTGGGTTGTTTGTGGACACGCAAGCCTCTTACCTCGGTAGCGTGACATTTGCCGTATGGCGTTGCAGTACAGGCTTCGCTCCCATTTAAAATGGCTCCAATCAAATTTGACGCGAACAGTAGGGAATGGGGTAGTAACCGCCCCTCCGCCCGCCCGCGGCGAACCGCAGCAACAAGCGCCCCTCTTTGGCTTCAGCAGGGAGACGTTGTCGGGGGCGGGGAGGGGTATCCCAGTCCAAGCAGGCCGCCGGTGGACCACCGCGTTCAGATAAATGGGAGAGCAGAAACGGGGCTTGGTGTTCAGTGTCGTTTGGACCGCTTCACGTCAGCCTGTTCGCGATGTCTGCGCGGTGCTTTCTCCTGCTGCTCTGGGCTGTCTCGGCGCAGGCCGACTTCTTCCATTTCGATAGCATTAGCAACGTCTCTACTTACTATTTTAATTATATTTATTGCAATATCTGGGAGGGGGAGTGTCAACCCAATCAGGATGATGCCACCCAGCAAGGTAAGAGATGGTAAAAGAAATTAAAACCATTTTATAACGAAAGCGCTCATTTCGCAAGCTACATCGTGCCTCGTGCGCATTTTGCAATATTTATATTTTTACGATTCGTTATTACACTGTTATAAACACGGACTTCTCTCGCCCTGCTCTTGTGATGCGAGCAGTTCCTACCAGGGATATCTGGGCAGGGTTTCCTCAGGACTACATGAGCCTGCTGCATCAGTGGTACTGTAGCCTGGGTCAGTGCTGCGAGTCCGGAGACTGCAGGATAACCAACAACATCACAGGTATCGCACTGCCGCTCTGTGGCTGCCCGCTTTGCCCCAAGCGTGTGTTGGTCGTTTCCCCTCATTATTCTTTGTAATCGTCTGTTTGTGAATTCACCCAACACTGCACACAGTTACTCATCATCTGATAAGGGCTTTAGCTTCAGTGCCTGATGCAGCCCTTTAACAACTTTACGTTTTATTGGCTATATCACATATTTTAAAAGTAGACATTTTAACACAGAGCACTTTATTCATATTTGCCGGTGCCTTTAAAATAAAAATCAAAAATCTATGGTCTCATGTGCAGGTCTAGCAAGAGACCTTCAGACGAAGCTCCACGGGCAACATCTGGCTCAGTCCGTGGTTCTGAAAGCCATCCAGGGTTTCATCAACAACCCCGAGTCCAACAAGCCCCTGACGCTCTCCTTCCACGGCTGGTCCGGCACAGGCAAGAACTTTGTGGCCCGGATCATTGCTGATAACTTGTACCGGGACGGGGTGAAGAGCGAGTGTGTCCGTTTGTTCATCGCCCCGTTCCACTTCCCGCACGCCAGGCTGGTGGACACGTACAAGGTGAGCCCACTTGGCACAGCGATGGCCGTCCTGTGCCAGGAACATGTACCTGTGTTCTCTGGACGCTGCTTTGCTTACGTAGATATTTATTCTGTGTTGTAATTCATCATAAGAGTGATAGCAGTCATGGTTTGGACAGATGCTTTAAGTCAACACTGATGCTGCGACACAAATACTCAGAGAAATGGATGTTTGGAACCTGGCGTTTGTCCAACCGGGTCAGAGGTGCCAGCTCAGTCTCATTTGAGCACATTTTTTCACAGTCACTGCAGCTGATTTCAAAATTGTGTTTACATAGCATTAATACATGGTGCATAGTACAGAGCTATCCAAATATAAATAGGTATATGCAGTTCACGGGATAACCTCTACCCTCATGCCCTCAAAGTCTGCAAAGTGTGCAAATGTGGACTTTAACGTGTCTACGTGTTGTAGTACAGCCTCCCACTGAACCTCTGTGGCATATAACAGGGCTAATTCTTTTAAAGAACTTTTACCAACAATGGCACATTTATATATTTGTTTAAAAAGATTAAAACATTCTAGATAAATGTCGGCTGTTGGTTTAAGTTATCTCAGTTTGTAATATTTTATGCCCAGTTTAGTATCTTTATATATCAAGCTTGAAAGGAAATAATAATCAGCTTTTGTCAGATCTGAAATGTTATAAAATGATAATAATGTTTGACTTTTGTTTTGTTTTTTTGCCTGAAATCCAGGGTCAGCTGAGAGAAGCAATTCGAGACATGGTGCTGCGCTGCCCTCAGACTCTGTTCATCTTCGATGAGGCTGAAAAGCTTCATCCGGGCCTCATCGACGCAATCAAGCCCTTCATGGATCACTATGACAACGTAGATGGGGTCAGCTACCGCAGGGCCATCTTCCTCTTCCTCAGGTTAGCTGACTGTTTCAGGCACAGTTTGATGAAGCTGTAAAGCTCTCTGTGCACTTCCTGTCCAGATAGCCTGGCAGCTCATCAGTGGTGAAGGATGGAGCTCCTTCTGTCGCCTTCTGTATGGATTTTTCATGTTTTCAATTCCTCAAGTCAGATTTGTCCTGACTAACAGTCTGTTCAGTCAAAAATAGAAAAAGCCGTTTTACACTCAACAGTTATGGTTCAGAGATGTGAGTGAATTACTGGCCATCTTTGAACTGTGATCATTTATCTAAGAGCAACTTGTATTAAAGAAACTTTTCTGCCAAACCAGAAAGAATCGAGTCTCCCTGAGAAGCTCAGCAGCTGTAGACATATAATGTTGTGTTTTTGCTGTTGTCACTGCAGTAACATTGGTGGTGCAACAATCAACGACGTGGCGCTGGACTTCTGGCACTCTGGCCAGAATCGAGAGGACATCGGTATGGAAGACCTGGAGCATCGGCTGCGAGCTGAGACGATGGAGTCTCAAGGTGAGCAGTAAAGTTTTTGTAAAGGTTGCCTGGTGGGTTTTCTTAAGCTTTGAGCCTTTTTTCCTTCGGCAAGAAACAAAACCTTTTTTCTGTGGCAGGTGAATTAAGTTACTCGGGTGTTCTGGTTGCTCAGTGGCTTGAAAGTATTTGCTGAAAGCCGCTAAAGTAATATAAAAACAGCTTAGACCAGCATAGTGTTACCCATGGGTTAGTGAGGTCCTATTGTGAAGCCTCATCTTTGAATCTGGTACTCATGAGTGAGGGGTGGATTTTATACACTTACTGGTTAACAACTTCATTACTCACGTGGTTAATCACATGGTAAAGCATACCATGTTTATGTTTCTGGTTACAAAATTAGCAGGAAAGTGATCACCGAGGTCACAGACCACCTCAGGAATCGCCCCCCCGCTGACCAAAGAATCAGTACACTGGCTTCACTTTTCATACCTGGAAGAAAACTGCATGAATGCCATCTTTTATATACAGCGTATGATAAAAAAGAACCAAAACACATTGTTAAAACTTTAAATATGTTTCTATTTCCTGTTTTGTTTTAATATCCCAGGTGGCTTTGCTCAGAGTGAGCTGATGTCTGGTCACCTGATTGACTTCTTTGTGCCCTTTCTGCCCCTGGAGTACCGTCACATTAAGCTCTGTGCACGGGACGCCTACGCAGCACGAGGTCTGGAAACAGATGAAGCCACGCTGGATGAGGTGGCCAAGGCAATGCTGTATGTTCCCAAAGAGGAGAGACTGTTCTCAGCCCAAGGATGCAAGTCCATACCTCAGAGGATCAACTTCTTTCTTCCCTAGAGCGAGGAGGAAACAGAGAGACGGACCTGGAGGTGTAAGATTGCTTTACCAGCCCATCTGCATACAGAGCCACAGAGATGTGTCTTCTTTGCTCTGCACTGCATACTTCCCCCTCCCCCCACAGATGCAACATGTGTCTGTCCAGGTCCCGTCACAGAAGGCCAGACATCAGGGCAGATCCAGGGTTAGAGGGCAGAGCAGCGTGACCCAGCCTGCAGAGATGGGCAGCGTCACAGGAAGTGTGGCTGCTCTTCTTCACCTGCCTGGTTTGAATCCTGTCAAGACGAAGGGGTGAAGAAGATGGTGTCTGTGCAGAGTGTGGCGCAGAGGGAGACTTTTTTTTTCCTTTTCACTATTTATATCTAATCCCCTCGGCCAAAGTCTGACTCGCACTGTTGTTTGTGTTCATATGAGTTTGTAATTCATGTGTTACTAGTGGCATGTCAAACATTGTGCTTATATCAGCACAGATTATTTATTAATATCATTTGTGCCATATTTGAACATTTTACTGGACCAGATTAGTTTCGTGGAGTACTCTAAATGTGCACTTATTTTATTTTGTTAGATTTTTTTTATTCCTTTTAAAATGAACGTGCAAGGACCAGTGGTGATGGAAGTGTTACTTGAAGCTCTTACTGTGAAGGACTTTGTCTCTAAAGCATTGGACCTCTGGAAACTCACCCTTTTACATACTTGTGTTTTATAAAAACATTTTATAGGTTTTACTGTACTGTTACTTAATATACAGTTGTTACTTAGTGGTGTGCTTTACTCTTTTGTTGGTATAATTCATCTATCATCAACACAGTCTGCTTCAAAGCTGAGGGTCACATCACAATAAGAACACAGAGAGAACCTGTCAGACACGGTGTAAAGAAATAAAAACCTGGTAAACAACAATCCTCATCGATTTCAGTGATTTGACTCCACATTAATGTTCGAATTTGAATATGGCAGGCAGGGCAGCGCCTGGGACCCAGTCGAGAAAACTACCTTAGAGGGCCCTCCTCTATGTTACACTGGGTACTTATATTGACAGGATTACAGTAAAGTGGACTAGATACCACTATATATTTAAGTCATAATTCTATCTCGAGAAAGCCTGTATTTTTATGCTTTATACATTTTTATTACATTTTCAGTTGTGCAAATATTGACCCAGTAATTTTACACTCTACAATGTTTTGATAGATGCTGGGAACTAAATCACTTGTTCTTGCGCCCTATGAACGTGTTGACTTTGCTGAATGCAAGGCTCGAGAGATGAAGTTTGTTTAAAGGTTTGAAACATTGGTACCAGTCATATGTTCAAAATAAGCACTCGTCAGTATGTGAGTGTGTGATATATGTAGAAAACAAATTGTTGAATGAGGAATTCTATAAATCAGTGTGCTTGTTATAAGCTTGCCCATCGAGTAAGTCTGCGAGGACCTGTGGCTTTTTGTAGCTTGCACATATTACAGGTGTCTTTATGTTACGTTAGCAAGGCTGAATCTATTTTGGGCTTGTGTGTGTGTTTGTAGGCTTTAAGTAAATTTGTCCGCTGACCCAACCCCCGACTGCGGTTGTTATCCGTGGTGCTGGTTACAAGCTGGACTGATGCCATTGATATGTCTTATTATTGCTATATGCTATGCTGTGTTTGTTCTGGTACAATGCGGAGGTAAGGACACCCCCCCCAAAAGATCTGCCCTGGGACCTATTACAGAGTTGTTACGCCTGTGATGTATATTTCTGTGGAATCTCCTGTGTTTAGTTTAGTTTACATAAGGCAAGAAAATCACGCCTGAGTTTATATAGATATGCTGCACGAGATCAGGCGTGAAAACATTTGTTAAGAATGTAAAAAATTATTTATTTTTATAGAACATTATTCTTTTCCTACCGATTCGAATTATTTCATTTATTTTTTAGATGTATATTTATATGTAGTTCACGTTGTTTAGCTTTAGTTATACTCGTGTTGTTACTGATATTGCATTTTCCCCTTGCATGTGATTCACCCACGGCGCATCATCCTTCCTTTGGGCGTGTATCAGGCAAACGCGTGGTCTGCTCCCATTGGCTGCAGAAAGTATTCGTCCGGATTCTCTGTCCTCTGATTGGCTTTAAGCGGTAGCGCTTCCTTATTGAGGTTAGCAACCGTCGTCCAATCAGATTCAGACATCTGTTCCGAGGCGAGAGGAGAGAAGCGGCAGCGTCTCGGTGGCTCTCACTGTAGCATCACTGTATGGGGATACCGCACTGACAGACAACGCTGCTTCGCCTTATTTAGAGAAAATCTTTCTACACGGGCATTTTTATTTGTAATTGGTTAGTTTTTGACCGGCTGCTTCAGCTCGTCGCCATGACAGCACTGTGCCTGCTTTTGATGGCCGTGTCGGCTGCATCTGTACTGGCCGAGTCCACAGTTTATTTCCGCGAGCAATTTGAAGACGGCGGTGAGCGCTTTCACACAACATTACACAGATAGGATTGAAGTGCTTGCTTTTCTTTGTTGCTGCTGTACATGCTCGAGATGCTGTGGTGCTGACTGAGATGGATGATGGCTATTTTTCATGTCCGCATATCGGCGTGGATTGTTACGGTTATTTCTCATGATTTTACCGCAATTTGTGGAATACATCGTCAGCTGATTAGTCTAGAAGACCAACCGATCACTCATCCATTCATTGATTTATTCATATTCCCTGCTTTATGTTTCCCAGCCCTCAAAGCTATTATCACACCCCGTCTGCCTCCCCCTCCCCCCACTGCTGCACATCTCTCCCCTGGTCATTCACTGCTACCCTCCTTCTCCCAGCTGTCCTGTTCTTTCATCTGTGAAGGCGGTCACAAAATCCCGCAGTATGCCCCCCACCCACGCACACACACACACGCACGCACACACACTCTGTATCGAAGGCTGGATTAACAGAGTTTTGTGAGTCTTGTCTTGGTGATTGCTGGGCAGCTGACTCTGAACCTGTTTGTGCAGATGCCTGGATGAGTCGCTGGGTGGAATCCAAGCACAAGTCCGATTATGGGAAGTTTGTCCTGACTGCTGGGAAATTCTACGGTGATGAAGAGAAAGACAAAGGTAAGCAGGAAGGCGCTGATATGTGTTGCATAATTACACTGTACTACCCTGTCAGACACCTGCTGTCAGAGGCGAGTGTTTGCTTCCTCGTGGAGCTCTGCCAGTATCAACACGGCTGTCTTCCTCTCTGTTCTTCAACTTGAGAACAGAGCATCAAATTAACCCGTACTGTTTCATTAAGACAGAACAGGAGTACTCGCTGGTTTAGCTTGATCTTCCCTGCAGTAACACCGTTGTTTCTGCAGGTCTGCAGACGAGCCAGGATGCCCGTTTTTATGCACTGTCAGCCCGTTTTGATGACTTCAGCAACAAGGGCCAGCCTTTAGTCATACAGTTCTCCGTGAAACACGAGCAGAGCATCGACTGTGGCGGAGGCTACATTAAACTGTTTCCCTCCGAGCTCAACCAGGAGGACATGCACGGAGACTCTGTCTACAACATCATGTTTGGTAAGTGGACCAAAGGATGGTGTGTTAAATGGTATTGCTTTTGTTGGATAAACAGAGCAGTGTTTGCTATACACAGACATTCACTGTCACTTTGTATTTGTGGGCTCGTTCAGGTCCTGATATTTGCGGCCCTGGCACAAAGAAAGTTCACGTGATCTTCAACTACAAAGGCAAGAACCACCTGATCAACAAGGACATCCGGTGCAAGGTGACGCATGGGAAAGCTAGTTCTAATAAAAAGCACCACAATATAAGGACGCATGAGCTTAAACAATTAAAAATAAACTACATGGTAATATGCTGTTAGTTGCATGTATTGACCTTTTTTTCTGCCCTGCAGGATGATGAGTACACCCACTTGTACACACTGGTCGTCAACCCTGACAACACTTATGAGGTTAAGATAGACAATAAGAAGGTGGAATCTGGCAATCTGGAGGATGACTGGGACTTCCTGCCTCCCAAAAAAATCAAGGACCCCGAGGCCAAAAAGCCAGAGGACTGGGATGACAGGGAGAAGATTCCTGACCCTGACGATAAGAAACCTGAGGTCAGTGTGACCTGGCATTCTTTCAGGGCCCTAACCCAGGGCACGTGTGCAACACTGTTTTAATTTTTTAAAAGTTTCGATAGGTTGATCATGTTTGAAATGTTTTGTTGTTTTTGTTTTCATTGCAGGACTGGGACAAACCAGAGAACATCCCAGATCCTGATGCCAAGAAGCCCGATGACTGGGATGATGAGATGGATGGAGAGTGGGAGCCACCGATGGTCACGAACCCTGAATACAAGGTGCATATCCAGTGATTCTAACTCTTCATGCAGTCAGTATTTATTCTGTGCTATTTTTCTGAGCTTTGCACATCAGCGAGCTTCCTAGAATAGGATTGGAATATTATCCAAAAATATTTACTCTGTTTACACTGTCAGCCGCTTTGTGTTTTAACCCCAGTTTCTGTGTGTGTGTTTGCTGTCCGCAGGGTGAGTGGAAGCCCAGAGAGATTGACAACCCTGCCTACAAGGGCAAGTGGATCCACCCTGAGATTGACAACCCCGAGTACACGGCCGATTCTGAGATCTATAAATACGACAGCGTCGGGGTGATTGGGCTCGACTTGTGGCAGGTAAGCTGGATGTGTATTTACATCTTAATGCATAATGAAATTTATTGAAATATTTTAAAACTATTTACATTGATCCAGCAATTTGGTTACTTGCTCTGTATTGTGTGAGCTGCTGGGAAAACTGCATGTTTTCCCAGGAAGAAATGCTTGAAACTCTTTGAGTTTGTGATTGTGCTTGTTTTCTTTAAAGATTTGATAACAAAATATGTGTTGCCCTTGTGTCTGGCTGCAGGTCAAGTCTGGGACTATCTTTGACAACTTTCTAATCACAAACGATCCAAACCTGGCAGAGGAAGTCGGCAACGACACATGGGGCAAAACTAAGGTATGCTCGTTTTAGCCCTGTACCCTGTAATCCTAATTCTAATTTCACGTCAGTGTCAACACTAATAAAAAGGAATGAGCTTTTCATATAGGTTGATATATTTATTTGCATTGTTCGCATTTTCTCCAGGATGCTGAGAAGAAGATGAAGGAAAGCCAAGAGGAAGACGAGAGAAAGAAGCGCGAGGAGGAGAACAAGAAGAGGAGAGAAGAGGCAAAGGAGGAGGACGAGGAGGAAGAGGAGAAGGAGGAGGAGGACGAAGAGGAGGAGGACGAAGGGGAAGAGCATGAGGAAGAGGAGGAGGAGGAAGAAGAGGAGGAGGAAGGCACAGACTCTAACCTCAAGGATGAGTTATAAACTCAAGAACTGCTCAGACTGTGTCAGTGGGCCGTTGGAATAAGGCTGGAGACTGAGACCCTGACGACTGACACCCCGGGGTGGGGGCTGGGTGGGAAGGGCTTTTTCCATTTCTTTGTTTACAAAGCAAGGTGATCGGTCAGAAAAGGGCAATTAAATGTTCTGTTTCTTGTTTCCATGTGCTACTACTACTATTATAATGATGATTATTAAACGAGGACTAGTGATAAGCATAATTAATGTCAAATGAATGTCAAAACCAGACATTTTAACACAAACGTGTGAATTGTCATTTACATTTTACAAAATCTGGGTTGTTATGAAGTGTAATATTGTGATGAGATGAGAAGTTTTATTTGGTATGGAGGTTTTGGTACCAGCAAAACGTTTGGTTTACCTCACGTGTTTTGTTTGCCTTTCATTTTTTATTTTTGTACATTTTTCTTTCTCTCATTCCTGTCGGGCTGGAAGGATTAGATAGGATTTGATGTTGTCATCCAGGTTATTTTGCCTTCTTCTGTTTCCACTATCTGATTCAAACGAGGATTGTTGGCACGGCAACCGGAGTGCAGTAGGACTAACACTATATTTGACAACCTGATCAAAAGTGAAAAAAAGAAAACAAATCAGTCTGCAGTGGGATGGTAACATGAGGTGCTTTAAGATGAAGTCCCTTGCATAGTTTTGTACTGTATAGGTAACACTTTTTCCACTTCAGTGCACATACTATAGTCTCGTGTGTCTAAATAAGCTCTACTCAAACTTAGGATGTACATTAAGACCACCCCAGTAGCAGAACATTTGGTCGTTTGGTATGCACACACTTTAGGTTTCCTCGCCGTTTGTGTATACGTCTCGTTTCCTGATTTTTGATTCCAAGTTTTCTGCACTGCTGTACCCCAACACACTGTCCCAACAGTCTGACAGAGGCTCCTTTTGTAAAAGACATTTTGTACTAATGGTAGTAAATGAAGTGGGGCGATTTTTGTGTTGCTGTGTAAAATAAAAACTAAGGCAGGTGATCTGTCCAATAAAACAGCCAGAAGAAAACAATGAAAAGATCCTTGTGAAATTTTGTGTCTTTTTTTGTGCGTGTGTGTCATCATGTTTTATTTATCTGTTCTCCCTTTTCCCTCCAGCTTCCTCCCAGAGTCCAAAGACTCTGAATTAATTTGTTATTGTGTAGGTGATGGCCTGGTTAGGGTAGAACCCTTAATCTTGACCCATGACAACTGGGACAGGCCACAGCAGAAGAACATGGATGGATGAATGTTAATTTGGTTCCCTCATTTGACTTGGATATCTGTTCAAATTGGGCAATCATTTGAATTTTACTGCTCACCGGGCTCATCAAAGGTTGCGCTACAGTTTAAACTCAAGGTTTAAGGTAAACTACAGTTTGCAGTACCTGGGTATACTTCAGCTGCATTTACATTTGAATCTTCTCCTTCGTCTGTATTTTATTTTCTACTCACAAAGGTAATCTAAGTTAAATAAAACTAGACTAAAAACTAAGACTAGGTGAACAACACTTGTCTTATGAGGCTTTTTGAAATTTTTGCAGGAATTTCAGTCGAGTAATGAAATATTCTTTGTATTTAAATGTCGTAGTTCTCTGTCCTCATTGTCATTTTCCTATACTTTGACCGACTTTATCAACTTGGGCAGTTCTGCTTCCTGTCATTAAACTCAATAGATTGACAGGCAAAATAACAGATGTTAACAGTTAATTTTTTCATTTTTATTTTTTTAATTTCTTTTTCTATTTTATTCTACTTTGAAACAAAATTGATCATAAAACGTAAAGTCAGACTTGCAAAATTTGCTGTGTTTCACTAGTGTTCGAACTTAAATAAAAATGTGTTTGGTCGTAGTGGATATTCTATTTATCTATATATTTTTAAATGCCTTATATATTAGACATTTAAAATATATTTTAAAACGACCCATAGAAAAATGAATTGCCGATAGCAAAATGACGCAACTAAAAGTAAAGAAATTCATAGAGTGGGTGTTTCAAGTCTTTATTTGTTATTTATCTGTTATTTATCTCTGCATCCATTGGCTTTTGTTATTTGTGCACCTCCTCGCAGCGATGGAGGGATGGTGAAGCTCCGAGGGGAGGTCGGTCCCTGAGGTCTGGCTTCAGGGTTTTCAGCGGCCTCTACCGCTGCCTGTCGTCAGCGCAGCTTGAAAGCGGTGGGAAACAGAAACACTATGGCTTCCAGTCTGTCTCTTACTCAGGTAACACTGTCTTACAACTCAAATATAACGACAGCAAACGCTTTCTGCCCTCTGCCTGTTACGCTCGGAGATGTTTCGGCAGCGTCGGTTAAGCCTGGCTGAAAGAATCGCGGGCTTTCTTTGATTCTGGTTCCTCTTTTGGAAGTTTAGCCCTGCTGTGACTGGGAAAAGTTTCTTCCTAATCTCTTTGGGGACTGCGTAAGGGCGTAGCTAGCTAGCTAGCCTGCTAGCTAACAGCTAGTTTGTGACCAGTGTTGGGCTGTTTTAGAGTCGCTTTATCAAAGTTGAGATAAACCGTGTAAGCTAGCGCTACTCGTCTTCGTTTCCTTTCGGGTGTTTTCTAATCGTATTTAGTGCTGCCCCGGTTTGCTGCAGGCTATTTGGGTGTTGGGCTGCCCATGTGTGGCTCTGCTGTGGCTCTGCTGTGGCTCTACTGTCACATTTCTGCTACTTCAGCCTCTGCTAACATTGTTTTTCCTCTGATAAAGCACCCAAGCTATATACAGTAAAGCTTGTAGCCTATGTGTTGGATTTCCTTGCCTCGTATGTAGCTTTGTTACATGGTTAGACTGAATAGGCTGCCTTGTTATTGCTATTATTAGAAGTAAACATGCTTCGATGATTGGCTTGGTGTCTTTCCCCCCTGTGACCTTTCAAAAGTGGACAGCGTTAACAGTTACCCTGTTAGCTGCTGCTGTTAACAATTAGTTAATAGAGAAAACTCCTCATATCGTTAGCTGTTATGTTGTAACTAGCAAGAGGAAGTGAATTGTACAAGCAACTAGCCACCTCTACTGTGGTAAACGGTTGCACAGTTGCTGCTAGCTAAATTAAGTTCTAAATAATGTAGCGTCAGAATGTGTTTGTGTTGTTTAGGAGGCTACGGGCAGGTTAAATGAGCAGCTTTCAGTCGTGGACTTGTTACCTGAGCTGCCGTTACCTCCAGCAACAGACAAGAGTTGCCTGCCAGGAGCAGCTTTGAGATCCTTGTCTCTCAAATGGCTTAAAACCTGTGTTTGTCTGTGAGCTGTGGGAGTTCATTGGCCTGTCAGGCACCAGTGCTTGTTGCAAGTGTTCCTGTCAGATGCCCGATAATCCCCAAACTCGCCTCATGTTTGGTATTGATAGTGACATCAGTGTGCTTTATTACCATGGGTGGTTATAATCTCTAGAACAGTCTAGCCTGTCCCGCCAGCTCCTGCGCCCTGATGTTTCTGGCTATCTGCTGCAGTTTTGTATGGGCTAGCTGGGGGATGATTGAGGGGTGTTTTTTCAGTGCTCAATTAAAGTCACCAGTACAAAGACCACAGTGTTACAGACGCCAACAGTCCCAGGCACACTATTGTGTGTCATAGGGGAAAAGAAAAAAGTTGCATTGACTAGAGAAAGATATGTGTGTGTCAACAGTTATTTCACTGTAAACTGGTGGGTGAAAAAGCTGACTGATAACTTTGCTTTTTGTGTGCGTGAGTTGTTTTCTGTGTCAGATCTAAGTCTGTTTTACAGTAGAGAGTAATCTCACATGTGTCTGAAAGCCTTAGCCTCCATTGACCAGCCACTCCCTGGTTGATTCACACTTGAAACAGTTACTGTCCATCCCTTTCCTCCCTTTCTTGCACCTGCCAATTTGAAACCAAACAACCAGTTGTCAGTTTCAGCTACACAAATAAGGAAGCACTGCTTTATTTCCTCTTTAGTCCAACGGTAGACATTTTTCTTAACAGAGGAAAGAGGGGTGTTTAGGGAGGACATGACAGAAGGCCAGACTAACTGTTGCCTTTGGAGTGACGCCTTGTTGTAAATGCCTAAAGCTGACCAAGGGGCCCCAGGAAATGTAGCCTGCATCCTGAAGTTATCACAAAAGTTATCACTCTCTGTGCATGCAACTCAGCATAAACCTTCTGGTGTATTCTGAGTCATCCATCCATCCTCCAGAGTATTTGTATAGATCTTTATGAGGAAATGCAGAGTAGCTTTTCAATGAAACAGTCAGCTGATAAATCGAAAAAGGATTCAGTTGTTTGGAAAAGCGATATTTTCTCAGCCTCAGTGACATTTAAACAGTTTCTCTTTGTATTAATTGAATATATTTAGGTTGTGGCTTGTTTTTGATCAGGTACATCAGCATTTTCAGACATGTTTTATTTCAACTCAAAAAGACAAAATAGCTGCCTCATTTTAATAGGGGGAGATTGTGGTAATTATTAACAATGCTGCATAAATACGGATTTTTCTAAGCAAAATTACACAATATTTGATGTGCTTATATGGCAGGAAGTAGGAAAGTTTAAGAAATCGCTTTTTTTCAGGCATTTGTTAAGAGTAAAAGTTGGATTTATTGTAATTATAAGCAGCTGACTTATTAATGTTGAAAACTGCTGCACCTTGTTGCTACTCATTGTCATAGATGCTGTATTGTTTTTGTCTTTATTTGTTATCCCACCTGTAACACAGCCATTATAAACTTTTTGGTTTTGCAGTCACACTGTGGCTTCTTTAATTTAAAACGTTCTACTAAATGAGTCATTGAAGTCATTTTTAGTTGTTTTTAACACATTTAGCCAGTGGCTATACTTATAACAAGCAGCTCTTTAACTGGCTCAGTGGATGACAAACTTTCTGTAGCTGTCAAACTCTTGTTGGTTATTTCAGAGCTAACTTTGAAAAATCATTTGAACGATTAGTGTTAGATTGTTATAAGGAACATTTTTGAATTTAGGTAAAAAATGACTGTTTTAAATTTTTATTCTTCTCTTTCTCCTTAAACAGCTCTCCAGTGGAAACCCCATCTATGACAAATACTATCGTCAGGTATGCCATTGTATCTTTCCCATGGGTTACAGTGTGTGTGCATATAACTCCTGCATAGTTTGGCTTTACATGGCTCTGGATGGAGATGGAGATAATCAAAAAAAATAAAATCTTCCAATGAGAGGATGGGGTTTTTGTAGTTTCAGCACACAAACTAAACCTGCATTTATACTGCTGTCTTGCAGCGAGCAGTGATCTCACTTCTCTTTATCAGTTTCAGTGCCTGTGTCCAATAAAGGAAGTACCTCAATGAATTAATAATGTTTCCCTTTGCCCAACATGTCAGCAGCACTTCCTTTGAGCCTCATGAAAGACGACTAAGCCAATAGACTGCTGAGAAAATGGCTTTGGTTTATTACCAGCATTGATTTAAATGACTCAGAGGCTCCAAAGCTGATTTTCATGGTTTTCAGTTGTTCCCCATCTTTTTTCGAAGCTAAGAGTTTTGTCTTTGTTAGCATTTTAGCTTGTTATACTGATAGTTTCTAAGATGAGATAAGCTTTAATGTGTGTGTGTGTGTGTGTGTGTAGGTTGATCTGACTGGCAGCGGGCGAGTGGCAGCAGCTGATGCAGCTCTGTTCCTAAAGAGGTCAGGTCTGGCTGACCTGGTCCTTGGGAAGGTGAGTGGAGACGCAGCTCTCTGTTAGCTTTAATGTTCTCATCGATGCTAACAGATGTTTTATCTGTAAATGTCTCCTTAGATCTGGGATTTGGCAGACTCTGAACGAAAGGGAGCACTCAACAAGCAGGTACCAGCACACTGTCAAGTAGCTCCAAAGTGAACTCCTTCAGAAATGTGTTCATCATCACCGGGCTTACGTCACTCTTCTTCTTCTGCCCTCAGCAATTCTTCATAGCCCTGCGGCTGGTGGCTTGTGCTCAGAATGGCCTGGAGGTGGCGCTCAAGAGTCTTAATGTGGCTGTTCCTCCCCCGAAATTTGTAAGTCTGCTCCTGTGTGCTATAAATCCACACTGTGCCTGCTATTAAAGTCACTGCTGGTTATTTGAAGTCCAATACAGTAGATCTGTGGTATATTCACAGGTGCTTGTTTCACTACAAACAACTTTAACTGTTAGTATTTGGTCTTGGCTTTTAAAAATATTTGTGCTCATCTCCAGCATGACAGCAGCAGCCCGCTGTTAGCAGGAGGGGGGGCTGCTGACCTTCCCTGGGTTGTCAAGGTGAGGCGCGCTCCAACGTGCTATCTTTTTGTCTAAATATAGTTGTGATTGTTTTTTTTAATTCTCATGTTTTCCTAGTTTTATCTCCTTTCTTGTTACCTTAAGAGAAGCATCTTTTTTTCCCGTTGTGATCATTTAAGCAGTATGTATAGCTCTGCAATCCCAGTGCTACTTGTTAATAAACATGAATCAGAAGTACCAAAATGATCTTCTTTTTTCTCTATGTGCAGCTGAAGGCCAACATGTCTCTGCTGCTGAGATGCTGGTTAGCGTCTTGAGTCTGTTTATATTGTTTGAAGATGCTCAGATTTTCATTATCAGCGACATAATTTGAGTCAAACGGACAGATCGGGTCAAAGGGTTCGGAGACAATGTGACTTTGTAACACCAAGTTTCTCATATTTGATACACGAGTTTGTAAAACCCTTTTCATCAACAGTGTGATGGGTTTTTTAAGCCTAACGCCCCAAAATGGTTTTGTTTAAAAACAAAAAAACTGTGGCCAATAAATTGCACCAAATGTTGGATGTAACATAAATGACACTAATAAAAAAACTAAAAAAACAAAACAAAAAACCCTCACATTGATATTTAGTTTAAAACAATCTCAGAAGGTTAAATAAAAACTCAAGTTTAAAAAAGAAACATCTGAATTATTCCACGGTTCAGGCTTTAAGCGTGGTTAAGAGAAGCAAGGCTGAGACGATGTAGACGTGCAGAAGAGGGATAGTGGAAATACTGGACAAAGGACGTTGGATATGGAGCTGTAAGGCAGGAGGAAATGAGGCAGACCACAAAGAGGAGGATGTGCAGACTGGTTGGTGTGACACAGGAGGATGTTAGGGACAGGCTGGGATGTCGGGCCTCTGTGGCAACCCCTAAAGGGAGCAGCTGAGAAAAGAGGAGGAAAAGAGCTCTTTTTACATACAAGATTCACAACATGCTTTAATGAAGCCAATATGCAGCTCGCAAAATTAGATTTACAAGCAATGAAAATGGGGAAGAAAAAGCCACTGAAGTTTAAAAGGAAATTAAAGACTAAGAATCACGGGATGTTTTTCATCAAAGCAAAGCTGTGTTTGCAGAACGTTCCCACGTACAGACGTGGTGGCTTTGAATGTTTGTTGACTTGGACAGGTGTATAAGACTGACCTTATCTGACCAGCCTAAGCTGCACATCAGTCTATGTCTCCATTAGAGTGATTTTCATCGTGCAGCTGTTTTGTTTTTCTTCCAGCCTGAGGAGAAGATGAAGTTCGATTCCATCTTTGACAGTCTTGGCCCAGTAGGAGGGATGCTGTCGGGAGAGAAGGTCAAGCCCGTCCTGCTTAACTCCAAATTGCCGGTGGACATCCTGGGCAGGGTATGATTCTCAAACAGGACTCTTTGATGTTAGTTTCAAGTTTTTGCTTTAGTGAAAAATGAATAGAAACCACACCATACAGTAACACTGGAGCTTAATACGGAAGATTTAAAGCGTCAAAAGAAAGTGAGAGTCTGTAGCGAGTTGGCGGTGTGGCACTTGTTATTTTGCAGTTTTGTGATGACTGATGCTCATCAATAATATCTCTGTGTGTTGAAGGTGTGGGAGCTCAGTGACATAGACAGAGACGGCATGTTGGACAGAGATGAGTTTTCTGTGGTAAGACTCGAGTTAATATTACAAATAAGGTTTTAGTATTTGTTCACAACTGGTTTCACTTTAGGTTGTTCAACTGTGTACTGAGTCATAGGATCTTAAATTATTTCTATAGTTCTGAATCGAAAAGATCCAAGACATGAGGAGGAAGTGTGAAGACTGAACTGCAGGATGCTGGGTAATCATTTCTCATTACTTTGTTGCCCTTTCCCAGGCTATGTATCTGGTGTACAGAGCTCTAGAGGGGGAGCCTGTTCCCATGTCCCTACCGCCTCCCCTGGTGCCACCCTCCAAGAGGAAAAAACCTTCGGTGCCTCCCGTGATGCCCCTGTTACCCTCGCCCCCCTCTGTCAAAGACAGTCGCTCCTCCCACGCTGGCTCTAAGACTATGCCCCACCCTCCTAAACCCACCCCAGCTCCTGCCCCTGTCCCAGCACCAGCAGCTGCCCCTGTGAGTACAGGCTCCACCTCTCCTGTGAGTGCAGTGCCTGAGAAGTATTATTTTACTACTACACTGGTACATCAACAGTTACGATGATTTCAAACTGGCTAGTTCAGTGTGTTTTTCAAAAGAAAAAGACTAGAGGAAGTGCGAAGGTTTGTGAATCTCTCGTTGCTGTAAGTTGTTCTGAATGTTCCCGCGGTGGCGAGGAGTGTGGTTAAGTTTGTTTTCTCTCTCTGTACAGTGGGTAGTATCGCCAGCAGAGAAGGCGAAATTCGACGAGCTGTTCAACAAGACGGACGGCGACATGGATGGCTTGGTGTCTGGCCCTGAAGTCAGAGATATATTCCTCAAGACCGGGCTGCCCTCCGCTACACTCGCACGGATTTGGTAAGTACCGTCACTAAAACCTCCTCCTTTGACTCCTCTGTCCAGCTTCTACTCAAAGAATCAGTTACTCTGTTTTACGTGTTTACCTCGGAGAGCTTTGCAATTTGTGCAACATAAGGCATCCTGTGCACTTTGCCCTTCTGTTCACACAAACGAAGGAAAAAAGAGGAAGAAACTCCATGAAGTGCTACAAAGGATGATTTGCAGAGAGACGTGTCATAAGAAGTAGATAAATAGTTATTTTACACTAGAGAGAAATAATAGTGTTGGAAAATAAGGTGCTTATGTGTTTTAACAATGGCATAGATGGTTAGAATAGATACAATGTTCATAAAACATCTGTGAAACATTCATTTTTACACTTTATTTATAATAAGTGAAATGTAAAAACATGTTCTAGTTCCAGCTATAACTGAATGTTGCAAAATGCAGCAGTGCAGTATGTGTTCATGCACACGACCAGCAGATGATCTTATTATGGATTTTTATCTTCATGTGGCTGATTAGCTTCTGTGTGTATTGGTTTCCCTCACATAACGATTAGCCTGGCCATCAAAAATAGGCACTGCCTGAAGTATAAATCGTTACTGTCTTATGTAACCTGTGTGCTTCTGTTTTTTTTCTTTCCCCTCAGGGAGCTCTGTGACATTGGAGACATAGGGAAACTGACGCGAGAGCAGTTCGCATTGGCGCTTTATCTAATTAATCTGAAACTGACCAAAGGCTTAGACCCTCCACAAAATCTGTCCCCAGAGATGATTCCTCCGTCTGACAGACAAAACATCAAACAGGTGAGTCGCTCTCAGCACTCGAGTTGTGAATAATTATTAGTGATGTTTGGGTCCTTTTTACCCCTCAGCAGTAAAAGGTTCATCACCACACGGGCCAGACGGGTAATCGGCACGAACATCCAGTTAATGAACGCAATAACTTGAGAACGAGATGATGTAGGATTTTCTTATTGATACTGTAAGGCTACTATTAAAAACGAAGGCCAGAGGTCAAGTTGCCTGTAAATCTTGTGAATGCAGTAACTCGAGAAGGAAGTCACCTAGGATTTACAAATAAATGCTTCCAGGCCGTCACTATTTTATTTGTTATTATATTAATAACGGCCTGATACTAGCCATTTTCCTCATATATCGGTTTCTAGATAAAACAGCCAATAAATGAAAATGTAGTAAGTAGGGCTGCACGATTAATCATTAGAAAACCGCGATCTCGATTCATACTTATGTGCGATCTCATTTCCAAATGACAACTATTTAAAAAAAATAAAAAGACGACGACGATTGTACCGCATTTTGATCCGGGACGTAATCTGCATGAAAACAAGCGCTCACTCTTCCTGCTCAACAAATGACAAGGGCGGAGCCTTATACCACGTGATACAGAAGCTGGCTGCTAACATTGGCAGGGAAAAAACAACGGAGAGCACGTCAGGGATGATGAGAAAGTGACTGGAACCACCCAAACATCAATAACGGGAACCTTATACAGCGCTTCCCTATACCCGTCGACCTCCCGCAGGCACAAAGAAATTACGGAGGCTATCACTTATCACCTGACCAAAGATATGGCTCCCATCAACACTGTGCAAAACGAGGGATTTAGGAAAATGATCAACACCCTAGACAAACGCTACACGGTGCCGTCCCGCAGCTATTTTTCTATTGTTGCACTACCTGCTCTATACACGCAGCGTCGGAATTTCAAGCAGTACAACATTTTGCAGCAACGACAAAATGTGAGACATTTGTTGTTTTTATGTTTATTTATTGTTTTTATGTTCAGTCTCACCTGTTACGAAGTTGATGTGCAGTTAATAAGCGCAATAAATATTTATACTGGAAAAGAAAATCGTGATTCTCATTTTATGCAAAATCGTGCAGCCCTAGTTGTAAGTAAGCTAAAGATGAGAGCAGCACCCTTCAACTGTGTTATGACTGTTGATGTTGCATAGTTTGTCCACCAGAGGGCACTCTGTAATTTCCCTTTTGTAAGTCAGTAAAATTTCTGTATTTAGCGCTTTACGCAGATAAAAATCACAAAGTGCTTTACAACAAAAAAAATGAAAAGAATGGAAATACAACAAATAACAATGTAAAACAGTAAAATACAACAAATTAACTAAAAGCTTGCCTGTATAAAAATGCCTTCAGCTGCTTTTTAAAAGAACCAGTGGACTCTGTACAGCGTGAAACCAGTGGGAGAGAATTCCACAGCCGTGCTGCCTGAAAGGCCCGATCGCCACGAGTTTTAAATTGAGCGCGTGGGGCCACCAGCAGCCTCTGATCTGATGACCTTAGCAGGAAGAAGAATGCGGTGGTTGTTTGGCAACACCACAAACAAACAACAACTCGCTGATCTGAGCATAAACGAACTATCTACAGCTTTCTGTGATGATAAAACAAGTTTCTAAATCAGCCGATATATCAGATATTTAAATCACCAAATATTAGTGTTTGGTTTGATTTTAAGAACCCAGCAATCGCTTGCAATTCAAGAATTAAAAACACACAAAAACTGATCTCATGGACGCTGAAAGATCCTTAATAATGAGATTGATTGATAGTGAATTGGAGCAGCTGTCTTTTTTATAGCTTAAAACAGACTCTGGTTGCAGTTTTCACCATCTGTTTACAGCAGTGACTTATTATAATTTTCCATTGCATCAGCACTGTTAGATATAAATTATGTTGCTTGTCTTAATTGTGGCTTTCAGTGACGTATTTTTCTCTTGGTGTGTTTGTGCGTGCGTGTGTGTGTGTGTTGTGTATTTTTCCTGTTAAGCTTGCAGCTGTGTGTGTTTCTTATTTCCTCTCTCTGCAGCAGTTTGTTTCTTTACCTCGTCTTTTTGCATTTTTGCATTTCATCCATTTCACGTGCACTGACACAATCCTGAGTGAGTGCGATTCATCAGAAACAGTCTAGTGCATCTCATAACTCTCAACAGGTTGCCTCTTTTCTTATCTGACGTAGTTTTATCCTAAATATTTGAATTTGATATTTCGTTTCCATTTGCCCTTGTGCTTTTGAGGGAAGCTGACGAGAAACAAAGGTTACTGTTTTTAGTTTTTGAGATGCACTCTTATCGCTGTATCTGTTTCTGTGGTTGTGTGTTTTTATCAAGGCTTTGAAGACGTTTTAGATTTTTTTTTTTAAATTCTCAGTAGTATAGTTTAAGTAAGTGGTATCAGCTAGGCTGCTTTTAAAACCACTGTTCCCCAAGCCCTGCCTGTTGAGCCTCTAACAGTAGATGACTTGATGTGTAACCTCTGTAAAGCCGTTAGTGTAGTTCATTTGTTTATTTATGCTGTGACTGTCTTTTGTGTTAAGTAGTCGCTGGTCTCCAGTACTTTCATCTGCATATCAGTTATGTGGGTGTTTCTGCTCTTTACTGGTGATATTGAGTTTTCCTGTCCTCACCAGAACAACGCAGCTAACCTAGCAGCCGACTTCTCTGCCATCAAGGAGCTGGACTCACTGAGTAACGAGATTGTTGAACTACAAAGGTAATCATTTCTCCTCACATTTAAAGAAAAAGGCAAACACCTACATGTTATTAACAGAGTGATGGCGGTGGAGATGATTTCATTGGTGGTTTATATTGTTGGCCTAAAGATGAAGGGTTCAAGCTGAGTGTTTGTGAGCCTCTGCTGGTTCAGGTATGCAGGAGGGACACACTCGCACTTCTTTGAGCACAGCCAAAGTTCCAGTAAAAATAATAAACACTTGTGTTACTGCAGCAGCAGACGGTTAAAAAGACGAGCGGTGGAAAGGGTCTGAACTGAAAGCCAGTAAGAACTTACTCCATTTGATGTATTTTAACTATATATATAACAGAATGTAACACCTGCACGTGTAAAGAGATGGCCACTCTATTTGATTCCCATACCACCCTAAGAAAATCTCTCTAGATCCGCCCCTGGAGAGGGTGTAAACTGTTTGGGATTAATGGGATTTCTGCACTGATTATCTGCATTGTCTGAATGTCATCTAAGTAGTAATCATAATCAAACACAACAGAAATAATGACACACAACAATAGCACTTGGCTGAAGACTCTGCGGTCACTCAGAGTGCAGAGGGAACCTCAGCGCTACAACTCCCAAAGCCACTTTAAGTCCGATGAAGCAGAGGGGGAACCTGCAGGCGTTAGATGTGTCCTTGATCCAACACACCTGATTCAAATGGTTAAATCACATCTTTATAAGTTTGGTTGATGTGAACAAACCTCATTATAACAACTTTTATGGGATCTTAAAAGAAGCTTCAAAGAGACCCACGAAGCCTAGAAAGGCTACAAAATAATTTCCAAAGACCTTGTAGGCAATCACGTTACAATAAGCAGTGTGGAGAAAAATGTGATGGGAGTGTTGTCAGTCAACCTTGGAGTGGGCGTGGTGAGGCGAGTGCACCGAGAGCAAAACCTTTAGTCGTGACGGAGGTTAAAAAAACCCAGGGGAGCGACATAACATCTGCACCAGTCACCTGTTAAAGTCTTTGTCTCCACAGTAAGAAATGCACAAGTTAAAATGGTGTGAATGGAAAGACACAAATAAAACCCAGAGATCACTGAGAAGAGGACAGAGTTCTATGTAGATGTGACAACAGTAGTTGAACTCTTTGGCAAAAATGGAAAAATTGTAAATAAATAAAAATACCGAAACCTTCGCACAGTGAAGCATGTTGGCGGGAACATTGGTACATCAGGGTCTGCAGGCCTCGCAACATTTCAGAAAACAATAGATTTAAAATGATAACGACACAGGGCCATGTGAGGGCAGCAGTGCATAACCTGAGGTTTGCCTTTGTGATCAAAGCAAAAAGAACGGTTCAAAAACAAGATGATTCGTTTTTCTGAAAGTCATAACCTTGACTTAGTAGAGATCCTGAGACACGACCTGATTCCAGACTTTATGTTTTTACCTTCTTTTGCCTTTTTACTTCACATGATCTTAAATGCCAGATGTACCTTTAAGTGAAAGCTGCAGCAGCTGCACATTTGCATGCATGCTTTGCACATGGAGTCTTGGTTTGAGCAGTTGTCATAGTAATGGATTTCATTTCCATACTTCACAGAACGTAGCTTCCCTTTTCGTGAAAACTGAGAGGGAGAAGTGAGAAAGTGGCCTTTTCTCCTACCTCTGCCTTCCAATAAACACACATAGAATCTCACACACACTTAGACACACACTAGACGACAGCTGTTTGAAGTAAGAAGGATGGAAACTGAGTTAGAAATCACCTGCGGACAGATTTTATTTAATAAGAGTTTGGAAAGATGAAGCGTCTTTGCTGCTTCAGAATGGGGCAGCAGCCTTCTGTTCAGGATAAGGAGGTTGGCAGTGATGATGACGATGATGCTGATGGGTGAGTAGAAGTTGGGAACGGTTCCCTTTGCATTTGCAGCTCGTAGATTATCAGGGGAGTTGTGTGTTTGTTGTGCGGCGAGCGATAGAATAGTTTTTTAATAAGTTAAACTGAGGCATAATTTCTTTTGTGTCTTCACACAACAATATTAAAATGTTAGTTTTGTTAAGGTTGTGTGAAAAATACTGAACCAAAAACAAATGTAAGAGAACAAGTGAGCAGAAATACTTACTGAAAAACATGTTTAAGTAAAAACACCAATCAGTAGGGCTGTTCGATGTAACGATATATATCGGATGATGATATAAAAAGCGTCTATCGTTTCATTTTACGCTATCATTTGTTTCGTGGTGTCACAAAATAAACTGTTTACGGTAATATTTGTTCATGTTCTGATGTCACTGTAGTGTTTATATTAATTTCTTAAAGTTCTCTCTTTCTCTTATATTTAATATAACCACACTATGGACGGACAAGCGCCTGTTTTTATGCGTTGTCGTTAGCAACAACGACGGTAACAGCATCGCGTGTCCGCTGGTTTATGTTCCACGTAAACCTTTCACAATAAAGCTCAAGATCCTGTTGAGACTTTTCAAAATAAACTGAATCACGTGAAAGATGCAGATTATTTACGGATGAGAAGTAAAAAAGAGTCGCCAGGTGCTAAAAAATAAACCTTAGACTCAAACGTTAGAACAGGCTTTTCCTCGCAGCACGCCGTGTAATAAATACTCACAAAGAAAACGGCGGCTGTTACAACTTATGTCTAAAAATGTATCGTTTCATGCATCGGTTAAAACACTCGACTCCAGCTACATGACACCCAGCAGGAAACACTTCATGCAAGTCGAGCTGCCCGAGATTCACAGAATTTACAGAAAATGTTACATTTTTGTGATTTATATCGTTATCGGACGATAGATGTCTTGTATCGGGATATGAGGTTTTGGTCATATCGCACAGCCCTACCAATCAGGATCTTTTCTTTACCTCTGTATGTGCTTCCTCTTTATTTCCTGTTTCTGGTAATTGTTCTCAGTTTTCCTTTGAGCTGAAAATACTAGCACAAAATCCCTTAGAGTAATCGTTTATATTCAATAACAGAGTTAAATGTCAGCGAGGCCCTTTTTTTTGTGTCTAATGGTTTATATAACACCTTACCACAGCACTCAACACAAGCACAGGATTCCTTTAAAGGTAGTTGAAGTATCTTTTGTGCACAAGTTATGACGCTTCCTTTCTACCCCACCCGTCTCTTCTTTCCCTCTTGCTGCATGCTTGAAAAAGCGTAGAGAGGATGAGCACACGGACGGCTCAGATGATAGATGTTGGAGGTTGGCAGATCATCACTCGTCCCTCCTCCTCTCTTTCTCCCTCCATCCCCGAAGCAGCCATCTGCTTCTCGCTCTTTCTCCCACGCGTTTGACTGAGCAAGTACGTGCTCGCTTTCTCCGACACTTATCCTCGCAGTCGCCCACAGCGCAGCGCTCACACACACCTGCTCTCGCTGCAGGACTTGATGCTGCTTTCTCTTCTGTAAAGTTGGGAGTCGAGGAGAACATCATGGTGGCCGAGGGAGAGGAGCTGGTGGTGGTTCAGGGGCCGGGTAAAGCATGCTCACTAGAGAGCTGGCTTGGGCTTGGTGGGCTGGTGCTCTCCTTGGTGGTTAAATACACTTGTCTCCTTTGCTGCAACCCCAGGGAGAAGAGCTCTGTGGAGGAGGAGATCAAGGAGAAGGAGGAGGCCATCCGACAGCGCAGCACCGAAGTGCAGGTGAGGTCTCTTTGTGAGATTTTACCTGTATTCTAAATCACTGGTTTACAAAAACTCTTGCTGGAGCACAGTTAGTATGCATTAAACGCACGTGTGCGTTTCTGTCTGTTTTCCCTTTAAAAACCAACAAACAAGCAAAACGAATGCAGGTTGGTAAGCTCACTTTTATGGTGCTGAATGTTCTGGAGGGGAAGATCAATAACACATTTGATTTGCAGTCTGAGACGCTTGTTCAGAAATGCAGTTAATGATACTCGGAGAGGAAGAGGAAGAGAGGAAGAGGCTGATCTGCCTCGTCTGGGCTCTATTTTGGGAGCTGTTTGGCTTAAAGGGGCGAGGCTGCAGAGTTCTTTAGGAATGAGTCTGAGTGCGAGGGTGGTGTCGAAGGAGCTGATGTAGCTGAATTTTGTAGCTGCACTCGATTGTACTTATGTGCGAGTGCTTCTGGTTATTTATATTGTCTGAGTTTCTTCCTGGACGTGGTATACTACACATACCCAAACATTCCTCAGAGGTTAAGAATGGGTTTTGTGGCAGTCGTACCACCTTTGAAATCAAACCCTGGAAAGCCAGCCTCAAAACAGGAAGTGATTTTCTAAGAATCAAGGAAATACAAATTTTCTAACATGGGAATTTTAATAAAGATAAATGCATGCAAAGCACAAGCTTTTATTTCCATAATCTATTCTGCCTTAACATGTTGTTGTTAAAGCACTTTGTGTTGTTTCTGATATTAGTATAGAGATTAAAAGCTGCCGTTGTCCTTTCAGCGACAGCCGCTGCTGAAAGGATGTTAACGATCTCACTGACTCACTGAGCTGCAAAATGATCTGCAGCCTGTAAACGAAAATAATTCCACACTGTGACGTCAGCCTTTCTCCCTCCGGCAAGCTGACATATAACAGCCGATTGAGCTTTTTCAGGAATTGTATTAAAAGTTAGTATTTAGAGTAGAAATGTGGTTACTCTGTAACACTGTAACACAGCATTAGTGCACATTATTTTTTAAAATCCTTTACCTTCACTTGGTTTCACCAGTTTTTCTTCTCTATTCTTTTCTCACCTTCTTCATAAAACCATCTACTTACATTTTATGTGAATGTATCTTTTTAATCTTTTATTTTACCACCTTTCTCTTGTTTTATTCTGTTGAGCTGATGTAACAGTTACATTTACCTGATTAATAAAGTTTATTATCTTATTATTATTATTACTATTATCTTTCCAAAAATCAGTAACTTTAAAGGTTGTTTTCCAAAGTCTCTTTGTTGCTCACTTCCTCTCTGTTATTGAATCTCCCTCCCTCCCTCCCCCCTTTGACTTTATGTCCACAGGACCTTCAAGATGAGGTGGCAAAGGAAACCGAAGTATTGCAGCAACTTCAGACTCAGCGTCAGAAGGTTCAAGATGCTTTAGATGAGCTGGACCAACAGAAGGCCTCCCTGGAGGAGCAGCTCACTCACATTCGACAGCAGACCAACCAGGAGACCCAACTTGTAAGTTGCCTCCTTCTTTTTTTTTTTTTTTTTTTGGTAACCTTTTGAGGAGCTGTGTAATTACCTCGAATTCTGGTTACTTTCCTTTCAGATCTCATCTCTGCAGTCAGAGCACGAGGAGCAGGAACAAAGGATATGTCAGTATGAGGAGGAGCTGGTCCAGGCCCGAGAGGAGCTTTTGGCTCTGCAGGAGGAGAGCCGGAAACTTCAGGAGAAGGTCCAGGCTGCCCAGGAGCAGCTCACTCCTCTTCAGGAGTCTGTGCGTGACTCTTTCACACAAGTTGCACAGGTTAAAAGCTCTTCCCTGGTTTCGTACAGCATGTCTGCAGAGAAAACATTTTTTCATTTTTTGGCACCTATGCAGCTGATGGAAATGTTATTTTCCGACTGTAATCAGCAGGCTGCACAACTGTTACATACCCAAACGCATGAATAATAGCTGCAGTGATTATACTGAGCACTTCCAGAATTTCTGTGTGGACAGATGGAGCAACACTGCTGTGGCTCCACCAGTGTGTTCCTAATGCTGTACTTTCTGTGTACACTGGCTACAGAATTCATAATATCTGTGTTTAAGTGTTGTCTCTGCTCTTTAATCGTGTCATTTTTTATAAAAATTACTCTTCTGGCACGTAGGTCCAACAGAAACTGAACGACCTTCAGGTGGAGGAGCGATCGGTGACTGCTCAGCTCAGCTGGAAGAGAGCCCTTGAGGACAGCTCTCCTGTCATGGTCAATGGATCAGCAGGCCCCGCTGCAGAGCTCCACCATGGGGACCTCTTCCAGAGGGACCTCTTCCAGGAGGACCTTAAAGAACTGAGAGTGGAAGAGCATTCAGATTCAGAGGAGAGAGGTGGCGTGAATGAGAAAGAAAAGGAAGAGGAGAAGGACGAAGAGAGTCCAAAAGCTGGGGAAGATGAAAAGCAGAAACATGATGCCTTGGATGATCTCTACACTGATATGTACAGTCTGTCGAGCCTTGCCAAGCCCTGGGAGAGCAATGTTAGGGTAAAAACTACATGAATAATAATAAGAAGCACTCTTACAGTAGTTTTAAATGTGGACAGACACAGCTGTAAAGCCTAATGCATGCTACAACTGTGCCGTGTTCTTGTGGAAAACATCACAGATAATCTCAAAAAAATCAAAGTGAGTCTCAAAGGAAACAACACAGCGACAACAAAAACATGTAACCTACACATTACAATAACCAGATGAGCTACTCCGTCGCTTTAACTCAAAGCTTTTATCAAAAAAACATCAGATGCTGTCCTTTTAAGTTGTGCGTCTGTTCTCTAAGCAGGAACGCAGCAGCCCTGCGCCTGGCGTCTCCTCTGAGGTTACAGAAGATGCAAAGGAGTCACCTAAGGAGACCCCACCGAAGGTAAACTTATCCAAGTATACCCATGAAAACCAATAAACAGCATCTTTGTGACTCCTTGTATTTTTCTGTTCTTCTTCTTGATTTTTATCATTAGTATTTGTTTTCATTGTCATCGAGTGTGACATTTGCGATGTTTGTTTTACCCACATGTCTTTGAAATGTTGTCTGTGAAAAGCTGTTTGTACCAGAAGCAGATATGAGATGTTGGACATGCAGCGTGCCAGACAAGTGCATAGACTGACAGCAGACAGCAAAGATGTAACCTGATAGTTGTGTTAAATCATCAGATGGGTGTTAAAACCCCTCCCCCTCCATAACCACGATGCATGATTCACTGTAATGCTCAGAGCGCCGTGCCTCTCTGCGACAGGTTGCATCACCAGAGCCAGAGAGCAAGCAGGAGCCTGCAGAGCCGACAGAAACAACCAGCTCCCCCTCTCCGCCTCAGCCTGGCCCTCGCTCCTTGCCACCACAGGGCAGCCCTCCCTCCCTGCCTGAGATGGATTTCTTCCATTCAGACCCTTTTACCGATCGTAAGACCTCATCGTGAAAAATCAAGATGGAAAAAATAGTGTTTTTAATGCTTGATGAACGCTGGCAGACTGATGGTGTGTTTTCCTTTGTAGACGATCCTTTCAAAGAAGATCCTTTTGGAAAAGCAGATGTTGGAGGTGCTGCTCAAAGTATTTAATGAGCAATAAATGTCACACAAGCACAGCATTGTTTTATTTATATATATATATGTCAAATCTGACGAGTGGGTCTTATTATTCATTATGTTTCTCCTGCTGTTTATGTTAAATCAGATCCTTTTGGAGGAGATCCGTTCAAAGGCTCAGACCCCTTTGCTGCAGACACTTTCTTCACACAAACCTCCAGCACCCCGTTTTCCTCAGAGGACCCTTTCTCTGCTTCAGCCGACCCCTTCGGTACCACTTCTGGCGTGCCGGAGCCAGACCTCTTTGCAGCCAAGGTGAACGATACAGCAGCCGTACCAGCGGGTCCGGATCCTTTCGCCTCCAAATCCACCAATCCAGCGGCAGCATCCAACGATCCGTTCAGCTCTAAAGGGAACAACACAGCCGATTCAGACCCGTTTGGAGGCAAAATGACCAGCACAAAGGAGGCAGACCCGTTTGGTTCTCAAGATGGAGACAAGGATCCTTTTAGCAGCTCCCCGCCGAGCTCTGATCTGGCTGTGGTGAGTAGACCCGCTAATAAAACCTGTTTACAGTGTGTTGAGTAAGATTTTTGTGACAGTATTTTACAGAATATAATTATTTGTCCCAGATGTTTTATTACCATTCTAAAGGTTTGCAGTAATTTTAGAAGCACCGAGCGTATACGCCTGAACGCTTATCATCCACTTTATTATATATACTTTATATATAATATTCTGTATAAGAGTTTAAATGCATAGAAATGTGTTAAAATCGCTGACATGTAAATTGTTAAGAGGAAGAAGAAGCTAATTTATAGCAATGAGTCCCAAAGTTTGGATCTTAGCCCTCTGCTTATAGAATACGTTAGTTTTCTTCCCTTATTGGCTCAGAAAGAGTTAAAATACTGGTGGCCAAAAGAGGAACTGCTACGTTTTTGTTTGATGTACATGCTCTAGTTGTAGTAAATCACGTTACAGGTGAGCGTGTTTGTCCACTCAGGCTGGATTATAAAAACGTCTGATGTGTTTGTTTGTGTTTAGAAGGACACCGCAGCATCCAATGACCCTTTTGCTCCCGGTGGTACCGCGGTCAGTGCCTCCTCAGATGCAGGTACAGCTTGTGGCATGGCACCACCCACTGGGGACAGAACTCATAGCAGCAAATAAGAAAATAATGAAAAATAAATAAAGTAAAATGTGCTTTTCTGTTAATAAGATGCTGGATGAGGCATTGAAGTGCTGCTGATTTCATGCACTCGGTCGTTTTTCATTGATGTTTCAGATCCGTTTGCTGCTGTGTTTGGTAATGAGTCATTTGGAGGAGGCTTTGCAGATTTCAGTGCTTTGGCAAAGGTAATTTCCAGATTTTTAATATATCCTCTGTCACGTCGTTTCGTGCATCGTATATACATCATATATAATAAATAATTATCCAGTCTTATGTTACTTTTGGTTTATATTTGCAACTATAAAAAGCCCCGTGTATGCATGGAAAGGAATCTGTATGCACAAAAATGCCTCTGTCTCTGCATAGTAGTAAATCCTGCAGCCTTCTGCAGCCTTGAGCTACTGTGCAGAGAGCTCTTGTGAACTCGGTGTGGAAACACTAATTTCACACTTGCTGTTTACACCACAGTACCTGTACCTTTATTTATCGGGGTTTTACTGATGTGCAACAGAGCTTGCGAGTGATGACGCAGCCTCTGTGCTGTTCTTAAGTAAATTCGTGCACCTTCCTGCTTATGTAATCGATATATTTGATTTGGTTGGACCTTTTCATTCCAGTCAAATGGTGCTGAGCAGTTTGGAGTCGACAGCAGGAACCTCTTCCAGGAAGAGAGCCAACCTGCCAGCTCTGATGTGCCCCCAGCCCTGCCGCCAAAAACGGGTACGCCTACCAGACCTCCTCCTCCACCTCCAGGTCAGTTGATCCTGTTATCCAGAAAACAAAAAGTGCCTGTAGCTCTGTTCGGTTGGAACAGTGTAGCTATCACACGTCTGGGGATGTGCCAACAGTGTTCATGAAATAAAACCTGCCTTTGCTGAGTCTGCCCGTCTGTGCCCTGTCAGGTAAGAAATCATCCATCAATCGAACGGAGTCCTCCGACTCCTTCCATCGACGAGGAAACTTCATGCCACAGACTTCAGGAGACTTCTCCTCCTCTTCCTCCTCCTCCTCCCTGCCTGCAAAGGATCCTTTAGCCGACCCCTTCGCCCCCTCCTCCCCTCCTCGCCGCAACGCACGGGAAGCTGATGGATTTGCCAGCTTTGACAAAGTGAGCAACTCCCTCTCCCCATCTCCCTCACCTCCACCTGAATGTCAATAGCCACACCCTCTTCTCTCTCTCGCTCTTTTTTTTTTTTCTCCCCTCCTTGTAAACCAACATGTAGTTACTCAATAAGGATACAACCCCGAACAAATCAGGCCAGCTCTTGAAATCACTCCATCCACTGCCAGTGACGAGCCTTAAAGTGAACTAACCAGCTTACTAAAGCGTCACACGGTAGCACAGGCTCGTAATGTTACGTGATTCATACGCTTCTCCCAGTTAAAACAATAAAATCTTGTAAATCTTGTATTTTTGTTTTGGGTTTTTTTGGTTTCTTTTGCATTTCTGCTGCTTGTGTATATGTCAGACTATTGTTAATAATACAATGCTGTCTAACCCTGTAAACATTTCTTTTCACCCGCTCTATTATGGATTCATAATGAGATTCCACCTCATTTAACTCTATGACTGAAGATGCACTCTTACTTTGTGAGGAAATGCATAGAAATTATAGATACATTTATATATTCTTATTATATATTCTGTATAAACCAGAATGTTTGGCAGTGAATGGAGAGATGACAGGCTGCTTGTATTTGGCTTTTTATTAGCCATCCCAACTTTGTCACATTGACATTACTTCCTGTGCAAGTTTAGAGTCTCTATAATTACCGATGTAATTATCTGAGTTTTTATTCTTCTTTTAACACTAAATTTGTCTCAGGGAAATTTTCCCCACCCATGGGGCACAGTGGCATCAGTTGACCTTGACTCATGAGCTGCAGAGTACTGCATTCATACTCTTTATACCTCAAACTTTTTTCAGTAAGTTGCTGTTTTATAACATCACTGATTTGGGATAAACACCTAACCTCGCCTCGAAACATTAAATCAGTGCAGGCTGCTGTGAAAACTTGAACCCAAAGAATGGTGGAGGGGTTTCTTTTTCCTCTCGTTCATTAATGTGCTTCCAAAATTAATATATCTATAATAATATAAATAAAAGAAACCAAGAGGAAGGTGATTGTGTGGGTTAATCTTCGGGTCATGGTGGTCAAAGTAGTTCTATTAGTTCAACCCTTTTTAATGCTGCATGGAAATGACCTGTGAAGTTGCATCACATCAGAACACTGTTGATCCTCTCCTGTCACGTGAGCACCCTCGCATGTACCTGTCAGTCGCCGACCTGCATGCACTAACTGTGTCTTTGACTCTCGTTGACTTACACCAGTGCCTCCACCGTTTCTCGAATCATCAAAGTTTCCTTTCCCCTTTACTCTGCTGCTGTTTATTAATACAGGCTTTCCTCTGTTCATCCATCCATCCATCCATTCATTCATCAGTTTGTGTCCGAGCCCTCGTGTGGTCAGCAGTGTGTTGTGGAGAAGCAGATTGACTGTATTCTCTCTGTGTTTCTTTACACCTCTGTTTAATAAAGTGTTGAATCAAGGCCACCATCTCCGGCTTCTATGTGCATCCATGACATCACCACCTGTAAACCCCTGAGTTTAAAGGATCAAGTGTTTTACACGTTCAGTTCATTCATCAGAGGTTTGGACTATGCTTCAGCTTACTGTTGATAACTTCCCACACCATGTGTTGCATTTAGGATGGTTTCCCAGCCCATAAAAACCTCTCTGCTGCTTGTCAGCTCTGTAACTTCTGCATTAAAGTGCCACTGCAAACAGAGACTGTAATTCAGCGAATTACATAAATTACCACATGGGCACAACAGTAATAAAGTTAGGTGCATTATTAATCATTATAGATTCATATCAAGGAAGGTTCATTTGGCCACAGGTTGCTCTGTGTGTATATTTGTTACCCGGCGAGACAAACGGATACAAAGAAACCAGGAAATCACATTTCTGAGAAGCTACAGTGCGGTGTCAAGTAAATGAACTAAAACATGTAAAACTCTGTAATGATCCTTTAAAGTATCTTAACATGAAAAACAAATAAGAAGACTGAAGTTTTTTTCTTAAAGCTGTGGAATAAAAAGCACCATTTCTCTTTCCATGTATCTTATTTATGTTTGATTTCATTCATGTTTAAGAGAATTGGCGGGATGTTGTCTGCAAACTGATAAGTGCATGTTCTCTGTCAGATCATCACATTCTGTACACGTCTTCTCGTGCATGTTCTTCATACCGTGACCTGTTGTTATCGGCTCTAAAACAGTTGCTAGGAGATTCTCCTTTGCATGGCTGGATGCACGTGGGATGACCTCTGTTGCTTCTGTCTGTCATTCGTTAAGAATAATGAACATATTTACACAGTCTGCAATGATTAACCAATTTAACCAGTGGACTGTGTTTCCTTCCTACTCCTTTTGTGACCGTGGAGCTTTCAGTGCATGTGATTGTGGTCCTACAGCTGTGCCTGTTTGTCTTCAGGCTTTTCTAGCATCGCAGTCCCTGCTTTTGCCCTGATCATGTGGCTGCAGGAACTTTGCAAGGGTATATATGTTGGAGGGAGGACTGTTTTCATTTGGATAAAGGGAAATCAATTTCAATCGCCTTTCCTGTTCTTTCTTCTTTTTTTCTAATTTGTTTGGGAGGTCTGCAAAAGTCTGGATTTCTTTTAGACCTCATTGCGATGCACCTTTCTCAGAATGGGCACAGAGCTACAAATTTAGACTCCAATACATGATTTTTTTTTAGCACCCTACAATTGTGCGTCCTGACTCACTGTCTTTGGTTTCTGGCACATAAATGGTGATTACAAATCAGTCAAAGTGTCCACTTTGAAGGAAAAAGGTCTGCTGCTGGTGGGTTTTCAAAGTTTCAAAACTGCATCCATTGTGTGCGTATGTTTCTTTGTTTCCTCTGTTTTCATGGAGCAGTATCCAACCGAGGAAGACATGATAGAGTGGGCAAAGCGCGAGAGCGAGCGAGAGGAAAAGGAGCGACTCGCCAGGCTCACCCAGCAGGAGCAAGAAGACCTGGAGCTGGCCATCGCTCTCAGCAAGTCTGAACTCTCCTGAGGAGGCCCCGTTCCCCTCTACCGGTCTGGCTCGGCACGGCACGGCACAGCTTGGCCCGGCCCGGCCCAGAAAGCACCAAAGCAAAGTGGGGATTGTACAGGACTGATTCAGCATCACCTGCTGACCCCATGAAGAGACTCAAAACTCATCTCTAACTCGTTCAACCCCCGACTGTCCATCCTCTGTTGGTCTCCGTGGTTTTGATAGAGGAGCGTAACGTTTTTTCTTTTTCTTTCCCCCTTTTTAGAACGAAGGTGCAAGAGAAAACTTGTTCTAGTGTTAACGGCGTTTTGCCTTCATTTAAAATCTAGGCAGCAAGCGCTGCGTTAAGTCCCCAGAATGTAATTTATTGTAGCGCGCGCTCGAAACCACTAAACAAGCTACATTTCATTAAATCTCAGCTCTCTTTGTGATGAGATTTTAATAGACGTGCTAATTTTCTAGAACTCAAGAATTCCCCTAATTTTCTTTTTTGGCTCTCGATTAAACTTCTGAAGCAACCACAGTGAACTGGGGAGATTCTGTTTCCCAGTTTGTTCTGTTTCTATAACTCTGTAGGCCCTTTCTAACAGAGTGACCGTGTCCCACTCTCGTGCAGGGAAGATGATTTTTTTTGTCTTCATTTAGAGTAGGTCAGGATATTTCAACATTTCTTCGTGTTTAACTGGAAGTTGCGGCTCCTGTAAGATGTGAAATGTGTACAATGTGTAGATTTATACTAAAATGGAACAAATCTGCCACAGCTACCTTTTCCTTTGAAATGTCAGTCCTACCTTGCTCACCGTAGCACCTGTGTCGTGAGCATTAAAGCATTGATTTGTGTGTGTCGGGGGAGGTAATAATGAATGAAACTACAGCCATCACATTTTATGACTACAGCTTGGTTTGCATTAAAAACTAGGCCACACTACAGTAGGATGCAGAGCAGAAAGCACACGATCTGTTTTTCTAACATACAAACTAAGTTTCTCTCAAGTACTTTAGGATCTTTAAATCGGTCTAAAAATTTAAATTCATTGTGGCCCGACATGAAAGAATGTAACAAAACGCAAGGTTGTCATAGATGAATGTAAGCGTGGATCCTACCTTAACTGATCATTAGCTGTATCATTAATCCTGATTGATCTCCTTTAGGGAAACTCTCAAGGGCTCCTCAGCAGCTTGAATGCTGAGTGGATAACTGTGCGGTTGTCATGTTACCACGTGAACATTTGGTCCCATTTCAACGTGTGCCAGAGTCGGTGCTTCACTTGTTACCATTTGTACGATTTTTCTTTTTTTTTTAATCCAGGAGTCTTTTGCGCTCTGAGAGACTGCCTGGATTTCAGAGTCTTACACAAACACGGTGAAAGTTGTTAAGTGTTTCTACTTTTTCGTTAGAGCGGTGTATTTTCTGGCCGTGCACCTCGACATCTGCAGGGATTTAACTTGCAAAAGACCTCAGATGTGCTGAGGATGCACGCTCACATTGCACTGTGTTATCGGGCCTGTTGACAGCCACACGGCGGCACAGGAAAGCTTTACTAAACGTGACGGAAGGTTTTCTGCTGAGGAAAGGCTACGATGAAGTGCGAGAGGCCTCTGCTCTCTCATTACCTTAGCTCATTTCTTATCAAATAATGCACAATGTTTTGGACAGCTCTTCCTGTTCTTACTTCTTTAATGTTTAGCAAGAAGATAGTTTCCTCTTCTCATGTCTAACCAGTGTACTGTCTGTGGCTCATGCAGTACTTCCTACTGAGAGCTCTCGCTCTCCTACAATGAAGTTTATTGTAAATACGGGAGAGCACAGCTGCATGTCTGCTCTCCAGGTCTCTTGTTGTACTAGTTTCATTGCTTCATTGTCATGTATTCAAACAGGTTACTGTCATTTTTAACAATTCTGCACATTTCTCAAAACCAGAACCACTTACTGTACGTTTCTAGGCTTATCCATAAAGCTTTTTAAGCTTCAGGCTAATTGTATTTTATTTTGTACTTCCTAACTTGTAAGAAAAATCATTATTGGAAGGCTTTGGCCATGTAATGCATTTAATTGAAACAGAATAAATATTAAAAATGTGTAGTTTTGCAGTTGGTGCATTTTTTTTCCCCAGAGCATCTTCTTAATATATTGTCATCCACACGTGATAGTGCCCCTCCTGTTTCTCCTCGTACGACGCACCAGATCCCAGGAGACACAGCAAACCTCCGGGAGGAGCTTCAAAACTGGAGAGAAGTCAGTCAGGAGGAATAACGAGAGCGTAATTGTCTGTGGTCTCCACCTGCAACACCATTCCCTTTTTGGAAGTTGCCTTGTTGTTGCCTCCTGTGCACCTGTTGTCACTTTGATTTACAACAAAGGAGGTGACATGGATTCAGTGCCTCATGCTTTTGGCTGCTACTTTTCGAGATGACCACAGCAGATCATCAGTCTCCATCTCATCCTATCCCTAGCATCCTCTGTCACCTCGTCTTTCTGCATGCCATCCTTCTACATCCACGAATCTTCTCTGGGATCTCCCTCTTTCCCTCCTGCTTGCCAGTTCCATAATCACCTTCCTTTTCCAATATATCCACGATTCATCCTCTACTCATCCAAAAATAATCTCAGCCTCATTGATTTAGTCTCCAGACTGCCCAACCTGATGTTCCTCTGATGTCCCCATTTCTGAATACAAGAGCATATATTTCGTTTATAGTATTTAACTATAGTGTCACGATATTTCTTTTTTATTTAGATGTAAATATATTATAAAGACAATTATAGTATCATAAGCACCTTTAGTACTCATAAACAACCCGTGTTTACGTTTTTGTCACCTTTCAAGTATTTCTGTAAACACGCTGGGCAAATAAATAAAAATAAATTAATTAGGTAATTAAAACAAATTATACAAAGCAATTCTGTCATTTTATAGAAAATCTATGTAACATTTATCTATTTTAAGCAAAATTATTTTAATAATAAAAAATAATAAACATTATTTGCTTAAATATATTTTTTTGTAAAAATATATATCTTTTAGTATTTTGGGCATTTAAGATCATATTTATGAATATTATTTTCGCCTGTGTTTACTTCCTTGTTTGTAGCGTCGTCCTAACGCGGACGGCTTTAGGACCGCGGGGCGAGCGGCTGCATTCCTGTGCATTTAAATAAAAGTCATTATTGCGTTGATGAGCAGCGCACCTTTCCACGTCAGGAAGGAGGAAGACGCGCAGCAGCAGCCGCAGCCGCTTTCCCTTCCACTCGCTCCCGTGTGACGTGAGTGTGAGCCGCTGTGTAAACCTCTCCGGTCGCCGCTGGTCCTCCCGCGCTGTGGAATGAGTTTCATGAACAGCTGGAAGCGAAGCGTGAAGAAACATGACAGCAAAAGGTGAGTGGAAGAAAAAAGCTCCCGGAGATCGGCGCGTCTTGGTTGGCCGTGTCCGTGCTTGTCTGTCTCCAAAGTCAGGCCGGCTGCTGGGATTTAATCGCACTTTTTTTTTTAAACCTAAGGCGTCATGTGACTGCGCTGGCCTGAGGTTATCGTGTCATCGCGCTGAGATTGTTGTTTAGCGCACACTGGAGCCTGTGAACACGAGATTTCCAGGACCCTTTAATAAACCACGCAAACCACCGGTGTGTGTTTGAGTCTCTGTAGTTAATAAAGGAAGAGGCGGAAGAAACCTCCTGAGATGTTTGGTGTCTGTTCCTTCTCTCTTATTATTATAAGTGTGTCAGTCTGTGTTCTGCATCCTGTTAGTCAACCTGACGCTCACGATGTGTCAGTCAGGACCACGCGAGCTTTTTACTGTTAGTGAAAGTCAGATTTAACAGGCTGATGTAAACAGTCCAGTTTTATGTTACTGCCCCATGTTTGGCTTATTTTAACTCGCACTGAATGTTTATTATCCAGTGTCCCATTATAATACTTGCAAGGTTTCAAGCTGCCTTTCCCTTTGACCTGGTCATTTCAGGTACTTTACAGCTGTTTGAGGCTCAAAGAGGGAAGTGGATCTGATACTTTGTTTCAAAAAGGGAGAAAAGTCTAATAATGTAACACTTACGTGCGTTTAGCCACTGATATGATCCATCGTCACGATCCATGTAGTTTGTGATGTTCTGAAGGGGCCCAACACTTAGCTGGGTCTCTCTTGTGTTTTGTTACACATTCATGTGTAAATAAAGTTCTAACTAGAACAGACGATTATAGCGATTTCACTCCAAAACAAACAACTTTAGTTTTTTCAGGACATCTGTTGATTGTATGATGTTTATATTGATTAGCAGCCTACTTCAGGCTGTATGTAAAGTGTAGGTAAATCAGAATGCGTTCCACATTATTTACATATATTTTATATATGTTTGAATATCGATGGTGTCAGTTTTATTTAACAATTCTCATTATGAATTTGATGCCAGCAGCATATTTAAAAACGTGCTGGGACGCTGACGAGAAGAAAATACTCGGTCATATGCTGGAATAGTATCGAGTGTTTCAAAAGTTAGAATTCACGTTCTCGCTACAGCCCTTCTTTCCTCAGACTTTCCCAGCTAACATCCTCCTCTTACCTTAATGAGATTCAGTCTTGTGGGGTTTTTTTCCTCAAGCTGACCTTTGACCTGTTCACAGGGATGGAATGAATCCACAAGACGTACCTGACAGCCCGGACTCCCCGAGCCGGTACGGTGACACTGCGCACGTCATGTTTTCGTACTGTGAGGAACAAAGAAAACATAAAGCCGCTGCTAATCGTGGCTCTGATCACAGCATAACAATAAGTTCAACTCTGGCAGGCGGTTACGCTCAGACTCATCTGCATTTCTCATCTCAGGTTGTCAGATGTAAACAGTCCAGAGCTGGACTCCATCATCACAGACTTCAAGTAAGTTTCTTTAAGTTCACAAATGTAATTTAACAAGTTTAAATATTTGCTCCCACATCAGCCCAGTCTCACAGGTTTCCCTGAAAGTCATCAAGTTCATATCTGTAGAAATCAGCGAATCATTGTGGCCTGGGAGTGTCCTCATGTATCGGTGTCCATATTTCTCTCTCTCACGATCGTGTTCCTCAAACAACAGCTTGTCTTTCAGCTGGTTTTCATCCCTCGAGATTGCTCTCCTTTCTCTAAAACAGCCCCGATTCTGTTCCCGTGTTTCAGGTTACAGATACCGGACGACAAAGATGGTCTGGAGTCAACAGATCCATCGAATGGGTAAGACTGGCCTGTGAGCTCTCTCAGATCATACACGAAAACCGAGGCTTAGATTACAGAAATGTTTGGTTTCATTGAGACACAAAGATGCACATGTTGAGGTAACAAAGTCGTCAGGAGTTCACGGGCAGCTTCTGCTGCTTGTGATATCAATAATTCAGACAGAGGGAACCTGAGAATAACATCATCTCTCAGCACCTTAGTTATGCCTGAGTGTGACCGTGAAAGCATCGCGTATTCAAACTATGATGAGCGTTCAGAGCCCGGAGAAGAAATGTGTGTCTGTCTGATAAGAACAGAAGCACGTAATAAAGTGAAAGGACGCTTTTAGATATTTATAAAATACTGGCAGCTAGTTTTAGTTTTATAAATATTTTTTAAAAGGTTTTATTTCAGTGAACATCTGCTGTTTTTAATTGAAGACTTGTTAAAATGTGCTGATAAATCAACATTTGTTTGTATGTAAAAGCTTTAAACATTTGATTTTCTTCTAATTTGTTTTATATCACATGTCTGTGAGCTCTGAAATCTTAGATTTTGCCAAACCGGGTCCTCAAAAACCCCGGAGACATCGCACATCCGTGTGCGACAGCCTGGACTCCTCAGTCATGTGACAGGCACATAGATGTGGCCAATAGGAACCCCCTACCTGCTAAATATGTCATGACCTGTTTGGCTGATCAAAGTGAAAAACCAAAACTTTGCAAACGAATGTGTTTTTGCAAGTTGTGCAGTGAGCAGGAGTGTTTTTGCACCATGAGGAGGGCAATGAGAATCTAATTATCTTCAATTTAAACCCATGACCCTCTGATGTCCTCACAGCAAACACGAGAGATGAAAGCAACAATTAGGCTTTTCTTTTTACTACTCTCTATAAAGATAGATATTTTTTTCCCCTCTTGTTTCTGCGTCGGACACTGAGAGAGCTTTGTCCTCGCGATTGTGCTTTCATGGGAGCAAAAACAGTAATATGTACGAAGCCCTTAGCGCGGTCACATGACTGTAAGCTTTATGCTGTCTCCTGATCTCTGTGGAGCTCGGTTGCTTTAAAGTTCACAGTTAAACTTTGCAGAGAGGAATCATATGTGTGGCTGTTATAGTATCTGAAAACAAGTCATTCTGACTCATTGACGGTCAGTATTTTCCTCCAGCTTTGAGGAACAAACTGATGCAGATGAATTTTTATATCAGATTTGTTTTGTCAGTAATTTGATGGCAATAATTCAGTAAATCATCAGTGAGAATAAAGAATGCTTTATTTAACCTGGTGGCCCTTTCTATTAAACTCGGTAATAACATGGTAATAGTGGAAACATGAGCATGGCAATAGCAAGTTAGTAACACTTAATTACTGAACTAATTAATACATTATCTGCTACCAGTGGTTATGCATGACTAAACACACTGAAGTGTATGTAACTGGATAATAACGGGCCAGAAACTGGGCTAAATATGTGGGAACAGTTACGCCTTTGAGGCAAAACCAGTTAGTAGTAGAGATGTGTTTGTAGTAATAACCAGGAATCAGGACTATTTCTATTACATCTCATAGTAATCTCATTAAAAACCTGGGCACCAGGAAAAAAAGTATTTAAATATAAAAATATAATCATGTATGCAAACATAGGTGCTATGGGTATTTTACATTCCACCTCTGGGAAGGAAGCAATTTCTATATAACAATGCAGGCTGAGTGGTGGTTTAACTTCTAAAGGTTCATTAGTGGGCAAAGACGTGGCTTCATAAACATGCTGTGATTGCGCCGTAAGACCTTTGAAGGGAAGCAAAAACAGCAAATTAGCATATGTTATATGATCGCGTGGCATGAACGCTTAGCTGTCTAATAAAACTGTTTCACTAAAAATACATTTACTTTAATAAAGCTTGAGTGTAGAAGTGCTGCTCCTTGGTTTAGCTGGTCAGATGTGAGATTTTGCTGCTTTTGCGTCATTTCTAATGTGACAGTAAACATGATGTACTTAGCATCTTGGCTTGTTTCAGAGCAAACACACTGTTGCAGATTAAAAACTGACAGTATCTGGCATGCCACACACCCGAGCACACACTGGGGTCATGCATGAAACAAAGACAAAGACTGTCAGCCTCGGCTTTGCGTGCAGCGCCACAGGTGGAAACTCATCAAGTATATTTGCTCAAGCGTGGTCACGGCGAACCCACCGTTTACCCATGATTCCTCTGGGAACAACACCCACGATTATGCAGGAAACACTACACAAAGGTCACGGTGGCTGACTGGTGAATGCATTATCTGGGCACGGCTTCACAGCCAGTGGGATGAAAGAAAAAGGAGGCGGTGCTTAACAAAAGTGGTCCAAAGAGAGTATGCAGTGGTGAGGTATCATGTTATGACACAGACTTGTTTGTAGTTTCAGTATTTAAGACAAAAGAAAGTAAATCCGCACAGCTAACTGGGCTTAAACTCCTCGACTTTAATGTAAAACAAAAAGCCTGACAGCTCTGATTGCTGCTGCTTGTTTAGTAGTTTTAACTGCTTATTAAAGATGCGGGTCGAGACACTACAGCCGACTCTCTCACCCATTCACACTCACTCACATCTAATGGATGACTGGCAATGGGCTGTTCGCAGTGATATACAGCTGCAAGTCCTGGCACTGCCCCCGTTCTCCATTCACGATTTCACATTATTTCTCGCGCGTCTACATTTTGGAGCCGCTGCGCTGCATCGACGTCTATTCCTGGACCGTCTGCCCGCTGCAGTGAGCAGCCTCTGCAGCAGCCCTGACCAGCTGCGCCTCAGAAAGCCACATTTCTTTCCCACCTACAGTGGCGCAAAGCGTTTGTGTCTTTTTATGATGAAAAATGGCTTCGTGACTATGAACACTTCTGCTTTTAGCACATTGCTCCTCCAGGGTTTAGTTTTTGGAAGTATCCTCACTACACAGAAAAATCCCCTGACTGTGAAAGTGGGCATTTCGGCCACGCTCCTGATTTTGCATTAACCAATCAGAGCGGAGACTGCAGTGTGGAGCATGAGGGTGATGATCGGACGAGGTGGGCCAGGCTTTCTCTCCATGTGTGATAGTCATCCCAGTCTTATTAAGGGCTGCTGTTGCGTCCTACCTCTCGTTCCTCCCTCGTTTTCTCTCTCATTCATTCATCCCTACCTCTCTCTCTCACGCTCTCTCTCTGCCTAACCTTCTGCTGTTTCTGCTGCTACAGAAAGAGACACACAGCATCGCACTGCACTGCTGGAAAGGCCCCGGGCTCACAGCCACTTCTGCTATTTTCTCTCTCTTACTTTAGTCGCTTTCTCTGCGTCTCTTCCGGACACACACACACACACACTTTGCCAGATGAAAATGTCAGGGGAGGAAGAGACTCTGTCGAACGGGTAAGATGCGCTGATGTTGGGATGACGTGTGGTTCTCATGCAGTCGTGAGACTGTGAGATGCTCTGCGAATGTGACTTTTCCTGCCGTGTTTCCATTCTCATGTGACGTTTGTGTTTTCCACTCCTGTCTCTCAGGCATGTGGACAAACTCGCTCGATTTATTGTCGGAGCTGCTCGCTTCTTTTGTTTCCCGTAACAAGGCCTTTGAACATGTTATACCAGCCTGTCTGATGTGCTGAAAGCTCTGTGACACACAGTTGATAAAACTAATGCTTTGTCACTCCAGGAAAGGGTGTGTGCGTGGTTGTGTGGGTGCATGTGTGCACTTATTGGTTTGCATCAGCACATGCAGTGGTGTGTGAGTGTGTATGAATAGTGGCTGTGTGTGTGTGTGTGCGCCTTTGCCTGATAATGATCATCATTGTGTAATTTGCTCTCTGGAGAAATCAACGCAGAATTTGAGACTTGCTGACTTGAACCTAATTAAATTATTTGGACGATGCGTGGTACGCACAGCCTGAACCTCGCACACTCTCCTCTTTCTGCCTTTTCTTTCCTTCACACAGTCCATTTCCTTTATTTTTGTTCTTCTCAGATTGCGTTCAAGGTGCCAAAATCTTGTTTTCCAGTCAGCCGGTACCAGTTGAGTCGGTTTCCACCTATAAGGAAATGATATATCCACTGATGCTTTGCTGTCCTCAGCTTTGCAGACACAGGTTTCAGCCTTTATCTAAAAAATCTGAATAGCAGGAATCCAGTAACACAAAAAATGTGGTTTATTATTAAAATCAGCCCTCTTTTATGTAACATGCACACAAACCTGCTGCGTAAGGCGTCTGTTTAATACTGCTGACACACTGCAGTTTTTAATGATTCCTTATCTACCTCAGTATCATTGTGTGAGTCTAACAGGTAATTTGACTCCACTAATTTAAGTTTAAGTTTAAAACTTTCTTTGTTACTAAGGCTTATAGTTGGGGCTGGATCAGGTGACTCTGAACCATCCCTGTAGTTAAGCTGCAGTCGGCTCAGGCTGCATCCCGTGATGCTTGTATCTTTCCATTTCTGGATGCTATTAAATTTTCTATAGTCAGTGTTTTGTCCCGTCTCCCTATGCTCTCCCTTTTCTCCTCTCTTTCCCCTCACCCTCCTGACCGGTCGTGGCAGATGGCCCCCCTCCCTCAACCTGGAAGTGCTGGAGTTTTTTCAATTCAATTCAATTCAATTTTATTTATATAGCGCCAAATCACAACAAAAGTCGCCTCAAGGCGCTTCATAGATACAGAGAAAAACCCAACAATCATATGACCCCCTATGAGCAAGCACTTTGGCGACAGCGGGAAGGAAAAACTCCCTTTTAACAGGAAGAAACCTCCAAGAGAACCAGGCTCAGGGAGGGGCGGGGCCATCTGCTGCGACCGGTTGGGGTGAGAGAAGGAAGACAGGATAAAGACCTGCTGTGGAAGAGAGACAGACGTTAATAACAGATATGATTCAATGCAGAGAGGTCTGTTAACACATAGTGAGTGAGAAAGGTGACTGGAAAGGAAAAACTCAATGCATCATGGGAATCCCCGGCAGCCTACGTCTATTGCAGCATAACTAAGGGAGGATTCAGGGTCACCTGGTCCAGCCCTAACTATATGCTTTAGCAAAAAGGAAAGTTTGAAGCCTAATCTTGAAAGTAGAGATAGTGTCTGTCTCCTGAATCCAAACTGGAAGCTGGTTCCACAGAAGAGGGGCCTGAAAACTGAAGGCTCTGCCTCCCATTCTACTTTTAAATACTCTAGGAACAACAAGTAGGCCTGCAGAGCGAGAGCGAAGTGCTCTAATAGGGTGATATGGTACTACAAGGTCCTGTCATAAAGGAGTTTTTCCATCCTACTGTCACCAAGTGCTTGCTCATAGGATACTGTCTAATTGTTGGGTTTTCTGTCTTGTATTGTAGTGTCTTTACCTTACAATATAAAGCAACTTTCTAAAATCTAAAATAATAACTAAACATGCCTCGAGTAAAGATTTAGGGTAAGGTTACAATAAATGTTTGGCTAAACTGTAGGGGTGCAACGATACACAAAATTCACGGTTCGGTTCGGTTCGATACTTTGGTGTCACGGTTCGATATTTTTTCGATACAAAAAAATGTTCATGCCTTTTTAATTTGTCATTTATTAAAATTATAAATATATATTTTAACTCAAAAGTACAGTTTTTAAATTTAACCCTAACCCTTGTGCGCGTTTTTTATTTTGACAGCGAATGCGCACCTGCGGACCACTTATGTGCAGCCCTGGTTATTTAGCTCGTCATATTGCAGCCACAGAAATTCTTTTGTCCATGAAACCATAAAGCTGCACTTTCTTTTTGCCTTATAGTCTCATTTGTCATAACTTCTCCGTTTTGTGGTAAGCTTTTCTTTGGCTGTCACTTCTTCACCCTGACCTGTCTTATTTGGCTCAGCAGAACTAAAATATATATCCTGCTGCTTTTACACACGCACTCACATAACGGTCAGCAATTCTCTGCATGATCAACCTCTCACATGTTTAAGCTTGCTGCGGGAGATTTCACTTGTCATGTTTGCATAGTAAGCTAACGATTAATAAGACGATGTCAGAGGAATTGGTGCACAAATTATCATCACTCACCAATCAGTGCTGTCGCTCTCTATACACAGTTCGCACGATTGCAAAGTGAAAGCAAAAAAACAAGCGCAAATTCAAACGCGACTTCAATATGTCACATATTGACAGTGGCTCACCGATGCCAATGACATAATTACCCAGCTACATTTCTGAAAGAATGCAAAAGCATTGACGTATATTTTTCCTTCCTACAATAGCCCGACGGGCAGGGAAGAGATAGATTTTGGTAGCCCGTCTGAAAAAAATCGCTAGCCAGGACGTCGGGCTAGCGATTTTGCGAGCCCTGTATCTGATTGAGGAATCACTCATCTTTGGAAAAGAGAGTTTATTACAGAGAAATGCCTCTTTCCAAAATAAAAGCTATACTATCCGCTTCTTCTGGGCTATATTCTCAGCAGCATAAGGAGAATCATGTGCTAACAGCTGTCTAAATGACTCGGCTAAAGTTAGTAGCATGCTTGTTGTTTTTGTCTTTGCACTAGGATGATGTAAATGTGCAGTCATATTCGTTGTGTTCCCACTAGTGCTTTCAGGTTAATCTCGTTGAAATGACCTTAACACCACAACACGGCAAATCTCTGTTAACGAGCTACCGCAGATCGCCCCGTGCATGGGGCTAGACGGCCAACACGTTAACGAGCTAACTGCGCTAACACACTAGTTCCCACCCATGTAATTAAGCATTGCAGTGGCACATCCAACATACTGTTTTACTTTAGTCCATGACTCGCTTACCTTCAGGGTCATACGTCACATGAAAACCAAAATAATTCCAAACGCCAGATCTGAATGAAAGTGGGGAACGTCCATGTTGCAAGGAGAGCTTAACTTCTGTCTTGCTAGCTTGCCCTGCGCTCTTCCTTCTGACGATGCTGTCTGTGTTGAGCGCTCAGTGAATCTGTGTTCGACTGCTCCGCCTAGGGTCGACAGTGCAGCCTAGGCGGAGTAGTCGAACGCAGATTCACTGAGCGCTCAACACAGACAGCATCGTCAGAAGGAAAGTTGATAAAATAAATTACAAATGTTGTATTGTTCGATACATATGCGTACCGAACCGAAAGCACTGTATCGAACGGTTCAATATCGATACGAATATCGTTGCACCCCTACTAAACTGTACATTTGGTGTAAGTATTAGCATTTCTTAATTCTGTCATTTAAACTCTGAACTGGGCCCAGGTTATATTTTAAAGGTGGGACTTTGACCGAGAGGTCACAGGGTATTACTGTGACTAAAATTAATGTTGCACTTCTTGCAGGTTCATAACTCTTAGATCAGGTTAAGTACAGTCAGCGTCACTGTTTCAGTGTAATATGTGTGTTATTCTCTCTTTAATGCAGAAGTACTCTGTCAGTATTTGAGTTTCCAGTTTTCACTCTGGATTAGTGAGCTGCAGGTTTATTGTATTTCAGTGTTTTCATCTGTTCCTGCCTACATCTGGGGATTTTTGCAGGTGAGAATATTGACTCTGTGGCTTACGGGGTTGAATACTCTGTCGTCGCTGCACCTTTACTCGTACAGAAAACCGGTATGGACTGTACCAACAGCTCTGGTTGGACTGGTTGGATTCACTCAGTGGCCACTGGTGGAAGACATGTGACTCTGCAGGATTAACAACATAAATGTGCGCACAATGTGCTGCATTATTTTCTCTTGGATTTTATTATTGATCTTCATATTAAAGTATCATCTGTGGACACTCAATTAGAAAATAGCCAATGGTAAAATAAGTTAATCATTGTATGCTATTTGCTAATGTTTATATAATGCTGTTTATAGCTTCGGTTGCATTATTTTGTCAGTGTGTGTGTGTGTGTGTGTGTGTGTGTATTGTTGCTGACAACAAAGAGCATTTCTTAAAGTCACCTGAGTTTTGCACAGAGACGGACCAGTATGTGCACCAGTGAGAGGAGGTTTCTGTTAGCAGGAAACTGCTGCCTGCCGGTCATATGGTGAACACAGCAGTCACCCGCATGTCATTAGCAGAGCTGCACCAGTATGTGTGCTTCTTTCTATCATGCTGCTGGTGGTATGTGTGTGTATGAAGTGAGTTTATGGCTTCTTTGTGTTTCTAATGGGCAGGAATGTGTCAGACACGTTAGCTGTAGCTGCGTTTCCTCAGTGCTCAGTTGGACTCTTTTATTCCTCTGCAGCTGTCTAATGCTGACATGGGCTGAGCGGGTAATACTGACAGAGTGTGTTCCTGCACTTAAATGGGAATGATCGTTGCCCTCAGGGACGTTATGTTGTAAGGTAAAGAGCTAACGGTGTTATAGAGAAAAAGCCAGTGATCCAAGAAAGAAACTCGCCTTTTTCTACATAAAAAACCTTCTGGGAGGGCAGCCATCTGTCCAGACTGGAAGGGGCCGAGGGGGGAAATCAAGACCACAGAAAGACACAAGAAACCACAATCAAGACAAAGCACAGAATACGGGAGAGAGTAGACAGCGAGGTCATTTCACGCAATAGTGGCTCCTAGCTTCGTAAAAATGGAGTATACCCTCTTTCAATTTTAAGTTTGTACGTATCAGGATATAATAAATAAAAATCTTGTTCAGACCAGGTTGTGATTTATTCATTTATCTAAGAACACCCCAACTTGTAGAAATGCTTATCGCATCATTTCCTGTCTAAATGTATCAGCCTCTCTCATGCATTCATTTTTACCCAGCTCTCCTAAACTCCCACCACAGCATTTTAATGAGGGTGAGGTCTGGACTTTGGCCCAGTGCAGCACCTTGATTTCTCCCCCCCAGTTATTCTGTTGCAGATTTGCTGCTCTGCTTGGGATCTCTGTCCGTTGAATGACTCTGTTTTGACCAAGCTTTAGCTCTCAGACAGTTGACTTCACATTTGACTCTTGAATAATTTTTTATTCAAGCGTTTTTAGATTTTACTCAAGGTGCCCGGGTCCCGTGGCTGCAAAACAAGCCCCAATCCTCTCCCCTTCACCCATGTGCTGTGGGTGCTTTTTGCCAAAGGCGGTGTTGTGCGTTTTGGTGAAACATCTGCATTTTGGTCGAATCTGAGAGCATCGTTCCACAAGTTCTGTCATAATTTGTTTTTTAGACAGAAGATGCTTTTCTCCTGAAAACCCTTCCAAACAAGTCATACTTGTTGAGTCTTTTTCTAACCGTACTGTCATGAACTTTAACATTTAACATGCTAATGTAGCTCTTGGGTGTCTTTGCAGTTTCTCTGACCTTGGGGGGGAATTTGCTCGGGGGGTTTCCTCTCGGGATGATTTTTCTCACTGCAGAATGATGGACTTTAAATTCTTTGGAAACAACCATGTAACCCTTTGTAGATGGATAGTAAGGGGGTCCTGGTACAGGTTATAGAAGCATAACTAAGGCTCACCTGATCCATCTTTAACTGTAAGCTCTATCAAAAAAGAACGTTTTAAGGCTAATATTAAAAAGTTGGGATGGTTTCCTGAGACAAACCTGATGGCTGAATGTTTTACATCACGATGTGTGATGTATGTGTGATCGGCATAAAGTGGCCTTAAGGTTCAAAGTATTACATTAAGCTAATTAACTAATACTTAATGTAAAAAAACGTCATTTAGTCCAAAATCCAGTAAATGTAATAAAAAGTAATTACACAGCAAACAAGCAACAATCCAAGCAAAGTTAATGAATCAGCTTAATGTTTTTTAGAACTTCCATCAGCTTAGCTTCTCTCTGTTTAATCTGCCCGTCATTAACGAGTTTTTCACATTCTGGCTGCTGTTTTCTCCCCGAGTTTAACAAGTGAAACATACGTTTAAAGTTTCATGGCTACAGCGGGTCAAATCAAAGATGGACGACTCCAGGTCGTACACACGCCCGTCACGTGATGAATACAAGGTGACGTGATCTTTTTTAAGCCACGAAGCGCATCTGTTCTTTATCTTTAATAAAAGATTCAGAAACTGCTCCCGGAGCTTGTCCTTGTCTAAATGTATGATTATGTCTGTAATTTCAAATAGCAGCAGCAGTAACAGCAAAGAGCACTGTGGCGGGGCGTGGCCTGCGGTGCCGTGCAGGTGCGTCCGCCTCCTCTGCACGGCACCGCAGGCCACGCCCCGCCACAGGCACTCCCTCCAGCCGGTTTGCTCGTCTGGCTCGCTCTGTGTTCATCTTCTGGTTTCTGTCTCGAGTGCAGAGAATTTAATAACTTATGAATATGTTACGATTCAGGACAAAATGTTTTTTAGATTGTGTTTTTATACTTGGGGCCCAGTCAAAGACACAAACACTTTTTAGGGTTGCCTTATATGACACAGGCTTGTTTTGTGTACACTTTGATCACAGCTACATCCTTGTGTTTGGACTTGACGATGATGTATTTTCAGCATGTTTTCATCCAGATTTGCTGTTTGTTTTGTTTCTGCAGCTGCTCGCGGTCAGACCTGACGCTGGCTCTCGAGGACTGTATGGCCGCCCTGGATCTGTTCCTCAGAAACGACTTTGAGGAGGCGCAGGCGCGGCTCAGATGCAGGTAGGAGCACCGCCTGCGTAACGACCTGCTACGGGTGCTGTTCTCGCCGGCCTTTGACCTTTCGAGTGTTCTCAGTAACTTTCACGGCTCAAAATAATTCTTATTTATCTGATATTGGGCCTCTGTCTGAAACAAGTTTAGTTTTAGTTCCTCTTCCCTTAAGACAACTGTCTGCTGATTGGCTCCCCCTCTCAAACAGAGGGTTTGAACAGCAGGTGGGCGGAGCTTCTGTTCAGACTGACAGCAGTCCAAAATCTGAGCTTTTGCCTCATTATTTGAAACTTTGACCATGTTTTTTCATGAGCGTCCGAGAACTCTTATCAAAAGATATGAAGGTCATAAATGTGAGTTAAAGCATCATTCAGAGGATTCCTAATAGTTTTTTAGATCTGCGGTGATTTCACCTCGCTGCTCTTCTATTTTAACCCTGCTGCAGTTCCTTGAATGTTTTTCTTGGATCTTTGGTGACTTGGAGGACTTTTAGACAGTCGTCCCCTAATGTTGCAGGTCTCTGTTAGTAGTTTGTGTCTCTCACTGTGGACGTGTCAGGACCTGGAGCTTTTAGCTTTGTCACCCAGTTTTCTGAAAATGTTCTGATGATGATCACTTTTTTTTACATGCTGCCATGATTGCTGTTTGGTTTTTCACGATAAAATCTGAAGCCGTCTCTAAATGAATTAGATTGAATTAAATGTCCAATAAAAGTTTAAGAATTAAGAAGCTGTGCTTTATTTGTTTTGAGCTTTCAGAGCACTCACTGCTTTAAATTCTTCCCAGTGGCAGGATCAGTACAGTTTCTCTAATTAAGAGGACACTTAGATATTGAAGATAAATTCACTATTCAGCCTTTGAAGATGGCTGCACAATTAGAAGGAGCTTTTTAATGTGTTGTGATGTTTCCATGAAGGTCCAATTATGTGGGGAAACAACAAAAAGTGTCGGGTTTGAAAAAGGAGACAAGGAGGTAAATAAAGCGAAGGTTTCTTCGAACAGTCTAACTAAAAGAGATGGACAGACCACAATCACCATCAAAAGAGAAACATATTAAAAGTCTGAAGTTGATCAGGTAAAAATAATAAGTTAAAAAGGCTAAATCAGCCAAAGCACCACAGAGGTCCCACATTCGGCAGCCACAACATATAAAACCAGACATGCTGCCTGAGTCTGGAGCTGTCCTCTGTGCTCTGACCCAGTTGCTGAGAAGAGTTGGCTGTACAAAAGTGCGGCACCTGAAGCTGGAGAGACAACATGACACAGCAACTGGGACAAATCACAGCAGGCTCTGCCGGGCCCATAACATGCTTGGAAAATAAAGTCTGTAAGATGATGTTTTTGAGTCCTGAATCAGTGACAGCTGGAACCATCGTACTGCAGTGCAGTTAAAGTCAAGCTTCTTGTCGGTTCTTCGTTAAGTGCAGGACAAACACCGCATTGCAGTGACCCACAGTGGGCAAGTAAATTGAATCTAAAGTTAAATAAGATAAAATAGAGAATTAAAACTATAATAGATATAAGAAATAAGGTGTCAAAGTCTTAATAGACAAGATACATTAAAGCCAATAAACTGTAATTGCTGTTTCTGTTGTGTTTACATGAACAGGTTATATGAACCATGTGCTGCTTTAAGTTACATTAACATAACACAGCACGTAGAAACGCCACCTCCAGGTTTGTACTCCAACACCGAGTCATCGTGTTACTCGGTGTCCACTGCGTGTTATCAGCACCTTTATCGTGCCGCTGCTTTGATCCGTCCTCTGGGACTGTGGGCCGCTCCTCAGCCCAGTTTCTTCTTTCCAGTGCTGCCCAGCATCAAACAATAGCTTCCTTTTAGCCCTGACTGTGTTTGTAGTTTTGAAACAGTAAACCGGTGTGTGGTGTTGTTGCTGAGAGACATGTTTTTTCAGTGTGTGATGACCAGAGATGGGCAGTAACGCGTTACTTGTAATGCGTTACTGTAATCCGATTACTTTTTTCAAGTAACGAGTAAAGTAAGGGATTACTATTGCAAAAACGGTAATTAGATTACCGTTACTTTCCCGTAGGAACGCTGCGTTACTGCGTTACTAAAACCGTGATTTTTTTTGCGAGAATGTCTCATGACAGTGACGTAAGCGAGTGCGACGTTCGACAACAGCTGTGTGCAGATCAACAATGGATCATATATGGAGTGCAGAGAGAGTATGAGCGTGCAGAGTTTAAAGCGTGGAAGTACTGACCTTACTTTGAGTTTGATTCCATAAAAAGTGACAAAAACATTAGTGTCCGCTGTGCGTGGGAAGAAAACTTCTTTTTACAGCAAAAAAACCCCTAAACTTCCAAACAAGCACCGAGTAGCTACGACGTAATGGGAAACTCACAGAGAAACTCGCGGATTCTTCCACTGACCGCGGCACACCTGCACCAGGGTAAACCTCCGCCAACCCCACTCCTGCTTTACAGGTGAAAATAGAGCAACAGGACCGCTGAGTCTTTGACTTTATTTATTTTCTGCTGTGTTTTACTTGCATCTATTTGAAAGACTGAGTGTAAACACACAAAATGTTTTATTTTATGTGCTGGAATGTGCAGAAAATAGGTTTAAATGTTAAACAAATTTCTTCCAGTCAGAGAATGTTGCATTTAATTAAATGTTTGCTTGATGCATAAAGTTAAAAGATTAAAACTAATAAAACAAGTTTTAAAAAGAGACTTTTCCATTTGATTACATTTTGTATGATGGATTATGCAGAAAAAGTAGAATTGGGCTGAGCGATCTATCGCTTTATCACCTATTCAGGTTGTAAATCGTGTTTTTAAAAAGTAACTAAGTAATTAATTACTTTTGAAAATAAGTAATCAGTAAAGTAACAGGATTACTTTTTTGGGTAAGTAATCAGTAATTAGTTACTGATTACTTTTTTCAAGTAACTTGACCGACACTGGTGACGACATTAAGAGTGAATGAACTCACACTCTTTGTTTTTTACATTATTATTTTTTGATCCGTCTTTCCTGGTGTTTGTTATTTAAACTTGGATTTGGGAAATACTCTACCCGTGCTGACGATGTGGATAAATCTAAAACCTCACACTCCTGTTGGTGTCCTGATTTCTGCCTCACAGGTTTCTCCCTGTGCAGCCGGCTCTATTCCATTTACATGCAGAACTGCAATTAAACTGATTTTTTAATATTTTGTTTGCTTTGTACACAACCCAATAACACCCACAACCTCATTTTCTCCTCAGAAAAAGCTTTTATGAGAGGAAATGACAGCTGTTGGGCTTTCAGCATGCTGTATATCATTTTAATGCACCTGGACACATCAGCGGAGTTGTTTTCTGGAGTTATCATGTGTTGTAGAGCCTGGGAATCTTTGCATCCTGCAGCTTTTGTGTTCTTCCACTTGCTCGGCCTTGAACTTTGAGGCCTCAGAGAGCAGCCCTGTGTCTGACGTTAGCATTATTTTCAGACTTTTAGATCTCACACCTTTGCTTGCAGGCAGGATTTGCTTTGTTTTCCTCCACTTGTTAGCTGTAGTCTGACGCAGCCATGTGGGGCAAGGACACACACATATGTGGACACAGTTTCTATTTAGTCAATCTTGTGTCTGCTACATTTACCCCTACGTCCGTGTTTATGGTCACAGGTAGTTGGAGGTCGTCCCAGGATGCATTGGGAGCAAGACCTCGTTTATACAAAGTGCATATTAATTGGAAATCTGACTGTGGAACAATATTGTGTTTGTAGAGACTTTAGTCAGTGGCTTACAGTCACGGTCACCATATCGCCAATCACCCTGAATCTTTTGGATAACTTTGGTCTTGAGCGAGACTCGTGCGTTAAAGTCCTCCGCCTCAGTTATTTATGACGGGGTCGGTTATTACGGACACATGGAATTAGTGCGCTGTTAGCAAGCATGGACTCTGTTTAAGCACTGTTTGTGCAGGTGGACAGCTCAGCACAGGAGACAGTAGATTTATGCTTCACTCATTAACTGAAAGCCGTTGTAAAACTGGAAGCTTGATTTACTTTACGAGAAATACAATGGCCATTGAAGGTGATAGAAAAACCCCAAACTACATGTCAAATTACTGAAAATGTGCATCATATCAGGAGGCAGTGGAACAGTCAATGAAAGCAGTGATAAATAAACTGGTATAAAAGCAGTGGATCCAGATAAAAACATAAAACCATAAGTGGACTGACAGCTGGAGGGCGAGATGAAGCAGAAGAGGAAGAAGCTAGACACCAAGCCAAACGAACCATAGCAGCTGAGGAGTAGCAGAAACCGAACGGAGGTTCTCACAGGAAGTACATCGTGTAGCTGGTTAACTTATTGCAGGTCTGTGGAGATATTCAAGCGTCCGATTGTCCTGAAAATCTTACTGGATCACTGATTTGTTTATTCCTTTAATTTTAGATGCTGTGTTGTGGTTTAGCTGGGATTCAGGTCACAGGACCTCATGTTTTGTAGTTTATGATTAGAAGTCAGAATCCTTGAGTCAAGCCTCATTTCTTTGCATTCGTTTCCAATGAGCCAGCCTTTCTTTTCATTTTGTGGTCTTGAGCAATAGTTCTCGGGGTATTACGAAGGACTTGGCAGCGTTTTCACTCCTTTTCAGTCCAATCCTTATACCGGGGCACCTTCAGAGAAATGTTTTCTTTTTTGTTTCAGACCTATGAATCATTCAAGTCAACCGATGAACCGGTGTTGTGTCTACACATGTCAGACAACTTAGCAAAGAACTAACTTTGAATTATATCTTCAGGCACTTTGTTGCTAGAAGCTTGTCATAAAAAATACATCATTTATTCCCATTTCTTTAGTTGAATCTATTAAAAATGCCAAAGATAACACAGTTTGACAGGCAGGAAATAATATTTTTGGAACAAAAGGCTGCTGAGTGACCCCTCATCTGGGACTCTCCTCAGCTCTTTCTGGGACAGTGGCGCGGCTGCCCCTCTGTTGGTCTTCCTTGGTCTCTTGTGTTCTGGGGGCCTCTGGATGTCTGGAGTTTTGATCTCCTCCATACCTGCTTCATGCCCTGGAGGACGGGGCTGTGGCCCCCCCACACCCTCTAGCAGATCATTACATGAAGGAACCTTTTAAAAACAAGCGCGTTCATGCTCACAGGTGTACACACGGGGACTCACACACACACAAACTACACCCTTTTTGGCTCCTACCTCAGAGCACACTGTGTTCTGTTGATCTTACGTGCTGCACAATAATGTTTAATATTTAGTATTTACTGTTATATTCCCATATATCATCATGATGTTGTGTGTGAATGGGTGGATGATTGTGTATAGTGTAAAGCGCTTTGGGGTCCTTAGGACCAAGTAAAGCGCTTTACACTATACAGACCATTTACCATTTATCCTTTGTTAAATGCTTGTTTTATTTTTTCTTTCTCAACAGGTGATCCAGGTGATTGATATTTGTATTTTTTTGTCTGCTTATTTAGTCGGTTTTTGTTTTTTGCCCTCTTCTCTGCTGTTTTTTTCCCCTCTTTCTTTCTCCCTTTTCTTTTCCTCATTCAAGTCTGTCCCGTATCTAGCAAGTGAAAATAAAAAATAAAATAAACACTAAAAGGTGAATCAAATACACCATTACGGCAAGGCTGGGATGGTCCATTTGGTAAAGTAAATCCGTTGGGCCTCTTTCTTCACCTTTAGACAATAATTCTGATGAAAAAGAACCAAACGGGACAGGCAAAAAAAAGAAAAAAAAAAAAGAAGTCCAAGCATGGTCGAACTAATTTCCCCCCAAAATTAGGGCTGTCAGCGTTAACGCGGCGTTAACGCGGTCGTCACGATTAACGCGATTTTTGATGCCCTCCTGGAGCACAGAATGAACAAACTTTGGACAAACTACCCGAAATGCGTTGACACACACATTTCGGGGATTTTGACTCCGTCTGCGCTCCAGATGGGTTTATTGTTAATCGCATTAGTCGTCATGACGGCGCGTTAACGCTGACAGCACTAAAAAAATATAAAGTCACCAATTTTGGATTTCTTTAAACCAGATGAAAGAGGTAAACCTGATGTAAACGCTTGTGCAGACGTGTAGTGCGAGCAAAGTACTCAAACACGACTAACTTGCATGAGCATGCACGTGTCCACCATCCTAGGCTATCACCAGCGTCTGCAGCTGCATCAACAAGCATTTGGGTGCTCTCTGAGGAGGGGGCATTTGCTTGCAGATGAAAGAGGGTGCTGTTAAAACAGCGCTATTATTATTATTTTTTTAATGTTGGCTGCTTCTATTAGCTCCATCATTATTAGCAAACGTACTCATGGGCAAATAAATAAATAAATCGTCCTTGTAAAAACCATCGACAATGGGCTCAGCCTATCGTCGATATATTCGTCCGGTCGCCCAACCACACTCCTCAGAGCCCGGACTTCAACATCACTGAAGCAGTCTGGGATCATCTTGACAGAGAACAACACAAAAACAGCCAAGATCCAAAGAAGAGCTGAAGAACTATTCCCGAATATTACTTTCAGAAATTACAGCTACCTAAGAGAGTTCAGCATGTGGTGAAGGATGTAGGTCACACCAAATATTGACTTTCAAACTCATTAGAATTGCTCAAGCTCTGTTTTTGTCCTGTATACTGTATTTCCATATATGGAAATGAATAGCTCAGGTGGCCTGTGGTGTGTCCTTGAAAAGAACAGAAATATTTTTCTATTTTCCTTGCAAAATATAGAAATGTGAGTAATGGCTCCACACGGTAACCAGTCAAGTTTTTTTTCATTTTGAGAGGCAGATGTTTACATGGATGGTGTTCGATACACCTGCGCTGTTGTTTCTCTGTAGCCTGTACTGTTGTCTTCTTTGGGTTAAATTATCAGGGTTAATTCAGGCAAGGAGTTATTTTAGGAATCAGCTACAAGTTTCTGTGACAAATGTCCACAAATTTCTGCACAGAAATCACTGAGAATGTTTGGATTTCATCAGAACTACCATTGCTGCTTCCATCGTCTTCAACTGAATGCAAGGTGTGTGTCGGTGCACACGTGTTTGTGCGAATCTCAAAGCAGCTCCTCCCTTTCATTATGGAACTACGTGGTGAAAATATGTTGGAGACCCAGCTCTACTGCTATCAGAGGTGCTACGACCTTTTCATCACTGAGATCTGACGGATATTTTGCTGCCATGTAACTAAATTTAAATCACACTCCATCTTAAAAGGTTTCCCAGCCTGAGTTTCACTTGCTGTCTCACATAAACGAGCCTGACGCCATGGAAATGCAACCCAGGCAAATCTCCCTGCTTCTCAGCCTGCGCCTTCTCTGTTTCCAGGTTGCTACTGAGCTTGTTTGGTGTTTGTTTACTGAGTTAAAGCTGATTGAATTCATTTAAGCAAACAGTTGAAGGTTTGTAGTTAGTTAATTTACAAACGTCTCTACTTAATTCTGCAGTTTTCTTTCATGACAGGCAAAAAGTCACATGGTCACATGGCACATATATAGATATAGCTGTATTAGGAAACATGAAGTAGAGCATGATTAATCTTTGCTGGCCTAGTTTTCATGGGGTGAAAAATCTGTTTATTGTGAGCTGGTCTGAGGTCAGAGTAACATCCCAGAGGCTGGTCACATGAGTTAATCTGGCGATGAAGAGCAGCGAAATGTTGGCCATGCGGACTGACAGCATTCCTGCCTGCACACCTCTGACTTTATGTCACTTAATATATGATCCAACAAACAGACATGCTTGAAAATGTGTTAATCCCAGGATACATACGGCTGTTTAAACCGTCCGCTATAACTTCAGCGGGACTCCTTATTAATAGCACAAACATATGTTGTATATCTTTAACTTGTTTTGATTAATTAGTAGCTGCTTAACTGTTTAGATCAGGACCAGGAAGCTTTATTAACAAGTTGAACAAGTATTTCGGTATTTATGTGGGGAAAGTGCACGTAGTACACACTCCAAGTACTTCGGTGTCCTTGTCACCGTGAAAGCCAACAGACACTGTTCAGTATCTCCCGTCTCTTGTCAGCAGTTATTCGTCATTAGTGGCGACACTGTTGTTCTGTCAGATGACTGCTTATTAATATTTTATGTCTTCAATCATTTAAAAAAAGTTTTTGCAGAATGAGAAATATTTTTGATTTAATCTTTATGTAACCAGGATGTCGAGTTTTATTATTCTAAATCTAAAGCAACTAAATGTTAATGTGTTGTTCTGTAAAAGATTGTAAAACAATGCAATATTTAATATTTTTCGTCCTGTGCATCACAACAGAAATTTTCTGTTTGCTTGTTTTACAGAAACAAAGACAGCATGTACCACGCTCTGACCTACGCCACCATTCTAGAAATGCAGGCCATGATGACCTTCGATCCTCAACACATCCTAGTTGCAGGGAACACCATGAAGGAGGCACAGGCTATCTGCCAGAGGTGAGACTTTGTCAGTTAGCTGATAAAATAATAACCAGCTGACTAACAATGACAGGGTCTCTTTTTTTGTTAGTTCCTCTTTAGCCAAGTCAGCTGCGGAAGTTTATTTTGTCTCAACCCAAAATCGAACAGCTTAATGAGCTCTAGTTTCGGTAGTAACATCCTGAGACTCTTCCAGCTCAGTAAAAACAATATTACTGAAGCCTCTGTGAGAATCCATCGCAGAGGCTTTTCTTAGGGCACCACATATGATTAGTCATCTTATAAACACACGTTTATTTCGGCCAATCTGACGTCAGAGCTGCAGTTTCTCTGTGTAAACACTCTGACTGCTCATAGGAAACTTACCGCACACTCAGCCCTTTTTCTTTTAGCAACCTCATCGTGCAGCGTCTCAGCATCCTGTGTTTAGATGAATAAGGCTGAGTCACGTATCTGAAAGGAAACATGATAGGAGGGGAAATGCAGGGCAGTGCGACATAAGGTAGGATTGTGTGTGTGTGTGTGTGTGTGTGTGTGTGTGTGTGTGTGTGTGTGTGTGTGTGTGTGTGTGTGTGTGTGTGTGTGTGTGTGTGTTTTAAACTGATTAGAATATTGGGTGATGTCGTTTTGTGTTTCTCCATCAGGCAACGCAAGAAGTCTTCCTTTTCAAAAAACTTCACAGAAGGTCGGTACAGTCATGCATACAAATGAGTCTGTGTGTTATTCCTAAAAACAAACCAAGGAAACAGATGTTAGTCTGACAATATGCTCGAGTTTTCCCTAAAAAGAGAAACCTGCTTGTATTTTTTTTTAGTCCAGTTTAATAGTTGAGGTTTTAATAACTTTAGCATAAAGTTATTAGATGATCATTAAATTATTCTAAATAATTAAAATGTTTAGACTTTGTAAGTGTTTAAATGTTTCAGTGTTTGCTCCATGTTAAAGTAGTACCTCTGCATGTACCTCTGCATGTGCCTCTGCATGTGCATGTGTGTGTTTGGTCATTATGCTGTTTGTTTGGCGATAACTGGTACAATCGATTTCACTTCAGAGGAGCTCCATGCTGAAGTTTGTTACGCCGAGTGTCTCCTGCAGAGGGCAGCGCTCACCTTCCTTCAGGTCAGGAGGCTTACAGCAGCGAGTGCTACTGATGTGTTTGCCACCATCACTCATTTTCTGTTTTGTGTTTTTAAACTCATTCGTGCTCAGGATGAAAACATGATCAGTTTTATCAAAGGTGGAATCAAAGTGAGGAACAGCTACCAGACTTACAAGTGAGTATCTCCAGGATATCCATGTTTCCATCCCTGTTTCCTGGAAGACCTTTTATTCTTCCATCAGGACTTCATCGCAGCTTATTCCCCTTAATTTGCTTATATCTTAACCCCCTCAGAGAGCTTCACACAGTCCTGCAGTCCTCCGGATACACTCATGGTGACAACCATGGGCATTTTGAGGGTGGCGTGAAACTGGGAGTGGGAGCTTTTAATCTAGTAAGTAATAGTTTGCACTTGTGCCTCATTGATTGACTTAATTTTGTGATGCTTGGTTAACAAAAAAGACACCAGAAGAGCAGAAGATCTGCATAAATTAAGAGCTGCTCCAGCCTAACATGGCGATAGCTGCAAGAAATCCAACATAGTTTGTTCAGCATCTGTAATAACAATGAAATGCTCTGTAATTATGTTTCTGACCTTTTCATTTCCACTGCTTGTTTGCTTCCTGCAGATGATTTCCATGTTGCCTACTCGGACACTCAAGCTGCTGGAGTTTGTCGGTTTCTCTGGTAATAAGGTAAGCGTTTCTGAGAAGTCAGACTTCTGACATGGCGCTCTCTAACAGCTTTGGCTGGAGATATTTTGCGAGCCGATACACCCTTCCGCTCTGTTTGAAATGCCTCTTTATGAATCAGAGACTGAGAAGTGTTTCGAGAACTGTAAGTGCATCCGTGGTAGAACTCATCACACTACTACTAAGATGAGTTTGTCGTGTTATTTTTCATGGAAACGTGAAATGAAACTTGCAACCATCAATGAAATGATGGTTGCTTTGATAATAATGAGCAATGACTATTTCTCTAAATTGTGATCGCCAGTTGTAACTACTGATTTCATTCATCAAGCCATCACATCAGCACCTCAGTTGACCTTTGAATATTACCATCATGACTTATTTATCTTCCGGTTATGAACATGCAAATACTGCATTTCCTGTATTTTGTACTTGCGTGTTTTGCACACAGGCCAGTTTGTGAGTCAGAGAAGTGGTAGACAAGCAGACGCTGTTTTATCCCCAGAACACGCTGACTAAACACAGAAGATTTTCCCATAACTACTTTAGTGTATTCTCTGTGTGCTGGTTTTACTGCTAATTGGCTGATAGATCTTCCACAAATGAAGACTTAATGCAGACTCAGAAAATGTGTGCAACTGTGTGTGTTTATATAGGAGTTTGGTCTCCAGCAGCTTCAAGAGGGCTCAGTAGAAAGTACATTCAGGTCCTTCCTGTGCAACATGCTTCTCCTCTGTTATCACACGTTCATGAGCTTCATACTAGGTGAGCAACACACCCACACACGCACATCTGCAAATTAACACTAAAAGATGCAATCTGAGCTGGGTTCCTTCTGTCTCGCAAAGGCACTGGAGAAGGAGACGTTGAGGATGCAGAAAAACTGCTGGAGCCATATCTTAAAAAATACCCCAAGGTATGTCAGGATGAATGACTGTGTGTGCTTTTCAAATGTTGCTATGATTGTTTGTGTCATTCTCACAAACATACTGTGTTTGTCTTCATCCAGGGATCCATCTTTTTGTTCTTTGCTGGTCGGATAGAAGAGATCAAAGGCAACCTGGATGCTGTGAGTAATTTATTTTCCCTTGGAGAAAGTGTGTGTGTGTGTGTGTGTGTGTGTGTGTGTGTGTGTGTGTGTGTGTGTGTGTGTGTGTGTGTGTGTGTGTGTGTATTTTTAATGCATATCAGTAATGTATTTAAATCTTGTATTTTGTAGTTCTGTTTATGTCAGTATATTTATGTTTTTTGCACCATGTGAGAGAGTATTGCCTTCATCTTTTAATCCTTACATAATGACAATAAAGTCTTGAATCCTGAATGTTGAAAATGTGAATTACCAGAATGAAAAGCTCTTTCAAATACTTACCAAATCACCTCATGTGGAATAAAGGTCATAACTATTTTTTTTCTGTATTTTGCTCATTTTTCTAAACATTGATTGCCAGTTTTGTGTCCTTAACTAAAATACTGATAAAGTCAAATCATCTCTTCTGCAAACATATCATATTAAACATATCGGTATCATAATTTAGTGGCATATGTTTGACAAACAGCGATTCTCAACCTTTACGTGCCTTTCTTCCAGGCTATCAAGCGTTTTGAGGAGTGCTGCGAGGCTCAGCAGCAGTGGAAGCAGTTCCATCACATGTGCTACTGGGAGCTGATGTGGTGCTTCACTTACAAAAGGCACTGGAAGATGGCCTACTTCTACGCTGAGCTGCTCAGCAAGGAGAACTCATGGTCCAAGGTGGGCCACCATAATGTGGGATGTGAATCTGAGCGGGCAAAGTAATAAAAGAAATGTAAAAGTTAGTGAAGTCAAGATAAAAAATAAATAAACAACAACCGTGTTGCAAAAAACAAAAATCATTGTAAATAAAACAAACATGATATGCTTAAAAACAACATTACCAGGATAGAATGCGGATCAGACTGGTTCTTAGTCAAATGAAATGCAGTTAAATACTTTCTTTTCTTTCGGCTGCTGCCTGTAGGGGTCGCTATAGAGAATCGCCTGCCTCCATCTCTCCCTATCTCCAGCTTCCTCTGTGGTCTTCCTCTTTTCCTCCTGCCTGGCAGCTCCATATTTGCCCAGATTATCCGCTGTCCCTCCTCTGCACATTCCCTCTTTAACTATTCAGTCTGAGCTCTCCCTCTGATGTAAATATGATTAAATACAGTAAATAATACATTAAATCTTAAGTACAATTTCAAGAAAATAAATATTAAGATTTTTCATAAAGGTTTTACTAAAAAAGGAATATTTAATGTGAGAGGGGAGCTATCCCAGAGCTTTGAAGGTGCTCCTCTATACACTCCATTTTAACATAACAAAACATTTACATTTTTCCCGAGGCTTTAGCTGTAGTGCTACACTTTTTGATTTCATATACCTTTGGTTCCCATTTATTTTTCAGTCTTGGCACAGATTTTACTTTTTGACTCAACCCTCCCGTATACTCACATCTGGCAAAGGCACTAGGAGTTCAGTCTTATTACCCGCTGAGGTTGAGTTTGTGTCTCCTCTTCTAAATAAACTCTTTACAAATTCCATTTCAAAAGTTCAGGAAAGCAGAGATGATTAAGGGCCACAGGAGACTTTGGCTGTTGAGTGACTGCAAAGAGTCAATAAAGCCATCTATCCATTTTCTTAACTACTTATCCAGTTCAGGGTCACGTGGGGGGCTGGAGCTTATCTCAGCTGTCACTGGATGAGAGGTGGGATATACCCTAGAGAAGCTGCAGGTCCATCATCAGACCGACCATCCATCCCTCCATCCATCCCTCCATCCATCCATTCATCCACCCATCCACCCATTCATCCACCCGTCCGCCCATCCATCCATCCATTTTCTTCGGCTTATCCAGTTCAGGGTCGTGTGGGGGGCTTCAACCTATCCCAGCCGTCATTGGCTGAGAGATGGGATATACCACGGACAGCCTGCAAATGCATCACAGGGGCTGTTCAAACTAAACTGTGCAGTTATTTTAGCAGAAACAGACATGAACTGTTCTCAGGTCACAAGAACCAAAATCCTTCCAACATATAAAAGCACCACAAATGTGGATGTCCAACTTTTGATTTTTGTCTTTTTTCCCCTCCTTATCTCATTTTCAAAGGAAGGATGAGATTTAATTAGTAACCACGTTTTTCCTTCCCTCAGGCTACCTATGCATATATGAAAGCAGCCTACCTCAGTATGCTGACTGAGGATGATTGCCTAACCTTTGGGGAGACAGCACTTAGTCTGTTCAGGTAGGAATTAAGACGCTGCTGAAATTACTCAGCAAAGCAGAGATGACTCACTGTGAAAGTATCAATAATGTCATAATCGTATCTTCCCCAAAGAGCCTGTCCTTGGTAAACAATATGAGCTAATATTTAAGAATACTCTGTAAGGTGTATCAGAGGAGTAATATGACAGAAATTAAACTGGTGTTTTTGGCATTAAACTCTTTCTGTGTCACAGATATTCTAATTTTTTATGGTAAAACACACCATTAACGGTGCTCCATGATAAAACATTTGATTAGACTGTTGGGCTTTTAAAACTGTCTGGAGGATATGTAATTACTAAATGCATCTCATATTTCAGGCAGGTCCCAGGGCTCAAGCAGAAAATAGCAGGAAAGTCTTTGCCAACGGAGAAGTTTGCTATCAGGAAAGCCCGCCGCTACCTGGCAGAAAATCCCGTACCTCTTCCTGCTCCTCCGCTGGTGAGCACTGGATGACGCCATCTTGCATGTTGCCCAGTAAACATAAATTAAATTAAAGTAAAGCCAAAGACTTTACTTGACATTTGCCTCCTATTTACCCTGCGGTGCAGCCCTGTAAAACGTGAATGCACTGGTTCAGCCAATCAGAATGGACAGTTTATATGTGTGACTCATAGCTCAGACAGCTGTGCTATTCTACCCACAGACTTTATATAATAGGTGAACTTGTGAACTATAATTTTGAAACCTCAACTTTGTAATTTTGGTTGTTTTCATATTTGCTTGACCTGACTGAGACTGCACATTCATACAAGTAGTGACGTATGAATCAGAAGTTAGTCGCTCCCTAAATCAACCTGCTGTGTCATCTATTCTACCCTAAATAGGATCATAATTTACTAAATAAACATTACGCCGTGTCAAATAAGCACTGAAACTAGTGACTGACCATAGCAGCATTAGCAAAGAGGTAACCGAGGGTTGTTATTTCACCAGTGGGGCACATTGCACAGTTAAGGTAGCATGGATCTGTTTTGAATGGCTGAACCTGTCAAATGCCACAGCAGTTTGCACATCTGTGCCCATAGTGCTAAAGGTGATTATCCCGAGTGTCACTGCAGAGAAAATGCTTTTTTTGTCGACCTGTAGTAAAAGATTATTATTGATTGTTGCCCGTGCATGATTTGTGCATGTGTTTGTCTGTCTTCTAGGAGATGATGTACATCTGGAACGGTTATACAGTCATTGGCAAACACAAAGACTTAACTGAAGGCATGCTGAAAACACTGGATGAGGCACAGGCTCAACTTGAAAGTCTACCAAGTATGTAAATCCATTAAGCACATTTACAAAGATAATTCTGATTGAAATAAATGCTATATTACAGAAATTAATCCAAACATATTAGAGACGGGTGTTGATGTAGATATAATTGAGATTGTTTGTTCAGAATGACCCAGTCTGTCTTCTGTTTGCTGCCGACTTTTAGGAACGGAGTTCTCCATAGATGATCAGTGTTTGCTGAGCCTCCTGAAGGGACTGTGTCTCAAACACTTGGGTCACCACGAGGAGGCAGAGCACTACTTTACCCTCGTCCTCTGCAAGTAAGAGCCTTTCCTCAAAGTGCTTCAGTTACAGAGTCGTCTGATTCAGTCTTTCAGTTGTGTTCTGGTGAAAACAGGTTGACGTTTGATTTTTGTTCTCGTCTTCAGTGAAACTCAGATCAAGTATGACCACTACCTGGTCCCCAATGCCCTGCTGGAACACGGCCTGCTGTGTCTGCAGCAAGGCAGAAAAGATGACGCTATCAAACTGCTAGAAACAGCAAAGTAAGTCTTTGAACCAGCAAAGCATATTTAAGTCATCTGTACTTAATAGAATATGTATGAATCAGATACTCTCCCACATTCTTGTTGTAGTGTAATCAAGTGTTAACAGTACATTATGCAGTCATGTGAAAAAGAACGCTTTTCACAGTATACTCCATGATTCATTAGCTGGTAGCACCAATAACTGAATTGAATGGCAGCGTAACTAAGGGAAGGTTCAGGGTCACCCGATTCAGTCCTAAAAATAAGCTTTATCAAAAAGGAACGTTTTAAGCGTGGTCTCAAAGTAAAGAAGGTGTCTGTTCCCCAAATCCAAACTGGAGCTGATTTCACAGAAGACGCCTGAAAGCTGAACGCTTTCCTGTTTATTTGTTTAATATGGATGTTGAAGGACGTAGGCTGGTCAAAAACGACTCCAACATTCATCGCAGTGTTACGGGAGGACCAGGTGATGCTATCCAGAGTTTAAACACCATATTTCTGAGATTTATGCCCAAGTGCAAAAAACGTTGTTTTATCTGAATTTGAAAGCGGGCAATTAGAGGTCACCCAAACCTTTATGTTTTTAAGGCATGCCTGCACTTTAACTAACTGTTGTGTGTCATCTGGCTTCATGGATAGGTAACGCTGGGTATCATCTGCATAGCAATGAAAATGTGTAATGCCTTCTAATAATAAGGACTAAGGGAAGCATGTATAATGTAAATGGAATTAATACTGATCCCAGCACAGAAGCCTGTGGAGCCTCCATAATTACCTTTATTGTGTGAAGTTGAAGATGACTCCCCATTGCAAAACGAGCTTAAATCATCACCCCTGGCCTCCACCACCGTGCTTGACAGTTAATATGGGGTGTGCTGATATGCTGTGTATGGTCTTGTTTTGTCCAAAGGATATCCTTGTAATTTATTCAGACCACAAACCTAAATCGTGCTGCTACGCTCTACCTCCTGGCAATTCTTCCAAACAAACCATACTTCTTCAATCTTTAATTGTACTGTGATGAACTTTGTCACAAACATGCTGAGACTCTCTCAGCATTGCATTGTCTGACTTTGGGGTGCTTTTCCTGGGCTTTTCCATGAGACACTTGAATGCTCCAGGTCACACTTGCTGATGATCAATTAATCTGTTTGATTAGGAACATGTAGTCATCTATATGACTACGTAGAGTCCAGCCAAAATGTTCATTTTTACATGACTGTACACATGAAACCTTTCATTAAGAATCTCCACTTTTGATGTTTTGAAATACGTCTTCCATTCATCTTCATGGTTTCACTCAGTTTTGAGTGTTTTAGAATACGAGATAAAGTTTACTCGACTTTGCTATAAACTTTGGATTTCTGGGGTTGAGGTTGAACTTTCTTGATCTTCTTTTTTTTCTGTTTCAGGCAAAATTACAAAAACTACTCGATGGAATCACGGACACACTTTCGTATACAGGCTGCTTTGCACAAGGCCAAAGGCAGCGGGGAGAACGGTATCCATGTGCCCTCCAGCCCATAACAAACAGAGGACGGCACACTAAGGAAAGACAGCATTTGTCTCCTACAGTCTCATCATGCCAACACACAGACCAGGACAGACCTGATTATTAGGGAATAATTTGTTAGTTTTCATCAAGAGGCTAGGGGAAGAGGCTTTTCCTCATGTGTGCCAAGCAACCGCAGCTCTGACTGGCTTCGGTGGATTTGCCCTCTTCCAGAGATATATCCTCATGAACTTTACTTCCTTCTGATTTAAAATGGAGACTAATTATGAAATGTGCCTATATTTATGAAACATTGCTTCTAGCGGGGTCGTCTGTCTAGCACTGTGGCCACCTGTAAGTGGTGCACTGGAGTACAAAACACAATCAGATTTATTTGGTGTATATTCTAAGTTGCCTCTGCTAATACCCCGAGGGTAGAACATTCCCAGTGCAGGGTACTGAGTCTGCGATTTGATGGAGCCAGAGTACCAAACAACCTTTACAGAAATGACTGACACTAGCTTCTCCAAGTCATTTGATCTGGCTGCTGCAGAGTTTCCCATTTTTTTTGTGTAGAATATAAATGAGCGATTATTTAAAAATAAAAATGACACACAGTGATGTTTTGTTAAGTCCCTGAGAACTAGGAGATTCCTTGTAATTGGTTACTGATCAGCAATATAATCAAAAATGATATGTTGTTTAAATTTTTACACTAAACTTTGGTTTATTCTGTTTGTCAGAGAGAGAGTGTTTTATTGCGCATTTTCCTTTTTCCCCTTTTTCTGAAACATATTACATCAGTGGTAGACACACATGTATTTTGTGAGATAGCTCTCTCCGAGTTTCCCTTTGAAGAGATGATCAAATCTAAAATCTTGTTTTATTTATAGTTGCATTTTATGGCTTTTTGCACAGAGCTTTGGAAGTCAGCCAGATATGCAACCTCTCCAGAGTAAAAGAAAAAAAATGCCTCTAAGACTTCCTCTAAGACATTTATATACTGTAAATGGCACCTTTTACACAAATTGTCCCGTTTTAAGAGGACAGATGAATGTGTCTTTTAGAAAGGCAGACTCCCTTCTTTTCTCCTCCTGGTGTGTGGGACGGCCTCCAGCAGTACTTGAGCTCGAACAAATGGGCCTTTCACGGCGAGCGGCAAAGTGCTGCGTGCTTGTCCGCCTGCTGCATCTTTAGTAGGTGAAGGAGCTCAGAAGCATCGCAACCACCACAGTCTTCCTGCTTCAGGATCATCTTCTGCTGCTCTTGTATATTACATGCTTGCCCAGAAACATCTATTGAAGCACTTGGATGTTGTAATCACTTCCTGTATATAGTAATCTGGTTATGGATAAATAGGGGTCACCTCTAACATGGTTGGTGGTTAGGTTATTGGAAAGGTTGCGTACTTGCAATAGTGAGTAATAAACCTGAACTCACATGTTGTCTCAAGTGTTGGAATTAGAGCAGTAGAGCACTGTTGTTTTATTCATGATTAGAGTTCGGTTTAGGATTTAAGATGGCTTGAAGTTCTTTTTTTCTAATGGTGAAGGAAATGCATTCTTATTGTTCTAACAGCAGCTGCTCTCCAGAAATTTCCCAAAACCACTCATGTTTTACTTTCAAATAACATTATTTTCATTTTTTTGCTCTTTGGGTTTACAACTGCAGTCAAATTCTAACTAATGTAGTGGCATTATCTGCATATTTTACTGGGCATGGCTACCAAAATTACGGAATGACATTCCTGTACATACTGAATGTTTCCGTTGTAATTTAACATGATGAAAAGCAACTACAAATCCAATTTTGTGTTGTCTGGTTTTTCCTTTTAGCCATTTAAGCATAACAAAACAGAGTTTACAGAGTGAAGTGGTGTTAGGTACAGAACAAAGAACTTGACTGTACATCTGTTGTCCTTATATAATCTAATCTGTTAGATAAAGTCATCTTATTTTGTTGAAGTGTGAGACTCTGGCAGTCAGGGATACGAAAACAAGGACTATTATAACACGTCATAATCTATCGAAAACACACAAAGAGAATTTTAAAAAAATATATTCTAAATATTTAAATATCCAGCCGCAAGAAAAACTAAAAAGTGGGTGATCAAGTACTACTTTGTGGTCAGCAAGAGGAATAACACAAATACACTTACAAAGCTATCACAAAGGCTGTGTTTATGTTTTTAGCGAAGGGCAATTTGATCACGAATCTGATTGGCTGCTTAAAAGAGCCTACTCAAAGAAGGTAACAGCTCATTGGTTCTTTTTCAGCGGGGCGGTGCTTTGTGTTGCTACATCACCAGCTTTCGTTGTTCGGCTGCTGTCTGCAAACTGGAAAGTCCCCTTCAGACATAGAGGTCCGCGTCAGGAAAACTGCTGTTAGCGTTGTGATTTGCGTTGAGGGGTATTGAATTTTCCTTCCCTTCGATGCGTCAATAAACACACAATTCTAGCTCGCTGTTTCAGCTCTGAATTTATTTATTTTTAGCTAAGCGATTAGATGTTCCCTTTCGAATGCTAGCTGGTGTTAGCAGGCTAGCTCTTTGTGTGGCTAGCAGCTAGCCGAGCGATGTTTTGTTGTTGTTAAACTGGGCAGCCCTCCTGTCGTCTGGGAAGGAGAATCATCAGCTGTGTATGGAAAAAACGCCCCATCGACGCCTTTTTCTCCTCTCCCATTGTCTGTGAAAGTGACCCTTGAAATTAGTAAAGCGAAGACGACAGAGGGGAGAGTTTGATTGAAGAGGGAGGAGATGGGAAACTGTCTGAAATCTCCCACATCGGATGACATTTCTTTGCTACATGAATCTCAGTCGGACCGGGCCAGCTACGGAGATGGTGCTGATCCCGATCAGGAGCCACCGCCCCCCTATCAGGTAACTTTCACCAACAGTTTCAGGGAAAATGAGCTCGTAGATATGTTTTGCCATGAGCAAAATTCATGAAATACCTGAAGCGTGGACAATGTCTGATAATGTGTGACGGGCTCGGCCCAAAAACGTCTGCCTTTATGCAGCTTGAAGGCAAGATCAGCTGTTTACAGATCCAACATCACCCTTGGGCGGCAGAACGACTCAGTGACCCTGTCCCTTCATAGCATTGACACTAATCCGCTTTGTTCTGTCCGATGGTCCTGCCTCTGTCCGTCAATTCCCTGAAGTCATATCTTGATTCAGGCTTCACTGATACAACAGCAGCACGGCTTGCTCATTCAGAAACTCTGAACCAAATCATTTAGGCTCATGTAAGTCAGCACATAAATCTGCCATGGCCTGTGGTACACATTAACAGTGAACTTGAAACAGAGCCCAGTTCTCCATGTGTAGGAGAATTATGACTTGGTGACTTTCATAACTTTACTGCTTCTTTTGACTAAACTCCTTCAGGGCAACAACTTTGTATGATGACCTTATTTCCTGAATTAGATCATCCACAAACAGACCAGGCTATGCTGTAACTGTAAATATGATGCACAGTGTTACTTATCTTTCCTTTGTAATTTCTCTATAATACAGACCAGCAAGTTCAATGTTAAGAGACAGCTGGTATGTGTTATGTAAGCCTTGTCAGACAGTTTGCTGTTACTAGGTTAAGCCGTGCCTTATCTGTAGATTTAAGATAAGGATTTTTCTAAAGCATGGGAAACTAAAGGTGACATCAGGTCGGTACAGGAGGAGAGCTTGTGTTATAGGACGCTACATAATGTAATGTTATATTCAGGCAAGCATGTTTTATTTTCATCACACTAGGGGTGAAAACCTAAAGGAGAGACTTTGCCAAGTTGTCCTAACATTTAAAAAGAAAAATTAACATCAAGGGCTTTCTAGCTGGATCTTGAAAAGTAATGTTTTTGAAATTAATGTGAAAAAAAAAAATATATATATATATATATACACACACACACACATACACATACATACACAAACACGAACACTGATTATTGGTGCATTATTTGAAAATCTAATTGAGCTTCATCAGGAAAACTTTAGGTAAATTTTGTTTTTTATAGATGTTCATATGAATTGGTAGAACTACAATGAATTTTGTACATTAGATGTTAAAAACAAAAGAGGGGAATGTACAAAATAACAAAGGAGCTATTACCATTACCTTTGCCCAAAAGTAATGGTTAGCACATTTGTCTAACAAGCTAAAGATCCCTGGTTTGTTTCTGGGAGAAGACCCTGTTCCCTTTTGGGGTTGCATGAAGAGCATCTGTTTCCCGCTATGGAAAGTAGCTTCCTACCAGACAACCAGAATTGGGACATGGAAACTTGGCCCAAACACATTCAACCTCTCATTTATAAGCTTTGTCGTTTCTTAGACACTGTGTCCGAGTTGGTCAATATTATATTTGGACAGGTTGAGTATTTTTCCCCAGTTCATGTCCTTGTGTGAGCTCTGTCCAGCATACACCAGTGTGTAATTAGGTCAGCGCAGTCAGCTGTGTTATCATAGATGATGAATGTTGTAATAAACCACACAATCTTTGCTAGGGGCCCTCTGGAAGAGCTCTCACTAAGCTTTCAGTGTTGTTCAGCAAGTCTGCGTGCAGTGTGTTTATACTGGCAGAGTTTCTCAAGAGGGTTAACTAACTAGTTAAAGCCTCCTTATAAAGAACTCTTTCAGAACAGCCAGCTTCTCCTTGGTGACCACAGTAATCGGCACCTTCACCACACGTTTTTTGTTCGGCATCAACACGCTTTGGGAATTTGTGGTGGAACGGGTATTAAATTCTCCCAAATGCTCCATTTAAAATTTAATTTGTTGCATTTGTGAAAGCTTTCACATGCTGCTGAGTGCAAATGTGTACTCTGGATACTGTCTGGAGGTCTGTCCTCCATACAGAGGGTGAGATTTGCAAGTCATGGTGCAAAACTTGATGCTGGCAATGGCAACAGTGAAATCCAAAACAAGTACAATATGAGCTATAGCTGTGCTTATGCTACAAAATGAATCAGAAAGGGAAGCTTTTGTGTAGTTGTCAAATAAGCATTGACAAGGATTTATTTAATCGATGAAAAGCAATCTGTCACACTGGAACTGTTGTTGATGGCTCTAATGTAATTAAATGTTGAATTGTGTTGCCTTCTGTCATTTTCATATGTGGGCCATACTCGAGACATAACAGTCTAATCAGCACACTTTGGTTAGGATGCCCACTGAAGCCCTTAAATTGAAAACCAGGAAATGATTAATGGATTTGTCTCCAATTTAAGATTCGTTAACACTTCGTTTCTGTCTGTAGCTTAAGTTATACCTAGCCTGAGGTTTAGCCAACCTGGAAACTGTAATTAGTGCCCAAGCACATCTGTAACAAATGCAACATTTTATAAGTGCATACCTGTCTTCAGATGTTTCCCCATCGATTCTAAACAACCTCGTGAGGTTGTCTGCATGTTAAACTGATTGGATCATGAATGCTCTGTATCCACAGACAGCAGTGATTTCCAAAGAACTGGCTCTGTCGACTCTATGGTGGCAGCCTGCATTTGGGGCTGTTGAATAACTTCATGGCTTATGAAGACAGTGCACAGATCTGACATTCACAACTCCATATGTGGACACTTCACATAGATGCTATAGAGAACCATGAAATGGTTAAGATACTATTATAATCCTTTTTCAGGGAATTTTGGGTTTTTTTTTGTTAGTTTTTATTCCGACTCCTCTCTCTCAAGTTACCTCTGGGGTATAATGTTGTGGCTAATTTTTGCAAAATCCTTGTAAAGAGGAATGGGGGGATTCATTTTTATAATTGTTACATTACACGTACAGATGGACCCCCCCCCCAAAAAAAAACACAACAACAACAACAAACAAACAAACAAACAAAACCCAAATACCTTTAGTAAGATGTTGACCCACCACATGTCACAAGAACAAATTCACTCTATTTTAGCAATTTCACAAGTGCCTCGAGCTCTCTTGGTGGGACGTTACACATTTCCTTTAAATTACATTCCAAAAACATTGTCACTTGTACTTGACCTTTGTCAGGTGACTCAGTTAGATTTTGTTTGTAAGTTTTGATCCAAAACATGCTCAGTCATTTAGTGTTTGTGTATAAAGTTATAGTTAGAAATCCAGGGATCCGGTGATCCTTGTTAGCAAACATTTGGCAATAGCGGGGAGGAAGAATTTAAATTTAACATGAAGAGGCTGATGGATGAGCCAGGCTCATGGAGGGGCAGACATGGGCCATGATTGAGAGGTGAGAGGAAGAGTGCTATTGGATGCACTAATCAGCGTTTATTTACAGCTGCAAGAAGGGTGTAGAATACGACATGCAGGCCAAAGCTCACCAGTCCCTGCTTCTCCACAGACACTCAGGCCACAGGTGAAAAATAAAAAACTTTTATCCTGCATTACATCCAACTGAAAATATTTATGAACAGCGCTAAGTGATGGAAGGCTTACACTTTGGTGTATCAGGATCTCGCCTCTGCTTTTCGTAGGCGATGTGGTTTTGTTGTCTTGATCAGGTGGTTGCCTCCAGCTAGCAGGGGAGCTGGTTCACTGCCGAGTGTGGCTGGAATGAGAGTTAACACCTCAAAGTCCATGGTTCTCAGATAGAAAAGACTGGAGTCTCCACTTTGGGTCAGGGACAAGTCAGTCCCCTAAGTGGAGGAGTTTAAGTATTTTCGGGTCTTGTTCTCGAGTGACTGGAATGGGGGATTGACGGATTGGGGTTGCATATGCAGCGATGTGGATGTGGTATCAGTCCATTGTGATGAAGAGAGCTGGACATAAAAGCAAAGCAGATGAGCTATATCCATATCCTCACCTATGGTCACAAGCAAGGTAGTGATCAGAAGAACGAGGTTGAGGATACAAACGGTGAAAATGAGCTTTCTAGGAAGAGCCTGCCCTCTTCCTTAGAATTAAGGTGACGAGTTCAGTCATTTGTGAAGCGCTTGGAGTAGAGCCAGTTGAGATCTTTCTGGCATCTGGCTAGGATGCCTCCTGGGTGAGGTGTTCCAGGCATTTCCTTCTGGGAGGAGGCCCCAGGTTGAACCCAGGACATGCTACAGAAATTGTGTCTCTTGGGTGTCTTAAGAACGTCCCTGTGCTCCCCCGGATGAGCTGTAGGAGGTGGTTGGAGAGAGGGAGGTCTGGGTTTCTTTGTCTAGGCTGCTGCCCCTGTGACCTGACTCTGGATGAGTAGCAGAAAATGGATGGATGCATTTGCTTGCCCTCCTCCTTCCGCTGTGAGTTTCTTCATCTCTGCAACTCCTGTATACTTCCCTCATTCTTTCAACTGCCACCAGAAATAGTTATGAAGTAGTGACGCTACTGAGTCAAATTGTTTGGAGCAGTATTGGAAAAGGATACATTAAAGTATAAATTGTCCCACACCCATTAAATTTCCTTATATTTGCCTCATTTCAGATTGTTTAGGATAAGGAAATACTCCTAGTATAATATTATTTTAAAGGCCAAATGTAAGAATTTGCAGTCTGTGCTGTCACTGGCTATAGATGGGCGATGGATGGATTTAGAAAGCTAAGTAGGTGACATGAGTCCTGTGAGCCGGCCACTTGGCCTAGCATACCATTAAAATTCTTGTCAAAACAAAACGAGTCATTGTGTGTTTGCGTCAGTTGTTTTTATAAACTGTGAAACAAAGGAGAGGGAGGTGCAGTTCAGTGTGTGTTCTTAGCATTGGGCTGTAGCTGTAAGCTTATGCCTGCGTATTTTTGTGCAGACGGGCGTATTGCAGACGGTGTGTGTGTGTCGACTGTGGTGATTTGGACAGCAGCTGGCGAGACAGGAGCTGACTCATCTCGGTCTGGACCACAGGAGATAAGGCACCCCTGTGTGTTTTAGAGGGGGGGTGTGTGCATATGTGTGTTCACTCTCGGCTGTAACACCAGAGTATCCTGATAGAAGCAGTGACGAGTGTTTTTATTGATCACATTTAGTCTGGCCTATATTCTACTTTCAGCTTGTTTCATGGCTAAATCTTATTGGCTGAGACACTTTGCAGACTTTGAAATTTTCACTCTTTGTTGTTGGAGTTATGATCAATTTTAGTGTTTTTTTTGTATAAAATGATGTCAACGATCTCGGGTTTTAATTTGTCACCCATCTGTCTGCAAATCTAATACAGGTGATATTTCTGTCTTCAGTCTGTCAGCACAGGAGGGTCAAAGAGGATCGGAAACATGTCGCATAAGAACCAGTCATAAAGTTTCTCCTGATGAGGTTTTAATATGCTCTCTCACTGTAGTAGATACACAAGAGGAGCACAGTCTATCAACCAGCTGCATTACTGTTGGGATGAGAGGGCTCGCCAGCAGTTTGCTTTAAACACAGTGTGCTCAGCCAGATTGCTTTGGTGGCACTTTCTAATTGGCCTTCAAATGTGATGGAGCCGAGAAAAAATAAGAAATGAAAACTGAAAAGTATTTTTCTGAATGATTTCGGTGCATGTAATAGAATATTGTATATTTATTTATTTATTTTTGAAAGTATATTGTAATGTCCCAGACTACATTCACAAACATGCTAAGAAAAGTGTGCATGTGTCGCAGTCGAGGAAAACGGGAAAAACTGTGTCCAGATAATGGTAATGAGCTGAACTTTAGGTCCTCGGCCTTAATCAAAGGTAAGGGTTACATTACTTCATTCTTACATGATGTTGATCTTTAGCCTTGTAAGGAAGGCGGCAATAAACCCCACTGGAGGAGCGTCTGATTACCTACATTTTGTCCTAATATGGTTACAGAAACATTGGGGGCGTGGAGAAAACCGCGCTGACAAGCGTGTTATTGTACTGCAGGTCAGTGACATAGACGTGGGCTTTGCCTCCAACACAGAGCTTATCACAGAGCCCTGACTCAGCTACAAGTAAATTCTTTTGTTCTCTTCACAACTTCATCCAAAAGTTTAGTTCTCATTTTCCTCGGACTGAAAACTGAGAGCCGAGCTACAAGTAATGATGATCAGATGGCTCGGGGGGGTTTGATTAGTATATTACAGAGACATAACTAATGTTCATGCAGGGCTTTAAATTGTGGTACAAACTATGTGTTTAAAGATGGGTGTCGCCAACATGACATCACCTGTTAAAGCCTCGAGCTGAGTATTTTTGCCTTGAACGTGCTTGTCTTTAGAAACCAGACGTGTCAAGCTGACTGGGGCAGTTTTTGCAGAGAAACTGCTTTTTCATCCCTTTTTTTACACTAATGGGGACATCATTTATAATAATTAACATCCAGGTTTTTCTTTTTCTTTTTTGGGGATGTGTTTAATATTAGTTATAATATCATTGGCCAGCATCGGTGGATCAACTCCCTGCTTTGATGAGGTCATTTACCGGTGTTGGCACACTTTGAGTCTTGTCCTGTTATCGCACCACAAAACACATCCTGTGATGCTAACGCGCATCATTCGGCCCCCGTTATTGTTCTTGCTGCGGGTGTGCATGCTGCCCTGCGTTGTGTGCAAGTGTCTGCAGGTCTCGTTCAGAGATTTTGTTACTTTGCAGGGCACAGAAGAAGAGCTAAGATTTCAGAGACTGCGAACGCTTCATGTTTCAGGTGTTGCTTCCCTTACAGCTTGATGCAGGATGCAGATAGTCCCCCCCCCCACAGCTGATTTCTTTTGGAAACCTTCCACTTATTGTGTGCATCTGCTTCCCCTACTTGCTACCATCACCTTGATTCCCGCTCACCATTAGCAGCCTGAGCCTGGCAGGCTGACAGTCGCTGCTGTAGCTGCTGTGTGCTTGGCTCAGCAACCTACAGCATGCTTGGCAGAGAGAACCAAGGTCCACCCCCCTCATTAGTTCCCCTTTCACCCTTTTGGTACCACTGAGGTCACTTAATAAACAGTTGTCAGCCCAGCTGACATATGACAACAATTACACTGCTGACCATTGCACAGTTGAGGACCCTAAACACACACAGTGCAGCTGCTGCCCCCCCCTCCCCAAGAGGCCCCGTCTGCAGCTTTTATTATCGCTGCCTGGCTTTTAGAGTTGGCTAAAAAAATGGCTGTCAGAGGAGGAACAGACAGCCTCGACTGCTAAAATGATGCTGACTCATGGGTTAAATGTTGCTGAGAGACTGAGAGGCTAGCTAGCATCTCCATCTGTCCCATTAAAACTCTTTAGCTTTAAAAGATAGCATTTCAAACAAATTAAAAAGTAGACTGCTTGTGTGTGTCTGTGTGTCACCTCTCATGCTTAAACACAAAACAAAAAAGCAATCTCGCCCCTGAAGGTACAGTTACAATACCTTTGACACTTCTTTGACTTCTTACAGAGGCCTTTTCCAGGCATCATCTGTTTAATCGAATATGTTGTCGTCCACTTTCCAGCTGTGGGTGGACTACATATGAAAAGAAATAGACAGCACAGTGGGCAATGTCATTAAGAAAGTCATGAAGCATGAAGGACAAAACTGTGAAACCTGTAGAAACCACAGCTTTGTATGATACCAATCGTGGTTTGTTTGATTCACATTGTGACAGAAAGACACTACACTACCCACAATTCCTGAATTTAAACAGTGATATTCCTGATTGGTGGAGATCGCTGTTACCATGCAAATGTCAGAAACTGGTAGAGCGGTGATTGAGGTCAGGAACAACTGTACAGTACTGATAACTAAGCTATCATTTACATACACACACAACATGAACTACAAAATCTCTTTCTGTTCAGTTTTTAACAACACTGCAGCAATAAAAAGGATTTTCAGAGGTTTTTTTGTTTTGTTTTAGTTTTTGATCCTGAACACATTTTGTTCTGGCCGTGATTTGCTTTGTGGCTGGTTGGTTTGGCTTAAAGCTTGAAAGTCTTTATATAAATATTTTCTGAAATATTGTGTTGTCAGGATAAACTCAGAGCTGAGTAAGAAGGCTGCACGGTTATGCTGCGTTTCAGATACCTCAGAGTTCAGGAGTGTTGTCACTCTGAACCCGGCACATTCAGATGGCTAACTCGGGTCTGCTCCGAGCTTCTAATGGTGAATTTATGGTACTGTGGTTGTGTCTGTTTGTGGAGGTATTCAGGTATGCTGAGGGTTTCTCAATCTACACAAACGTGATTGTGTGCAGCTCGTAGTTTGATGTGACTGACGCTGGAACAGGAAATGAAGTAACATCACTGTCAGAAAATAACATTATATTACACTGTAAGGACAGTCAGAATACAGTGCATGCTTTGGTGTGACGATATTGTGCCTCTCATGTTTGCTTTGACTCTTTAATACTGAAACCCGTTCACTTTGACTCGCTGTTACTTTGATGACACATTAATCTTTCACTTATGTGGTTTTCCAGGCCAGTGTTTAAAAAAACCAAAGACAAGAAAAGAAACCCATCCCAGACATAATGACAGACTTTTCATTTCACACTTCTCTCGACTGAGGCTGCTTTGATGTTTGAGTCAGAAAATTATTGAGCTAGAAATATGAGCTGCTTTAAATTGGCATTTAAAAAAAAAAAACTGTTAATGCTCAAAACCCAGCAGGATTTGTTTCCTGCTGGGATCCTTATTTGTTAGGCAAATGTGCATCAGTTAGAAATACTGTTAAATAAATAAAGTTACTTTTAATGACGTGAACTAGAACAACAGTAAGATTTCCCATCGCATGTTGGTATGGGCTGCAGTGGCTTATGGGTGTGGGGAAACACTACCATCTACTGCCTGAAATCATTAGCTTACAGCATGTCCAGACATCCAGGCCTAATAGACTGCTTTAGATACTGACGATGGATATTGTGAGGATGTGGGTCTTATTTTGGGCCGGCTTCTCGACACTGACAGTTATATATTAGGAGAGTTTGTTGGATTGTGAGATTGTTGCACTCGAGTACTTTGATTTTTGTAGAGGACTAAAGTGAATGAACCCGTCTGCTTGTTAAGCTGAGGGATTTTATGTGATAAGCCTCATCAGTGTTGTTGTACTGGCAGAGTTTATTTTTATGTCCCGGCTCACATAATAAGTTTGTGCCATAATCAGGAGTTTTTCTTCTTTCCTTTTTGAAAGTGAGAAGGCCCAAATCTTCCTTTGTTAAAGTAAATCCAGCACAGATATAGCCTGCTGAGAGATTCGGTGGCGATATCCTCTCAAACAATACTTTTTTTTTTTTTAAAGGCCAACTTTGAGGTGTATTTTTCAGACGTTTGTACTTAGTGTTTCTCATCAATTCTTCCCCTGCCACAGCTTTCATGTTACAGATTTTGTAAAGTAGACTTACTCAACAGTGTTAAGCCTCTTTATGTTGTCTCTTTTCTTCCTGCAGGAGCAAATCCATGTGCCTGTCTACCATCCGACGCCCAGCCAAACCCGACTGGTCACTCAGCTGACCGAAGAGGAGCAGATCCGAATCGCTCAACGCATCGGGCTTATCCAGCACCTCCCAAAGGGCGTGTATGACCCGGGAAGGGATGGATCCGAGAAGAAGATCAGAGAGTGAGTAGAAGCTCTGAGTGGGCAAACACAAATACTGCTTCACTGCAGAATTCAAGAATTCATACGTTTCAAACAGGAGTTTATTCACTGAGTTACTGCTTGGTTTTCCACACAGCTTCATGTTGGCACATTCCAGTAAAATTAAGAATATAATAAATTCTTGTTATTAGCATGAAAACATTGCTTTGATACAGAGATGTGTAGTTACAGTACAGCACAAACCTTGATATTTTTGGGGGGAGCCGCCCACTTTGATTTTAGGTGGGTTGGGTAAATAAAACTCTCCTTTCTGTCTGTGCAAAGGAGTTTTTTCTGTCATTGGTTAGTGCAGCAGTCAAATTACAGCAACGCTGGGAGAGAGCGAGGGGAAGTCATGCAGCAAGTGGTTGTGGGTTGGACTCAAATCTGGCCGCTGCACTCCAGCTGTGTGGCATGTGGTCGCCTTAGTTAAAGTGGCACCCAGTGTAAAGAAGTCTTACTACACATTTAGATATCTGAATATGATAACTGCAATTTCAACAGTATGTCTCTGTTTTTCTACGTGATAAAGAAATGCTGCTATAGTAAACTAAATAAGCCTGTCAGCGCGAGCATTTAAATTGTAAGAATACGTGTAAAATGACAGAACGCGCTCTCATTGCCCAGACTGTCCTGTAATTATTATCAGGGGCAGTTCCAGTTTCAAACTTTTAGGGGGGCTCAGCTGCCAATCATAATCTCAGCAGTGCCTTGTAATTAATATTAATGCAGTGTGCTGTTTGCGACTGTAATCAGCCCTTTTGACATTTGCAAACCTCAATTCAGTTGGATAAACATTAGTTTTACCTTCAAAAGCAACATAATTACCGTATTTTTTGGACCATAAGGCGCACTGTCAATTTTTGAGGAAATTAAAGGATTTTAAGTGTGCCTTAGTCTGAAACATACGGCAGTTGGATGACCTATTGTAGCGTCTAAGAACAGACACTGCAGTAGATCCTCTCTCTCCATCCTCCTCACTTGACTAGAAACTAGAAAATGACAAAGATATAATCTTATAATAGTTATTATAAGAGCATCGACAACAGTACAGCACACTGCTTAGTTATCTCAAATGAATGAATGAATCAGTGAATGTGGGTGAAACAGAAGCTGCAGCTTTATCATTTTTGGTGAATTTGATCACATGTCCACTCTTACCTGTTTCCTTTTGCTCTCTGTCCTCCTCTCTTTGTGCCGTCACCCAAAAATTATATGTTACAGTGAATAAAAGGCATAAACCGATCATTATCAGTTCATAGCAATATTCAAACTGAATCCAGGCTGCTGCGGGACATAGACAGGTTGGCATTTTGACTTGCGGTCACCTGGATCTGGAGCTCTGTCAACTTCAGGTCCCAAAGTCAAACGAACACTGCAGCATCACTGAGAGTTTAAACTGAGTAAAGTCTTTCATCTTTAATAAAATGATCAGCGTTGCTGCTTTACCAGGTGTAACAATGAAGTTTAACATCCAGGCATCCATGAAAACAGGATTTATTACATTTAACGGGGTTAGAAGTTAGCAGGAAGTTAGCTCGCTAGCTTCCACCTGATATAGCATGTTCTGACTGAGAGATTAATCTTTTAGATCAAATGTTTTGAATTAAATAATTATTTTTTTTTATCTCAAAAACGTCATATTATTTATTCTGCATTTTATTTTATTCCAAATTCCAGGGATGTGCCTTTAAATTGAGAAGTAATCATTTATCATAGTTGAAGGTCTGTCTGTGTATTTTTTTGTTTTTTTACTTGTTTTGTTGTTTCCTGTGTAGTTGTGCTGTTCAATCAGTGACTAGTGTGTTTTTAATAAGACAAATGTTGTTCACCATTGCAGGTGTGTCATCTGTATGATGGACTTTGTCTACGGAGACCCGATCCGGTTCCTGCCCTGCATGCACATCTACCACATGGACTGTATCGATGACTGGCTGATGAGATCCTTCACCTGCCCCTCGTGCATGGAGCCTGTGGATGCTGCACTGCTTTCCTCCTACGAGACCAACTGATACAAAACCCCTTTGGACTAAACCGGACACGCACAAACACATGTATACGCTCACACAAACACGGACATGAATTATGCATAAAAATGAAAATACACACAACACTTCCATCTTTGCTGTATCCTGGATTAGTAAGATGGCGATTATAAAAGCAGTGATTATGTTAAAGATGTACAATGAATTCTGTGTGGGTGTACGTAAGTGTTTGTCTATTTGTGTGTGCACAATTTCCTCAGTTGGCCTGCTGGACAGGATTACATCTGGGAAAGGACTGGAAGAATGAAGGGTTTTTTGTGGTATGGACAAGCAGGACTGAGGAAAGACGACAGAGGGCGGTGGAATGCACAGGGGCGTTGTAACGGGACATCGAAGGCAATGGATGGTGGATTCATCGTTACGGTTCAGAAACTTTATCAAGGTCTGGTTTTAAATTTGCGATACACGCACCTTCTTCCTTAACTTTGGGCGCGGTGATTGGAATGAGCCTGAGAGAGACTGCAGGACTGCTCACACCTGATTACTGTAACGCCACGCTGCAGGACGGAGGAGAGAGGACTTCCGAATCCTTCAGAAATGCTGCCATATGCCTCTCTGTCAAAACTGCTGCAGAAGAACTGTTGCAGAAACAGAGATGTGATTTTAAGACTGCCAGAGATGGACATCAGACTTTGGACTGCTAACTTACGATTTATTCTGCACACGTACCAGAGGCCTGTTCTCAGACGGGCCTTGAGTCGTCTCTGTACAGACGTTTCCTGAGAAAAATGAGATCAGTAGCTCGGTGGATTCACTGTCCGGTGACTTTGTGAAATCTGTTTTTGTCAGGCAGCATAAGGGCTCTGTTAACCAGTGTTTACCACCAACACAGACATGACTAAAGGAAGTGCAGTGTGTGCTGATGTAATGGGCTGTGGTAGAGTTTTGTTGTTAAGGTCTTGACTTCTTATTCAGTGAGATGTCACATTATTGGCCAAAGCACAAGTAGACCAGTTAACAAACCATAAATACACACGAGACATTTGCACTTCCTAATCAGACCAGAGACAAGAGGACCACATGCAGTTGTAATTATGTGAATGTAAAGTATCTGATTTGCTTTATGTGCATCCTCCTTACCACTGCAGTTATTTGTAATGAAAGCCACTGTCTCTGTGGAGCGGGAGCAGAGTACTTAATTTATTATAGAAATTAACCAAACTACTGAATTAATTCCAAGGATTGTGTCCCTGTTCTTTGTGCTGAAGACAAAATTAAAACGTAGACAAGGTTGGGCTTTTTTAATGTACTTGGAAAATCAACTTCCTGTCCTCCAAAACAGGCGGTGAAAGAGTGTGATGTGGTCATAATGATGGAGTATGCAGTTATGTTTGGTTTCAGTTTAAAAATGTTCGGTTTCTATGCATTTGTATTCTCATTTTCTTGGCATCGAGTTGAGTCCTCTGTGCAGGATTTCTTTGCCGCATTATAAAATGTCCATTGCCCAAGTCACCAGGTTTACAATAAAAGCACAAAGAAGTACAACATTTTCTTTGATAGTGTCCTTCCCCAGCTAACGTTAGCATGTGAGTGAGTCTGTAAATGTAAATCCTGCAGAAAATGGTTGCTATTTAAGCTCCCCTTGCATACAGATCTCTGTGATCTGTGAATGCTTTTCAAGGACCTTTGTGTTTTGCGAAATTTGGTGGGTGGGCAGGTCGGTGGCTTAGTTTTTGCACAGTACTGTCATGTACGTAACTCTTTATGTTCTAAATTGTCCATCATTAAGGTGGAGCTCCATGGCCTTAGGTTACACATAAGTGAAGGGTTGATATCTGTTGCTAAAATGTGAGCACAGGTGGTAATAGGCAGACTGCAAATGCTGCTGCTGAGCTGTCAGACATTGTACATGTCATGTAATGAAGACTACAGGAGGTGTATCAGAAAATGTCCCAGTACATTGTCACAAACTAATAAATGAACTGTGTGTGTATCGTGGTTCTTTGGTTTCCTCCTGGCTCTTAAGCACGTTTCGATCTGCGGCTCCTTGCAGTGGAAAAGCAGATGACACATATCCTCTGGTTTCAGTATGAACTTGATCACACCCAAGTGCAGCTGACCAATAACTGTGGTTATAAATGTGCCATCGTAACTCATTCAGCTTCCGTTTTCCACCAACACTAGTCTGGTCTGGAACCATAGTTCATGTTTCCTGATTCAACACTGGCAGCAGCTCCAGTGCCATGAAAAAGTATTTACTGCCTCCTTGGTCGCAGTTTTTTTTTTTTTTTTTTTTTTTTGCACATTTCACACATAAATCCTTCAGATTAGATTACAAAATGCATTTATTAGGGCAAAAAAGCTATCCAACTCTCCTGAGCCTTATCCAAAAAAGTAATTGCACTATTTTGTTTAATGATGTATTAACTGTAATTAACTGCATTTGTTTTTGGAAGATGAGTTCAATTTCACTAGCCACACACAGTATATTATCCACAAATGGGTAAAACCTAGAATGGTGACGAACACTCTCAGGAGTGGCGTAACAAACATGAGCCAAGAATGCAATGACAGGCCACAAAACACCCCAGAACAACATAGAACTGTGGGTCTCACTTCCTTCAGTTAAAGGTTATGATTTAATAATAGGAAGTGGGCTGGGCAAAAATGGCACCCATGGCCGAACTCGAAGGAAAAAAAAGAACAAAAAGGCTCACCTAACATTTGCCAAAAGCCGCCATGATGATTCCCGAGACCGTCAGGAAAATATTCTATCCGATTGTTCAGTCTGACGTCACTAGCCGTGTCTGGGCCTAAACTCCGCTGCAGGTCCATATATCAAACGATCACTGTGGCATTACTGAGAGTTAAAACACTGTCTTAAGTCTTTCATCTTTAATAAAATGATCAGCGTTCTGCTCTACCAGGTGTAACAACTGAGTTTAACATCCAGGCATCCATGAAAACGGAATTTATGACATTTAACGGAGTTAGAAGTTAGCATGAAGTTAGCTCGCTAGCTTCTATCTAAATACAATATAGCATGTCCTGACTGCGGGGTTTTGGAAACAAATTAAAACGTACAGCTTTCTTATCACTTCCAACATAAATGAAGACAGAAAACTAAACAGCAGTGACGTTTGTAGGGTTACTGAAGTTTGGCTAGCTGATATATAATGATGTGCTACGTGACCGCTAGCGACACAGCTATGTTAGCATAATATAAACAAGCTAACTTTTTTTCCACTCGATAAAAGTTAACGTGAGTGTTCTCGGTGGTCAGGAACAAATGTAATCGCATGGCAGGATGCTGTAAAAGGACCAAACTTCAGCCAGGAGAACAACTGAGATAATCCATCCACAATACGAGGTTAGTCATTTATATACTGCTGCATGGGCTGGGCTGTAGCTACATCCTAAGGTTTTAAAAACTGAGCTTAAATAAATGATTAGCGGTAATAAAAGCCGAGGGAGGTCAACAGTGATCACTGACTGTTTTAGGAGCTTTTTGAGATTAAATAGAAGAAAATACATAACATTAAACATGTTAACAACACAAAAGCCATATTTTTTTTTTTAAATGAACTTTATTTAGAACAATAACAATGACAATCTCAAAGAGACAAGCGACATATTAAATCAATCAGAACAGAATCACACAAAAGCCATATGCAGACTACTTTAGGCCCGGAAGTAGGATTCGTCACGTCATCGCTTAATAATCGGATTGACTAAGGAGATAAAAGTTGAACTCCCCCTCCCTCTCCTGCTGCTACTTCAATCATGAAACTGATCAATGATCAGCTGATCGGCTTTTCTGTCGCCAGTCTGTCTCTCTTGTTTGTTTTTGGCTCACTTCGCGCCAGAAAGGGGAAACCAGCGGCTGAACAACAGAAGCACGTTTAAGCTTGATAAGCTGTTGTTAGAATTTATTTAATATTACTTTCTACACCAGGATCTTTTTCTATGTAGCTGAGGGATGGTAACTGTGCAGGGGCGGATCTAGCAAAGTTTAGCCAGGGGGGCCGATAGGGCATGAACAGGGAAAAGGGGGCACAAAGACATACTTTTCTTTCTTATTCTCATTTAAAATGTCCAGCTTTTAATAAAAAAATTATCTGAATCTTACACCCAAAGTTTTAATCTTATGTAAAATGTATAGAAGTCCATTACTGTATATAGTAACTGTTAAGTCTAATATACCCTAGTAAGCTATAGTACTTTTTCCTTTGGGAAGATACCATCTGTGCATTCTGCAGTTCTGTTGAAAAAAGATGTTGAATCTATTTAATTATTCTTGAAAAAATAATTTATTTCTGTGCATTTTTTTCACACTGCATCAAATTAAAGTTTATTACGTCGAGTAAGCATCATGAGGTGGAGGGTGGGGGGTGGTTCCCTATTTTTTATTTTTTTTTGCTGGGAGTTTTAGAACCCTATTGGTTAGGTAGCTTACTCTTTAAAATACCAGAATAGGGAGGATGGTGCAGGTTTAAGTTTATAAGATTGATCAGTTTTGCTGAACTATGAAATATTTTGGGTGCAGTGTATTTTCTGCATACAGGTATAACAGAATAGCTTTAGTGTTGTTGTTTATTTAAACTTGAGTATGAACTTATACAAAATGCAGCAAGATATTTTAAAAAACAGTTTTATTGATTAAAAAACACACTATATCGGATTCATATCGGTATCGGCAGATATCCAAATTTATGATATCGGTATCGGACATAAAAAAGTGGTATGGTGCCATCTCTAATTTAAAGTATTAAATATTTTTTAAGACGCATCATCAGTTGTGGACCTTGGATTCATTGGGTGTTCTAACATAAAATGTTTTTCATCTGAAACTTTTTTACTGCGACAAATATGCAAAAAATAACAAATTTACCACACTATGTGTACATCTGTGATCCCTTCATAAGCTTTTCAGTTATGAAGGGATGTGTAGAAATCCCCGAACACACCCACAACCGACGCTGGAAAGTGAATCATGTCTGCTCAGCACAAAGCTGCACAAAGTTTTGCTTAGTCACAACCCAGACTGAGGGCTTCTAATTAAGATGACCAAACTCACAGGAATTTTAGGTGAATTCTTTGGATTTTTAAAAAAAGATATAGGGTAAGTAAGGTTTTAATGGTTATTTGCAAAACCTTTTCTTGTTGGTAAGCATAAATATGACTGTGATGTGCTAAAGGCAAATAATAAAACAGACAATACAGAAGAAGAAAATTGCACGTGTGATTCACGTGCACAAAAAACAGAAGACCGTTCTTAGGTTACAATTAGATGAAACACTTTGATGCTTGCTGTTTGGTACAACATAACTTTGTACTAACTTTGAAGCTTTAGATAAATGTTAGCCCAGACACAAAGGTGCCAGGCGTTTTCTGAGAGCTTTCATTGATGACCAGAACATAACACCATCAAACAAAATGCAGCATCAAAAAGAAGTTAATGTTTATGTGACTGTGTCAGAAGTGTGTAGATGCACCTAATGGTGAATGTGAAAGCAATGTTTCACAGTATGTAAGGTATTAGTTTGGTAAATGCATAAGAATAACAATGAAAAACACTTTTATGCACTCAGCTTCACAGTTTTTCAATAACCATATGAAAGAGTCACATTCTCTCATTTAGTAAGCAAGTGTTGCAAAGTATTCTTTCCACCAGACCGTGAATATAAATCCCAGATTTGTGTTCTCAAGTTTTTGTAGAAACAAAACAAAAACAAACAAAAGATCAGAAGAAGAAGTTGCTTTCCAAACAGATTCCAGGCTCTCTTAATCACATCCTTCCTCTTACCTGTGGGAGAAAAATGTGGAAGTTCATGGCACATATTTAACCTCTGCATCCATGCATACTAACTAAAATTAGACCTGAAAAATTATAAAATAAGTGGAACTACAATGTGTTTTACAGTCTATAAAAGTTAAACAATTTCACTGTGTCGTCAGCTCCACGAGGCATGAGCGCAAATTTGATTTTAACCCTGGGATAAATTTTAACTGACATTGAAACCTCTGTTTGTTCCGAAGCAAAAGACAAAACTGGTTTGTCACCTTTAAACTGTTCGTTGCGCTCAGCCCGCTTACATCCTCCACAACGCTGTCATTTGCCTCAGAATGAATAATTCTTGTCCAGGCTCGTCTAACACATCTCTTAATTATTGCTTTTGGTCCATAAATGAAAGCTTTGTCACCAGCATTGGTGGAGCGGAGGTGGGGGGGGCTGGCTTACTGGGCTTAAGCCATGGCATGGGAAAATCAAGAGATATCAACCAAGACACCAGGAAAAGACCTGTGGACCTCCATTATCTAAATATCTAAATTTTTAGTCTGATTTGATGTTTTACAATTAAAAAAGTGTTTGTGTTTTTATCTGAAGAGTATGTAAACTGTATATTTGATGATGTTGGTGTTTGGCTTGATTGTCAGCACAAAGAGGGAGAGAGAGGAACAGAGAGGGAACAAGAGCAGGTGAGACAGACATGTTAGTCAAATGGTTGTTTGCCAAAACTCATCAGAACATGTATCCAGTCCCTAGTGTTTCTATTTAGGTTTGTTATTTTTCAAATTCTATATTTATTAAGTTATGCAGGCTTGTTTGCACAACAAGGCTAAATAGTTATGTAAACTTTTCTGAATTTAAATAGTGTACTTTGGTAGAAGTAAAAAATAATATGTTACAAACTAGTAACTCTTCATATTATCTATTGAAAAGCAATACTTGAATAATATTGACCCTGAAAATGTCATCAATAGGTTGCAAAACTCAAGCCTTGAAGATAGAGTCTCATGTTACCACAACAAAGAGGTGTTGTCAGTGTCGTGCAGGTCTATGATGATTTTCAGTGCTACTATCATCTAGCTTTCTGGTTCTGTCTTGATTAAGTCCTCAGTAGTCCAGATTTTGAACTGTTGTAGTCCTGTTTTAATTCCGGATCAGTTCTGGGTCTGGTTGAATTGGGGTTTAGTCCTCGTGTCTTGATACAGCCCCTGACTTTGTTCTGCCTTGCTGCTTAATTAAAAAAAACTAGTTTACGGTGTCCTGCACATGTGATATATATATTATTCTTTTTCGACCAAAGCTCAAAACACAGCCTAATAAATCTTCAACATGTGGGCACATGTGTCAAACTTGTTATTGTTATGCATGGCCCGGCGATGGCCAGGTGCTAATAACACACAAACTACAGATCCCATAATGCAGCGCTGCAGCCTCCTTTTCGAACGCTAGGCTAACTGGGAACATTCCCGCTCAATCAAGTCAAACTTCTGTTATTGTGAAGCTAGCCGCTCACAATGGTGGAGAGAAAAGTTGATTCTGAAAGCAGAGCCTTTCAGCGCCAGTGGGAGACTGAATATATGTTTACAGACATGCTGGTAAACCCGTGTGTCTTATTAGTGGAGCTAAAGTGGCTGTAATTAAGGAATTTAATTTAAGACGGCACTGCGAGACAAAACATCAGGATAAGCTGAAAAACCTAAATGCAGAAACTACAGAAAGTAGAAGAGCTAAAGAAGAATCTGACATTTCAGCAGACGTTTGTCACCAGAGCAAAATCACAAAGTGAAGCTGTTGTGAAAGCAAGTTTAATTGCGTTGGTAGCAGAGGAGATAGACAAATCAGGGGTTAGGAGCATGTAATTATCACCATAACGCAAACCGCAAATTTTATCTGAGCTAAAGGTTTAAATCACCGTCAGTTTCAGTCTTTTATGTGGGAAATAGATTCAGAGTTTGCCGACATTCCTCATCATACAGAGGTCCGCTGGCTGAGTTGGGATAAAAGTTCTCAATCGAGTTTTTGAGCTCAGCAAGGAAACCTGTCAGTTCATGGACATGGCATGTATGATGCGGTGAAGGCATTTCAAGTGAAGCTGTCACAAATGCACCAGTGCAACCTGCCTCACTTTCCCTGTTGCCAAGTAATGTTGAACCAAGTCGGTGCACTTTGCTGATAAACTGAGCGCACTGCGCACTGAGTTTGCGGCGCTTTGGGGACTTTGAAGTAGTGATGTGTCAGTCGGGAACGAAATGGCTCTTAGAGCCGGATCTTTGACGTGAACGACGCGAGCCGGCTGCTTATGGCGAGCCATGGTTTTTGTTTTTTTTTTCTTTCTCTCACCCTCTCGCACTTTTTTCCCGCTTCACTCCGCATGTGAGCCTTGTGCTTTGCTCTGGGATGAGAGGGGAGGGGCGGTAGTTACACTCAGTAGCACAGGAACAGAGCGGGAGGGAGAGAGAGAGAGAAAGAGAGCCAGGGACAACAACGTCACATTAGAAAGGTATCCGGTTGTTCAGTCTGACGTCACTAGCCGTGTCTGGGTCTAAACTCCGCTGCAGGTCCATATATCAAACGATCACTGTGGCATTACTGAGAGTTGAAAAACTATCAAAAGTCTTTCATCTTTAATAAAATGATCAGCGTTCTGCTCTACCAGGTGTAACAATTGAGTTTAACATCCAGGCATCCATGAAAACGGAATTTATGACATTTAACGGAGTTAGAAGTTAGCAGGAAGTTAGCTCGCTAGCTTCTATCTAAATACAATATAGCATGTCCTGACTGCGGGGTTTTGGAAACAAATTCAAACGTACAGCTCTGCTATCACTTCCAGCATAAATGAAGACAGGAAACTAAACAGCAGTGACGTTTGTAGGGTTACTGAAGTTGGGCTAGCTGATATATAATGATGTGCTACGTGACCGCTAGCGACACAGCTATGTTAGCATAATATAAACAAGCTAACTTTTTTTCCACTCGATAAAAGTTAACGTGAGTGTTCTCGGTGGTCAGGAACAAATGTAATCGCATGGCAGGATGCTGTAAAAGGACCAAACTTCAGCCAGGAGAACAACTGAGATAATCCATCCACAATACGAGGTTAGTCATTCATATACTGCTGCATGGGCTGGGCTGTAGTTACATCCTAAGGTTTTAAAAACTGAGCTTAAATAAATGATTAGTGGTAATAAAAGCCGAGGGAGGTCAACAGTGATCACTGACTGTTTTAGGAGCTTTTTGGATAAATAGAAGAAATACATAACATTTTTAACACAAGCCATATAAACGCGGATCTTTAGACCGGAAGTGATTCTCCGCCACTGAACACCAATAGTATTCCCCAACATTTCAGTGCGATGATGGATGTGCATCTTCTTTTGTTTTATTTAATTTATATTTATGTGTGTGTTTGCGTGTTTTTGTTGTTTCAAATTGTTTAAAAGCTATTTACTAGTAAAAGTTGAAATGTGACTAGTTGGTTTTTGTATCATATGATTTATTGATTACATTTTATGTGGAGTGAATAAATAAAAGTATATTTATGGTGGCCCCTACAGACAAAGCACGTAAAAACTCCAAAACACGCACAAAACACAGGATGCTCGGCGCAGTGTTGAGCTTTTGTTACCTAGTGGCTACACAAGCCAGGAAGTACCAACGACCGGATTTGGTGTGTGGTAGTAACAGGTAAATGAACATTTTTTTGAATTATTTGAATATATATGAGTGCTTGTGTATAAATACACAAACAATACACACATGCTTTCAATTGTGTAATTTAAGTGATCTAGGTAGCTCTGCTTTGGAAGTTCAGTTAACGCTAGAAATGTGTTTTGGAGTTTGTACGTGTTTTGTCTCTAGGGGCCACCGTATATATTTATATATAAACATATATAAATAAAACCACTTCTTTTTTACATTAGTAATTCCTTTTGTGCATAATTTTATATTGTTGTTAATAATAAATTAATTAAAGCAACAAAACAACCCGAAGAGCCGGTTGGGAGCCAAAAAAGCCGGCTCTTTGTAAGTCGAGCCGAAAGAGCCGGTTCTCTAAAAAGTGCCAAAAATCCCATCACTACTTTAAAGCACAAAAAGAGAATTTCGAGCTGCTTCGCAACCCGTTTACGTGGAAACTGCACCTGTGCAGATTCAGATGGAGCTGCAGTGTAGTGGTAAACTCGAGGCAAAGTACAACCCTGAATGGCCCGCACAGTTTATTAGTTCCATTCCTGAAGCAATGCCCAGCTCCGTCTACATGCGGCTCCAACCTTGTGTATGCTTTCATTAATTTTTTTCTGGGGTTTTTGGCAGCATATTTCTAACTTGCATAATTTTGACAGGATATATTTTTATGAAGAGCAAAATATTAAAAGTTTTTTTTTAAGTTTATTTATTCTGGAATAATATTCCTGTCTGTTTTTATTCATATTTATGTTTAAAAAACATTGTTTTAGTGTGTTCAATAAATGTTTATCTTGTTTGGCCCGTGACCTAAAGTGTGCCTTGAGTTTTGGCCCCCTGTGCATTTGGGTTTGACACCCCTGCTTTAGGGCTAAGCCCCGGGTGTTTAAAAACAACAAAAACAACACACAAAAAACCCACGTATATCGGGAACTTTGTGGTTGCAGACACCTGAGGTGAGGTTAAAATAAATCACACTTGCTCTGCTGCAGGTTCAGCTGCCCGGTCCTGTTTGAGAGAGAAAAAAAGCTAAAGAAGATGCGGCGAGTGCGCATGAACTGCTGATTTGAGCTGATTTCAGAAAGAACAGCTTTAACACAGCGACCTCCGGTTTCCTCTAGAAATGAATTGACATAAAAAGCTTGTGAGCTCAGGCCGTGCCCCTCAGCTGATACACTTCAAATGCAAGTTACATTAATTCAAATTCTGGTTATGAAGAACTAAAAACAGCCGTATCACCGGCAGGTGATTCCAAGCTCGGTGTAATTATTTGCTTCACAGCAGTTTAGTTCTTCTGCAGCGATCGCGGTGACCAACATGACTGTGCAGCTCAGACTTTGGGAAGCACCCCTCACGTCTCTCTGAAACCTAAAACCAGTCATTCATCGTCGTTCATGTGCGGCTAGTGTTTAGTCTGGGTGATCATATCTGCGCCTAAATAAAATTATTCCAACTTTTAGTCTCATCTGCGATCTAACAGATATGTTTGCACTTTCATAACTGTGGCTACATTAATCTGTGGCGTGCGCGCGCGCATATTGTTGTTGTAATTACGCGCGTTTCTGGAACAGCAAAATGAGACGAGCCAATGCCCCCCTGTCTGTGGGCCTTGCAGTCTGCTGTCGACCATGACTGTGGTGCTATTTATAAGAAACTGGCCCGAAAAATCAGCCGGTTCTAAGCTCTGTGTTTATGCCTCAGAAACCGGAAAAAGAAAAAAAAAGTGCGTTAAGAGATGAGAAGAACACGGTATGAAAAACTGAACAACAAGACGGTCGGTTAATTTCAAACTAAATGAAAACAGGAGCGCGCGCCTTTATTATGTTAATGCGCACGAAAGATTTTAAGTTTCACTTTCGGTTAAATGTTTCGAGCTGAGTATCAAAAAGAGGCGCTTTATTAGAGTTCAAAGCCTCGCTGAGGAAACACAAGAAACAAACAAACCAGTTCAATCTGTGAACTGGAAAATAATATTTTGATAATTTTATAGAAAAGGTGACAGCAGCATTATGTTTCCTTTACATTCAGAAACGCTGTTTTCTGGCACACAATGGACGGGCCTCAGAAAGCTCAGAGTCTAGTGACAGATTTTAACGATTTGACTATTAACATGTAAAATCAGGCCAAGCTCAAGCTCACGTTGATTGTTTGGTTAACAGTAACTCGGTGCTTTCTGTAGCTGTTGTGGTAAGTTGTGTGACTTTGGAAAGTACCCCATATATCTGTTTGCATCAGCTGAGGCTGGTCTGAAAGCTTTGACATCTTTGCCTGTGTTAATCTATGAGCATAGCAGTTTATGACGATGTTTATGATTTAAAGCAGCTTGTTTTTCCTTAAATTCATTGTGTAGCCTGTAAAGGTGCATACTGGTTTAATAAGTATAAAATTGCTCCTTGCACTACTCTCTGTAGTGTAAATCTTATGGCTTTACTTCCTAACTTTTGCTTAGTAAACATGTGAAAGCACAACTGTACTTAGGTGACTGTAAATGTCACCTAAATATTAAAGAAAAACAGAATACAAATTTGATTTCATTTGTTAATGTAATAGCAAAGTAAGATGACTCAAATGCAACAGATTTAAACACACAGCACATGTTGTGGCCACAGACAGTAATCTGCTCATTTAGTTTCACAAAGGTTCTAGAAACAAATGAAAGATTATAGTGCTTCAGCATAAATGCAATCCATTATTATTATTATTATTATTATTATTATTATTATTATTATTATTATTAAATCTATATGTAAGCTGATAGAAACAATAGTTTCACTCTATCCACGACCACTTATCCCTGTGTTATTTATTATTAAATTTAACTGAATTTTATTTGAATTTTATTTTTTATTTTTCAATATGTATCTTTTAGTGTTGAAAAGATGAAAAAAAATTAAGACCATTATGTGTGTTATTGACGTGACATAATTTTTACATCTCACTGTTATGCTCCAGCAGCTGGAATTTGTCCACTAATGTCATTTTAGGTCATTCATAATTAAACCAATAAGGTCAGAATTACAAAAACTAACAAAACAAGAAAAAACAAACTCACGCCTGAAGCCTTAAAACTCACAAAACTACAAAATATTCAGAGCACAAACCACTGTACTGACATGTAAAATAATTAGCCTACATCTTTTACATGGCTCTTTATTACTAAACATCACACACACACACACACACACACACACACACACACACACACACACACACACACACACACTACACTAAAACTTTTGTTTTGTTCCTTTATTTTGTGTTTTTGACTTAACTGGGCTCAGGAAAAATCCCTCCCATATTATTTTGGGAGCAGAAACTCTTCTCGTGTAAGGTGCAGTTTGGTCCACTCACTAATTGTTTTGGATGAACGTGGCTGTGTCCGTGTGGCCATTGCCGCGCGCGAGCTGCTCGGCGGTGAGTCCGTCATTGTTGCGTGCGCCGCGATTCTCGGTGTATCCAATGAGCAGCCTGACAACCTCCAGGTGACCCTTACTGGCGGCCAGGTGCAGCGGAAGGTTACCTTCATATGGAGTTATAGGTCAATAAAAACCAGGTGCGAGAAGAAAACAAAACAGAAGTAAATCAAATCATTTAATTCCGTACCTCTTTCATCTGCGATGTTAACGTCGGCCCCATAGTTTAGCAGCACGCGCACAGAATCCACGAATCCTTCACGAGCGGCATCGTGGGTCACGGTGAGACCGCAGGAGGGATCTGGCACATTTGGATTTGCCCCCGCTTGCAGCAGAGTCTCAATGACCCGGGAGTCCCCCAACTTCACTACCTGCACACACACACAATGGAGGGAGAGAGAGGATGGATGCGGGAGATAATTTAGGAGAAGAAGAAGCTTTAAGGAGCTGCCCAGGGTGTGCCTGGCGATTATCATTTTTATATGTAAATATTAAATTCATCCCATGACACCATATCCCAATTTAATGCATTTAATGCTCAATAAGTGTATTGCTATTAATTCATTGGCCCCGCATTGGCCCCGCCTCTCCTCCTGACGTTTCTTGTCGTCACAGGGAAAATCTGCGCCTGCCATTGGACAGCAGCATCAGCGGACCTGTTTCTATTGGTGGCAGACAGGTAAGGACTGCGTCATACAGATAGGTGAAAAACATCTTCACCATTTCGTCTCGCACATGTCAGCATGTATGAATTTCAAAGTTACTATGCATAATTATGAACTCGCGAGCACACGATATGTTGGATGAGCGGTCAACGAGGAGGAGCTTCCTCTCTGAGTGGACCGTTCAGCTGCAGGCCTGCACCCAACATGATCGTTCATATTAAAGCTCGTGTGACACGCAGACAGTGCACGAGCAAAAACAACAACAACAAAAAAGCACGTTTAAAATCAGATCCAAGCAGGGCACGGGCTGATAATCTGGCAAACCGGGCATTTTTCACGTTGGGCTGACGGACTTTTGGTTCGCTGCGCACAGGCCTAACAAGCACTGACAGCAGCCCATTGGTTCATTTTCATGAGACTGGAGTTCCCACTTAAATGTCTTCGCTACCTCCGCTAAAAACAGGCCTTCTGGTCAAACTGCTGCACATGATTATTTGCCTTTCTGAACAGGTTTGCTCTTAAAGGTAACTCCATCCTGGAAGAATTGATTTTAATCAAGCAAGCAAGCAATTAAACTAGACATGTATGGATTTCAAAATCTTGTTTGGTTTTCAAATGTAATTTTTTCAGTGATATCATCTTTAATAGCAGCAAATTAACTAAGCATCGAATTGTTGTTTTTTTCTTCATTTTTTTCAATATTTTTCTAGTAACTGATATTTGACACGAGCATAAAAAAATGGAAAATTCAGTTTTTGTAGTGTCAAGAGATTTATTCTAAAGACACTTCTTCAGCTTAGAGTCAGAGAGTAGAAACACACACGCTGCAGTTTTTACTTGCAGGGCAGAGCGCTCACAACAAAGTGGGGGCCCTGTGATGTGCGTGCTCTGTTCTTGCACTTGTCTTTATTTATACACAAGAAAAGTAATACACTAATGAATACATTTGTTCAGTGGAATGTTGATACGCGAGCATGTGTGTATGTGATTGTGTGTGTGTTAGAATGTGGGAAGCAGCCCTTTTTCCTGGTAAGAGCTCAGAACTGCTTGTTCAGCTTCGTACTATCGCTGTGGGAAGATTCAGATAAAAATATCAGAACAAGTTTTATAAAGAACAATCAGTTCTAAGTAATAAAAAGGTCGTCATGCAGTATTCTATCACATGTACACTTATATCATTAAAAGCTTATACTGACTACTAAGTACAATTTTCCATTGACATGTAGCAATACCCAATATTTGTATTGGTATTATTTATCTGGAGGCGCCCTCGCTAAAGTGAGGAAGGATGAAGGAGGTAGATGGATAGATGGAGGATTATTAAAACAGTATTTCAATCAATCAATAAAAAAATAAATAAAAAAATAAATATATATATATATATATATAATATATATTCACATGTGTATGCAATATGGATTATTGTAATACTGATACTTAATTGTCACGTGTGGTATTGATTTTGCATTTGATAACTAAAGCACAATACCAGGAGAAAGGAAAGTTTATCTAAAGAGAAATAAAGAGGACTACAGCAGGCAGCTCAGGATATAGCAGCCCTCCTCTGTCTAGATTGAGGCCACTAGCAGTAAGGAGGGTGACAGTTTAACCTGATATAACCTGACATGCAGTCTGACACTGTTTTTTTCTTTTCTTTTTTGCCTTTACCATCCTCTCTGTGTAAATGGATGCGTTTGTAGAATTCTGTTGATTTTTGATCTGACAGACATCTGCTATAGCGTATTGGTGTTTAAATAAATAAATAGTATATAAGAACAGAACAGAATAGGCTTTTATTCATATTGTACATGTACAACATAATGGGGGGCTCTCCACACCAGCTGTACATAGAACAAAAATAGAAATACTACACCAAGAAAAAATGACAGACAAGAGGAGGAAGATGCAATAGAGGACAAGATACGCAAGTAAAAGCTGTACTGTGAAAGCACAACTGTGAAACTAAGGAAGTGATAACAGAACATCTTATTACTCCATAAAACACACTCATGCACATACATATGTATTTATATTAATCTATAAATGCATTCAAATCTGATAGTAAATCATGAATTTCAGCTTTTTAGACTTTTGGTAAACTGTTCATCTTTTTCACTACACTTAAATCTATTTTGGAGAGTCCAAACTTATAACTGCCACATACAGATTTCTGCACTTCAAAAAATATTTACATCGATCTGAGACGATTGTATTCAGTATAATGATGACATTATCGAAGCTGGTGGATATTTGAAGAGTACATGTGAGGAGGCCTCAGCCTCTAACACAAAGCACTAAAACAAGGAAGTAAATCAAGCTGCTAGCAAGCAAAACAGACTGAAATCGTCCAAATATGTTTAAAATCACTTCGGAAAAAAGCCAGTTCAAACGGTTTTTATTACTTACCTGTATTGCAGTCCTATTAAACACATTTTTAATATTTACACCAGCTCCATTTTGCAGTAAAGTTGTGATTTCTAATAGGTTTCCAGTTGCACAGGCATTGCAGAGTTGGTCAGAGAGACTCATATCAGGTGTCCCTTTAAAACGCAATACAAAGCAAACTTATCACCTAAAATTTTCCGCAGGCTGTGTTGAAGACTGAAATAATCCGGGAGGGTGGACTGGCCAAATACAGAAATCTGAAACATGTCCCTCCCACCCTTACATCATCCTTGACTGTGCAGCTGGAGCTGTTACTGAAAAATCCTTGTTAATGCAGTAAGCTAGCCTGTTGAGAATTAGTTAGATGGTAATATATTTGCTTTTTTTTTTGGTTTTCACTTCAAATATTTTAGTGAGCAGTCGGTAATTTCTCAAATCTCTTTCTTCAGTCATGTCTTTTCTTAGTTTTGTGTTTCCAGTTCTAAAAAAAATAGCCAACAAACAAACAGACAGACAAAAGCAAAGCAAATAAAACAATGTAGGGGGTATAAGACGGTTTTAGATTACATGCATCATGTATGTTACATAAGGACTGGGCACCTAATGATATATTTTCAAAATTCAGTAGAATCAGTTTCGGGGTCACTCATCAAAAACAAGATGTGCAATAAATCTCCAGCTCTACTGTGTGTCAAAATCAACACTGATTACATGTTTACAGCTTCTATTTGAGCATGTTATGCTTGTCCAGCAGCAAAATAAATGATGCCTCTCCCACCCTTCCCGAGATACTGATATACTCCATGTAGGTCATAATTAGAATATTCAAAGAAAATAATATTACAGATTTTGCCTATTTTTCCTGCTCCCCTGCTGATTTTCCTGCGTGACATTTTATTGATGTGATGTTTGGGCCTGTTTATGGAAAAAGCTGCATGGAGCCTTTTCACAATATCTATATGTCAGGTATACAGTAAGCCACCTGCAGCCTGAAAAACGGAACCAAAGCCAGAACTGTGACAATGATGTCTGAATAACTAAAAACAAGCAAAAACACAAAATAATTAAATAGATAAATATAAAAACTTACGTCAAATGAGATTAAAACCGTAGCACACCTTCCTCCTGCTGTTCAGTGCGTGGCATCACATTTTCCAAACGACTCGAGCTGAAAATCCCCCGAAAAACAGCCAAAAAAAAAAAAAAGGGGAAAAGAAAAGAAAAGAAAAGAAAGGAAAAAATAAAATGTCGCCTCCACGCGTGATTTCAAGCATGTGATGCATTTACTGGCAGTTCCCGCTCGTTTTCAAAAGTAATTCGAGTTTGTATTTCCGTTTTTAACCTGTTACAGGATGAAAGAGGGAGCGAGACACGGGGATGACTTTCGTTAGAAACATCGCGCAGTCACCGTGAGGCGAGCCTCCTCTCAGTTTAAAAAAGCCTCTCGGATGAATCCACAGCTCGTGAACATCAGAGGTTCTTTCCAAAGAGGAGGAGACGGCCTGATTGGACGGTTCCTCATCGGCTCATAGGCGGGACGGTTAACGGAACTTCATAACACGGTAATAATGGTGGTGCCTTCATTCATTGTCCATGTGAATGTTTTGAAACGTCGACGCGCTGGCGCAGACGATGCGCGCCTTTTATTATGACATTACAGATGCGGAGCAAGAGCTCTATTTCTTTTTTGTCACGTCACGGCCTTTGTGCTTTTAGTTTCTTTTTCTTTGCCGCCCTCTCCTGTAACAAGCTGTGCATCTACGGTCACCTCATTTGGTGGGACAGTTATTGCGGACTTTTCACGCAGAGAATTCACGCACAGTGGATATTTTCTTTTTTCGGACTAGTCTCTGTAAATTCCAGAGATGGGTGTTTCTGAGGGGAATCCCAGCGGATCAGCAGCTTTTGAAATACTCAGACCAGCCCGTCTGGCACCAACAATCACGACGCGTTCAAAGTGACTTTAATCACCTTTCTTCCTCATTCTGATGCTCAGACGTCAGCAGGTCATCGTGGCCCAACCTGGCCATGTGTGCATGGATAAATGCTCGGAGTGTGAGCTGCCATCAGATTCTTGACTGAAGGAGAGGTTGAGCAGATGTACCTAATGAAGTGGCCGGTGAGTGTGTTTGAGCAAATTTCACAGAAAGCATAAACTTATTATACGAGTAAAGCATTGTACTTGTCAAATTAGCATTACGGTCTCTTCAAACTGGCAAACCAGCTGCCTGATGTGTACATTTTGCTGTTTGAAAAGCTAAATATTATAAATTATTATAAAAATTACAGTGTCTCCTTCTTTCCATTAAAGTCATTCCCAAGTACTTGAAAATGTTCTTTGGGGTCATTCTTATGAGCAGGCGATACAATTGTTAATTTGCTCCCTGCCACATAGTTAAGCAGAGCATTTACAACCTTCCCTCTAGCCTCGATGGACATTCCCTTATTGGGTCTCTTACATGGAAAGAAAAAAAAATGCTAAGGTTTTAGATTTAAAGCTTCAGTTACCTTTAATGTTTTTTTCTCCAAAGAAGGGACATCTCACATGACTTCTTTTAGCCTTCAGGTAGATAAAACTAAAATATAATTAAAGCTACAGATGCACCTAGTTTATTCTGGGTCAGTTTTTGGTATGATAATCCTTTGATACTATAAGTGACACAAATTTTTTAGCCTTTTTTGCACATTTGTGTTTCCAAGGTGTCGTTGCAATAAATAAAAGTAATAAAACTTGCAGTTCATCTTTTGTTTTGCTTTCTTCTCACAGGCTTGCACTGGAATCGACAATCCTCCAGAGGCAATCGCTCTGTTAGAGCTCATGAACTGGGATTTAGTGGTAAGTTCATTATTTGCAGGCTTTACTCTGGGACATGCATGTTTAGGTTGCTAAACATAGCAGCAAGTTTTTCATTGAATGTGTCAAGGCACGATCCTGGTGTCCTATATATGCAACTTATAATTATATTGCTAGCTTTTTCAACAGGGATTTCAATAGTAACACATTCCAATACGTTATCTATGGTGCTTGACATACATTCAGTCAGACTACATTTCAAAACTTTATCTACATACAAAAGCATAAACTTATTATACAAGTAAAAAATTGTACTTGTCAAATTAGCATTACGGTCTCTTCAAACTGGCAAACCAGCTGCCTGATGTGTACATTTTGCGTTTACACCGTTGTTTTAAATGGCATAAACTTGACGTAAATATCATGTTTGCTGGTCTGATTACTGCCGGATCTGCTGAATAAAGAAATACTTAAGTAATAATAATAATGATAATAATTATGATAATAATAATAGATTTTATTTAAAAAGCACCTTGAGTCCAAGGACACTTAACAATAGAATAAAACTCCCCACACTCCCTAGCAGATCATTACATGGAGAAACCTTTGTAATACAAGCGTGCTGATCCACACAGGTGTGCACACAGGTGTACACAGACGCGGACTACACCCTTCTTGGCTGCTGCCTCAAAGCACATTGTGCGCTGTCTATCTTGCGTGCTGCACAATAGCGTTTAATATTTAGTATCTACTGCTATCTACTGCTAGCTAGTTTATTGTGATGGTGCTGTTTTTATTATGTTGCTCTTTTTTTTGTTTGCTCTCTCTTCTGTTTTTTTTTCTGCATACAGGTGATCCAGGTGTTTTGTTTGTTTTTCTTTCTTTCTTCCCCCCCTTCTCACCGTCTCTTCTCCCCTCTGGTTTTCTTTCTCTCCCTCTCTTTCTTTCATTCTTTCTCCCTGTCCTATCCCCCAGTCATGTCTGTCCCGTTTGCAGCAACCGAAAATAAAATAAATACATAATTATAATAAAGGTCAATCAAATGGACCAATATGGCAAGGCCATGATGATCCACTTGGTAAAATAAATCCGCTTGGCATCCTTCTTGGCCTTAAGACAACAATTCTGATGGTAAAGATCCAAACGGGACACAAAAAAAACAAACAAACAAAAAAAACAATAGAATCAAACACATAATAGAGATGACAAAATGAAGATCAATAAAACAAAAGCACAAGATAAATCAAGATTGTCCATACAGACAATATTGATTTGTAAATGATTAAATAACAATCTTGTCAACACAAAGTTCTTTATTTGGAGCCCAGTTCTAAAAGAAAGATAAGTTACTGAAAAGTGTTTGTGCTTAGTGCTTCACTGAGCTGAAATTTAAACTTAAAACATCTCAAGATATATTAAATAAAAGGAAAATCTAAATTAAAAGGACCTCAAAGTGTCTCAAAGGCTTCAAACTGAACATCTCAATATCTGAGCAGCTCGATATCTTATGGACTATCCTCCACTGCAGTCACACGCCCCTCAGACCGTCAGCTCCTGTAATTTTGCCTTTTTTCTCTTTTATTTTCAATGTGTCTGCGCCGACACCTATAAACTGGGTGCTCGCGACATCATTACCGTATGTTGGGTTTACGTTCAAGCCATTTTTCTTGTGAAGAATTATTTCGGACTTGAACTTAGTGAACGGAACATCTTCTTTGACATTATCGTAGGCGATGTTAAACGCGGCCTGTTTGCTGCTGCCTGTCGCTGAAAGCCAGTAGGGAGAGGGGACACTGGGGCAGTGCTTGTATCGCGGAATATAATGTGTTTTCTGGATACGCTGTGCTTTTTCAGCGTTTCAATTTGAAACGTATTAGCAGCAGTCAGAAATGCAGTATTGCCGGCCACACTCACCACAGGTGGGGCGTTCTCGCTGGGTGAACCCTACGGTGGCCCTGAGAGGCCAAACAGACTGCAACTTAAGAAAACACCAGCAATAAGAGAAATGCTGCAAAAGCACACAAAACACAATGGAAATAAGAAAAAACAAAACTTACTGATTCTTTTAATTTAGTTCCATGTGTGCCTGCACCAACGCAACAGTGTGGCCACACACTCGATCCGGTTTTAGTGCATTCAGTTTTCAGGCCCCTCTTCTGTGGAACCAGCTTCCAGTTTGGATTCAGGAGACAGACACTATCTCTACTTTCAAGATTAGGCTTCAAACTTTCCTTTTTGCTAAAGCATATAGTTAGGGCTGGACCAGGTGACCCTGAATCCTCCCTTAGTTATGCTGCAATAGACGTAGGCTGCCGGGGATTCCCATGATGCATTGAGTTTTTCCTTTCCAGTCACCTTTCTCACTCACTATGTGTTAACAGACCTCTCTGCATTGAATCATATCTGTTATTAACCTCTGTCTCTCTTCCACAGCATGTCTTTATCCTGTCTTCCTTCTCTCACCCCAACCAATCACAGCAGATGGCCCCGCCCCTCCCTGAGCCTGGTTTTGCTGGAGGTTTCTTCCTGTTAAAAGGGAGTTTTTCCTTCCCACTGTCGCCAAAGTGCTGCTCATAGGGGGTCATATGATTGTCCAACACGTTCTCACTTCTGAAGCGTAACATTTTACGCTAGGTGACAAATCGTCAACATATTACGTTTTCGGCTACCCAACACGTTCCTAAATGACAACCTCGGAAAAATGAGGAAATGTGAGAACCGTCTGGACTCAATCTACACATGTTCACTCTTTTTCTTCAAATCGCTTGGAAACACGCTATTTAACGTCATTAAAGTCCTGGTTAAGGTCAGGAATAAGGTTATGGTTAGGCCTAGGGATAAGGTTAGGTTTAGGGCTGGAATACAGGGCTGGAACGTCTATTACAGCGGGAGCGTCATTCCACTGGATTTCATCCATAACCCGGCGCGTACCACAAGAACGCGGAAGGTCACCTTTCGCGTTCCTCAGGAACGCCGCGGGGCGTGACAAAACGTCAGCATGTTACGCCTCGGGAGTGAGAACGGGCTCGATTGTTGGGTTTTTCTCTGTATATTTTATTGTAGGATCTACTGTACAATATAAAGCGCCTTGAGGCGACTGTTGTTGTGATTTGGTGCTATATAAATAAAATTGAATTGAATTGAATTAAAGCTGAAAGGAGGCAGAAACAGGAAGATTGTAACCTGGTGGACAAAGGAATGTGATGCAGCAATTAAGTGCAGAAATAAAGCTTTTAGGATGTTAAAAAGAAATCAGAGTTATCAGAATTTTGTTTAATATCAAAAATCACAAGCTATTGTGAGAAGAACCCTTAAAGCTGCAAAGAGGGACAGTTGGAGGAGCTTTTGTAATTCAGTGGGGAGAGAGACAGACATTGGTAAGGTATGGTCAGTGATCAGAAGGATGAATGGCATTATAAGTAAATATGGGTATCCAGTATTAAGTGAAGGGGAAGTCACAGCGGTGAAAGAAGAAGAAAAGGCAGATATGATGGCAAAAACCTTTGTTAAAATCCATAGCTCAAGTAATATTAGTGAAGAAGGTCAAAGGGGAAGTGAAATTACACTAGCAGAGAACAGGGAGATACTGCAAGCAAGCTGACGACACAAATGATTCATTGAATATGCCATTTACAAAGACAGAATTGAACCGATCACTTAGGAAATTTAACCTTTCAGCACCTGGGAAGGATCAGATTTGTTACACAATGATAAGTCACTTAAGTGACACAGCTAAAGACATTTTATTAGAACTGTATAATAGAGTTTGGGAGGAAGGGAAGTTGCCACAAAGCTGGAAGGAGGCAGTGATAATATCGATACGTAAACCAGGGAAGGATGATACAAAGCCAGGAAACTACAAACCAACAGCTTTAACATCCAAGATCTGCAAAATAATGGAGAAAATTATAAATGAAAGATTAGTGTTCTGTGTGGAAAAGAAAGGATATTTGGCTCAGGATCAGAGTGGTTTTAGAAGAGGGAGGAGTGCAATGGATCCAGCTTTATGTTTAGAACATGAGATAAGGAAGGCACAAGTGAATAAGGAGAGTGTGCTGGCGGTCTTTTTTGATATAGAGAAAGCATATGATATGATGTGAAGGGAAGGTCTATTAATTAAAATTAGGAAAATGGGTATAAATGGTCGAATTTTCAGATGGATTAAGGATTTTTTGGAAGGAAGTTGAATCATAGTAAGGATTGGGAGGAGTTATTCGGAGAGTTTGCCAATAGAAAATGGAACACCACATGGGAGCATAGTTAGGCCGTTATTGTTTTCATTGCTGATAAAAGATGTGTTTAAGAACATAGAGGGTGGGATGAGGTTTTCACTTTTTGCAGACGATGGGGCAATGTGGGCAAGAGGACGAAGGTTAGACTTTTTGGTAAAGAAAGTGCAGGGGGCAATCGCAGAAATAGAACAGTGGTCATATAAATGGGGGTTTAAATTCTCAGTTGATAATCATCATCATCATCATCAGTTTATTTATATAGCACTTTAAAAACACACAAGGCTGACCAAAGTGCTGAACAATAGAAACATAATAAGACAAAAATAATGTTTTTTTACAAGGAAAAGAGTTGGTGTTGACATCAGGGTCCGATTATTTGAACAAGAATTGGAAAGGGTAAAACTATTTAAATTTGGGGGTTGTGGTTTGATAAAAGGGTGACATGAACTATACATATTCAGAAAATAATAGACAAACGCAAGAAAGTGTTAAATATAATGAGGTGCTTAGTGGGAATTGACTGGGGGTTGATAGGAAATCTTTAAAAGCTATATATACTGGGTTGATTTGATCAGTATATAATTCTGCTGCCGGAACAAGTCTTCGTAAGTTGGATAGTATCCAATATCAGGCGCTAAGACTTTGCTTAGGTGCATTCAAAACAACATCTGCAGCAGCTGTACAGGTAGAAATGGAGGAAATACCATTACAAATAAGAAGAGAGCAACTGACACTGACTTACTGGGCAAGTTTACAAGGACATGGTCAAGATCATCCAACAAAAACTGTTTTCCAACCGTGCTGGGAAAAAGAGAAAGGTGAATTGAAGAGCTTTGGGTGGACAGTGGGACAGAAAGCAGCTGAACTTAATCTGGACCTGATCAACATAAGTCAAACAGCACCGTTGCCTACAATACCACCATGGATGCTCCCTGATGCAGTAACAGATTTCACATTGTTAAACAAAAAGAACAAGGAGAGGGGGTTTATCTTCACATACAGCGCAGGAATATATTACTCAGTATTATAGTTATGTAAAAATCTGCACAGATGCATCAAAGAATACAGCCAACCAAAGCGGGATAGCATGTACTGTTCCTGAATTTAATACACAGGTAGGGAAAAGGATCAGTGCTGATCTATCAGTATACACAGGAGAAATGGTTTCAGTATTGTTAGCAGTCCAGTGGATTGAAGACACAAGACCACTAAGATCTGTAATATGCTCGGACTCAAGCTCATCACTGGCCAGTTTGCAAGACTGACACTCATAATGCAGACCTGACAATCTGATAGAGATCCAGCAAACATCATTCAGAGTTATTATGATGGGGCTTATGGTCACATTCTTATTGGTACCAGCGCATCATGGAGTTAAAGGGAATGGAACGGTAGATAGGACAGCAAAAGATGCAACAAAGAGACCGATGGTAGATATGGATATTAGTGTGAGTAGGACGGAGATCAAGAGCAGAATACGATACAAAATGAAGGAAAGGTGGCGAAAGCAATGGGAGGAGGAGAGGAAAGGGCGATGGTTTTACAAAATCCAAAGGAAAGTGGGGGAAATGAGAAGTACAGGACGAAACAGGAGAGAGGAGATGGTTATATCTCGACTTAGATTCTGACACACTGGTTTAAATAGGACGTTATTTTTAATAGGAAAACACTATACAGGGGAGTGTGACTGCAGTAGGGAGCAGGAAACAATAGAACAAGTTTTATTGAATTGTCAGAATTATGATATTGAAAGGAGACAACTGATCAAAAAGCTGCACGATATGAAAGTGAAGTTGGACTTGGTTGATTTATTTTGCATGAACTCTATAAGTGAAAGTTATCAGGCTCTATTTTGGTTTTTGATAGTGATGGGATTTCCGGCTCTTTTTAGAGAGCCGGCTCTTTCGGCTCCGAACCGGCTCTTCAGGTTGTTTTGTTGCTTTAATTAATTTATTATTAACAATAATATAAAATTATGCACAAAAGGAATTATTAATGTAAAAAAAAAAAAGTGGTTTTATTTATATATGCTTATATATAAATATGCGGCGGCCCCTAGAGACAAAACACGTACAAACTCCAAAACACATTTCTAGCGTTAACTGAACTTCCAAAGCAGAGCTACCTAGATCACTTAAATTACACAATTGAAAGCATATGTGTATTGTTTGTGTATTTATACACAAGCACTCATATATATTCAAATAATTTTAAAAAAAATGTTCATTTACCTGTTACTACCACACACCAAATCCAGTCGTTGGTACTTGCTGGCTTGTGTAGCCACTAGGTAACAAAAGCTCAACACTGTGCCGAGCATCCTGGCGCACTTCTGTTGTGTTTTGTACGTGTTTTGAAGTTTGTACTGTTTTTTATCTGTAGGGGCCACCATAAATAGACATTTATTTATTCACTCCACATAAAATGTAATAAATAAATCATATGATACAAAAACCAACTAGTCACAGTTCAACTTTTAACTATTTAAATTTTCAGCTTTTTCCTTTTAAACAAATTTAAAGTGAAACAACACAAAACACTGCAAACCACAACACAAGTAAATATAAATTATAATATGAAAACAAAAAGAAGATGCACATCCTCTGTCTGAATCCTTTATCATCTGCAACTGAAAATAGTTGTGGATGATTACTATACCTTTCTAATGTGACATTGTTGTCCCTGGCTCTCTTTCTCTCTCTCTCCCTCCCGCTCTGTTCCTGTGCTACTGAGTGTAACTACCCCCCCCCCATTTCTGCACTGAACAGTCGTTTAAGATTAGCTAGTAAATAACAATTAGCTAATGTTGTTCATGAGACTAAAGTCATCTCACTTTGGTAATGTAAATATAATATGGGCAATATTAAATTAATCATTATTAGTTATTACAGCAGTGAACATGAACTCTGTGCCAAACACTGAGCTTCAGTAAAGATTCAAGTTGCATTTATTTATATTTCCTATCACCTTAAATCTTCACTTAAAGACAAGTATCTGTGACAGTGTATCTATAGATGTATTATATATATAAGAGACAAATATTGTTCTTTAATATGTTGGCATTACTAAATTTGGCTCAATGCTTATATATATGTGTAAAAAGCAAATGTACGAGCTGTGATAACTGTTTCTGATAGAATGAAGAGTAAACTTCTTTGTGCAGCGTTTTTCTTTTTACAAGTGTTTTTCTTTTTGCAGCATTTTTCTTTGTGCAGCGTTTTTCTTTTTGCAGCATTTTTCTTTTTGCAGCATTTTTCTTTTTGCGGCACTTTTCTTTTTGCAGTGTTTTTCTTTTTGCAAGTGTTTTTCTTTTTGCAACGTTTTTCTTTGTGCAGCATTTTTCTTTTTGCGGCACTTTTCTTTTTTCAGCGTTTTTCTTTTTGCAGCATTTTTCTTTTTGCGGCATTTTTCTTTTTACAAGTGTTTTTCTTTTTGCAGCGTTTTTCTTTTTGCAGCGTTTTTCTTTTTACAAGTGTTTTTCTTTTTGCAGCATTTTTCTTTGTGCAGCGTTTTTCTTTTTGCAGCATTTTTCTTTTTGCAGCGTTTTCTTTGTGCAGCGTTTTTCTTTGTGCAGTGTTTTTCTTTGTGCAGTGTTTTTCTTTTTGCAAGTGTTTTTCTTTTTGCAGCATTTTTCTTTGTGCAGCGTTTTTCTTTTTGCAGCATTTTTCTTTTTGCAGCGTTTTCTTTGTGCAGTGTTTTTCTTTGTGCAGTGTTTTTCTTTTTGCAAGTGGTTTTCTTTTTGCAGCATTTTTTTTGCAGCGTTTTTCTTTGTGCAGCGCTTTTCTTTTTACAAGTGTTTTTCTTTTTGCAGCATTTTTCTTTGTGCAGCGTTTTTCTTTTTGCAAGTGTTTTTCTTTTTGCAGCGTTTTCTTTGTGCAGTGTTTTTCTTTGTGCAGTGTTTTTCTTTTTGCAAGTGTTTTTCTTTTTGCAGCATTTTTCTTTTTGCAACATTTTTCTTTTTGCGGCACTTTTCTTTTTGCAGTGTTTTTCTTTTTGCAAGTGTTTTTCTTTTTGCAGCATTTTTCTTTTTGCAGCATTTTTCTTTTTGCAAGTGTTTTTCTTTTTGCAACATTTTTCTTTTTGCGGCACTTTTCTTTTTGCAGTGTTTTTCTTTTTGCAAGTGTTTTTCTTTTTGCAGCATTTTTCTCTTTGCAAGTGTTTTTCTTTTTGCAGCATTTTTCTTTTTGCAAGTGTTTGTCTTTTTGCAACATTTTTCTTTTTGCAGTGTTTTTCTTTTTGCAAGTGTTTTTCTTTTTGCAACATTTTTCTTTTTGCAGTGTTTTTCTTTTTGCAGCATTTTTCTTTTTGCAGCATTTTTCTTTTTGCAGTGTTTTTCTTTTTGCAAGCATTTTTCTTTTTACAGCATTTTTCTTTTTGCAAGCGTTTTTCTTTTTGCAGCATTTTTCTTTTTGCAAGCGTTTTTCTTTTTGCAAGTGTTTTTCTTTTTGCAGCATTTTTCTTTTTGCAGCATTTTTCTTTTTACAAGGTTTTTTCTTTTTGCAGCATTTTTCTTTTTGCAAGTGTTTTCTGAAGTTGCAGTCCGTTTGGCCTCTCAGGGCCACCCAGCCCGTTGGGCCACCGTAGAAAGCCTTTTTCCCCCCTTATAAATGAAGTGACTGCATTTTGTAATTACCCAGGTTATATTTATCCAACATTAAAATGTTTTTCATCTGAAACTTTTTTACTGTGACAAATATGCAAAAAATAACAAATATACCATACTGTATGTGTACATCTGTGAGTGTGATACTATGTGGCGTTGCTTCAGCGTTTCACTTATAACGGGATGTGTTGAAATCCCTGAACACACCCAACGCTGGAAAGTGAATCATGTCCTGCACAAAGTTTTGCTTAGTCACAATCCAGAGTGACGGCTTCTAATTAAAATAACCAAACTCACTGGAATTCTTGGGATTTAAAAAAAAAACCTACTAAAGATTTAAAGAGCGAGCTTTTCTTATATGATAAATTATGTGTGTTAATGGTTATTTGCAAAACCTTTTCTTGTTGGTAAGAGTAAATATGACTGTGATGTGCTAAAGGAAAATAATAAAACAGACAATACAGAAGAAGAAAATTGCACGTGTGATTTATTTGTGTGCACAAAAAACAGAAGACCGTTCTTAGGTTACAATTAGATGATACACTTTGATGCTTGCTGTTTGGTACAACATAACTTTGTACTAACTTTGAAGCTTTAGATAAATGTTAGCCCAGACACAAAGGTGCCAGGCGTTTTCTGAGAGCTTTCATTGATGACCAGAACATAACACCATCAAACAAAATGCAGCATCAAAAAGAAGTTAATGTTTATGTGACTGTGTCAGAAGTGTGTAGATGCTCCTAATGGTGAATGTGAAAGCAATGTTTCACAGTATGTAAGGTATTAGTTTGGTAAATGCATAAAAATAACAATGAAAAACACTTTTATGCACTCAGCTTCACAGTTTTTCAATAACCATATGAAAGAGTCACATTCTCTCATTTAGTAAGCAAGTGTTGCAAAGTATTCTTTCCACCAGACCGTGAATATAAATCCCAGATTTGTGTTCTTTAGTTTTTGTAGCGCTAATTATTTTTTTTTAACGTATAGACGTGTTCAATGTCCGGCAAAAAAGTTCGGGAAACAAAAGATCAGAAGAAGAAGTTGCTTTCCAAACAGATTCCAGGCTCTCTTAATCACATCCTTCCTCTTACCTGTGGGAGAAAAATGTGGAAGTTCATGGCACATATTTAACCTCTGCATCCATGCATACTAACTAAAATTAGACCTGAAAAATTATAAAATAAGTGGAACTACAATGTGTTTTACAGTCTATAAAAGTTAAACATTTTCACTGTGTCGTCAGCTCCACGAGGCATGAGCGCAAATTAGATTTTAACCCTGGGATAAATTTTAACTGACATTGAAACCTCTGTTTGTTCCGAAGCAAAAGAAAAACTGGTTTGTCACCTTTAAACTGTTCGTTGCGCTCAGCCCGCTTACATCCTCCACAACGCTGTCATTTGCCTCGGATTGATCGATTCTTGCCTAGGCTCCTCTAAGGTGGGCGTTTTTCACTTCTCATGTGCGGTCACGTGAGAGTCTCTTAATTATTGCTTTTGCGCCATAAAGGAAAGCTTTGTCAGCAGTGTGCGTTTTATTTCCATCTGCACCCAGACACAATCTAAAGTTACGCCCCCCAAAACAGACAAAAACCCACGCATATCGAGGACTTTGTGGTGGCGGAGACCTGAGGTGAAGTCAAAATCGCGCTCGCTCTGTTGCAGGTTCAGCTGTCCGGTCCTGTCTGAGAAAAAAAAAAAAACTAAAGAAGATGCGGCGTATGCGCATGCTCATTAACGATGAGCTGACGTCTGACTGGAATCTGATTGGAGATGATTTCAGAAAGAAGCTTTAACCTCCGGTTTCCTCTAATAACGAATTGACATAAAAACAAAGCTCGCGAGTTCAGGCTGACACACTTCAGATACAGGTTGCAATAATTCTAATTCCGGTAATGAATAAGTTAAACAACAGTATCACCACTGGGTTATTACAAGCTCGGTGTAATTATTTGCTATTGAAAACTGAACAACAAGACGGTCGTTTAATTTCAAACTGCACGCGAAAGATTTTAAGTTTCACTTTCGGTTAAATGTTTCGAGCTGAGTATCAAAAAGAGGCGCTTTATTAGAGTTCAAAGCATCGCTGACGAAACACAAGAAACAAACAAACCAGTTCAATCTGTGAACTGGAAAATAATATTTTGATAATTTTATAGAAAAGGTGACAGCAGCATTATGTTTCCTTTACATTCAGAAACGCTGTTTTCTGGCACACAATGGACGGGCCTCAGAAAGCTCAGAGTCTAGTGACAGATTTTAACGATTTGACTATTAACATGTAAACATTATCCTTAGATTCATTGTGTAGCCTGTAAAGGTGCATACTGGTTTAATAAGTATAAAATTGCTCCTTGCACTACTCTCTGTAGTGTAAATCTTATGGCTTTACTTCCTAACTTCTGCTTAGTAAACATGTGAAAGCACAACTGTACTTAGGTGACTGTAAATGTCACCTAAATATTAAAGAAAAACAGAATACAAATTTGATTTCATTTGTTAATGTAATAGCAAAGTAAGATGACTCAAATGCAACAGATTTAAACACACAGCACATGTTGTGGCCACAGACAGTAATCTGCTCATTTAGTTTCACAAAGGTTCTAGAAACAAATGAAAGATTATAGTGCTTCAGCATAAATGCAATCCATTATTATTATTATTATTATTATTATTATTATTAAATCTATATGTAAGCTGATAGAAACAATAGTTTCACTCTATCCACGACCACTTATCCCTGTGTTATTTATTATTAAATTTAACTGAATTTTATTTGAATTTTATTTTTTATTTTTCAATATGTATCTTTTAGTGTTGAAAAGATGAAAAAAAAAAATTAAGACCATTATGTGTGTTATTGACGTGACATAATTTTTACATCTCACTGTTATGCTCCAGCAGCTGGAATTTGTCCACTAATGTCATTTTAGGTCATTCATAATTAAACCAATAAGGTCAGAATTACAAAAACTAACAGAACAAGAAAAAACAAACTCACGCCTGAAGCCTTAAAACTCACAAAACTACAAAATATTCAGAGCACAAACCACTGTACTGACATGTAAAATAATTAGCCTACATCTTTTACATGGCTCTTTATTGCTAAACATCACACACACACACACACACACACACACTACACTAAAACTTTTGTTTTGTTCCTTTATTTTGTGTTTTTGACTTAACTGGGCTCAGGAAAAATCCCTCCCATATTATTTTGGGAGCAGAAACTCTTCTCGTGTAAGGTGCAGTTTGGTCCACTCACTGATGGTTTTGGATGAACGTGGCTGTGTCCGTGTGGCCATTGCCGCGCGCGAGCTGCTCGGCGGTGAGTCCGTCATTGTTGCGTGCGCCGCGATTCTCGGTGTATCCAATGAGCAGCCTGACAACCTCCAGGTGACCCTTACTGGCGGCCAGGTGCAGCGGAAGGTTACCTTCATACGGAGTTATAGGTCAATAAAAACCAGGTGCGAGAAGAAAACAAAACAGAAGTAAATCAAATCATTTAATTCCGTACCTCTTTCATCTGCGATGTTAACATCGGCCCCATAGTTTAGCAGCACGCGCACAGAATCCACGAATCCTTCACGAGCGGCATCGTGGGTCACGGTGAGACCGCAGGAGGGATCTGGCACATTCGGATTTGCCCCCGCTTGCAGCAGAGTCTCAATGACCCGGGAGTCCCCCAACTTCACTACCTGCACACACACAGCATGGAGGGAGAGAGAGGATGGATGCGGGAGATAATTTAGGAGAAGAAGAAGCTTTAAGGAGCTGCCCAGGGTGTGCCTGGCGATTATCATTTTTATATGTAAATATTAAATTCATCCCATGACACCATATCCCAATTTAATGCATTTAATGCTCAATAAGTGTATTGCTATTAATTCATTGGCCCCGCCTCTCCTCCTGACGTTTCTTGTCGTCACAGGGAAAATCTGCGCCTGCCATTGGACAGCAGCATCAGCGGACCTGTTTCTATTGGTGGCAGACAGGTAAGGACTGCGTCATACAGATAGGTGAAAAACATCTTCACCAGTTCGTCTGGACTCGTGCATGTCAGCATGTATGAATTTCAAAGTTACTATGCATAATTATGAACTCGCGAGCACACGATATGTTGGATGAGCGGTCAACGAGGAGGAGCTTCCTCTCTGAGTGGACCGTTCAGCTGCAGGCCTGCACCCAACATGATCGTTCATATTAAAGCTCGTGTGACACGCAGACAGTGCACGAGCAAAAACAACAACAACAAAAAAGCACGTTTAAAATCAGATCCAAGCAGGGCACGGGCTGATAATCTGGCAAACCGGGCATTTTTCACGTTGGGCTGACGGACTTTTGGTTCGCTGCGCACAGGCCTAACAAGCACTGACAGCAGCCCATTGGTTCATTTTCATGAGACTGGAGTTCCCACTTAAATGTCTTCGCTACCTCCGCTAAAAACAGGCCTTCTGGTCAAACTGCTGCACATGATTATTTGCCTTTCTGAACAGGTTTGCTCTTAAAGGTAACTCCATCCTGGAAGAATTGATTTTAATCAAGCAAGCAAGCAATTAAACTAGACATGTATGGATTTCAAAATCTTGTTTGGTTTTCAAATGTAATTTTTTCAGTGATATCATCTTTAATAGCAGCAAATTAACTAAGCATCGAATTGTTTTTTTTTTTCTTCATTTTTTTCAATATTTTTCTAGTAACTGATATTTGACACGAGCATAAAAAATGGAAAATTCAGTTTTTGTAGTGTCAAGAGATTTATTCTAAAGACACTTCTTCAGCTTAGAGTCAGAGAAACACACACGCTGCAGTTTTTACTTGCAGGGCAGAGCGCTCACAACAAAGTGGGGGCCCTGTGATGTGCATGCTCTGTTCTTGCACTTGTCTTTATTTATACACAAGAAAAGTAATACACTAATGAATACATTTGTTCAGTGGAATGTTGATACGTGAGCATATGTGATTGTGCGTATGTTAGAATGTGGGAAGCAGCCCCTTTTTCCTTTTTCCTTGTTTGCTGTAGACATGGGCGCGTCCTTTGTCTGTGTGCCTCATGCTTCACGACTCTGCTTTCTTTTCTGTGCCCTACTTTATGATGAAATGCAGCTGCTACTTAAAAAGTTATCTCTAAAACAAACAAAAACAAAACTCAGACTAAGACTTTTTTTCCCCCAAACATGGTTTTGGATAGATACATAAATGATCTGTTCAGACCTCTGCCCACAACCATAAACCAGTAATTACTTATTCTTTATTTTCCGCTTCTTGTAAAATTAAGAGACTTGAACAATTTATATATTTTGTCCTAAAGCAAAAAACGTACATCTGAATAAATCCAGGTTCTTTTTAACAGCTAACACCCTCACTCACCATTTCCTTAACTCCACCATTTTGCTGAGGAGCAGCAAAATGGTGGAGTTCTGCTGAGAAGCAGCTGAGGAGCTGCTCCTCAGCTCCACTGACAATTTCAGACTTTAATGTTGTCTCGGATTTGCTGATTTCTCTTAATTACAATAGTATGAACACAAGTTTATTCTTTACTTCATGTGATAAAAAAAAACTACAACTCTCTCTGAGTCAAGTACAAAATCTGCATTTGAAAAAGAAATTGTGAAACTAAGGAAGTGATAACAGAACATCTTATTACTCCATAAAACACACTCATGCACATACATATGTATTTATATTAATCTATAAATGTATTCAAATCTGATAGTAAATCATGAATTTCAGCTTTTTAGACTTTTGGTAAACTGTTCATCTTTTTCACTACACTTAAATCTATTTTGGAGAGTCCAAACTTATAACTGCCACATACAGATTTCTGCACTTCAAAAAATATTTACATCGATCTGAGACGATTGTATTCAGTATAATGATGACATTATCAAAGCTGGTGGATATTTGAAGAGTACATGTGAGGAGGCCTCAGCCTCTAACACAAAGCACTAAAACAAGGAAGTAAATCAAGCTGCTAGCAAGCAAAACAGACTGAAATCGTCCAAATATGTTTAAAATCACTTCGGAAAAAAGCCAGTTCAAACGGTTTTTATTACTTACCTGTATTGCAGTCCTATTAAACACATTTTTAATATTTACACCAGCTCCATTTTGCAGTAAAGTTGTGATTTCTAATAGATTTCCAGTTGCACAGGCATTGCAGAGTTGGTCAGAGAGACTCATATCAGGTGTCCCTTTAAAACGCAATACAAAGCAAACTTATCACCTAAAATTTTCCGCAGGCTGTGTTGAAGACTGAAATAATCCGGGAGGGTGGACTGGCCAAATACAGAAATCTGAAACATGTCCCTCCCACCCTTACATCATCCTTGACTGTGCAGCTCAAGCTGTTACTGAACAAGAATTAGACAAAATTAGTCACTTCAAATTCAAATATTAGTGTGACAGCACTGAGCAGCTCCTTCAGTGGGAGACTGCGGCACCCACGGTGTGGGACGGAGAGATTTCGCAGGTCTTTCCTCCCCACTGCTGTCAGACTCCACAACAAAGACTTTAACTGAACAAACACACACATCCACACATGTGCAATAACACTAAGTGCAATAATCTTTTCTGGCATCGTTGTATTTTTACTCAGTTGTATATAGCATTCGTATTCTATTTTTATCTTATTGTATATTTTTATTCTATTTTATTCTACTGTATATAGTATTTTATTTTATTCTATTCTGTACAGTTGTGTACTGTATTTATTCTTATTGTATTCTAATTTTTGCGTCATAACTTTTGCACTGTCCACTTCCTGCTGTGACAAAACAAATTTCCCACGTGTTGGGACTAATAAAGGTTATCTTATCTTATCTTATCTTACATCATCCTTGACTGTGCAGCTCAAGCTGTTACTGAACAAGAATTAGACAAAATTAGTCACTTCAAATTCAAATATTAGTGTGACAGCACTGAGCAGCTCCTTCAGTGGGTGACTAAGTGACTAATTATATCTCGATTTTGTTTTGAGCTGTATTCAGCTCAGTGGCTTCCCCGTGGGTTCAGTGTTTATTTTGACACACGGCAGAGCTGGAGATTTATTGCACATCTGGTTTTTGACAAGTTACCCCTAAACTAATTATTCTGAAATTTAAAAATATATCATTAGGTGCAGTCCTTATGTATAAAACTAAAAATATCTTATACCCCCTTACATTGTTTTATTTTTGTCTGTTTGTTTGTTTGTTTGCTTTTTCTTTTCTTTTTTTAGAACTGGGAAAGCAAAATTAAGAAAATATATGACTGGAGATAGGACTAATTCATTAGTTTTATTATGATGAAACTGGATGAAACAAGCGATATCTTGCGCAAGGATATTTGGCATATACCAAATATCCTTGCGCAAGATATCAACTCCAAGTTGTATCGATCAGAATACAAAACACCATGTGTGTGCATGGTAGTTAGAAAGCTCTTAAAAAGCATAGAAGATAGTGCTTGTGTGAATGCGTGAATGTGGCGTGTTGTATAGAGCGCTTCGAGTACTCCGGTAGAGTACAATCAACACTGATTACATGTTTACAGCTTCTATTTGAGCATGTTATGCTTGTCCAGCAGCAAAATAAATGATGCCTCTCCCACCCTTCCCGAGATACTGATATACTCCATGTAGGTCATAATTAGAATATTCAAAGAAAATAATATTACAGGTTTTGCCTATTTTTCCTGCTCCCCTGCTGATTTTCCTGCGTGACATTTTATTGATGTGATGTTTGGGCCTGTTTATGGAAAAAGCTGCATGGAGCCTTTTCACAATATCTATATGTCAGGTATACAGTAAGCCACCTGCAGCCTGAAAAACGGAACCAAAGCCAGAACTGTGACAATGATGTCTGAATAACAAAAAGCAAGCAAAAACACAAAATAATTAAATAGATAAATATAAAAACTTACGTCAAATGAGATTAAAACCGTAGCACACCTTCCTCCTGCTGTTCAGTGCGTGGCATCACATTTTCCAAACGACTCGAGCTGAAAATCCCCCGAAAAACAGCCAAAAAAAAAAAAAAAGGGAAAAGAAAAGAAAAGAAAAGAAAGGAAAAAATAAAATGTCGCCTCCACGCGTGATTTCAAGCATGTGATGCATTTACTGGCAGTTCCCGCTCGTTTTCAAAAGTAATTCGAGTTTGTATTTCCGTTTTTAACCTGTTACAGGATGAAAGAGGGAGCGAGACACGGGGATGACTTTCGTTAGAAACATCGCGCAGTCACCGTGAGGCGAGCCTCCTCTCAGTTTAAAAAAGCCTCTCGGATGAATCCACAGCTCGTGAACATCAGAGGTTCTTTCCAAAGAGGAGGAGACGGCCTGATTGGACGGTTCCTCATCGGCTCATAGGCGGGACGGTTAACGGAACTTCATCACACGGTAATAATGGTGGTGCCTTCATTCATTGTCCATGTGAATGTTTTGAAACGTCGACGCGCTGGCGCAGACGATGCGCGCCTTTTATTATGACATTACAGATGCGGAGCAAGAGCTCTATTTCTTTTTTGTCACGTCACGGCCTGCGTGCTTTTAGTTTCTTTTTCTTTGCCGCCCTCTCCTGTAACAAGCTGTGCATCTACGGTCACCTCATTTGGTGGGACAGTTATTGCGGACTTTTCACGCAGAGAATTCACGCACAGTGGATATTTTCTTTTTTCGGACTAGTCTCTGTAAATTCCAGAGATGGGTGTTTCTGAGGGGAATCCCAGCGGATCAGCAGCTTTTGAAATACTCAGACCAGCCCGTCTAGCGAGTGTTGCCAACTTAGCGACTTTGTCGCTATATTTAGCGAGTTTTCAGAGCCCCGTAGCGACTTTTTTTCTAAAAAGCGACTAGCGACAAATCTGGCGACTTTTTCTGGTATTATTGGAGACTTATTTATGACGACTTTTTGACGTGAAAGCGCGTATCGCTTTCACTCTCAACAAGCAGCGGTACTGCCGTGGGCACCTCACCCGTGCCAAAGCGCTCACGGGCAGAGGATAGTCCTCCCCCCGCTGCTATCAGGGCAGGAGATGTTCACACCTGTGCGTCCAAACTGCAAATGAATCGCTTATGAGCAAAGCCGCTGCTCCGCACTGACTGTAACGCAGTCAGTTCTTCTTTTACTGTTATGCTGTTTTGTGGATCACAAGGTTTAAAACTACTTATAAACACACACACACACAAAGTAACTCCACCAGAGTGCCAATCTCGGGTCACTTTTGCCAGTCCAGGCCCGGATAAAGGAGCAGGGTTGGAATTGTGACATTAAAAAATAATAATTGTAATAAATTAAAGAAATTTAATTTGTAGTTCTAAATAAATTCTAAATTCGTTTAAGACGTTTTTTACTCACCTTATGTCTCTTCCACGATGTTATTTCTCTCTCCAACAACGCAGGTTACAATTACATTAGCATGACCAATTATGCAAATTAGGCGATGACGTCATTTAGCGACTTTTAGGACAGCCAATAGCGATTTTCCTTACTGAGGAGTTGGCAACACTGCGTCTAGCACCAACAATCACAACGCATTCAAAGTGACTTCATTCATCCAGGTCATCGTAGTCAAAGGAGCTTGCAAAGAAAAGCATCTGGACTTCTTTAAGTTGCTTGAAGACGTTTCACCTCTCATCCGAGAAGCTTCTTCAGTTCTAAGGTCAAATGGTGGGGAGTCCCAGATTTAAACCTAGTGGGAGTATCCCCCCACAGGTACTGGTACTTCCCCACATCACATCAACATCACCATCTCTCTGGCCTGTTCACATCTGGGATTTCTCCCATACCTCTCCACAAAATCCAACACATCTGTGCTGTACTCCTGCTCCTGCTCATCTCTGATGTATTTGTGTAGTTCCAAGTCTGAGGCATCCAAGGCGAACGGGAATGGAGACATCACCAAATGGCCGAATCGCACTTAAGAAATCAAAAAAGCCTAGCAGCTGTTACTGTCTAGATGGAAGTATAACCTCTCTGCAGCATAGATAAATGCATCAGCCACTCCCAGATTTGGTTTGTCATACAAACTGACTATTGTGGCGAGATGCGCTGTGTCAGTTGTTTTAAGTGTTTTAGGGCTGAAAGGAGTGTAGTTCATTTGTCCGGAAGTTCTGACTATGCAAATCTGACGGGAAACTGTAGCCAGGCACACCCACACTAACTGGAAGTTACAGTTAAGACAAAGAGTCTTGTTCATAACTGCTCAGGCTATGTTTAGTCCCAGTGACTGCCAGCTGTTTGCAAACAAGGAATGTGAGACATTTGAAAACCTACACAGACTTTAGTCAGATTCAAAGACAGAGCCTTCTCTTTTGGCTCTCAGCGAAGGCGGTCGCACTTTTCTCCTCTCCTGCCCTTATCTTCCCTGCTTAGCTTCTTATGTCCTTGTCTTGTCTTGTGTTTTTACTTACTTTTCCCTGAACACTCTCTCACAGTCTGTTCTCTAAAACCTAAAAGAGGAATTATAGATTTGATCAACTGGTCTCTGAATGCAATTGACACCCCTTTCTCAATGAGAAGTCTGGGCTCGGGTGAGCCTGACTGCTGAAGATATCTACCTATTCGGAACCATAATAACAGGGTTCTTGCTGATCGGAGCTGGCTTGGCCCTGGCTTATCGAAGAATTAAGGAAGCGGAACCGGCTGTTCAAACCCCCACAAGGCTGCCCGCTGGGATTGGAACGATGGGACGAGGCGTGAGTTTTCAAAATGGGCTCATTGAGTGCAGCACGGAGAAGATCTTGGAGAACGCACGGCTGCCGTGAATACGCAGAACAAGACCTCTGAGTGAAAAACTGGATTACATCTGGAGGGGCTAGCTCGAACAACACCTTTGAGCGCAAATTCGATCACATCTTGGGAAGTGCACTGCGGTCGTGAGTTCTCAGAACCTGCTCTTTGAGCAAAAAGAACGACAACATCACGGAACGTAAGTTTGGATAACACCATAGAAAGCTCGCGGCTCTCCAACGGGAGATTGAGAGACCAGTGTTGGACTGTTAGAACAGCTTTGAAATTCATATGAGTTGTTCGCACTAAAGTAAAAACCATCATCACTTCATGCGGAGACCCCTTCGGCGCCAGCTGCGGTCGCAAGGCTGGAGCTGAACAAAACACCCTGATAACAACTGTGTTTAGACTGTTCTTCCCATTCCATGCAAGGCCACCTGGGTTGGCTGGAAGACTGTTTACTTAGCCTGGCGGGGCGAAGGACACTGCCTCAGCTGAACTCTGGACACACACACACATACACTGATATGCACACACTGATCCCACCTCCCCTTTCCAAACGCCTTCGATGCTTGTGCCCTACCGGGGAAGATGGCAGTCGACTGGACCAGCGCAGACATGCTGCAGGACCGGATGCGCGGTCTACACCGGCTCTCTCTCACCCTTTACCCGCCCTGTTGCTCGTCTTGTGTTTCTATGCTGTATTGATAGTCATGTGCTTTTTGTGCTGAGGTGTTTTTTCTGTTATCAAACTGTTCTCCCACTAGGAGCTCAGTCTGAGTGGAGTTTTTTTTTCTCCTCCTCTTACCTCATGTTATGTATTTTTGTTGTTTTTTTCCTATCAGCCTACCTTTCTGACATGTCTCCCCAATGTGATGTTTGTGTAAAGTTGGTCAGAAGGTTCCTTTGTAGCGTGCTGCCTGCTGTAACCCTAATTTCCTTCGGGATTAATAAAGTATTCTGATTCTGATTCACTGAATGCCAGCTATAATGTGTTCAGTGATGATGATTGTCCTCTTCATGCTTTTTAATTGTTTCTCAAAGTTTGAAAAGAAACATCTGGTATAGACTTAGATTCAAAGAATGAACATTTATTTAATATCTGACATTACAGCCGCACACAAAAACAACATGCTAGATGACTAGCAGTCAACAAAACTGCAAAGCAGATGGCGGTTATATTTTTCTTTTCTGTTCTCTTTGATTCTGTCACTCTTCTTCTTTTTTTGTGGGTGTTTCCAATTTCCACTTTTAGATCTCAACCAGTAGGAAGCTTTTACAACATGGTGTGTTTAAATTGTAAATTGAATAGTTTGTGTAAAGTGTTTTTAAGAAAAATATGTCGCTGAAGAGTCTGTGTGGCTTCTTTTTTTGAGTTTAGTCAATGTTGGTTTCCTGAGTGAAGAATATGAATTGTATATGCCGGTGTTGTGCCAAAAAGTGATTTCCAATGTTTCCGTGTGTTTTTTATGTGTAATATCGTAACGTATGCTGGTAAATAGACTTTGATGAACAGGTATTACAAAGGGGTTATTTATCAAATTTAAAAAATTACCTGTTTCTCAAGTATCTTTGTAACTGTGTTGTTGTACTTACATTATAATCAATCAGCTCTCTATTGTCCACTTAAAATATGTTTACAGAACTATTTTTGCATTTGTTGCAATTTCAGCTGTCCTCTTGGCCAGATTTAAAGTCAACAATAACTTTTTTAAACTGCATAAATAAAGGATACATAAAAGTCACTGCCAAAAACTGATTGTGGCTTCTACCTTGTTACAGGAATGTTGTTTGTTGCTCAAGATGACTTGATATCATTCATGAGGGATACATTTGACATATGTTTCACATATTATAGACCAGCAAGTTATTTATAGCAGTTTAAATACAAGCAATCAGTTTTTGGCAAATACCGGCAAGGCCACTTTACCCTGCGCTTTTATTTTTAAGAGTACCTTAGCACTTCCTCTTTTATTGTGTCAGACTTCCTGTTCTGTTCTCAGTGAAACGACACAAACACGTTGCTTCAGAGTGAGTGAACAACCTTTATTTTTGGAAATATTCATGTAAAACCATGAACTTTATTTACCTGTCACATGCTATAACTTGGGAACGTTTATACAATGTGGTTGAATTGCTTTTTGTTTTGTACATGCATGTCATTGGTTTGTGGTGTGGAAAGACTGGCAGAGATGAGGAGGCTGCTAGCAGGTTCAGCATGATTGGAAGCAGAAGTTTGTGTAATGATTGCAAACGATTGTTTATTTTATTTAAGACACAGGTTGTCTTTATTTTCATTTGTTAAATGCTGTGACATAAATTATTTAAAGGTGCTGATTTATGTTAATGTCATGATTTGAGTTCAACATATAATTTTCTATGATGTAAAATGTGAATTTCTTCATTTCTACTAAAATGTTATAATGGCATTTGTTTGTGCATCCTTATAGTTTTAACGGTGCCATATTGTCGATGGTTTAAAAGAGGAGAGAATAAAGTTGCATCAGTTGAAGCTCTCTGCGTCATGAGTGGTAATTCCAAGTGGGCAGCTACATGAATGACTGTTTAGCACTGATAGAAGTACATGCTGCAGCATGTACTTCTATCTCTTCTATCTCTGGAAATTCCTCATTCCTCGTCTCAACGATGAACATGCACTATGAACTTTATCACAGTTATAATGAATACAAACTGTGAAGAACTATTTTCTGTAGTGCCTAAAATAACATTTGGATGTTAGGTTGCTTAATAGTCATCCAGGAAATAACATTAACATAGAAACTACTGAGCTACAGGGTATTGCTTCTGCTATGGTTTTCTAGTCTGCTTTTTAATGGAGGAATGATATAAAAGAGTCAACTGCTAGAAAGCCTTCAGCCAAGAATCGAGTTGAACACAGTTTCTGAATACAAGAAGTTTTTTTTAAGAGGCTCTGTGCCATTCCCTTTCCTTCAATGGTTAGTTGTTACTCAATGATGCAATCAGCTAATCTAAACCCTCCAACGGGAGGCATGCTGTGCATACTCATGCACACAAGGGTAAATGTGTGCATGTTCACAAGCATGCGTGTATATGTGAACATGCACACACGCATGCATGTGCATGAGTGAACGTTGATGCACATATTCTATTGTCAGCTCTTGGGCCATGACATTATTGCCAGTCCTTCGTGAGGGCACGCATTGTCGTGAGTGGCAAATTAATATCTTTCTGCATCATCCATATCTCACATCAACTTCAACTGTTGCTTCACAGGGTGCCTCTTATTGAAAACCATAACAATCAGATGACCTTCTATGAGCAAGTACTTGGTGACAACGGGAAGGAAAAAATATCTTTTAAAAGGAAGAAACCTCTCGCATAACCAGGCTCAAGCAGGGGTAGTCATCTGCTACGAGGGGTGGGGGGTGAGGGGTGGAAGACATTGTGCTGCCTTGAAACTACGCTTGGATCTCGTGATGGCATGTACGGATGTGTCATCCTAGAGATGTTTGACTACCTGTGCAATGCCGATGGGCGTAAAGTAACGTTTCACTCCAGCCACAGCGACGAGGACACTAACCAAAAGCAGAACTAGTAAAAAGAAAAAAAAACTATCAGGAGGGATAAGTACATTAAAAAAAGCAACCTAAATACACCCAGTGATTCTGATTCAGTAGCTTGTAGAACCACCTTTAGCAGCTTTACCTTGAAAGGATGAGTTTGTTTAATTTTATCAGTCTGTCACATTGTTGGGCAATAAATTTTGCCACTCTTCTGTATAACTGTACTTCTACATGAGCCAACACATGCAGCACAAACAAAAGTGACAGCAAAGACTTGTGGTCTGTCACATTGTGTGTTTACTCATATAGCAATATTTAAATAGGCATTTTATTACATTCTATGTGAGCAGTAGGGTCCCCACATTCAGGTGTTTTTGCATTGTTTTCACTTTTTATACCAAAAGATATCACATAACTGCCTGTATTCTTGATGTTGGTATGTAAAATAATTAGTGTCCTGTAAAAAGATAAATACATAAACGCAAAGGTTGAGGAGTTTGTATTCTGTCTTAACACAGCAAATAAAAATCGCTCAATAGAAATATGTTCTTTTTATTGGGTAAATGTAGAGTAGGAGGAACGCATGCACCACAACAGACTGCTGGGATTGTATAAAAATGTGAGTCAGGAAGCGCAGGAGGAAGAAGCACACCACAGAGTTACTCAGCAGAGTTTATAGAAACTTGTGTTAGAGTGTGGATATACTTTTGTATTTGCTCGCCTGCTTTCACAGCCATATGAACTTAAGTGGCATCCTATTCTTTTTCCATAGGGTTAAATATGATATCGACTCACCCTTTGCAGCCATAACAGCTTCAGCTCTTCTGAGAAGGCTTTAATAAAGGTTTAGGAGTGTGTTTTTGCACCAGTCATTTGTGAGGTCAGACACTGACGTTGAATGAGAGGGCGCGGCTCGCAGTCTTTACTCTAATAATTAGAGTAAAGACTGCTGTCTAATTGACAGCAAACGGCTGCTATGGCTGATAGTAGCCGTTTGCATACTATGCATACTCTCTCTCTCTTCATATGTGTGTGTGTACAACAGTTTTATGTTAATGTACAATCCTTAATATGTTTTGTCTGTGTGTGTGTGTGTGTGTGTGTGGTGGGGGGGGGGGGCGCCAGAGGGAGTGTTCTCCCAGGGCGCCAAACAGGCTAGGGTGCTCTATAGTATACAATAAGAGTACCCTGCAAGTTAATTCATGACGCGAGAGGAGTACCCGGCGTGTTGATAAGTGAAGCAGAGGGACCCTGACCAAGAGTCCATATTTGAAGAGTTAGGAGTGATAACATGTTGTAGGGTCAGAACATAGACACCTTTGTAAATTGAGAGCTTTGCTTTTTGGCTCAGTTGTTTCTTTATCACAACAGTGATACCTCCACATTACTGTGGAATCCAACCTCCAACTCCTGCTACATCCTACCATCACTTGTAAACAAGCATCACAAACTAGACACAATTTCATCCATAAAAACCACAAACAGAATTGGTGACAAGGGCCAGTCCAGGCATAGCTTAACCTGCCCTGGGAACAAGCTCAGCATTGTGCCAAGAACGCAGACACAGCTCTCGCTTTGGGCATACAAAGCTTTTTTGCATTTTGTTTTTCGGGGTGATATGCAGAACCAGTCTTTCTTCAAACATGGTGTGCACAATGACATCAAAAAGTTCCGCTTTGAACATGTACGTAAAGGTCAATTCCACTTCTGGATTATAGCTTAAATGGCACTAACTGGTAGCAATAAAGATTGCCATTAGTATGTTTTGCAACAGTAAGATTTTGTGTTTGTTTGTTTGTTTTACCTTCAAGTGTTTTTCCAGGGCATAATGCCAAAGCAGAGGTGGCCTCCTAAGCCTTATAGCCACGCTGATTGTGAGATTTTCCATTTGTAATGTATGGCCTAATGCCCAAATGCAGATGTGTGTGTATATATATATATATAATCAAACAAAAATAATTACATCATAGTTGTATTATTAGTGAGGGTTGTGCGGTTTGAACCTCAAGAGGTACAGAGTACTGGAGCTACATAGACAGGGGTCTAGTGCTGTCATTTATTTTTGAAATGAATTTAGTTTCAGTCATTTAAAGATTTTTGGATTTCTCTTCCACTCAGATTTTAAATAAAATCTCACTACAATCCTTTTTCTGCACAACACACTTTAACTTTCTGGGGAGAAAAACACTAAAATCAAACACCAGCTGAAATATGAAGTATAAGTCCTCCTAATGATTAGCCAATTTCTACATCTTTGCACAGTTGTTCAGAGAACTACCTAAAACAGTGTCAGCCTTCATTACCAACTTGTTGAATTTTGCTAATAACTGGCTGTTACTGCTACTGTCACGGTCTGCCAGGGCAAGCCGTGGGGATGTTGGAGAAAGGTCCCAAACGCTGGACTTAGTGCAATGAACAGTGCGTTTATTTACAGTGGGGTAATGTACACCACACAATAAATCTCCAATGTGCTCCCTCAACTCCTGTGTTGTGCCTTCTCCTAAGTGCTGGTATCCCGTGCTCTCTGCTCCCGTGCCTACGCACACCCCGTGCGTCCTGCTGTCCTGTGCTCCGCTCTCCTCCTGAGGGGAAAAAACAACAGACGCAGTCGTTACGGCAACAACTCCAGCAGGCGTACACTTAACAGCACTTTAAACACTGACATGGAGTCTAACTCAACAATCCTGCACCGGAGGAAGCTCCATCGCTCTGTTAAGTAGCTCCCCCGACGAGCTTGATCAGAAGCAGGTGTGTGAGAACCTAGGCGTGACCAGCAGCTGGCAGGGCCACGCCCATCGGCTGTCCAGCCACACCCGCAGACGGACACACACACACACCAGCATGGAACACAAGAGCACAGTGCAGCAAACATACAGCCAATACAATAATAATAATAATAATAATAATAATAATAAAGGTCCACACTGCTCACGGACCCCGAGTCCCAGGAAGCGGGTCCGTGACAGCTACTCTATCAGACGACTCTAAGATATATGCTATAAGAAAGCAGCTGCAGTCTTTATACTTAAAATCAGGGGCAGCACAGAAGGATTTGAAAGAGAGGACATCTAAGTGTGTGTCTTCAGCGTAAACGCGCTGTAATCTCAGCTTACTTTACATGGGCTATTTTTCTTTTTATCAATACAGCTATAAAGTGTCACATAGTTATCATAACTCAAGTATTTGTGATTAAGGAAAAAAAAGCAAATTTCCAATTTTCAACTAATTGCTAACAAATAATGTACTGACTTCTATTGATTAGTCAAGAAAAAAAATGTTTATATAAAACTATTCATACAAATCTTTACAATTTCATACTCTTCCACTAGGGGCAACATAGAGTTATACACGGGTAGAGAAAGTTTGTGAGGGAGACATCATACACATACATAAAATATCAGAAGAATGTCACTTTTGGGGACAGGGAAGGTTTTTGGATTAAAACATGTTTTAGAGCATGCTGAACATTATTAGAGGTATTAGAGGTAACATTATCAGCTATTTATTAATAAGTGACTTTTATGTATATATGCCTGCATATATTGGGCTATTCTTAGTTAGTGTATTGTCTGTCCCTGTTAATGTTTGTTTATAATGGAGCACTATAAAATAATTTCCCCTATGGATCAATAAAGTATTCTGATTCTGAAATCAGAGAGGAGTACTCAATTGACTGGTGTGTGAGCTGATAGAAGGCCCCAATTTTCACACAAGTAAACTCTCTCTCACACACACACACCAATTAAACACTTCACCAATTTCTAAGCATATTTTTAAAGTTTCTATCGACGTGGAATCCTCAACAGATTCTTTGTGTCCCTTCTATGAACTTTAGTTCTTTCCGTAGATCTTCAAGTAGATTCAGGTCAAGTGCGAGTTTCTTTGGTTGTGTGTTTGTGGTTACTGTCTTGCTGAAATGTCCGCCCTCATTTCATCTTTATCATCCTTGTAGATGGCAGCAGATTTTTATCAAGAATGTCTCGGTGCATTCTTCCTTCAATAATATGAAGCGTGCCAGTAACGTATGCTGGAAAAAGCCATACACCATGATGTGAACTGTTGTTAAGGTGTTTTTGGAGACATATGCAGCGCCTTTTGACCTCCAAACATGGTGTGTATTACAGCATCCAAAGAGTTCGGTTTTAGTCTCATCTGACCAGACTATATCCTTCCAGTATTTCACAGGGTTGTCTAAATGTTTTTCAGCAAACCTTAGACATGCTTAAGCAATGGAGGTTGACAGCACTACTTATAGTTTTCTTTGAATCAGTTGTACCTGCTTATTCCAGGTGTTTCTGTAGCACTTCATGAGTGGTCCTTGGCTCTCGGCAACTCTTTTGATAATTACCTGCTGCGTGTGTGTGTGTTTGCTGTTTGTGTGTGTTTGAGTCAAAGGGGGCATAACACTGTTCATTTGTTGTTTGTTATTTATTATTGCAACATCCTGGGATATGTGCTGTTTTTCAGTCTGCTCATTTTAGCTTTAATTGTCCTGTACCATCTACCTGAGGGTAACGGCTCAACCAGGTGATGATCTTCTGTGTCGTGTTGATGACCTTCTGGAGTGCTGGACAGCTGGCAGCCCACACTGGTGTGCAATATGCCAGTACAGATTCAACACAGTGTGTATAGAAGGACACCTGCAGCTCCTTGGGTAGGGCTGTGGTGATGCCATCTGGAAAGAATCAGATTTGCAGCTGCTTCATTTTTCAACATGAAAATGGTTCCAAACACAGCCAAAAGACACACAGTAGGGTTGTCTAAATCATGGATTGGCTGCAGGTTCAGAGACTGTACTTTAATGTTATTGAAGCAATGTGGGATCATCTCGACAGATCAGAAAGGGAGCCAATATCCAGAGAAGAGCTTTGCATTTCGCTCAAGCAACCTGGAAAACTGTTCCTGAAGGCTACTTAAATAAATGACAAGGAGGCTGTTAAAGACTCTGTTTTTGACTTATATGCTGTATTTCCATGTATGTTTGCCTATTTTTCAATAAATCGTTGCACCTATTATCATTTTTTTACTAGCAAAATATAAAGAAATGACTGGTCTTGTTTTGACCCGCCCACCGGAGTTGACGTTAGCATACGTAACGGATTTCCTCACAGCTAATTGGATGAGCCGGGACCGTCGCTCCTTAACGTGGCGGGAGCCAGAAATGAATGCATGAAGCAAACGTGTCTGGTCCTGCTGTGCGGACAGAAACACAATCGGTTGCTTTATATTATTTCTGATTATGAGCAGGTTACGTTCAGCGATGCAGAAAGGCAAGCGAGCCGCAGTGGAGGTGGTAGAAAGCGCATTACCGAAGCGGAAGAAGACAGCAGTGAAACAAGGTAACCACGCTGCTGTTACTTAATATCTGCGCGTCGTAGAGAGATCTACATTTCAGCTTTCATTGCATACTTGAAAGTAAACGCATCGCTTTCCGTGATGCTAAAAATGATGCTAAACTGTTTAAGCAGTGCCAGAATGTTTTAGCAGCTTCAGAATTTACAGCAGTACAGATGCGTGCACAGCCAAACCGGGTCCTGCAGGCTCGTGTTGGGTAAAGTCTGATACTGCTGCAAGAAATGGCATGAATGTCTGATGGGACTTGTTTCAATCTAATAATCATAATTATTATAGTATACAATAGAAACGTTTAATAACGGCACAATAGACAGGTATGATTTCAGCGGGATTTCTTTAGTCTAAGTGAGAATTGTGTTTTTGGTCTTCCAGAGGAAACCACAGATGCTTCCTCACCATCTCCGCACCACACTTTCCCTGATCCTGCTGATGTCGTCCGCTTTCGCTCTCAACTCCTTAACTGGTACAACAAGGAGAAGAGAGAGCTGCCATGGAGGACTCTGGTAAAAAGAAACTATATTATACTACTTCGTTGTCATCATTAATATACATTAATGTAACATATGATATAGAAATAAGTTTGGTTCAAAGTTAACGTTTCAGCCTTGTCAGTGTTCTGGTGGTTTCTGTCGTATTTTTAGTTTTTTTTTCTCAGAGGAAATTTGTAGCGTTGCCTTTCTTTACTTTCTACAGGCTATAACAGAGTCAGACATCAACATCAGGACATATGGAGGTGAGAAGAGTCGGGTGCATTCTTGACAAATGTACACATCTTTAACTGCTGCTTAAAGTGATGTGTTTTTTTTCAGTATGGGTTTCAGAAATAATGCTGCAGCAGACTCAGGTTGCCACAGTAAAAGACTATTACAACAAGTGGATGAAGGTGTGCATCGTGTAGCTTTCTTGTGCACTGGACTTCTTGTGACACTGATTTCATTGTGTGCAACTTAAAGCTTCTATTTATTATGCTGCAGAGGTGGCCCACAGTCCAGGAGCTTGCAGCTGCCACTCTAGAGGTGATGCCTTAAAGCAGCAAATGCACACACAATGATTTTAAAATGCTGATGTTTTTAATTTGGATGTACTGATTGTGTTGATTGGTAGGAGGTGAATCAGATGTGGGCAGGCCTGGGCTACTACTCCCGTGGAAGAAGGCTGCATGAAGGAGCGCAGAAGGTCTGATTGTGTTCTTCCCTTTATCTAACACTTCTAAACAGTCTGTCTGCAGAGAAGTCTCACACCTTCTGTGTTTGGGTGTTCATTATATGTTCCTTTAGGTGGTGTCAGAGCTAAAGGGACAGATGCCTCAGACGGTTGAGAGCCTGCTCAAACAGCTGCCTGGAGTGGGACGCTACACTGCTGCAGCTATAGGCTCTATTGCACAGGGGCTGGTGGGTCATTAGACATGGATATCTGCAGCAGAGCAAAGTCTTAGGTACTCTCTTATTAATCACTCATAGTGATGTGATCTCTCTTGTGTAGGTTACCGGAGCTGTGGACGGTAATGTCATTCGGGTGCTGTGTCGCCTGAGGGCGATTGGAGCTGACAGCACAAGTCCAGCAGTGACAGAGGCACTTTGGTGAGATTCACCTCCAAACCAAAATAATATATAAACGGAAAGCTTTTGAATGTTTTTATTTCTCTTGTGTTTAAGGGATTTGGCCAATTTGCTGGTGGATCCTGAGAGACCTGGAGACTTTAACCAGGCCATGATGGAGCTGGGAGCACGAGTCTGCACCCCTAAAGGGCCCCTGTGCAGTCAGTGCCCCGTGCAGTCTCACTGCCACTCTTATCACAAGGTTGGGATGATTTCGAATTGCGACTGGTACCACTAAGGACCGATTATGCGAACACAGATTAGAAAAGATTCTCTCCAGTTAATGGCATGAGGCATGTTGTGTGTCTGCACAGGTTCTTGTCAAACAAGAGCAAAACTCTAAGAAGCTTTTGGGGAAGCTGGGTACAAAGACTTCAGAGCTGCCTGACATAGAAGACTGCAGTAAGTCTCCTCCCCTTCAGACCTCTCAGATGTCTGTATAGTCCTGAAATTAAAAGTATCTTTCTATATGTGAAGCGAACAGTGTAACATGTCCCCTGTGTCCCTCGGAGCCCTGGGATGATGAGCTGGGTGTTCAGAACTTCCCCAGAAAGCCGTCGAAGAAGCCCCCCCGAGTGGAGCGAACTCTTACCTGTGTGGTGAAGAGGCCTGGAGATGACGGGGAAGAAAGGTTCCTGCTCATACAGAGGCCAAGCAAAGGTTAGCACTGATTGCAACATCAGCTTGTGCTGGTCAAGTGTTGGATTCAGAATGTGCACGATTGTATCCTGATAACGAGACTGAATCAGACCGCTTGAATCACTGAGAAAACTGTCAGTGTTAGGAGTGATGCGTTGGTCTGGATGCAGGCTATAATTTTGGTGGATGTCTCAGTCATTGTGCAGCTTGATTCAGACACACATTAAAAAAAACGGTAAAAGTAAGTAAATCTGTCTGGGTGGGCTGCAGGTTTGTTGGCAGGCTTGTGGGAGTTTCCAAGTCTTCTGCTTGAGGTTGAAAACTCTGAGAAGAAACAGAAGGGGGCGCTCTGCGAGGAAATCAGCAGAATACTGGGAACGCATTTAACTGAAAACCTGTTCCAGTATGTGGGAGAGGTAAGCTGGATATTTAGACGCTCTGTCATCTGCCTTTAATAGGAAATAAGCTGTATGTGTAACTCTGCTGCACTGGTTGGCTGTTTGCAGGTGGTCCACATCTTCTCCCACATCCACCAGACTTATGTGGTTTACAGTGTGTGTTTAAAGGAGAGGGACACACACACACAGACTGAAAACACACAATGGCTCACTAGATCTGCTCTACAGGGAGCTGCTGTGTCCACAGGACTGAAAAAGGTTTGTGGTTGTTTTTTTATGCACTGTCTGAGTGAATTCTGTCTGTGCAGCAATAAGAGTGCACTTGATTGTCACTTAGAGAAAGCATGCTATAACAACCTGCCTTTACCTTTCCAAATATATATTGGATATAGTGAAAACGGGGCTGCAGTGGCTCGTGCTGTCAAAGTTCATTTTCACTATGCAAACAGATTCAGATCATCACCTGCTGATCCTTAACATTGACCACAAACCTTTTCATAAAAGGCAAAAACAAAGTAGCTAAACAGAACCTAAGTCGCAGTGTGTAGCTTCCCTTAATACTGGCAACCCACACACTGAGGTACCGCTTGGTGGTACAAGAACAAAAGCTGCGGTTCGGTCACAACTTTCCGTGACTTCATTGATTACAAAACCCCAAACAAATAAGCAAGAACGATTGTGTTGTCTGAGAAGAAGATTGTGTTGGTGTGTTTTCAATTTGCTGTGTGCTGGTACATGATGACACGAGCCACAGTTCAGGGGGTTCCTCCTCTCTGCTCTGACAGTCTGACACTCTGGGATTAATTCACAAAGCACATCCTGTGATTATCCACAAAAATGCACTCTTCATTAAAAAGCTTTTATTGGCTCATCTCTGTGAAAAGCCTCAACATGAAAGTCAGTTTGACACATGCGGCGTTCTTACTGCAGTTTTGAGCTCCATGGTTCAGTGCAGATGTTCAAAGGGGAAGTCAGACAAGTTTAAATCAGGTTTTTTTTTTTACTGGTGGAGTCAGATAAAGAACGTTTCCTGCTTTGTTCTGCTACTACACACAAATGTTTTGGGTCAAAGGCTGATCGAATAAAACTGAATGTAAAGCCATAAACAAATAGTCCCCCAGTAATGTCACAGAAAATACACATACATGTGTAAAATGTCGTCAAGATTGTCTCACGTTTCTGTAACGTATTTAAAAAAGCATCTAATTGTGTTTGTGTGGTCTGTGTGAAACATCAACATTAAATCTCCTGCAGATTGTGAAGCTTCATGATTCTGTGGACAGTCTGAAGGAAACAAACACAAAGGTGAGCCTCGACATTTGTAAAACTGCTCAGATAATTTATTATGTAATCCTACCGTAACTGTTTGTCTCCGCTCGTCTTAGGATGGAAAAAGGCAAAAGGACTCGGGAATAATGGATAACAAGAAGCCGCAGAGCTCTAAAAAGAACAAACTCAGTGCAGCGAGCAGCGGCAGACAGCTCTCCCTCAGTTCCTTCTTCAAGACTGTGAAAGAGGAATGTTGTTAGTGTCCCTGAAAAGTGCCTTTCCACATGCATGTACCTAAATATCGCCATCACTGCGGTTTCCACTTTAAGCTATTAATATAGCAATCAGTTTTTGATTAAAATTGTATTGTGTGATTTTTTTTATTTTTTATTTTATCTTATTATTTTTTAACGACTGATTTCTGTCTCATTGTAAACCAACTGCAGGATTTTAAGTAATTTCATGTGAGCCGACGACGTGTTTTACACTTAGTATGTTTCATAATTGTCATGTTTGTTGCCACAATAAAGTTGTAACATGGGAAAGAAGTGTAAATAAAAGATAAGCTCTAGTCTTCACTTGAGCTGGTGACGTGTGAGTTGAATGTCCAACATCTGTAAGGCCAAATCAAGATAAAGATTGAAGTATCTTTTTACAATAATGACCATTTTACATTCTGAAGGATTCATTTGTATTGAAATGACCTCGTCTGACTGTCTGTGCATAAGTAAGGAGGTAAAAAAGTCTTTATCAGCCAAACTTTGTGGGGAAACAGCGCCCCTTAGTGGGCCGAATGAAACAGGAAGTGATCGAAATCACGGTTTCTATACATGGAAAACCTGGAGCGAAAGACTCTTTGTGTCACCGTGCAGTGTTTGGTTTGTTTGCCTGAGCTGCAGCCGACCCTGCGTTAGCGCGGCTGTTTCTGGCACGGCTGGTTGCTCCAGTCTGTCTTCATTTTATCGCAGGGCTGCAGCTGCACTTGGCTCACATTTACTGAACTTTAAGCCCAGTCCAAAGGTTCCCCCACGCTGTCACTGAAGTTTACTGCGTCTGAGCATCAGCGGGCAAATTGCTGTCTTGAACTGCAGGACGTTTGAGGGGTTTTATTCTTCTTCTTTTTTTGTTTAAAGTCCTTGAAAGCTCTCAGATGGATTCCGCACGGCAAACTGTCCTGTCTGTACACCAGAGGATAGTCGACAATGGAGGTATGATGTTGATTATTTTCCCACATGTGTGTTACGCTTTTATTGCTTTTTCTTTTTGCATCCCTGTGTCTCGTGTGGTTGTTGGGCAGATTTTCAGTGTAAAAGGAAACCTTGTCTTAGTCTGTTGAATGAGTGGGAAGATGCAGATGTGCTCCAGAGCTCGGCTTCACAATGACTGCTCTGTGGTTTTTGCCACATGACTGTCTGAATGAGCGTGACACTTTTTATCTTGTTATTGTCTTGTTACAATTATCTTTGTAATAGGCATAGAGGAGCAGCAGGCATCCAAGCTCACTCACCAAGAATGTTTATGGAGAAAACTAGTTTCTTGATCTTAGCTGCTTGTTCATAAATGCTTGAAAACAGCACATGTACATGTACACTCACTGGTGCTCCTGTTCAACCTTATTTGTTAGAGAAATATTTAATCAGCCAATCACATGGCACATGGCATAGTTATATTTGCCACACAACTGTATTTACATTTGATAGAGAATGGACCAAAAAAAGAAGAAAGTATCCAGTGAGCAGCAGGTCTCTGGCTGAAAAATGCCTGGTTGGTGTCAGAGGATAGGAAGGCAACTGTAACTCAAAAACAAAAAATAAAAATCCCTTGGAGCAGATGGGCGCCACGCCTGTCAGCTAAGAACGGGAAACTGAAGTTACAGTTTGCACATTGAACAACAGAAGACTGGAAAAATGCTGCCTGTACTGATGAATCTGAAACATGCATGAACGCATGGATGCATCCGTCCTTGTATCAACGGTTCATACTGTTGAAGGTGGTGTAATGGTGTGTGGGGGTCAGTGTTGGTCAAGTTACTTGAAAAAAGTAATTAGTAACTAATTACTGATTACTCCCCCCAAAAAGTAATCCTGTTACTTTACTGATTACTTATTTTCAAAAGTAATTAGTTACTTAGTTACTTTTTAAAAACACGATTTACAACCTGAAGAGGTGATAAAGCGATAGATCTTTCAGCCCAATTCTACTTTTTCTGCATAATCCATCATACAAAATGTAATCAAATGGAAAAGTCTCTTTTTTTAACTTGTTTTATTAGTTTTAATCTTTTAACTTTATGCATCAAGCAAAAATGTAATTATATGCAACATTCACTGACTGGAAGAAATTAGTTTAACATTTAAACCTATTTTCTGCACATTCCAGCACATAAAATATTTTTTGTGTTTACACTCAGTCTTTCAAATAGATGCAAGTAAAACACAGCAGAAAATAAATAAAGTCAAAGACTCAGCGGTCCTGTTGCTCTATTTTCACCTGTAAAGCAGGAGTGGGGTAGGCGGAGGTTTACCCTGGTGCAGGTGTGCCGCGGTCAGTGGAAGAATCCGCGAGTTTCTCTGTGAGTTTGTCGTAGCTACTCGGTGCTTGTTTGGAATTTTAGGGGTTTTTGTCGCTGTAAAAAGAAGTTTTCTTCCCACGCACAACGGACACTAATGTTTTTGTCACTTTTTATGGAATCAAACTCAAAGTAAGGTCAGTACTTCCACGCTTTAAACGCTGCACGCTCATACTCTCTCTGCACTCGATATATGATCCACTGTTGATCTGCACACAGCTGTTGTCACGAACGTCGCACTCGCTTACGTCACTGTCATGAGACATTCTTGCAAAGAAATCATGGTTTTAGTAACGCAGTAACGCAGCGTTCCTACGGGAAAGTAACGGTAATCTAATTACCGTTTTTGCGATAGTAATCCCTTACTTTACCCGTTACTTTAAAAAGTAATCAGATTACATGCCCATCTCTGGTGGGGGTATTTTCATGGTCCCTTAGTACCAAGTGATCATTGTTTAAACAGGTCGCTGTGCTCAAAGGGCCTTCACAGTCACCAGATGTCAGGAGAGCACCTTTGTGGTGGGTTGGGAGAATGCAAGCGGCTGTGTGATGCTCTCATGTCAACATGGACCAAAATCTCTGAAGAAAGTTTGCAGCACCTTGTTGAAATCTGTGTTATGAAGAATTGAGGCAAAAGGTGGTCCAGCACTGTACCTAATCAAGTGGCCGGGGAGTGCATATTAACTAAGTTACAGCAAGGTTCACTTTTTTGCATTTCCTGAGCAGCCTTGAGACAAAAACCACATCTCAGGAATCATTGGTGAGAAATTCGTGAGATCACAGCAGCTCCAATCATTATTTTACTTTGGATCTTTCCTTTAACACATTTGTTCATTTTTAAATTATACCTAACCTGCAATTCCTGCTGTCCAGACAAGAGAACGGACCCCTGGCTGTTGGTCTACTCCCCAGTCCCGGTGACGCTCATCTTCCTGCTTTATCTGTTTGTAATCTGGGCCGGCCCTCGTCTGATGAAGCACAGGGAACCCTTTGAGCTCAAAGTGGTCCTCATTGTTTACAACTTCGCCATGGTTGGCCTGTCTGTGTATATGTGCCATGAGGTGTGTTTAAGCTGCTTCTTTGTTCTGTTATAACAGGGAAACTATTTAACCAACCAGCTTATGAGCAAAGCAATGATGTGTTTGAACAGTGGCACAATGTCTCTGTACTTGCATCTGTGCACCAACCTAATGAATTCAAATATAGAGTTCAGCTGTGATTGAAGAGAAGATTTATAGATTCAGTTCAAAGGGTACTGAGACCCATGTCCAATCTGTGCTTTGCAGGTTGGGTTCAGGTCAGGAAGAGATTATAGCGCTATAGGCATCAGACTACTACATGCTCTTTTTATCAGCAGTAACATCATCAATAAACACCAGTGAACCAGTTTAACTCGCGGTCGTACATGTTTTTGTCACAACATCCCCTCCAACATGTTTGGCTGATGATGTGGTGTGTTTTGGATCTTGAGTCCTTCTTTTCTTCCTCTCTTTCTGCTAAACGTTCGTCTTAGTTTTGTCTGTCCAACGAATCTTGTTCCAGAACTAGTCCGTCTAGATGTTTGTAGCAAAGCCTCATCTGTCCTTACTATTGTTGGGTTCACGAGAAAGACGCTGTAATTTTAAGATTAGACTCAAAACGTTACTTTTTGATGAAGCTTGTAGTTGGGGTTAGATCAGGTGACCCTGAACGATCCTCACTCACGCTGCTGTTGTCTCAGACGGCTGCAGTACTTCATGTGATGCACTGAGCGCTTCTTCACCACTCCCCTCTTTTCTCTGCCCACGTGTCTTTACACGACTGCAGCGTGTCATTCAGTTTTTGTCCTCTCTTCCTTGGTCTGTGTTTGTACTGTCTCCCCATGCGCTGCCCCACCCCGAGCCTGCTTTAGGCTTCTTCCTGTTAAAGGGAGTTTTTTTTAGTTTTTTTGGTTTTTGTTCCGTGCTTACTCAGCGGGTGTCACTTGATTGTTGGGTTTTACCTTAAAAACAGTGATCACATCATATTAGAACAAACAATGACAAGAAGAGTGGACACAGAGGAGAATATAGATAACAATAACGGAAACACATCAATACAGTAATACAGTATTCGATATGAGCCAGTATCACAGAGAGCAGGAATGTAAGCGCTGCTGTCTGGTAATGATGTGCGGATATGTCTACAGTTCTGTATATTAACATTTACAGTTTTCACTACTTTTTAAACGTGTTTTTAAAGGATAATTTCGAGTCTAGTAGCACTCCCAAATTCATAAATTCCTCAACATGAATTCGTTCTTGTTATTCGGGTATTGTCATTTTCATATTGGTCATAAAAAATGAGGATGTGAGCCAAACGTCGTCGGCTATCGGACTACTTAAAAAAAAAAGGAACATGTTTAAATAAATCTATTTGTTCTTCTTGAAGTGCTACTGCAATATCCTCATTAACCTCTTTAACTACAGCTGGAAATCTTAGTGTCAATAACCTCAATTTTCTAATCATTGAAAATCCATTGTGGTGGTGAACAGATGCAAACTTTCCAAATACTTTGATAAACCTGACTGCATGACCCAAAGCACACATGTTAAAATACTTCTGTACAGTATTTAATTTATTAATAACTGTGTTTTAGAAAGTCTCGTTTCATGAGAAATGTGAAGATGAATAACTGCCTGATTATTTTCAGTTCCTTGTTACATCCTGGCTCCTTAACTACAGCTTGCTGTGTCAGCCTGTAGATTACAGCACCAGTCCGCTGGCAATGAGGGTAAGTAAGTTATGCACTGAGTATATTTTGTGGTTTGTTTGTTGTGTGTGTGTGTCTGTTGAGAAGTTTGATGCGTATCATACATACCTGACAAACAGTTTATACAGAAGTTACACTTTTTCCCCAGATGGCCAGAGTGTGCTGGTGGTTTTTCTTCTCTAAGGTCATAGAGCTCAGTGACACGGTATGTATCTACACAGCCCAACCTAAGCTGATGCACTCTTTCCTGATCCTGTGTCACAGCAGCATCGCCTCCGTACCAACTTCTAAACCTTCCCTTTAAATGTTGCTTGTATCTCCTGATTGTTTTCCATCCACTCCACCCTGCTCTTCTCCACCTCTTCACCTTTTCTTCATCCTCTATCACCTTTTCTGCTCCATCAGCCTCTCCATTGCCACTGGAAGCGGGAAAAGCTCAGAGTGTAACTGAACCTTCATCTTAAACCCATCTGTCACTCTCAGGATCAATGCTGAGACCCTCTTTGGAGGGTCCGCCACATTAGGTGCTGTTCAAAAACAACGAGATTAAAAAATGTTGTAAATGTTTGTTGGCCCGTAGACATTTTCAAAGAATAGAACAGCAGGTGGGGATGCAGTCGAGCAGACAATCGTTGCTGTAAGGCTAAAGCAGAGCGTGGGGTTCAAGTCCACACTGTCACCATTTTTTTAAAGACTAGCAAGTGGGAGCATTTCAGCAATATTTACTTGAATGAGTGCTTTTTTTTTTTGCACATGCGATGGACTTGATCTTAACATAAGCTCCAGGAATATATCATTCCACGTTGCTACTGGTGCTGACTGTAAGTTTTTGTTTCTGTCGAGGATGTTCCAAAGCTTAAAATGATCATTGTGCTCTTCATCACATACGTCTCGGCTACTCTCTGTGTCCTCATGCAGTACAGCTCTTCTTTTGCGACAGTCTTGTATGCACCTAATACCCCAAAGGCACAGTCGTAGTCTTAGGAATTTCCTTCTCTTTTTTCCAGTAATCATACAATGTCTCACTTTCCAAGTAAACCTCGCTGCTCCTCCTACACGTGTCCATTCTATCTGGACCAACCGGCTTTGCGTTTTCTTTCAATACTCACTGCTGCCCTGACTCTATGATTTAACTTTCTCTCATTTGCTCTTATTTTCTTTATTCTTCATCCCTGAAAATGACTCCTTTTGATTTCACCCATCTGTCACCTCTCAGTATGTTTCAGTATTTATGCTTCCTGTTCAGTTCCTTTCCTTCTAGCCCTTAGTACAGGCACTTTTCTCCTTCCTTATGCTGTGGTGTCTGTCTGCTAAAGCTGCGAAGAAAAAAAAAATACTTTTGTCTGGTGCTTTATTCAAGGCATAGATCACCATAGCAACTAGCACCTCATGTTTGATATGTCATTTTTTCTTTCCTCACATATGATGTAGCTACAGATGGGGATCATTCACGTTAGGCGACTGCATAAACTTCAATTCAATTCAATTTTATTTATATAGCGCCAAATCACAACAAAAGTCGCCTCAAGGTGCTTCATAGATACAGAGAAAAACCCAACAATCATATGACCCCCTATGAGCAGCATTTTGGCGACAGTGGGAAGGAAAAACTCCCTTTTAACAGGAAGAAACCTCCAAGAGAACCAGGCTCAGGGAGGGGCGGGGCCATCTGCTGTGATTGGTTGGGGTGAGAGAAGGAAGACAGGATAAAGACATGCTGTGGAAGAGAGACAGAGATTAATAACAGATATGATTCAATGCAGAGAGGTCTGTTAACACATAGTGAGTGAGAAAGGTGACTGGTGACTGCATTGCATATAACCTGCTAGCTGCTAGCTGTAGCTCTTTGCTCATTTCTCTGTGTACAGCTCCTGATCATCCTGCGGAAGAAGAACAATCAGCTGACGTTCCTTCATGTTTACCATCACAGTACGATGATCTTCAACTGGTGGTCGGGAGTAAAGTATGTGGCAGGTGGACAGTGTGAGTATTCTGATACTGAAATATTTTGTCCCCAGATTGGTGACCTCATTCCCCCAAACAACCATAAAGTCCACTAAGAGTAAAATTAGCTCCACTGCTTTAACTAGCTTCTCCCTTTAGGGGTCGCCACAGTGGCTCATCTACCTCCACCTCCCCGATCTCTGGCATCCTTCTCTGTCACACCAGTCCTCTTAGTGGTCTTCCTCGTTCCCGCTTGCCTAACAGCTCCATCTCCATAATCCTTTTTCAAATATATATTTAAACCAGCTTTTCTGTGTGGAAAACCTTTTTCTGTTGTTTCCTGCAGCGTTCTTCGTCGGCCTGATCAACACCTTTGTCCACGTTATAATGTACTCTTACTATGGCCTGGCTGCACTCGGCCCTCACATGCAGAAATACCTGTGGTGGAAACGGTACCTGACATCTCTGCAGCTGGTGAGCGTCTCCAGCTCTGTAGTGAGATATTCAAAAATGTGCGCGCCAGCATGTTCGAATCATTAAACCGATCTGAACTGTGTCGCCTCTCCAGGTGCAGTTTGTCCTGATCGTTGTGCACACAGCGTACAACCTGTTCGCAGATTGCAACTACCCTGATGCTATGAATGCTGTGGTGGTTGGTTACTGCATCACGCTCATCATCCTCTTCAGTAACTTTTATTATCAGAGCTACCTCAGGAAGACGAAGAAGCAGAAATGAGACGCCGTGATGAGGCAACACACAGCTGAAACACAACGGTTTAAAAAAAATACAGACACACATATATATATATATATATATATATACATATATATATGGGCATTATACATGATGTACATTAAAGGTTTATTTTTTGAAAAAATAAATCTGCAGTACTCCGCAGCGACCACTGGAGGGCGCAACAAGTCCACAGTGTGAAAGTTTTTCTCAGGGTGCTCAACACGCAACTAGCTCTGGGGACTGACATTGCACAATATTTCGGGCTATAAATGCATTGGTGTGTTGCATTTGTTACGTAGTTGTCTTTATAAAAACAAACAACATAATAAACACAGAACAAATGTGAGCAGCTGAAGCATCTGTCATTTATATTGTTTTTAAAAAAAGAGACACTGCCTGATGATTCAGTTATTTATTTCTTAAACTGAGGAATGACAAACATTCAAATGATTGCTGTAAACAAACTGTACATTTTATACATATAATAATAATTATAATAAAGTAGGATGGTTTCTCTGCCCAAACCCTCCTCCCGAGATAAATCCAAAAGCCAAAAAAAAAACAAAAAACTACTTAACAAGAGAAATGCAAACTTTTTTTCCCCACTGATAAAACTTCACTGCAAAACGTTATATTCTCCTCTACACGTCAGTGTGGAGCAGACGTGTAGATTACCGAGAAAAAAACAAAGAGGAGGAGAGGAGAGGTTTGTGGTGTTAAAATGAGATGTTGTATGTAGAAGCTCAAGCTGATTGTACTGTCTGTGTGCAGGTTTTAATGTCAATGTCATTTAATAACATTTAATTCAATTCAGTTTTATTTATATAGCGCCAACAGCTGTTGCCTTGAGGCGCATTACAGAGTAAAACCTGCACCATCAACAACATCATTTATTTGCCGATCGTGCCCAGCAGTTTGCAGCCTGGTAACTTGGACCTTTAACCCAACAGGATTTTAGTTTTTCAGTCTGAATGCCAATTAGCATTAGCATGAATTAGAAGGAATTTAAAGACTGCAGGAAGTTTCCATAATAGAAATAGAAATATCTGACTGTTTTCATGATGGGGTGCCCCATTATCAGACTATTCAAACACTGCTGTCCTTTTTTCAAACCTTTTTGTAGTCTCGTGCTTATTTTAGTGTTATTACTTGTACATTGGCCTTTGAAGTTATTCATGTTGTACAAAAGAAGTCAGTATTTGTTTGCTTGAACTGATCAAAGCAGATGCAGCTGAGTAGGCGCAATCATAAGAAGACAGTTTAATGTTTTAAGGAGTCATGAGGAAAAAAAAAGGTTGGGAAACACTACCACTGTTTTTGCCACAGAAGCCATTTCCATTCAGTGTCACAGTTGCATTTACATTATATTTAGCCTTATTTTTTCCACTTCATTGGTTTCTATCTTGCACTTAAGTCAGAATAACCCACTTACAATGTGATCTTTGTTCTGTTTTTGGAAAAATGAAACCAGAACTGAAGAAAAAAAAGATCTAAGCGTGTGAGGATGCATGAGGAAGGACCGCGGAGTAGTGTGGTGAAGCCTGTGTTGCTCCGGTGTTCCTTTATGTCTCTGTGTAGATGGAGGACATGTGGCTCAAGCTACGGTCAAAGCTGCCCACCTGGAAGAAAATGCTATCCTCTGGGCTGGATAAGAACTGGCAACCGCCGCCTCCCTGCAGCTCCTGGGTCAAGCTGAAGCCTGGAACAGATGCAGGGAAGAACAGTTTGTTTAATATGCTGATTAAATGGTGATACTTGCAGCTCAGCCTGTACACAGGCTAAGAGGACAATCATCCTCACCCGCAGAGCCGGTGTTGCTCGTCGACATGTGGAAGCCATTGGGCTGATGTGAAGTGTAGGTGTGAGAATCTCCCGGGACGTGGACGCCACCGACTGTCTGCTCCATCCTGTAGGAGTCTCCGAAATGGAAGCAGCTCTGGAAGCTGCCTTGGTATTCTAAGAAATGTTGGAGAATCATAGAGGGAGAGAGAAAAATAGAAGCTGGACTTCATCAGTTGCCATTACAGAGGGACTGTTTCCACTGTCACTAAGCGCCCGGTCCATCCGGCTGAAACGTAATATGGTTAAGTTATGACAATGCTATATTTGTGTTTGTGCTAACACTGCCAGGCTACACGGTATGCAGCATTTGTCCCCATCGTCTGAGTTTGTGATCCAGATCAACCGCAGGAGTCATGATAATGGGAAAGCAGCCCTTCCTGGAGCGCATTTACGCAACTGGCTGACCACAGCGTGGTTTGAGAGACGTCCATGTGTAGATCTTTACAGTGAAAACAGTGTTTAAGGCATTAGGAAAAATGCTCGGGAGTGACAGCTGAACCTGCCATGTTAGGACGCTGAGAGACGGCCGAATACACGAGCCAGCATTTTGTTGGCTAATTCAGCACGAGGAAAAGGCTTCCGGCATGTGGTTTTCCCCACTCTGTCTCTACGACTCGAATCTCTCGGGGTCCTAAAAACGGTCCGACAGAGCTGCGGGGCTGTATCGGCACGCTAAGAGACAACTTCCTCTCTCTTTTATGTGGCAGCGAGTGCTGCAGCTTTTGGAAGAGGAGCAGAGTTGGGTTCAGATTGTAATTATATTCAGTTGATCTGTTCCTGTCGTAGGAAATCATAGAGTTACTGAATCACCTGCCACAGGAACCATTTTAGGATATTAAATTGAAACATGCAGGAAGTGATTCAAATTCAAATTCAAGCCAAAACAGATTTCCTGAAAGAAGTTAAGCTGCATTCTGCGTTGAGTGTCGGGGTTAGCCTTACCGTCGCTGGCAGGCTGATGCTGGTGATAGTGAGGGTAAAGCTTGTGGTGAGGGTGGACATGCTGTTTCTCCAGTGGAGGAGGCGATGTCCCCGCTGTCTTCATCCCAGGAGACAGGAGGGAACCCGACACCCTGAAGCAGACACGGAGAAACTAGGAATAAAAAGCTCTCAATTTAAAGTCATTCCTTTCTCGACAGCCTCAGTAGTTTCTCAATAAAATGCTTCATGCACTGTGACATCCCAATCAAAGCCGGAGCTGCATGCCGGCCTGCTAACCACATGATCCAACAAACCCAGCGGAGCAGTCAGTGATCCTGCACACACATAGAAGAAGAAACAGTCCAGGCATGTGGAAACTTGGGCTCCCCACACGTAATCTTCCTCCTACCGCATATTATGATCTTAAGTCAACAAACAGCAGAGTGTGCATTGAAGCGAACACACACCAGTGCAGTAACCCTTGGCTTTGTGGCCGGGGAAGAAAAAAAATACAACCCCTGTTTACCTTCATGACATTTAAGTGAAGAAATATTAAGTTAACGTGTTTGAGACTTTGTGGACTCCAGCCTGTGCAGATAATGATATTTTAGGTAAAGATGCCTCTGTGCTATTGGACCCATTTGTCATTCGATACAGCAGCAGCAGCAAATCTCCGAGCTTCACACGGTGCCAGTCCTGGCTAAACGGAGTTGGTTTTTCTTCAATCTCTGCATTTAAGAGGCGCACTCTGTGCTGGAAAAGCCACAAATATGACATCAAATCTTGAAATCAAAGCAAAATTATGAAATGTTTTCGCTGTTCGGTGCCAGTTGAACTAATTGACTTTGCAAAATCTATAGTATGACATCAGAAAACTGCAATGTGCTTCATCACCACATCTTACTTTCTAACGTGAAGTTTCCTGCTGTCATGATGACTATGACCCATCCATCCATCTTCTGATGACAGGATGACAGGTAGTGGGGGTAGCAGTTTAAGCAGGGACATCCAGAGCCCCCAGCTCTTCCATGGAGCCAACAAGGTGCTCCCAAGTGGGCCTCCACTGGTCTCGCCCTATCTCTAAGGGAGAGCCCATTTCTGCCATTTATATCAGTAATTTCATTATTTTGGTCAGAGCTCATGATCACAGGTGAGGGGAGGGAGGCAGCTTGACCAGTAAAAATCCACAGCTTTGCATCCACTCTAAGCTCTCTCTACATCCAGTAAAACATATACAGTCCATATTACTACTGATGCCACACCGTCTGTCAGTCTCCTGATCTCAAAGATGATTGAAGTATTTCAATGGAATTTGAGTTTCAAGCTTAGTTTGTCTAGAAAAGTAACTTATAACTAAATCACACTGCAGTCTGACTTCATTACTAATAGTTTGAATTTGTTTCCATTCCCTCAGATTTAGTCCTGATGTTGATGCTGCATAATGACAAGTAATGAAAGAAACGTGGTAAAAAGGAAGTTGCTGGTTTGGTGGTCCTAGTCTTAAAAGTCTAAAAATAACAAATATAACTTTGCTAAATATATGCTGGGAGATTACTGCAAGTTTACCCTTAATGACCTTCAGCATCGTATGAGCTGGCGTGGACACTCTGCGTCCGCATGCTGACTTTCAGATGCCTCCAACACAATGGCGATTTAGTCTCCTCATAAAACACTAGGGCTGCCACGATTAGTCGACTAGTCACGATTACGTCGACGATTTTGATAGTCGACGTAATCGTGGCTAGTCGACTAATCTGATTTAATAGTCGACGCGTCGTTTGAAGCTTTGTAAGATCACAAAAGACGCAGGAATAAGTAGCAGGATTTAAGAGTGTAATAACGGACTGAAACAGAAGATGGCAGCACTGCATGTACAAGGATGCCAGCTGCCGTTAAACCCCGAAGAAGAAGCTGTCCCAGAATTCATAGCGCGGCCCAGCTCAGTTTCCAACAATGGCGGCAGCTAGTTAGTTTTAATATTACTCTTATTATTCTTTCTGGGTCACAAAATAAACTTTTAACATATTTTCAGGCGAGAATGTAGCTGTGTAAACCTCAAATATCTGCTCAGTTTATCAGGACACCACATATTTTCAAAAGCGCTCCGACGTTTTCGGAGACGTCTGTTACCCACTAGCTCGATAGCTAGCCGGGGGCTAGGACTCACTAGAGCCGTGAGAACACCGGACTCCCCGCAAATCGTTTTCAAACCCACCGCCGTCTTTCGCTACTCAGGTTAAACATGATATATGAGTCACTTAGATAACTTAACAATGTTATTGTTTGGCTTTTTTTAGTATTTTATTTGTTCCTGAGTAAATCGGTTTGGCTGAGATCAAAGTTATAGTTTTTACACAGCTGAATAAACATCAAGCAGACAGCTGATTATCAGAAGTGTGAGATGCTCCAGAATTTACTCCGGTGTCCTGTTATATTTTAGATAGCAAGGAGTTTATTAAACTTCACCGAAACAATCTGCAAATTTCATTAAAATTTAATAAACTATCATCTTGTCTTTATTTTTAGTTAGCACAGACCTTAAACACTTAAAGCTGTAAGCTAATGATAGTTATATAAGAGCAGATGCTGCTGGTGCAATAAGCTGTACGTTTTATGTCCAATGGATGATGATCTGAGTAGTCGACTATCAAAATAATCGTTTGTGGCAGCCCTATAAAACACACAACCAACAGTGTGCTGAGGCTACCGCACTGACCTTTATTCCACTAAAGTTAGGTTTGGTTGTTTATTGTTAAGGACAAACTGAGGAGCGAGAGCAGACAGAAAAACATGCTTATTCGTTCTTTCGTTGACTCGAAATGGAAAACACATCGACCACCATCCCAAAATTTAAATGGCTGCAACACTTTTTTAATCAATAAAACCGAACAAAATATAAAACAAATGAAAGAAGCCAAGGGTGAAACAAACGATACGTGACTTGTTCATTATTGATGTTTGGAGGTGCTGGAAGGCAGACTCCACCTCCAGACTAATGGTTTCCCCGTTTTCAGACAGCTTTAGTTTTATATTCAAAGTAACGCTGGCAAAAAAGTGGATGATTATTCCTTTACTGTAAAGGCCACATCAGGCCAAGCTTAAACAAACAGGAGGAAAAAAGTGGATTTAATGTATGCCTTCATCACATCATGGTAATAAATGCATCCAGAAGCAGTAAGAACCAGGTCTGGTATTTATTCAGACACTTGCCTGGATGTTAAAGTTTACACAAAACTCAAAATGAGCGATTTAACGACTTAATGTTGTACACTTGACATTAACTTAATGAAACAGAAAGCTGGTCCAAATCCAGACTGATGGACAACAGACCTGCTTTTAAAAAATGGAGCTGCCCAGTCGCCTCCCCAAATATTCAGCAGCTGCTTATTACTGCATATCAGGAATGCCAACACATAAACTGCTGCTGTGTTACTATGTGCGCTGTGCTGCAGGGGCATATGGTTTGTGCTAAGCGCTATATGACTGTGATGACAGAGAGCTGCTGGAGGCAGCTGAGCCCAGAGATGACTGCTCATTGCTGGCCTGGCTGGAGCCTGCTATATGACCTACTGCTCCATGCACGAGGGGCGTCCCACCCAGCACTCAGTAGCTGGCAGAGGCTTCGTGCGGGGCATTTGGCAGAGAGCACCGATCAAGAGGAGATGGTAAACGATGTCAAGCGAAAGCGCAAAAACTTGGAAGGCTTTCTTGCTGAATTATTTAACATTTTATTTAGCCGTACATCGCTTCAGGCTCCGCTGCTTCAACATTTATCACGGTGCTCATCATAAAACTGGATCCAGAAAATACAGTTTGGCTTCGGTTCTGTAAGAAAGGTCGTGTTGTTGCTCCTGTCTGTTCACCTGTGTCATAAATGTAAAAACAGTTCCCACGAATTCTGGTTGAAAAACAGACCCTGAAGCGAGTGAACATGAAAGGAACCACGCTTACTTTTACTTACCTTGATTCCTCTTTATTTTACGAGGAGAATAAAGCACGTTTGTTTTATTTGTCAGAAAATGGCAATGCAGATATAGGTTTTATACTGAGCTTATGAAAGTGATTCTTTTTACATCTTAGCTCACTTATTAAACTCTAATAACACAACAACTGAACTGCTTTTATATCCTTTGATGCGTCACTCAGGTAGATGTTTGTAACGTAAAGGACTACATACTATATGCCACTTTTAGTATTGTAAAAACTTTCTCAAAAACTCACCTTGAAACCTTGAAATACAAGCTCAAATCGAGGTGGCAGGATTGCTGATTATTACTGTTTAAGGCTTTAAGGTGCCTTCTCCTTGCTGCCCTTGCCTTTGGAGCCCATCAGCACAAACCTGACGGTGCTTGTGTGACACCTTGTGTGACTCCAGCCCTGGAGAAGCTAGCTCTGCGAGCCTGGCTAATCCATGTGCTGGCACGGCGCCGCTGCGTGGCCATGTGTTCCTGCAGAGAGCACCATTCCCCCAGGAGCTGCTGTCAGCACAAACTCAGGAAACAGTTATACTGTTCATATTTTTACAAGCTGCCTCTATGTGTAGCTAAAGTGAATCATAAGCTAATCACTGCCAGCTGCCTCAGGCATTGCTCTAGCTTGCTAGCCACTCAAGCTCAAGGTATGAGGGGAATCTTTCATATGCCACATTAATCTCTCCCTGAAATTCACCTTCACTGACCATCCAGCACTTCTCTGCTTTTCCCGGTCACCCCACCTCTGTCCTAATGTAAGGACAGAGGGATTTGACCCCTGACCTTATGATTTCTGAAGCTAGAATAGGAGGGGATAGTAAGCTGAGGCTTTGATATTTCTTTTACAAAGAAGGAATTTGAAGATTTCAAAAATGCTCACATACTGATGAATAATGTAAACTTTGACCTGTGCTGGAAAAAGTTTACTTATAGAGATGGGAAATCGTTGCTCATTTCAGATCAGAGGCTTTTTTAACTTGACTGGATGGTTTGTGGTTCAGAGGAATGAGGTAGGTGACTAAACTCTGCCGTTTGAAATGCTACCAGGAGATCAGAGGGACATTCAAACCTGGGCTGTTTGAAGCCGCCCTGAAGTCATAAAATTGCTTGTACTCAGGTATGCGGGCATGGACGTCATCTCCGCTAGCCTGCAGCTATTGTCCAGAAACATTACAGCTCATCTTAATAAAGATAAGCTACCCGTGAAGTCTTGGCTCCCTGCATGGAGGCATGATGGGATGGAAAGTAACATGAAGATTCATGAACAGTGCTGATCTGCTCCTCGTTCATCTTCCTTCACCTGCAGCTAACTGTCCCACTAGGGAGCGGGAATAAGACCCTGTTCTCCACAGGCCCTGCAAACTCCCCAAAACACCCTTCGCCTCCCCTCTCGTCTCCCCCCACTTTTTTGCAGCCGACCATTAAGCCCCTCTGATGGATGACAGGGGCTTCTTTGGCACAGATCGGTGGGAACGCTTCTGTTTCTGGTTAGCAAACTAAAACAGTGTTTGAGAGACAGACAACAGCATCCTGGTTAAAGCTAAGCTAAAGCTAAGCCAGCCCCGAAGGCCCCAGCCTCCGTTAGTCCCAGAAAGATATCTGCCCCAAACTGAGCAGATCCACCTTTAATCACTATAGTCTCCTACTCTGAGGAATTCTTACTGTAAATCATCTGAATCTTTTCTCCCAGTTAACCGTTTGTGTAGTCGGGTTAATTGAAGGCAACACATTATTAACTGAGGCCCGCAAAATGAGTGACTGACCACATACTGCCATGAGCGACTACCTCAAAAATGCTTTTGTTTGGGTTTTGAGACTGACACTCATTTTCTGGCTGGTTGGAGAACGATAATGGCTGGAAGAAAGACAGTGTAGAGTTACAAGCCGTGAACGTGCCCCCTTCCAGAGCGGGAACTCTTAATGTAGCTCTGTGCCGACTGTGCTGCCACTCTAATCCAATTAGCCTGCGTCAATCACTGCCGAGGTATCAAACCGCCTCAGACTAATATTTGCAGAGGGGCTCTAATATCAATACGCAGGTAAAGGCTGCAGCTCCCCACCCCCTCTGCAATTATATAACCACACTCGGGCGAAGCAGTGAATGACAACATTTACCACCCGTCTCTCTGTGCTCGGAGGCCGCCGTGGTCGAACAACCGTTTCTGTGAGAGGGGCCCTGCGCGCACACTTGTGCCGCAGTGATTGCTAGGTGTATTTTAACTGGCATATCTTAATATTAGCTTCAGAAAAATGACACTGGTATTTACAAAGTAAAAGGAGTCTAAATGGCCCATTTGAGCCAGGGTAAACACATTTAGCCGTGAGGTCAGAGGCTGCCACACCGGAGGAAGGTTAGTTTGATAATTTTGTCAAAATGTTTAATGTCCTGCTAAACCGTTTGGGGAAAAACAAATGCAGTGCTGATATTGACTTTGGCAACAGCCTGTATACTTAAGGCTTTAAACATGTAAATCAAATGCTCCATCTTCAGGCAAATGCAAGCAGACATTGCTGCAGGTCTGACGCCTCGCCCCCGCCCTCCGTCTATACCGTGTGATCAACAGATAGAGCTCTACAGCATGTGCCTTCGTGAAAGCTCTTTTAGGTCATCTCGAGCTGCTGAAATGTGCAAATTTGGGAATTGCTGTCGTTTTAATGCGATGCTGTCGTCACATTACTCGAGTTAAGTTGGGGACGCAAAGATGTGCATGAAAAGGGAGCTACGTCATTGGACCACACGGGGCACTATCACCAAGCTGCACCGGCATGTTCCTCATCAAGTACGGACAGGAGCAGACGCAGTCCGACTCTCACTTCCAATATGTCGCCCTGCCTGTGCAGCCGAGTATCCCCTCACAAAGTCCTTTTCACTTTCCATGCCTGTGCTCGCACTGCTAATTGTGCGTGCTGCTGAGAAAAGAGCCACAGGAACCGCGAGGTAATTTTGACAGGCTTCTCCTTCTGCTTTCAAGGCTTGAAACAACACACCAGCTTCCAGATGCTTCCCGGCCATCCCGACGTCTCTTGAGCGCCGCTCGGACGTTTACATCCAGGCGGTTTCACCGCTCCGCTCGGCTGCTCTGTTTGTGCTGGATGGCGAGCGGTCTGCTGTACCTCACACCCCAATCATAACCAATCACGTGTATTTCCTGGATATGTAAACTCGCCCCCACACACGGAGACACACACACACACACACACACATAAGTACAAATGTATGTGCAGCTCTTTAAAGTAAGGAAGCCATCAAAGATCATTCTGTAATATGCGGGTGTTGTATATACACCCAAAGAGGGGAGCACGGAGTTAAAAGAAAGCATGTTTATGTAACACAATCACTTTTGTAACACAGTTTATGATGCTTGATTCCATCCACTCTTTCTCAATGTTATTAAACTGTACAGGACTGTTTTCCTTCCCTACCTCCCTGGTTTTTAGACACATTGCTTTAGCACAGCACACACTGTGCCTCCTGACGACACCCGGGTTCTGTAACTCTGCTCTGCAGGCTCTCTGGGGAAATCATCAGCACTAATAGGAAACATCCTGCAAATCACACACATGCACACACTCAGAGATGCACGAGAAGAGCTGCTCGAGCTGTTGCTGAGCAAGGCAGTCGCACCTCGAGGAGCTGCGGGTTTCGTGCGTCGTCTTTTGAAATGTTTGCGTCGACTTTAAGCGGGAGCTCTGCAAAGATACAGTTAATTAATGAATTCCCGGGATCATGGATTGGTTCAGTGGAAGCACATTTGTCTTGACTAAAGATGTAGCAACACTGGTATTCTTACTAAACCGTATTCAGTTTTATTGCTTCTTAAAAGTATCTCCAGATGTGCTTATTTTCACAATTACCTGAAAGATGCATCACTGGTTTAAACGTGATTGTGTTGCTTGCATTTGTTGCATAGCTGAACAACAGCAGTACATCAAGGTCTATAAAATGTAATCTCGAGGTTTTTAAAGAGAACCGCTCGATGGTGAAAGAGCTCACAGAACATAAACACAAGAGGACGATGCTATCACACGGCTTTGATACTCTCACCAAAGTGTGAACCGTGACCGCTCGAAACAGAGCTGGTGATGTGTCACATTGACCGCGTGGTGACCAGCACTGCCCGTCTTCCCACGAGGGCCGTCAAAGGAGCTGAGAAGTTGATTTTGTTTCCAGTAAGAAAGCCAAGATGGGTTTGTCAGCAGGACCACGAGGCTTAACCTAACATGAGCTAAGAGGGTTCGGCCGGGACTCGGGATGATAAATAGGTGAAAAATAATGGAGGCAGTAAAGTGTAATCATAATATCAGGGAACGTCTTAAGAGAAGAACAGCGTTTGCACTTTCACTGAACTTTGTCGTACACGTTGTTTGTATGCAGTCAAACAAACACTCGGTGTCCTTTGACCTTTTCAAAACATGATGTGATATGACTTCAATTATATGACAGAATTGTGACAAAGCCGTCCATGACTGTTTGCAGGATTATTCATTCATTAATCAGATTCATGTTTACATTTCCCACCCTTCATGACACATCTCTAGTTTCCCAGCGACCCAGACCTTCGGAGCGACATACCTCAGCGTCTAAATACAAATCGAGGGTTTGTTACTCACCCGTCTCTCGTGCCGTCCATGGCGGCCAGCGGGGACAGGTGGTGAGGGCTGCCGAGGTCTCGATCCAGTCGGTGCTGTCGGGTCGGCAGGTCAGCGGTGGAGCCAGAGTTGGGGGTGGGGGTGAGCAGCTCCACTGGGGCGCTGTGATGGGGGGTACTGGAGCCAGTGTACAGGCCTGAAAGACAAACAAAGCTAATTCGGTAAACGTGCCAAATAAACTCAAGGCCCCCGTGCTTCATCTCTCCCTCGAGCAAATTAAAAGCCATTTCATGGCAACAGGATTTTGTTTTGACAACTTTCATCCAATCAGTGTGCTTTGTAAAATAAAAAGTTCTGTGTTTGCGCTGTGTGTAATTTAGGGTACATTGTTTGTGCTGCCACAGGGACTCGCCTTGTTTGTCCTTTTTCGTGTTACACAATAATAAACTAAAATGTTACATGTGTTCAGTGACTTTGAACAGTAGGTCCTTTAAAGCTACAAATATATGATATAAGCTAAAGAAATCTGCAGAAGAGCATGTGATAATCTGCTGACTGTTCCAATATGTCTTTTACTTTTTGATCATTTCAGTTTTTCCAAATGATATTACAGTTACATGTTGTTGATGCACCAGTCTGTGGGGGCATTATTATCTTCTTTTACTGGTTGCATGTTGCCAACCTTTTCTACTGTTTCAAGCTGCAAACTGTTATTAAATACGGACTCCTTTTCTTCTTTGCAAACTAGGAACTGCAAATAATAACTGTCACAACTGTTTTTACTATTATTATCTTCAGCGAAGATGCTTCCAAAGCCCAATTTGACAACAAAAAACAGGCTGTTTTGTCCAAAAATGAATCCCAGGGGTGTTCATTTTAAAAGGATAAAAAAAAACTGTTACTGTCTTACTGCTGTTAACATGTGGCTAGTTAGACTTTGGAGATCCACACGACTGTGCACAAGTCTTGAGCCTTCCCTCATTTCTGTATATTTTGGTTCCACTGGCGCTCTCGTAATTTTCTAACGCTTCATTTAACACGGGTCCACCGGCAGGCCCATTTTACAAGCACTTTTTAAATGATCCCAACCCCACTGCTGTTTGTGCTGGAGACAAAATCCACCTTGTTTCAGAAAGAAGAGAAGACGAACTTTATGTTTGGTGTACTATGGTATCACGAGGCACTGTTCGAACACAGACAGGAAAAAAATCAGCCACATTCACGTTACCATACATGTATCCCTCAGACCTGCATAAATCTTGGTCAATAAAGGGTTAAAGACGTCTTGAGCAACAGTTCTCCAGGATTTCTGAAGGTCTGTAAAAGTCGTTCTTTGGACATTGGTGCTTTTTGACTCATTTTCAGTCAAGTCATTGAACCCAACCGTTTTCAGAGGAAGACGGCAAACAACTTAAATGTGCCTGTCACAAAAACACATATTTTATTCTAATTTCTTTAGTTAAAAAAAGGCCAAAAAAATACAGTCTGACTTACACAAAATAGTATTTTTTTGCACCAACGTGGTGATTCTCACACAGCTATAAAACTTGGCATTTGAATCGCACTAAAATGGAAAAGAACAAGGGAACCGAGTATCACACAGTGAATAAAACAAATGATGGTGGCTTTGCCATCAGAGCGGATAACATGTATACTGAAAAGGAAATTGGATGTTTTTGAGAAGGTGTGGAGACCATTTGTGAATTTTGTAGAAGGATTTGTATTATCTGAGGAGGACGAGGACTGAGGGCAATGACATTTGATTTGGGATAATGATAAATTTAGGCCTTTAACAGGGTGATAAATCTGATGACTTTTTCATGTAGTATTTAGAATGTTGGACTGTTTGTAAGTCATTAAAATGTAAAAAATAATAAAGATATTGTTGGAAAAAAAAAACTTGGCATTTGTTGACATGGTGTTCAGTGTGTGCTCACAGAACTTGAACAAACTGAAGAAGCGGAGGACGTGCCAGGCCTAAAAAGAAAAAACCACCACCAAAATCTACACCAGATGCACAGTATCTCAAAGTCATGTTTCAACCAGTTTAATTTAATCAAAAATCATCATCCACAGGGACGAGAACTGCCTGCCCCACTCTGGACAGTCTTGTTAAGCAAGAGTCAACTTGATCTTTCCTTTTTTTCCTCTTTGCATCTTCTGCTAAGTTTAGCAGCTGATTTCTTTCCCAGCATCCAAACGGCGAGAAGCACATTGACTGTCTGGGGCAGTTAACCGGCAACGAGAGCAGAAGACGGGAGGAGATGAAAGGAAGAGGAAAGATGGGTGCTCCTGGTTTTGCAGTTTTCAGGCCAGCTGTTCTCAAGTGGAAGCATGCCGAGGCCTGATCTGACAGCGCTCTGAAATGGTTACAAGCTTGATTCATTACCCCGAAATCATCAATCACAGACCTTAAATGTTTTCCCCTTTAGCCCCAACATCTGCTAGCACACCGGCAAAACAGTCGACAAATAATGGCTGTGATTGCCTCAATTTCATCACCAGTTCCTTGTGGAGGAAGACAAAAAGGATCTGATGTTGCTCTTTAAGAGTTAGAGTGGGATTATGTACCAAAGACGCTGTCGAGCGGATTTGAAAAGCTTCTTGTTGAGTTCAGGAAGAAATCTCTGTGAGAAGAAACTGAGAGGATAGCAGCAGGAGCACATAAACCTCTGTACTCAACTATGATGAGTCCTTCCTCTGGTTAATCAGGGAACACTCTAATTATGCTCTATAAAACAGAGAGGGGGGGGTTCTCGTAACTCTTGCTGCAGACATGTGAATAGGAACAGACTTATAAGCAGTGAACAGGAAAACAAGTTTAGCTCTGACTGGAAGCATGACTCATTTTCTGCTCCACAAGTGTTAATGATGGGATGGCTGCCCACTTTGGCCCACTACTTACATGCATCCTATTGGCTCTAGAACAAAGAGAAAGTCGTGTAAATAGAGATCCTGAAGTCTAACCTTTTCTGACCTCGAATAACACGGCGTCCTTGACTGCTTTAGCTCCTCTGGGGCTTTAAACGATTTAAACCAAGACAGAAAGCAACATCTCTCAGAAAGAGAGGGGAGGTAAAGAGCCAAGACTCAGAGGCCTGGTTCCACATTCAAAGAAAAGTTGAGCTTTCATAGTCATCAACGGTGCGCCGAGATCCAGCAACAATAACAGACAACAGTGGGGAGCCTGGCTGTGGTAGAGGCAGAAAACAAGGACAGATGTGTCCATAAAGGGAGGAAGCTGCAGGGAATCTCTCTCGTCTTTAGGATGGTTATAATCCATTTATCTCTCTCTTGTTCCCAATTCAGTGTGGCGCTGACTTTTAGTGACGGTCAAACTCATCAGTTAGAAAAATGGAAGTTTAAAAGAAGCTTAAAGGCCACATGTGATGAATAAACTTTTCCAGTTCTAGTGGCTGCTAATGGTTTTTGCAGTCTTTGCATGACAGGGAGACAGGTTAACATGACATGGTTATGAAATCCAAACCAAACAAACAAAAGCACAAGGCTGTAACACTTCCCTTATAAACTCAAGTATGGACTAACGGCTAAAATGTTGATATAAAATGTGCACGAGCAATTAAAGTTCAATTATGTGGTGTGGATTGTTTATCTTTTGACCAAAGGCACCACCAAGTATGATTTTCACTGCCTGAGAGTGCAGAATTACCACAATACATCTGCAGGAATGTTGACATGGCTGCTGATTACCACCAATGACTCGGTGATTGCTTTGCCAGGTGTTGGGATTTCTGGCGGTCTGGACCTCACTTGCTGGCGTGCTCTTCTGCTTTGGAACAAATACTCCCTGGGCTTCGATGTTTTGAGATGTGGCCAGTCGATTTCACTCATATTTGAAATTGTTTAACCATGAATGATGTTGCTACTACTGGTGACACATTATATTTTGTATTTATGCCACATGTTTTCTTACCGAACTTCAATTTTTGTTCGTTTTATGAGAAAAATAAGTGGAAAGTTGAGATGTTTTATTGGTAAAGAAACCGATTAATTAAGAGATCAATTATTAGAGGAAGAAATCAGACTCTGAGAATGACAGATGACAGGTGTGTACCTGTGAACATGTCTTGGCCCAATGCAGGAGAATGGCCATCTTTGCCATTGTAGAGGTGCTGCGTAGAGGTGGAGCTCTGGAGGTGCTGCATGGACAGACAGTCGCTCAGGACATCCTGCTCCAGGTGAGGGCAGGGCCGAAGCTGAGAAAAATAAGCAACGACAAGAATAAACTTCAAATGTTTACAAGAAATGATGATGAGTCATTTAAATGGAGAGAACTCCATCTGGTCTGCAAGATTACTCAATCGAAGAACAAGACGACTTCAGTTTGGCCTGTTCGTGGCTTGGACCTCGTGTGTGTGAGAGCGTTCGCTTCATCTTTTTGCAATAATGTGATTGTAATGTTGATCTGAAACAGTAAATCAGCAAATGAGAATAGAATTGTCAGTCAGGGGGAACCGGGGGAAAGATCATATGTTCTTTTTTGAGTCATGCGTTGGCCTTAGACATAATTGGTATGAACTCAGAGCCAATGTGAGATTGCTCCTGTTTCTTTCCCTGCCAACTTTAATGGGGGCAACTGAAGACACATTTCAGCGAGATCACACGGCACAAAGATAAAATTCAAACCAAATGAAACCTGTGTCAGTTGACAAAATGAGACATCTGCCTTATGGATCAGTGGAATAGCTGAACTCTGTTGTATACATTACTGGATTTCTATGTAATAAAACATTATAGCTGCTGAGGTACACACAGGACTTCTTTACTGTCGCCAGGAGGTTTAACTTTAAAAATGCCAAGATGTAAAAAGAGAGAATGGGATAGTATAGCTGACTATCTGATGTAGGCACAAAAACAGACTTCAGACTCCAGTGTATAAAGCAAATATGGCCACCGAGAAATAAGACACTGACTAGAGAACAGTGGAGTCGACCCACGATCCTACTGGCATCTGCTTATACACCGTTACAGAGACAAGGATCAATGACAACCAGTTACTGTTAACCTCATCTGCTATTCAACACAACATTTACTGACAAGTTGAAGGAGAGTGATGGCAACGGTCCTGGTGAAGAATCCACTGCTGCAGGAGCTTCATAAACTAAACTGATATTTACATAGTGCTTTTCGGATTATATGGGCCAAAACACTTTACGCAACAGGAGAAATGCTTTTTCTGCACATACAACATTTTATGTATTACACAAACACACCAATAACTTCCTCAGGGTCAACCTGGGGTTTTGGTTGAGCAGGCAACCACATGCTGTAAGGCCAGAAAGCAGCGGCCGGGGTCCGAGTCCAACCCGCAGCCCTTTGCTGTGTGTCTTCCCCCCCCTCTCGCTCTTTTGTGTCCATCTGCACTGTCACTGTCCAATAAAGGCAAAAGCCCCCACCGACACACACACACAGGGGGCGTTTAGCATCTTTGGTTTGGGGAAGAGCAGAGGTTAGAACCACTGACCTTCTAATTATTCTTATTAAACATAATGACCACACAGGCTAACAGCACAGGCTCAGACCTGCTTTGCAGAATAAAAGGGATGCTTTTTTTTTTTTAAATGACTTTTTAGTGTATTTTGATGTTGCAGATTTGCAGCTGCAGATTTTGTCAGTTCCACATTCATGATGCGAATCTCCCACTTCACCAAAGATCTGGGGACCGAGCGAGCACAGTGATGATCTGAGCTTTGTGACATGGCGTGCTATCCTGCAGCCACCAGGAGATGGGCACACTGTGTGATGGGAATGATCAGAAATGATACTCAGGCTGTGGTGACTGAATTTTGGTCACTTGGTACTAAAGTGTGACAAGAAAACCCCCCCCCCCCCCCACATCATTAAAACACCATCAGCCTGAATGGCTGGTACAAGGCAGGAAGGAGCAATGCCAAATTCTGAATGTTTTATCTGAATGCAGAAAGGGACACTCATCAGACTAGGCAACGTTTTTCTAATCTCTTGTTGGCCAACTTTGGTGAGCCTGCACAGTTTGTAACCTGAAGTTTTTCTCTGACAGGAGCGGTACCTCACGTGGTCTTCTGCTGCTGTCGACCATCAACTGTGTTGTAATGAGTGGTTATTTGAGTCACTCTTGCCTTCCTATCAGCTCAAAGCAGTCTAGTTATTGTCATTTGACCTCTTGCATCAACAATGCCCGGAGAACTGCGGTTCAGTGGACATTCTCTCTCTGTAGAGATGGTGCTAGTTGATTCAGCTACTTAACAGTGAAACTTGTAATAGTAAAACTAATCTCTACAGTTTGTGCAGAGCAGCACTTTTTAAATGAAAAATTTGTATTTTATGTTTATACTTGGCCAACATCTGTTATAAGCAGGCTTAGTTTAAACCAAAGAGCAGCTGGTGCAACTCTTAAACATTTGAATCCAATATGCGAGTTTCTTTCATCTTTGAACTAAATGTATATCAAGTTTGTGTTTTTGTAATCATGCTGAGATAATAACTATGCTGACTAATACATATTTTTCAGTGGAGTGTATAATAATAATAATAATGAGTGATAACTTCATGATGCCAAGAGGCATAAAACCCTGGCAGTGTTGCTGTGGACCCTCTGAACGACTGAAGTCAAGTGTCGGTACTCGATTTGCAGGCAAGGACAAAGTCATCCAAGATTTTTTTTTTATTTTCCAACATCACTGCAACCCTCTCAGTCTGTTTGTCCATCTGTCTGAGTTCTGATATTGTGGTCAGTTTGTGGGTGGAAACATTGTTCAGCAGCAGTATCATCCCATCTACTCGACTCTCAGATTATTCCCTCAGAGTTCATTCAGAGCAGTAAGTGAACAGATTATTTTATCTGTGGCTTGTATCTTTTAAGATTCTGGCTTTGCTGAAAAGTCAAATCACAAGTGATTTAACTCCCCCCCCAAAAAAGCTAAACCTAACAGCTTTACAGCTGGCATTTTCCATGTTTTGATTTCACATTTAGATGCCGTAAATCAGTAAATGTGTCCTTGTGGGGATTCTTAAGACAGCCCTGCAAAGCATTCATTGCAAGTAATTGGGGCTCTGCTTTCTCCACAGCGACACTCTTAAAGGTTTTTTTTCCTGCTTTGGGCCAAATCCAAGAGTGGAGTAAGAGCGTTTGTTTGACATTTGTCCATAACATCTGGCCACTGGGGTATTCTGCACTACAGCTTATTAACAATGCTACAAGCACACATGTGTTTCCCTTTACGACACTAAGCAAAGAAACACATCATCCAGCCTGCCACTATCCAGCCCTTTACACAACAATGGGCCCTTTCTCTCTCTTATTTACCCACTTTCAGTTAGGGAAAGAATGGGCTTTTGACCACAAGCATGATGAAATGTGGTCAAACCTGATCTATTGTTGGGGAAATGATTCTAAAGATACTCCACTTCACGGCTAAATGCTTCAAAACCCCTCAGTTAGAGCAACTTGATGGATCTGCAGATAATGTGACCTAAGAAAGAACAAATCTTGTTAAAGTTGCAGCTCTACCCGAATGACCCGAATAAGGTCATGCAGGAAACTAGCTGCAGAAAAAGATCAGCTTGAGCTGCAAAATTTCATTTCATTTTTTATTTATTTCACACTTGGTTCAACAGTTTCAACAGTTTCATCCTTTCATACACACAAACCAGGCTTTCCCTTGATATAACACGGCAACCATGAGTGAAAAGGAGAAGGAAGAAGAAAATATTCTTATTAAACCCTGCCCCCCCATCTACATTTCAACTAGTGGGCACAACTCTTAAGATTATAATGAAATCAAATCAAATCAAATCACTTTTATTGTCACATCACATGTGCAGGTACACTGGTACAGTACATGCGAGTGAAATTCTTGTGTGCGAGCTTCACAAGCAGCAGAGTTGTGCAAAAATACAATAACGTAAAACAAGCAAAATATAAGAATGTCTAAATCTGAGACTAATAAATATATGTACAATATATAATAGTATATGCATTACTGGATGTGTATACTAAATGTGTTTTTCTACGTGTGTGTGTGTGTATACATATTTTACAAATTAAATAGAGTAAGCAATAAAATAAAATATATAAAATATACAGAGGTTGGTAGTTGGATATTGTGCAAAACAGTGGCATTAATGGACAGTATGTAGTGCATAATGTTGAAGTTCTAGTAGTGGAGGTGAGGTGTCTATGAAGTGTTCAGCAGTCTGATGGCCTGGAGGAAGAAGCTGTCTCTCAGTCTGCTGGTACGGGACCGGATGCTGCAGAACCTCCTTCCTGATGGAAGAAGTCTGAACGGAGGTTCTGCAGCATCCGGTCCTGAAGAGAGTTCCACAGTCGTATACCCGTAACCGTGGTCCCAGCGAGCTGATGCTTAAAATGATATTTCCTTCAGCTGTCCTCACCTCCCAAACACAGGTAATATATTATTTTTAGCCTTAAACATAATTAATAATGTCCGTAGTTTCACTAAACCTACTTTCAATAGTTTTGATTTTATAAATAATTTATTTAAGAATAAATGAACCATGACGCAGCAGTTTTTAAGTGTCCACTGGCTTTAATTTGCTACTTAAAAATGAAGAAAACAACAAATGTCAGCGCTAACAGCTGACATACTTTTGGTTCCTCTATGATGTTTCTTTTTAAACCTCTGACTACACACAGGTGTTTTGTCCTGTTTCTCACTCTAGCAGAGAGTGTCTTACCTTCCTACGCACCTGTTGCTCTTTGGCTGAGTGGATCTTGACGTGTTTGCGTAGGGAGCTGGGATCCGTGTAGCGCTTGGTACAACCGGAGATCTGACACGCATACGGTTTCTGGGAGGAGAGACGAAATATTTCTGTTCAGTTATCAGAGCAAAATGTATAAATGTAGCTTTTCTAATAACAGAGACACAGAATAATTTAAGCAGCTAAAAAAGAAAATTGTAAAGGAAAGGAGAAAAATTAACATGCAGTAAATATGAAACTTATGTAAGCAAAGGCAAAGATAAAGTCCTACCTTTCGGCTGAGAAAGACACATAATGTGAGGTAAAAGGAAGACCAGACAAAGGATGAAAAGAAAAGACAATCAGTTGACAAAAATTTGAATACCACAACATCTCTTTGGTTATTAGTTTTTCAGGGTTTAAAGCATCGTATTTCACTTGCAGTTGCACTCACTCAGCAATGAAACCCATCTCTCTTGCTACTGACAGCACCGATACTGCATGATTAATAATGTATAAAGACTTAAAGACAAACACTATAATATATCAGCGCAAGAAATACACTCACTGGCCACTTCATTAGGTACCGCTCGTTAATGTAGATGTCTAATCAGCCAATCACACGGCAGCAACATATAGACGTGTTCAAGACAACCTGCTGAAGTTCAAACTGAGTATTTCAGAAACTGCTGATCTACGGACATTTCCCTGCACAACCATCTCTACGGTTTACATAGAACGGCCTGAAAACAGAAAACATTCAATAAGACACAGAAATGCCTTTTTGATGCAAGAAGGTAACAGTAACTGAAGAAGAACATCTATGAATGCAGATCACATAAAACCCTGAAGCAGATTGGCTGAAGCTGCAGAAGACCACACAAGGTGCCCATCAGCAAGGACGAGAACAGGAAACTACGACCTCACTGCAACATTTTGAAGGTAGGGTCAGGATTGGTGTGAGCAACCTGAAAGCATGAATCCTTCATGCCTTTATCAACAGATCAAGCTGGTTGGTGCTGCTGTAAAAGTGTGGGGATGTTTTCTGGGCACATGTTGGACCCCTGAGAACAAACTGACCATTGTATAAATGACACAGCCTATCTAATTATTGCTATCATGTATATAACAATATTCATGGACCAAAATCTCTGAATTATGTTTCCAGCACTCGAGTTTTATGCCATGAAGAATTAGGTAGTCCAACCCTGTATTAGAAGGCGTACCTAATAAAGTGGCTAGTGAGTGTATAAATGATCTTATTCAACCATGTTGAGGAGTATTCTTAATAATGAAGCATTTATGTGATTATGCACACTGGATACACCGTGATGGAGTACACCACTTTCATTTCACATTTTTCTAATTAAAATGAAGGATGGTGATAGAGATTTTTTTACTTTTTACATTCAGTAACATAAGTTTTACAGACTTTATTATCTCTGCACTTTAACGTTTTCTCTAAGTAGCCTGTTGTCATCCCAAAGTGCTTATAATGCCACTCATCTCTGTTTGTTTTGCCAAGAAACCGACTCGATACAGCGCAGAGCCCCGACTTTAAAAGAAAAATAAAAGAGTGAAGTAAAACTTCTGTGTAGGATAAATATAATTAAGCTTTAAAATGATTTTCCTCCTCAGTGTTTCTGGCAGCGCAGCCGACTGGGCAGCACAGCGAAAGCCATCGTGGGGTGTTAATGTGAGGCCATAAGCATCGGGGTCCCAGATTAGCTGTATCGTTTGGACTACTGTGGAAAGAGTGTGCAGTGGAAGAAAATCCCACACTGACAGAATAACACAACGTCTGCATTAACATTTCTACTCTTACTACTTGATAATTTACTGTTACATATAGAAAAGTATTGGTGCACGGCCAGTTCAGTGAAAACAGGGGGAAACATTCTGGTTGCAAAAATACTGCTAAAATTACTTTCTCTGGGAAGAAAATCAAGGGTGACACTGCCTGACCACCGCTACTCTTTTTCTAACCGCTCAGCATTACCAGTGTTCAGTCATTGGAGTAACGGCGTTACTTTTTTCAGTAACGAGTAATCTAACTAATTTGTTGCAGTTTACCGCGTCTTGTATCAGTTGCTTTAAGCAGCTGCGCGCTCACGCGGATCACTTTCTGCCCGACGATCACTTTTTGGCACAACACCTGAATTTAGTTTTCCTGTTTATTTCTAAACCATTAAATTTTAATAAATGGACTGGTACTGACAATCAAATCAAGCACTCATAGCTTATAAGTCTTATTCAGTCAGTCAGACACATTCATGCAGTACTTTTGATGCTTTGGAGGCAACTCTTGGTTCTTACTCCAAATAATAATAATAATAATAATAATAATAATAATAATAATAATGATGGATTGCATTTATATAGCGCTTTACAATTCCACTATTCATTCACTCTCACATTCACACACTGGTGGAGGCAGCTACAGTTGCAGCCACAGCTGTCCTGGGGCAGACTGGCAGAGGCGAGGCTGCCATATCGCGCCATCGGCTAAACCGATAAAAATACAGACTAGAGGAACAAAAATTGACCCACTGAGCTTTAGCATTGTAGGCTCTACCATGTAAGCCACAGCTGCCCCCTTTATAAAGGGACTTAGGTCCATTATATACAAATTTGAAATACTCCTTCAAATAACTACTCAATAATACGCACACTTACACACCTTGAACTCAGAAATGTAATCAGAAATAAAAATGGTGCAGAAAAGCATCAACGTGCATGAAAAGCAGTGGTGCATAATTGTGTATGCTTGGTAGGGTAGATTGATCTGTAATGGTGCAAAGCAGAATATTTGCATCTAAAATAGGATATAGTATAAGTAGAACATAGAAATACATTAAAAATTACACAAAATTCAAGTAAATGAGTACTTAATTACAGTCCCGCTCTCACCCGATGGTGTTGGGCACTGTACGATTAAAAGTGCTTTAGTCCAGCGTTTTATTGGGAGGCACATATTGAGCTGGTTGTTTCAAATCAGGTTTAAGTAATCTCTCAAACGCAGACTGTAGATTCAGATGTCAGAAAAAAATTATTGGGATTCGATTTATTGGCTTAAAGGGGAAAAAAGTAAAAAATCTCTCCCTTGCAGAGGAAACCCAACGTACTTAAGAATATAATTTGAGCTCAACAACTTCTTTACTCCCTAGCTGTGCTGGCATACGGATGGTGATAAAGTGGGTGGTAAATTGGTGGGGCTACTGAGACATGACGAGTGGCAGCAATGGCTGACTCAACCTTTCCTTCTCGCTCCACGGGTCAGAGAAACAGACAAAGCTCTGTCTGAGCCTGCAGTCCCAATCCAAGCCTGTTATGGCACAAGCTGCAACTTGGCCAAATGACACTGATCGTTTAATGATCTGTGGCATGTCACTGCAAGAGGAAAGTGGGTGAGAATGCCACACGGCTCACTGACTGACAGCAAGTTAAAGTCTAACACTGTCATGATGTGGAAATAGGCATTTGAATGTTGTAAAATCAGAGCAGGGATACCGCACGATATGCACACTCACGCACACTCACGCACACACCGAGGGGACGTTCAAAAAGTCACGTTTATTGTTGGCAGCCGTAGTCTGTGTTTGGTTGTGTATGATCATGGAGACGCCTACTATAGCAGGAACTAAAACAAAGGTGGTTTGGATTACTCTGTCAAGTGTTTACATGTCTGAACGTGGGCAGAAGTTACCAAATGAAATGAAATGAATGAAACTATATAGCGATGTATTATTGAAAGTTCAAAGATCAGTGTGGGCGCTAAGTAGAGGGCAACAGAAGTCGCCTCTGCCCACCTTCACACTCCTGCCAAACAGTCTTTTACATTTTTTTTTTGTCCTTTTTTTAAAGCATCCTGATCCATCCTGACATTGAGGCTGATGTGATGCAATTGCAGCACGGTATCCAGATAAGTTCCTCAAACTAATCCCGAAATGGATTTCAAAGAAAGTGAATGACGACATATGCAAACATCAGTAGTTCAGATTAAACACTCTGGTGAAACGCTGGGAGGGGGGAGGTGAGAGAGCAGAGGCTTGGATTCTGACCGTGTCCAGGTGAGTGCGCTGATGCTTGGCCCGATCGCTGGAGTTGCTGAAAGCTTTCTGGCAGCCAGGGTGCTGGCACAGGTACGGCTTCTCTCCTGTGTGGCTCCTCAGGTGGATCTTCAGATTCTCCAGACGAGAAAACGCTTTGTTACAGCCCTCGAACTGTGGAGGAGGGGAGACAGAGATTAGAGCACAAAGGCAACCACACTTTGGCAGGTATGCACAGGACCACACAGGAAAAATAAGCAAAAAGCCCACATGCATGCACACAAAAGAATTTTAATCAATCAGTGTAAAGCTGGCAAACGTTAGAACCGTGTGGGTTGTGTATATGTGTGTGTGCATGTGACTCAGAGATAAGTTGTTCCAATCTTTCCTTCAGTCTCATAATTACTCACACAGATGGAGCTCACTGTAAATGATATATTAACTAGCTATGGAAAAGAAATCAAATACTTAAAGAAAACCTTTTACGCTGTTACGGTGGGAGATGCTCAGATTAAACACGAGGATAGCAACTTGTGATTCACAAGCTCAGGCTTCAAACCTTTCGGTTACAAGGGTCAGCCAATCAGAAGAAAGTTGGCTTAAATGCAACTTTGCAAACAATTTGTTTTGCACTAAGACTCAATACCAGAGAAATAAAGATTATGTTGAACTCACTCGTGCAAAGCCACTCTAGTAAAGGCAGAGAATAAAAGATGGACCTGGGAATCAGCAGAAACTGTCCACTTTAATAATGTGGGTGGTGTAAGTGCGAGCATTTTTTTTCCATGGCTATTATGTTGCAGATCCAAAGACCTTTGTTGAAAAGCACATCCACTTGAAAAACAGCCGCATTCATGGCAGTGCTCTTGTCTCGAGGCTGCCATCTAAATTGCCGGGAAACTGGAGTGTGCCGTACAGCAGCAGTTAATGGGCTGTAATGCATAGCATGAGATAAGTGTGCTGCTGTGTATAGTTCATTAGACTGACAAGTGACAGTGACTGTAAACAAGCTCATAGCCGACCCAGCTTGGCTCATTTGATCCCGACCACTCTGCCAATGAACACCACAGATTTGTTAACATGTGAATGATTCATGAAGCTTCTCGCATATCCGCTTCTTCTCTTAAGGAGAAAACACAGCAGGCTGGTGGAAAGGGCAGTCCCCATCAAAGCCCCCCTACAGTGGATGCTGTGTAAAGAGTCACAAAGTCTACTGGTGCACAGTAGAAAAGGAAGTTCAGCTCACTGGTACTTTTTTCTATTTACTTGTACGTACCCTCATGCACTTTACTATCACTCGGTATAAAAGCAAAAGCTGTGTCAGGACTCTTCTTCTGTACAGTCATTTTTCTGTCACCCAGTGAGGCTTCATTCAAACCATGTCAAGAAAATAAAATTTAAAACACTCAGAGTGAGCCAGGAAAGCATCCACTCTGGTCAAAATATGACTATAAAATTCTTAAACCATAAATTTTATACAAAGTCTCGTACAGGAAACAATTTTTCCACTCAAAACCAGTTTTGGAAGCGGCCTGAATGGATCTCAACCAAAATAAAACTGCAGCTCCAAGGCTGTTATAGGGGTGTTGTGGCCTTTCCGCTGTATCCATTGTACCCTGACCTTTAGCGAAGCCTCCTGACAACAGGTCAGGTTACAGCTAAGGAGAGAGTGACACCATTTTTCTAACGGTCCTTCAGCTACATCTAGACTCAATACTCATCCCTGGTCTTCTTCATTCACTCGCACAGTGCAGGCAGGACCTTCTATTCACTGAGGCTCCATTTAATATAGGCGAAACCTAAGCCTGACATGGTAGAGCCGTTTTGGGTGACCATGCTGATCTGCAGGTTTATGCATGTGACTGAGCAGCTCAGTAAGAGAGTCCTAATCTGCCCAATTATGGCTACTCAATGCATAGCTCCTCATAAAGTTTGTAAGACCTTTGGGTGGATGACTATGGAACAAAAGCTTCCTTTCACCTTAATAAGTTGCATTTTTCCATTTGATTTCCATCATAATTTGCAAAATAAAAATGAGACTGACTAAAAAATACTGAAAGTTGGTAAAAAAGAAAGAAAGATGGGACTATTAATGCCTTAAAATTGTATTTCCTCACCAAACTGTAGCTGGATATTGGTGGCACTATGAAACCTGAGAAACAGTTTCTCATCAGTTTTCAACACTCAGCAATTAAAATGTATTGAAGTTTGAAATGAAGCATTTCCAGCCAAGGTCTGCATAATCTGTACTCGTCTCATTGTGCTGTAAATGGATAAAACGGAGGCCCTCGAGTTAAGACAGCACGTGCCAAAGGGCCCATAAACAAATTCATTCAGTCAAGCTGCAAACTCTGGTTTAAAAATGCAGCTGATAAACCGTCAACGTCTGCGCTTCCTTGTAAGGCCACCTTCAGCTGGATTCAAATGTGACTCAAAGTTCATAGATTCAACTTTACAGCAGAAGTAAACAAGTTCATATGTTTGTTCAATTCTTTGACAAACATGAAGGAAGGATACTGGCAGTCATTTGGTGAGTTAAAACTAGAACATCCATGACATAGTAGTTCATCCGGCTCTTGTACCATTCACAACTCACAGGTTAACGTCCCTAAAACAACACATATGTGCTTGACTTGAACACAGTTTGTGTGAAGACCCATTTGGCGATCATTGTGTGCAAGTTTAATTCAATTCGGACCTTTCTAAAGACGGAGTACTGACTCTTGTGAATTCAGGATGGATGGACCGTTGCCACAGAATGAGCTTATCGGCACTTCAGCCAGATCCATAAAGGTGAGGCAACTTTGCACTCCGTGGATGCACCTCACAGCCAAATGTGCTCTAGTTAGCTGATACAGCCACTTTTGGCACGGAAAAATTAAAATGATGTAAAACAATCGTAAAATGATAATACACAACAACAAAAGCCCAAACATCTCTGTCAGCACGGTAGCATGTCATGGCGATGATATAGAGCTTCTTTAATAGTATGGAAGTTGTTTGGCTACAAGAGGCTAGATCTCCAACAAAGCACAGTAATAAAATATGGAAGAAAACTGTTACTGAAAAAGGTGGAAACAACAAAACTTGAAGCAAAAACACATCGTCGAGTACAGCCGGGCTGTGACGGCTGGAAAGGAGGAGATGCTAGCAGCTGCTGATGTGCAACCCAAAAGTAAACAAATGACTCAAGAAAGGTCTCGCAGGAGACTCGCTGGTTGCACTCCATATGACAGGAAGGTTATTGATGCAATTACATGGAGCTAAAAGAGGGCTTTAAGCAGCTGAATCAAATGTTCGACCCCAGACAACATCCCAGGTAGAAAGTATTTTTCAGTTTCCATTTTTTATTATGTGACAATATTGTACAGGTTTCTGAAGCGTAACAAGGTGGTGACTGTTAGCGTGTTAAGCAGTTATGCTGCACTTTTACTTAATTTCCAGGGAAAAACACCACCTGGGCTACGTTCGTGTTTACCTTTGACTCATCCTGTGTCACGACTATTGTACTGTATTGCTGCTGCTGGCACCTTGACAGATTCACACTTCGAATGAGGTCGTTTATCATCAGCAGTTCATTGGAAAAAAGGAGGATAGAAAATGCCCTTTGCACTAATAAATGCTGCTGCCTGCAAGCCAGTAGAGTATTTTTCAGCATTTTTCTTGTTATTTTCATACATACCAGTATTGCAAATTTCCTACAACTTTGAGGCTATAATGCTCTCCCCTAACAGCCATAATGCTAAAATCAAGGCTTCAATATTTTTTATTTCCAGCATATAAATAAATTTGCTTCAAGCTCTTCATAATTTATCCCTGACTGCTGAGCTCCGATTGGGTAAAGATAAGCTTGTAAAGCTGAGATGCTATCAAAGTAAGCATAAAGAAATGCAGAAAATTTGCAGTACGATCACAGCTAAACGTCTGCTTGCCAGACTGAAATGAAAGATGAGGAAAAATATTCACAATTCCTCAACACTACACAAACACATGCTGTCTGGGGTTCAGCATTTAGCTATAAAAATGTCTTAAAGAGTTCACATCATACAATGCTGTAACGCGGGAAAACATTATTCTCGAGTCATACCAGGCAAATGTTTTGGATGAAAACAAGAGAGGCAGCAACGGTGGGAAAAGTTAATAAAATCTGTGCGAATGAACATCCACGCTGCCGTACCGCTCGTGACAGACAAGGTCTCTGCTTACTGCTGAAACACGGCGCCGGGCGTTCGAGTTCGGAAAACAAAAATGGCTATTATTGACGTGCCAAAAGTTTATTTATGTATAAGGGAATAATCACTCTTTCACTCCTTTTTTTCTGCAATATAAATTTGAGGCTGAATTATAGTTAGGGGTCCGCTGGGGAAACCGTGTTAATCGTGTAAAGCACATTATTACTGCGGGATCACCACTTGCAGTTTGCATGGAGACGGCCAGAGTATGAGGTTTTCCTGCCTGCTGAGAAACCAACAGGCACTGTCACCTCTAGGCATGAGTTTGTACCAGAAACCCTGCATGAAAACGTTGTGCTAAAGTAAGACGTTAAAGCGTGGCCGATCTACGGGTCCAAATGATCCCTGTCGGCTTCATTTCATTTGGTGTTTAAATGAAATACATGTATACTGCTTGTGCTGAATGATGTCCAAGGGGATTAAAAGTGTTCACGTGGACATAAGGAGATTGTTGTGGACTTCAGGAGAATGCACACCCAACATGCTCCTCTGACCATTGACGGAGCGTCTGTGGAGAGAGTGAGCAGCACCAAGTTCTTGGGTGTGCACATCACAGAGGATCTCTCCTGGACGTACAACACCACAGCACTGGCCAAGAAATCACAGCAGCGTCTCTTCTTTCTCCGCAAACTAAGAAGAGCAGGAGCACCAGCCCCCATCATGCACACTTTCTACAGAGGCACCATCGAGAGCATCCTGTCGAGCTGCATCACTGTGTGGTTTGGAGCCTGCAATGCGTCCTGTCATAGAACCCTCCAACGCATAGTGAGAGCTGCAGAGAGGATCATTGGTGTCTCTCTCCCCTCCCTCCAGGACATTTACAGCACCCGTCTCACTAAAAAAGCCCTTTGCATAGCGGCTGATCCCACGCACCCAATGCAAAGCTTCTTCAAGCTGCTGCCGTCGGGGAGGAGACTGCGGAGTCTCCAGGCCAGGACCAGCAGGCTGAAGGACAGCTTCATCCATCAGGCTGTCAGGAAGCTTAACTCCCTCCCGATTCTGCCCCCTCTCCCCTCTCTCCTCCACGGTCTCACTGAACTCTGTCACACACACTCACACACACACACTCTCTGACTCACTCACTGGCCTGCACCAGTTACCAGTCACTTTGTGGAGCATTGGACTGCCATTACCTCATAAGACTTTGTTGTTACACTATCTCTTACCGTACATTACTAAATCTCCATTTGCACTATTTGCCCATTTGCACTACTCTGCCTGGTTTGCACTCAATGTCATTTACCCTTATATTGTATATTGTATAGCTTTCTTGTTATATGTAAAATTGTATTATATTATTTAATTTTATTTAATTTTTTTTACTTTAAAATATTTTACTTGCATTTTTAATCACTCTTATATTTAAATGTTCACTTTCTATTTTATCTAGGGATTGAGAGTAACGAAGTTTCTATTCTCTGTATGTCCTGTACATGTGGCAGAATTGACAATAAAGTTGACTTTGACTTTGACTTTGATATTTGGTCTTATCGTGGCTATTTTATATGTCATGCTCTGTGTTTTCATTTCCAACTGAAGTAAAAAAAAAAAATAAGCCTTTACAATAATATTTACATGTTAAGAAGCATATATTGTACATCAGTAGGGTCCTGCATCATCCATGAGAAGCTGACTAAAACACACAGGCTGAAGTGGTATAAACAGAGAGCTCTGGTGGCTGAGGCTTCTAACACAGGGCGGATTTTACCTTTGATGTTATCTATGCACACACTTTAGGCGGAGCTAATCACATTAATTGCTTTAAACATGTTTAGTTTTCCTCTCTGAAAACCTCTGTCTAAGGTAAACCAGCAGATGACCGCACGAGGGGAGCGGCGCTGGCAGCGTGGTGGGATTTGAGCCCCATTTGACACCATCTCACCATTGATTTGGGGGGTGCTCAGCAGCACAGTAAACATTGGCCATGACAGCGGGGTCCTGACACGGCTGAAGGGGGCGAGAGCGGGTTGAAAGGGTGGACAGGCCGCCGATCACAACAGACAGATTATGGGCCCAGCATGCAGAAGAGTGGCGGTGCGTCGTGCCTGAGGCCTTCATGGGAAATGACTCCTGACTGGCAGGTAAAAGGCCAAACAGTTTCAGAGCTAAAAGGCAGCAGTGTACCGCTCTCCTCACATGCAGCGGCTCATTAGCAACCTGCCGGAGCTGCGGATGGTGGGAACAAACTGGCCGTTATGGACGGGTGCTGCGGGAAATATGGCTGCTGACATGTGTAACAGAAATCTGATTAAAAGCCTTGATGAATGGTGTTCGAGGAGCGGTGCAGAACAGAATCAGAAGCAAATCAGAGGTTTTTCTTTCTCCTGAAAAATAATATCTGACTGTTGCCCTTGCAGCCAAGGTCATCATTGACAGAAGTCATTTCCCCTCCCCCCAAAAATAGCTCCAGGATTTTCTGCTCACCTTTATGGAGTTGCTACAAATCCCTCCTACATCACATATCTCTACATCAGCACATTCACTAATGAGTTTAATTGCTAACTAGCATGAAATTCCCCATTTCTCATGTTCTGGGGGTTCCCCATTAAAAGATTCTCTGAGCCTAACAGTCACGACTTCTTTTCTATAATTAGTTTTAACCCAATGCATACATTAAGGCTTCTTAGCAGGCAAGATGAGGGTGAGAAGTGTTGGTTGCAAATGAAAACACTGCCAAATAAAACATGGTATAAAGTGCCAATGCTCAAAAGCAGGTTGTATAACATTATAGGTATGAAAAAGGGAGTTTGAGGGAATGAGTTGGTTTATCACAAGGTGTCTTTCTCTGCCCTGACCAACGAGGAAAACCACCAACACTTCAGGATCTGTTCCGAGGGAAGGCTGTGGAGCAGAGTGCCCCGGCTGCGGATGAGAGAAACATGTGCATTTAATCTGCCGGCTTCCAAATGCCCTGTGGCAACCACAGCAAAGAGCAGAAAAACGTAAATGGATGAAATTATATCCATATGATTCAACGAGACAGCTAAGGAGAGGCAGGTTTCTCATGCGCTTCGTCAAGATACAAAATTAAACACAGCTTGGCTAAAACATTCGCATTACATAGTTTACACATATCATTTCCAGTGTGAACCGAGATCCTTTTAGCAGCCAGCTTCATCTGCTGTGAATTGAGCATTAAAAAGAATCAAAGATAGCGAGCGGCTTTTTTTGTTTATAAGATGAAAAATTAATTCACACCCGCCTGCTTTGAAGCATCTTTTTTGTACTTTGCCTAATTTTTTTTGATTTATGAATGTGAGATATGAGTACACACACACACACACACACGACTGCGAGGGAGGGAGTGTTGTCCAGATGCGAATGAACAAGAAAACAGAGCAAGAGCTCAGCCGATAAATTGGTGGGAGGAAGTAGTCATGTAAATGACTAAAGAAATTGTTCTTAACAGCTATTTTGCACTCATGCCTGAATAGTTTTGGGGCCAGATTAAAAACTACGTGGATGGCACACCAGGAAGCATTCCTATGATGACTAAATGGGGCTCACATAATGAGCCAGCCCAGCTGTTTTGTTTCTCTCGCACGCTGTTTGCTGAAGATTGAGGAGGAAGTGTAGTGATGGGTCTGAACCCCTGCTCCCGCGGTGGAGGCCTGGCACGGTGCAAGCCTGGGTGCACAACAACACGGTGAGCTTTCATGGAAGCACTTAACCTGCTGTGATCCAGAGACCTCCGTTCAAATGTCGACCAGCTCTGCAGCCCTGCTTCACATTAGGGAGCTAAGATGTGATTTCCCCTTAAACCTGGCAGCCCGGGTTTTACGGGTTCATCAGGTTGAGGCGGAAAAAAAAAAAATCCAGGGTCACGTTCTTATTGAGATGAAGTGAGCTGACAGGGAAAAGGATATTTACTGCGCTATCATGGAGCGTTAGCGGAAAAACCAAACGTAATTCCAGCTAAATTGCACTGGCATATTTAATTTTCCTTCTGGGCAAAGGATCAGGGTGTTAAGAAATAATTTTCACGTGGACATATTTTATACTCGACTGAATGAAAACGAGCCAAATCTGCAGTTCATTTTAAAGCAGTATTATTGATTGCATACATATCAAACAGCTCGTGCCTCAGTGACACGAGAGTAAAAATAGATCGGCAGCCTCGTTGCAAAAAGGAAAAATCGGTGGTTGCATTGAGTTTTTCTTCTTTGCGTGCTCAACCTCTGGCCCATGACTTTTGATTGCAAGGTAATTTCACAGGTCGCCTGGTAGGAGGCAACGGGCCCTCAAACAACCTCGGTCCAACTCAGATTGTGGCAAAAGTTTGCCGTCTCCTTTATAAAAGCAGACCGACTGCCAAGACACTGATCAGGTTGAGTCAACCTGTGCGGTGAGCGCAACTTAGCTGCAAAGCATCTTTTTGCAATAGGAGATTGCCAGCTGTATTCCAGTTACATTGCTAAATAACAGCAATGTCATTTTGCAGATAATCGCCATCCTGCAGTCGCTATTTGAGGAGAAATTTCTGAATATCTGTGTGGTTCTGGTTGGACTCTGAATATAAGCAGTTAATGTGAATTTCTGAGTGTGAAGACGGCAACAGATTTGTGATTTTTGCTGAATTATCACAGCTATTTGCATTATTATCACGCACAGATTGCATGTAATTGTCAATTTGACCTCATTCAATTGGAAACTCATTGCAGACTGACTCCATCTTATTGCTGTTTCATCACTGTCTTACTGCACCAAAGCTGCTTTGAAGAAAACACTGCGATCGGTTGCCGACCTGGTCGCTGTTTTCAAAGCCAATAAGACCAACAGTTTACTGCACTCAGTCGCAGAACTGTTGGTCCTACGACTGTCCTCTTTAGCAACGTTGTGAGAAACACTATTGTCTCAAAACTATTTCTTTTCAAATCTGTTCCACATCTGGCTTAATTTAATTGTTAAAGAATTGATTCGGACAGTGTAAAGTCTCCTTGCATCAGTGTTCCCTAACGATGCAATGACCGCTGTGTTTGAGAAGGATTCTGGGTGTTTATTTTGGGGATGAGACATGATCCTATTATGCCTCCGTTCAGCTCCTGAAAGAGCCATCCCACTTTGTATCATGACAGCAGGGTTACAGTCGCAGCAATCCTAAGCATTTATAATGGCTAATTAGAGAGCAACACAAAGCTTGCAGGGCCACGGCCATTAGTAACCATCAAGACATTAATTATAAACCCATTCACGAAATCCGAACCCGCCATGAAAAAGACAGACTGGGGGTTACGCAATGAAAATCCTAAACATGATCTGTGTTCCGAGCCGGCGCCTGGACTGATGTTACTGGCAGTCAATGCAGGATCCTGTTTGACAGGCCCATGAGCTACGGCATCCTCTAACACTCGGGCTTCAATCTATTCAGCACCTTTCACTCACACTTGCCTCCATTCGCACTCTCGCTTTCTCTTGCTGTCTCTCTTTTACCCTCTTCAGCCAATAAGCTCCTCTTGCACTGCAATGGAGTGTTTTATACCTTAGCGCAGTGGTTCCCAAACTTTTCTTGCTGGGCCCCCCTTTGTTTTACAAGAAAAATGTTGCCCCCCCCGCGCGTTCACGCACAAACACATCCTCCAACCACACACGCCCATATTTTGCTCCATTGCGGTTTATTTCACACCTCAAACATTTAGTAAACAATTAAGCAAATACAAGTAATCTGCAATAAATTACAGGTAGTAGTAAATTAAACTACTAACTCTTTTACGCTCCGCCCACACCTACATGGGTATTTTTGAAAACGCAGCTGTGTCGTCCACACTAAACGGCATTTGGAATCAGCGAAAACTGAGATTTTTTAAAACTCAGTTTTTGCGTTTACGTGTGGACGAGGAATACAGAGTTCGTCACGCAACGTCAAAGGTATGTGCCTTTTTTCACGTCAGCTGTGCGCCACGTTATTATTTACATGAGATGAATTGCAGAATGGCAGATAAACAGTATTTTGTCTCTATCTGCAGGAGTAGTTACTCATTAAAACAAGTGTTTGTGAACTAAAAATCAAGAACGTGGGATCCTGTTTGTCTGTGATTTGAACAGCCCAGCGCTGCTCCCCACGAAGGGAAAACAAATCTGCAGGGAGACCTACCTCGGCACTTGTGCAGGTGAAGCTAAAGGGAAGATTTGCTTCACCATATGTTCTAGTCTTTGGCTCAGGCTACGTCCACAGGTACCCGGGTATTTTTTGAAAACGCAGATTTTTCTATGCGTTTGCGCCTTTCGTCCACACGTAAACGCCGTTTTTGGTCACTGAAAACTGAGATTTTTAAAACCTCCTGCCAGGGTGGATATTTTCAAAAACTCAGTTTTTGAGTTTACACGTGGACGAGGTAAACGGAGAAAACGCAGCGTCAAAGGTGTGCGCATTTTCTGACGTCACACTGTGCGCCACGTTATTGTTTCGGTGAAATTAATTTCTACAATGGCGGACGTAGACAAAATACGTTACTGTTAATTTTACTCTCTGCAGTGTTCAAATGCTCACATATACACAGTTACTGTCCCTCCACACATACGACTCAGTTCTGCTTCTATGCGCCATCTTTGTTTACGCTTTCCCACCCAGGCTGACTTCTGATTGGCCAACATTTCTACACGGATAGGAATATAGCGCCACCTGCTGCTTTGGCATGTTCCTAGCAGCGTTTTCCTTCGTTTTTGGCTTTTACGTGTGGATGGGATTTTTTTTTTAAAAACGGAAAATCTTCGTTTTCAAAAATACCCGTGTACGTAGCCTTTTAGAATGAAGTTGGTTTGGAAACATATGCAGCGAAGCTTCATCTCCTGCTTTGCGTTTCTGTGGGCGCCGCGCTAGCAGTGTCCAAGCGTTTCGTCCCAGGGGGCGGGCCCCACACTTTGGGAAGGTCTGCCTTAGTGTCTCCATTTTTTACTGTTGGTATTGGGGGATGATAGACGCCAATTCATCAAGAGCCAGTGGTGACAAAAATAATTACATTTAATTGATCAGATTTATGACTCTTATTGATTATTTGACACATGCTGTAAAACGAGTCCAATGTGACGATTAGTCTGTTTTTACTGGCTCCAACCAGCCATCCATTATTTTCTCCTTCTTCTGTGACTTTTCCTTTTTAAGCGTAACTCGAATTCTTTTATACTTTAACCTGCCTTGTGTTGATCTGCTTCCTCTTTACATGCATAGCCCTTAATCTCGCAGACTGAAAACCTTCCAAGAAAATGTGCCACCCTGCTTGCTCAAAACGTTGCACGTCTTGGGACTGGATTTCATTTCAGTGCTTTAAGGCTGCTGGTAATGGAGAAATTGGCATCTTTGCACATTGCCACAGGTCTGGAAAGATGCCCTTGCTCTGACCACAGTTCCTGACATTAACCATTTATGCCCCAGAAAGAAAAAAACACGCCCACTAGTTAACCACACCATCTACCCAGTAAACCAAAGTACATTGCCAGTAGCTGTTTTTTAACAGTATAAAAGTGCTTAAGTGTTTATTTTGTTAAAATTTGGATTCTTGCTGCGGTCAGAGAATAGTTCATACTACAAGCGGCCAAGTTTTATTTTCATTGTGATGCAGACACGCACACTCTTCTCTTCTGCATTCCCTTTTTTGTTGTTTCAGCCGATAAGATGAATGTTAGTTTTCCATCTTGCGCAGTGATTTAAACGTGTGTGTGACGACCTAACATAACGAACAGGAGGAATCAAGCGTTTCTGTACCGCACAGGCTTGTTAGGTAAAAAAAAAAAAAGAAAAAGTGAAGGCCCTTCTCCCTCTCTGGCAAACTATTCCACACAACCCAAGAGTTGACACAGCTGTCTAAAGAATCACGCCTACTGTGGCACACACTGGCAACTCTATAACTCTGACGTGACAACAAATAAACATTGCTGAAGGCCAGAGAGTTGCCAATCAAAATACTTCCATGCCAGAAGTGCTATAGTACTGAACAAAAAACATGCCAGCAAAATTAAACAATAGGTCAACGTGGCACCGTGATCGACACCAGCCCAAGGACTCGAGGAGGCTGAAGGGGAAGAGAGTGCATTTATGCAACCCTCTGGAGGGGGACCAGACCACAAAGCCTTCTGGGTAAAAAAGCTGCCGCCTAAGAAATGTGGTGCAACTGCGATGCCGTGGTGCCCCTAGATTTGTTCACTCCTTGCCGTGCCAAGTGTGTTCTTTTCTGCTCTCCGTGGGCTTCGAGGTCCAGTTTCCAGTTATGTGGATGAGGCTGGTTGCAATATATCAGGCCGCGCTACACATTCGATGTGTCGAGTCCAATCATGTCTCGGGCATTCTCCGCAAGCACATCGCCATTCATTCACGTTTCAATAAATCACTCGACCACATTTCAGTATATAGTTCTCAATTCGTATTTTCAATAATGCAGTCGACACTTACACGTCTGTTCAATCAGAAGATGCATTTACTGCTCTGGAAAACCGCTCCAGTCGTTCCTGTGCAATTACCGTGCACTCAGCGATCCATCAATAGTACAAAAAACAAAAACAACAATATTCTTCTACTCACTGGTATTCTGTGGTAGATGTTTTCATATTTATAGAATATTTCCTTCAAACTTCTCATCACTCTTGTGTTTATCTGAGGTGTAATACGAGCACTTACTGAACTGGCCCGTTACAACATCTTCCCAATATACAACATTTATTTCCTAACTGCACTTCAGTTCATGCATAACCTAATCTACATTTCTTGGCCTTATTTTGTTAAAAAAGGAAAGAAATTGAACGGGTGACTGATGCTTTGTTTGTTTTGCCTCTCGTATGAATCCAGCGCAAAAGGGATATGATTTAACTTAAAGGCTTCTCAGTACTACTGTCATTCTGCCCAAATAACAAAAGCAATCTGGTTCGAAATAAACCTTTTTACGTTGATGTTAAACTAAATCCAAAGCTGAACAGATTGAACATGAAACAGATGCTTTTAAAAGCGAACAGCAACAAAGATCATTAAGGACATAAAAGTCTATGGGAGAGAGGTAAATCCCTGCTTAAATATCAGTCTCTGTGGTGCCAGTTCTGCTGGGTCACACAATCATAAAATAGGGTAATAGGAAACTGAAACATATTGTGTATCCTGACCTTTTATGTCCTATTGAGTAATGCGTTGCTCCACTGCTTTCAATCAATGCTTTGCACCATTTTCCACCATAGTTTAATGCTCTGCCTCGACTCTTTCATTGGAATCTCTCTTCAATCTTTGGAGGGCAACGTAAACACACATACACGGTCTCACTTTGGAAAGCTTGATCGACCTGTATCAAAAGCTCGAGTTCTGTGCAGCAGCCTTGCTAATGCTTCAAAAATGCTCTTAACGTCTGCATTCAGTGCATACCAAATCACTTGTCATGCATAATGCCTTGTGATGAATTCTGGGCAAAAATGTCATTTTTGGGGTGACATCAGTGGAGCTGGATTGCCTGTCTGGCTCCGTTTCTTCCAGCCTTCACTTTTTCTCACAAACATTCAAATTAAACCCGGCACACTAACCACAGAACACCACGGTGCATAATTTAAACTTGACACCCTAAACGTAAACATGTCTTTCGCTACATAATTTACTCGTACTTCTCCTGGTGTTTATTTTGTACGGTAGCAACTCAGTTTCACATATACGCTGGCTGCAGGGCAGGTCTGGTGCCGTGTACGTGCCCGGGCGGGCGAATGGATACTGCCGCCTTGGGGTTGTACTGTGGCCCTGACACTAAAGTAGTCCCGGTGTGTATAAATGTCCTTCTTATTTGCTCTTTTGGTTGGAGATGCGAGGATGGCTCGGGGTAGATGTTGCTCTGGAATAAATACTCTGCAGTGACTTCTGCAGCACAGACGAGTCAGCAAAAAATAATTTAAAAAAAAGCAAACACGTGGATTCACTAAGAGATTTACTTCTGTTCCACAGACACAGAGCACACATACTACAAACCAGCCAGTTTGGTGGGTGTTTACAGAGCGGCTGCTGTGGCACAAATGTGTCTGGCACAAAACAAGGCCGGCGTGTGAATACGAGAAGTTGGAAAGGATGGCAGCCTCAGAAGAGAAAGAACCTGTTATGCCTTAGCTTTATAAAATACCACAAACTGTGGCTATAATTATCTGTTTGACTGTTGCAGAGAAACGGTTATGCACACATAATGCACATGATCCGTGACTGTACACAGCGCGAAAGCACTGCTACTGAGCGCTAACAACCAGGGTCGTTTTTAGGAGTCTAGAAGGGATTTCACAGATCTTCACCATCAAGCCATCCTCTGTCTGCTCCACGTATCCCCGAAACAGCCGTCCGAACACTGTGGAGACCTCAGACACACAATCCGGCTTCGTATTGCTCATTTATTAGTAAACTGATCTGCCTCAGTAGAGAGGTTAAACCAATTATGGTTGCGGATGGAACACAATTATGACACAATGTCTGTGCAATGTATGACCAGCCGCTCCTGATACCGGAGTGTGGTAAAAAGTTTGAGGAAATGGGGAAACTCAAAATACGGCATTCCAGAGAAATGCGATTAAAGTGTGATCACATGAAGCAAATCCTGCATGCTTTGATCAGGGTAAGAGGTTGAAGGCTGTAGGTGACCTGGATACAGATTTCAAGAAATGCTCTATTGCTGATATTGTGATACATTGTTGGTTATTTCTAAAAGCAAGAATCAAGCATGAACCGTTCAGGGAGTTTTGCCACTGTGGACGGTTGTTGTTTATAGACAGATCAGACCTGCCCACGCACGCACTGGTTTACATCGCTCTGTCAAGTGTGTGTGTAACTAAATAACAAACTTTTCCCTCCAAGCTAAAAGCTCACATAACGTTCTGTCCTAACACATTTTTCTCCAGTTGCAAAACCTCTACACAAAGCAGCTCCAATCCTGCAGTTTAGACACGTAAGCTGGTGACACTTTTTGCAATGAATGGGCCCAAATCAAGCAATTTTCCTCTGTACAAACAATCAGTGAGACAAGTTGTGGAGCTGGATACCAACCAAGCTGCATTTCTGGTGTGCCACAGGCAATTTTTACATCCGACATTTGATAAAGAGGAAGAAAAACGTCTGTGAAAACTTGTTTCAGACCTGTGGTGCAATAGCTGAGAAACATAGCGATCCCACTTTGACATGGTAACGCGTGTAGAAACAACTGAAACAGAGTTAAATGATTTGAGACATTAAATGTTGAAATAAAATGAAAATGAGAAAATCTTCAACTTATTTGAATCAGATTCTGTTTCAGTGCATATTAAATATTCTAAAGCATGAAAATTAGCATTAAAAGAAACAGATTATTTATGGCAACTTTAACCCACGAACGCGCCATTAGGCAGTGATTCTTTATTGTTTATTATTATTTTTTATTAAATGATAAATAATCACGTAGACAAGAAAAGATTTTATCCCAAGTCACTGCTTATTATTAGAATAACTTTTTAGGAATTTGTGCCCCCAGTGTTTTCATTTTTCTTCACTGTGAAACGTTTCATTTAAAATATAAATCTACTCTAATGTATATTTTTTCCTGTATGTTATGCAGCTCGGGGCTGGCAAACTTTACTAAAGTACATGTACCCAACGGCAGCATAAAATTACATTTAATATTTAAAAGCAAGTCTAGTGATTATATTAATATTTAATCAACTACAAATGTTGTCTTTAAATAAAGCACTAACCACACAGATTAAGGAGGGGAAATAGAGGTATATTTTGCCATTGTGTAGATTGAGTGTGTGTTGAATACATCAAAGCAGTCTTATGTTCAGATCTGAACAATAAGGGAAAGGTGGGGTGATGCTGGGAGGGAGGCTCTTGAGTACTGGACTACATTACTGACAAAGATTGACTGGAAAACTTTTTCGGCCTGACAAGCTCTTGGCTGGGGCTCCTCAACAAGGAAAACAAGCAACATTCATCTATCCAGGGCTTTCATTTACATGCCAAAACATCAGTGGCAGAGCCCCTTCGCCAGCAATTTCATCATATGACTATCACATATGGACAGCGTTGGGTTACTAATAGCATGACGACTGGACTGCCAAGCAGCACTGCTGATATGACAGGAAGACAGAGGATGGCCACAGGATGGAATTATGGGTTTGTAGAGAGAAATTATGTAGCTACCTGATGAACTCATTTGCCTGGGGAATGAATGACAAAGCTAATGCTGAAAATTATTTAATGAGTAGCAGAGGGAGCTTCAGATGAAGTGCTAAAAGTTGATCTCTTCCAGGTCCTTATTAGGTCCTGATTAGGTTTTTGCGTTTGCGCCAACTTAACAGACTAGGAGCTTTCTTTCCTGAGCATGGAGTTACTCCTGACATGCTAAACCATTGCCTTTCTCTTCTGTTGACACTGATTACTTTAAATGAGCCATACACAGACGTATCTTCTCCCTCCATGTGGGACTGAATATGCGTGTGCAGCTTGCAGCGTTTGTTGGACTTACAGAAACACAACATGTTGTTTTGGTAATTCGGCTTCCTTGTGTGCCACAGAGTAATCACGCACAGACATTTTTATTTTGGGATTTTATTAAAGAAGCTTTGCAGGATTCACAGTTCAAAATAATCCGTATGCATCTTATGGTGGGCTTCGGTGCACCTCATAAACAACAGGTGGACATGGTTTCAGTGCTTAGAGCCATATTGGGGATGGAGGCACTTAATGACATCGTACAGGTGCAGGAGTAGAAAAAGACATTTCTGAAGCTGAGTGCTTAGAGCAGTCTGAGCTTTTGGCTTGTTCATATATTGATCTTATTTGAATGTTTAATACGAATACCTGTGAACGGAGTCAGAAGCTGGGCTCAGAGATTGTGGCCTCTAAAGTGTCCGAGGCTCATACGGCCACATTAATATCTGCGTCACTCGCCACCCGCTGCTCACACAGCTCCAGTTTCAGGCAGCATTCAGAGGAAAAGTCGGGTCATGTGCTGAACCTCAGTTTTAATTAGCTAATGGCACTCCCTGTTTTATCTCATGCACCTGAGCTGATTGCTCACAAAAGACTCCATTTATTCCAGGAAACACACGGCATCTTGGCAGCAGGCTGCACTCTACATCTGAGCGTCTGCTGCAGAGGGACGCAGCCACTCTCTTCCAAAAAACAGTCTAGTAAATCTAAATATATATGTTAGCTGGTTTCACACCAGTGAAGAAAGAGGAAATTCCATGATCTATGCCTTTTTCCAGCAGGCCTCAACATCCAACTTTCCTTCAACAAGTCCTTTGACTGTGTGTCAGTCAGAGCGAGCGTGTGTGTTGGTGTTTGTCTCCGTATACACACATGTGCATACGTTTAGAAAGAGCGCTATTAAGCAGCTAATGCTGGCTGGCTTTTGTCATTGTGAAATGGAAGAGCGGCTCTTTGACTCGCCTTTAGCAACACGAAAACCTTTAAATGTATCATTTTATAGAGACGTTTTCTCCTTATGTCACAAGATCCTACTCAATAATCATTTTACCTGAAATACATAAAACATATATATTTATATGAAGCTTTAATAATGTTTCCATATGAAAACTAAATTGCACTTGCCATGTGCTGCGCATAATCCACCGCATCAACAGTGTTTGTTCTAAAATTACAAAATCCTTCTGAAAGACCATTACTATGACATTTAGCACAAACAGCTTGGAATAAGCAACATTTTATTTATGCTCGAAGTGCAGAATGAATCCTGCATCCCGCCGCAACATAAGCCCCTTTTAAAAACATTTAAAGCGCACCAATGTTTTAAAATTTTATGAGCACATTTTTCTCCAACATTTGATCTAAACTGCTTTGCCAAACCAACCAAATAAAGAGCACAACACTGTACTCTTGCCTGAAGTCACTGTGCCATGTAAACACGCCGCCCTTTGCACACAGAGCTTCAGCGGTTTAAGAAAGATGTTTTCTGAAGTTCATAGCTCCCAGTGCAGCCTTCAGACACTTCAAATCCACAAGGTCGGCCTCTGACAAAGAAGAACAATATCAAAGTCTAGGACCATGACAGGGCTGCTCTTGCTGGATATATTTTTAATATTTATGCAGACGCAGGAAAAAATGCAATAAACTAAAACAACAAGTGAATTAGGCATGAAACACAACAGGATATTGCAGAGAGATTATGTTGTTTCCTTTTCGCCCGTGTGTCCCTCGGCATTTGCTTGCCCTGTGCAACAACTCAGGGCTGGCTTTAATTGGAGGGAATAGGAACAAAAAATATTTTCTAAAAAGGTAGCGCAACATTTTAAGAGCCTCAAATTCAGTCGTCGACTTGTTTCTCAAATGGGACATTTGGTAAGATATTAGCCAGGTGACAGACCCACGCAGGGGACGAGGTACGACTGTGTGTTGTGATAATGACTTTTTGCCGCCAAGATGCAGCATGAAGCGAATCCTGTGCAGCTGCATGAAGAAAGTAGAAAGAGTGTATATATGGAGCAGGAGGGGGGGGGGGATGTGTTATGTTTGGATGTCAGGCAGGCCTCGCTTCATGAGCGCCTGCTGGAATCTGCCGCTAGAAAGATAATAAAAGGATTAGCCCTGTTGTTTCTAGAGCATTTGGTCCTAAAACAGAAGGTCTCATCTGTTTCCTCTATATGAATTGCTCGAATTCTTGAATGCCTTTGTCTATTGCATGAGCACAAGGAGCACAAGAGGCATCAGTGCTAGTGGCAAAAAGCGCACGTACCCAGACACCAGAAAAAGAAAGAAAGAAAAACTAAGAAGGTACTTGAGACGTTTTTCAGACGCACACAGAGGCACAAGGTTTCCAGTGAGGGCAGAGCATTTACTTAAACGTGTATAGACTACAAAAACACAAACAGAGTTACAAATACACACACACACACACACAGAGTGTGTTTATTTTCCCAGGGCCTCAGAGTTTATCTGCTGAAGTCCCGGATCAACATACATTAAATCCCAGATGATTAGATGTGTTGATGCAAGCTTTAAACCATTTCTTATTTATGTTGGTTTTTTCTGGGGGGGGAAACCACGAGTGTTACAATTCATTGTACTGCACATGGAATCAATACTTCCTATTGTGAGAGTGATTCAATGTACTGCCATTGCCGTGACTTTGTTTTTTCATGCATTGAGCATAAACAGGAGGTTAAGGTGAGTTTCACAGTGACTCACATCCGCAGACAAAGTCCAGCGTCGTGTCCACACTGAGACGAATTGTTCTCTCACATGTGGTAAGCATCTCCAAAAACACACCTCGGCGCAACATTTATGCACACCTATACGAAACGCATAAATCTGCTGTGTGTCACCAGACGTGCTGTGCCTGCTGTGCAAACACACATTGCTTTAATGAGCAACAACAACAACAACAACAAAAGGGACAAATGAAAGGCCTGTAATACAACACAACGCTGAAGCTGAATTAACAGTTTAGGCACGAACAGCAAATTACTTCCAAATTTTTACTGAGCCAAGGAAGCAGAGACACTAATATCCCAGAGTGACGCAAAGCAGGGAGAACAGCAGCAACAGTTGAGTTTGTGTCTTTTTGCCTTCGGTCAGCAGATGTGTAACAGCAAGCAGGAGAATTAGTAGATTCAGCATGAATGTCTTAATTAGCGCACAAGGACGGTAAAACCAGCTTCTCCCTTTAGTTCATTTCACAAGCCACTGGTTTTTTAGGAAAACAAACAAGATCTGGAGAACAAGGCGCTACAGAAACATGATACATTTTTTCAATTATCATTTGGATTTGGATGAATTCTTCAACCTGAAGAAGACCGCTGACAGAGAGAGATTTGGGTGAAGCCTCCGTGTCTCACTTCTCCAGACTACATTTCTCCTCATGTTTGCCTTGGATATGAATCCAACTCACTTAATACTTGTGGGACAGCTAAACTTTTAAAGCTCCCATTTAATGTGGGCATTGTTTGGTTATGTTAACCACATGCGTTGGCTTTTCACGATCTGAATCCCTTCTCAAAAAACGAAGTGCCCGTGAAAATAAACACGGCTTCTTGCTACACAAATTGTGCACTAATTGTGTATTTGGACTGAATCGTTTTAAAGGTTGGAGGGCATTTTCCATTCGTGAAGGGACGCTGGGAGGTGACAGCTTGACGCTGATTAGTGTGTTGATTTGTGCAACCTGAAGCCTTACCTGCAAATACAACCGCAAATCTAAGGACTGCTGCTCTTACGGCATTTCACATCTTCGGTGGAAGAAAAACTCTTTTGTGTTTTGCATGTTCCACTTGAAATACGGGAATTACAATCATAACTGTTTCTCAACCAAAACAAAATAAGAGTTTCTGTTGAAATTTAATCAGCAGTGAAGCAAGGCCAGTCCTTTTTTTTTCTGGATACAACATGTATCTTTCTGAGGAAAAAAAATCTTCTTGAATTACTGTATTATGTTGTGAAATATGTGCTTGTATTTAATTTAAACAAAAAAAAAAATCCCAGATGGTTTCAATTATGAGATAAACTACACTCATATTAAACTAATAAATACAACGAAGACCTTCAGAAGGAATAAGAACGCTGACTACGAGGGGATTTTTTACAATATTCTACGTATATGTTTCGAATCTTTTGGCTTTGGTCTGTGGTGGGAGAAGAACTTAGTGGTTTATGATGACTCACCATACACTTGTTGGGTTTCTCTCCAGAATGGACCCTCATGTGAATGAGCAGCTTGTAGCGTGCATTGAAGGGCTTGTAGCGCCGAATACAGCCAGCCCAGAAACAGGTGAAGTCCTCACCTTTGCGTTGGTCGATGTGGACCTTTTCAATATGTCTCACAAGCTCCTCCTGCTGCTCAAAAGCAGCACTGCAGTCAATCCAGCGACACACCTGTTTATCCACCAGCCCTCCTCCTCCGACTTCTTCCGGCTCGGGGGCTGCGTGGGCCACCGCAGGGCCTCCTGAGGTTGGTTTGAGTCCGAGGGAAGAGACTGGAGTTGTCTGCTGGTTGTGATGGTGTAGTGGGCCGTTGGGAGTGGGCCCCACATATTGGTGCAAGTGGTAAGGCGGAGGCATGGCCGATCGAGGTGGGTGGTGAGCGTGACGAAGATTCCCACTGCGCCCACTTAAGTGATGGTGATGATGATAGTGGTGCTGAAAGAGTTTGTCTTCGCTGGGAGAGAAGTCATCGAGCGGTTCCTGCTTGAGGACAGCCCCAGATCTTTGGCCCCCATCTGGGAGACCCCCACCCTGAGGCCCCGAATGCAGAGCCCCAGACATCAGGGCCCCACTCATCAGTAGCCCCAACCCGTCTGAGCCTCCTCCTCCTCCCTCAGCTGTTCCTCCAGCCCCACGCCCCTGCAGCATGGAGCCCTGCTCCTCGCACAGCCCCAGGCTCTGCCCTTGGCCTTGCTCCGGCTCCCCTAATGACACTGAAGAAGAGGATGAGGAAGAGGAAAGAGACAACAGGCAGGTGGCAGGTGAGGACAGCTGACAGCTCTCCTGCAGTGCAGCCTGCTGGGGGCTGCTGTGTGGTGGGGGCCTCTGGGGGGCTTCCCGTGAGCACGAGTTAGAGGGTGGGGAAGCAGTAGAGGAGGAGGAGGAGGAAGAGAAGCCGGCGCTGCTGGTGTTGCTTGGCGAGAGGTTAGTACGGAACCCGTTGACGCAGGCGACCATCGACATCTGGGAGGAGGAGCAGATGATTGCGGTGATATTGATCTCCTCAGAAGCGGTGCCAACAGCTGATGGGGAACCGGTGGCAGCAGCGGCGGTGGATTGCGAGGCCAGGGACAGGCAGCGTCTCTTCAGACTGCCAGCGCTGAGCAGCCGCGCTGAATGACGGGAGCCAATTGGAGACAAAGCCAGCGGGGAGGAGCCATCTTCATTATTAAACGGTTGTCCTGCGTCTCCTGGCACAGCGCTACCTACACCGCTCACTGCACATACGCCATTACCGCTGTTGCTAACATGCAGTGACCCAACCATCTCATCCCTGGCCACCTCCAAAACTTGGCCTGCGGCGTGGGCCTGAAATCCAGCCTGAGATGAAGACGCCACGTTGGAGATCTTGTAGCCCATCGAGCTCTCCTGTTTGACTGGGTAAGGGAGAGAGGAGCGAACGCCGCTGGCACCGCAGCCCAGGCTGGGTGAGGCCCCTGGCAGGGTCCTCCCGAAGGCAGAGGAGGATCTGCGGGGAGAAAAATACAAAAGGAATGTGAGCACTATTAGCTCAGTGCCTGTTGACAGACAGGCTGGTTCATCCTTCCCACCAACATCGCTGTCAGTGTTCTGCCTTTTCATACTGTCGTTTCATACTCTATTTTTCTTCAGTTTAAAATGAAAATCACGTAAAAGGTCCCACTAACCTAAAATATTTCAGCTGAGCCTCCCGTATCAGAAGGGAGTTATGGATGGAATAGACCATGACAAGCGAACAGCAACAGAAAATTGTTGATAATCCAAAGTGGCTTTTTTTAATGAATAAATGAAAGAGGATCTTCTTGTAGTGAGGGGATATGAATGGGCATTTAAGACTAATAATAGAGCGAGGGGGAGGGTTGGACGGCGACTGAGACCGAGAGGCCACTGGCTGGTGTGTCCATCTGACGGGCTTTGATGACACAAAGGGGTTAAACCCAACCCAACAGTGGGGATAAATAGGGAGTCACCTGTTTTGGTGGTATAATTGCAGCCTATGAAGGGTCACCATTTACAATACTGTGTATTATGGTGGGAATCTTTGCCTTGCTGAATGGGGAACCCAGGTCATGTTTCTCCATGCGTTGCTGTGATCTCCTACATAATCATTCCTGTCAGTTGGCTCATTATGGATTTTGTCCAAAGCCCCTGAGTGATGTGAGAAGAGCTCTCTTTTTCCCTGGCTGTCGTCTTTGTCTCTTCCCCAGAGCACGCCCAGGAAAAAACAGCACTAATGCTAACTGGGACAGGAGAAAGCCACTGGCAGGCCTTGTCATCATTGCTGTTAATAAAGACTTGACCCCTCTTCTTATTTTTTTTCTATTCGGTAGCCTCATTTCCTCTTCGGCTGTACTGAAAATATTGAGAGACAATACGGGAGAAATGAAAGTCTGTCCAGACGCTTTCAGCCGGATGGCTAAGACGAGAGAGAGAGAGAGAGAGAGAGAGGAGTCGGGGGAGGGAGAAGGAGGACAAATCCACTTCTGCCTTGACCAACAGTAGTCACAATTTGCACACGGAGGAATTGCATTAGTGTAGCATAAATGTTGTACTTCAGTGTGTTTTATGAGGCCGCTGGGCAATGCTGTCTAGCAACATATGTGTGCAACTGATTCACAATAGCAAATATAATGAGAACCATATTGTACCTGCATATTGTTAGTAACACTACACCAAACAGGAAACATTCAGAACTGGAAGTGGAAAAATATGATATCAAACGGGAACAGTGACACTTCACCTGGAGTCTTGATGAGGCCCATCCTGCAGAAGGAGGTCAGGTGTAGGTCTGCTGCACTGGAGGCTCTGGGAGTAAAGCCCCTCCGAATGACCCCCCGCTGGAAGCAGCAGGCTCTGCCCACATCGCATCAGGGGGCCCTCGGCATTGCCCAGCTCAGCATTTGCATCCTTCTCTGAGCAGTAGGTCCCATTCACTGGAAATGGACAGAGATAATATTACTAAATAGTCTACTTCACAAACTGCACACCTTTTGTCAAAGCAGACCAACACATGCGTTGTGCGTGCTGATATCAAGGTATGTTTTTAGCTAGCAGAACACTGACCCGATGTTACTCTCAAATTAAAAGTTGGCTAAAGCTAAAGCTCAGTGATCTGCTGACCGTCCTGGAAAAAGAGACAGCTGAAAATAATCAGTTTACAATGGGATGCATGCAATCACGGACATGTTGAAACTCTATTACATTATGAATATTCTCTCGAGGAATAGTTGTTGGCTGCCTCAACTATCACCGCGTCGAGTGATACACAGAGAGCTCTTTGGCAATATCCGACTGGTGGCTGTAAGAATAACGTCACATATTAGTGCTGGAGTAACGAAGAAATTCTAATCCAAATGTCATTTTGGAAAAAGAGCTAACTCAGCCAAATGAAGTGAAACTGTTTTATCTTTCAAGACCTTTAATTAAAAAAAATTAAAAATCAATTATTTTAATTGTTATCATTTATCACATTTTATCATTTATTTGTTTCACTGGCTAATTTATATTTTGTAACAAGTCTAATGTAAGTAGGCGGTGAGTTAACATAAAAATCAAGAGCTAAACACAAAGGTGTTTATCATCTCAGAAAAAATAACAATTAAAAATATACGAATAAATAAAAGGAGAATAACTGCTGAGGAGTTAAGAAGACAAAATTCATTTTTCTGACTAAAAAAAAAAAAAAAAAAAACAGGAAAATGTGTTAAATTCAAATCTGTCATAACCTGTCATTTTATTCAAATGTGTGTTTTAACACGTTTGTCTAATGTGATTACTTGATGAAGATTGCATACTTTATGATTGTGGCCATAAATGTAATAAAAAAACAAAGAGAGGGATGAATGTGAGAGAAGGGAGGGCTTGGTGTATGAGGAAATGTTTTTGAAGGGTAAGTCGATATCCCCACGCTCGTGTGCAGGCGACTGCGCGTCCCCTGTTCCAACTTTCTTAACTCAATTTCTTAAATTTAATTTTCTGCTAACAATATTACTGATAATGTTATCACACACTACAAGCTATAATTAATAAAACCAACCAGCTATTCTGTATGTGAAAGAAAACATTAAGAAGGAAAAAAAGACAAAAAGCACGTAAAGGAGAAAATCTACTAAATGTAGTGAAACGTGCAAAAATAGGGATTTATGAAAAAGGAAAAAGAAAGGCGTAAGAAAGCTATTACAACATTAGTAACAGATGGAAAGAGAGCAGAAGAGAGAGAGGGAGGGAATGTTTTGGAATATGGGAAAAAGGTTATAAGAATGAACAAAAGACAAGAGAAAACAAGGGCACTCTGTGGTCATGTTATCCTCAGTTTAACAAACATATTTTCACATATCCTTCCTACAGCTGACGAGCCCAAGTCTCCGCTGCGTTTGTCTTTTCGTGGGTCACAGCAGAAACACAAAGAAGTAGAGAAAAGGCAAAGCGAGCAACGCAAACAGTGCAGCATCGCCCAGGGAACAACGCTGCTTTCACTCAAAACTGTTAACAGAAGGCGAGATGAACTTCAGCTCTCGCCTGTTTTCAAGCAACACAAATCGCTCTGTTTATCAAAATCTGGACCGCTCCACTTTGTTTTATTTCATTTATTTATTTATTTTTACCATTTGTTGGCCGAGCATCTCACCGGTTAGTGTATACAAATGAGTTTCTGTATGAAATCTTCAAGGCCCGACGATGTGAACCAAGCATCTCCCCGCCTTAGGTTAGAAATCAATCAGGCTTTGACTGAATGCACATGCACTCGCACACATATCTCCTAGTTACCAGCCTTTATTAATAATAAAAAAACAAAATACGAAATACGAGACAGTGTTCATTACTCCCTTCCACAATAATGATGTTTGCAGGAAAAGAAACGAATTACAAACAGAGATAAACAAGATAAATATCTAGAAACGATGATAACCTGTCTTAAAATTGATTTACAATAACAGCGGCAGAATTCATTTGCTGTTTTGCAGGACAGTCTAAACAGAAAGAAAGTGCACCATCTGTCACTTCTAAGCTTTTATATATCAGGATATAATAATTTATGTCCTTTGAACGTCTTTAAATTAGGGACATATAACCTGAGACGAACAACATAATATGACGTAGTTCACCTCGTCATCGTCGATTCAATGCAAAATGCAGAAGCATTATGTGAAGAACTAAGTACACCCCAAGATTTAATACACTGTCCAATAGACGGTCTCGCATTTGACTTTAAAACACTTTCACGTTTGGCTCAATGGCTGCAAGGCGCTCCGGCCCCGCGGCTGCAGAACAAGACCAAATCGTCCCCCCTCCACCACCTTGCTTGACAATTTGTATGAGGTGTTAGGTTTTCTCCAAACGTGGAGCTGTGCATTATGGCCAAACATCTCCGCTTTGCTCTTTCAAACTTTTCTGAGAGAGGAGGCTTTCTCCTGGCAGCCCGCTCAGTCTTTTTCTATTTGTACCGTCAGAGATGACGCTCTTGGCTTTTTTACATTTCTCTCATCGTTGCACAGTCTGACCTGTGTGAGTTTGCTGCGACATCCACTCTTGGGAAGATGTGCATCTGTCTTAAGTGTTTTCCTGTGAATAATCTTTTCACTGTAGAATAACAGCCTCATAAATAACCTCCCAGCAGCTCACAATTCAAAAGGGTGTACGTAATGCTTCACATACGGTTTCTGCATTTTGGCTTGATTTTTGTGAAATATAAATTGTCACAGTGCAACATGTGAAGCGTTTTTGTTTTTGCTCATCTGACATTATATTTACTTGCTTAAGGTTCTTGTGTGGCTCAAGGTGTTTAGACAATTTTTACATTTTTTTATTATATTAAAAATATTTGCAGGAAAAAAGAAATTCAACAGTTGTGTTTTTAACTCTCAACTACAAACCCAATTCCTAAACACTGGCCCGTGATCCTCGGGCCCTCAGAGGGAACCGCATTAAAAACAGGCATGATTCTGCCATGGAAATCACACCATGAGATTGGGAACACTTCCAGAAAACACCGTCTTACACACAGTTCACTGTGCCATCCACAAAGGCAGGTTAAAGCAAAGAAGAAGCCATGTGAGTGTATCCAGAAACACTGCCGTCTTCTCTGGGCCAAGCTCTTTAAAATGGACGGAGGAAACGTGGAAAACTGTAATTTGGTCAGATTCTTTTTGGAAAATACGAGATGCTCCGTTCAAAAGCCTGTATCTCTGATGCTATAGGGGTGTATATGGAGTTAGCAGCCTGAACATCTGGAAAGGCACCATCAATGCTTAAAGGCATATACAGGTTTCACAGCAACAATGCTAAACCCCAAACTGTGGCTATTCCAACAGCGTGGCTTGGTGGTAGAAGAGCGCTCGACTGACCTGGGGACTGCACCAGATGAAAACATCTGGCACGTAATGAAACAAAACTATGACAACCCAGGACTGTGGGGCAGCTATGATTCTATGTCAGACAAGAATGAGACAAGTTTCCCAGGAGTCCAACAACTGGTCTCCTCAGGTCCCAGACTTCGTTAAAAGAAGACGAGATGTTACATAGAGGTCCTGTCTCATCTGTTTCCATCAAATTCAAAAGTTTGTTTCTTTATATATTTAAAATATGCACAGCACTGCCCTTCATTTGGACAGCAAAACTCTTCTGTCTCTGTCCTTTTCGGATTAGGAAGTAGTCAGCAGGACATAAAACCTCTTGGGTACAAAGAAAGAGCCACGTGATCCAAACAGAGAAATATGAACTATGACTGCATCTGTTTGCCCAACCTACAAACCACAAACTGAATAAAATTAATGATGATGTGACCCTGTCAAACACCGTATAGACTTTAAAATTCTTTTGCTTACTTTTAAAATTTTAAACAATTTGGCACCCAGTTACCTGACTGAACTCCTCCGCTTGTACAAGCCCAGGAGGGCACTAAGATCATCCTGCCAGATGCTCTCAGAACAACTTAGATCCCGGCTGAAGCCCAGAGGTGATCGGGCCTTTGCAATTGCAGCACCTAGACTCTGGAATAGTCTCCCCGCTTCTATTCACAATTCTGAGTCTATTCATTCTTTTAAATAGCGTCTTAAAACTCATTTTTTTACTTTGGCTTTTGGATCAAATTAGTTTTAACCATCATCAGGCCTGTTTTATGTCACCTTTGATGTTTGTTGGTGTGTTTGTTTGTTAACTTTTAATCTCTTGCTGTTTTTTGCTGATTGTTAAGCACTTTGATCAACCCTGTTGTTGGTAAATGTGCAATATAAATGAATAAACCTGAACCTGAAACCTGATCGATTAAATATGTTTGAGCAAAATTTGTGTAGAGCAGCAAAACAAAAAAGCGCTGAGCACATGCAAAGTAATCTACAGGTGTTTTTTTTTGTGTATTCTTTCAGTAAAAGTTACACTTACACATAAAGTTTTATTGACTTCCTATGATCTTATGTGGGACTCTACACGCAATTTTCCAGCAGTTTCCAATTAGATGTAAAGTATGAACATACTATGCTCCTGTGTCCAATATTCACATCCAAGTATTGCTTAAGTAGCCCCGTATCCAGGTGTTGCAACTCAGGGGTTGTCTTCAACAAGAGGCACCTTCTGATTTTCTCCAGGACATTGAAGTAAAAGTGTTTCATGAGTGTTAAAGTTCTTGATCCCTTCACTGCAGAGAGTTGGCGCTCCAGTGATTTAGAGCTTTGTGACATTAACAGAATCAGTCATGCTCTGGTTGGGGAAACAGCAGCCTCCTCGGCCATATGGAGGTTTGGACCGAATCCAAACGTAAAATCAGTTTATATTGAATGTGCTATGGTAATTCACTGTTGAACATTTCATTGTGTGTTAGAGCCTAGTTTGATCAGGAGGTGGGAGCCAGATAGAGCATCAGGGACTGAGGTGAAATGTAAGACATCCAACAGGAATGACAGGTGAAGAGTGTGTGTGTGAATGAAAGAGCGAGAGGTGATCATTCTCTGGATTATGCAGAGGTTATGACTCGCCTATTGAGCGAAGCAGCTATGCATCATACTTTACATTCCCTTGGCTCTGAGTTTGAATTTTTTTCTTGTTATGTTCTGAAAAACACTTGAGAAAGAGAAATGTGTGTCTGTGTAATCCATTAATATAGTTGAATGGATCGTGGCTGAGCAGCCTATACGGCTTCATCACAAGCTCACAGGCAACACAGCTGTTAAATGGAGGAACAAGGAAATGAGCCAGCAAGGAACAAGGGCAATATCCGAAGCTGGAAACATTAAACCAACATGAAGAATCAAAACCTGCAGTCCCTCAAAATGGCTACTGGACGCTGGCTCCAAAACGAAAGCCAACTGATCCCCACACACTCTAAATTTCAAACGAGCAGACATAAACAGGTTTACAGCCTGGAACAAAAACATCTTTGCTCTCTACAGCTAACTTCCCCGTTCATGTTTTTTGTTTTACCCATTAAAATTATATTGAGGCAGTTGTGCATTACTAAAGATATGACCAGACTGACTGATGGATGCTGACACAGGCAGCAGCAGCTGTTTGCTGAGCTTGAGTTCAGCAAATTTGTGCTATTGCACTGAAGTCTGACAAATATATGGCTTACTATGAGGTAAAGTACACTAAAAGCCCATAGAAGATGTGCTTACTGTAGCTTAAGTACAGGGTGGGCCATTTATATGGATACAGCGTAATAACATGGGAATGGTTGGTGATATTAAAGTCCTGTTTGTGGCACATTAGTATATGTGAGGGGGCAAACTCCTCAAGATGGGTGGTGACCATGGTGGACATTTAGAAGTCGGCCATCTTGGATACAACTTTTGTTTTTTCAATAGGAAGAGGGCCATGTGACACATCAAACTTATTGGTAATGTCACAAGAAAAACAAGAATAAAGTTGCGTTGAAACCAAGCACACCGTTGTTTTTCCTTGTGACATTACCAATAAGTTTGATGTGTCACATGACCCTCTTCCTATTGAAAAAACAAAAGTTGTATCCAAGATGGCCGACGGTTAGTGACCATCCAGCAACCACTGGTTGCTGGGTGGCCGACGGTTAGTGACCATCCAGCAACCACTGGTTGCTGGGAAAAAAAAATTATATTCTGTGAATCGTTTGCGAATTATTGCTGGAGGCTGTTGAAAGTCACTAGCATTGGCTGCAAGGGGTGAAGACGGAAAAGCTTCTTGTATTTGTTTCGGTTGGCTAACAGGTTGACATGGTCACCAGCAAGTTGCACAGCAGACAGCAACTTGTCTGCAAAAACATGCAAACTACTTGCCGAGTGTTACTGAAACGGCGAAAAGCGCTGTGCAAATTGGATATGGAGATTGCTCGTGTTTAAACTAAACGCATTGTGAAAGGTTTTGTTTGCGGTCGTAAAGTTCAACTTTTAATTAAGCCAAATGTTTAAATTTCACTACAGCTCAGACAAGTCGAAGTTGAACTCTACTACCAGTCAAAACAAGCAGAAATTAGGTTTTTTTTGTCTCCGATTTCACCCTGTGACAACCAGCTGCCATTCAACAACCGTTTGGGGAATACACAGCAGCCGGAGGTGGGGCGGGGTTTGCCGACTAGTCCCTAAGTCTGTCTGGCTAAGGCATTAGTTAGCACTATTTAGCAGCTAACTATGGGTGCACCATGCTAGCCAAGCTCTTAAGTGTCAACCAACTTCATTAACCAACACATTATTTTTTTTATAGTAAATGTTAAATGTAAAAACAATTCGCCTTAACGCCCACTCACATCCTGGGCCATCTGACCTCAGGAAATCACATGTTAGGTCGGGGCTAGGTTTCACAATGAGCTCACCCGAAACCTTGGCTGATTGTGACCTACACCCGTTTTCACACCTTGGCTCGGGTGATTAGGAAGAGGATCATTAGGGGGTCCATTCTCCCTCTCGGGGGGGACACTCCCACAGGGCTTAAATCTGGGACTCTCCACCATTTGACCCTAGAACTGAAGAAGCTTCTCGGATGAGAGGTGAAACGTCTTCAAGCAACTTAAAGAAGTCCAGACGCTTTTCTTTCCAAGCTCCTTAGACTACGATGACCTGGATGACTGAGAACCTTCACAGGCGTAAAAACAAAATCTTCAAGAGGAAACTCCAAACCTTAAGTTGAACTTGAACTAGTACTGTGTCCAATCCCGTTACGCACTACAGAACAAGCAGGGTGGGATGGTCCTCTGTTATACACGGTTGCAAACATTCAGGCCCAATTAGGGAGTGATGCTGTAAGGCCGTGAGATCAGAGAAGCAGGGGCAGAGAGAAAGAGGCAGGGCAGCGCCAGAACCACCAGGGGCAAGTGCTGTTTTCAGTACGAAGAGCATGTACAGATGTGCTCGCTCATCCCAACAAAGAGCCACTGATGTTAGCATTGCCAACTAAAGACAGAGCCACAAATAAGGAGTCTATTGTTATTTGTCTCTTAAGACGCCACCCCTAAAAAGAAAAAAAGGTCTCTTCTGGGAATGACAGGAAACGGGCCCTCTTTGTAACAATGTCTAATAATACTCTCACATTCAAAGTGGTATCTTCTGTTCCATAAATGTCATCAACTGGTTTTTATTGCTCAATCTGCCTCCTGTATAATTAAAGCACCACGTTCCTTTCAGTGCACATCACTAAAGGATGGCAGTAAACTGCAGAGCTCAATGAGATGTATAAGAGAGGAAATAAGACTAAAGGAGCCAGCACATATGCTCCATTGAACATGAGTATATAAACTAATCCCTCAAATAAGATTGCAATTATAACTGGATAAACGGGGTTATTGGAGAACTTGTTTTGGGACGCGTTTGATTATTTTTTGGCCGACTACGTGGCGAGAAATAAAGTTCCAGCCACCCGTACACTCCGCCTGCTCTGATGTCATCCATTTGTCATGCTTCCTCATTTGAAAAAAATCCCTTGGGAACACAGCACACAAAGTTATAAAGATCAGATGCATCGTGATCGTGAGTGGAAAGGGCTTTCTAATCCTTTCCCCGCTGATTAATGTAGCCGCTGTGGCCATGGAGGCTGAACATGAAGACAATGGACAGGAACAATGAATGAATGCAGACTCGATAATTCTTATAATTAGGGCACGACTCACTCTTTGGTGGAAGGTTGTGGTCACTGTGACTGTGATTACGCTGATTGTTAAACACGCTTCACATAACTGGACGAATTTCACGTAGCGGCTCAGGGCCAGTTAGGGTGCGCTGTAACTGTACACCTATTCAGGCTGCCTGCAGGGCTGATGATCAGAGTCATGTTCAAATTCAGCAGTGTTGTGCCTTGGCTAAAAAACTCTCGCCTGACCTCAGTGACTAATAAATGACTAATAAAGCAGAGCAGACATGTGTCTTCAATCAAACAGAACTTAACCCCACTGAAACAACATGACTATTATCCCAAGATACTCCGTTATGACTGCATTACCATACAAAGCATTCCAATCTACACAGTACTGAAAAGATCAAACCACATCATTACATAGTTTCAAGTCTGTGTCGCTGTCTCCCTATATGAAGTCTCCATGTTTCTCCATAGACAGTACCAGTCGGTCATCTGATCAACAGATGGTCTGGACAGGATTGTTAAGTGTAATTGGTGGTAATCTGGGGCCATTTTTTATTTTGGTGACACTTCATTTTCTATAATTCTCGCCTCTCCCTTTTAAGTCACCTAAGCAGTGTGTTAAGTGCCAGAGTGAGACTGCACTTGTGCCAGCGTTTAATGCGTTCAAGTCTTTAGAGACATGCAGGCCTCAATGAAAAGCAGATGTGCAGATGGATCGAGGGTTTAAGGAGAGGAAAGGGGAGCGATCGGAGGTGTACTGTACTTAAAGCAAGGGGAGGCTGCTGAGGGGGTGTCGGAGAAGGAAATGGGATGTGAGGAGTGTGATGCAAACATCTGAACCCGAGGTACAACAAGCTGCCAAAACCGCAAGACAGATGCCTCTGGAAATCCAACGTGACACCTCGACGGGCCCCACTTTGGCACCATAAATCATAACATTCAGCACATAAACAGTTAATAATGATCATTTTATCCCCGTCTGCCCCAGCGCCACCACCTGCCACGGTTCTCCCCCCATCGTTCCTGTTTCGACAGGAGACAGGTCAGCGCATATAAGTGAGTGTCAGCAGACTGTGGGTCTTTGCGGTGGGATGCTCTGGTTGTGCGTGTTGTCCGGTGCAGATGTTGTGTATTAGCATCCAAAGCCTTTCCCGACTCCTCTGAATCTCATAACTCATGTCTATATTTGTGTCTGCGGCATAGGCCCGGAACTTATTTGTTTGCTTAGTAATGGATGTATGATTGAAAACCTGAGGGCACAAGTAAATGAAAAATAACAACGTCTAGGGAGGAAGCTCCTCTTAAAGCAGGTGCCGAGTAAAGGGAAGAAGAAAAACTCTATTAAATTACTGGTGCAGCACAGAAATGTCAGTGTTTTCGTAGCAGGATTACAAGAACCAGCAGACATGAGAACCTCGGGAGGATAAAAAATCAATTGGTTCTGGCGGATTTTAGCCCCTCACAGACCAGGTATCTTTGCTTGTCCCCGTTTTCTCATGCTCAGCTTGGTCACATAAAAACCGAAGAATACATGCAAGAAAGCCAAACGGGCAGGTTCAACCTCAGAGTGAAGAAAAGAAGCGACTGTGTCCGAGAAAAGAACAAAAATCAGCTGCGTTAAGAAAAGTGTAAATAAAAACTGAGACAGCATATCGTGGATACGACTGGTTGTTCCTGCTAAGTGCCTGCACAGTTTCAAGGCGCGCCGATAAACGCAGCGGTCGGTAAATGATTAGCTCTGCTGTCTTTTAGAGAAGAGAGAACATGTTGTGGGAAGCAGGGGTCCTCATAATGCCAGGCTCTTCAAATGGAGCACTGCTAACCGCAGTCATGAACACAAACAAATAGTTGGCAGCCAAAAACCCACCATCTTCATCCCCACCGACCAACCCCACCCACCCCATTCCAGTGCCAGCCTGCGCACCAGCCAAGTCCCAAAGACCAACTGCTTTGACTAAAAGAGTCATTCAAATCCCAAACAGGAGAGAATGCTTCAGGATTATGTGACTCCAGATACACACAAACATTTATCTCTTTATTGTTTGTGTGTATGTGTGAGAGTGAGAGGCTGGGATCACCCCTGATGTCCTCCCTGATTTACATAATTAAAACTTTACACTTGTGCATGTCACCACCTGGTGGTAGCATTTTGTCACTGGTGGCTCCCTCACAGGCCATCATTTTTTTTTTTTTGAGAACAAAGATTTGATCAGGCGATCCCTAAGGCTGAAAAAGAAACTGGGATTGGATGAAAGCGGGGTGGGTTTAAATTTTAAATAATAGCTCATATTTTGTCGGTTTTGGAGGCACTTAAATTTAGTAAAAAATAAAAAATTTAGATGTTACTTTAAATATGTTCATTTAAAAGCTTTACATAAATGGAAAAACTTCCACGTCACAGCTTTTCTCAGTTATTAAACGGATCCGTTTCTATCTGAACTTCAGAAAATGACCCATCCAGGTTTTAAGATGTATAAAAGCAGGATGATGACATTAGCACGAGCAGCATAAACAAAATGGCATCTGAACCAAAAAAAGAAAATAACTCAGCAAACACAAATCCAGACAGAAATATGGGGAAAGTCCTTATAGTACTCCCATTGTTTGCACAGTGACCTCTGCAAAGGGCAATTTAGAAAAAAGCCCAAAGCACCACAGCAATGATTGATTATCACAAAAATAAGCATATCTTTTGTCTTCAAGTCAAACTCTTTTAGAACGTTTGTTAATATAGCAAAAATGTGCATAGTCAACAAACCACAATAAAGCCACAAGTAGCCACAACTTTCTCCTGACAATCACTATGATAACAAGATATTGCCCGCAAATCTACACACTGCCAGGATTAATCACAGAGTTTTACAAGCAGCGCTGAGCCAAACCACATCCTATAATTTGACAGCGAAGCCACATAAATGTAAAGGCCAAACAGCGCACAAAGCATCAGTGAGGACCGTGGACCGACCCGATCGACCAGCAAACTGACAAATCGTGATGCACTTTGCTGGCAGACGTGACGGGGACGCCTGGCTTGGTGACAGACACCTTTACAAGGCTGGTGAACGACGTGGCTCCGGAGGTTGGCCAAGAGCGCTGAAGCCTCGGCATGGGATCAGGAGGTGCTTCAAAGCTAGACAAGAGGTGGCTCTGTTTGGGGAGGCGGCAGTAAATACTGGCAGAGTGATGTAGCCAGTCCAGAGGTTTGGGACTGACGAGCACGAAGTACCGCACCCTCAGAGAAAGCCTTTAATGCGTCTGGTATACTTCTCCATAGAATCAGGTTCTTATTTTCAACAACTAAACAAAATAATCTTACAAAGTACTTTAAATGTTATAAATCAGTGGCTATTTAAAAAGCTTTAGAGCCCACACCTCTGTAGGTAGAGACTACTTTTGAGCGCTTGTGTTTTTGTATGCGTGTTTGTTTGAGTCCACTCGTGAGAATAACCAGCGTATATAAATCTGCCATTAAAAATAAACATTTCGATTTAGTGCAGAAGTTGCGTTTCCCTCCTTAAACAATAGGCCTCAGTTTGTCTGTGTGCCCACTGAAGTCGTATCAAAACACAGCAGAAGTCCCTGTGAAACTTCACTGAAATCAGATCCATTTCGTCAAACATCGGCCTGAACCTCTACTTGTTGTAATAGTGCAATAAATCTGTGGTGTTGAGAATGTCTGGCTCAAGAAGGTAACTTTAGACAAACATCACTCGATTTGAAGGCTTTATTTCAATGTTGAAATGTTTTGCACGTATTCCAACAGGAAAACAAAAGACAGATTCATGTCAGACGTTTTCCTGTTTTCTGAGCAAAATAACATTTGACAGAACTTTACAGGATCAAGCTTCTCTTTATATCATGACACAATATCAAGTTACAAAAAGTTATCAAATTATGGGGACTAGAAAAGTTACATTGTTATTACTTGCAGATTTTGTACAATAAGTTTGTATATTTGATTATTACTCATCTTTAACACCAACACATTGTGCATATTTAGATACTGAAACTATGTTAAGACTAAAATAGTTGAACTACTTTAGAGTGAGTTACTTGGCATGTACTTGTTTTATAAAGCAGACAATGATTAAGTGATTAGAAAGTTGACTTCCTGACTTCAAAAAGAGGAAAAAATGTGCTGGGAGTCATGAGAAACAAAGTAAAATATGACTAAGCTATTAGAGTCCTCTGGTTACTTTTTATAACTACTGTAACTACCAAAACAGTAACAGCTATGGTGACTGAAATTGTCACTGCTGAGAAAAATGAATAAGCTCGTGACTGGTTAAGTGGTTGATGGAGGAGAGATGTGTCCTGTGACATTTAGATAGCAGGTCAGCATTTGACAGAAATAAAACAAAAAGACATGAAAGTACAGATCTGTCCTCCCCTATCAGCAGTTTGGTGGTAATGTATTGTAACTTTGTTTCTCTTAGTAGAAACAGAGCATCGTTTAAATACCACAACCTGGGTATTGTTGCTGTCTCTACCTTTATGGCCCCATTGTACCCGTCTGCTGATGGCTGCTTCCAGCGGGGTAATATGCCACTAAGCTCAAATCATCCCAAACTAGTACTCAAATGGTCTGCACAGTTATCAAGTCTCAGTCCAATAGAGAACCCTTTGGATGTGGTGGAGCAGGAGATTTACATCACAGATGTGCTGCTGACAAACCGTCGCAACTGTGAGACGCTGCCATGTCAATATGGACCTGACCACAAAGAATTCAAGCAGTCCTTAAAGTGAAAAAGGGTCCCACCCAGTACTATGAAGGTGGCCAGTGAGTATATCATGAGCATGCTCAAGAATTTCTAAAGGGATGTGCTCTGATAAGTTACCGTACCTTTGTCAACAGGCAGTGATGCCTAACGGTAATCTCCTCTTACTACTTTAAATTTACTTTAAAAATAAATGTAACCGACTCTTATGCATTTCCAAACATTTGAGTTAAACGTCATGGTAACAGGCTCACAACATCAACAGCAACATGCTGATATATAACACAGACAATGAACCGTACTCAACATTTTGCTTGGCAAGCTACCGCACAGCAGAGCAAAATGGTAATTGGTCGTTTTTATAAAGCAAATTAATTGTATTGAGTGATAACGGTGCAAGAGGAAATCATAAAGGAAACATTAACATCTGGTCCAAATTTCATGGCTTTAACTGTTTTCTAGACATTTTATTGAAAACTACAGTAAATCTCATGGTGGCACTAAAGTAAAAGTCAGAAGATTAACAGGTTAGGGTTAGTGTAAATAATAAAAAAATGTCTGCCAAAAAATATTCAGGACAATTAATGAGGGAATGTGTGTGTGTGTTAGTCCCCGTAGGGGGATTACTCCTCGGCATTTAACCCATTCACCCAGTGGGCAGCCACCACCAGTGCAGCACCCGGGGAGCAGTGTGTGAGGACGGTACCTTGCTCAGAGGTACCTCAGGGTAGCCATTCAGTGGATTCGAACCCCCGAACTTCCGATCATGGGGCAACCGCTTTACCTACTGGGTATCCCTGGAATACAGATAATGTGGGAAAACTTTGGGTTGCTGGTGAAGGGAAAGTCGGGGAGTATCACCAAAGTTATTTCTTTTCTGGAAACGTGTATCTGTTCATTTCAGTGCGATCAGTTCAACACTTTTAGCTATAGTTCACCGTGTGGATTAAATCAATGTAAATTAAAGCTAAGTAAGTAATCACCCCTTTCCAGAACAGCCACATAATATGCTGCTCTTTAGTCTCAGTGATCCCTGCTGTGCCAGTGGCCTCTTCAATATGGGCCGAAAGGCTGTTGGTACAAAACTCACAGTACTTCTTCAGTCCTCTTCAGCCAGCACCCAATATTTACAAGCAAGCCCAGATCTGTGAGAGAATTCGATTGAACACAGATGGCAGGAAATTCCTTGGAAATGACAGTGGCCAAACTCAACCACACAACATGAGAGTATCTCCATGTAGCAGGGGCATCGAGGACCTTCCGACAGATAATATCTCTTCTTCTCGCCCGGCACCGCTCCGTGCCATTGGTTACAGTTTGACAAGAGAAAAGATTTATGTGACGTCTGTAAAACAAGTAATCAGTTTTCAGCAATTATTGTATACTTTTAATGGTTTCGAGCCAGCAGTGGGGGAGAAATAAATGAATAGTTAGGAAAAGGTTTGGAGGAAAACTCCCTTGATGGTCGGTGGTCCAACTGAGAGGTTGAATTTAAGTGTTGGTAATTAGATCACATTTGGATGGAGCAACATTTGAAAATGATTATTCTGTTACCTACACACAGTGCACATAACCTTCTGTTATTCTCAGAGGGGATGCTAGTTGTTTAAAACAAGGGCCAAACCAGATGTTTTGGGAACCAGAAGAGGAATCCGATTTCACTTCCTACTTCTTTCTTACTTTTTGTTGTTGTAGCGCAGGAAGAATAATGGAATGTTGCTTTGTGAAAAGGATATGTTCAAAGCATGCATAGTAATTGCTTTGGCTTTTGAAGTCTTTGGTTAAAGCTGGGGTCACTGCTCCTCCACAGTGTCCAGAATGAATATTAGCTATAGTCAAGATGACTGGGCTTCAAGTCAGCCTGAAAATGCAGGAAAAGGAGCTTTTTTTAAAAGTGTGTAATTTGCTATGACAGCAGAAACTAAGAGCCAGGGCTTTATTTGCGATTTGATTACTGTAGCAAGCTGATACGCTGACTAATAAAAAGATCATTTTGGTGCTCCATAATATGAGAGCACCCAGCTGTGGTTAATTAATGAATTAACTTTGGCTCAAAGTGTTTATTTTGCACACACAAATACAAAATGGCTAATAATCTGTAACACTAAGGAAATGTGCTATTGCACAGCAGTCTCCCACCAAAGGGCCATAATAATGACCATAACCTGGCCTGGGGACCTCCTCCTCGTAGACCCAGAGGGCACCACAGAACTGGGGTTTTCATAAATATACAGAATAAATAAGAGCGGGGCCCAGGTTCTCCACCGAGCAAACCTGTGTTGAATTTCAAACCACACATACCTAAGGAAGTCAGCAATACCGTTCTTTTATTGTGTGGGGAGTCCTCATTCACCAATGGCTTTGGCATTGAAGACCACCCCCCTCACACCACACACACACACACACACACACTCGCAAAACAGAGAGCACACAGAGGCAGGAGCACGCTCTCTAAGTAACTTGAGATGGACAGTCTACCAGACATTATATATCACCGAAACATCAAACAAATTTCCACAATGCCGCTGCGAGGAGGATGAGGGGGCTGCAGTTCAATCAAGCCCTCATCTACAAACTCAGGAAGAGCCCACTGTTAGCCACCACATGAGAAGTGATGGCGTGACTCCTGAGCCCCCGCGGTTACAGGGACTAAGGCACAGTGGGGCCCGTTAAAGCCAAAAATGGCACCAAGTGACACCTATGGAAACACATTTAATCTTGTGCGGTGTGAGGTCAATACGCAGGTATTTACACAGACAGGAGCCCTGCGTATTGGAACAGACAGGGCCACCATCAAAGAGCTTTACGAGCAAATATATTCTCACTGCGTAAGCATTTTAGATGTCCAAGCATGAAGGCCTACAGTGTTTTTCCTTCTCTTGTTTAATGGCTGTAATAAGATTCCTTTTGTTATGATTACTGCTCTCGCTGCGTCCCTTCACCGTGTGAGTCAGACGACGGTTAGAAGCAAAGCGAGATGTGACTTTTGCGAAATTATTTGGGAGTTGCGACCGATAACTCCAACTGAATGTGGGTCAGTCCAAAAACGTCATAAATAACAATAAATAAATAAATCAGTGTCATTAAAATACAGAACAATGCACTTTTTTATTCTCTAACTGAGATTATTCCCAACCATATGTTCTACATTCTGTTTTAAACAACTTTGTATTGATTTTATATATTAGCTTAGAGATGTGATTTTTCTATGTCATGTATTTCATAGTTTTCTTTTTCCAACTCTTTCACATCCCTTAAAACCATCAGAGAGACATTTGATCTGCCCCAGATTCATTCACAAGTACTGACCACAAGCATACAGTCAGGATCATGAAGAACTACATGTACTGTATCTTCACTGACAATAAGAACAACGAGTCCCGCAACAGATGGTATGAATCCCACAGAGCCCTGCTCTCAACATCATGAAGGCAGCCTGGAATTACACGAGGAGCCTGAACTGAGACGGCCTGAATCCAAAGAAAAACAACAGCTTGTAGAGGCTTAGAGAAACAAATACATCCAGATTTGAGATTTCGGATATCGTAGCGCAAACGTTTTCTTTTTGTTGTGGAAGAACAGCAAAGACAGCTTTTTTCCATCTTATCAGGTTGCGACTTTAAATTGATTCTGTTAAAAGCGCGGAGAAAGGAAACGTGGCTTATTTGGTCCTTTTACATATAGTACGCAGGCTTATAGACGATGGGTTATTTTAAACACGATAAATACTGAATGAACAGCATATCCATTCACAGAGTTTCACGAAATTATAAAATAAGGAAACGCTTCAGTACTCCAGAAATATTGCAAACACCAGCATAGTCTGGTACATATTACATTTATGCACTAAAGATCTGGATATATGTTTAAGGTTTGCTCTGAAGAATAACTGGGACGATACAGCTCCCTGACAGATAGAAATCTAAACTAAAATACCTAATAAAAATATTATGTACAAATATTTATGTATAGAGTCAGTGAACATATAAAAGAGAGTTAAACACTTGACACTATGACCCTAAATAACTTCTAAAAAGGCAGAAAATACCAAGCTGGCCCTGAATGTTGAGTTAATTGTAAATGAACTGGAAACAGATGAACTGAAAAGTAAAAAGTGAAGGATGTCGACTTCCTTGGACAGGACTTTGGTGAGAAGGAGCTTAATTAGATGATAAAGAGCAGAAATAAAGAAATCATTCTTCATTTGGATCCTGGCTTATGCCGTGAGGTTTGTTTGGCCGGTCTTGGCCGAGAGTGTAAGCGTCTGAATAGAGAGGGACTCTCGAAGGACTCTGGCCCGTACCATGTGTCAAGCCTTTCACATAACCTGGCATTCATTGTGAAGCTCTTTTATGAACCGTAAAAAATATTCATTTCGCCCCTGACCTGTTTTCCAATAGAGTCTCCAAACCCATAAAATGGTTTGCTTTTAATTTATTTTTATTTGAAGAACTTTGAAATGCAAATGTTTGTTTCCTTACACGTAGAAATTGAGAGAAGCCATCTTGAAACAGAAATTTGATGTGAAATATGAATTCTAGCCATTTTACATCATTCCTAACATAAACATGCAGGTTCTCAGCTCAAGTCTTTCGGTGCTGTTAAATGAGTGTACTTTGGCAGGCTGCAGTGTACATATGCCGATGCTTCGCCCGTCTCGCCGGGCTCCTTCAAGGCTCGGAGCTCTTGAGGTTTGCATGAGACTGGCATCTTTACAGTGGCCTAGATTGGCCGTATTTTCGTGTCAAATGACAAATCTGGCCCTGTAAAAGTGGATGCTGCGGTAACCTATGCATTTACATTTACAGCCAAGGCTATCAAGGGTATGGCTAACAAGTACTGTTGACTTTGGTTAAAGTGCGGTTTGGTGGGCTATACGTTAAACATTTTTAATTGCAGCCCTTAAACTAAAGCACATCATTGCACAAGTTTCATTTACAATAAAATCATTCAGTTTATAGATAGCATTAAAATTCCAACTATATCTATAAAAGTATCGTTCTTATGAACAATTGTGAAAGATTTATTATCCCCAGTGTGTCCTATCATTTTAAAAGTATAAAAATCAACAGACAAACACTGGCAACTTATGTTCGATGCAAGTTCTGCAGCACCGTCACACTGCATGGACATAGGAGTACCATGGCAATCAAAACAGCACAGATCAGGGGCAGAACCATGGGAGGGACAAAGGTTTGGCCAACCCACAATACCAGTAGGGATGGGTATCGTTTAGGTTTTATCTGATACCAGTACCAAACCAGTACTTTTGAAACGGTGCCGGTGCTTAAACGGTGCTCGAACCGGTGCTCGAACCGGTGCTTAAAGAATGGAGAACAAACTTTGTCCAAAAACTTCTCATGTTCAGCTGTTTTTTTTTGTAAAAAGATAACAATGTTAGCCTTTTCTGCAGCTATGGGGCATATATGGTATCACTCTTGGCTGGAAGCTTAAACAATGGAAAAAACACGAACTTTGTCCAAAAACCTCTCATGTTTAGCTGTTTCCCACTTTTTCTTTGGTCATTTTAGCCTTTTTGGCCAGGGTGAAGGGAGCATCTGCCATCAAACAAGAAGACAGCCGCATGTAGCTATGACGGTGTTTGCTAGTTCACCTTACATGCATTAATGTAATAACGTGGTTAGCCTACTCAATGTAAATTACACACGAACAACATTAAGCTACTCACGCAGAGAAGAACGGCTGCTGCTGCATCATCATCCTCATCATTTCTGCTACACTGGCAGGGCTAGGGGCCAGGACTCTCCTCTTCGGGTTCTTGGGGGATGTTGCTAACTCCGGGTCCGATAACAGGCACCACACCCGCAGTAGATGTGCTCGGTGTGAGGTCTCGCAGCAAGCTATCAAATACGGTGCATTTCTCGGCTTTAAAAAAACCCCGCTATGCGTCACCAGGTGTTTCATCAGATTTGAGGTGTTACCTCCTTTGACAGTATCACAGTATCAGCTTAAAGCACTTGTTGCTGCTGAGTTTGCATCTTTTGCTGTGAAGTACAGCCAGACTTTGACCGCTTCGCCTTGGACATTTTTAATCTGTAGCTCTGCTCTAAAAGAACGTACGTACCTGGGCCCGCCTACTATCCTCGGAAAGGTAAAATGATTGGCTGGAATCCAAAGTGTATGACATCTCAGGGGAAATAAAGCACTGAAATGTGCGCTGCTTTTCGGTCTGGTTACTACCGTTTATGTCAGAACCAGTGCCATAATGGCACCGGATACCGATACCCATCCCTAAACACCAGCGCTACTCAAATACTCACAGAACTATTTTTCTAGCAGAAGGTCTCTGATCGCACATGGCCACATTTTCAGTGCAACCACCTATTTAAACACAGCTTTATCAACAATACAAATGACTACAAAACTGTTCCACTTTTTTGCAGCCATGTCTGCAAATTTGACGATTTGGCTTACGGAAAAATCCCCACACAGAAAACTGAAAATAATTGATGAGACATCAGTTTTAGTGCCGCCCCAATGTTAGCAATAGCCTCGGCCTGGCCACAGCTGCATAGAAATGAATGAGCAATAAACTTGAATTGTTTATCACATACAATTACTGAGAAAACCACACATATTTAGTTTCATTTCACAATACATTCTGTAACAATGTCGTTTTAAATACTCATAAAAACAGAGCAGTTTCTCAATGATGCCGAGTTATAGCACAAGTAGTTCTATTTATTTCAATGGGAAGTGCGCTTGGCAGGAAAACTAAGACTTTCTTAGAAACTTGGGAAGTGTGAGGGGTTGGGGAGTTGTTGGTGGTTACTACAATGAAATCTGATTCTCGACAAAAGGCCATGATTTATGATTATCACTTCTACCTGTATCATCTGATAAAAACGCTCTTTTTCTTTCATCTACTGGCAGGAAACACTGATGACGCAACCGCCAACGACCTTAATCACAATTCAAGCCAAACAGTTAAAATCTTGGCTGTTCCGTTTACGGTTGTCAGTGTAAATTGTTAGTTAGCGATTTTTCAAGTCCTGTATCATTTTACGTACAAATCCTGAAAAGCCTGTTGCACAGTAGGTCTCTGTGTTCCTCTGCAGAACAGCAAACACACTGTCAAACTCCATGGAGCCGAGCGGAGCGCACCGGGCTGTGTAATGCCATGGAACAAGCAGCAGGTATTTGTTAGTTAATCAGTGTTTGAATTAAGCTAGAGGCCGAGGTTGTGCTCGGGAGCAGCGGGGATGTTTTGACTAAGCCATCTCTGCGAGGGCCCGGTCATGGAGACTCGGAGCATTTGTAAAAGATTAGCGGCCCAGTCCTGATGTACTGAGCTCAGGTCATGCAAAGTGCAGGGCTCGGACGTGAGGCGAGCTCCAACCTATCTCTCACATCTGCCGCCCTCACAGAGCATATCTGCTAGTCGTGGTACATGAAACACTGAATAATGTGATTAAAGGTTTTGCAGTGAGGTTTGGAGCTCACTGAGGGGAGATCAGAAGAAGTTATTCCTTGAGAAAGATTTCCCAGGTTTATAGACACTCGGGACATACAGTATATGCAACAGTTGCCCAATCTGTGTACATTCTACCTTCTATGTGTCATGAAAGTGTGCTATCAGACGTGCACGCTTCCAGTCAGAGTATCCATGTTGAAGAAAAGTTGAGGGAAAGGAACAACAATGGTGCACATGCTCTCAGCCGATCATTAGCCAAAAGACTAAATGAAAACCAACTGTGTAGGAACAATAAAATAATTTGTCAAGGGAGAAGGGTGCAGATAAATTCTGCAAAGCATTTTCCAATTGGCTCAGGCTGCAGGACACTGGGCCAAGTGCTCAGCACCTGGCTGTCATGGCTCTGACGCTGCCTAATTCATTTCAACTCTCAAACACAAGCCTATTAGATGAAGAGCCGATACGAGCTGAAAGTGCCTGATTAGGCTTTTTATCGGTATTAGCCAACATGTGCTGTGAGCTGACTTTTTAAGGGCAAAAGTTAGATAAACAGAAAGAAGAGACTGGAAAAATCTTGCTCTTCTCTCCTTTCTTCACTCACTCTATCAGTTCAGTAAATCTCTGACTCAGCTTTGGTGAGGACATTCTGGGGAAAAAGCCAGCTACTCATCCTAAATATTCTTGCCTAAAATCCCGGGTGATATATAAGAAACATTTCCTGCAATGGGAAGCTTTTTTTGGTTACTGTAGCCATGGGAATTTCCAAGTGTCTTGTCTATGTGGATCCAAGCATCTCAGCGTATCGATTTCAAGGTGAATGAAGCTCTTCTTGATGGGCTTTGGCTTTGTCGTAAAGGTTTAAAGCTAAACACCAGGAGAAAAGACGCACATGTCAAGCCAGTTGGATGGTTAGGAGCTGGTTCCTATTAACCTTCCTTTTCAAAACAGCTGGCCACCAGCACATCATTATTATCTATTATGCTTTTCGTTTATATAGCTTGTTGCAGACAGTAGACAACTATACCTGTAAATCATGCAAAGTTACTCAAAAATAAAAATACAAGGATGTAATTTAGCATAATAGGTCTCTTTAAATGCATCAACATGTGGATTTCTAAAGGAAAGTTTATAATCACATCCAGTCTTTGGAAATGCACAAAACCATCCCCTGTCCTAAAGTATTACACGATCATAACATCTTTTTGGTGATTGATACACTTGCTGAAAAATTAGCACTGGCTCAGCATTTATTTTGCCAAGTATTAACATTTCTTATTTTTAAAAACTAAGTTGTGTGTCCTGTTTGGGAAACATTCAACATGACCAGTGTTGCAACAGACTTCATCCTCAAGCCAAACAAAAAGAACACATTTTGGACCACAGTGTACTAACCTCTTGACTAGAGTTTTCAAATGGATCTCTGCTCCAGTTAGCTGGCAAAAAGTGCATATTTTATTAACTTTTCAAGTTCAACTTTCATGTTCAGAGTTCAACTTGTCCATCGTGTAGCTTCGCTTGGACTCCGGCATTAACACACTTACAAACGCACACTTACAAACGCACAAATCAGCTCGCTCCTGAAACGGCCAACAACGAGCCCCATAAGAGATCATAAGTGTACGACATGATGTTTGTGTTAAGCAGTGTATTATAGGAGCTGACTTCTGGGTCTTGGGGGGAATGTTAAGCATGTTAATGAAGAGTGCATACTGAAGGTATTACTCAGTGCAATGTGGACCCATTTAACACACTTTCTACAAACGGAGAAAAGGAGCCCTACTCTTAATCTTGGCAGCAATAAATCAAAAGGTAGAACTCGATGTCTTCGACGATGCTTGCGGAAAGCTGTTTTTCCTATTCAGAATTTCATCAAATAATATTAAAAAACAGAAAGAAAATTGCTCATATTCCTTAAAATGGAATTTAAAACTAACAACCTAAAAGACACAGAAGCCAGAAGATAGCAGATGTCTCTACTGTTTCCAGTGGAAACTTGTGGACAGAGCAGCCAGCACATCTGTGAGATGTGGTTTTTGTGTCTAGAGGGTAAAATCAGGCTGAGATGCCTAGAAGACAATGACATCAGTACATCAGTACAGCAGCTATAAGTCAGAGTAGCTTTAAATGTCTTCAACTCCTGGCTTGGCAACTAGTCAGGCAAACATAGACCTTGACGTGACAGGTAAAAAGAGGAGAGCAAATAAGCAACGCTTGGTTATGCTAAACAAAAAAAAAAGAGTAAAAGGGGAAAAAACCACGAGGAATATAAATCAGCTGTGCTCACTCTTCCAAAGAGATGCACTGATCTGATAAGTGGATCAGACATCGGTCCAATTATGACTCAGAAAGTCAGATCGGGAATTGGTAACAAAAGGCTGATCTAGTGTACGGAGCCAATCTATTAAACTCAAGCTAACAGAACAAATATCAGACGATTGGATGGTATTTTTATTCAGCAGTGAAGAACAGCAGAATAGCTACGCTGTTCGGCCTCTTTGTTCAAGCTGTCATATATCTGTGAAGCGCTCCGTCCTCCCCATGTCATCGTGTAAATAAAGAAGACTTAAACTTGAAAACTTCATCTACCCAGATTTATTTTTCACTTGCAATGACTTTTTCTTTACTTGTTTGCAGCTAAATGTGAGTTCACAAAAAACCATGAAAACCTCCACAGACAGACTTGTCTGCTTATGTTGGGGAGCTTTTAGTGCAGTTACGGTAATATAATCCATAACACACTGAACATTATCTTCACTCTCACCTGTGTCCTATCTGCTGTGTGTGAGGAGGTGCACCGAAGGTGAAAGTGAGAGCAGAGACAGCAGTAAACATACAGGAAACACTCAAACGCACTAATGTAAATACTTTTTACTGTTTTTCACTTGTAATATTACTTATTAACACTAATCCACTGTTTTTATATATCTATTCATTGATTTGCTACCTTTTCTTATAAAAAGTAACAAAACAGTGTTTAAAATGAAGTTTCCTTGCAGAAAAAATCTGATTATGAATGAGAATTTCTACACTGGTGTCAAATCAATAAAAAGCCAAGGCATCTGCACTGGTATCCGAAATGTTGGATCTGTATCCCCGTTCTTCCCCACAAAATGCCGGATCCTTGTTGTACTTTGATAACTTTTAGGGTGAGAAGCTAAGTGGAGAAATGCATGAACAGTTAGGGTTAAATGTTCGCTTTTAACAAACCACTATTAAAATATTACAAGCAAAAAGTGTAATATAGTGTTTTCAGTACTGCAGGGGAAGTTCTCATGCAAAAGATATTCCCACGCATAAAAAAAAGCCCTCTGCAACACCACATCATGGGAAATTGCATCTTCTTATCACACACATTATCTCCTTGCACTGATATTAGCCCACTGAAAAACAGCCTTCTCTTTCAAATATAATTGTCTGTAAAAAGTCTGTAAAAATAACCCTAAGCGTTGCAGATCACAGTGCTGGCATGGAGCCGCTAAACTTTATTAACATCCAGAGTCGGTCTGGCGAGTCTCCCAGTTCCCTGCAACTTGGACTTAAAAGCCTTAACCTGAACAAGACAGCAGCATCGCTTTCCCAAAAGCCTCCTCTTCCTCCCAGCATGCACAGCCGTGCCTGCCCAGACTCACCAATAACAAAGAAGCACCAGTCTATCTGCGCCACCCTGCTGACACTAATCATCAGTTGTTGCGTGTGTAAGAGATACGTATGCCATCATAAATTTCTATCCAAAGATTTGTGTTTCAAAATAGATTTTATGCAAAAATAAATAAATAAATGAAAATCAGTAGATCCCGACCACAAGACAAGTTTGCTGTCTGTAAAGGACGATTCGGAAACTAAAAATCTGCCAAGACGTAGCGCACACGTTAATATCTGAGTCCAACAACAAGTCGTCACGCTCAGGGTTTATGATTGATGTCAACCCACATCACTTTAAGACAAGACACAGTGCACGAGCTTTCCTCTAAGCAGCCTTCGTTCCATCGTTCTTTTGTGCACTTAATAATCTTGGTAAGCAAGTTAATACAGTGCTCAGGCTGGATCGCTTTGCACATGACTAGAGAATAACTAATTCTTCCAGAATGCTAGGCTTCGATTAACGAGCACTAATAAAATATATAAACTGCACTATTAGACTTTATAATGTCTCTCATAGTCCACTGGGGCAGCGCCAGCCAATGGTGCAGTGAGCTGACTGGGCACTGCCCCGTGGCAGCTTCCTGGCAGAGACGGAGAGAGAGGATAAAACTCGAGCCTTTTGGCTGCCTTCTCCTCCACTCTAATGAAGGCATTAAAACATCATGTTTGCCCATTTGTTTTTGACCACTCGGTTGAAGCCAGTGTTTGATTGGCTAGCTGATTAACGTCCAACATGCCCAGCCTCGTAAAAAACGGACATTTCAGACACCGTTTAGAGAAGTTGAGGCTGACTCGCATTTAAATCTGTCGCTTGCTGCAGGTTTAAATGGTGATCTGTTTACCGAGCTGTGATGCAGACTTTGTAAGCTTTTATGTATCATAAATAAACTGCTGACATACTCTCTGGCAGAAAAAGATGAAATAGGAGCCTCTCTTAAAACTCGGATGCAAACAGTGCCTTTTCATACTCATACAATTTGGGTCTTGAGCACTTGTTAAGGGAGCTCAGTGAGTCCTTGTGTCCTCTTCGTTCCCCCGTCATGTCTTACTCTCTTCCTGTCTCTCTCTCTCTAGCTGACAGCTGCGAGTGCCCCCTAAGCTTCCAGGCGCACTCTAGCCGAGGCAGCACGGCGGCGGACGGTCGTCTTTACTGCCACAGTCAAGAGTGGAGCGGATTTTTCTTTGATGAAACACAGCAGCGTTGAGCCAAGAACAGCAAGTGGCACAGCCGAGATGTAAATCAAAAACCCACCCATGTGCTAAGTCATACACGGAGAGCTCTGCGAGAGGAGTCGCTGCTGTCTGAAAATGCATGAGTAATGCAGACTGTATAGACGTGTGGTCAGCTGCGGCATGCTTGTCCAGGCAAACAGAGAAAAGTCTTTTTTTATCTTTTCTATGCTGAGCTCCAAAACAAAGACACCTGGCAGCTTATTCCTCTCACCGCCAAGAGCGCATAAAAGTTTTGGGCAAGGTTTGTGCTAAAAATACACTTTTACGATGACATATCTGAGCCAACGTTGCAGCTTTTTCTTGATTAAGCTGAGGCCCCGGGCAAATTTCTTCTGGTATTCCAGAGATATTTCGACACTTACTCAAACCAGATCATATTTTTGCTGTGTGACTGTTTGGATTCCTTGGCAGAATGCAAGTCAGAATGCTTTTGGTTAGAGTGAGATGCCATAGTCATACCACAATGGTCACATAAGAATGAGAACATCTGACCTTACTGACACTCACAACAGAAAAGGAAAAGCACAGCAAACATCACATTTTAGCTTTTTTGAAGCTCATTTAGCAAATCTAATCAGAATCCGACCACAGCTGATGCAACTCTCGTCTCTTCCTTTTGCCGTACCTCCTGATTCCGTACACACCACGTGGATCTCAGGCCGAGTTGGGCTGAGGTGATTCAGCCCAGCACATGCCACACAAGGGGTGTTCTCTCGTTCTCCCTCTCCAGTGGCTGTGACTCAGGAAGTGCTTTTATTCCATTACCCAGCATTCAGCGTCTCAGGCAGAGGTTTACGGGAATACCGTTGCAGAATCATCACCGGGCCTTCGCTTTATGAATCAATGGAACATGCTGCAAATATTACACCCTGCAACACCCTTCCCAGGCAGCACCCTCACATTTGCCCATAACTCACTGCTGAGCTCATGCAGTATGCAAAGACGTGGGCTGAGGCTCTTTAGCTCATGGGAATGCACCGAGCGGTGAGAAAACCCAGGAAAAGAATGTTACTATCACTGTGCTACTTTTTATATATAAACAGGTCCGTGTGTATTTTTTCCAAGGAGAACAAACCGGACAAAGAGAAGACCGTTCACGATGACGCATTCCACATAAAGTACAGCTGGCTGAAAAAAAAGCATAACCAAAAAATGTGCTGTGTAGTTTTTCACTATCTGGTTAGCCTCAGCAGAGAAATTAAGCGAAGAAGACGTTCAATAAAAGGTCAAATGTCACAGAGCAGCGGTAGCAGCAAAACGTTTCTGAGGGTTGATCGGTCTTTCAAAATATCTTCGAGAAAAAGCGCCTATAAGCTTTTCATCACTGCCACTACTTTTTGGCAAAAGGAGTTACAGCGATACTGAGACCCACAGCCTTCTTTCAAACTTCAGCCGCACTGAATAAACTGATATTTCAGTGCTCGTGTCAGCTTTTTCTCCTTTCAACAGAAAAGTGATCGGCAGAGGAACTTTTTTCTTTTCCTTTCTTTTCTTAAAAAAATTATATTTTTAAGAAAAAAAAAAGATGAAAATGATTCACTATTTAAAAAGTAAAATGTGGTTTTGGCGAAAAGTTTAAAAAGCAAACAACAAAAAATGACTCTGTAAAGTAAATGATACAAAACACTGCAACACCTGAATATTAACCCAGATGAGGATTTGTATTCTTTAACTATTGCTTTGATTTTTTTGTGACCCGATTAGGGTAAAACCAAATTTTCCTAGCTTGCTTAACAGCCTCTAAAATATAAAAATATATGAACTTTCATTAAATTCTAGACTTTTAGTCTAGACTAGATTTAATTAATCACCTTACCAACTATGACATTATGACACTTTTTCATTCCTGAAGCTTTGTGTTGGAATACTGGGGAGAAAAAAATGAACGACTTCACTAAACTATATGAACTCCATCGACTGCTTTTGGTAACAAGTTAACAAACCACGATGTAAAGTCACTGATTTGTGTCGATTTTCTTAACCTTTCAGCATTAAACCAAAACAGTTCAGCAATAACACAACTGAACTCTCCCCCCAGAAACAGTGAAATCCAAGCAAAATAAACCATATTGTCTGGGCATACATCAAATACGCTTAAAGGCATTTTAAGCCTCAAGTCACAGGTAGTTTAAGAAATTTAAAACCCCTTGAAACAGCTGAAACAAATATTCTCCCAGAATTATAGATATATAAACATTTTGATGTGACACAAATCTAATGATTTAGATGAAAGCCTATACTCAGAATCTAGCCAACGGAAAGTATTGGAATACTGATATTTTTATGTAATCACCAGTTTCCTCTTAGGCTTGGCTGAACACTGGGTTTTGATGAATGAGAAGGATATTTTGGGACATTTAATTACTCTGATTTGTCTGACTTTTTAAGAAAAGGCGACTCTGGCAAGCTTTTCTTCTGTTTTTCAGATACATTTGACACCACACGGGTAACAATTCACACAGTTTGCTTGGAACCGCTGCTTTTCTCACAATAAAGACTTTGCACTTACAACTGAAATTATTCACGGGCTACTGGGAAGCTGTCATTAAGTGTATTACACTTCAGAGGCTGAAAGCAGCACTGTAATGGTTGGTTGTTTCTCATAACAGTCAGATTATCGCCCCACAGTCTGACGTCTGGGGGAAAACACAGGAAACCAAGTCAGTCTGAGGGAATTTCACATTGATACCAATGCCACTTCCCCATAAAAATAGTGTCTGAGGATATCAGCGGATGTGTGCACGCAGTGTAGGCTCACACAGTGTCTGTTTACAATATATAAGATCGATGCTATGGAGGTTGGTGAGTTTATGTGCTTACACTGGTACACCGGTGCTAGTCACATGATAATGCGGCACAAAAACATACAAGCTCAAATGTTGATTACTCATCTCTTTAGAGACATCCTGTGCATTATCTGAGAGCAGCAGTGTGGGACACCAGCACACTCTTCAGACTCAAACATTTCCTTAAATAAGCTCAGACTCAGCAGCATCGTTCTGGCCAGGAGAAACTTCAGTAAGATATCAAATGATGCTAGAGTAGACAATTCATTCAAGCTGATATTCAGCTGGTTTCCTTGCAGGCTTAATATTTTCTTTGCTGGTGGGCACTAATATTTATAGCACAGTTGACCTGCAGTGTTAGAGTGATTAGCCACCGTTAAATTCACAAAGAGGATGGAAAAAATAAGCACACTGTCTGAAGTCATGCACAGATTTAAGTGTTATTTGACTTGGTGCGAAGAAAAATAGAGAAAATGGTGCTTTTCTATCGTTTCTATAAATAAATATATATGTATTGTCGAATGCTCTCTCATTCACCGACTCTCATTCAAAGTCAGTGGTTTTACACTTGTAAACACTTATGCAAACAATCGAACACAATGAAGAAAAACTGGCATAGAGCATGGTTTTTGCAGTTTGGGAGCAATTAGAAAACCAGCAAAGCAGTTCCAAATGCAAACATCTTGTGGTGCGTGACAGCTTTCATTTGAATCGCTGTTATCACTGAGTAATACCTCCCTTTTTGCAATTACAGGGTTCACGGAAAAGGTCGGGAATCTCCTATCTGAATTAAGTCTTCCTCTGCTGTCTCACTTCCATTAGGAGAAATATTACAGGCACTGTTTGTTCTGAGATCCCTTTCAGAATAAATCTAAAGTAATGGTTGAGAATGCAGCCTTAATTCCAGCTCTGTCCCCAAATGGGAGTATGTAATATGACCGGGCTGAAATGAGGCATTATACAAAAGACTGATGAGTACTGAGATCATTTTCATACTCCATGCTCACCAAGACTGACTATAAAACACTGTAAAAATGCCTGTAATGCAGCACATATTTGTGCAGGCTAGAAACATTAGAGTTCACATTAAACGTAATTAAACTTTGTATTCCTGAATGCTACAATAAAATATAATGTCGCTGACTCAGTGCGTGCTTAAGGAAACTCTTGCTGGATGAAGTTTTGCTTGCCATAAAAATGATGACCTTATTAAAATTTCACTCAATTGTTTTATACATTCAGGCCAAAAAAAAAAAAGAATGCGTCTGCCTCAGTGTTAATCTGCATAACGTGAACTACAAACACATAACACATCTTGCATTCCCACAATTTACGGGAAGCGAGTTCAAAAGCGCTGAAAAGACAATGAGACAATTCATTCTGGTTCGGGATGCTGGGGATGGAGGGCTGAGGGCACAACTGTGCTCTGAGAGAACTCATAAATGCCGAGACACATTCAGCAGACATATGGTTTGTGTTTAGGACCAAGAAACAATAATCAAATCCGTTGATCCTCTTCTTGCTGCAAGGGTGATTGCTAATATAAAAGTCTGTTCAGTCTAATCAGAATTTAGGACGGGGCTGTAATTACCTCCACCCACTCACAACAACACTGTCTAAACAGAATAGCACAGACTAAAAACACAGTTTCCACTCTGTATACTATTTATATTCCACTTTCATCTATGTCATTTTTGCTTTAAAGATTTTCCCTTCACCGATAAACTCCCAGCCCTGCTTCTTGATTTTTTTTTAACCAACAGGCACCAAAGGACTCATATAAGAATATTTTAGCAATTTAAGCATGTCTACTTAGTTAACTAAAAGCCCTAATATTTTTCTCAAATTGAGACAAAATAGACAGTTCCAGCTGTCCAAGAAAGAGTTTTCCTATTGTTAGATAAGCCAATGTGACACTGAACTCAACTATTCCTTGTTAACACACATAGGAAGTGCACATTTGCTTGGCAGCTTTCTATATCCCTTCACAGAAGTCTTTGATAGACTGTTTATGAATTGGCCAGCACCCAAAGGAGGTCTGAGTTTAATTAAAAGGCCTAACGCACAACTGCAAACAATGCTCTTTACACCAAAGTGCAGCTATATCAAAGGACGCTCTTTAGAAGCCATGTGGAAGCAATATTCATTCAGATGATGGCTTTTTAAATCACTCTCAAATAACCAGAACTGCTAACTGGTCAAACTGTCTGGCTGAATGTGCCATAACGTTTGTTTTAAATAAAGAGATGAAAAAACATTTCAATTTCCTTCAACTGGCGAATCCACTCAGTTAAAGGACTTTGCAACATCCTCCATGCTCAGCAGCAGGAGTGCCGACAGAGCCTACCTTGCACCGGTGGGAGAGAGAAGCACAAGCGCGCAGTTTTGCCTGACAGATGCGCTTTTTCCTCGGACGCGGAGAGTCGCTTCGGGCTGGCGCAGTTCATGTGAGTCGGGGTGTCATGAGGGCTCCGGCAAATCTGCGATCCAAAGCCGTTCCCTGCTCGCCGCGCACAGATGTCTCCCTTGCTGCCGTACACGGAGAGCGTCAAGCCAGTGAAGTCGGTGAAAGCAGGGGTCTGGCAGTGGCTCACCATCCCGAACAGCGCTGAGGAGTTTTGCATTAATGACCCAGTGCGGTCCCCGCTCACATTACCTGTGCGCGTGAAAAGAAAAAGGTCAACAAATCGCTGCAGTCTATATGAACCAGGGGGGGAAATCGTCACATTGGGAAACTTCGGGGATTTGGCAACACCTACCTTGTCCAATTTGTTTACGAGGAGCAGAAAGAGTCTAAACGCGCACACGACCATGCTTATCAAAGCGGAGAAGGAAGCATTTGCACGCCTGATCGATAGCATCCTCTCAGTGGCGACCAGACATCACAGCATCCCGTGCACACACCTCTCTCTCTCTCTCGTCCCCCCTCTTTTTGCGTGAGATTGACACCCAATAGCTGCACCGGTATGCAGGAGCGCCAATAAGGACGGTGTCCGTGTTTCCGTGGGGGATAAGATCTGGATCGGGACGATGTAGCAGTTCTGAGTAACGCACGAATCAAGATTCGAATAAACTCCCATAAAGTTGTGTGCAATATCCTGCATCATCATGCGTGTTTATGATGCGCCCGTTATCATTCAAAGCTCGCTGTTACTAATCATGATGTGATCCAGACTATGTCACAACACTGAATTTCAGCGTTTAATGACCCACAGCTCCTGAGGGAAATGTAAGCATTTACGAGAACAAGCATAGTTTCATATGCACAGGCTGTTCCGAGGCTTTTATTGAGCAGATCGGATCAGGACTCTCCATCTCAGTAGTCCGTTTGGTTATGGATTTGTGTCTGTGGTTTCCATGCTGCTTTTCCACAGAGGCTTGGCTTAATTTAAAGAAAAATAAAAACGTGAGGGGAACTGTTTATACCAATAAATCCCTTTGAATTCAATTAAATTGGTCAGTTTGCTTGAGCCGCCAAAACGATTTCAGTTACTTTAACTGTTCATGAACATCACGAGTTCTTACGTTTAAAAAAAAGTTTTCAATAACTAGTAATATTAATGGGATTTAATCTGTATTGTTGCGCTTAAATTGGAAACATTTCTCAAAAATAATGTAAACAGCACAAATTATTCTAAAGCTTTCCTGTTATTTATGGCAGTCATTTGAGAGGCAAGCGCCACCACTCTGTGGCCAAACTTAATAATTATCTAAACAAGCTTAATATCAGTGGTAACACAAAACCTTCATATAGAAAACCACCAATCAAAACCACCACTGTTGCCTAATTAACCCACAGATTTCATTTCAGTGCTTATGATCAAACGGTTCTTTCCTGCGACGCTGACCGGGCGCCTCACCCTGTAAGTGGCTGGGTTTTTTCTCTCTCTCGCTCTTAACAAGAAAATTGCAATTCTGCAGCGCCATCTTGCGGCGTTTACATGGAAGCGAAGATGCTCAGTAAAGACAAATCTAAACAGTTGCGTAAATACACGGAGGTGAAGGAAAGTTTATAAATGCCTTAGGAGATAAACGGCGGGAGTAAGCGCTCACTTTGCTGCTGTAAAGTGTGAGGAAAATATCGGCTGTAAAAATGCGCGACTTGTGCTGCCTTTGTTTCTTCATCCGGTTATTCCAATTTACTAAAATAAACTAAAGGTTTGAGTTTGTTTATAATTTCCTGTGTGTTACTTAAAACGACAGTTTTCGTTTCCTCTGTTTCCTCTTATCTATTTGTGATGCACTGTTTTCTTGTCTGACTAAAACATTTATTAAACACCTCCAGTCTGTGCGAAATCCTGCTGTAACAAGTCTCTGAAAATTACCCCACATTTGACATTTTTAAACTGGCTTCCTGTGATGTTTAGAGTTCATTTTAAAATCCTGGTTCTTAGTTTTATGGGCCCCTTCCTACATTATGGAACTGTTCTGCCCCTAAGAGCCAGGTTATGGTGTCCTCAGATAGGGCCCTTTTAATGATTCCAACTAAAGGGGATTCTGCCTTAGCTCCAAAACTATGGAACAGCTTACCAATATCTCTTTGCACCCTTTGCCCTTGGCATGGGTCTGGATTTAATCCATTTACCTCTGTCAAGCACTTTGCAACTGTTCTCTGTCCTGAAAAGTGCTACAAAAATAAACTTTACTTACATACACAAACTTTAGGGCTGACCTCCTGAGGCACTGACCCCTGGTACAAATCGCCTTCAACAGGATTCCCCTTAAGGTGTCACAGATAAGAAGGTTGAGAGGGTCATGCAAGATCCTGCAACAAGTGGACAAATAGTAAGAGGCTTCCAGTTTTTCTCATGTCGATGCGAGACTCAGGCCAAGAAAATTTAATTCTTCACTTTTGTGACCTCACTGCAGAACATTTTATTGTTCTTTAGACCTTTGTGCAGCAACATAGCAGAGGGCATTAAGCCTGTACTTGTTGACCATATAGCCTATAAGATTAGGCTAAGATAAGTAAGCCTTCTTAATGGGTTGAAGTATTTTTTTTTTATACTTTTTACTTTCTCCCAAGACGATTTGGTCTTTCCAGGGCTGCAGGTAAAAGAAACATCTAAAGATTTTCTAACATGAATGAATCACCTCACGGGTTCAGCAATAGTTTTAGAAACTGCTGTTTCTCAACACAGTTCACTAACAAATTTTGTTATCAAGACTCAGGTCAAAAGCCTACATCTCTCGTGGTATGAGGGTGCATTAGTGCCTATGGAGCTAGTAGCTTGCACATGTGGAAACGCACCATCAATGCTAAAAGCTACATATAGGCTTTAGAGCAAAATATGCTCCCATCCAGATGGCTTCTTTTTTAAGAAAGACCATGCATATTTCAGTTACACAATACACAGTCATAAAAACAACTCTTTTTTGAGACCATTTTTATTTTTTCAAATTCAAAACTACCTCCCTTACTTTTCCTTAAAATGTTACATTTCCTCAGTTTTCTGTGTATTGTGAATAGAATATGGAAACAGTTGCATTCTGTTTTAATCAACATTTTACACAGCATCCCAGCTTTTTTGTTTGCAAATGTAGAAGTTTTAACACTGGAAGGAAGCCTTCATATTTTATCCAAAAACTTTACATTACGGGGTTCTCATTGACCTGTGTAAAAAAAAACAGTGTAAAAACTATTTACCAATGTGCCCAACTTCTACTGGTCAACAGTAGAGAGTATTCTGACCTACTGCTGCACAATGTGGCTCACCAGCTGCACAGAAGAAACAAAAAAAGATCAGATACGGGTGGTGAAGGCAGCCAAGTATGTCACTGGTGCATTAGCCCACTTACAATTTTCATTGTAGGTGGGCCAAAGCAGTTAATTAAAAGTAGTCTAACATACATGTAAATGCTGTAATTGGATTATTTTAATAAACCATGTAACTTGGATGGATTAGATGCTGGCGTGACCACAGTGCACACGTCTGCTGTTGCTCACAGTGGTCCAAGTGTCCGCTCAGGGAGTTTGTGTGTTCGCTCAGACACGTGAAAAATTAGAGGGAACATTGGACATGACACTGTTTCACAATAAAAGCATCATGTAACTTTTTTGGCCAGATAAAAGTGAAATTCACTTTGCGATAAATACCATGTAAATAAATACATGAAATTCAAATATTGCGAATAATTAGAAAAGCTCAACATGTTTGTGAAAATAAAAGGTAGTCTGTCATCTGAGAGTTCATTCATGGAGAAACTGGTCAAAGAAAGAATTTGCCATGTGGCCAGGTAAAAAGTGCACTTCCTTCGTCCCACTGAAAACTAGGTTTAGGCTTAAGCGCGCCTTTTTGACTTTGAAATCTCCCTTTCTTTTACCCCAGAGATAAGATGACTTTTATACATCTTTCTGGTGGCCTGCAATTAGAAAACAAGTAAAACAAGTTCAACAATCCCGGGACATCTTCCCCATTATTTGGCTTGTCTGAACCTAACAGCTTCTCTTCTCTTAACATGACAAAGTTACATTGTGGGTTGTCAACCCAGGTTTTCACAATTTAGCTGTGGGCCTGTTTACAGAAAACTGTGGCGTTGACACTGGGTAACTAATGCAACATAATGCAAACTTTTCTTAGAACAACGTATAATTTTAAACATATATGACGAGAATAAAAACATAATACAAGACTGTTCCTGCAGCAAATGCCATGAAGGAAAGCTGAAAAAAGTGCACTGTGAAAGTTAATATATGCTTATCACTAGCGCTACCACATCTTTAAAAGACAAGCAGATCTTAATATAGTTTCAATTGGAATTTGCATGAAATTCACGTGTTTAGGTGTATTTTTATTGCATATTAGACAGTTTTAGATATACTTAGTCTTATTCCTTCACCTGCGGCCTTGGCGTTAAATGTCTTGGCAGCAAGAAAAGAACAAATATAAAAATACAGGTCAAACCAGGAAGCTTTTTTGTAAGCTACCTACAAATCTTAAGGGTTATAATGTCAACAAGTAATGCTCTCTGTTTTAGGATTATGTTGCTGTACAAAGGTCCACAGAAAAAGGGAATAGATTTTATTCTGAAGGAAAGAGGGGGAAAAAACCCCCATTACATAATACTCATGCCCATTAGAGATGGCTAAAAGGTTTAGACTTCATCTAAAAACTATGGCTGTTTTTCCAGGAGAATTAATTATTCATTAGGTTTATAACTTAACTGACTGAAAAGGTTGGATTATGTTGTACTCACAAATATAATCATATTTTATAATATATAAAATTAATATACAGGAAGAGATTTGGTGTATGCTATAACTAAGACAAGGATGTCGACGTGACAGGTCATCACAAAGTGTTGGTATAACATTAAAATGAATAAATAATTTAATGCTGAAACTAGGAGACCTAACCAAAACTAAACATTTATTTTTAAAAAAACAAACCAAACACACTCAGGAATGAATGAAAACCAAATTTAATGAGCTCATTTTATTATTGAGGTAATAGTGCAGCAGATAGTTTAAACTCTCTTAAACAATTCAAAAGTAGACACGAGTTTGAAAATGCCCATTAGTTGCATGAACCTTTGGTCATCATTTCAATCTTAGGAAACAACTTACTGGACAAATTTCATAAGTTTTATTTTTGAGCTATATGCTTTTGACGTAAAGTAAGTCAGACGCATAATCTAAAGGCTTCTTCAGATTGTCTGTGCTTCAAGAAACACAAAATAATTGCAATGAAATATATGTTACATGCTGCTCCAATCACAATACTACTACATCCCCTTAGCTAATTATGGAAAAAAAATCTTATGAGTAATTTCAGGTTTTTAAAGTCCACGTATGCATGAACCTATGATTTGACATCGTATTGAAAAAGGCAAGTCCAGTTTACTTAATCTGGAAAAATATATTTATTTATATCTATTTTTCTTCCCTTTTTTGACAGTCACCACAGAAAGGCCATCACTTGAAAGGCCTTACGGCCTTTACCAAAGAAGTAACCATAAAAGAGGTTACACACTTGTATCCCACTGTGAACAATTTCCCCTGTGATGTTAAATTACCTGCAGCACTACAATACACTCACACGTGGGAGCTACAAAGCTGAACTGCACTTGGCTAACACGCTTGCTAACAAACCAGTGTTTAAATAAACTGAAAGCAGGCAAAGCTAAGTCAAACTTACATTTATGTGGCCTGAAAAGTAGACGGCGACACCTGTTGCCCTTTAACACCCATGTAGCTAAACAGCGGTCGAGCAAACCGCCAATAACTACCACTGAGCCATGTGGAAAAACAACCTCATACTCGTTAGGAGTGTTCACGGAGCGGTTGTTTTCTCCTTTATCCTTCTCCCACAAATCAGTAGGGTACCCGGTGCTAAAGCTAACTGGTGCTTTGGAAAATACAGGTATGTGAGGTGATTACTAGACGTCATTAGCGATAAATTAAACATTGAGCTGAAAAAAATCATCAGTGTTTCCTGCTACCGGACAGAAACTTTTCAAAGCATCGTTTTGGAGCAAACTTTTGTATTATGAAATGAAATGTTGATTTTATGTCTTATTTATTTATGACCTATATTATTATAATTAAAGTTAATCTTATTATAATAACCAAATATCAGTTTGTCCGTGAACTCCTCTTACGCGCCTACGGTCATGTTGCCAAGCAACCACTTACTAGCAGGACCTAAAACAGGACATCGGCTGATTTTAAGACAGTCGTACTCATTTATATCTTCTACTTATTTGTATAAACGAGAGCTACCAGCCTTTTTTGATTTGGCTTTGATTTGATGTTTCTTCACGGTGGGAAATATTGAAGAAAATTAGCTCCCAACTACGCTATGGGATGTTTAGCAAGATGAAAACGCGGATATTAATATGTAATCAACAGAAAGCGTATTAAAGCGCAGAATAACAACTGTTACCGTCGTGTAAATGGAAGTTTTTGTTTCTGTTGGTAAAATGAACGATCTTACACGAAAGACCGTGAAGGCAGCAGAGTGGGAGGGAGCCTGACCAACAATTTTAAACGAGCGATCCAAAGAGTTCCGCTGGAGACGCCTTGAAACACGGGACATACCACCGGCAAGCTGCTGCCATGTTTCTGCAAAAAATTCTGCTTTATTTGTCGACAGCATGCATGTTTTGCTACATGTTGGGACTGTTTCTCATGCTGGCGATATTGCAGTTTTTCTCACCAAGCCTTGCGAAGAAGTTCATACTTCGCATGGGTGAAAAGATCACCATGACCCAGAATCCCAGGTTTAAATATGAAGACTGGGGTCTGACATTTATGTCCTTGGCATTTATTAAAACCGCTTCTTTTCACATGTGGCTGTCTCTCGGAGAAGAGGCGTTTGTGGGAGGAGAAGCTCCAGACTCACCTGTGGTCACTATGGACCGCGAGAAAACCAGCATCTCCAAGTATTTAAAAGGTGCGTTAAAGAAACCCAGACTCATCTGCTGTTATGCAATGCTTCTTTGGGCCAACATTGCCGTTTCTCTGCAGGCAACAGAGCGCTTGTGCTGAGTTTTGGAAGTTGCACCTGACCCCCGTTTATGTACAAACTTGATGAGTTCAAGCAACTCGTCAAGGACTTCAGCGATGTAGCAGACTTTCTTGTGATCTACATCGCAGAGGCTCATTCAACAGGTGAGTACAAGTTGTTTGCAGAACCTGAAATTTGTGGCTGGAGACATGTGGCCAAAATATCACCAAGCAAGAAAGTGAAGGTTTTTTTTGTTTCTTTAAGATCTGAAATCTGCTGATGAATGTTTAGTTTCATCAGCTTGAAACTGAACCCAGGAGATGCAGATCTGTGATTGGCTATTGGACGTTTGTAATCCAGTTATAGCATTCATTATCTCTATGAACACACAAACTACTTATATGCTTTCTGTTTATATTGTTCTGGTGCAATCATGTGAAAACGCACTTTCGGTTTCACTTGCAGATGGTTGGGCCTTTAAGAACAACTATGACATCAACCAGCACCAGAGCCTGGAGGACAGGCTGTCTGCGGCACAGGTCCTGGTTCAGAGTGAACCCCTGTGTCCTGTGGTTGTGGATGAAATGACTGATGTCACCACCATACAATACGGAGCTCTGCCTGAGAGGCTTTACATTCTGCAGGCTGGGAAAGTGCTCTACAAGGTAAGACCGGTGCAAAAACTGGCAATTTCTTGAATAGTTTCTTTCCGAGCTGCTAATTGATGAGTTGTTTTTAGAGAGCAACAAGGCCAAATTCTTTCACTTTCCACTCACTGCTTCTCTCACGCAATTTGAAGTCATACCAGCATTATGGGCGTGAGTGCAATCTGCACCATCTCAACACACGCTATCGCGTGTGGTGCAGGAGTTAAAGAAGCATAACAAGGGCACATTTTTGGCACTGAACCAGGCTCATGGCAGCCGGACCAGATATGTAGTTTAGATGACAAAAACCTGTTTCTGGTCCTCTCGTTTGAATTAAATTAGTATCTTTATAATAAAATGTAATTAATTATGCTTTTAACATTTGTTACTATGTTCCTCAGGGAGGGAAAGGGCCTTGGGGCTACAACCCATCGGAGGTGCGATCCTTCTTGGAGAAGATAAAATAAGAAACTCTGCGCTTATATGAATAAAGGTTTCTTCTTATTAAGGGGTGGGTTTTATCTACATTCTAACCAGTATACATTACTTATATAGGTGGGGGATTTTACAATCAGGCTCTCATGTTGTCTTAAAAAAGATATCAGCCTCTGAGCTTGAACTCTCCTCTCAGTGTTAATTAATGACGGCTGCAGATTAAACTTTGGACTCTGGAGCCAGATGCATTCAAACACAGGGAGACAGTCCACTCAGCGGTTGTGATAAAACGGCGCATACAGGAGATGTAATTTGTGTGAGCATGCATGTGTTTTTTGTCCATATTCTCTTTTTGGTTGCGTGGTGGGTTTATTATGGCGCAGGTTTGTCTGCATTGTAACTGTAATTCCACTACATCAGCATGTAGTCCTACTGTCAGTCGTTCACATTAATCACAAAAGGTGTAGAAATGGTGTGTAACCTTTCTGTAGTCTTAAACGAGATGTCAGCCTCTGAGCTTGCAACCCCCCCTCTGTGTTTCTTAGTGACGGCTACAGATTAAACCTCTGGTCTCTGGAGCCAGATGCATTGAAACGCAGGGAGACGGCCAACCTCAGTCATGTCATGTTCGTTGTATCACAGACTAGACAGCAGATGTAGTTTGCTTATGTTGCCTGGCTTCTTCAGTTAAACTCCCTGAAGATTTAAGGCACTGAAAGTTTTCCCATTTTCAGTGTCAGTTATCAAGTGCACACTTATGAATTCTCCACAGTTTCAACAGCTGGCTACTATTTACATGACAATGCCAGTCAAAACCTCTTCTAGCTGGAAGTCTTTGAACTACGTAGGTTAATTTATTATTGGACACTTATTGATTTGAATATTCTTGGATGTGAAGTCATCCGGTAGCACCTCAACATAAGAGTACTCACTTTGTCAAAGTCAGTCATAAAAACAGACATGCAGCAGCACCGTATGCTAGCCACTTTGTGTTTGTCACTGTGACTCACGCTTGACCCATTAAAAGAGAATATGATTGTTGCAAAGCTCGAGTTCTCCATTATTACAAAAAAATGCTTTCAGAGTTTTAATACCAACAAAGAGCAGATTTCTCCCACATGAGAATCTGCCTGTTGTTTGCTGTCTTGTCTGGAAATGATAAACCTTCTGCACTGTGTGTGGATTGTAAAGTTCAGATTCCTTAATATCTAACTGTGTTATCTGCACATCAGATGATTTTGGCACCCAGTGTCCATGTTACATAATTTAATCTAATGAGGGTTCTTATCTTGGTGTAGTTGGTGAAAGGGCACAAGATAGCTTTCAAGTATTTTGATAAAATTTTGTATTGGAGAAAAGAATCGGATTTTAATTTCGATCCAAGCATTAATAATTTGTAGTTTGACTTCTTTTACTTGCCAGAATACTTTGTGTTGTCTCATAAACACTAGTGCTAATGCGAGACTTGTGGCAATAATAAAAGCAAAACTGAAATGAAATAAGGTTTGTTATTCATTTTTTAAAATCCTGTTTTTACAAGTTATATGACACAGATATGTTTGAAGAAAGGCTGCAGCTTTCATAACATTTCTTGTGTGACTGAAGTTGGAGGGTAGGTTTGGCTGCTGCCCAGTCAGGCCACATCCTGTGGAGGCTAGCCAGCAGCAGCTTAGCCTCATTTCCCATTGTTAGACAGGAACCACAACACTGTAGGATCCTCCCAACGATGAACTTTTGTCAGGATTCAGGTCTGAATCATAAAGTTTAACCAAACCATGGATGTGCAGTATGTGTGTCAAAGCCATGGGCATTTGCAAAGCATTGTGTGTATTGAAGCCCACTAGAGGGCAACATAAAGACATGGAGGGGGAAAAAAACGATCATGCTCAAGTGAGTCTTATATTAAGATAACAGATGCATCATTCAAGGAAAGTGAAGGACATTTAATAGAATAAAAACGTTTCATCAAGCGTTTGTAGATTCCAAGTGCTGCTCTTCTGGCCTTTACTTGTCTTAAAATTCTTAAGCTGCAAGTAAAAACATTTACAAGATGGAAGTGCAACAAAAATGAGTCACCATGTGATTGTAACAGCAGTTTGATGTCAAAAGCAAAGTGTGCTTGTCCTCCGAGTTTAGGGGAAAGCTGTGCTTGGCAACTCCCGGAGCTTTCAGTGGCTCCGACTGCCTCCTCCAGCAGGTGGCAATAAATAGATCCCGGCTAAAATAAACACAGACGTCTAAAACGAAACTATAAAGACCCTTTGGAGCCACTCACCATTACGCCGTGAAACGAAGCTTGATGATCTCCCAGCAAAGGGTAAGTTGTGGGCTGAAAACTGTTGAAGGTAAATTCTTATATGGTGGTAAATGGCGTGAAGGTGGCTGTTCGCAGCTTAAAGTTACTCTTACTGTACTGACAGTCACGGATGAATCCAAAGGATAAACATTCATGATGCGACGTAAAGCTACTGACATAACTTTAGAAATCACCCTATAATCTTTAAGGTTTCATCGTCCAAATAACTCAGTGCATCTTTGAGGCCTCCACAATCTCAGCTGCTCTTCAAGTGTTTCTTTGGCTGTGATTGTTTTATGCAGAGTAAAGATTTGTTGTCATACAGTGTAGACTGACGGCAATCCCCACTGTGAACCACAGTTACACAGTTCAAAGAAAATGTAAAATATTTCCTACATGCACCTTTTAAACTGTTATTTCTGCTACATGGAACAAACTGTAACAGAACTGAGCCGGTGACTGTCCCAAACCCACTGATGTCAACAGCTGAAACGATTTGTCCCTCATCTTTCATGCACAGCCGTTGAGCCAGAGCTGCAGTTTCCTTTGAGTCAAAGGCTCCCTCTGGACTTCCTCTTGTTGTTCTGGTACCTGTTGACTACAGCACCCTCTAGCTTTAGTGAAAGCACCGATTAGCGAAGCCAGCACTGGTGTGGTGAGGTCTGTGCACTGACTGCAAGCAAGAAGTGATGACAACTCCATTTTAAAGACACAGGACGTTAATCTGTGCTAGTAATCTTGGCATTTTTGATAAATAGAAGGTACACAAGTGGTAACACAGCACTTACAGTTCAACACTTTTTGTGGATAACTCATTTTCTAATGTAAGCGTTTATTTGTCCACAGCTTCAGCAGTATCTTCAAACCTGAGTTACTCTAATATTAATGTACGGTGAAAACAAAAACAGCCCACACGGTGAGATAAGTTATTGTAAAATTATATTAACAAGCAATCTTTCCTCAATTTGAAATAAAAAAATATCAGCAAATAAAGGCAACATAGGACAGATGTGTATAATGCATAATGTTCACAGGGAAAAAAATGAAACAAAAATTCTCATCACATTTACAAGACTGCAGCTAAGTTTATAATGATGCCTACTAGAATCAGTTTAGAAAGCTTTGACTAACTGAATAACTGGGGCAATATATGTAGTCAAAGTTTGTATCAAAATATAAAAAAATATGCGGATGGGCAAGAGACGGGCAGGACCAAAGGGACGACCAGTGATACAGGAAGAAAGTATTAACCAGTATGTGTGAGAGATTAAAATGGGCAACTCATCCATATATCCATCAACCAAATTGGAAGTAACACAGAAGGCTATGACGATGAAGCGCACAGAGTATTAAGCACAGGCAGGTAAAGAGATATACACCACATCTTAAAGCAGGTGTCCACATAGAGAAGAGCAGCACTAGGTAGTATGTTGTACACAGATTCTCAGCACTCATGCACTCACTTTTTGTGCCAAAGTCTGGCTTCCCTTGACAGCACGCGGCAGCAGTCCAGCTGTTTAAACAGCCAAGAGTGGCAGAGTAGCAAACTGTCAACAACAAAGCCCCTTTCAGACATGCAGTCCTTTTCCATTAATCTGACAGCACCCGCGAACGCGTCGGCTTCGCACCCGAACGGGCGCCCCGGTCACTTTTCTGCAAAGATTGCGACGGAAATCTCGAACTAGGTCCGACCTAGCACTTTCAACTTGGCACATGTCTGAATGCATTAACCGATGCACAGGATTATGACCGCCCATATCTCTCGTCCATCTTTGATGTGGAGATTGCCCCAAACAGCAATAAAATGTGACGTGACGTTTTATCTCATCGGAAGCTATTTTTCATTTCAGTAAGGTGAAAACGTCGCTCTCTAATGCAGTGCATATTCCCCATGCAGAAGAGAGAGTCTGTGTTCAAAGGGCAGGGGCAGCTGTGGCAGAACGCACACACTCGCGCACATGCACGCACACACACACACACACTCACACAGACCCTGATCTTGGTAAAAATGTCACATCGAGTTAAACGTTCAACAGTGTGGCTACACTTCACTAGATGCCTAATGCTCACTGCCACGAATGCGACAATTCTTTTGCACATATGGTGAATATCTCACATACCGTGGCGCTCTTTGCAACTGTCATGGTTACGTCTGAATAAAGCTGCGAGGAACACTGATGTAAAAGTGACCAAAGCCTAACAGAATGCCATCGCTTTGAGGGACTGATGAAGGCGGCAATGTTAAAAATCCCATGTCTGAAAAGGGCTTGAGAGACTGATCAATCTGGATCAATGTGACACTGTAACAACACCGCTGCAAAAGGCTGTCACAATAAAAGCCATATTCTTTCACATCGTTTCCATTTTTAAGTCTCTTTAAATAGAAAGGTGGGCATTGGGCAGAGTAATACATTATTCAGAAAGGTGGCCACAGAGTAAAAGACAAATCCTCAGTCCTGTGTCAACCCATTTCTGTGACACCGTATGCATGGCGATAAGTAAAATGACAAGACAGAGACTTTCCAAGCTCACAATGCGTATGCAAACTCTCCAGTGTTTTAAGTGACAAAAGCAGATATTTCCTGCACATCTTGCACCACAAAGCAATCATTAAAAAGTACAAGAGGTAAACTTCCAACCTTTTTCTCTTCGCACTAGGATTAAAGAGGCTGAGAGGACTGAGCGGGGTCAGGAGGTTCTGCAAAGAACATAAAACGTGTCATTTATGCATTTCAGTAGCTGGTTTTCTCACACAGGGGTTGTGATAAATGGTGTAATTGTCCTTCATTTTGAGCAAGGAGCAGTAGTTAGCCAGCCATTTAGATTTTTTTGTTTTGTTTTTGTCCCCCAATCAGCATTCTGGCGTTAGTGTGGAACCAAAATGGCGCCTGTCCCTGATTTGGTGCTGATGTGTTTGGCCATGTCCTACAGTGACTTCAGATCCTCGGAATGATGGCAAATCGGGTCGGGTGAAGAGGGGGAGGGGGTCACACACTCATCGTCATGGTTGGAGAGTACTATGGAAACACACACGCAAGAAAACACATCCATGTGTTACTATAGTTTACAGCTTGCTTTATGTCCTAGCTCGTGTCTCCGGCTTCATCACGGTGGAGCTACAGCTACAAACACTCTGACGACTTACGTTCTCGCTCTGAAAGGAGTGGAGGAAGTTTCCACTCAGCTCCCCGTCATCCCTCGGGGTCCCGGGAGGATTGCTAATGCCACTTAAATTGTTTGGGGAATTCTAGTAACGAAGAGGACGAAGTTACCAGTTTAGTTTATCTGGGTTGAAAAGATAAGCAACATGGCTGCATTGGGGTTGTTGTTTTTACCTTGTTCATTCCATCCATATCACCAGAACCTGAAAATTAAACCATGTGTGAAACAATTAAAACAATGTTCATGAGCCCATTTTATACAGTGAGTGCAGATAATAACATGTGCCGTCTTTAACAGGTGGGGATGCAATCCAAACACTTCACTGCTGTGCTGGTTTAATGCACTGTGGTGAGTAGTGTTACCTAGTGATCCATTCATGTGGTGTGGTTCCATCCCAGCCATGGCTCCCAGGGGTCCATCAGAGCCTGGGCCCATAGGGAACTAGGGGAAGGAGGGGGGGTAGTGGCATGAACACTTATCACAGCTCCGTAGCGGAGTTGCCGTACGATTAGTTAACTACCAAAATTGAAACTACCAAACTTAAAGTAAAGTGAATAAAAGTGCAAGCTGCCTGAAACCCAATCACTAAAGATTATAACAGTGCATTTATTTATTTATGCCATTATAAGATCAGCCTCACGTTCTGCTTGAAGTCTTTGTCTGATTCTTTCATTACCACGAGTGTAGGTGAAACAGTAGCCTCCAATATCACGTATCACAGTATAACAAGTGCTTTGCGTCTCTGCTGTGTATTCTTTGGTAAACAGTGACAGCGTGTTCTAGAAAGACCAGAATTACTAGTGTTTTACGTTAAGCGTGATGTCATGCAATAAGAAGTGGCATTTCCCACACAAACCCACACATTCAATGAGTCAATCTGAGGCTGTAAAAAGATACTTCTGGTGTCTTCTGTGGTAGTTTTACTCCCTTCATCAGCAGCATGAAGCAAAGTTATTATAGTTAACTTTAACTAAATTAATGAAACATTGTAGCTTTCTTTGTAACTAATTGGGAAAATGTATTAACACAACCTTCCTAATGACTCTTTGGAGCGTGTTTATTGAGAGTTCTGGTGGTTTCTACATGGCTATGATTTAAGTGCCTTCATATAGTGTTGCATATTTGTTGTTGTGCTGCCTTATCCTTAATTTCTCTTTAAAATTTCCCATGGAAAACACCCACCTTATCTGACTATAATACACAAACCTCTGGCTGTGTGTGCGCTTGTTTCTTTGTCCTCAAACTCCTCTCAGACCACCAGGGGTTGAGCAATCCAACATCTTAGGCCCCTTGAAGGGTCTCATCTATATCAGATATCGTGACGTCTTTGTGTTTCCTCACAACTACCTAGTAACGTGCTAAAAAGCGCCCATTTTAGCATTTATGCATCTATAATGCCTTGTAAAAACATCATATCAGTTTGTATTTAACAATAACATCTAACTTCCTCAACATTGTTGTGTTTGTTGGGGAGAAAACGCACAAACGTACAGCGCAGCACTTCACAGTCGCACTGCTAGCGATCGAAGATTTATGTGAAGTCGACAAGCGAACGCATTCTGTACTGTACAGGAGACGCGGCACGAGATTGGTTGACAATGGTCAAAAAAAAAAAAAAAAGAAAGAAAGAAAAAAAAAAAAATCAAATCAGCGTAACAGCGAGGCCGTGAAACCGCGTTACAGCGAGGGACCACTGTTATGTGTTTTGTCTGTAACATTATGCTAAATATATTATTACTTCTGATGAAATCAGCAGTTCGGTCAAAGAAATAAAACAGAACTCACATTATTCCGGTTGCCAGGTCCAGTGTTGATCATGGTGTATAAATTGTCACCAGAGTTGTTTGAGTCTGACGGGGAAAAAGTGTAAACGTACAGTCGTGGATAGCACAAGAAAAGGCTCAAGTTTAGCAGCTTAAGTCAAAGAAGCACTAACCTGCGGGGCTGGGCATGATGGGAGTGCCAGGAGGCCCTCCACCTCCAGATGCCCCCTTTGGAGAATGAAACAAAATAAAAAATGCATTAAATGTTATCCTTCTATGCTGTAATATCTGTAGTGTGTGAGGGTTAAGACATCAGGATGTGTTCTCACCCCGTATGCACCAGGAGAGGGTGATGAGTAAGGCATCTGAAACCAAAGACATAAACATTACAGACCAGAAATGGGAGCACAAACCCTTTCCGTACCCCAAACTGTCATCATTCATCATTTGATCGTCCTAATACCATTATGGCCGTCTGTCCAACTGTCTGTGGAAACCATGATACATAATACTACAATTACATCCCACCCCACAGTAGAACCTTGCAGACCTCTGCAGCTCAGAGAGGAGATCTGGTTGCAAAGAATGAGCATTTCTCTGGGCTTATGTGTGAATTTGTGTGCCTGCATTTCTACTCACAGAGTTGGCATTGTTGGGATTGGGCCATGGCCGACCCGTTCCTGGGCCCCTACATAAGAACGCAAATGGAAATCTTGGTAAAATGTTGCACTTGATTTAAAATACATTTCAGACAATACTTAGAAATAAACAGGAGGCTCACATGTTCACTCCTGGCATGCCAGGACCCATGGTGTTGTGTGGAGGCCTCATCCCACCACCAAAGTTCTGAGAAAACAAACAAAAATCAGCTTCAAATCTGAAACCACAGGGTAAAAATAAAAAGTCTTGCAAACCTACTACGGACACATCTGTTAACACTGTCAAAATGCTTTTGGTTTGGATTTGGTTGGCAAAACGAATACCTTCCTATCACAAGAACTAATAGGGTAAAAACCACTGATTCATCAAGGCAGTGATGATTGATTCAGTATAAGTAAGCAGCCTACCTGAGGGCCAGGCCCCATAGGCCCCATTCCTCGAGGGCCACTCATTCTCTGCATCGGCCCCAAGTTAGGATGGCCTGAAGAGTAAAGGCATTCAAGATATAAAATAATAATAATTATAAATGAAAATAATTCCACACTAATGCATGATGTGCAGATGCATGTCATTAAAGTGAAATGACACACACCTTGTGGCCGTGTGGGGTCCATGTTGGGCAGCATGGGATGAGGACCTGGTCCTCCGCCGGGTGGCTAGTAGAAAAAACTTGAATATGAAAATTGCAGTTTGAAATTCACACGATTCTGTGGTGGGTGGGTGTGCAGGATCCCTACCTGGCTGGCCATCCGGATGGGTGGACCTCTTGGGCCTCCAGCAAAGCGAGGCGACATGAAAGACTACAACACAAACATACATTTAAATAAAGATTTGACAAACGTCTCTTAAAATGTACACCCGTTTCTAGGTTTCATGTTGTGTGAATACTGAAAGCAGCATAAAGCTTTAAGCTGAAACAAATGCCAAAGCATGAAGCATCAGCACTGAGAACCAGCCTTGCCACATGACTGCACATAGCAAAACCGGTGAAAAAGAAAGAGAGAATGAGAGAGAAAGGCAGCGTTACCTGACTGTGAGGTCCCATCATACTGTTAGGGGGAGGAGGCTGAGGGTGAGGAGAGCCCTGGGGACCAGGAGGACCCTGTGGCATCACATAAAACGAGGAGGCAAAGAGGACGATACAGGAGGGACAGTGGGGAGGATGAGACGAGAGAGAAAGAGGGAGCGAGAAACCAAAGTGACAAAAGAGGGACAGACAGAGAAGCAGGGTTACTGCAGGGCAGAGGACAGTCGGAGTGCAAGAACCAAAGTGTGGCGCAAAAAAAATAAAAAATGTACAAAATATAAAACTCTTGTTCATGTACCAAACAGTAAGAGTGTGAGACTGAGCAGAGAAGAACAAGCAAATGACAGCCTTGAGTGACAGAAAGAGAAAGATGGAGGATGTGCGCTCTTTTGCCTGTCAGTCAAGACATTAAGAAGCGTGCTACATGCAGCATGTTATCACTGCTAATTTTCCTGAATTAACAGCATCAATTAAGCTCTATGCAATTAGCTTTATAAAAACACTAAACACCGGCACTGTGTCACTAATGTTGCTGAACTGACAGAGAGAGGGGTCTAATTGAGCCTCCTCAAATTGCTCCTGGTAGGGAAAGTATGAGTGTATGCATGCACTGATGGATAAACCTCAAAATTTCTATTCTGAGAATAACGCGATCACATAATCACTCGCAGCTTTGTGGCTTCTGCTTTATAATAAATTGCTGGATGTGTTGTGAATAGTTTGGTCTAGTAGAGACAGAGGTTTACAACTTCATGCCACCCGTAACGAGTCGGTTCCACACAGCTGCCTGTGATAAGTTTATCTTCATGAGATATTGATTTACAGAAGGTGCTGCACCTTTCGATTTCTCCATTAGGAGAAAATGGCCTGGCCACACCTTCCTGTTTACAGCACAAGACGGGTCCAGACAGACAGCACCGCTGTGATGTTTGCTACTAGCTCGCCGAGTACACGGAGCACAACAAAGGGAAAAGCGGCAGTGTGAGACCTACATCTTCACAACACATGAAAAGCTCTACAAGCATCAAAATAATCCCTCCGACCCCCACAGGAAAATAATATTTTAGATTTTTATATGAAACAATAGTTGACATGATACATCAGCTGATATATCAAAAAGAGGGGGTAAAGTCGAGGGACATTCCCAACAGTTGCAGACAATACGAGCGTAGTTTATGGACTGACCTGGAAAAAGGCAGGTGGCATCGGGCCCCCTGGCATGCCATCACCAGGGGGCATCCCTCCCATCACGGGGCTGGGAGCTGCTGCTGCACTCTGACAAAGAAGAAAACAGGAGAACGAGTCAAGCCGCTGGGTTATGCTTTCAGTCTTTTTTTCTAACAACACCGCCCCACAACAAATCCAAGGAGCAGGAGGAAACTCTCGGCAGACGTCACTTTTTAACAAGGAAAGCTCATGTGAGAAATTGGACAGTGGCTGAATCTGAGCTGATCTCAGCTGTAACGGGTTAATGGACAAAAATCGTATCCAACTCTGTGAATAAAGTTTCATGCATTTCCTTTTTAAACCTAATTCAACCAACTGTCACCCACCCCCACACCCCTGCCCTCAATAATATATTAATGGGGTCCTTATTGAGGTCTGATCCGTGCTGATTCAGAATCCAGTGGATCAGATAAGCATCAGTGGGATGCAGTGAGTCAGTGGCTCCAAAGTGCTGCTGCACAGCAGGGGCGAGCTGGGCCGATTTCCTGCTCAAACCGCAGCCCTAATTCACTAATGTGCCATTTGCTTCGGTCACACGCTCCTAATTGACTGAGTTTTTCTTCCCTGTAGCTGAAGCAATCTGAGATGGGCTAATGTCTTCAGAGCTGTGGGCTTTAGCTTCCGAAGAACAGACACCAAGTGAGAGAAGGACATTCAGTCATATTTTTTAATGCGTAGCTCATTCAGTGAAGTGTAGGCAACTAGGCACTGACACTACAAGAACGGATGCATCAGCATCCACACTCACACATAGCTCTCGATGCCCAGAGCCTTACAGACATCGCTGGTCAATATCCAACACGCTCCCTTTTATCGACTGCACCTTCCCTAATTATATCTGCTCAGGCTGCCACTGCAGGGCCACTGTGAAATACCTCAGCAGGGAGAGAAGTGAGGCCACAGTGAAAAGTCACATCTCATCAGGCTCCTTCACCGCCAGGACGCAGGCAGCATAAATTCCACTTCTCTACTGAGCGGCGTGGAAAACTCAGCATGGTGCGAGACTGAGAAATCGTCAAGCGTTCATAGAATCTGGGGTTCCCTTAGATAGTCTGCTGCATCATAAAGGCAAGCACAAATTAGTGAAGATATCAGTTGCTCTTCAGTTTACTGATATGCTTCTTCCCCCGTCTTGAGCAGTTACTCACTACTCGGCCCACTCAATTAGACGGGTTTCCTGTCAGAGTTTGAATAGAAAACCGAAGGCCAGTATTAAAAATAATACTGTGAGAAATCACTGAATAATATAAATTTACAAATGTACAAATAACTTCTAAGAATTAGAGCTAACCTAACTGCTAAAGCCTTTCATGGGCACTAGGTAACAATTATTAAAAATATCCGAACATTAAATATACACAAGTACCATATTAAATGATACGATGCTGAGAGACGGTAAACATCCATACTGAGGATGTTCAACGTAAGCACTAATATACTCTACGTGGTAAAAGCCAGAGAAACCAACGAAAACCAATAAAAATTCACGACTCTACATTCAAACAAGTTGGAGCAGTAAGGCTGGTTTTAATTTTCACCCCCCGTGTCGACAGTAGAGGCTTTCACTTCAGTAAATCTTCATCGTCTCTGGTCATTTACGCTCACAGAGGCAACGCTTTGTGTGAGCCCGTGTCCACAGTAGAACCTTAAAAACACAGCATTTTAACAGTGCTGTGAAGGAAGGTGTGGCACTTTCCTTTATCCAGGATCAAAACAGTAAAATGAATCCATGTTAATTTAATTTGGCAGATCATATTTTTCACAATGCACAGATCGACTCCTGCACCAGAGCTTTTGGTAAGACTTGCGGGTTGATCAGTGATGCCGTGCTTTAGCTTATGAATCTGCACATATATCAGTTCTTTGGGGTTCTTATCTCTGTTTTGCATGTGGAAACATCCATGATTATGATCATATAGAGTAATCTAATCTATACAGAGTTGTGCACAATCCTCACAAATGCAACTCTGCTGATGCTGTTTTGCATTAATCCATTTTTCATTCTAAACAGAGGTGAGCAGTTTAGAGTACTAAACAGATGCACTTTGGCTTTAATCAAACACATGTGCATTATATACTACATTACATATATTTCATGTTAAATTCTCTGGGCATGCCTTTCTATCAAAGCAAAATTAGAAAAAGGACTTTCACCTTCTTTAGTGGGAAGGACATGTTACAAGCAGAAAATATAACTGAATCATCACATACATGAACACAACCCGTTTTGCAAGATTTAAACTGCCCAGGCAAGTCATCCACATGCAAATTAAACGAGGAGGATGTCAGGATCCTGCCTGACACATTTACTGACGTGGAAGAGTCACCAGGAAATAGTCAAACTTACACAGCCTCATAAACAAACAAACCAAAAACCCTTCAAATTTAGCAGCATCGGGTTCATCCTGACCAAAGGGTACTTGCAAAACACAGACCAGGTGACTAACTGTAAGAAAAATAAATAATGAGTAGCCTGTCAAAGCAAATGCAGACCCACTTCCACACAGGTGTACTGCCAAGTACAATTAAGAAATCAGGATCCAGTCATGCACTGCGGCATGTACAAAAATGCTGAGCAGGCCAGTTGCTTCTGATTTTGCATTAAGATAGCGAGAGCTATGACTCTGAAAGAGGGCTCACTATGGAAGCATGTGTGACTGGAGCTTCAGTCTCCTGCTCAAGTGTCTGGTGTGTTAGTCGTTGTAGTACGGTAAGATCTAAATTCTGGTCAATGAGAAAGACACTGAAGACTATTGTTTGATACCACATATTTGATAGCTGTGATGTCCTTGTATTAGTGCAATATGGAAGGAAACAGGGCTGTTTCTTCCTCGGGTGACTGACCTGGATGTTATAGTTCAGCATCTGTGAATATGCCATAGTCCGCTTGGATCCAACGGGTGTAAATCTTACCAACAGCTGGTGAGCTCGAGGCTCAGTGCGCTGCCCACAACAGCATAACATTATAATCTCTGCCTGAGAACGTCAATAACAGTGATCAGGCTGTGTCAGCAAAAACTCTTCATTGACAATTACATACACAGAGTTATTATAGCAGGCTCGCAGTGCATAATCCCCACATTTCAAAGATCAATGCATATTTGACAGCTTAGTGATGTAAAAATGATAACCACTGATCTACAAAAATGCACACACGAAAAAATAAGTGAGAAACGCATCACCCAACACATGAGGTTTGAATACATACAGGTTTGAACCCTTGACCCCAAAGTGAAGGGATCCAGTGACTCTGTTAGATTGTGAGCTTTAGTTTGTCCGCTTAGAATTAAGGGTCACTAGAAATCAATAAAAGCTTCCAATGAAAGGTTTCTGTCCTGATGTGAGGGTGGATTTCTTTCATGTGGGGTCAAATAAATGTTTTAATGAATGAAAAATAATCTGAATCATAATATTCGGCCTTCGCATCATTAGATATTAAACCACTTTAACGCCTTCTTGTAGATAAATTTGGGCTGCAACACCATCATCATCATTAAAAGCCAAATGAGGGAAACGGGACAGAGTAATTCCCTCCAATTCAGTGCCCAGACTCAATTTCCGTGACGCTGTTCTAGCAGCATGTGGTGGCCCAACACCTTACTCAGATATTTTATATGAAGTCTTCCTTTAGTTTGCCACCATCCCCACACAGTCTTTGTTATCACTATTACCATTTTTACTGTTTTATATGCTTGCTGCTTTAAGGTTTATGACAGGAAGTTAACAGCACTGTGATCAGTCAGGGACAACGCCACGGACTTGGAAGCCAGTGAAAGAAGTTGCAAGAAAAGAAAAGGAGCGATTGTTGTTTAGCATATATTTGATTAAGGCTTGAGTTGATATCCGGCTAAGGCTTTGTTAAGACAAAAGCTTTCCCTGGTTCTCCCCCAAAACAGGCTTAAAAAAATACTCTAAAATGAAAAAAGGAAATTTAAAAACAAAAAACAGGCAAATGTGATGACGTATCACTAGTTTACCTGTTCATTATTTTATATTATCCCCGTATGCTCAATGATCAAGGTTAACTCCTGAGTGTCTTTCTGGTTTCTCTCTTGAGCAACCACACGATTAGAGCAGGTGTTCAGCCCAACAATAATCTAATGTAACGATAAATTATTGCAGTGAAGCTGAGCAGATACCCAAAGCCTTTCTGCCTTCTCGAGTTATTTTTGGGCCAATTTTCATATACACATAAGAATCCTTTATGACATCCTGGCTTTTCTATCACATTAGATTTTATTTAATTTATTTTTATTTAATTTGTTTTGTAATTGTCAAAAAAGTCTCTCACAAAATTTAGTGCAAGTTTTCTCAGTTTTCTAAAGCATCGCCCGTGTTAGCGAGCAAACCTCGGAGGTGACACTGCAAAACAGAAGCGAGGCCAAATCTAAATGATGCTTTGATATGTTGATGTGCAATTATGTCCACGTGGGAAAGTGAACTTTTTTTTTTAAACTGAATTTTGTAACTGTGGTCACAATACTAATAATCATTGATGCTGTAATACTGCTTGGAGGACTTCAACAGGACACAAAAAATTCTACCCTTCACCAAAAGTAGCAGACGTTAATCTTCAGACAAAGCCTCACAAAATTTATCAGACGCATTACTGATTTTCAAAACTGTAACAACTGAGAACAATCACCAGCAAAGGCACAAAACAGGAAGTGAGGGGCCTCAGCAACCATCACATATATTGAATCCAAATCTAATGAATGGACTCGACACTAATAGCTTATCCAAAAATTGTCTGAGCTGACTTTCAGTTTTGTTTGTTTGGTTTTATTTGCACCCTACTGACGGAACTGTAGGTAAAACTGTTATTCGTAGTTTTAACTTTGTTTTCATTGTAACTTCCTGAAATGCAAAGTAATGTCATAAAGATTCATCGTTTTTTATTAATTTACTTACATCTAAAATGTGTATGTGTGCTCCGGTAAAGTTGCTCATTGGTTCTAAGTTCAAATAGCATAAACAGCTCTTGATATTACAAGCTGTAATTTTACATTTGTTAAAGAAAACAACGATATAAGGATTTAGCTTTGCTTTATGATTTCTAGCCATTTAGCACATCAGCCAAAACAGCCCCACAGTTAACCTAACAATTAAAATATAACCATTAATTTCTTTTCCTTGATTTTCTTTGTCCTACCGTGTGTGTGTGTGTGTGTGTGTGTGTGTGTGTGTGTGTGTGTGTGTGTGTGTGTGTGTGTGTGTGTGTGTGTGTGTGTGAGTAAGAGAGGATTGTATTTTTTTGTTACATTAAAAAACTGAAAGCAGCTGTCACTGTGTTTATCACAGAAAAGGGCTAAGCTACATTTATGGCTTGTTAAGTGGTTTGTGTTCATACAATCCCTGTCTGGCCCCTCCAAAGCGAAACTGGCGTTTGTTTTGATCCTCTACCCTTAAGTAGCCCATTCCTGGAATGAGGCCTGCAAAGAAATAATGAAGTAAAACAAAGCTGTATTTAAGGTATTGACCGCAAAGTCATAAAAAGACGTCAACAATCTACATCCCTGTAGAAGAACAGACACTGTTTGCCAGACTGAAAAGCTACGTGCATGGTGAGTTCCCAGGCATGTTATGTTAGATCTTTATCATGTAGCTCTAAAGCCACAGCTGTGCTTGTTGGACTGTTCCAAGGAGTCCAGTGCTGCTTTTGGTCTAAATAAGCTACGTCTCCCCAACGACTCTCTGGTACCGGAAAAGGGCAGATGTCTCAGTCCTGCCCCGGGCTACGAGGCTCTTGTCTGGGCCCTTTCTTACAACTTCCCAGGGGATTTTTCCTTTAAGACAGACAGACGACCACCCCCCACCCATCATGATTCAGCACGTGTGAATGTGTGTACTTTAAGGCAAACAAGTAATTCCAGCCAAGCAAATTCTCTTTGAATGCTTGAATCACTGAAGGAGGTTACAAAAGGCCAGAGTGGCGGCGGATGTGCTTGTGCTCCCTTTACAAAAACAAAGACGAGGGAGGGGGGTGGGACAAGGGAAGAGAAACAAGTAAAGAGGAGGGTGAGGATAACCAAGAGCTTGACTGGGGTAATTTTTAAAATATAATAAATCAAAAAAAGAAAAAAGAAATGAAGCTTTTTAAAGTGGATAAGAGAGAAATGATGTAGGCGTTTGAGCCGCAGCACAGACCACCCAACTGCCGGCTCATGAGCTAGCATGCTCCTAACAGCCTCACTTCTTCCACTGGAACTGATTCTCAAAAGAAACCAGCCCCTATGTTTAGCTTGTAAATGTTTAACCATCAATCAACATCATAAAACCCACTCTGGATCCTGACTGGATGCTCTCTTTCCCTCGCAGGTCCCCTCCACTTTACATCTCCCTCCAGTCTTCCTCCCCAGCCCCCTCCTCTTTTATTCCCTCAGCTCCTCTGCGGTGGTGGATGCTGGGCATATGCCACACTGCCACTCCCCTTTTTCTTTTTCCAATATGCCCCTCAGCTCCATGACAGCCATCAATCAGCCGCTGACGCCATGGCGACAGGGCCCCTGGGGAGCGTTCGTCAGGCCCAGCATGAATACGCCGGAGCTTTACGAGGGCTGCCGGCTAACAGAACAGCACTCACCTCCCCCACACCTAGACAAAGGCTTGGGTCCAAGGACTAGTACTGTCCACACACACACACACTTCATTGACCTCCTCAATAAACACAAAGAGAACCAACATCAAACTGAAGGGTAACCACAAGATGTCAGGGAGAACCAACCGTGCAGAAACTCTCAAAGCTCCACGCCACAGCAGCACACTCCCCAGACTGACATTTCACTGTTCCTTCATTTGCTTAATGTTTTCCATGCAAAGGAAATGGCTTCAGTCAAACCAAAAGACACAACTTAACATCCTATTTAGTGTTTTTACTTCCTTTAAAAATGATGTTCCCATTTTCCCAGAGATTAATTCTCTAATTCATGTATGGAAATACAATTTTCCCATAACAGACTCTCCGATCTTTGACACATTCACAGAAAAGGACAAGCATATTCTACACAAGCAAGCAACCAGAAGCAATCAATTACCATTAAGTAGGCTAGCTGAATTAAGGCTGACTGTCAAACAAAAACGCAGTCTTTCCTTTGTATGCAATAATAAGGAATGTGGTTACTGAAAGGGCAGAGCCACGCTGTAGCCTCTCTCTTGGCTCCCAGGTCACCTGCCAGATCAGGAGGCCTGTTACCCTGACAACCCTATCTGCCAAGAGCAGGACCAACATCTCAGTTTTAACCCCTTCCTGTCTGGTACACCACTAACCCGCCTACAAACTGCACTGTGCATCAATCATCCTAAGAGGGCTCCTTAACCTCTAATGTCTTTCCTATGCTGATACAGCACAACCTGAAAAGTCTTTCTATTTTATTTACATCAGCAGCACCATTTTAATCTTTGGAGGCAGAAAGAGACGTTAGGAGGGGAACGGCAGAGGCCATAGACATTCAGTTCACAGTTTCTTTTGATCTATGCAAGGTTCTTTTTAATGTTCTTTTTTTGAATGCTGACTCAAAGCAGGAAATGAAATGACAACAGCACCTCAAAACTGCATAATTATCAAGATGCAAAGCACCCATACCATGCAAATATAGAACTGCTATCGTAAGAGAAGCAATGCGCTACCAAACCATACACATGTACCGAGTGACACCTCATAAATTCAGGATGTAAGGCTGCTCCAGCAGTTCTTCTGTTTCAAATCCATTAGGATTATGTCACTGCAGGTAATGTGTTTCAACATGTATTGGCGCTACCACACATTCAGGCAGCTGGAGGTCTTTAACAGAAATAGAGCTGTGTGCGTGAAATTCTCAGATGCTGTGCAGAACACACCGGAGGTTCTTCGTCTTCACAACTGAGGCAGCGGGGAGCTTGGGCTAAGGGGAGAGCACTTGACAGGTCTGACTCAGGACATGCTGACATCAGCATCATTTTCCCAGAAGCCCATAAAGCTCATGGTTGGGCGCAGCATTCAACACACCAACAGATCATGATAGCTGATCATAAATCAGCAGCAGACACAAAGTGTTTAAAATTGCATTAGATGGTTAAATACAGCTACAAGGTGCTACGGGGAATACATTATGACATAATGAAAAAAGTTATATATAAAGACATCACTTCTCAGCCTCAAGCACAAACTTATTGTCTTCTCCTGGTGAACAAAAGGCAATATTTGCAACCGTTTCCTTGTAAGCAGTACTCACATAATCATGGAAAGCTTTTGCTTCGCTGGAGTGGTCACATGTCTCTCTCCTCTCTGGTGCAGCACAATACAAGTCCCAGAAAACACTGTGGACAAGAGAGCTCATGAAGCCAAAAAACCCCCAACTCACACACAAGTGGACATTTTATTACATTACAAAGAGATGACACTTACCACCACCATGAATGCAGGAATCCAGGGGGTTCACCAAGTGTTATGTTTTTCTCCCATCGGATCTAGGACAGCACAATTTCAATAATTATCTATGGGTGTCAGTTACACTTTAACAATACTGTCCTCCAAGAATAAAAATAAATGTTTAAAAATATAAAGGACGTGTTAATACGGTTAAACTTTTACCCTAAATGCCACATACCTCTGATAAAAAGGTCTGTGCAGACTTCTGTGCCCCTATGTGTAACAAATACTCATACACGTAAAGAGCCAACCTGCGGGGGAGAAAAAATAATAACAAATTGAGGTTTAATTTAACAAACTTGACCAAGTAGCAAAGCAAAATCACCAAACATCAGGTTGAATCTTCCTGTACGCGAACAATGAGTGATTAGAGTCGGGTAAGGCCCTCTGAACAATGGCTGCCAAATACCAGATGCCAAAAAATTAAATTGGGACTCGTAAGCAAAGCCAAGGCTGGTGAAGACTCTCAACAATCAGGAGGTTAAAAGAAAGTGTGGAGGCAACGGCGTAATTTAACGTCGTGATGCGAAGCATTTAAAGAAAACAACAGCAGCCTGTTGTGTATTAGCTAGGTACAGTATGTTGGTGGCAGTGACGGGGCTGAGGGAAATTAAAACGGAGCCTATCCAGAGAGCGCAACAGAGAAAACAATGTACTGTAGCACGGCGATGTTATTGTTTTACTCTCTCCGCACCGTCGTCCGAATAACCGCAAAAATCTCAAACAACTGCCGATAAAAACACAAGTAAACTACAACCGGAATCGGCTGGAAATGTGTACAAAATCAGCAATAATCTACATGGAGCAGAACACGGCTCAAAGGAGGAATGGCGAGCAGACAAGGCGGTTCATTCAATTGCATTCTCGGTAAGAGGAAATCGCCTCTTGCTAGCCTGTCCAGCAAACAACAGAGAGCAAGAGGGAGCAACTTACGAGGTAAAAAATACACAATAATAAACGCTTCTCGGCTTACTTTTCTCGTGCTTGGCTGTCCGACGGCACCGGGGTCCCTTTGCCTTTGGGAAACATTGTTTTGTTTGGAGGACGCCCGCCTTCTCTTTCTCTTTTTTGCTATTTCATCTGTCAGATCATCGCGGCCGCGACCCTCTCGCACTCCAACCGCACTCCTCCTCAACCCGACGACTCAACCGAGCCTGCTCCGGAGGAGGGGGAGAAAGAGGCGGAGCCACGTCTGACTGACGCTCCCATAGGCCAATAGAAACATAACAATCGCCTTAAGGTCTGCCTTTTCGTGCTTATCGTTTACTGGTTTTAACGTCGGTTCTGCGATAACAAAAGTGCGCGATTTAGCGCACAAATCCACAGTGGAGGCCTCGTTTCGTGACTTTTTTACGCTTACAGTGTAAATAAAGCATTCTGGTAATGAAAGGAAATGTATATTTTACCTTTCTAAAAATGTTTACACGTATTTTTAATCAGCCCACGAAAGGTTACCAGAACTCTTTAAAGCTTTATATTTATATGAATTCAGTCAAGTTCAAATAATAATGAAATATTGACACAACCATAAAATAGAATCGAATAAAGCTCGATTTTTTTAAAAAAGTATTCTCAAGTAGTCGGGATTTTTTTCTTTATTTTTTTCAGGTTCTTATAAAATGATATGTATTGTGTTTTTATTGAATAACGATTTGAATCTCCCAACTTAAAGACATTCACTCTAATTCCACCTTAAACACTAAACCCACTACGGGGGACGGTCTCTCTCCCTCTTTCTCCCTCCAGTGGCGAAACCTTTCACTAAACCTGTGTTGTGTGTGTTTATTCAGTTGCCGTGTTATTCAGGAATGGGTGAAATGAGAAGAGCCACCGCTTTGGGGTCGCTTTGTGCACTTTTTCTGTTGACTTTGTGTTTTGCACAAGACACTCTTTGGCACTAAACGGACTTTCTGTCGACGTCAGCTTCAGCAGGAAGTTTTCAAGTGAGTAAGCAATTTTCAGTCGTTTGTTTACAACGTCATTAGCTTGATAGCTGTCACAGGATAACATATTTAAATGCTGAAATATTAAATTAAGTGAGACGCTCATTTCAAATGTTGTGTTACTTCTCTACAAATGTGTTTATAGGTCACTACACCCCGGCCATTGATAACTTAAAAGAGAGACAGGTGACTACATGGTCACCCCACTGGAGCAGTAGCTGTGGGCAAACACTTCTGTCCCACCAAATACTTTCCATGAATGCCCCCTTTAGTGTGGTGGCATGCCCAGAAATAGTTTGCGTGATAGCCACTTTTAAAAAAAGACGAGTAACAAGCTCCATTTAGACTACATGTAAATTAGCATAGTTTTAAGAACACTTCCTAAAATGCCGCAGAGTTTTAATTTCATAAATATGCATTTATGCTCCTGATCCCTGAGTAAGGGGTGAAAAAATGTTGAGCAACACAGAGGACAAACCTAGCTGCAGATTATTTAAAGCTTACAGTCTTATGCTGCAGTGCTGGACGAAATCAACCTGCAGTTTTCAGGTTTGGTTCTGGGCTTGTTGACTTCACAAATGTTTATAGAATATCGCATTTGTTCTGACTTGAATCATATCCATTACGTCTGACACCAAATGTTCTGCTGTAACTGTTTCTTTTTCTGTATTTCCTTTCTGTGGAGTTGTGAGATATGACTTCAGAAAATAAAGATTCAGACACCATGCCGGACCCCCTGCTCATCCAGGAGAGTGGGGAAGTGTACAGAAACCCCACTGAAGTGCAGATGAGTCAGATCGTGCTGCCCTGTCATGCCAATCACTGTGGGGAGCTGAGTGTTGGACAGCTGCTGAAGTGGATGGACTCCACAGCCTGTTTATCTGGTAGGAAAGGATCAGGAAAACTCTCACATGTACAGTTTAATCGGAGATTCTCTTCTCCGATGCGCCTCATTCCAAATGCAGATTAAAGCTGCAAATAAAGGCTAAATGATTGCATTAAAATTCTTATGAGCTTTCTGTAACTCTGCTTCTGGCAAATCGCTCATTAACTCAAACATTTGAATGCAATTGCAACTTTGAATACAGACCATGGTAGCACCATTAACCATCCACCATCATTTCAACTGAAGTATTGTAGGTGGAAGTAATGGGCATGAGTTAGAGTCTGATCATTTAATTTTTTAAACGTGTTTGATGCTGTTTGTTTTGTAATCGCTGTCATACCCACTATAATCTTCAGTCATGTTACGTGAATGCTCATATCACAGTGCTGATTACCTTCACTTTATGGAGCAGGGATATTTGCGAAAATACTCACAGGTTTCAGTGTATCACGAAAAATTGAAACTCGGGGACTCATGAATTCTGCTCTTACATAGAAGTCTGAGCGCCACTGCTGCAAAACGCTCTGTCACCCTTAGTGCTGCAGGCCCTTATCACGTGACCTCAGGGATCTGCTGGTGATGTATGGGTGTAAAAGCTCTGCTTGTCCATGCAGAGCTTTTACAGTCAAAACCAGATTGTTAAAGTGGACTCTGAAATTAGAAATGGTGTGACATGTTAGTACTTAGAAGACTTTGACGCTTTGCAGCAGCTTTCTGAACAGCCTGCAAATGTTCCAAGGAAGTTTTGTTAAAAAAAAATTGACAAATTAATTACAATAATCCAGACGTGATGAGATAAAAGCCCGAATAACAATCTCCAGTCGTGCCAAATGTTTGATCTGGCAAAGTGTTTATGCCGGATGCCGTATGACGCAACCCCAAAGGGATCTGCACCTCTTTCCAGGATTGAACTAGGGAGCTTTTATTTGTTAGGAAAATGTGTAAACCACTACACTGTGGAGCCACTCAATAAGCCACTCTCCCTATAAAATTTAGTATTTTGTATTTTGCACATATGCTTTCTGCTGCACTGCTTAAGTTTTTTGTGTAATCTCTGATCTTCCAGCTGAGAGACATGCAGGTTGCTCCTGTATCACTGCATCGGTGGATGACATTCATTTTGAACACACCATAGGGTAAGGTATTAATCTTAGTACTGACTGCCAAGGTTTAATTCAAACTGAGTAATGACTGCACAGACAACACGTTGCATGCAGTGCCAGCAGAGGAGAGAAAAAAGGGTCATTTTGGGATAAAGTGTCAACTTGAACTCAACTTTTAGTAAAGTTTGAAGGACAAATGCTACTAAACAAGAAAGACAGTTTTATGGTTACAAATCATTAGTTATGATATTCTCCATAAATCTTAATTTAATTTTTTTAATCGTTAAAAAAAATAAGAGGTGACTCATGAAAATATAGTAAACATTTCTTTCCAATTGCAGATAGCGAGTGTCATGGCCAAACGTGCCTTGCTGTTGACTGAAAATTATGTCTCATAGCATAAAGGTTTCAGAGTATGTGCAGTACAAATACTTCTCCTTGTTGATAGTAAAGAATGGCGTCTGTGTCTGTCTCCTCCAGGGTAGGAAAGGTTGTTAATATCATCGCAAAGGTCAACAGAGCCTTTACGTCCAGTATGGAGGTTAGCGGGCGGCACTCTGTGCTTTTGGGATATTTAAACTTTTTATTATTTTAGGGAAGGAATATAATGACGTTAGTGATTTGTTTCATCTCAGGTGGGCATTTTAGTGACTTGCGAGGACCTTTACACTGACAGGCAGTGGAAGGTTTGCCACGCCTTTGCCACCTTTGTTGCCAGAAGGACAGAAGCTGGGAAGGTAAAGAGCGCAGATCAAAATATGGGGCAGAGGGGCATTTTAATAAATCTGATTTAACATCTCTGGCTTTTTTTTTTTAAATTAGTTTTTTGTTATGTCCTCACAGGTACAGCTGAAGCAGGTGATTGCTCACACACAAATGGAGCAGATGGAGTACAGCCTGGCAGCAGAGCGGAGGAGGATGAGGCTCATCCACGCTGAGATTATCACAGACCTACTGAGCAGCAGCACAGCTCAGCTGGGTACAGACATAAGTCTTTACAGCACACGGCACTTAAAAAACAGATTCATTAAACGTCCTTGTTTTTGTGCACTCATCAGGAGAATGCCAGGAGTATCAGGACGCTGTGCCAGCTGAGCGGACACGTGTTGAGAGTGTAGAGCTGGTGCTTCCGCCCCATGCCAACCACCAAGTCAGCACTTTTGGGGGCCAGATTATGGCCTGGATGGAAAATGTGGCTACAATTGCAGCAAGGTATGCACAAAGCTTTTCTATTTGTATACATGTAATTTTTGTCAAACAGCAAAAACATTTGCTAGATTACTAAGAGTTGGATAAGAGCTACGCTCATTGGCCACTTTATTGAGTACACCTACTGTAAGAATGGTCCAAAAACAATAAGATATCACGTGAGCTTTAGTTCCCTGGATGAAAATCCACGGTTACTCTACCTCAGTGTTGATGCTGTGTGCCCATCTTCTGATTACTGCTTTCAGCAGGATAACGTGGCACTGAGCATTACAGTGAGTTCACTGGACTCAAGTGGGATCCACAGTAACCAGATCTCAATCCAACAGAGCACCTTTGGGATGTGGTGAAAGGGTAGATTTGCATCATGGATGTGCAGATGCTATCATGTCAATATCGACCAAAATCTACAAAGTTTGAAGGCAGCTCTCAGGACAAAAGGCAATCCAACCTGGTACAATGAAGGTGTACCTAACAAAGTGGCCAGTGAGTGTGTATTATTGTCATGTGTGTTTGGTGGAAGCTAGCGGCATTGCCACACGTATCGATATTCTCATCTAATTGCTGGAAAAAAGGAGATTGAGTTTCCAAAAGAGAAACTGTTTATTTGTAATGAGGCCAAACAAACCCAATCAAAACAGTGTTTTTCTTTTTCCTTATATTTCGATGCAGTCGCCTGTGTAACGCTCATCCAACCCTGAGGTCCATAGACATGTTCCATTTTCGTGGCCCGTCTCACATCGGCGACCGACTGGTGCTGAAAGCTATTGTTAACAATGCCTTCAAGCACAGGTGAAGCGACACATTATGACAAATATTTCAGAAAATAAAACGATTCATTAAATATTTAACCTTCTAATTTGTGATTATAACACTTGGAGCGCTGTTTGCTGGATGCATATGTTTTCTTTAACCCACATTCCTGCGCACACTAGCATGGAGGTGGGAGTTTGTGCTGAGGCCTATCAGGGTGGAGAACCTCTGCGCCACATAAATAGTGCCTTTATGACCTTTGAGGTGCTGGACAGTGACAGGAAACCATGCACGCTGCCACGGATACGACCTGAGCCTGTGGTAAGTTATCCGAGTGACTTATTTCTATATTTTTAGAGGCCCTTAGATGAAGGGTGAACTGAAAATAAACTTTTTTTAACATAGTGTACACAGTATACATATTAAGAATTTCAGTCTTAGATCATCTCTTGTTTTACAGGATGGAAAAAGACGCTTTCAAGAAGCTATTGCCAGAAAGAAGATTCGCCTTGATAGGTAAATATCTTCTATCAGGAGGAGCTATTTTTGTGTCATCTTATTTTCTCTCATATTTACGTTGGTAAAGTTATGGTTCCTCACATTTTGAAAAAGGCCAAAATGATGCCGGTGTACGTGCAGATAATTTCAATGAGCCAAAATCTCAGGCTTTGGGGTACTTTAAAGACTCACATATTTTCAGTTTTTGTCAGCAAAGGAAGGCAGGTTTACTCTGAGCTCCGTTTGATGTCTCTGAGAGTAGATATCTCCAGAATCATCATTCCAGTCCACAGCTCTGCACATTTGATCGAAACCTTCAGTTTTTGAGGGCCAACGAATCAGATGAATGTTGGCTTAGCAGGAAGTGGCTTGTTTTCAACTGAGGGGCTGCACAAAGGCCCAGCACAGAATAACTACGAATGATTTTTGTACAATGCAAAGCTACCCTTCTACAGTAGAGTGGAACTGCTCCCTTTTAAAACAATTAGGGTTGTTTTCTGTTTATGTGTCAGAGTAATGATTGTTGTTTATTGCAGATTGTTTTGTTGACAGCGTACAGGTTAGGCTATTTAATGCTTTGCAATAAATAAATAACCAATATTTCTAAAAGAGTCACAATGAATCTATTCCCTTAGTAAATTAGTTAAATTACATTTTGAACCTTTTAAATCGTGTTTGTATGCAAACATGTTGTTAATCATGATGCATTATAAAGCAGTGGAACTGAAACGGTCTCATCACTGGATTTACTTTTTGGTCATATGACTGAATCCATTGTTTACAAGAGTTTGCAGGCGCTAATGACTTGGCAGACCAATGCATCACGGCTGAGCAGACTTTACCGCAGACTCGAGCAGGCATAATGAGTTCATTGTTCAACTCTAAACAGTGCAATCTTTATTCCTCTGTTTGATAACGTGATGTGTTGGGTCATTGCTTGAGTAAAAGTGCTCGTGTTTTTGCTCTTTCTGTAGTGCCCTGAGCTACAGAACATCATTGCTGTACTTCATGTTTACAGGAAATATATCATCTCCTGCAAGCAAACTGAAGTGCCCTTGTCTGTTCCCTGGGATCCAAGTAACCAGGTGTTTGTTTGGTTTTTTTAATTTTTATCTAATTTTATTTTTGTTTTGTTAACAGAGACACTCGGAGCTGGATAATGCTACTGTATACAAAGTAACGCTTTATATTTTCAGATGTACCTGAGCTACAACAATGTCTCAGCGCTGAAATTAATGGACAACAGGAACAACTGGGTGTTGGCTTCGGAGAAAAATAAGGTCACAAATGTTTGCATATCTGTTCAGGGTATAGCTCATTGGATTTTCCAGCATTTTGCACAGTTATAGTGAGGTGCTCAAAATATGGGTCATAGTGTTTTATGTAGATTCTTTAATATTGCAGAATAGGTCAAGAAAACTATGTTAGCATAAGTCATTCCAGGAGCATGTATAATCACCAGTTAGGTACCAGAAATTAATCCTATTTACAGACACTGAACCTGCCTCCTCTTTGTGGATGTCTTTAATTCATAGGTCAGATTGTACACACTGGAGGAAAACCAAATGCTGTGTTTCAAGGTGGAGATGAACGTCAGAGTCTCGGCAGAGCAGACGTTCCATCTACTGTCAGACCTGAGGAGGAGAATGGAGTGGGACCGGCATTATGAGTCAGTACTTAGACACATTTGGTATTTAGCAGCATCATCTGAGTTCAGATCCTTTTACTGAGGAGAAAAGTTACTGTCAGTTTAACTATAGAGTGTTAGATACCACAATGAGGTACTGAAAGCTTATGCTCAGAACAATAAATGTTCTGAGAAACGACCCCCCCCCCATAACTCATAATGGTATAGTCCACTGACAATTCCCCAAGTAATTTATTTCACAAAAATGAACTGAAGCCAAAGGATGTGTGAAACATTTTTCTTTACTTCTACCACTTGACAGAAAAACACATTTTGTGTGATTGGACCACTCAAGGCTGATATGGTTTTTGGGACAGCCACATCTTGTAATGCATGTTTCTGGAGGCAGGAGGTCTGTGCAAAGTGGAAATTATTATAAATCACCAAATTTAACTAATTTCCAGCAGGTTTAGTTTGATATTTATTTCTGACAGAATTTTCTGATTTCACATCCTCCGCTGACAGGTACTCGGTTGCCACCTCTGCCACGCTATTTAAATAAATCTTGGAAATCCCCCTGACCAGGAGGGTAATGTTAGATACAGTATTATTCCCATATATTTCCAGCACATAGGCAGTGTGGCTGTATGGAAGATAAGCTTAGTTTATGGGACAGACTGTTTAATGCATTGCTAATGCATCCTTTAAACAAATACAGTAAACAACGTGGCTGACAGACTGTTACGTTTACATGTAATCTCTCAATGTTGGGGCAAAAACACATGCAGCTCTTTATTGCAGTAGAATGAAAACGAACCCACTTATATTCACTGGATATTCAAAATAAACTCTGTGACATAACCGGATTGTTTAATGTGACATAATGCTCAAAACATCCACATCACTGGGTTTCAACTGCAGGGAGTGTGAGGTGATCAACCAGGCAGATGAGGAGGACACCATCTATCGCGTAGCTACACCCTCTGTCACTAAAGGGGGAAAGGGGAAGGACTTCATCTTGCTGGCATCTAGACGGAAGCCCTGTGATTCCAGGTGTGTTGATATGACCTTGCTTGCGTCACGTGATAATTTCGCACAAAACTCTGTGTGGGTTAAAATGTGTTGATGCTCAATCATCCAGGTGAGGAAATCCCAAAAAGCTGATTGAACAGAACCAACTTTTTGGGAAAACACTATGTGCTTCTTGAGTCTCTATTCCACTTATTAGCCAGTTGTGGTATTACACTCCCTGCTTCATGTTTGCATTTTCATAAGTTCTCATGATGCTCTCTGCCTTTGTCCATCTCAGAGATCCGTATCTGATCGCTCTACGTTCAGTCACTTTGCCCACTCACCCGCCCACGGAAGAGTACACGAGGGGAGAGGTGCTCTGTGCTGGCTTCACAATCTGGGAGGAGTCCAGTTCTGTTACCAAGGTTAGCCAAATGAAAGGGGCACAAACACAACCTGTAGTTGTTGGGCTGCATTTTTATGCTGTAGCTTTAAACAAGTCACCGCTCCAAAACTAAAGCAAAAAATGGAAAGGGTTAATTATCAGTCACACGCTGTGATTGCTGCGTTTCAGATCACCTACTACAACCAGGCCACACCAGGTGTCCTCCCCTACATTTCCACAGACATTGCGGGCCTCTCCTCAAGCTTTTACAGCGCCTTTTCGGCCTGCAGCCAATTCCTGCTGGCCAACAAGGATAGCTTGGCTGCTCTGCCGCCCTCTGTGCTGTGACACCAGTATTACCACAGTCTACTGAGACAAGAAGAATCAGGAGGAAAGAACAGGATCAGCCCTCTTTGTTCGTCCCATTTCTTGTAAAGGTGCTCACAAAAGCCAGTAAAGTCCAACGTTAACTTTGAAACGCTGGGATTATAAAAGGCATTGGATTTGTAGAAGCTTCTACTTGTTTGCACCAGTAATAATGGTGCAGTAACGGTACACTATATTTTCAATGTTGGATTTGAATCCTCTTAGAGCCTAAACCTTCTGTGCAATATTAATTTATAGATTAATGGATCTGTTTTTGGTACGTAGTTTTAAATATTTAACGTAATCTCATTGTTTATCTTTAGACAGCCATGTTTTTATTGGCACTGCCAGTTGTTACGAAAAAAAGAAAAATTGAAATGTTCAGTTTTCTTTGTGTATTTTGTATCACCTCGAATAAAGTCTGAACTGTTGATTAAACCTTCGAATGATGCAGCTAATATGTACATTTCATGTGTAATGATGCTGTATATTTTTTCTAGTCCACAATGTATAGTTTTGCACAAATGTAATTGAACTGATTGTATCATATGTGGACGCTTGATGGTCAAAAATCTTAAATCATGATTGAACTGAAACAATAAACTTAAAACTTAAAATTGTGCTTATTTGAATTATTTTATTGTTGCTCACTTCCCACTGGATTCTTGACCATTCTTAAATGAACAGAAAGAAAATCAGAGGAAACAATAACTCACAGTATTCCACTGTAAGCTTCTAGTGTTGTAACAGCTGCACGAGGCCAGCAAAGTAGAATAAAAAGGCGTCTGTGAACAAAAATCTGATCTGGCAGGAGTCGGTTATGCTGTTTTCCAGGTATTTTGCTTGAGGCACAATCATTCAGTTATGCTCATGCTAAATAAAGGGTTGAACACAAGGATAAAAAAAGACAATCTGCATATAAAAGGGTGTAGTCTGAACTGTAGAATTTCAGCAAATTTGAACTGTAGCAGACTCAAACAAGACTGAATTTCAGTAAAACAAATGATGCAAAGATTCCTGGATTATTATCTTATTACAGCTCAAAACTATCTGCTCTGCAGGGCACTGAAACTTGACATTTGATGTCCTTGTTTCAGATTGGGGAGATACCAGCATTGTTGCTGTGTAACAGTAGAAATGCAGCATAGCTCTAACCTGTATCCGGAGCCTTTATGTCTCCATCAGCTCCTCACACATCACTTGGAGCAAGCATGCATCCTCTGGATGAATCTCTTCTCCTACAGACTGGCGTAACAACATGTTGGATCTCATGTCAGCGTTTCTGGATGAAGGATGTGAAGTTTCCTGAGTGCACAGTATTCAACCAAAGCATCTCCTCAGATCACCGAGGAGTTGCTGTTACGATTATAAATACAGATATATCCATAGTATATGTTCCTTTTTATTATAATTATTTTTGCTATTAATTAATCTATAATTTTGTAGAGTAATATGTAGCAGTAATCTTTGTTTATCTTTTAAGAGACCATGATAATCGGTCCTTTAGCACAATGTCAAGACCTTTTTTGGCAACCAGTCTAAATTTACACTTATGTTATCTTGGAGATACAGGACTCCATTTGTTTAATGTTAAAGCAACTCAGCAGGAATGCAGCTTGTAGGGTCAGTGTTCAGGGCAGCAGGCTATCACTCAGGCCAGAAATAGGTGCTTAGTATCGATCCTGGTACTGTTGTGATTTTGAGTGAGTAGAAACAACTGAAAACAACTTAATGTAACCGGTGTGTTCCTGCGTTGAGTCTGACAGTGAAAGGTAAAAAGAAAGTAAATAACTCTCCCGCTCCAGCTCTTACAACCAAATGTAAACAGTTGGGACGAGAATTAGCATAAACCACTACAACTTCCAAGCTAACAAGACGTATCTGTTCACGCTAGCATTAGCAGTGCCTATACACATACGCGGCACTCGAGTACCACATATTCACAGCATCTAGTAAAGACAGGCGTAATGATGACAACAATGAACTAAAACACACGCTCGTTGAATGGATTTACTGTACTTATGTAACCGGTGTGATTCTGCGTTGTGTCTGATAAAAAAGGTAAAAGAAAGAAAGACCTCCAAGTAAATAATTTGCCCACTCCAGCTCCTCTCCCACAGGGGAATTGTAGAAAAAGGGGTGGCATTTATTTTGACATTAAACATAAAATATGCATTTACACGTAACATATTTGACATAAGATAAAACAAAAACAACAACATCAAATCCGACATACCTGATAAAAAAGGTAAAAGAAAGAAAGACCTCCAAGTAAATAATTTGCCCACTCCAGCTCCTAGACCAAATACAAACAGTGGGGAAGAGGGTTAGCTCAACCCACCACAGCTCCCAAGCTAGCAAGGAATACATATTCATGCTATCATTTATGGCGCCTAAAACACATTTACGATACACACATACTACACACTTATAACATCTTACAAAAACAGGCTTAATAATGACAATAACTGAACTAACATTGCAATCATAAACATCAGGGTGGCTAAATATGAATTATGTGTGTTTCAAGGTGCTGGAAAGAAATGACACCCACCTCTCCCACAGGGGAATTGTAGAAAAAGGGGAGAGGCAGAAGGGGTACACTGTATTTATAGTATTGCACCAAAGAAGAAGAAGAAAAGAATGAGGAGGGGCTCTAACTGATAATGAACACAACTACAGGCTTGGAGGTCCTAAAATTCAGGTATAAAAGGAGCAGTTTGGGGGTTTAGAACACATTTTGTGTAATTATAACAATGTGATTTATGACTCTGTTACATTCACCCCCCAAGAATTACACAAAATCCTAAAGAGTACAACAAAAAAAAAGAGTATAAACCCACAATAACAGATACAGTGGCCTCAAACAAATTCACATCACATATACAATGAATTAGATCAGCAACATAGCTTCCTCCAAGGAGGATAAGAGACCTGAGACCCGCTCGGCACCTAGCAAGATCCCAGGACACACTATAGACAAAATGAGGTGCCATTTACACCACACAAAACAGGCCATAATATCTATGGGCATCACTATCAGACTGCACAGACTGACAAAATACAATGAACTCTGTGCTTGTATTATTCTTTTCCAAAAACAATAGCAATGAAAAACATACAGAAATAAACAAATTCACACATCAATAACCGCTGCTTGAACAGGTTCAACACCAAGGAGTGTTTCAAGTTGAGCCATTGATTCAATCAAGCGACGAACTGGTTTAATGATTCTACCAAAACGTGTGGTAAGTCCTTGATCCACGTCCACATTTTTGGGTTCAAGAGAATGAAAAGTGTGGGACGAGAAAGCAGCAGGGGAGCCTGGGGAGGCTCCATCACCAGCCAGCCCACCAAGATCAGGAACACCCATTGTGGGAGGGGTCTCATGAACGCCATCTTCGACCGGGTCAGCGGCGGATTGCTGATGGATCCATGATAGTATGCGGTCATCACACTCGCCAATGCTGGAGACGGAATCCACAGTACGGGTGGCAGGAGGTACAGCTCCTGTGCCCCCAAAAGATGTCACAGACCCATCCAGGTCAGACTCAGCGGGGCCACTGACAACGCTCACAGCAGGATGTGCAGCATCGTCATTCAGTGTTGTGTCCAAGGGCAAAAAGTTAACTTGAAGGAGCAGGTTGCGATGCACCACACGCTCATGACCTTCTTTGTCTCTGATACGGCAGATGTGAAGAGCAGGATCCAAGTCAACTACCGTGTACACAACAGGTTCCCATTTGTCAGAGAGCTTCCTTTTTCCTCTGACTCCCTTGTTTGCCAACAACACCTGGTCCCCTAGTGAAAGAGGCAGACCCTTCACCTTTCTGTTGTACTGGGCAGACTGGTGTCTCTGCTCCATTGTGCTGTGTTCCTGGGCTCGGAGCATGGCAGAGCGCAGGTCATCCATCAGTGACTTGACATAGGTATCATAGTCACAAATGGTGTCATCATGAAGGACATCCCGAAACATGAGGTCAACTGGCAACCTTGGCACCCTCCCAAACATCAGGTAAAATGGCGCAAAGCCGGTGGTCTCGTGTGCCGTACAGTTATACACAAATGTCATGGACTGTATCATCTGCGGCCATTTCTGCTTACATCTGGGGGGGAGGGACCGTAACATGTTTCCAAGGGTGCGATTAAATCTCTCCGTGGTACCATTACCCATGGGGTGGTATGGTGAAGTGTGAGATTTGGCAACGCCACCCAAAACCAGAAGCTCTGCGAGCAGCTCACTCTCAAAACTAGCTCCCTGGTCAGAGTGAATGCGCTGAGGGAAGCCATACACACAGAAGAATCCATCCCAGGGCTTTTTAGCAACTCTCTTAGCTGTCTGATCCTGGCATTAGAATGCATGTGCTAATTTTGTGAAGTGGTCAGTAATCACAAGGACATCCACAGACTTGTTGTTGCTGTCCTCAGCCGACCAGAAGTCAATGCACACAAGTTCCAGTGGAGCACAGGTCTTAATGCTTTCCAACGGGGCCCTAGCTGCTGGCTCTGGGGTCTTGCTGAGAACACACCTGCGGCAATTTCTCACATGATCGCGCACATCCTTCTCCATATCATACCAGAAGAAACGCTGACGAGCCAAGGAGAGTGTGCGAGGTTGACCTTGATGACCAGCATTGTCGTGTATGCCAGACAGCACCACTTGTTTTAGGGAGTCAGGTACCACAAACTGGAATCTCTTGTGTTTGGTCAGTGGGTCCCTCACAACTCTGTAGAGGACACCATCGAGGAATGTGAGCTTATCCCATTGTTTCAGGAGCCGCAACGTATGTTGGTTCTCATGACAGCGCTCACGTCTGGAAGGTCTGCACTTACGCTCAACATAGCGGGCTACTCTGGAGATCACAGGATCCCCTGTTTGATGAGACAGGAGATCAGCACGGGACAGCGCATGAGTAACATCACAGTCAGGTGGACTAATGGAGGTTAGGTGACCAGCAAGGGATGTTGCACGCTGGCGAGAAGCAGACTCCCACTCACAGAGGGAAGACATGAGAGAAGACACGTCATCAGTTGACAGAGACACATCAAGCACAGCAGAGGGTGGAGCACTGCGTATCGATTGAGGTTGACAGGTCAAACGGAAGGCATCTTGGACACTGGCATCTTTCACATCACTGACTTGCTCTAGCAGCTCAAAGTAGGGCTCCGACAGGAGGCGCTGGGCCAAAGGCCTCACAAACGGTTCCCTGCTCAGGGTGTCCGCCACGATGTTCAGCTTTCCAGGAACATACTTGATCTCAAAGCAGTATGGTGCAAGCTTAGAGACCCAACGCTGTTCACAGGCATCCAGCTTTGGCTTAGTCAGAATGTATGTGAGAGGATTGTTATCAGTCCAGACAGTGAACCGATGACCTTTGAGCCAGTGGCTGAACTTATCGCACACAGCCCACTTCAGAGCCAAAAATTCAAGCCGGTGTGCTGGGTATTTGGCCTGACTGCGGCTGAGAGACTTACTAGCAAAGGCTATAGGTCTTGCTCTCTCCTCACCAGCTGGCACCTGGGATAAGACAGCACCCAGCCCATCCATGGAAGCGTCAGTTGAAAGGATGAATGGCCTCTCAAAATCAGGATGTGCCAGCACCGCACAGCTGAGGAGTGCACCTTTGAGTCCCTCAAATGCCTTCTCGCAAGCAGGAGTCCAGTCTTGAGGGGTGAGCTTGCGAAAAGGTTCCAGGTTTCCGACTCCCATGGCAGCCTTTAGTCCTCTTCTGACCGGCAGTTAGAGCAAAGAGTGGCTTCGCAATACGAGAGCACCCTGGAATGAAATGCTGGTAAAACATCACCATGCCAAGGAAGGATCTCACTTTCCTCTGAGAAGGGGTGCAACCGTCACCATCCATAAGGTCAGTCTTCTGAAAACTGGCGATAACCCTCACTTTATCCTGATCAACCGAGACACCACCAGCATCCACGACATGACCCAAAAACCTCACAGAGCGTCTGAGAAAGTGACATTTTTTCTGCGCCAGCTTCAGATTGCTGGTCCTCAGGCGAGAGAAAACAATCTCAAGACGTTTTAGGGCCTCCTCTTCTGAAGGCGCAAACACCAGCAGGTCATCAAGATAACACAGGAGGCTGGAAAAGTTCAAGTCACCAAAGATGCTGAGCATCATCCGCATGAAAGATGCTGGGCTGTTGCATAGACCCTGGGGAAGTCTGTTGTACTCATACAGGCCAAGAGGTGTAGTGAAAGCCGTGTACCGTCTGTCAGACTCATGGAGAGGAACGTTGTAGAACCCGGATGTGAGGTCCATGGTGCTGAAGAAAGCATTCCCACCAAGGGCAGCAAGACAGTCAGCCTGATGGGGCAGTGGGTGAGCATCCTTAATGGTTTTGGCATTGAGCCAGCGGAAGTCAGTGCATATCCTCAAGTCACCTGACTTCTTCCAAACCATTACCAGTGGCGAGGCGTATTCGCTGGTGGACTTACTGATGATGCCTTTCATCTCCATGTCTGACAGCACCTCTCGCAACTTATGATAGTGAGCCGGGGGTACTCTGCGATAGGGAAGCCTGAAAGGGCGGTCGTCAGTGAGGTGGATACGATGGACAAAGTCTTTCACCTCACCACAGTCCAGTTTGTCTCTAGAGAACACATCTTGGTAAGTCAACACAAGCTCCACCAATTTCCTCTTCCACCCATCTGACACTTCACAGCCCTCAATGTCAATATCAGCCAACCCAGCGTCTTTGAGTAGCTGTGCAGAGTCAGGCACAGAGTCTGATGAGGGGGGGAAACTGGTATGCTGGTCAGTCAGAGTCTCGCAGAGACCTTGAGTGATGGGCAGGTCCTCCACAGCAATACAAGGAAAGACATCCGCAATCTTAGCATTGCGACGAAGTGTCACAGGGCTCTCTGTTGGGTTAAGGACTTTCATAGGGACCCAACGATCTCCCCACATGGGTGTTATAATGCGCCCCACCATTATGTTCTTTGGAGTGGAACGGGCTGACGTGGGTTCCACAACGACAGTACTTCCTGGAGACACAAGGGCAGAAGGTGGCAGCTTTCCCCAAACTACATATTCTTTTTGTGGCAGGAGAGTGACACTCTTCCGCAACCTGACTGTACCTACTTTATCTGGCAACACAGGAGCAGACCACCGTGAGATACAGCTCAGCAACTGCAGGAAGTCTTCACAATCAGTGCCAGTGTAATTGGCGTTAATAAGCTCCCAATACTTTGTATCAGCCTTCATCTTCTGAATGATGGGCCGGATCACATTGCTCCCCACGATGAGCTCATCTTTTTGCCCAGGAACCACAAATGTTGGTACAAGAAACTTAGTCCCATATACTTCAATGTCCAAATCATAGATGCATTTCGGTTGTGTGAGAAGGCCACCGCAACCAACCAGCACCACATTTTCAGGGGCATGCTGCGGAATCAGAGCAACACCAGCGGCTCTTAGCTTGCTATCAGCCTCTTCACTTAGTGTGCATGACATACTTCCTGAATCAAGCATGCCTGTCAGGGAACACCGGCCACTGACCGACACTGGAGTGTAAAACAACTCACTAGCCCTGCCAACTCTTTGTGAACCCAGAATAACAGTCTTCTCATCAGAGAGGCTACTACAGCAGTTAACATATATGGCTTCTGGGTCTGTTACATTTGTGAGGGTTTCATCAACACTGCCCATGCTACCCCTCTCGTTACATGGGCTGGCTAGTTTAAAGCAGCATTGGTGGAAGGAGGGACTGAAATGCTTGGTTTCTGGCGCAGCTGTGGGCATTCACGCCTCATGTGTCCAGGGTCAAAGCAGCTGTGGCATAGCTTGTACAGCCTACAATGCACATGGGTTGTGTGTTCATGTGAGCCACACACTCTGCACGAAGCACGGTGAGCACTGCGGTGCCCATGGGAATGACCTGTGGGTTGTGGGCACCTGGGACCAGTGTCTAGTGATGCAGTGCACATGGACAGAACCTTGTCAAACAGTGCTACCATCTGTTGAACACCTGGCTCAGCTGGAGGAGGGCCGGAAACTGGCAAAGATGGGGGCATGACATGAGGAGTCAAAGGAGGACAAGTAGAGGGCTGCTGCACACTTACCATGCCATCAGAAGAGAGAGGCTGACATGTGGCTGCAGAGGGAACAGAGGGCATAGGATACGAGGCTGGCTCATGTGTTACTGGGACTGCTTGAGCACCGCTGGAGTGGGGCTGGCTGTTAACAGCAACAGGGCTCTGATGTGGGATGGACAGACATGCTGTATTATGAGACAAAACACTAGACTGTCTCATTTTCCTCACATAGTTGTCCAGACGGCTCTGAACCTCAGCTGCAGTCCACTCCTCAGGGGCCTTCAGTTGAAAAGACAACGCAAGACTGTGGTCAGGACAGTGATTAATGAACATCGAAACAACCTCACTACTGGGGTCCTCTACCAGCTTGCCGCGCCTGCGGAGACACTCATCAGCAGCGTCAATAGACTTGTTCAACCGGATCCAGTAATCCATGGCGTTCTCACCTGGACGTGGCACAGTACTGTAGAAATCTTTCATGGGCAGGCTGGAATATGTCAAGTCGCTGAAGTTAGACCTCAGTATGTCAAACACAGCAGTAATAGGATCATTCCGATTCAACTCAGGGCGGCAACGAAGTGACACCTTGACCACATCTCTGGCTTTGCCAGTCAGTCTAGACATTAATATGGCAAACATTTCTTCATCTGTGTCACAGCTGATTCTGTTCAGATAACATCTCATCATGTCCTCCCATTCACTGATGGGAAATAGATCTGTGCTGTCACCCTTGAAGTATGGTGGAGCTTTGGTGTCTGACTGAACAACAACCTTCAGCTGGGACTGGTCATTGCAGCTCGAGGGCACATTCTGGGGAGACTGTGGCTGGGTGGGGGCTGGCTGGTGCATAGAGTTAAGAGAGGATGTGATATTTTCCCCAATTTGCTTTGCTAAGTCAGTGATCAAGCTGCTCAACATGTCACTAGTGACAGCCTGGGTGTGTGTTTGGCGTTCGCAAGCAGCTGATGTGGAGCTAGCTGCTGGCGTTAATGGTGAGTGCATCACTGACTGGTCTACATTGCGGGCACCAATACCCGGGACTACTGGCCTACCCCTCCCAAAATACCTTGGAGCAATCTGATGACCCCTCCCCAAACCAAAGCTCATATTACTCCCCACAGAGAACAGATCAGGCAAAGCGCTATCCATAGTTTCCTCACTTAACATGTTGGCCCAAGTGAGATATCACTGTTTAACAGCAAAAAAAAACGAGCCTAACCCCCACACACAATTATGCAAAACTTCACAAAACAATGAAATGTGGGGAGAAGAAAAAAAAAACATCAAGGAACCAAAACACCATAGAAAATAAAATAAAATGTTGTTTCCTCCTCTCAAGTAAAACAGGCTGTAAAAGCCAATATCAATAGAAAAAATAAATAAATTACGATCCGCGCCTGTATAATTTGAAGCAACAATATGAAACAGTGACAGAAATGATCACCTACGTATTTGCCCTTTACGTTCACACGTGACAGAGATGCCTGCAAGCCAAATTGCAGGGCATCGATCACATGTTCGTTCTAAAAACCTGTGAGTCAAAGCGCAGGGCACAGGATTCTGGGACACAGCTGCAGAGAGGAGGCGGGAAAACAGCGGCAGCAGAAGGAGGAGGGGTGGATCGCGGATTGCGATGTGACGGGTCAGCGGCACCAAGTGTAACCGGTGTGATTCTGCGTTGTGTCTGATAAAAAAAGGTAAAAGAAAGAAAGACCTCCAAGTAAATAATTTGCCCACTCCAGCTCCTCTCCCACAGGGGAATTGTAGAAAAAGGGGCTGGCATTTATTTTTACATTAAACATAAAATATGCATTTACACGTAACATATTTGACATAAGATAAAACAAAAACAACAACATCAAATCCGACATACCTGATAAAAAAGGTAAAAGAAAGAAAGACCTCCAAGTAAATAATTTGCCCACTCCAGCTCCTAGACCAAATACAAACAGTGGGGAAGAGGGTTAGCTCAACCCACCACAGCTCCCAAGCTAGCAAGGAATACATATTCATGCTATCATTTATGGCGCCTAAAACACATTTACGATACACACATACTACACACTTATAACATCTTACAAAAACAGGCTTAATAATGACAATAATTGAACTAACATCGCAATCATAAACATCAGGGTGGCTAAATATGAATTATGTGTGTTTCAAGGTGTTGGAAAGAAATGACACCCACCTCTCCCACAGGGGAATTGTAGAAAAAGGGGAGAGGCAGAAGGGGTACACTGTATTTATAGTATTGCACCAAAGAAGAAGAAGAAAAGAATGAGGAGGGGCTCTAACTGATAATGAACACAACTACAGGCTTGGAGGTCCTAAAATTCAGGTATAAAAGGAGCAGTTTGGGGGTTTAGAACACATTTTGTGTAATTATAACAATGTGATTTATGACTCTGTTACACTTACTCGAGGGCTCCGACTTCTTCCTCCCATTGGATAGCGCAACGAGCCATGTGACCAAACCCGGAAGTAAGAGACTGTCATTCCGTTGTGGAATATATATGAGAAATACTTCATTCTAGTTTCTATATTTAATTTGTATCAGAAACGAAAGTATGAGCCACGACTGTACAAGGAGGCTTCAAACTGCTACAAGAAAAAAACTCAGAAAGTTTAACTCTCTGCGTGGTGAGATTAAATGTCAATGATCTGACTCAATGTGCCTTGAAGTTTAGTCAAAGTAGCTGTGAATGTTTTTTTTTCCTGTTTACCTGAAGGTCGAGAGGTGCAGCCTGGTGAGTTTTGGGATGTAGTGGTTGTGACTGCTGTGGACGGGAGTCAGAGAAAAGCGTATGAGCTGCAAATCAGCGAGAAAGTTGACAGAAAAGAGCTTCCTGTTGGAGTTCACTACAAAGTCTTCTCAGATCCTCCTGGACCGAAAATAGGTGAGCTAGTACTACCTTATCATCATCATCATCATCATCATCATCATCATCAGTAGTAGTAGTTAACGAAATGCATCACCTTTTTTACTGCATGGATAGAGCCTTATAAATAGCATGTCACATATACACATCAGTGACTGTACAGATTAAACATTTTACAGTTTTACAACTGTTTACGTTCACTGCCGCCATCTTGGATTGTTAACTCGGGGCAGGTGCAGGACAGTCTGGAGACAAATATGTGCCAATATTGGGTCACACTTATGGGGCCTCCCAGTGGCACCTGGAAATCAGCAGTAGGTGACAATCATCATCCCATGTACCAGAAATTTTAATTGGTGGCTCAGCGCATGATGTTAGCGTGACATATAGTTAGTGGGTATTCTACATCAGCGGTCCCCAACCATTTTTGTGCCACGGACCAGTTTATGTCCTACAATATTTTCACGGACCAGCCTTTAAAGTGCTGATAAATGCAACAAAATAAAACCAGTGGAAAAAAAAAAGAGATTTATTCATAACACACAAAATAACGATAAAAACCCTGAAAACCATAAATTTCGCACCCGAGCCTCAACTCTCGCGGCCCGGTGCCAAACGACTCACGGACCGGTACCGGTCCATGGCCCAGGGATTGGGGACCGCTGATCTGCATCACGACCTAGTGGGCTTAAGCGTTCAGAAGGCTCAGGATGCTTGGACGTGCGCTAGAGTACAAGGGCCCTCTTATTACTGCTTGCAGCTTTAGTTATTATTATTATTGTTGTTATTATTACTCCTTGTCTTTTCAAGGGAATGGGGGCTCCACTCTGTACGCACTGCAGCAACTAAATGACATTTATGGAAAGTCTCTGGGCAGACTGAGAGTAATCCTGATTCATGCAGGTATTTCTTATTTTTCATTCTTAAATGTGAAAAATGATCTCCTCCTCCTCCTCCTCCTTCTTCTTCTTCTTCTTCTTTGTCTTCTTTTGGCTTCTCACTTTACATTTTCAGTAGGGTTCTACTTGTTTACTCCAGTATGAGCTGCAGTAACTGTCAGCATATTTCACTTCTACACAAAATCCAAAACACAGAATGGCAATATTACCAAGTCACCTAATAAAATATCTGTTATGCATTTCCACCCATATTTGTGATTATATGAGTTTGAAGTTAGGGCCTTCAAATGAAAGTGTTTATTTAATTAATTCTCACCTTTAAATCGCCTCCTTCTTCCAGGGGGGTTCAGTCAGCGTTTGCCCAGTGCCAGCGCTCTGGGAAAGATCTTCATGGCTGTGCCTTTGGGTGACCCCATCTTTCAGATGCTGGAGCTCAAACTAGCCATGTATGTGGATTTCCCATCACAAATGAAGCCTGGTGTTTTAGTGACCTGTGCAGATGACATAGAGCTCTACAGTATAGCAGAGGAGGAGAGTGTTAAGTTTGATAAACCTGGCTTTACAGCTTTAGCCCACCCCTCCCTGCTCTCAGTAGGAACCACCCACGGCGTTTTTGTGTTGGATCCACAAGAAAAATCTTCGTACTCAGAAATGGAGAATGCTTCCTGCCTGCACTTCCTGCACAAGCCAAGCATTGATAAGATGCGAGGAAGTGGAGCTGTGTGTAAGCAGCAGAGTGGATTGTTTACTGATTCTGAGTTTGTCTACACAGACAGTACCTATTATGTGGACTTTGATACTGCAAAGTCTCTTCTTAATGTGCTGACAGAGTTGGGGCCATTGAGCTGTGAGATAGATGCATACGGGGACTTTCTTCAAGCACTGGGCTCTAAGGCCACAATAGAATACACCAACAACACTGCTAATGTCACCAAAGAGGAGAGCAGTCTGGTGGAAATCCGCCAGAGGATCTTCCACCTTCTGAAAGGGACTCCTCTGAATGTCATTCTTCTCAACAACTCCAAGTTTTATCACATTGGAACCACCTCAGAATACCTCTTTCACCTCACTGAGCACACAGCTCTGAGGGACGAGCTGGGTCTCCTGTCGTCTGCCTTCAGTGTGCCCGTGAATGAAAACCCTGAGGGCTCCTCTGGCTGCTGCATTATGTACAGTGTCCTCAATGCGAGTTGCTCTGTGGGTGCTGGATCAGTGGTGGAGTACTCCAGACTGGGAGCAGGAGTGTCTGTGGGTAAAGGCTCCATCATCAGCAGCTGCTGGGTCAGTCCAGGCCTGTCAGTGCCCGATGAAGCCTTCATGCACTCCCTTTGTGTGAACCACCACGACCAAACCAGCTTTGTTACTGTCTTCTTTGGGATTAATGACAATCTCAAGTACACTGTGGGCACTCCTGCATATATGGAAGAGCTAAAGTTTTTTGGGTTCACCCTGGAAAAGTGTCTGTCCATGTGGGGGATGGAGAAGGAAGTCCTGAGGTTCTCTGGTGATGCATCCAACTGTAATTTGTGGAACGCGTGTTTGTTTCCAGTTTGCTCTGACCAGCAAAGCTCTTTCTTAACATCTCTCAACATGCTGCAGGCCATCCAGAGTGCTTCTACAAGCCCCCTACCCAAAGACACAAAGCTAATGTCGATGCAGGAGTGTTTACAATCTAAGAACCTGGAGGAGATGTTGGAGCTCAGGAAGGGACTATATAATGACATCATAAAGGGGAGATTGAGCAGCTAAAATGACGATGTTTATGCATATTTAGTTCATATGTAAAGTTTAATTATGTCTGTATGAGTTTGGGTGATGATTCAATGGTTAATTGTTTTGTTTTTGTTGTTTTTTTTTTTTTAAACAATCTGCAATACAAGCTTTTTATAAACATAGGGAGGGGTCCATCCAATTTAATTTGGTAAAACTTTACTTTTTTTTCCTTCCCCCCTCTGGACAATACCAATATCACCTGAACTTTTACCCCTTGCGAGCCTACCAGGAACGATCCTTGAAGCTCTTTTCTGAACTGAACAATTTCTGTCATATTTCAGGCCTATAGAACAAAATAACCGTGTTTGCATCAGAAGTTCATGAAGGTCATCTCTACCCATGCATCTACCCTTGGGAAAAAGACAGAATGTCTTCTAATGGTCGTCAAACCACATCTTTATTGATATATAACCAGGTGTCAAAACTGTTCATTAGAGGTACAGGGAGGGTTGTCTTTATGAGGAAAAGGGTTAGAAGGACACGATCAGGACAGTAAAACCAAAGGCGAACTTCAGCCTTCTGTAAAACTTGATTAAAATGAGACAAATGTGAAATAAAGGACAAAAACAAACCTGAAAGAGTGCTGTTGCTTTTCTCTCAGTTCAAAGGTGTCTGATTATTCTCTTTTGACCTCTGGCATCAAAGAGGCATTTTCACCCAGAGAACTGCAGCTTACTGTTTCTCATTCAGACCATTCTCTGTTAATCACAGAGATGGTTGTGTGGGAAAATCCCAGCTAATCAGCTGTTTCTGAAATACTCAGACCTGCTTGACTGGCACCAACAACCATGCCACCTTCCAGTACTTAAATCACCTTTCTTCCCCATTTTGATTCTCAGTTTGAACTTCAGCAGGTTGTCTTCACCATGTCTTTATGGCTAAGGCTACGTCCACACAGTACACGGGTATTTTTGAAAACGGAGATTTTCCGTTTTCGTTTTTAAAAAAAATCCCGTCCACACGTAAAAGCCAAAAACGAAGGAAAACGCTGCTAGGAACATGCCAAAGCAGCAGGTGGCGCTATAATCCTATCCGTGTAGAAATGTTGGCCAATCAGAAGTCAGTCTGGGTGGAAAGAGTAAACAAAGATGGCGCATAGAAGCAGAACTGAATCCTATGTGTGGAGGGGCAGTAACTGTGTGTATATGTAAGCATTTAAATACTGCAGAGAGTAACAGTAATGGTAGAAATTCATTTCACCGAAACAATAACCTGACGCACAGTGTGACGTCAAAAAATGCGCACACCTTTGACGCTGGTTTTCTCCGTTTTTCTGGTCCACAGTAAACGCAAAAACGGTGTTTTCAAAAATATCCACCCTGGCAGGAGTTTTTTAAAAATCTCCCTTTTCAGTCACCGAAAACGCCGTTTAGGTGTGGACCACAAGTGCAAAATCTGCGTTTTCAAAAATACCCGGGTACGTGTGGACGTAGAGTTGCTGCCATGTTTTTGCTTTAGATGTTTGTATTAATGAGCAGTTGATTTAATATAGTGGCTGGTTAGTGTATATTTTTAATAATATAGAAAGGTGACAAAACAAAGCAAAATTATAGTCCACCTTAATATTAAATAGTTATAATACTTTTGTATATTTTTTATGAAGTTTATTGTTTTATTGTAGACCCATAATAGTATTTTTTTTCTCTTTTTTTAAAGTGAGAAATCTGCATACTTATACATCACTGGAGATATTGGATTTTCTTCTTTATTTGAGTTTTTTTTTTTCACAGACTGCAGAGTCCAGCAGCATTGCTTCTATTTACTCAGTTTTTCCTCCATCAGTGAAGAGGAGCTACAGAAATATATAAAAATGCAACTCCCCCAAAAATTATTTCAATCATTTAAGTCATGTTCAGATTCGTGAGCCACGGGACAGTGGGACACTGTAGGACACCAATCACCTGCTTTGTTTTATACTGTACATATATACACACAGAGGGGAGAGAGATCAGTTGTCATAGTTGTTAGGCATTCCACTCAGTAGTGTTTATTTTTAGCTCATGGCTATGATCCCCTTTTGATGTGGACCTGTGCAATTGTGGCCGAGGGAGAGATTGTGTTCCCGTCTTACTCTAGTTCACCAAACTATACAGCACAGATAAAACGAGAAGGACCCCCTCAATGGGAAATTACAAATCAAGACCATCTCAGACATGTACAGGTAATGACTTTTTTTCCCACATGTATACACATGACTGATAATGAGGTTTGCATTTGAAGGAGGGACGCCCAAGAGGATAAGTTACAGTTTACAGACACTGAAGCTGCAAAAGGCTATGTGTATACTCGGTAGATTGTTGAATATATGCCTAGATAATTAGAAATGTAAGATAAAATATTACATTGTTATTAATGTTCCACCTTGATGATGGTGTTATAAAGATGAATGGAAGAAGAAAGTTGGCGAGTCATACTCTGTGATCATTGAGAAGTTGGAAGACGACTTCCAGCTGAAAGACAGCGAGCTGGTGGATCTTAAGCTCGCTTTCAGGTGACAAACTCTTTATATTTCTGTGAGCGATCCAATCTGTATGAGTCACTATAGGAACTACATTTAAGCTGACGTGCACTGTTCCTCTGTTGGAATTCCACCTAGTTTGAATAATTCTCTGTCAGTGGTTTTATATCGTTCACAAGCAGGTGATGTTGATTTTTCTGTGGCTCAGCTCCGATGAAGCTTTTCAGAAGGTGAATGTGAGCTACCGAACAGAGAAGGGGCTGTCGCTGCTGCATCTCTGCTGCGTGTGTGGAGGTATGCATGACTACTAGAGCCTATTAATAACTCCTCAACAAAATGTGATGGTGGAGGGAAGGATTACTGTAGCCTGACGGACATTATTGTTTGTGGTGTAAGCAGCACAGAACTAAACAGAAATGAAATGAACGTACAGTGCTGTGAAAAAGTATTTGCCTCCTTCCTGATTTCTTATTTTTTTGCATACTTGTCACACAAGTTTCAGATTTAATTCAATTCAGTTTTATTTATATTGCACCAAAGAGTCGCCTTAAGTCACTTTATACTGTAAGATAAAGACCCTGCACTAAGAGAGAGATAATTCCAACATCAGATGACCCACTATGAGCACGTGGCTGCAGTGAGATGGGGAATCTCCTTTTTAACATGGAGAACCCTCCAACAGAACCAGGCTCAGGGAGGGGTCGATATCTGCCGTGACTGGTTGGGAGTGATCATCAAACAAAAATAAATATTAGACACAGATTACCTGAGTACATAAAAAGCACAATAACAATAACAAGATTCCATTTCCATCCATCCATCCATCTTCATCCGCTTTATCCGAGGCCGGGTCGCGGGGGCAGCAGCCTAAGCAAAGAGGCCATTTATAAAGTGGAAAAAGAAGCCACCAAAACCTGCCTGGCTCTACATGAAGAAGTAACTGCCCCTAAGTCTAGTAACTGTTTTTTACAGAACTGCAATCAAGTGTTTGTTATAACTGCCATTGAGTCTTTCACAACAGTGTGGAGGAATTTTAGCCCACTCGTCTTTCCAGAATTGATTTAATTGAATCACACTGGAGGGTTTAAATGGTAAATGGACTGATTCTTATACAGCGCTTTTCTACTCTCCCGGAGTACTCAAAGCGCTGTATACAACATGCCTCATTCACCCATTCACACCCACTCATACAAGCACTTCTAAACACAAGTGGAAACTAAACTACATTCATACTCCGATGAACGCATCGGAGAGCAACTTGGGGTTAGTATCTTGCCCAAGACTGGGGAAGCCAAGAATCGAACGACCAACCTTCCGATCAGCAGCTGATCTGCTCGACCACCTGACCACAGCCACCCCAAGCATGAAGTTTAAGCATGAACAGCCTGTTTGAGGTTATGCCAAAGCATCTCAGTCTGTCCAGCCTTTGACTAGACCGCTTCTAAACCTTTCAGAGGTGGGTTTGCTGGTGTGTTTCAGATTATTAATCTACGGCATAACCCAGGTGCAACTGAGCTTCCGGGCTGGATATTCTCCTTTGGGATTTTATGGTAGAGCATTCATGGTTCCATCAATTACATCAAGTCGTCCAGGTCCTGAAGCAGGAAAGCAACGCCAGACTATAACACTACCACCACCATGCTTGACTGTTGGTATGCTGTGTTAGTTATACAGCACACGTAAGGAGACTCAAACCTTCCAAAGTCTTGCTTTTGTCTGGTCAGTCCACAAAATATTGGGATATGAGACGAGCTTCTGTGTTCATTTGGTCAGCAGTGGTTTTCTCCTTGGAACTTTCCCGTCGATGGCATTTTTGCCCAGTCTCCTATTGTTGAATATTCTTCATTTGTGGATAATGGCTCTCGCTGTGGTTTGCTGCAATCCCAAAGCCTTAGAAATGACTTTGTAGCCCTTTCTTTAGATCATAGCTGTGCTGGGGTCACTGTGCTGCTTTTTCAGAGGTTTTTCCAACTATTTAAGTGATTTCCTGATTCAGCGGATCTGGCAGTAATCCAGTCTGGGTGTGGCAAGTGAAATTGTATTTGAATTTGTATTCACTTGAGTTAACTGTGTCTAATATTAAATTTAAGTTTAATGATCTGAAATATATATGCAGAGAACTAAGAAATGAAGATGGGGTTAAATACTTTATCACATCACTGTACATAAAGGTTAAATATAAACGATAATAATGCAACTAAAGGCTAGAACTGTGGTTTCTCTAGTTTTTCATTCCAGTCCACCCTGTTATTTCATTTCCAGTAAATATAATGTTTTGTTGAATTCAGATATTTCGCTGGTGCATAATGTGACATATTTGTGTCCAGGGAACAAGGCCCATATGCGCACCCTGATACTCAAAGGCCTGCGTCCTTCAAGACTGACCAGGAATGGATTCACTGCTCTCCACCTGGCTGCTTACAAGGTGCAGAGAAGTAAAGGGCAGTAACGTAAACTTCATGTGTCCATGTCTTGCTTTTGTTATGCTATATGTTATCTGGTTGATAGCTTTCTAAATTTTTACCACATGGTGGAGTGCAAGTGCACACAAAGGTACTATGGACATAGCTTCATGCTTTTAGTTATTAATTGTGATAATACTGCAGATTAAAAATGACATATGCTTATATTGAACCCTGCAGGATCTGTGGAAATGCAGTATTACTGTTTTATTTGCATGCTGCAGGATAATGCTGAGCTGGTGACTGCGCTTCTCCATGGTGGGTCAGATGTGCAGCAGTTGGGATACGGTGCTCTCACAGCCCTTCATGTTGCCACACTGGCCGGGCATCATGAGGTGAGAGAAAATCATCAGCCGTTATGGACCGTGTTGATTTCGTACCTTGACCTGTGGCTATTTCCACCTCCAGGCTGCAGACATACTTCTACAGCACGGAGCCTATGTTAACGTTCAGGATGCTGTCTTTTTCACCCCACTGCACATTGCTTCCTACAATGGCCACGAGCAGGTAAACTCCTCATGTTAAACTTCATGTGGGGACAGCATCTTTGTAAACACCTGTATTTGTACTCTGGGCTTCTTCTGGTCCTCTCCTGTTTTGCAGGTGACGAAGCTGCTGCTGAAGTTTGGGGCAGATGTGAATGCAAGTGGTGAGGTGGGTGATCGCCCGCTGCATCTGGCTGCTGCCAAGGGCTTTCTTGGTATTGTCAAACTGCTGCTGAGTGAGGGAAGCAAAACTAACGGTAGGACCCGAGACCTTGAGAGGGCTCTGATCAAAACTGACATGGGTTGATGGTCTGTAAGAGAAACCTGATGGTTGATATATTGATACAAAAGCATTTAAGCTTTTTCCTTCTTCAGAAGCCACAGAGAAGCTACTTGAATTCTAAATTTGAATTTCCTCTAACATTTGTATTCTCCCCACCAGTGAATGCCCAAGACAATGAAGATCACGTCCCCCTCCACTTCTGTGCTCGTTTTGGTCACCATGAAGTTGTCCGCTTTCTTCTGCAGGGCAGCTTTGATGTACAGCCTCACTCTGTGAACATCTACGGGGATACGCCGTTGCACTTGTAAATCATCTGCAGTGTTAGAGGTCTTCTCTGAGTTTTTGGTACATGACATGAATTGCAATGAATGCTATGTTTCATCAGGGCCTGCTACAATGGCAAATTCACAGCTGTGAAGGAGTTAATACAGTACTCTGGTACAGACAGTCTTTCAAAGGAGAATATATTCAGTGAAACAGCACTTCACAGGTATATTTAGCTTTATTTATAGTGTGCAAAAACACATTTCACAGCTAACGTATTGCTCTGAGGTGATGTTAAATTCATATCTCATGTCACAGTGCATGCACCTACGGGAAAGATCTGGAGATGGTCAAATTCTTGTTGAGCCAGAATGCCATGAGCATCAACTATCAGGGCAGAGACGGACACACAGGTGAGAGTCGTTTACTAATTGATTTATTAACTTCTTACAGTGCACTGAGTTTCATTATTATCTGTGTGTCCTGTGGTGTTGTTTAGCTCTGCACAGTGCCTGTTTCCATGGCCATATCCGCCTGGTACAATTCTTGCTGGACAGTGGTGCAGACATGAACCTTGTCGCCTGCGACCCCAGCAGGTCCAGTGGAGAGAAAGACGAACAGACATGCCTCATGTGGGCTTATGAAAAAGGTCTGCTTAGACTATTATGAGCTCGGCAAGCTTGGAAAGCTGAAATAAATGTTGCTGCTCACTTACTATTTTTTCCAGGTCACGATGCCATAGTCACCTTATTAAAACACTACAAACGTCCAGATGACTCTCCTTGCAATGAGTACTCTCAGCCAGGAGGGGGTTAGTCACCACTTGAAATATATTATCTGGATTAAAATCCCCACATAATCTCCTGTTAATGTGTCTGAACATGCATCTCTTCCAGATGGCTCCTACGTCTCTGTTCCGTCTCCTCTAGGAAAGATCAAAAGCATGACTAAAGGTACTGAGGTGGAGTGAAGCACAGCTGATTTCCAACATCGCTGACAGCTCACGAGGCAGTGCACGCCACGTCTGCTGCCAAACGAAGGGGTTTAGCTGCTGATAATAACACTTGGTGTCTTTTGCTGTGAAATTGGGGGTGGTGTAAACTACAGATGCGTCTCCAGCATAATAAATTGATATGAATTTGATAAAACACAGCTTGAAACTGTGTCAATATCAACGTTTGAAATTGGAAAGCTACATTTCAGGGAATGATATAAAGGTGTCAAATGTTTTACTCAAGCCAAAATTAACTGATTTAAATGTATTTTAATTGCTATACATGCTATATGTGCCATCTATCCTGTGACCATTATAAGAATGTTATTTGATTTAAACCTTTGCCATGCTTTTAAAATAACACATCAAAATAAAGTGTGTCTATTGCAGGTTCAACAGGAACATGTGCAGGCATTTAACATAAGCAACATTGTGCCTTGTAGGGTTAATGATTATTTAAATTTTCCTTTCAGAGAAAGCAGAAGTTCTTGTGCTCAGGGCCAGTCTTCCATCTCACTTCCACCTACAGCTGTCTGAGCTGGAGTTTAATGAAATTATTGGATCGGGTGAGTCTATTTCCTGTTGTTTTCTCCCCCCCATCTAATGTGCTTACAGATCTGATATCATTATGTGTGTCCCACACAGGCTCCTTCGGAAGAGTCTACAAAGGCAAATGTAGAAATAAAATTGTCGCCATAAAGCGGTATTTATTCACACAGCTGACGATATGCTTTTGGATTCATCTATTAGGAGGTGGAAAGATCTAATTGACCCTTGAATCTTTAATGTCTTCTGTAGTTATCGAGCGAACACGTACTGTTCAAAGTCAGATGTAGATATGTTCTGCAGAGAGGTTTCCATCCTCTGTTGCCTCAATCACCCCTGTATCATCCAGTTTGTGGGAGCATGTCTGGACGACCCCAGTCAGTTTGCCATCGTTACCCAGTATGTGTCTGGAGGCTCATTGTTCTCCCTGCTGCATGAGCAGAAGAGGTGAGGAAGTTTTTGTGAGTTATTTTGGGAATTATCATGTCTTAGCAATTTATCTGAAACCATAACCATACACTACTACTTAACTCTAACCTGGATAGCATAAGTTAAGAATCCCAATATGGGCCTTTACTTTTTGTCTCTAGACTTCGAACATTCTGACTGAGTAAATCGATTTGTGCCAGAACAACATAAATATATAAAGTATGCACACACAAACCCAAACAGTTCAGTTAGAGCTCTCCCCTTCTTCATGCACCATTACCGAGTCATCTTTGCCATTACATACAAACTCAGCATTATAGATGCTACATACGTTCTACTATCTATTTCTAGTAATCTACTTCCAAATTAAAAAAAGGAATCCTAAATAACTTAGTAGAACTCTGGTGCAGTGAAGTAAGTAATAATCAGGGTATACGTCCTTATAAACAGGTTGTAAAAAGAGGTCAGACTACTTTAGGTAGTTACTTTGAGGGGTGTGCACGGCGCAGTTGACTATTTCGGGTCCCATTATCATCCTCGGAAGTGTCCCCTCACCAGTCTCTTCCCCTCAGCCTGAATCATCATTGATCCAGATGAAGTGTTCTGCTAACTGTGTGGCCAGGTGATGTCTTTATAGGCTGTCCTATTGATCTGTGTAAAGAGCTGTGTGTGATTGGCAGGGGTCATTGATCTAGTACTAAGTGGTTGCTGCTTTAATGATGTGTCAATGGACAGGCTTATCGACCTGCAGTCCAAGCTCATCATTGCCATTGATGTGGCCAAGGGCATGGAGTACCTGCACAACCTCACACAGCCTATTATCCACAGGGACCTCAACAGGTAGGTGCCACAGTGGAAACGTATGTGCTGGAATGGAATTGGAGAATAACTGTTGTCACTGCAAATAATACATGTCTTCCTTCCAGTCACAATATTCTGCTATATGAGGATGGACACGCAGTGGTGGCTGATTTCGGAGGTGAGGCCATAGATGATGTTTTCTTTATTCTTTTCTATTTGTCCAACTAAAATGTTCCAAATGTTATTAGCAACAAATAAAATAACTTCCAGTAACGTGATAAATGTAAATGCTATAAGAACTTTTCCAATCATAAGCTGATTTAAAAGGTCTACCTTCCCGACTTGGTTTTCAGTCGCAAAAAACACGAGGAGAGCTGGTCGTAAAATTAGCATTGACCCATCAGCAGGACCGGTAGCTACTCCTTTGTGCAAGAAGGAACTGCCAGAGCTCCGCAAACATGACCTCCACTAGGCTGCTCTTGCATATTTCTGAAGCGAATAGGCGCCATTGGTGGACCGGCCAGTTGGGTTATTTTCTGGAAAATACCAGTGGAGCTACACGGTGATGGGGTTCAGCACAGATCCCACTAAAGGAAGTTGTTTCATGCTAATGGAGTCGATGTCCAACAGTTTGATTAGAAACATGCGTATGGGGAAACTGGTTGAGGCTGTTTTCTAGGCTCTGGGAGTGCTCCTCCTGTTTCTCTTTTCACAAAGCAGATACTGGTCCTCCTGCTGGGTTAATGGGCTCCCAGTGTTGCTTCCATACTCTTGAAACCGTGTTGGAAGACTCAGCAAACCTTCTTAAAAAAATGTATTAGATAAAAGTTGTCTTGCGAGACTGCATTAGGGATTTTTAAAAACTCATCTAAAAAGCTAGCAGAGGCTTGATGACGCTTTAATTTTGCAGCAGTGGTTAAAATTAGTAAGTTTAGCCTTGAAAAAAATGAAGGGCTAGCACTCATTTAACTCAAAATAAAAAATAAAAAAAAGTCCTACAAACAATAAAAGATTTGGTTCCAGGCTGGTCAGTGCTGACACTTTCTGCTGTTCCTACGAACAGATCAGATCCATCCACTGAACCGAGGTTTGATGGCCCAGAGCTCCAGTCGAGCATATACATTTTTAACCAGTCCATCAGAAAAGTTTATTAACAATAAAATCTGCTCTTGATCTGTTCAGCACACTTAGCCTGACTTGGTCTGTCATGACGAGTAGCTCAATACTTACCTAATTCTAGGTTCACTTACCCAGGAACACTTGTGCTGCTGTTACTTTTCATTTTTCAGCCTGTAAATTGCGTGATGTTATAAATGTCGTTACCTCTCTCTGCAGAATCCAGATTTCTACAGTCTGTTGAAGAGGACAACATGACCAAGCAGCCAGGGGTCAGTGCTGTTTGCTCTTTCACGTTTACTTGATGACAGGCGCAAATTCTCATGGAATGAGTTTTCTCCCCTCTTTAGCCAAATACCTCTGACACCATCTGCAGCATCCATGAAAGACTGAGTGACTTTCAAAATTTAAAGATAAAAAGTATAAGCTGTTGTTTTGTTGGACTTCAAGTGAGTGCTTTCTCTGGCAACTGCCATCAATTATCTGCCAGCTAAAATAGAAAAGTGCCTTCATGCAGAATTTGTATGAATGTGCTGACTCAATCCTGCACAGTGCTTGGCCTGCAGTTTGGTGTTAAGTGTGTTTCATCTCCGGGGAGCTGCCTGTTATGATGATCTACTTGCCCTTGCTGGGACACAGCGTTTATGGTTTTAATTGGGCTTCATTTTGTTTGCATACGTGTGTGCTGCCATTAAAGTAGACCAAATTTTAAAAATACACGTCCGTCCTCACCTCTTGAGCTTTCAACAACCTTTATCTCCACATGTGTTTTGGCAGAACCTGCGCTGGATGGCTCCTGAGGTGTTCACCCAGTGCACTCGCTACTCAGTGAAGGCGGACATGTTCAGCTACGCCCTCTGTCTGTGGGAGCTGCTGACAGGAGAAATTCCCTTTGCTCACCTGAAGCCTGGTCATTTTTCATCAAATGAGTTCAAACAGAAGTTAAATCAGTGACATCTCGTATTGCAAAATTAGTGCCCGATTCATACATTAGCCAAAAGACTGTCCACGTGGTATTTTAGAGTTTCAGACTTTTCAAGAAAACATTCAGTGAACGCAAAGACATGAGCTAGCTCATCACCTCAGTGCAGAAATGTCTGATAATTAGCAGTAAACAAAGCATGCATACATTCTACTTGCACTACAAACAAATACTAAACACCACAAGAAAAGTAAAATAGATCACAAAAGCAGTTCAGATAACACTTTTTACAGCTGAATTTAAGATATTTGTTTTGTCCTTAGCTGCTGCAGCAGCAGACATGGCCTATCATCACATCCGGCCTCCTATTGGTTACTCCATTCCCAAACCCATCTCTGCACTTCTGATGAGGGGCTGGAACTCCTGCCCAGAGGTAAACGGCCTGATTGTGCTGAGAAGTAATTACTCGGGTAATAATAATAATAATAATGGATTGCATTTATATAGCGCTTTTCGGGACCCCTCAAAGCGCTTTACAATGCCACTATTCATTCACTCTCACACTGGTGGAGGCAGCTGCAGTTGTAGCCACAGCTGCCCTGGGGCAGACTGACAGAAGCGAGGCTGCTATATCGCGCCATCGGCCCCTCTGGCCAACACCAGTAGGCGGTAGGTGAAGTGTCTCGCCCAAGGACACAATGACTGAGACTGTCCGAGCAGGGCTCAAACCGGCAACCTTCCGATTACAAGACGAACGCCCAACTCTTCAGCCACGATCGCCCTGCAACTTGTTCTTAAATTACAGCTCGTCAGGATATACTCAACTATTAAGAGCTTTATTGTATTAAAATATAAAATACTATGATGTCATCCATATTATATCAGCCATTACTATATAAACATAATAAGGCTGTGAGAGTCACAGGATGCTGAGTCAGCTGCTCCTTCAGTGCACAAGCAGCAGTAATGAATGAGAGAAGCTGATCCCCAGATGACAGATTATTGCATCGCTGTTCACATCTAGGAGTACTCAGGACACTGATGATCCTCCCTCTGTGCTGTGGTGTTTATAACTAGCTGGGATTCCTCTTCTTTTCTTCCCCTTAATGTTATCACACGGCTGATCATGCGGGCACATTTTCCTCTCAGTGGTACATCGACTTCCTGTTTGCTAACTAGTTATCTGTTTACTTTTGTGATCCGCTTGTCCCACTTCAACGTCATGGAAGCATTTATTTAACAAGAGCAGGCTGCCACAGGATCTTACATGCAGGCTTCTCTCCTGGTGCCTCACCTGTGCAGTACACTGGTTCTCACGTGGCTTTCACACTGGGACATGCTGTACTGTAGATTTCCAGATGAACGGCCGTGACATCTGCGTAATTTAAACTTGTTGAAAGTGCAAACTGTTGCCTTTGAAACATACATATGTACATTTTTTTTTAAATTTCCTAAAGTTAATAATAAATTGCTGTAAAACCTTTTGAAAACATAATGTAGGGAAAAGGTTTTTAAAAACGTGTATTCCATTTTTATATATCTTTAAGTGTTTCCTAAATGTTATCCTACATTTGTTTTGGTCTTGGCTTCAGTCATTGACATGCAGACAGACGCTCTCTCTGGATGTGATGTATAATTGAACAGCTTTGCAGGGTGGCAGTGTTTGTTCTCTTACAGCGAGGCGAGAGATCTGAGGGCTGCTTTTAAAAGCACAGGTCACCTTTGCCTCGTGTGTGGGTGGACTAAAATAAGCAGAATATACACGCCAGTTTTGGAGAGAATACACCTGTGCATCTTTTTGGGGATAGGCCTGATGCATTTCTGAGTGTTTATAAAAATGCTAAAATAAATATAGTTTCTTTTTTCTTTTGAAATTTTAGGACAGGCCTGAATTCTCTGAAGTGGTTTCCAGCCTGGAGGAATGCCTGTGCAATGTTGAGGTACATAATCTCCCACATATAATTAAATGCCTTCTGCTGTGCATGACATGCATGTTGTAATAATTACATTTTCTCTATTATGTATCACAGCTGATGTCTCCAGCTTCCAGTAACAGTAGCGGCTCCCTCTCTCCCTCCTCCTCGTCTGACTGTCTGCTCGGGCGAGGAGGACCCGGCCGGAGCCACGTGGCCGCCCTGCGCTCTCGTTTTGAACTCGAGTATGCTCTCAACACTCGCGCCTATGCTTTCTGGACCCAGAGGTAAGACGACTCGAGCGTCTCCTTAAACAGGTGGGAATAATTTACTGCACAGTAACCACACTCGCACTCATTTGGTCCTCTGCTGCTGGCCAAAGCCCACTGTGCTTAATATCTTAATTCTCTAACATTTCTTTCTAACAGTTAGTTTCATGTTTCACAGATCGTAAATATATTGTAAAAAACTTCAGAAATCGGAGCAATGAAGTCAAATTTCTTAACCTAAATAACCTTTTCCTATTATTATGTCTCCTTATTATGAGCTGAGGTTGCACATTTATACCTGTCATGAATTTTGTATGCAGCACACCTGCAGAGAAAGCGAAAGTAGGCAGCTATTGAGTCTGACATTACATATTGAGTTTCTTTGCTTGGAGCTGCCTTCGTCTCATCTGTCTTTCTCCCTGTAAATGCAGCAGTATATATTCCAAAGTGTTGTTTTCCAGTAGATTAATGAACAAATGCTGAGGATGTTCTTTTTAATTTCAGTGAGCGGCGCAGAGCATCTGGAGGGCTTTCACTGGAGGAACTAAGAAGGAGCATGCAGTTCTCTCCCATTGATCGAAATGGTTTGTGTGCATAACACAGAGTCAGTAACACTGTATGATTGCACAAATTACTTTTTAAGTAGATCTCTTGCATTTCAAAACTTTTGTGTTAGTGCTTGTCATCATTCTGAACTTGAATGTGGCCCAATTTTTAACCCGTTTTTAAAGCGGCTGGTTTGGTATACAGTCACTGGCCACTGCATTAGGTGCACCTGCTGATGCAATGCAAACCTCTAATCAACCAAACAAATACATTTAGGCATGTACACATGTTAAAGCGGACCTGCTAAAATTCAAACCGACCACTAGATTGATGAAGAAATGTGACTGAAGTGATTTTGAATGTGACATGGTTTGTTGGTGCCAGACTGCCTAATTATTTTCAAAGCTGCCGATTTACTGGGATTTTCTCACACAACCATCTCAAGGGTTTATAGAGAATGACCTGGAAAAAACAGAAAATACCCAGTGAGAGGCAGTTTTATGGGTAAAATGCTGTGTTGTTGCCAGGCGTCAGAGGAGAATGGCGTGACAGGAAGGCAACAGGAACACAGATAACCGCTTATATCGATCGTTACTCAAGAGTTGGCAGTTCGTCTTGTAATCGGAAGGTTGCCGGTTCGAGCCCCGACTCCGACAGTCTCGGTCGTTGTGTCCTTGGGCGAGACACTTCACCCCAGTGTCCGGCAGCCTCGCCTCTGTCAGCTGTGGCTACAATGTAGCTGCCATCACCAGTGTGTGAACGTGTGGATGACTGAATGTAGTGTATACAGGCCATTTAACATTGCAGCAAAGAGCCTATAACAACAGAGAGAGTCACATTGTTGGTAGACAAGTATGAAACTGTTTCCTTGAGTCAGCTTGTTGAATCTATGGCCTGAAGACTTAAGACAGTTTTGATGGCAAAAAAGAAGAATTCTAGCAAGGTGTATCTAATGAATTGGCCCATCAGCCCTTGAACTGTTATTTGTCCTTCTTAACCACCACATAAAAAAAAAAAAATCCTTGTTGTTCTCATCCTCAGGGTATGTGTCTGATCCCATGAGCACCATGAGATTCTGTTCCTCCCTCAGCAGCAGCGGCAGCTTTGAGGAAAGTAACTGAACCCTCCCCGAGCTCCAGACTCTGTTAGTATCATCTTATTAATACAGATAGTTGTGTATTTTGTGACATTTTTGATGTAATAAATAAATCTTTAGAAACTGCATATGATGATAATTGAGGTTACCTGTTATTTGGTTATAACATACAGTCTATGCATGATCTGTTTGTGAACTGAAACTTAGTCACACTGTTTTTTAAAAACGCACATGTAGAACAAAGTTTTCTCTTTATTCTTGTTCTTGATGATAACTTTAAATGTAAAGACATTTTTTTGTCAAAAAAAAAAAATACAGAAAACTTTGTATTTTATTTTTGTCTGATTGTTTTTATTTTTAGCTGGAAAATCACAGAAACTTTCGGTTACTGACAGATATCAAAGTGAAACGATTAAGCCTCACAAACCCAAGCTAGCCGTAAAAAAAGACAAAAGGGAAATGCAAATACATGTTAAACATATCAGTGGAAGTAGAGGTAGAGTTAGCAGCATTACAAACAACAACTGAGCTTACATTTGACATTTCCTAGTCACCACCAAACTAATTATCATCAGCCTAATGATGAAGATTGAGCTTTGCGTTCTTGTTGTTCTACTGTATATTCTCCTAGCTACTGTGATCCAGTAATTATGTGAGTGTGCTGACTGACTGATGATGCCATTAACAGTGTTCGATTACAGATCTCTGCTAAAGCTGCACCACTTGTACCCAGTCAATGGAAATGTAAAGAGTACCTGGGGCAAGCTAAAGACGTGGGAGTCCAACATCTATGAATTATTCAACCACGTGTGAGTGTGAGTGCGCGAGTATCTGCTTTCAGGTGATAGCTGATAGCATCTGTACACGATACCTCATATCAACCAAGAGCTCTTTGTTACCAACAAAAGGAAGAGATGATCTATTGTAAACATTTCATGCAGCAGTCAAAACTCATTATGTGGATTCTTGATGGTGAAAGATGATGACGGTTTACGAGGCTGCTGTAATTTAAAGGCAGAAAGCACGAGACAGCGGAGGGCATGTCACATTTTGTCTGAAGCCACATGATTGTCTGTGCATCGAGAATCTGCAGACTTTTCATTTGTACAACTTGACTTTATAGGCGTCTTTGTAAAATTAAAAACTAAAAAAGTAGTAAAGCTTCACTTTCCCTCACTGTCACTCTGACCGGAGCGGCTCTAATGCCCGCTCTCAGCACTCGCAGCAGTCAGTAAAGGATATGAACTGTGAGCAAACAACGTGTCATCCACTGAAAAGGCGCTCAGCCGGTCTTTACCGAGCGTGTGTTTGATGTCTTCGATCAGCTGCAGGTCTTTTCTGTCTCTGCTGACGCTCCTGTCTGACGCTTTGCCTTCGATCTCCTCGTTGCGCGAGTCCTCCGGGCTTCCGTCGTCAGACTTCGATGTTGTAAAATCAGTTGTTTCTGTAACTTCTCGACTTTGCTCGTCTGCTTTTCCCCACGTTTCATTGACATCTTCGGTTCCGAGTGGGCTCGTGGACTGATTACCTTCTTCAGTCTGCGGCTCTGTTACATTGAAGTTGTTATCGATAGTTTTCTCATCAGGTTGGCTCTTAGAAACACTCGCAGGTTTTTCAGTGGCTGAATGATGACTACCTGAAGTGCTTTCCACTTCAGTTTTGGAAAAAGCGTTTTCCTCATTAATTCCTTTCTCTGCACTTTCTTGACCGTTACACTCTTGAAGAGATCCCATGCTTCCTTTGTGCTCTTCTGACCTCATCTTCTGCAAGGCTGCAGACTCCTCCTCACTTTGTTCCGTTTGAGGTTTTAGTATTAAGTCTTTCACTTCAGCCTTCTCCTCCACTTGCAGTTCATCTTCAGCGTCCCTGTAGGCTTTCACCTCATCTTCAGACACCCTCACCATCTTGAGTGGACTGTCTGATCCTGGCAGCTCAGTAGATTTTGTCTCTTCTTTATTTGAGCTGGACACTGGAGTGTCAGTTATCTCCTCCCTCATATCCTCCAGTGGTTCAACAAATGTCTCGAAAAACTTTGATGACTGGTGCTTGTTGACCCAGTTACTGACTAGATCTGTGCTGTCTTCTGCTGCCAAGGCCTCTGGACTTTCTCTACCAGCTGCGACAGTCTCTTCTGTATAATCAGCCTCATTGTTTTGAGGTTTGAGCAGCACACTTGCTCCTTCCTCCGAGGCCTTACTCGCATCTTCTGCGTCTACTCCATTTTCTCCGTCGGCAGCAGAGAGATCACCACCGACTGCATTTTCGTCAGTCTGTGGGCATATGTCAGACTTTGTATCTTTGCTTTCTTCATCTAATTTGGAAGCCAGAACATCTAAGTCAACAGCAACCGGTGATTGTTCCTGATTCCCTGAAGAAACAGCTGCGACCTCATGCACGCTTTCCTCAGCGCTGCTCGCCTTTTTTACCAAGTCTGGCTCTTTGTTTTCGTTATCACAGTCAGATTTGTTGCCATTTTGATCTTGTTCTGCTTCCTCGCCGTCTTTTCTGTCACCTAATTTAGGCTCAGCTTTCATTTCTGTACCTGCTGTCTCAGGCTGTGAGTTGCTCGGAGTTGATTCATCGTTTTTTTCCACGCTGTCACCCTCAGCATCACGTTCTACCTCATCAGCCCCGGGAGCCTGATCAACCTCGTCAGCATCGTGTTTTTTAGCGCCTTCTTCAGACTCCACTGCGACTTCTTTAATGTCTGCGCTCTCGTCATCAGCAGGCCCGTCTGCTTTGCTTTCTTTGTCACCCTCTTCTTTGGCTTTCAAGTCATTTTTGTCTTGTAATTGAGACTCTCCGTCGTCTTCATGATTATTGCTCTCGGCTTCAGTAGAGATCTCCCCGTTTTCAGCATTAATTTCTTCTTTTTCACTCGTGTTGCCGGTTTTTCCAGCATCTTGCTCAACACTCTCAGCCTCTGGCGTCTCATCAGCTGATTTAGTCCCATCTGCTGCTTCATTTGCACCAACGTCTGCACTTTTCTCAGCGTCTTCTGTGGTCTCAGATATTTCTTCTCCTTCTTCTACAGGTGCTTCACTTATGTCCTTTTCCTTGTCATCCTCTTCATCATGTTTGCTCTCTTTGTCTTCACTTTTCTCAGCTTTGTTCTGATTTTCTGATTTTTCTGCCTCATCATCATTTTCTTGAACAGCTGGTTTACTCTCATTCTCATTGTCACCCTCACTTTTATCACCTACTTCAGATTCTTCCAGTTTGTTCTCAACACACTCACTGTTCTCATCATTTTCTGTCTTTTCTTCAACTTTCTCGTCATCGGCGACTTTATCCTCCTCGCTCAAAGATTTCACAGCTTCTTCTTCGTCTTCCTTTGTTTTAAAGCCATTTTCAGCACTTTCTGCTGTGTTTTCCTGCTTGTCTGTCCCTTCATCTTCCTTACTTTCCTCATTACCCTCTTCCTCATTTTTAACCTTTTCATCATCATCTCTTTTCTCAGTATTTTCATCTTCTCCTTTATCAGAGGTTACATGAGTTTGTTTCTCCTCCTCTTCTTTTCCACCCTCCTCAGTTTTCTCTTTGTCTTCCTTTTCACCTGTTTCCTCAGATGCTCCAGTCCTCCTCTCCTCTCGCAGCTCGCACTGTTCGTGACTCTCATCCTCTAATACTTGTTCTTCTTTAATGTCATCTTTACTGCTTTCTTCTATCGCATTTTCCTCACCTGTATCTGCTATTTTTTCAACTGTGGTTTCTCCACTCCCACTTGGCGAGCTGCTCGAGTTCTCTGCATTGACTTCGGTTTCTGACCCTGCAGCTCTGTCCTCGCTGCCTGCCTGCTCCTCCTTTTCTGCGTCACTTACAGGTGCCTCTTCATAGCTGAGGGGCTCTTGCTCCTTTGAGGACTCTGCTTTTATCTCTATTGTTTCTCTGGCTGTCACTGCCTCTGCATTATCAGGCGCTGCTGTCTCATCAGTCTTTTTATCCGGCTCTGATACTGATGACTCATCCTCCTCACTGCTTTTTGCCCCTTGCCTGGTCTCGTCATGCTGAACGTCAGTCTCCTCAGCGGTTTTCTCCTTTCCTTCCTCTTCCTCTGCAGCCTCAGTATCAGCAGTTTCAGCTGGGGTTTCTTCAAGATGCTCAGTTGTCTTGTCATCTTGTGTCACATTTTCTTCTTTCGAAGGATGCAAAGCTTCACCCGTTTCCTCTGATTTATCCTCCTCTTCTGCAGCCTTGTCATCTTGCTCAACCTTCTCATCTTCAGCACTGTCGCTGTTCTCCTGAGGCTCCTGCTCTTCGTCTCCACTCTGTTCTTTGGTTTCGGGTAAATCTTCCTGTGTCTGTGCCACCGCCACGTCACCAGCATCGCTTTCTTCACATTCTGCCTCTTCTGCAATGGTCTGCTGTTGTTCTGTAGGCGTGACAAGCTTGACTGGAGCTGCATCTGCAAAATACAAAATGGACTTTCAAAATAAAGAACAGTCTTTGTGCAGTTTATGAATTAATTCTAATAAAAAGCTGATACCTTTGTTGTCCTGTTGAGGGCCTTTATGTGTGGACTCCTCCTCCTCCTCAGTGCTGGTGTCACTCAGCTCAGGCTCGGAGCTGCACTGGGACTCCTTCAGTATGGCTTCTGACAGTTTTTCTTGCACAGATTTGGCTTGAAAAATAAGGACCAGGACACTTGTGATCATCCTTCTCTGGGACATGTTAAAGCTTCAAAATTAATTTGTCTTTGATAACAACAACAATAAACACCAGTGCAGATTTATTTATCTCCTTTTTTAAGCAAACATCGTTTGTTCAAGTGCATCATAGCAATGGCACTGGACAAAAACCCACTCCTGCTTCAAAGAGGGTCAAGGAGCAAATAAGAAGTGTCCAGAATTTTAACCTCCTAAGACCTGAACTCTGTCACGACATGCATTTTTAATTTCTCTTTGCTTTTTGGGCTGATTGGGACCTGATGAATGTAAAAACAAAAAATTACCTGATTTTGAGATCCACACATGAGGACATTCATTTAAATTTCGACAGAACAGTAGCAGCATAATGTCCCTGTAAGTGGATATCAGGCCCTTGTAGAGCAAAATTTAGTATTTTGGTCCAGACAACCCAAAATGTGACGTCCACATACGTGGTCACAGGAGGTTAAATGACTGAGGAATTTAATGTATTTGAATGACAGATAAATATCTCTTTAATCCTTCCAGGTGAAAACACAAAAACAGTGCGAAGTCAGTGATTCTCGTCCATTTCTGCTTGTTCTGCTGTAGAACGTGGAAAAGTAACTTACTGCGCCCTGAAAACATTCGAGGTAAAAAGAAGGAAGGGAAAAACAAAGCAAATCTGCTTTTCTTTGTCATGCAAAAGCAGATTTCTTATGATAAATGAATGAATATGCAGCAGCTCGTCACAGACGCATATTTTGAGCTGCTCTACAGTATGCAAATACTGGGATTTTTTCTTCACGGCTGCTTACTTCTTCTTCGCTGATTGCAGTTTCACCCCTGGTGTTGCTTGCCTTTGTTTACTTAACTATATATTTACACATTATTTTTAGAAACCCAAACCAAGACAAAAGTATATAAAAAAATGTGGAAAAAAGTAAAAAAATAAAATGTGGATCAGATAGAAAACGAATCATTGCGATGGCACACATGTATTTTTCCACTATTAAAGTTTTTATTTGAATCATTACACGCTGACGATATTGTAGCAGTATGACATTAAGCTGTTCTGCTCTGATTGTATTACAGCGCCGTATTTAAAACATGTGACTAACTAGGTGGTCTCGAATGTTGTGTTTTTGTATATTCTTTGTTTTTTACTCACCTCTCTCCTGTTCCTCCTCCTGGTTGCCCTCCTCTACAGGCTTCTCAGCATCTTTGTCATCACTCTGTCTAGTCTCACTTCCTGAGGGGACGCTGGTGTCGGATATTTCTATCTCCGTGCTGTCCCCAGCACTGTCCATGTGCGAGTCTTTGGCCGCAGAAGACTCAGCTTCCGTGGAAACATCTTCTTCTGGATTTGGTTCATCTTTTTCCTCGGGCTGAGCGATGGTTTCCTCCTGACGGTCCTCTTTCTGTTGCTTTGCCTTATTGTCCTCGTTGATGTCTCTTGTGGCTTCAGCATCACTCTCCTCGTGCTCGCTGCCCGAGGAGCTGGAGCCTGAATGAGATCTCATGTCTGCGAGAAAGTTACACATGAACACCAATAAGTACTCTACAAGAAGGAAAATGCACATTTAAACATTTCAAAAGATGGTGTTGTTGTTCTGTAATTAAAATACTTTGTGTCTTTAAAAAAAAAAGACTTTAAATAGTTAAACATTGTACAGGGATTTAAGCTTTATGTGTACAACTAAGGTGATGCACCCACCATCCCTGTCATCATTGTCAGTCTCAGAGGCATCCCTCTCTTTAACCTGCCTATCTGTTGCACTGGTTGGAGATGGGGATTTCTCTTCTTTTGCCTCCTCTGCAGCTCCTTCATCGTCTGCTTCAAAGTCTTCTTCATAATCTGAAGCAGAGAATTACAGATACAGACTTCGGTATGCGCGGCACACAAATCTTTAGTTTGTGCTCAGATGCACCAGTTTTTGTACCACCTCTGCCTTTTTCCTCATCGAGCGCTCTTTCTTCTTTGACTGGAGTCTCCATGTTCTGCGGCTCACTGGTTTCACCCTCCAAGCGGGAGCCAGCATCCTCCCCAGTCCTCTCCGTCTCCATCCCACCTTCATCTTTCGGGCTGTTGACTGATTCCTCTCTTCTTGTATCCTCCTTGATCCTCTTTGGTGGAGGAGTGGGCTTTTTGTCCAGTCCCATTGCTATGATGCATCTGAACAATGAGCAAGAAGTCTGTTTAAAAAGTAATTTTGTTCCTGTTTAAATAAATAAATCAATAAACCACCCAGAGAACGAGTGGGGTGCATTCAAACCACCACACTGAACACAGTAATCTGCCTATGTTGTAGTTCATTTATATTCTAATTTCACTTTAAAATCATCAGTATGCAGGGATAATCTTGTTGAACAAACTGTGTATCACAAAGTTTCTTTCCACAGAGCTTATTTTGTGGATTTATCCAAAATCCCACCGGCTTTTTTTCCAGGATAACCAAGACGGGCTAACTTCTAAGTTGGCCTCCAAAAAAAGGTCATCTATGGGACACTCGTGCCACTGTGGACTGCTTAAATATAGAGCTACAACTAGCAGACCATTAGTTTAATGTGCAATAACATTTGAAAATGGGGAAAACAGTTTATATGGTCGAAAAATGCCAATTAATTTTGCTGCCAGCCCGTTTAAAGCTCAAACACTGTCCTGTTAGACTAAATACACACTACATGGTTTGGTTTCCAGAAGACTGTAATGTTTGTTGTAAAACCAGGCTCTCTGCTTTCTCTACACGCAGTTTATATGCTAAACTACAGTGGCTGACAGAAGCTTATCATTTATTCATGAGTAAAAATGTTAAACTTTTCCTTTCACATGTCTCCTTTTTGTTGTTCACTTTGTTTTATATTCAACCTTTTACAGTTAAGGCTCATCTATAACCTCCTAAGACCCGAACTCTTCCACGATATGCATTTTTAATTTCTATTTGATATTTGGGCTGATTGGGACCTGATGAATGTAAAAACAAAGAATTACCAGATTTTATTTTTACCTATTTTTTGTTTCTGAGAAAAATTAGAGCCACATATGAGGATATTCGTTTAAAATTTAAATAGAACAGTAGCAGTACAATGTCCTCGTAAGTGGATATCAGGCCTTTGAAGAGCAAAACTGAGTATTTTGGTCTAAATAACCCAAAATGTGATGTCCACATATGTGGACGCCAGGTCCTAGGAGGTTAAAGCTTCTGTAGAGATCTCACTTGTAGCACGGAGAGGCCCCCTCGACGCCGGTGAAGCCAAAGTGCCCGTGTTTGCCGCCGAGTCGTGAGCCTTTCCTGTGTTTGAACTCGCAGCAGGAGCTCAGCCGCTCCACCTGCAGCCCATTCAGGAAGAAGGTCAAGCTGAACGGGAAGCCTCTGTGTCGACGTGAAATAAACTGGAAAGTTTCTGAAGCAGAAATGATGAGGCACAAAAAGCCATTCTGAATGGTTTGGGGTATCTGTCAGTATATATTTACATATACAAATCCAAAAAAACACAACCCGGTTTCACACACTGACCCCCTTCATGAAGCTTTCCCTTGTACACACACAGGTTCTCTCCTCCACAGTGCTGCTGAAACACTTTGACGTCGTCCCTCATGTCGGTCAGGTCGCTGGAAAGACGCACCGTTTTGCCAAAGTACACCATGTTGACACACACTCTGCTTTGGTGAACAGAGCTCCTCAGCAGTGGGGTGTCCTGGGTGGAAAAAGTGACACGTTTTTGGTGTGTTATTTACTGATTAAAGATATTTTACATTTATATTTGAACTTCCTGATCCAAACTCTGATGTTAGCGATGCACAGAGGTGGATGAGATTTGTTTCTATATCATAAATATAATCAAGGACGCATTAATACTATTCATTTGTCAACTTTGTCATGAAGTGTCTCAGAAAATGCCACAGGAAATGCTATTTGTTGTTCCCGATTTATCCAAAGGAAGTGCAGTTTAATGTTTGTTGTGGATACTTTTGTTGCCAGGGAAATAACGAGGACAGATAAAGACCTAACTCACGTCAGCTCCACTGGAGGCGGTGGTCGGGCGCAGTCTGCGGCCTCTGACAGTACTGCTGGCAGTGCCCTTTAACCCTCTCTCTTTCCTCTTCATAGCTGGAGGCACCGGAGTGACAAAGTTGTTGATAACTGGGAGGCAATAGGGCGAGATGCCATGGGAGGCCTCCACTGCAGTCAAACGTCTCCGAGGCTCTTTGTCCATCTGGTAGGAAGGTTAATGAAGTCTTTACTCTGGTTCTGCTGATACCGATGCTCTGTGACTGTGGCTTCTCTCCATGCAGTCAACTATAGGTGTGATTCTATCAATTATTTTTCATGCTGAGGCCTACATCTATATCTCTACACTTCTAATAGGTAGTTTCCAAAAATACAGTATGAAAAAAAAGAAATTGCAACTTCATATCGCTTGAAAATCTAATTTGTCTACAGAGAAAACGCTGTGACTCATATACAGGTGAGTATCTTGAGTCTCACACTCACAGTGCAGTTGAACGGCAGGTGGTTGTCATGAGAGGATTGGAGCAGTCTGTAAGGGGAGCTGTGTCTGACCGAAGCCGTGGTGCTGTTACTGTGGATCGGTTTCAAGCGCACGGGCCTCTGCATCTTCCCCGGGGCCGTGTTGGGTCGAGATGAGCTCGGCTAAAAATCGTGTTACAGACATTCAGTTTGCATTCTGCTAATTATGCAGTTCTGCTAATCTGCACTGCTCCTGAACCGTCACTATGGTGCGCTTTTACAGTGATGCCATACTGTGTTTCCTTTAACACAAAGCGACCTGCTCATTATGTTGGTGTTTTGTGAAATGAAGCGTATTTGCTATTCAAACTTTTCTTTCCTCGGGCTTGTCATTCGTTGCTGAATGTAAAAAGCAGTTATTTTCTAATCTAATCTTTATCTTTTAATTATATTTTATTCTTGGTAGTATGATCACATTGTTTAAATAGTTTTTAAATTTTTTTTATTGTTAGCGATCTTTAACGTCTCCCACTACTTTTAAAAACTGCAAACTTCTTAATAAATTCACAAGAAATCATGATGACAATAAACGTATTCAAAATGCATATTAGCTATTAGCAACAAATCCCCATCGATGTATATCAGGCAAGGCTCAGCTGTGATTAGCATGTGCTTTCTGTTGAGTTAAGGTGGGGTCAAAGACAGGAGCGATCATCGCGATCAAAGACAGGATTACTGGCTCTATTTATTCCGGCATCAAGGTGTGTGACTGTTTATGTTTCAAAGATAACACACAGCTAATCCCAGCACTTCACTCTGAACACTCGTCTGCGCACAAAACAAACAGCTGAAGCTGGAACTCTTCATACTACAATGGCAGTGTCAGTATAAACATGGCAACTATCAGGGTGCACAGGTTATAACATACACTATAGCAGTTTCTCACCTGGACATCATCTCCTTACCTGCAGGTCAGATTTTCCATGTTTGCTCAGGTAACATTATTCGTGTTACAAAGAATGCAAACAAAACAGTTGACTAACTAATTGACTAAATGCAAGTTCTTCAATGAAATAATCAGTTATACATTTTGGAAAATGCAAGATGTTTGCTTCTTAAGAGTTAGACTAGAATCTAAGGACATAATAAAAATATAATCCAAGCCTTAAAAGGAGGTGACCTGAGATGAACAACGGGACATACTACACTGTATGTTTCTTTATTTCCTACAAAATACACCAAAATGCAGAAGCAGTGTGTGAAACGCGCCATGATTCAACGACCTTTAGCAGCAATAACTTGAAGTTTACTGTTTTCATCTCTCACATCTCTGGGGAGTAGTTTCGGCCTGCTCTTCTGTACAGTGTTGCTTCAGTTCACTGAGTTTTGCAGGCATTTGTTTAAATGCAGCTGTCTTCAGGTCCCTCTATAGTATTTCAGTCGGGTTGCAGTCTGGACTTTGGGCTGTTGCACCACCTTGATTTTCTTGTTCAGTCACGCTCTTGTAGGTTTGCTGCTGTTCTTGGACTCAGTGTCGCGTTTCATGGCACAGTTTGGTTCAAGCTTCTGTTGTTGGACAGGTGGACTCACATTTGTAACTCTAGAATATTTGTACTGGTATAAAGGGATCAACGACTGGAGGTGCCTGTGGCTGCAGAACAAGCCCAAACCCAACTCCACCAATGTGCTTGACTGTTAACACGAGGCATCTGTGGTGATGTTCTTTGTTTGGTGCTGAGCGTTATGGCCAAACATCTTCACTTTGGTGTCATCTGTCCAAAGGATGTTTTCCACGTGTGAATGATCTTTCTCACTGTAGAATGATGGACTTCAAATTATTTGAAACTCGACTTATACTCATTGATGTCCTCCTCCCTTGGCTTTGTGTTAACACGCACCTGAAGGCTTCACACCAGCAAACTGCCAAAACTTCTGCTTTTTTACAGATGCTCACACTTGCTGATGATGAGTTCATTGCATTTGATAGGCAGCACCTGTCTGCTACTTAGCCTCCCATGGAAGGAGGAACAGTGTAGTTGGTACACTGATTCTGTTTTATGGCTTCATTTTTGTTAAATATATCAGGACAATGTGCTGCTTTTCATCTGAGGTTGTTTTTCAAATTATTTTTTACAACTTAGTGACTTTTTATTCTGTTTTATGTGCATAAAACCTTAATAGAATAGAAAGGGTGTGCTTTCTTATCTTATCTTATCTATATGTCCGTATCTATATCTATCTAACATCTGTTATAAAGTCAGTACTTGCATATACAAAAGAACGCTGATTTCTTATATATTTATTGCACTAAATGAATGTATTATTTATCAGAGCAGTTCTGTTCCCAGTTTCAGTGTACACTACAGTTTCATCTATTTCCACAAATAAATACATAAATAATCGTCTCTCCCACTTACACTGACGAGCTTAAAATTGCTTCTTCAACAAAAGGTTGCTGCTTCGAACTCATACATAATTCTCGTAAAACCATCAGTGTAATTTTTTATCATTGTATCATGTTTAAAGACACTAATCTACTTTGTATGATTAATTAAACAGTCACACTTTAAACAATAAACACTGAGGCAGTAGATTTAATAAAAACATCCTTTTACCCACCGACTCAGAGGAGTCAGAGTGCTCCCCCTCGGGCCCAGAGTGCTGTTTCCGGATGCCCCTGGCACCCTCGGGAGGGTGTGGAGACAGGATGTGGACAATGCCTTCCTCATACCTTTTAGAGCGCTCCACCTGCCAAACAACACCATTCATTATTATATAGTATGTAGTGATATATGAGAAGTTTAGAGTTATTCCAGTATAAATTAAGAATCCTACAAAATAGGGCAGCAAAGCAGTGTTTATATGTTAAAGACGTACCTTGATCTTATGCACTCTTTCCCTCCTTGCAAACTCCTCCAGTTTTCTTTTGATCTCGATTTGGTGGAGACGCTGTGTGGGTGGAAAAAGGACAAATTATCAGGATTTATTGCATCAGGAAAATTACACAGATTACATGACAGTGTTTTTTCCTTTGACTTTGTCTCATTTACATCGTGTTCTTCCCACCTCCATCTCTAGCACCTTGTGGAAAATAGCCTGTGCCAGACATTCTCGAACGTGTCTCTGGTGCGCTCTCTGGATCAGCTTGTGTCTGTACTCCTTGTCCGGGACAATGCGCCCACTCCTGGTGATCTAATAACAACAATAATATCAACAAAATTCAACCCGTCGATCGATATTTTTAACTGAATTTCATAATTTTGCTTTAAAAACCTAAACGCACCAGTCCCGCTCTCTGCAGGTGTCTCCTGATTCGAGTGTTGCTAAAGTATCCAGCAAGATGTTTGTCTGTGAGGCTGTTGTAGGTCGAAAGAAGTCTGCAGAGACAAAAACACAAGTATTTAATCCCAGTCAGCACTAAACAGCCACAGTTCAGGTGAGGGGGAGCGGTGTGAGCCGTGTGTTGATTAAAGCTATCGGAAAACCGGAACCCTGATCAAATGCTTTGCTGGGGCACAGCGCCGTGTTTGTTTGTTGGCAGTTGTTCTCTTGTCCTCATTAACGAGACATCAGCTCGTCCCCAGAGCGGCCTGTGTGAAAGCAGTATTTTTTTTCCAATACAGATTTGATTTCCACCGGCATTTGTGTACGACACAACAGGATCTTACAATTATAGAGTCTGTTACAGGTGTCCGATTACCTACAGGAATGAGAGGGAACGGCACACTTAGCCCGGGCTGCACTGGGCTTGTTTGTTTCTGGTGCCCTGGATCACAGCACTGCATTTAAAACTGTCATTCTAGACGCGAGTCTTTTATGAGCAGGTGAAGTGGAGGCACATGGCTGCAAAGCAGTTAAGAGGCATCCTACTTGTCATGACAGAACTTGATGAGCTCTTAATTGTCTTTGCAAATAAGGAATAAGGAGTCAAGCACTTTAAAAAAATAGTTTATGTTACAGTATGAAAGTATCCTGTAGACAAAAATCATACTGTGTGCATTCTCTTATATACCAGTATGGGAAAAATGCAGCAGCACATAGAATCTCACCTGTGTGTGTGCACATCTCTTATCCTTGTTTTAACACTTATTTATACACACACTATTTAAACTTGTATTTCCTTAACTTACAGTCTGTCACCCATCGCTGTGCATTGCGTTAAAACCACTGAGAGTGTTTTCCTCTGAAATGTGGTGCATTAAATGTAGCATTAGATGGAAAACCTCAAATCTGAATTCATGGTGAAACTTCAGTTTCAGCTTCTTTCTGGTTCTAGTGTCACTTCTTGTTCATAATAAAGTGTGTAGCAAAGCTGCCTATGGAGTTTTCTTTGACTCATTTGTGGGTTTGAGTGGACCCATTAGCACACACAGTAACATTTGCCTCATTGGTGACTATATTGACAGACACTGTGGGTGACTCACAACCACTTTTAAACTGTTTCTATAAGCAGGGCAGGCATAGTTTAAGAGTTAAATGGGCGTTCTTGCTATTATGCAGCTAGATCTTTAATATTAGCATGAAGTCAATTTCCAGCTTTTCAAGCAGTTGAAAAACATGAAAAGAAATGTGCCGAGGTTAACTGGCGTAAAGCCTCCGAGGGGGGGAATCAAAACTCATGCAGCTTTAACCAAGCGGCTCCCTCCTCTTTGAATAAAAACCACATAAATTGCTCTTACCCTGAGTTGAGGTGACTCATGGCTTTCAGTCTGCCCTCTCTTTAAAATCCCCCCCAGCGTCTGAGATATGGAGGCAGGGCACTCGGTGCTCGTTGGGAGACGTTCAGGTTTACGTGATGTCAGAACAGACGGGAGTTGTTATAAAGTGAGGAAGGTAAATTTTGAGCGGAGTCGGACTGAAGCTGCACTTCTCCCACAGCGGAACTGATGACAGTCCCTGGTTGCCATGGCGAATCACGTGACGAGTCTGCCAACAGGGCTGGTTTCCACTTACAGATTCCCACTGACACGCACATTTATATACGTCTGTCAGTTTTTCATTAAGAGCACCAACTACTTCTGTCGGTTAGCTTCCTTAATTTGTTTATTTTTTATTTATTTTATTGTAACCTTAAATGATGAGAAAACAAAATAAGAAGCAGTTAGTTATCTGTTGTTGTTATTAATGCCACTGTTTAATTGTTATGTTTTACAGCACTTTGGTCAACGCCCTGTTGTTATTAAATGTGCTTTATAAATGAATAAATAAATAAAAAAAATAGTTACAAGTTTCACATTGAAAATCTTGTTTAAGCACATTTGCAAAATATATTTTTTGACAAATGGACAAAAGCCCTTTTGAGACATGAAATAATATATGATTATAAGTGATAGATATTCTAATTGCAGGAAAAGCTTCAATGTGAAGCAAAGCTTAACTTTTTGTGCAAAGTTATCTTACTAATGCAGTGAAGTGAAATATACAAACCTATCAAATTGATATAAATATGCTCTTTTATTGCATAGAATGAGATTTAAGAACCATGTTTGACTATGTACTAAATAAGTAATGTACTTATTCTTTAATATATCTACCTACCTTTTATCTGTGTATGTACTTTGTAGTAGTTTTCAACTTGTAAAGCACTTTTTAAAGCTGAAAGTACAGACAGAGGGTTTAAGTCTTATTTCTCTATGTTTTAAAAACTTGTAATACAACTTATATCCTATAATAAAACTCTTCTCATGTGAATGCCAGGTTTTAAATTATTTTAATACAGCTTTAGATGAAGAATTTGTATGTGCACAGAAGCAGTGTGTGAAAAACCAAGTACACCTGAAGCACCTTCAGAAGCAATAATTGTTTTCTGTGTTTGCAAGTATATTTATGCACAGCTGTCTTAAGGTCTCCTCACAGCATTAAAGCCGTGCTGAGGTCTGAACTTTGACTGGGCCATTGCAACAACTTGATCCTTTCCTGTTTCATTCAGCCTCTTATAGATTTGTTGTTGTTCTTAAGATCATCGTCCTGATGAATGATCTGGTTTGGTCCAAGTTTTGGTTGTTGGACAGACGGCCTCACATTTGACTCCAAAATACTTTGGTAGCAGAGGAAAAAAGCCAAACTTGGTCAGTCTTTTCAAGTAGCCCTGTTATGAACTTTAACATTTACTGAGGCCTCCAGAGCCTGAGATATAACTCTTGGGCTTCTCGGTGTTCTGTGTTTTTGTTCATCTGAGGTTTTGTTTAACTCATTTTAAGACCTGTTTTTGTCCTGGTACCAAAAACCTTACTGAGTGAGGGCATACGTGATTAACTGTAACTTTGTATTATAAGATACAAGTTGTATTGCAAGTTTTCATTAGTAACTAAGTACTTATTCAACTTTTGGCCCATAATGTTACAAAAGTTGAAGAAACTTTATCACAACATTTGTCTATTTGTAAGACAATCATGTTGTTCTCTTTACAATGAAGATCAAATATTAAAATCTGAAGAACCTCTAGCATCTTATGTAATGTTGCTTTACAGCCCATGGCTCTCTTATATTTCCGCATAACTGCTTTTGAAATTCACAGCTGTAATATTGGATCTTTATATTTAATAAAAACATGAAGAAATCTAATATTTTTGTGTCATTTGTTTAAAGGGTCCCTCTCTAGCTGTTGTTGGACTGTTAAAATCACAGTGTTTTAGGTTTAGCTTTCTATTCAGAACTAAAATAAGCAAATCTTTAAACACCACTATATCATTTCAAAAACAATCTGTTTAGATTGCAACAAATCAACAAACAAACATAGAAAAGGAGTTAAGTTAGTGGGGTTAATATTAAAAGTTAATAAAACACAATATATTTATGCTCACAATGTGATGCTACTAGCCAGCATTGTCAGTGTCCCTGGGAATCTAAAATGGTGAGTGTAGCACAGTCCTGCTGCTGTGGAAATTCCCTGAGTGGAAGCTACAGTGCTCTCTCCTTCATGACTGATTCTTAGTGATGGCTGAATATGTGAGCTGTACTAAACCCGTAGACCTGAACAATCACTGGTCCAGTGGCAAAACCATCACTTTCCACCACCATCAATAAATCCACAGTGGGACTGGAGTGGGGTCTGTAGGTCCTCTGTGGCCCTCTTGTGGAAATGTGAACAACTGTTGTAATTATGGGTTTTTTAAAAAAACATTATTTTTATTTTATTTTTTACCACAATGCACCATAATTTTTATATTGATGTAGTAGCATGTTTCAGGTCTGAAGGCAGCGCTTCATTAAATGTTTGAGCAAATGTAAACGGTATATTTGCTCAAATGTTTATCTTCCGTATTACTGATTAATTAAGTGTTGCATCAGTTGCTTCTTATCCTCCAGCGTCTAATTACGTTGTTATTGTATGACACATAATGTCAGACATCACTGAGTTCTCTGAAAAAGCTCAATTTCATAATCACTTGATGGCTTGTCAATTCCAGGGTTAGCCAGGGAGGGGAGCCATGCTACTATCTGGCTCACAAGAGAGGATCAATCTGTGCTTTTGTACTCAGCTGCTCTACACGGTTCAAATATTCAACAGGAGATATAGACATGCAACCTGTAAATAGATCACTGTGTGCACAGGAGGGTCAGTGGTCAGAATTGATGCTGTTGCTGAACAGCATCCCCCTTTTTCTTGGAGGTTTTCTTGTCAGCATCCTTCTACAAGTAAAGACGTTCAGCAGGGTCTTTAATGTCCTGCCTGAGAGAAGAACCACAGTATGTTTAGGCATCAGAAACTGTATTTCAACATGCCATACCTGCACACCATCTGTAATGCTCTCTGGTTAAGATTTGGTGGAATTTTTTTTCACGTATATTTGATAAATTCAGCTTGATAAGCTGATGATTAATGAGCAGAACTGCAGTGTGTGACTGTTCACAAATATTATCCTGAAGCAAAGTTAACCGCACATGTAACAAATAATCTTTTCTGGCACAGATTCACTAAAGTACTGGAAACATTTCTGAGATTTGGGCCCATATTGACATGATAGCATCACACAATTGCTGCAGATTTGTTGGCTGCACATCGGTGATTTGAATCTCCCTTTCCACCTCATCTCAAAGGTGTTCGACTGGATTGAGATCTGGTGACTGTGGAGGCCTTTGTGAATTCATTGTCATGTTATGGAAACCAGTTTGAGATGATGTAAGCTTTGTGACATGGAGTGTTATGCTGCTGGAAGCAGCCATCAGAAGGTGGGTACACTGTGGCCATGAAGGAATGGACATGTTGTATATATAATGGCAGCTTTTGGTGTTTAAAACATGCTCGGTTGGTATGAAAGGGCCCAAAGTGTGCCAAGAAAAGCTCTCCTTCATCATTACACCACCATCCATGCTTTCATGGTGTTTACACCAAATTCTTAAACTACCATTCAAAGGAAATCAAAATAAAATCAAGACTAATCAGATTGACAACATTTTTACAGTCTTCCTGCAAAAAACTGTGGCCTGAGTTTCCTGTTCTTCTGCTGCTGTAGCTCCACGTGATGTTCACTCAGAGATGCTCTTCTGCATACCTTGGTTGCAGCGAGTGGTTCCCTTCAGCTCGAGGCAGTCTAGCCATTCTCCTCTGACCTCTTGTATCAACACGACCTTTTCTCCCCGAGAGCTGCCACTCACCGATGATTTTTTTCTGTTTTCGACTGTTCTCTGTAAACCCTGGAGGTGGCTGTGTGTGAGAAAACTCCATTAAATCAGCAGCTCATCTGGCACCAACAACCATGCCACATTCAGAGTCGCTTTAATGTCCTTTCTTCTCCACCCTCACGGCCGGTTTGAACTTCAGCAAGTTGTTTGCACCATGTCTGCGCACCTAAATGCGTTGAGTTGCTGCTAGGTGATTGGCTGATTAGGTATTTGCTGTACCTGTGCAGGTAGTGCACACATCTATCGATCTTTTTCTCTAGACAGGCAGATAGATCATTGTTCTCGTTAAAGATACAGTTTCGTATACAAAAAAATTAAAAAACAGGGACTGAAGTTGAAAGGAATGACATGCTCATTTGTCATCAGAATCACATGGGAAGCATCCTTTGTGGAACTTCATCAATAACCTTTCTACGTACAGATGTACACTAAAGGTGAACGAGCCGGGCAGATGAGTTTCCTGTTTGAACTTTCAGTACCTGTCAAGCTGCTGGGATTAAGATGGCTCTGCCTTCACGCTCACAATAAACACAGTAATCACGGCAGACATTTCACCAGCACTAAACACCTAATACACAACGCAGGTCTTAAAATAACAATTAGCGTGGAAATGGAAGAGGGGTGATTATAAATTCCATTCAGGAAAGGGTCTTGGCTGTAAGCTGGGAGGTGGCAGGGAGATCTCGGGGAGTCATGCGGTTCAGAAATGGGGGGGGGGAGCAGTTTTTGCAATCAGCATTAAATAGAACAGTTTTGTGCCTGTGTGATTGTGAAGTGGGCCATTACTCGTTGATAAGAGCACTTTTTCCTTGTGTCGCTCTGATTGGGCTGAGCATGCTGCTCCCTCGCACATGCTGTCCCAATGCAATCAGGCCCCTCTTTCACTGCACTGCCATTTTCACCGCTGTGATTTCCACCCAATCCCTCCTTCGCCTCCCCCCCCACCCCACCTAATGCAACCACACTCCTCCACCCCCCCCAAGCCACCTCCCACCCTCCAGCACCACATCTCCCCCTTCAGATTCAATGAGTACCCATTTACAGCAAGGAGAAAAGGTCATGCCAAACTCGTTGTGTCAATTGTAAACCACCCCAATTTGGACTGATTTCAATGAAATAAACGAGTAGTTGCAGCTCTAAAGAAAGCAAAGGTCCATGTGGAAGTAGCCAATTAGGAGAGTTTCTTAGAGAGACTGGTCAGGGTCAAACGCTCAGTGCTTCACTGGTTGAGACCCGTCCACATTCCTTGTTCTTACTATATTAGGGGATGTTGTGTGTCCTCGGAAATTAATCTTTCACGAAATAATAAAATATAATTTGTATGTAGAGAAATTTTTGCATAAAACTTAAAAAACAAAACAATTACGCGCAGGGCTCGGATTTTCACAGCAGACATTTCCTATTTTCATACTTCATATAAGTGAGGATGGACGTTTTACCCCGTCACATTTCTTATTACTACTTATGTTATCTTATTTTACTTATTGCACTGTATGTTGCACTGAGTGGTCTTTATTTCCTGGGCTGTGCCAAATTATTTCTTTTATTTTTCAGGTTGTGCATAAAATAAAAAGTGCATGAAATGAAAGAAACACCAATCAGTCTAATTTATCTGTTCAGAACTATATTAAACACATTTTGATGTCTTTTACTTTGAAAGGCTTCTGTGCTTTGTATGTTTTTTTGAATGGTCCGATCTGGCCACCTGGAAGGTTTTTGCAGAATAGAAACACTGCATAGAACAACCTTTCACTTTGTTTTGTAACTTGTGTTACAAGTCCTATAGAAAGTGATCACATTCTCCGTGTGGTTGTCTGAATTGTTCATTTTATCCTGAATCATCATCATCTTCACTGGTTATACTGTTTTTGAACAGACAAAGCTGCCGTAGCCCAAAAGTAAGGTGGTTCAGCCAGGGAGCCGTGTTCTTTGATTTGATGACAGCAGACCGACTGATTGTGGAGAAACTTGGGTGTTGAACCTGCACTTAAAAAAAAAAAGAAAAATCTTTGCCTGTTCATCATCTGTTTTACTGAATTTGAAATGCATACAAACTTATTTTCACTAAAAGAAAGAGGAATTATACACTATAATGTCACATGTGTTTGGTTTTACAGGGTTGGCCCACGACAGATCAAACTGGGCTGTGGCCACTGAGCTAAAGTGAGTTTTAACCTTTAACTTTGCCCGGCGACAAAGTGCTAAAACGAGTTTAAACACTGTTGTTATGGTGGAAACTACTTTTATATGTAATATGAGTTATACATGAATCCATTAATAGCCCCGATTTTGTCAGACAAAAGCACAAAAACTTACTTTTGATCTTTGGTTCCACAATGATCCAAAAGTGTGAACCCAACTTCTAACCTAAACCCTTTTGTGCATCACCTCAGATGCCACTATTGTTGACCTACTTTAAACCTCTCATACAATATGCTCGAGTACCTATACACAGACTGTATATACCCAAACCGCCACCCACAGTCAGATGTAAAGCAGTGCAGCAGCAGAACGAGTTTGTAAGTATGTTGACAGATGAGAAATTGTTTTCGTCTGGTCCATATCACGCAAAACATTTTCGAAGTCAGCCGTGCAATGCTGAAAATGAAAACATGCAACTGTTACACACTCAGATCTCCATCTTTCCCAACATCTGCTCATATCAGGTTTTCCACAGACGGTCAATTGGAGTGAGATGTGATTGTCTTTCATGTTAAAATGCTCATGTCTTTTTTCTCACCTTTGGCGTCTCCCAGTGAACTCGAGACAAGAACATAAATCAGTTTTATGATTTTTTCCTACCGTGTTCAAAGCCCTTTCTGCTACGAAGGATTCTGTGTCTGTTTTAGTTGAAATGTCTGATCCGCAGAATGCAATGTTTGAGCTGCGTGATCTGATAAGGAGCATTCATGTCCACCATGTGGAACAGGACACATCTCGTTGAAGGCACGCTAACTCCTTTATGCCTCTGCGATGGTGCGATACAGATGCAAGCTCATGCTGGTGCAGGTCAGACAGAGCTCCCACCAAAACAGCTGTGGGCAGAAAATATCCATGTGTGTGTGTGTGTGTGTGTGTGTGTGTGTGTGTGTGTGTGTGTGGTGGCTGAAGTGAAAGGATTTGTCGAGTGTTGGATTGCGTGAGTGACAGGTTTGAGTTGGTGAATGAGTGAGAGTAAGAAAAAAAACAAAAATAAAAACCAAACCACAAAAAAAAAAAAGCAACAAACTGTGTTTTCTCTAAAGTAGCTCAAGATGTTTGTTGATGAGATTCCAGCCCTTCTGATCCCTGTGGGATTTCTACATTTCCACCTAAAGAGAACATATAATGTCCTCGTGTCACTGATTTGCATACCAACTTAGAGCAGCTGGGTCTTTCTGTTGCAGTATGTGCAAAAAAACCCAACACTCATTGAGCCACTTATATAATAATAATGAATTTAGAACTGAACTAACGTAGAACTTAAAAAATAAACAAACAAACCAAAAAAATCAGTTCTTGATGTTTCCCAAGTTTCAAAAATTAACAATTTGCATTTTCCTCTTTGTTTTTTTGGCAGAGCCGCAGCTTTAGCAGAAAACCAGTCATCTCATGAATCATCCAACTGTTACAGAGCAGTCTGCTGATTATTATTCCTTCCCCATATTGCACTCATGCGGTTGATGGCTGGATGGGGTGATAATAACTGGATATAGTTTGTTTTATATTATAGGCTGTTTTTACGGTCATACAATGGTAGTAATAAAATTATTTAATCAGTTTATTTCTCCTAAGGACGAGCGGTGAAAGTTGATTCTCATATTTCCACCCAGAGAAAAAAATCAAACACACAACAAAAAGGATATTAAAACCATTACAGACGTTGGATTTCTTACAGACTGAATCGCTTTTATTTAAGCAAACGTGACAGAAAAAGGATTCCTAATAATTCAAATGGAAGCACAAAACTGAGTAACTGAGGCTGCAGAACAAGAGAGACTCTGGATGTCTGTGCTGCATATCAACTGGTTTTAGCTGTTTGCTCTGCTGTAAACTGGTTACCAACAAAATCATCCAATGTGGGTCCAGCGGTTTGGAGAGACTGTGGTGCACGTTCTTTAGTTCTGTTCTGCATGAAAATAAGAAGAGAAGATGATGCATTAAAAAAAAGAAAAAGGAAAATAATACAAGACCTCCACACAGGGTGAGATACTTAACAGTGCAGTAACAATGATTTTAAAAAATCCTCTTAAAAGAATGATTTTATTTCTTATGATCTCTAATTAATAATAATAAAATAAACGACCACATTTAAAGGTTCTCAAACTGTAAACTAACAGGAACTTTCACTGAGCACAAACTATGAGATGGAAGTGTTTTTGGCCTTCTGCTCAGATGGCACAAAGCTCAAGAAGTAATTAGTTGTGGCAGAATAAATATTCACACAGGATAATATAATATAATAATATTGTAAAGATTAGAAAATAAAGAGATTGAGTCTTAATAGCAGTAAAATTCACCCACTTGCACCTTTTACATCTTTCCCATCTTTCTTTCTAAGAACATTAGTAAATAGTATATAGTTTATATTACTGGATCTCCATTTCGTTTATTATTATTGCTACTGCACCTCAGTGTTGCATGTTGCACCTTGCTGATTTGAAGGTCTTTATATTCACGGCTACATCCACCCTGGAGGAGATCAGATTACTTTTCTTAAATCCACTGTAAACATGTTTGTAAAGCCTGCAGCCACAGGATCTGTGGTCTGAATTTACCTTTAAGTTCTTCCTTAAGGCCTTAAAAAAATATTAAACAATTAATTTTTTTAATAGAGCATCTTTGCATCCACTTGCTTTTCACTTTCTTGTAGCTTGTGTAAATTCTACCATGTTATTATAATTTGCCTCATAATTACACCTGTTTTATTTTTAGGAGCAAGAGGAGCTTCAGCAGGCCTTTCTGAAGGAGCAGAAATACAACCTGCTGTCAAACAAGTTGTGAACTACATGCAATATTTAAACACTTTTAAATATTTTTGAACCACTTGCATATCATTCAAAGAAATCATGAAGTAAAACTTAAACATGCGGATTTTTTTCAATCAAGCGCTCATTTGAATAAAATATCTATAACAATCTCACTGCGCCAGACTTTTGCTCCTCTCAAAAGTTGCATTCAAACCGCAAAAGCTTATTTCCAAAGGGGAGGCGCGACCAACACCGAGGAGAAAGTAGGAGTTATGAAACGCCCTCTGGAAACAGCTCGGGACAGACTGACTGGCACAAGCACAGGAACCCTGGAGGAGAAGGAAAGGATAGCGGTTAGATTTTTTTATTTTTTATTTCCTTCGCTTTGAAAGTGGGACGACTTTTCCAGGCTGGACGCAGACATGCGCTGGAAAAGTGAGGTAAAAGTAGAGTGTCGCATCGGTAAGGAGAAGGAAAACGGATCTCTGGTGTCCAACGACGAGGTGAGTGGAGGGCGGGCGTGTAGCTTGTACACTCGCGATCAGCAGGTTGAGCCGTGAGTCCGTATCAGAGATTAAATATTAGTCGAAATTGCTTTGCCAATTAAATGAGAGTGGGCTTCGGTCTGTCATTAAAGCCGGCCTTCACACGCTGCGGCTCAGTATTTTTACAATTTGAAGAAATGTCAAAGAAAATGAGCCCTCCCTGAATTCTGCAATTAAAACTCAAGTAGTTAATGAGACCTCTTCACCTTTTGGTTGCCCGGGGTAGACGTTTGTGGCGAACTTAGCCTTTTTAATTGCTGTTATTAAATAAATCAATCCCCTTTTCCTTCAGACCTCGCGCTGCTTTTCTGATTGACGCGTGAAATTGGCGTGTTGGTTGGTTTAACCGCAGCTCGCGCACGCGCGCGCGCCCGCCCGCGAGCAGCGGCTGAATCACAAATTCAGAGCTCAAGAACATAATGGACACGGGATGAGTATTAGTTCAAGTGTTGTCTGTTTTTGTAAGTAATGACTATCCTTCTCTTCTTTAAATGTCATTTTGGTTTAATCGCCGGCGTTGTCATGGTGAAAAGTGAAAGGCATGATATTTATGGGAAGGAGCAGGGGGCATTTAAGGCAGCTGCGACAGTCTGACAAACCAGCATCCTCTTCTCGCCGTAGCTTCTCGTCATGTGTGAAGATTGCAAAGGAGACGAAGAGCTGCTGGGCAAATGCACTGAAGACAGGAGAGACATAATGGTAGGCGGGAAGGAAACGGTGCAGCCACAATTTGGTTTATTCTCAAAAACGAGCACGTTGTTTTTAATTTTTAAAGTTGTTTTATTTATTATATTTTGTTTTTTTGTGTCTGTGGACAGACAAAATGACAACTTTTAGTGAAAGATGACATGTATTTCTCATGGATTTGTCACTAATTGGCATCTAAAAGGAATAAAAACGCAAGGCACTTTATTCTTTATTCAGACTTTTCTATCTTTTTGACTTTTTCTTTTTGGATTTGGACTTTAAAGCTTTTTGTTCTCGCGTTGGTCAAACTGTGACCCTTATGGCTTTACCTTTTTTTTTATTCTGTAGTTTGATTTCGCTATTTTGAGCTTCTTAACTTTGCTTTCAGTGTTTTTCTTTATGTTTTTTTCCTTTTACTTTAATTACTAACTCAGCAGGTGGCCAGGAGACAAGGATAGGCGTGACTGGACCGAGATTTAACAGTTAAAACAAATAAATACAGAAATTCGGGAAAAATGGTAAATTTTTAAGAGACAGTTTCTTGTGGGTTTTTTTTTTCAGACTATCAATCACGTTGTTTATTGGTGGTGACAGTGCGTACCAGCTCATGCTGTACTGCAGGTTAGGAGTGGATGCGTTCCTGTGCGTAATTTTCTAACCGCAGGTCTGATCTCCTCAGGGCGCACCGGTGGAAGTTTTGGATGAAGAAGCGTCGTCCCTGCAGGCGATGTCCTCTGCGCCTCTGTTGGGCAGAACTGTGTGTGCGAGCTGCAACGAGGAAATAGTTGATAAATATCTATTAAAGGTAAATCCTGTCATTTTGTATTTTTATTTTATTTATTTATTTATTTTGCATGCATTGTTTTTCCTGCGTATTTAACACTAGAATACATTTTTTCTCCCCTCTGCTGTTTGGCTCTAAACTGCTTTTCTTTCCCCTCCTTTCTTCTTTTATTCACCGAGTGACTTTTGCCAAATCATCATATTTTTGCTTTAGGTTAACGACTTGTGCTGGCATGTGCGCTGTCTCTCCTGCAGCGTGTGCCAGACTTCACTTGGCAGCCACACAAGTTGCTACATCAAAGAAAAAGAGGTTTTCTGCAAACTGGATTACTTTCGGTGAGTATATCGCCCTGCTAAAGATGCTTATCAGCGCAGATTCAACGATAACATAAGTTTGGGTCTGTTTTCGTTAAAGGAAATACCCATGAAATCCGATCTGTTAAAAAAAATACAAGTAATGCATTTGAGAAATTAGATATATCGAACACTGAGTCCTGTTTCATTAAGCTTTTATTACTGTGCTTTCATTGTAACAATAATAATAATAATATACAATGCAGTCGGACCTGAGATTTGTTTCCGATTTTATTCAAATATCATGTATATAAAATTAATAAATGACCAATAAATACATTATTATTTCTTACATTAATTTCTGTGAGTCGACGAACTTCATAGTGACACAAATAAAAATTAATAAAACGACTTAGAGGATTTTATTCCGTATGTTTGGATAATTGGAACAAATTGTGTGCCAGGTCCAGGGCAAAGGTCCATCTTTTATTTCATGTACCGGGGCCTAAATCGACGTCAGGTGGGTTTTTTCACCGTTCCTGTTGTTGTTTAGACTGTGAGGTCATTATTTTGTGCAACTACACGCATAAATAGCAGGAATCATTATAGGAATTTAAACTGTTATTATCCTTTAAATACCATCAGGCTGTCTCCTTTGACCTTCACCTGCAGGAGATACGGCACTTGGTGCGCGTGCTGCGGGCGGAACATCCACTCCACAGACTGGGTCCGCCGGGCGAAGGGCAACGTCTATCATCTGGCCTGCTTCGCCTGTTTCTCCTGTAAGAGGCAGCTGTCCACCGGGGAGGAGTTCGCCCTGGTGGAGGGAAAAGTGCTTTGCAGGGTTCACTACGACTGCATGTTGGACAACCTCAAGCGGGCGGTGGAAAAAGGTGAGGCCGAAGTCTCACCCCACCAAAATGACCGCGAATAATTTGCTCTCTCTGTTTTTGAAATATCGGTTTGAAATTTATGAATCATCAATGAAGCCACCGGAAACGGTATCATGTCTCATTTTAACATATTAATATATTTCGCTGCAGGAAACAGCGTTAACATGGAAGGAGCTGTGCCCACCGAACAGGAGATCAACCAGCCCAAACCCTCCAAGAGAGCTCGGACCAGCTTCACTGCTGACCAGCTGCAGGTTCAACTCCTCCTCTTCTTCATTCATCACATAAGAAAAAACAAAGACAAAATAAGTAGATTGTGTTTAGGTAAAAAAATGAATTAATGTATAAAAAAAAGAAAACAAACAAACGCTGAATTTCTGGCCCTTAAATGATTTTTTTGGAATTCTTTCAAAAATTCTTTTTCGTTTTTTTTTTTTTTTTTTTTTACATAGTATACATATACTTTTTAAATTGTGGAAATTCACTTCTATGTGTCAAAAAATAAAAATATCAAAGGATTCAAGAGGAAAAAATGCCCTGATGTTATTTTCACAGGTGGATAAGATGCGTCATTGTGTCTGACATCAGAGATGATATGATACAAGATATTTAATACATTTAGTCTGAATGACACAGAGGACAGAATTACTAGAGAAGAAAAAAATAAGAAATCTGTTTTTTTAAATTGGACCATGTGCAGTTTGTCTTCTCTTCACAATAATAATATTTATAATGCACATTATTTCAGCAATTCCCATTGTAGTTTTGTTATTGAATTAAAATGTAATAAATGGTTTAGATTTATGCAGAATATCCCAAAATGCTTATATGTTCCATGATTTTATTAGAATTATCCGTCTGTGTGAATTAAACCCTCTCTGGCAGACTTTAAAAGGCAGCTCTCAGATCTCCTCACAGTTACTCGTGATCAGATGAATCATGGATTTCCTTCCCACGGGACCACATAGTAAACCTTTGTGTTACTTTGTGCACATGCAGGTGATGCAGGCTCAGTTTGCTCAGGACAACAACCCAGACGCCCAAACACTGCAGAAACTAGCAGAGCAGACAGGCCTCAGTCGAAGAGTCATTCAGGTCAGTAAAGATCGGTGCATGAAGACAAAACGGATGATGGATATATCATCTGTTATGACATTTGTTCTTATTGGATTTCAATATATATCATGTGGTGTGTATAATGTATATTGTGTGTAATTACTGCACTATCCGGATGACGTATGTTCCCAAACAAACTCCTAAATAACCAAACAGTTCAGCCTGTAAAGACAAAAATGCTTTCTGAAGCTTTAACTGAAGCCTGAGATACTTTAAGCAGATTTGTAATGCAGCTTCTAGAGTTTAAGCCTTTTTAGATAAGACACCTTTATCTGTTCTGACTGTTGCTGACTGTCCAAAAACTACAAGACAGTGACAGTGGCTTTACTCACAGGACAAAATGACTCCTTGACTGTAACTCTGTAAAAAATCATCTGTTTTGGCTGATGAAACATGAGCTAAAACAGTGACGCGCTTCTATCTTGGACTCTCAAATGCAGTCCTGCTAAAGGCGCTTGTCCCGTTAACTCAGGTCTGGTTCCAGAACTGTCGAGCACGCCACAAGAAGCACGTGAGCCCCAACCACACCTCCAGCACCCCCATGACCTCACTGCAGCCCAGCCACCTGTCCCAGCCCACCCCGACCCCCGAGGAGCTGCAATACACCGCCTACGGAGGTCCAGAGGGGTCGATGCTCTCAGCACTCCACTCCTTCATAGACAGTGAGCACGAGACTTTTTATACATTTCCATGACTGGAATTAAATTAAATAGAATTTTTTATTCTCTTATTTCTAAACGATATATATTTATTTTATTTTAATTGCCCCCATTGAACATTTGCATTTAGGATAAATGGACAAATATCTTAAATTCCAAACACAATTATTCTGAAATAAAGATGATTTTAAATCCAGGAACTTTAAATATTACAACCAGCATTTTAATCCATCTCCTGCTTTACTTTGACCCAGAAAACTAGACAATCAGTAGAAACGACTAGAATAAATCCAGACGAAGAAAGAAAAACTTTATCCTGCTTAAGATTTTGTCTCAGTAAAATAACATCAAAGTTAGAGGAGTGGTAGATGACGTCACTAGACTATAGGATGACAAATGAAATGACGCAGGTAATAAAAAATGATCTGGCAGCCACGCCGCACACGATGAGATTGGGAAGTTTTGTCGTCAGATAGCAGATAATCAACCTTATAATGCTTTTTGTTGTTGTTGCCTTTGGTGTAGCATTTCACCCTCCCTGTTTGATAGTAGGAGGAGACACAAACCCAGCCAGGGAGGGGTGTGTGTGTGTGTGTGTGTGTGTGTGTGTGTGTGTGTGTGTGTGTGTGTGTGTGTGTGTGTGTGTGTGTGTGTGTGTGTGTAGGAGGGGGGGTTAGGGTCCCAGATCTGGATAAGTGGGGAGGTTGCATCCAGAAGGGCATTTGGCATAAAATCTGTGACAAAGCAAACGTGCGGCTCCGTCCGCTGTGATGAGAAAATCAGGGAGCAGCTGTTCGAACCCTTGTGGAGATGTAATATTTGACCGTCTCAGGAGCGCAACGAGGAAACATCCAATCAAATCACAATGCAAATACATAACTGTGCTGTCGTCTGTTACATATTTGAATGCAATTTGTGGAAAACTGACCTGGATCAATATTCTCACTCTGCTCTGTGTCTGCAGTACACTCGCCTCCATCCTTGTTTCAACCGCTGCTGCCAGCCCACGCCATGACCTCGCTGCCCGTGTCTAACGCCTGAGCTGCCCTCTCTCCCTTACACTCACACACAGCTGACCAATGTTTTTCCATTATTAGCAGCAGTATCTGATACGTGTGGTAAATATAATTTAAAGTTTTTGTGACCCATAAATTCTGCCGTAATATTGTTTGTTAAGCAAATTCTGGATCATTATAATTTACAGCCCTAAATGTACTGATGTATCATGGCAGCGCTTCGGTGCACGTCACACACGACGTCATATATTTATATTTGTTTGTTGTCTGTTTGTTGGTGACAAAGTCTGATTGTGCTACTCTTAGTGAAAGCCACCAGCCCCACAAAAGTCGACTCCACATGAAGATGAACTGAATAGCAGTGTTGCAATTTAATTTATTGTATGTGTCGTCTCTTTTGAGAATAAATGTCTAATTTCACAAACCCGGGAGGAGTCATTGAAAAGCTTTGACACACGAGAGCTGAGGCCGTGCTGCGTTCACGGCTCGGCATGTTTACAAATTAGGAAATAGAAAAAACGATTCATTGATGAAAGCAAACATTATTAAAACACAACAATATCTGTATGTCGAACTTACACACAGGCAACATATGTGTTGATTAGACACAAACACCTGAAACTTTTAATTGCAGACATACAGATAAAACTGAAGTGTTTCTGTTTACGACAGGTTCGAGCATCTTCAGAGTTTGACTTTTAAGAGCTTGTGGTTAGAAAACTGTCTCGCGTTATACCGAGAGCGACGTTTAACTTGTGTCTACTTGCTGACTGTGGTTGACCAAAAGAATCCAATTTCCAGACACAGGAGGGAGGAGAAGGCATATAAAAACACTTCTTTTACTTCACTTATCAGATCTTACGAAGTCACACTACCTGGAGTGAAACTGAACCTGAGTTACATACACAAAAAGATATCGAACTCCGATGGGAGTACGGTAGTTACTTTGTGTGGAGAAAAGAAAGAAGAAGAAGAAAAAGACCAAAGAAAACAACCTGCTGCATGCGTAATACGCCCCACTGTGCTCTACATGCATCATTTCTCTTCTTTCTTTCAGATACACAAGGAGTTGTTTTTCTTTTTTCCTTTTTTTTTTTTGAATGTTACATGTCCCAGCGTGCTCAGCTCAAACAGGGGCGGGAGGTGTGTGAGGCAGCCTGGCAGTGTTGTCACTCAGAGGCACCATGAGGGCAGGTTCTCAGCTTTGACAAGCACGCCGCAGAGACTCACAAACATGAGTCACGTCTGAAAGATCTAAAGAACATCTTTCTGAGCGGTGCGTGAATCTACTCTGAAAAAAGCACAACCTAGTAAAAGGTTGATGGCAGTAAAACACAAGGTGTGAGGGAGGTGGTGCACACCCCGGGCAGGTCGCCAGTCCATCACAGGGCTGACACACAGAGCCGCTCTCGCCAACGTCGACGCCTGAGGGAAATTTGAAACCACAAACTGATCTCCCAAAATCCTCTAAATCTTTTTCTTCCCAGACAGGAATCGGCTTCATCTGTGGCTCACCAACCTAATAAATCCATCCGACGGCAGCTTTGACACGAGCGACTCACTAGTGTTACAAACAACCATGCAAGAACAGGACACATAGTAGCAAAAACACTTAACACTGTTACTCCAATAACAAACTTTGTTATTGTTTAAGGTTATTAACACAAGACTCAAATATTCTCAGTGTGAACTTAAAAGACTTATTAAAACCAATCCAGCATCTTTAAAGCAGCTCCTCTACTGTTGGTTTGGTTCTGCCCCACAGACGTGTTACATGCACACGTTTGCCACATGATGGGACCTGATTATATGTTTCTTAAACTTATCAAAGATAAAAATGGTCAGTAGAGAAGCAGGGGTTGTGTGAGGCATCATTACCGACAAAAGCCATCATATATTAAAAAATACATATCGATACTGTTTCAATAATACACATATGATTATATCACAAATAATCAATGAGCAATGAGTTAAAACTCGGACATTAAGCCTTGTGGATTTGCTGTTGTATTTTCACTATCAATTAATTTATATTTCCATTTGCACAGTTGTGGGTACAGGCTCTCTTTCCACCTCCTGGACTGGTGGTTAGTGTCATAAAAATAGGAAAACACACAAAAACCACAATATTAAAGACGACTTAAACTGACAGCATTATTTGCTTTTCAATGGTCTGTACAGAGATGATGGTTTTTATCTTTATTTGGATTAGTCTGACCACGATAACCATGCAGTGAAAACACGATACCATGACAGCCCTAACTGTAGGCGTGGTTACAGGAAGCGTCCAAGGGCACTCGGATTATTTTGGAAATCCACAATCACTTAAGGCCGTCGGTGACGTCTATTCAAAGTGACCGCCGTCATCGTCCTGTGATGGAAGCCTTTAAATCCAGTAAGAATGGACTCTAACATTAATGAGGTAACTTTCAAAGATGATCACTTTAACACTTTTATACCTGTCACTGGTTTCAGTGCATCGTCACTGATACACAAGCCCTCATCAAAACACGTGCAGAATTCGGAGGTTCTGCATTTTCTGCTGCACACAAACACATAATGTCATTCTGCTTCCCCCACAGCTAATAAACCAGACCTGTTAGACATCTCTTGCTGTTAAATATCCCTTTAAGAATGTTGATAAAGATGTCCAAAGCACGTATACTTCAATATTCAGAAACTCAAAGCAAAACACACTTGAGACTGAAGTAATCTGAACTGCTGTGCCATCATGTACTTGGCAATTAAACATAAAAACAGTGAGCAATGAGTGGTGAATATTTTTCTCAATGTGAGCAACTCAGGTACAGTGTACAGGTCATCTGGTAACGACTGGCACCACCAAGTGGTGAAAATTGGCAACTACACGAACCCAAAGCTGAGACGCACACAAAACAAATCTGTTGCATTGTTGTGTAGTATGTGGCAGTAAAATGTACACAAATACACACATTTCCTTTACATAGACACATATAAAAATATTCATAACTATCACTGAGTCCATAAATTACTATGTGTGGGTGAATCTAATTATTCATGTTGCTTAGCTACAAGTTGTCTCTTATAGTGTACAGCTTCAACTTGTGTACACTCCCATTAAATATGGCAAAGTGTTTATTCCCATATGCCACGTGGGCTTGTACCATGCTTTGGTGTTAACCTTTATTCGTTCTCCTTCCTGCTACTTCCTTCTGTTCTTCTTGTGGAGGATCTTCCTCAGCGTTTTGCTCATGCGGTAGGGCCGGGCTGGAGCGCCGTCGTTCACCTCCAGGTCCCACACTACGAGGCAGCAGCAGCAGCATGTTAAAAACCAATGGCGAGAGAATCATGCAGCACGTCAAAATTTAACCTGTGATCACCTCGATTGTAAAAAATGAACGCCTCTGGAAATGCACGGGTCAGTAGTTCAACCATTTATGTTTATTCGAAAACAAAGATTCACATTTTCATTGGATTCGTTGATAAAAAAATTCTCCTATACAAAAAGAACACTGAATAACCTCCAGACAGATGTGTGTATTATACTTAGTATTAAAACAGCACAACATCTGAACCATCCAATAAAAAAATTTACCAAAAATGGCTTTGACATCCTTTTATAAACTGTATCGCAAAGGTTCCTGGTGTTAGGTCTAAAACAGAATAAGAGGAACATTTTTTTTTATTTTTTTTCACATCTAGGCACATAAACTAGTGGCTGCATTCAAAAGTTTCCTGAAAACGCTCAGGCTCGGTTCACATCTTTTTTCTTTAAGCATAAACCATTAAATGTCTTTTGAAGTCTTGACCTCCAACAAAGCCTCTGTCTGGTTTACAGTACATCTATGAGCATAATGAAAACTTTAATGTGACGCTGATTTAACATGAGAGAAACCTGTTTTGCTAAGTGCAGAGTTCACACCATTTTTGGATCTGTGTGCTTGTGTTAGTATAAATATAGTGGTTATAAAACCAATGGTAAACACCAACAGCCAGCAAAGTAATCATGCTACACAGAAGAAAGAAATCACATGGTTCGTTTCCTGTATGTGAAAGTGCATACAAAACATGATTTTACATTAGAAGACCAAAGTGCAACATGAGGGTGCCCCATAAGTCCACCACTTTTTCCGTGGTGATGCCTTATGTCAAAGTGGCATCTGTACATTGTTTACGGTCCTCGTGTTTGTTTGGGTTAAAAAAAAAGAAAGAAAAGCTTGTCTCGTTTTTAGTTTTCAGCCTGTGCATCCATCCTGCGAGTTGACGTGTACCCTCTCGGTAAGGCAGAGGTCAGCAGAGAATACAGACGAGAAAATGACAAAGAAACACAAAAGTGTAGCAGAAAAAAGGCAAGTATCTGAGTTGGCTCGAGAGAGGAAGTGAACAGTTATCTTAGTCCCCTATGCCTTTTCTGCGAGGACCCGAAGTAACAGCATGTCCTTTCATGCACAGGTCATCCCTGACAGGCTGGGCGGGGTGCATCCAGTTTCAATGTTTAGCCCTACAGTACTTGCTCTCGAGCGTCCAGACCCCCACGCACACGGCAGATATGGAGAAGCGAGTCAGAGAGCCAAGAGTTTAGTAAAATGCATCACTCAGGAAGCAGCGCAAGTTTTGGCACCCTCCTCTCCTTTGCGCAGGATCTTGTGCAGGCCAGGAGACATGTAGTAGGGCCTGGAGGAAGAACCGTCATTCCTCTCCAGGTCTTCACCTGAGACCAGGTCCCCGCAAAGGAACAGGAGGAGCAGGACGAGCAAACAGCACACAGAGCGGCAGCCGCAAAGAGAAAGGAAAGCAGAGACTCAGCAGAGATGATAAACAAGAAGATATGCAAGACAGCGATTATTTCAAGTTATTAAAAGGAAGAAAGAGTCACACAAAGCTGCTGACATTCGATTTTTGACCACAGCAGGAGTGCTTCTGCACCGTAACTAAACATGAAACAGCATACTTACAAAAGCACAGGAACAATGTGTCCACACACATAGCATAGACGTTAAAAAAGCCATGTGCGATCATGTAGGATCCAAATATCACCGTCTGAAAGAGTTAACAGGTGAAAGTCTTACACTTTTAACTGTAGTCTTGTGTTCCAGCTTTATTGTGCACACTGCATTGCAACAAACGGCAAAAACATTATGAAGAATATAAATCGCTGAGTCATAAATCCTGGAGCAAATTAATTAGCTTGTGCAGCACTGTAAAAACTGCAACTGTGTAAAGCTGTGAAGCTTTCCAGAACAACTCTGAATAAATATGTAATTACCAAGAGTTAAATATTTATTATTGAATATTTGCCAAAATAATGGTTCGACTATATTTAAACAAAACACAAGTAGAGGAGCGCTGCTTAGAAGCACTGGTTGAGTCTGAACATAAGAAGTGATTTTTCCACCGTACCAAGGAAACAAAGTACAACAAAGAATATAGATCGCATCATTTTTTTGTGCTCTGTGTAAAAGACCAAGTCAGAATAAATATATGTTTCGTGACTGTGCCTCTGTAAAGAGAATTTTAAATCAAATAATCACGATGTGACTAAAGTACAGACTTTCAGCTTTAACATTATTCTTATAGTAGTCACTCATTTTCACTTTAAACTAGACAAACTAACATAACTTTATATGGTAATAGTAGGGGTGCAACGATACACAAAATTCACGGTTCGGTTCGATACTTTGGTGTCACGGTTCGATATTTTTTCGATACAAAAAAATGTTCGTGCCTTTTTAATGTCATTCATTAAAATTATAAATATATATTTTAACTCAAACGTACAGTTTTTAAATTTAATGTTGCTGAAACAACAAAGGGATAAAATAATAAATTATCTGATGGAGAAATCACTCATCTTTGGAAAGGAGAGTTTATTACAGAGAAATGTCTCTTTCAAAATAAAAGCTATACTATACGCTTCTTCTGGGCTATATTCTCAGCAGCATACTAAACAGATCAGGTCCCCATAAGGAGAATCCTGTGCTAACGGCTGTCTAAATGACTCGGGTAAAGTTTGTAGCATGCGTGCTTGTTGTTTTTGTCTGCTTCCACTTGTCTTTGCACTAGGATGATGTCGGAGTAAATGTGCAGTCATATTCGTTGTGTTCCCACTAGTGCTGTCAGCGTTAATCTGAAATGACGTTAACGCCACAACACGGCAAATCTCCGTTAACGAGCTGCCGTCCAGCATCAACACGTTAACGAGCTAACTGCGCTAACGCACTAGTTCCCACCATGTAATTGAGCATTGCATGGCACATCCGACATACTGTTTTACTTTTGTCCATGACGCGCTTACCTTCAGGGTCATACGTCACATGAAGACCAAAATAGTTCCAAAGGCCAGATCTGAATGAGGGTGGAGGAGGAAGTTTGCCATGTTGCAAGGAGCTTAGCTCCTGTCTTGCTAGCTTGCGCTGTGCTCAGTGGATCTGCGCTCGACAGTGCAGCCTAGGCGGAGTAGTCGAGCGCAGATCCACTGAGCGCTCAACACAGACAGCATCGTCAGAAGAAAAGTTGATCAAATAAATTAAAAATTTTGTATTGTTCGATACATATGCGTACCGAACATAAAAGCACTGTATCGAACGGTTCGATATCGATATGAGTATCGTTGCACCCCTAGTTAATAACATTGTTGCTGTTTTTTTTCCAACCATGGAAATAATTCTGCCACCAGTGAACTCTGATAGATTTATTTGTATATGATCCAGGGTTACTGAGGCCATTAAACTGCCTGCTAGTAAGTAGTTCAATTACTTGTGAGCCTCTGAAAATTGGGTACTATGTACCTAAATAAGTCCTAAAGATAAAACAAACAACAAACACATTTTTGTTAAACCCCATGAATAAAGGTAAAACTTTACATTTCAATCACATATTGATTGTTTGATTTTTTTGACAGAAAAAGTCTGTCATTGTCCAAATACTAACTATATTCATCACAGTATAATCATATCCTCATTGTAGATTTTTAATTCCTTACCAATAGAGGGACCCAAATGTAATTTAGTGATGGCACCTCCTCTTGAAAAACCGGTATTTTACGCGAGAAGAAGAAAAATGCAAGAATGCCTGAAAAAAAAAAAAATCTGATTTGGGTAACAAGCAAATATATATTTTCTTACATCATTTGAAATAAACAAAAATTGTCAAATCCTCATCGGCTTTAAAGGAGATTAAACACCGAGTGGGTGGAACTTGAAACAAGGGTCTCATGATATACTGAAGGTTTACAATAAAGGACCTGCAGATATAAAAAGCTGCTGAAACAAAACAAGAGGTTAGGCCACGCAATAAGTCCTTTCAAACACTGCAAGTATAAATTAGAGTAACTTCTAGAATCAAGTTTTACGTTTAATATATAAGCTCTTATAAACTGAAGTGAAATCAAGGTCCTCTAAATTCATGTCAGCCACTTACTGGGATGTAAGTGTCAACTTATAATGATGCAAATTAAATAAGTAAATAAAGAGCTTATTGCATGCATCCAAATAAAAGATAAACTCACCAACACTTCCTGAAATAAGCAGTTTTCCCAAGAACAGCAGAAAGTCGGTCACCTTGTCCAGGACGGCCACCCTGCCGGGAGGAAGACAACATGAGTAAATGGACTGGTTCCTATTATAGTGCCTCTCACCTCCAGCTGAGCACCCTCATTCACCCAACATTTACATTCATACTCCAATGGACACATCAGAGAGCAACTTGTATCTTGCCCAAGGATATTTGGCATGCACACGGGAGCAGCCAGGGATCGAACTACCAACCTTCCAATTAGATGACCCCTCTACCAGAGTTGTGCGTCCACATTGAAACGGCCGAAAAAGCCGACGCTCCAGTCCTACGCATTCAATTCAATTTTATTTACATAGCAGTCGCCTCAAGGCGCTTTGTGCATGCGTGAAACGCAAGAAGATTCGGATTTCTGTCTGCCGCTTATTTACTTTCGGGCTCTTTGAAACGTCGCGGCAAAATGAGCTGGAGTTGTTGCTGCGAGTAACACAAAAGTACAAAGTTGCAAAAGCGAGTGAGAATTAAAGAATTTGACGAAAAGCTGGAGCATGTACAAACTGATATTAATCTTTAACAGGGCTGTCAAAACTGAGAGCAAACGAAACAACCGCTGCCCTCTGCTATCGTAGTTTAATGGGTCACATGACTGCATCATATGACGTTTTCGAAAAGGCTCCTGGTTCGCTGTCGCACTGCGACGGGAAAACGGTGTTCTCAAATGTATCCGCTTTGGAGAGCGTTTTCAAAACGCTGGGTTTGCCTTGAACGAAAACGGCGTCTCAGCGTGGACGGGAGGACAAAACGGGGAGAAAAAGATGCGCTTTCAAACGAAAACGTATTAGTGTGGACGAAGCCTGAGTTAAAAGCATCTCAGAGCCTCGATTTCATCTTTGGTGTCAAGTGTTGTGACTGCAATGTGTTTGCGACGCTGCTGTTTAGAAACTAATCTCAGGCAGTAGTCCTGAGAACAGTCAAACTGCTGTTACAATCAGTGTCTCCAGGACCAACAAGCTCTGAAGACAGGAATAAAACATCCCTGAGTTGTTTGGGTGTTCTGACCAGCATGAAGCATGTTGGTGCATTATGATTTAGCTTTGCTGCCTATGGCTCTGGGCAGTTTCAAGAATTCTCTGTCATATCACAGCAAATCCACCGATCCGGTCAAAAATGTCAGGAAGCTGATGTGAGACTGGTGAACAAATGTGCAAAACACGTATGAGAAATAACCTCTGCTACAGGTGACACAACAAATGTCTGAGGCCTGGATGTACGTCATACAAAAGCATACAAGATCTATCAGTTTCTATTTGTTAAAGGATTTATATTATTAAAGTATATCCACCGTTTTTAGTGGATCACAAGTTTGGTTGTTCTAATAACAAACCAAACAACTTCCTCTTTAAACATGACTGCAAATAACAGTTGACACTGGATTGATGGGTTAAAAGATCACAAACAGCAGGAGCATCTTCATCAAAGTAATAATGTGAACACTTTCATAATCTCATCAACGAATCAGAGATTTTTCTCTTCATATGAATTTAATCACTAAAATGAGGAAAAGCCATTCTTACACGAGGATCCAGATCCAGGAGTTTGCATAATCTTCGAAGATCTTCATGCCGACTTCTTTGGCATTCAGCAGACTGGCGATACCTCTGTGGTTCAGTAAAAAGGTGAAATGGAAAAAATAGGAGGAAGAGGAGTAGACAGAAAGTGATTAAACAGCACAGGGACGCACTTTGGTGGATTTAGGCTAATGCCGCTTAGTTCACAAGGATTTCTCAAAAACGTTTTGACAGCCGATTGATCTCTACTGCTTTCATCATGGAACGGAGACAGCTATAGCTCTAAAATGCTTTCGATAATGTCAGTTGTAAGAGCTGCTCAAGTTTCATATCAAAGAGCCACAAAACAAGTAGAGTTACAGAAGCAGTACTGGCAGCTATTACAGCAGGGTGGGAAATAGTATAGAAGTGAATATCATTCAGACGAGCACTTTGTGGTAAAGCAAATAGTAATGGATGTGTTAGATCAGGAGCCACATTTTCATTTCCACAGTAATAACATAAATGCTTCAGATAGTAAACGTCACAGACTCAGTATTATCTTTTTTTTAAAAAGTAATCTCCACTGAAGATGTTCTGGTTTAAAACCCACACAGAGTTTTTGTTGAATATCAGAATTCAAACAGAACAGGAATCAGAAATTTTGCACCGGTAGGTGTGGATGTGAGTTTGTTTCTCGGTGTTAGCGTGTCCAGGGCATACCACACCAGTGTAAGCTGGGATAGACCTCAGGTCCCCGTCACTCTAACTCAGATAAGCACAAAAGAAGATGCCTGTTTATTTCACAGGAAAGCTCGCCTTCTGGGTTCATTAAATAGCTCCACTTGTCATTAAACACTTGGAAAGTATTTAAACTACAAAACTGGCAGCAAAGTCAGAATATGATTACTGAAAAGTTTACTGTAGAAGTGACTCAGGTATATCTTGAAATTGGCGAGACATAGAGGGCAAGATAACATTGCTGTGGGACAAACAGGACGCCAGCATCAATTCTAAATCTTACTGTCTAATTAAGGTCACTGTTCAGTGTCCACACATACAAGAGTTTGGATCGCTCCCAAAATCTGCGCCAGGAGAGCAAAACTAATGACCACCAGGGGGCAGCACAGCACTCTCCAATTTACTTCACACAGAAGGTAGAGGCGATGACTTGATGTTTTGAGGTATTAACTTGCCCTATTTTGCATCTAATGCCACAAACAAAAAATATAGTTATGTATTCTTATGGATAAACAGCAGGTTAGTCTATATAAAGCAACTGGCTAAAGCAGAAGCAAAGTTAAAAAGCTGAAATAAATCATTTTTCAGCCCTTTCTACTTTATGTTGGCGGTTACTTGGCTAAAGAAAAAGCATCAAGTTATATTATTCAAGGTAGATTACTGCAGCCATACAAATCATGTATGATCATGATATCAGCTCACTGGTTTAAATACATGATTTTTGAAGTTTGCTGCCTCGGCCCTTTTACATGCTGATAACATATAGATATATACATACATACAAAGCAGCTAAGCTTGTAGAGACCCATAACATTGGCTCAGGCTGTTGAGTTTGTAGGTAAGCTTTATTTTCATGCAATAAGCATGCAGATGACTTTGAATGTGACTGAGCACATTCATGGGCATCAGTAAAATGCCCACTGGTCCTACCCTGTTATTTCTGTCCAGATCTCTCTGGGTGCAGAGTTGGCATCCCTACAGACAGTATAACAGTTTAAAAACACTTTATTCTAGAGGGGATTTTTAAAAAGTAGTTTCATTGTTTGTTTTGTTTGCCAAATCTTAATCTGTGATTCTCCTACTGCTAAAAATGAACCCGTTAAACAAGTAGGGCAAAGACTGGTGTTGCAGGGGAGCAGATCTTACTTGGCAGCATCTTTGAGATCGTCGACACTTCTCTTGTTATTTTCACCGTCTTTGAAGATGGTCTGATTGGCTACAGTTAAAATCCCATTTCTTCTAATGAAATCAGGGAAGCACCGCTGAAGGACTGAAACACATTTGTAGATATTTTTGTTGTATTTACCCTCTTGGCAGAACAAACAGTAAGTTATTGAGGCAATGTATTTAGAGTTGCTCGGATTCACTTACAAGGTCTGCTTGGCACAATCATAGACGGGCAGTCTTCATCTCGTATGACTTCTCTGACTGACTGAAAGGGAACAGAAGAGATAATGATTCAAAGAGCTGAAAACAAGTGATTTTCCCTGAGCGTTCACTCCTCGCAGCCTTTATTACAAAGACAGAAAAGAACTTCTTCTCTATTAAACTTTGTGATCTTGTTTTGTTTGAATCTGTCGTGCCTGCTTGAGTATTCAAAAAAATCTTGTATGTTTCTCTTTCATTCACAAGTCCTGCAATGAAATGTCCAACTGAAAATGCACCATAAATAAATTTAATTTAAAAATACTTATGCAAGTTACAATAATTATCATTAATCTAAAAAATAAAAACGTATCTAAAGTAAACTAAACACACAACTGACAGATTTTACAGACAGATGTAACAGAGTTTGTCATACTTAGTGATGACGTGGAAAGCGGAAACTATGATTCAATTCAGACAGTCTGAGCTGTAAAGTGCTCCCACACAACACCTCACTTTCATGCACCATAACGCCAGCGTCACTGCCACCGAACTGCTGCCAGCTGACGGAACAGGGCTGTGATAAGCATGAGTGGCTGCTAGCTCACCTCCGCCCATCTCGCGAAGCTCACTCCAAATGTGCTCTTCGTTATTAGAAAGACTAAAACTGATGAAATCGTTTCAAAAATGTTCTAGAAAAGAGAGAAAAGGTCCAAAGAGCTCTGAAAAATTTGGAGTAGTTCTGTGTTAAAGTCACGAGTCAAGTGTCAGGCCTAAAAAAATACCTAAGAAATAGGAACAAATATCCAACAAAGTCCTGAAAGGAACTGAGAGATGCACCTGACCATTGCACAGTGTGTCTGTGAAATATGGTGGAGGCTCAGTCATGCTTTGGGGTTGCATTTCAGGCAGTGGTGTTGAGGGTCTCGTTCAAATTCTAAACCACCATCAGATGGTGATCCTTCATGTAATGCCATCCGAAAAGTGTCAGATTGACGGCGACTTCATTTTCAGCATGACAATATTCCCAAACAGTAGTGCAGTACAAGCATTCCTGGATATAAAAACACAACGGACCACTGTCAGCCATGGATTGGCCTCCTCAGAGCTCGGACCTCAACAGTATTGAAGCCGTGTGGAATCATCTCGACAGAGAACAGAACAAAAGGCAGCAACATCCAAAGAAGAGCTTTGAATGTCCTTCAAGAATCCTGGAGAACTGTTCCTGAAGACTACTCGAAGAAAGCTTGGGATCAGGTGGCATTTAAGAATAAAGGTGCAGATACCAAATACTGACTTTCAAGCCTGTTAGGCTACGTTCACACTGCAGGCGAAAGCGCATCAAATCCGATTTTTTTGACCCTATGCGACCCATATCCGATCATGGTGTGACAGTGTGAACGGCACAAATCCGATATTTTCAAATCCGATCTGGGTCACTTTCGTTTGTGGTACTGAATCCGACACATATCCGATGTTTTAGAAAGCGACTGCTGTTTGATGGTCATGTCGCATTAAATCTGTCTTTTACGTCACTGACACAAGACAGACGCCAATTATCAGCGCCGGAGAAGACATCGTAAACACTTCCTGGCCATCCAGTGTAGATGTCAGTGAAACTGTTGGGAAGACAACGTTGGAGAAACGTGAACATTTTGTTTGATCTGTATAATCTGCAGATTCTGACAGAAATCTGCAGCTATCCTTTGCAGCACCGCTCCTCTAAAACAGCAATAAGGATCATTATTAGGTTATTTACATTATTATGTAAATAACAAAATAACTTAAAGCAAAAATTGGGAAACGTAAAGTCCGAAGTCTTTATATTAACGGCCATCAGTCAAACAATACTGTTTGCTCTGGGTCTAAACAGAGCGCGTTCACACTAGAGCGTGTTTGCTGTCGCATTTTATTTGTCGTGTGAACGAGCAGACAAAAAAAATCGGATTAGATCAAAAAATCGGATTTGAGCATTAAGACCTGCGGTGTGAACGTAGCCTAAGATACTCGTATACACTCTTTTTATATTTATTTTTGCACGTGTCATTAAGTAACTGCACATATTTCCCAGCTAAGTGTCCAATGTATTGTACATGAGCTGGTCTCAAAGCAGCGATGATTTAACACAATCTCACACTTCCATCGAGTTTGCAAAAAAACAAAATGCCCCGTTACCCTCCATCTCTCACCTTACTGCCAATCTCGAAGCCTGGCTTGCAGAATTGCTTGTAATATTCCCAGTTTTTGGTATTCATTGCATCCAGGAGAGTGGCAAATCTGTCAGGGCACTTCGAGACGCAGAGCTGAGGAAGGCAACACATCGTCTTAATGAGAGCGCCCATCAATCTTGCATAATCGTGCGTGGCGAAAAAGTTGGAGAGAGACATCAAGCACTGTACACAGAGCTACAAAACGGGGCTTCGTTCAATCTCCTACCTGGGTTGTAGGGCACTGGAGGTTAATTAAAACTGCAGGATTGGCACATTTCAGCATGTTGAAGTAGAATAATATGGCTTTGTTTCTGTGAAGACAAAAGATGAAGACAAAAAAGGGGAGTCAGATTAGACAGATCCAAAAGTCCATTACTGTGCAATGTTTTATCAGCCAGCATGGAGGTGCTCACACTCACAGTGTGCTGTGCAATAAAACTTGCCAGGATTAATCAAGAATCATCTCAGTGTACTGAATGGTAGACAATGGCTATTGTTCATGTAAAGATAACAACATAATGCTGACAGACAAATTGGACAACATAATTATTCCACTGTAAACAATTTAAGAAGAAGACAGTTTTCCACTCACGCATTGGGGGTGTTCTGCTGGCCACAGAACTGACCGCGGCTGTCTGTTGGATAGACGACCTTCCTGGGGTCACCGTGAATCCAGGCTGAAACGACACCAACAGAGCTTTTCATTTCAGGTGCTTGAATTTTAAAATCTGCACAATCATCCCCCAAATCATACTCAAACTGGTCTACCTGCTTAAGAACATGAGGCCACTGGCCAGCCCATCACCCCAGTTCAGACTGTCTGCATTCCTAAATGACCAATGCTAACATTTTCAGACATCTACTTTACTTTGAACATAACTAAGAAAATGATCTGCTGATAAAAACCAAAAGACACACATTAGCATTCAGATACAGCTGTAACAAAACGAACCCTCTGCACTATATCAACAACATTTGTGCCTAATGCCAAGGTCATGCATGTTAAAAAGCAACCAAAACAATTAAGAATACAAAAATGCAAATTTATTTAAGCAAGGGTATGAATAGTAATTAAGAAGAAACACAACAAAAGACAAAGAAATCAATCCTCTAATTTGTTCTGTTCTTTTTCTCTAGATAGGACGGTGGCAGCCCTAAAAATCAATTTTCTGAGCAATGCTTGTGTTTGATTAATTTAGCCAAGCTAAACAACACAGTGTTAAAGCCTTTCACCTTGCCAGTCAATGAGGGACTGTGCTGAATGTGAGGCAGCACAATTAAGATGCTCTACAAGTCACAACAAGGAGGATGAAACTGCAAAGGATGAAGGCAGAAGGCCACATTCTTTAGGTGACTGCAGACATGTTGCGTGCGGCGTCATACACGTCGCTCTTTTTAAAATTATTTGGAAACAGGAAGTCCTTGCCAATTACTGAAACATGAATCAACTGGCAGTAAGCTGGAAAGACAAAGCCCAGTTTAGTGACAGCACTGGGACTTTCCCCAACTTTGTAACAAGAGAGAAGAGATGCATTAACGTGCTGGTCAGTGAGTAAAGGAAGAAAGGTTAAATATATCCAACTTCTTCTACTTATCATGAGAAACTCCCATTCTTTGAAATGGGATTCTAGAAATTCTGACCAGGTCAACTAAAAAAAACAAACAAAGTGCTGACAATTGAAGTTTTTTTTGTGGTATATTACTGTCAAACAAAACCTCAGAGCGTAGACGCTGCTACCACAAGGTAAAACACTTCCAAGGTGGAAGACGGTCAAATTTTAGGAAGTTCAGCAACACATCATTAGATACATCTTGTTAGTAACAAGTTCACCTTCAGAACTATGCTAATTAAGTGCTGAAGTCATTCCTGGGATATTTTGCTCCACATCCTAAAGGTGCTTTACTGGATCGAACACAGTGGACTAATTTTCATTTTCAAGAAACCAGTTTCAGATGATTTGAGCCTTGTGGCATGGCACATAACAATGCAGTTTCATTGTTAGCAGCAGCACTCAGGTTGGTTGTGGCATTTGAAATAATGCTCCGCTGGTACTATGGGTGCCAAAAAAAGATCCTGGTTGAAGCAGTCTGGCCATTTTTCTCTGACCTCTGATATCAACAAGGGACTTTCAGCCAAAGAACTGCTGCTCTCTGGATATTTTCTCTTTTTCTCTAAACGTTAGAGATGGTTGGGTTGCGAAATCCCAGCAATTCAGCAGTTCCTGAAATACTCAGACCAGCATGTCAAACACAAAGTGACTTAAATCACCTTTATTCTCCCTTCTGATGCTCAGTTTAAACTTTAGCAAGTCGTCTTTGTCTGCATCCCTAAATGCATTCAGTTGCTGCCGTATGATTGGCTGACTAGACATTTGCATTAAGGAGCAACTAATGAAGCATCCGGTGAGTGTATATTGAACAGCTTTGGTCAAGCAGTAAAGTTGTTTGATATACTACAAGTGTAGCTGGAGTTTTGACCTCTTCAGACAAAACCTCACAGGCAGAGCACACGATTTGCATTCACCTTTCCTTTTTATACCATCAGCCATATGGTGCGCTTTAAACTACCTGCAAGGACAGGGTATCAAAGAAATTCATTTTTCTGCACCACAGCCACACATACCTCATCATCGTGTGTACACGTTTGTGTGTCATTAAGAAAGTTTGTGTGATGTAATCACTGGCAACCTGTCAAACTCACCCACAGTACCCAGAGCGATGTATCCAAGGATGACAATGACAAAGATAACACAGCAAACCACATCAGTGCAGCTCCTGGAAACAGAAGAGGGATGTGGGAACAGTGTGTGACGCAGGAATCCAAGATTACGAGTGGAAAACAGTGGAAATCAGTAATATATGCAAATATATTTAGTAAAGTGTCCCCAGGGGGAATATGAAATTAGCTTCACCTCACAGAGAAAAAGAATGCATAGTGTGTGTTGACAATGTAATTGCTATTGTATGGTAACGGAGTTTTAGCTCAGTACTTTACTTCCAGAGACGAGTAAGTGTCATCTGTGTTTTCAGAGAACCTGCAGTGGAGCTCTACTGACTTCCTGATGAGACTCTGAATGCCCCTCAGGGTTAACTGACCCGCAGCCACAGAGACCGTTATTTGAAGTTTCCACTCTCACTTCAGCAGCCTTAGTCTGCTAGTTTAAAACTGCATCTCAGAGTCTTTCTCCCTCTGAGTCTTTATTCACCGTCTCAGTGTTTCCCAAATAACAAGCTTCCTCCCCCCCGCCCCCGACTTCCTTTTAAAAAATGCTGTCCATCCAGCCTGTTTTCAGAACCTCTTAGTGCCAGCCTCAGCCATGAATGAAGCCAAGTTTAATCTACCGTGCCCAGCAGTACCATACCTGCATAACCTCCCCTTTACACCATATGGTAATGAAATTGACTTGAGACCCTCATCTCCTCTGGATTTCAAAGCCAAGGTCAAAGGAGGCCTAAACTCAGAGAAGTGCAGTGTTTCCTCTGTGTGCTTCTTTGAACAAGTGAACTGTCCTTGTTTTGTATGCAGCATGGTTACACGGTTGTTTACAGGCACTACTGCTCTTCAGCCTCCAAACACTACTTCACAATTACCAAGCAGGCAGTAAGATGTACAGCACTGATGTACAGACATAATACACAACGTGGAGGAACCCATGGAGACAGGGAGAGTAGCTTAAATAGACAGTAATGTGTTTACAGTGAGTGAAGTAAACTGAATGCATTTTTAAGGAAACAAGCAAAACCATTTAGACTGTATGCTTAGCTTAGACTCTGAGATTTAGACTCTGCTGTTTAATTTAAGCTTGGATTGCAAAGGATTTAGGACTGTTTTCAAGTACAGTAAGTAGATCATTTTTATAGCCCTGCATTAATAACTGCGGTAAAGCTCGCAATCTGTCTTAGCAGCGGTGGTAGCTTGCGGAAAACAGAGGGCAGGAAATCTCTTCTGTCCCAGCAAGGCAGCCTATACTCATTGTTTGCGGTTTTAAAACGACTTTATCTCTTTTATCTGACCTGCACTAAGACTGCAGATAATTGCGAACACAAAACGTGATTTAGCCACTCAAAACCTGGACGTGCTTTTAAAGATGGCTTTACCGTATCTGGTTTCACATCCAAGATCAATACTTTGATTATGGAGTGATAGAAACTGTTACAATTTGTAACAATTTTCTGGCATTTTATAGATGAGACAATGAATTCAGAGAGTGACTTGACTGAGAGATTTATCTGATAATTTAAATAGACACTTGGCACTTGTGAAATATTTTGAGGTGTAAACCATTTTCTGGAAGCACTGCAATTATTTTTTGGAGATAAGAGAGGAACAAAGGCAACTGAAGTGGGCACAGTTCTCCCAAGTGAACACAGCGGCAGTTTTACACTGACAGTGGGTATGCGGTGTACACAGACAACCTGCTACACTACCAGCAAAACAGTTGCTGAGATTGTGCATGTTATTAACAAAGGGAGGCAAGAGAGTATCGTTTCATTTAATTCAAAAAAGAGCTGTCAGTGTTGCTATGGCAATTATCGAATCCCTCTCTATCCTCCAGCTGGTAAATAAGTTAGCTATCACTCAGTCACACATCCTGTTTGATGAACTGGGGAGATATGAGGGCTGGGAGTCTTAAGCTGAAATCGCTTCATCGTCACACTGACTGTTACTGTAGGTCTGTTGTGATTTTCATTCCCCTCATATGGAAACAACTGCAATTAAAAAAAAAAAGAAGGACACAGTGCAAACACAGCGACTCGGCGCTAAAAGAAAGTGACCCTTGAAACGTGCTACGGTCAGTGTTTAAGGGAAGCTGACAAAGTGAGCAGAGTGAAAACAATTCTGCTTCGTTCTCTTATCTCAGGAAAACATAATTAAATAAAATCTATTTGGCTTCCAACCTGGGCTCAATCCCAAGCTTTAGCTCTCTTCAGATGCCTCTTACACATACGTTCACACGAACCAACACTTTTCTCTGCTTGTGGACTCTGTTTGCACGCAGTACTGCTTAGCAAGAAAAACAGTCAGTACTGGAACCTTTGTCAGTGCTACGGGAAACTTTTGTGTCAGTATTATATTTGCAAGGCTGATATTCTGCAGGAGCCAAGGTGACACAGATGGCAGAAGTGCCACAGAATAGCGTGGGTGCCATTGTGGTGTGAATCTGCCAGACTGTCCCTCCTTTGTAACAGACATTTACAGGAAGGAGGGCAGATCTTCACACAAAAGGGATATTTCACATGGTCATGAGAGCCATTAGGGACAAATTTCCAAGTGAACAGTATTCCTGACAAACATTAGGCCCAGTTCGGGCGAAGAGAAAGAATCGGAAGCAAAGTTTAAAGGCACACTTATTGAAGGGGTAATTATAGAAAGGACTACATTAGAGTGGTGGAGATGTGACAATGACTGGATCTTTGACTCTTATAGGCAAATAAAATTAGCACTACAGCATGCCCACTCCTGTGTAGCTTGCAGAGGACTGCTCAATCAACAGATATGGTTACTTCATTTAGGCTTTGAGCTTACATGAAAACAAGGCGACCACAGAGTTGGTTCTCTTCCAGTTCTCATTAAGAAAAGCCTTTGGGCCACAGAAACATCAAAGTATCCTTGGTGCCTTCACCCACCAGTAGCGGAGAAATGGGCTGGAGAGGGTGGGATAAAGAGGCACAGGAGAACTGGAACATGCCTCCGCAGCAGCGTGCCAGTCTGACGTTGGATATAAAAGAGGTAAAAACCTACATTATCTCTGAAAATGACTAATTCAAGAAAAGCCTACAGCGACAACCTCAAGGAGTTTTGCTTCATTGCAAAATCCCACCTGTCATTGTAATAAAAAACGTTTTCTTACAGTATAAATCTAATTTATCAGGTTGAGGAAGGATAAAGATACTACTAATATCAAATCTTTTTCATCAGATTTACAGCCACGTGAAGAAGAAAGTATGGCCTTTTTACATGTTTATGTATCAGGACGTAATAAAAAGAATCTTGTTCTTGCAGGATATATAATCAAGTAAGTACAACCTCTGATGAATAACAACAAATTACATTTTTATTTACTTAACCCGTAAAGCCCCTCCCACCCCCACACTTTAAAGCGTCTTGCTTTAAAATGACATGCCCAACGTGACCTGACTTTTTCTCTGCAATTACAAACTCTGTGTAAAATATCTTGGTGTCAAAATAAAGCTAGCACTTCATCACAGTTGTAAGCATCACAGCAGATGCCACTGTGTCAAACGAACTGAGGATAAAACAGAAAAATATAAAGGAGTTTTTCCTGGTCTGGTCTTTTATAGCACATGACACCCTTGAAAATGTGCTGCGGCAGATCAAAAAGTAATTGTCTTATAACAATATGAATCAACATATGGACAAAGCTTGATGCTGCTGAAACGAAGCAGAGAAAGTTGCTCAGGCTTTATTAGAAACACAGCTTTGCAAAATTTGGCATAATTTGTGAAAGTCAACATTTCTTTGGTATTGAATAGCAGAAATTAGGCTTTCTTGTCAGAGTCACTTTTGGGGGAATAACAGGTGGTAAAAATGGTAGACTGGTGCGTAATAAGCTAGCGAATAATGCAGAAAATAGAGATTTCTGATGGAAATCTGGTCTGAAAGCACACTGAGTGATAGAGCTATGCAGGAAATAAGACAGCAAAAGTAAGAGGGAATTCATGACAATGTCTTTCAAACATGAAGCATAGTTTTCGTCTTCTTTTGCTGCTGGTTCAGTGAACTCTGGAATGAAAGTGACGAAACTTGCAGTTTCTGAATCTGTCAGATGTCGGCTTTCGTCCGTGCTGTCGGGTGAACGGGGGATGTTTACCTGCGCTTTAATTGTTAGCTGTTTTAGCTGTTTGATGTTGTTGAAATGGTTTTGTGAGCTTTTAGCTGAGATTCTGATGAATAGTTAACAAAAACGCAGAAGCCCTATGTGAAAATTTAAATAGTATATTAAATATCAAATGTCAGTCCACCAGCAAGCGTGACCGCCTCTATAAAAACAGACGTTTTAGAATTTTTCAGGTCTGGATTTTGAAGTTAATATTAACACAATGTCAAGAAGGAAAGTGTCAGCAATGACCTTAAAGGGGCTACTGCTGCTGCCCATTATTTTGGAAGGACATGTCCAAACAATTTCAAGTCTATGATTCTTCCTGTACAATGGAACACATTCAAGACAGTTGCCAGTAATTTCACCTCAACATCAGACTGTGCTCAGAGAAATTGCAACCCACCCCCTCCAAAAAACCCCCAAGAGCTACATCTCAGACTCTACAAGCATTAGCAGAAGCTTATTAGCAGCTCTTGACAGTACAATTAGAAAAAAGACTGGATAAGTATGGCTTGTTTGGAAGAGCTGCCAGGAGAAAACCTATTCTCTCTACAAAATCCATGGCAGTATAGCTTAGGTTTGCTAAGTTGCATCTAAATTACCTATTAGATTTCTGGAACAACGTCTTTTGGACATTTGGCAAAACCCAAACATAACATCTCAGCACTAAAACCAACTATCAGCATGGCGGTTTAGGCTTGTTTTGATTGAGTCAACTTCCACTGTATATCAGAGCATTCTAGAGTCAAAAGTGAAGCTGTCCATCTGTCCAGTGACTAACACTTGGCTGAAACTGGGTCACGTAGCAGGACAATCATACGGTGGCCCTGAGAGGCCAAACCGACTGCAACTTAAGAAAACACCAGCAACAAGAAAAACGCTTCAAAAGCACACAAAACACAACGGAAATAGGAGAAACAGATTTCCAAAAGCACAAGGGAAGTGTTTCTGGGGAGACAATAACCTGACGGACCAGTTGCAGGAACCAAAATATGCTAAGAAATGCGCTGGGAAACACTTAAAAGAAGTGGAGGATCTATTGGTTTTGTGAGGAAAGAAAAGATGAGAGATAAGTGTGTTAGCCTATGAGATTAAAACACACTAACCTAGCATGTTTTGGTTCGTCGGGTTATTGTCTCCCCAGAAACACTTCCCTTGTGCTTTTGGAAATCTGTTTTTCCTTTTTCTGTTTTGTTTTTTCCTATTTCCTTTGTGTTTTGTGTGCTTTTGCAGCGTTTTTCTTATTGCTGGTGTTTTCTTAAGTTGCGGTCCGTTTGGCCTCTCAGGGCCACCGTACAATCATCCCAAGCACAACAGAAAATCTGCAACAGAATGACTGAAGAGCAAAGAATCAAGGTGTCACACTGGCCCGGTCAAAGTCCAGACCTCAACCTAACTGAAATGTTATGGCAGGAGCTTAAGAAAGTTGTGCATAAACAAATGCCTTCAAACTGTAAAGAAGAGCAGGTCTAAATGATCCACAATGATGTGAGAAACCGATAAAGTCTGACAAAACAAATACTCCAACTTACTGCTGCTAAAGGTGGTTGTACAAGCTACTGAATCATAGGGCACACTTATTTTTTCCGCACACATGTAATTTGTCAGACAGTGGCTACTACAGATATAAGCAGTGTCAAGCTCAGTATTTGCTATCACTTTGCTAGCTGAAAAAAGTAAATAAGAGCCTCGGTGCATTTTTGTATAATGCTAACACTTAGTAATGTGGACATTTTGTTACACGAGCCTGGAGACAGAGTACTCGTTATCATGAAATCTCTTGTGTGTACATCTGTTTCGTGTGTGTCTGGCTGGCTGCTAATGTGTGTCATTGGGTTAACTCCAGCCACCAGCTTAACTTATGGCCATTGATCTGTGTGGTGGAGTGTAGAGATCTGCCAGCACTCAGGCCTCAGTCTTTATTAATGTAGCATGACAAATAATCAATCTGTCAGCCTCAAACAGCAGTGTGCGCCAGAAAAATGATACAGTGAGCAAACTCAATACACATGTAAGAAGTCAGATGTTTGGAAGGTCAGTTCATCAAAATAAAAAATGCATATTACACTAAAAAGTTGTATCGGTGTCTTCTGTTTCCAGTCTTACACAATCCAGGTGAATAAAAATTAGCTTCTCGTTATAAACTATCGAATGAGGGTGATGTTACAATGTCTCAAAGTGTGTCTGTAAATGTATTTTACACAATAGTCTGAGGATGCTGAGTACCTGTTCTGAACAGGCCCTCTGAAGTTCGGGTCAAACTTGCGAGGTTCACCTATAAGACAAAAAACAGTGCAGACAAATTAGTAACAATACTGTGGAGCGATCAAACGAAGCAGCTATTCATTGACAGAGTTAGCAAACAGTGCACAGAGATAATGCCACAGCAAAACAGACAAAATATTCTTTAAGTCAGATGACTTCTGCTTTTGAGCAAAAACGTAGAGCAAAAAGAAACATTACAAAAGCAGGATCATTTTGCTAAAAATCTGTGAAAACATTTTATTACAGCACAGGCGATGAAAATGTTCACCTGCTGTGGCATTCAAACGGTCAGCACCAACTAACTAGGTCATTTCACAGTGCAAGTTTCCTAGCAAGTCTGGCAGAGTGGGAGCAGTACAGTAAGGCAGCACTACAGTAAAGGCCAAAACAATATGAACAGGGAAGTATAATAAATCATCTTAACGAGTCTTAATCCTAGCAGCTTATTTGGGTCATACTGAGGCTTCCCCATTTGACCCAACTTGAAACTGAAGCACAGTTGCAGCACTATTTGTCACCCAAGAGCGTAACTCTGACTTGTATGTGTAACAGATGCAACTGCATTTATCATCGGTTGCTTCTTTGGTCTATAAGTAACCTGCACCCTGAAACTAATTATGACGTGTTGCTGAGGACCTATTAATCATCACACATGGAGTGCAATATCTGTAAGCAGCTGGGGCAGACTTAGGGACATCACGAGTGGGCCTATTTCCCATCTGCCTTTTTCCCAGGCTGATCCTGTCCAGACGTATGAGCCAGTTTTGCTTCTGAAAGTGTGAGGAATGAGTACACTGTACATAGCAAATACATATTATTCAGCCTGTTCTTAATGTACTGTACTATTTTAGAACACCCACCAGAAATCAATACATCTCCACAAAGAGCATTGTCAGTTTGATTTTGTTTGGTTAAAAACATTTACTGTATAGTAATGTTGCATTTTAGTAATCAAACTGCAAAGTATAGCATGCTTTCTGCTCTCCTGAACAAGGGAACTCAACCGTTAGAGCACAGAAAGTAAGTTACTGCATTTTCTGTAGCTCTTATTTATTTGTCATTACTGTTGAAAAAAACCTGCATTCATCACTTAAATGAAAAAAGGAAAGGGAATGCATGTTTGCATTAAATGCTAGTTCTATTATCAGGCGAAAATACAAACCTTAGGCCTAAAATGTGCTCCCTGTAAGTATAACATCAAGATAATCGCTTTCGTCTGATGTGGCTTTTTACCTAAAAAACTGGAACAATCGCGGCTGAAGAACGCAGGACACAGACAGTGAAATCGAAATAAAGTCTTTAATTATTTGCAGAGAAGAAGTCAAAGAAGGTAAACAATACAGGGGCAGACAAAAAGGCAAGATGTCCAGGGTGTTGGTGCAACTCACTGGGCCGAGCACGCGACGCATATGGTGTAAAGCTTTTGCGTTGGGCCAATAAAGTCTGAAGAAAAGTTCCAAAATAACAAGCAAAAAAAGTCACAAGATGAGAAAATCCAAGAAAACACAAATAACAAATAAAACAATAAACAGGATAAACTAGAAAACAAGAGGATAAGCACAAGCACACAGCTAGAAAGCTTAACAAGGAGAGTAATGACGACGGGGCAAACAATCACAAACGGGTCAAAACAGGAAGTAAAATTATCAAAAGTATAAGCAGGTGAAGAGTTACAAAATAAAACAGGAAGTGACTTAACAGGAACCCAACATTAAAAAACAAAAAATTAACACAATGAAAGAGTCCAGCTGAACATTGAAGGCCAAAGTTAATTCATCTCTGCCATCGAGCATGAGTTACTGCAAAGGTTAATGTGAAATGAACAAAAGCATTGGCTCAACTTTCTTTCAGTGGACTGTGTACACTTGTGCATTTGTAGAAATACATATTCCTCTATAGTCTGTTTACTACTGTTCATGAAATGTTCAGTTTATCTTCAACCAACCTGTATCACGTCCGTCTTTCAGTAAAGCCCAGAAGCTGCTCCTCACAAACTGCCAGATTACATTACGGATCCCAAAGTGAGTGTTTTACCACTCTTGAAAAAGTGTCTGGCGTAGTTTTATTCCTATGTGGTGTGACAAGAGGGATTTCTAAAGCCAATATTGCCGTAAAATGACAACACACTGAAAGACAGTAAAATGAGTCAGAGTCCTTTAAAATCACATTACTTCCTCTACTAAAGTGCTGCAGTCTGAAGGACAGAAATGCCAAAACCCTCACCCAAGAGGAAAGAAATGGGCTTGCGGCAAGTGAACAAAAAAAGCTACACACGAATAATGAACCATTTGTCATTTATGCATGTAGATGAAGCATAAAAACACAAATAACAAGAAAGGTTCATCAGATAGTGGATCGAAAAAACGGTCCCTCTTTTGTTTTCCAGAGAGACTGCATACCTGCATGCAACCAAAGCCTGCTGAACATTAGTGGGTCATTACTCAAGACTACAAATAGAAACCAGAAAGCTTCAAATATGAAACATTTTGTCAATTGCCAAAATATTCTACATGTTCATATGCAGATAACTGTTTGGAGAGATAAATGCACCCTGAGCACATCAGGCACTAGTCTGAACCACTGGACTACGAGAGTAAAACAGAGGAAGTGGATGACCAGCGTTTTCACTAGCTGTTGCTTAAATAGACTGTATAGTTGTGATGGCAGCAGACTTGGCATGACACAGATCTCAATAACTGAAGTAGCAACTGCTGGGCTTTGAGCTACAATTAAGGATGATACACGCATGTTTAATGCTTATAGCACCACACGCAAGTGAAGATCAAATAGTAGTACAGCAAGACATCCACAGCCAGAGATGGGCAGTAATCTGATTACTTTTTTCAAGTAACGAGTAAAGTAAGGGATTACTATTGCAAAAACGGTAATTAGATTACCGTTACTTTCCCGTAGGAACGCTGCGTTACTGCGTTACTAAAACCGTGATTTTTTTGCGAGAATGTCTCATGACAGTGACGTAAGCGAGTGCAACGTTCGTGACAACAGCTGTGTGCAGATCAACAGTGGATCATATATCGAGTGCGGGAAAGAGTATGAGCGTGCAGCGTTTAAAGCGTGGAAGTACTGACCTTACTTTGAGTTTGATTCCATAAAAAGTGACAAAAACATTAGTGTCTGTTGTGCGTGGGAAGAAAACTTCTTTTTACAGCGAAAAAAACCCCCCTAAACAAGCACCGAGTAGCTACGACGTAATGGGAAACTCACAGAGAAACTCGCGGATTCTTCCACTGACCGCTGCGGCACACCTGCACCAGGGTAACCCTCCGCCTACCCCACTCCTGCTTTACAGGTGAAAATAGAGCAACAGGACCGCTGAGTCTTTGACTTTATTTATTTTCTGCTGTGTTTTACTTGCATCTATTTGAAAGACTGAGTGTAAACACAAAAAATATTTTATTTTATGTGCTGGAATGTGCAGAAAATAGGTTTAAATGTTAAACTAATTTCCTCCAGTCAGAGAATGTTGCATATAATTAAATTTTTGCTTTGCTGTTATTAAAAAGACTTTTCCTTTATACATTTGAATATCTAAGTAAATTGGCTGAAGATATCGCATTACCTCTTCATGTAAACTGTTTTAAAAAGACTAAGTAATAAGTAATCATTACTTTTGAAAATAAGTAATCAGTAAAGTAACGGGATTACTTTTTGGGGGAAGTAATCAGTAATTAGTTACTGATTACTTTTTTCAAGTAACTTGACCAACACTGTCCACAGCACGAGACAGTGAACCAGCATCTGAAGTATAACGACCCCAACCAGCCTGGCTACTGTGTGAGACTGGCCTTTTTAAAATAATAAGAACCAAATGCATCAGGAAAGTGTCACACTGTCTTTCTTGACCATATTATCTGAAACATTCAGTTATATGAAGCAACAAACACATCAACTGTTCACAGATCAGTGGAAATATAACACTGATATCACCGCAGTATTGTGAGCACACTAAAACAACTCTGGTAGAGCTGTTTTAGGGGTCCTGTGTTTTTTTCCATTCTGATAAAGACCTATATTAGAGAGGAAAGAAGATCAAAGGTTTTAAAGGACGTACTTTCGAATGTGTGTAGGTGTGATGATGACAATTTCAGCTTCTTTGTCACAGAAGCAATAAAAGCTACGAGCTGTCCCCCTCATGCTACTTTATTTGACACGAGAATTTAAATGTTTCCTTTCCGTTTGCCCTTGCTGTTAAAAACTTCCGTTTCCAGCCATCTGCTTGGCTATCAGTGAAAGTCACTCACTTGAGTGGTGTTTTAGGTCTAAAAATGGTAGATGCTCTGGATTAATTGTGTGAATTCCTCACCCAAGGACACAATGTCACAAAACCAGGTGCTCTTTGCAGCTTTTGTCGCACTGCTATTGAATAAGACGACGCTGAGCTTATTGTTTTTAACTCAGAAGTCAGTAAGGTTGACAAAAGAGCACAGAAATGCTAAAATTATGTAACAGATACACAACAGGTAAGCTGAAATAATCAACGCTAACAACAGGGCAATACTATGAGATCCTCCACAAACATTTTAGCTGCCAAGTACTTTATGTCAGACAAAGAGAGAAGCAACTATAATCCTCTTTATCTGCACCTACAGTCAGGTAGACTGCACTGGACTGCCGTGTGCACCAGTAGTCCTTGTTTTTCTCGGTAGCCACATAAACCCGTTCACCACCTGCTGCAGGTTCTGTTGGGTGTAGCCCAAAGATACAGATACAGATAAGAATAAGGCAGTGTGCAGTCGGATTCTCTGAATACTGAATACTAGGGCGACCTTGTTTGTCTGCCTGTGAAGAAACTGTAGACAGTAAGGGCCGAGTTAGCTGGTTAGCAGCCAATGAACATTGAAAAGCTTGTTCAAGTGTAAACCTAAGGCAGACCATGCTGCTCTTTCAAATGGATGTGATGAAATAAAAGAAAAATGCTAAAGTAGGTCAACAAATATATTTGGGTGGTTGTTAACATAACTGTAAAATCTTTGTTTGGGGAAACACTTCCCTATAACAGCATCATTTCATCTCATTAACATAATATTTCAACCAATTAGACTATTAGACAAGGCGAGATTTTATTTTAATATTACAAATACGTGTCCGTCTCCACAGTGCTGGAACTATTGCGGTGGAAACAGGTTAGTCCATATGGTGAGTGGAGCTGAATCACACTGGGATCAAGGAGAGTCAGTGGTGAGAAGACAGATTGTGGTGCAATAAATGTCAGGGGGCACAGTTTTTTCCAGGTTTTTCACAGCAGAGGGACCAAGTGGTCTGGCACTGGTTAAAACCCAAAACTGCCAAAACAATGCTGCAACAGGAACTTAAAAACCTGATTTCTACAATAGCAGAAATATTCAGCAGTTCAGTTCACTCATATCTAAAATAAATACCTAATATCTAGATATCTAGATACACTAAAAAAAAATCTCACACCTCTTCATTCTAACACAGTAGCACTGAGGAGAAGGAATATGTGCCTGAGCTAAATTTAGCTTTAGCTGCTTTCCTGACTCACAACACGAGCCTGAGTGTTTCCACCCGGCTGTTGTACCTTTCTCCGACCCTCAAATCAGATTTCAGCGAAGGGTTAAGAGAAAGTGTTGAAAATCATCAGCGATGCTGGGCCACCAGCAGACTCTGCATTAGATAACGGCTGTTTAGCCTGCACTGCAGTCTGCCAGTGTAGGAGATGAGTCTGGTGGAGTTTGCTGGCCGTAGTCAGACTGAAGGGGGGTCTGTAGTCAAAAACGTTCGGAAAAAGCCTGGCAGGCATGCTACACTGGGACAGCTAGAGTCGCTGTTAGCTGCATAACTGCTGGTCTCCTCTATTGACATAGTGTTAGATAATGCCACCGTGTCCTTCTGTGACTGAAAGATTTATGCACAGCCCAACAATCGTGGTGGTAATCGAAAGCTCTGAGAAAATAAGGCTTCATGGGCTGAAGAATTATACATCAGGATCAGACAAAGGCTTTGGCAGAAACATCTCTCCACATTTCCACTTGTATTCCTGGCTGGTCTCCCACAGCAATAGGATTTATGGATTCATTTGGAGGTGTGAGAACATGCATAAAAAATAGTTAAACACTTTCGATTATCATAAAATTAACAGGATATCTGCATACAAGCAACTTTTGCTCTCTCATAAAAGACGTTTCAGCAGTTGATGGACGCAGATCCTTTCCCCTACATGTTTGGGTTTGTAGAACAGCTAGTGTGACGAGGACTCTTACTGGCCTTTTACACGCTACTATTTTCATTGCACAACAGAAACGAGCCCGCAAGTTGAGACAAACCTTTTCTTTCACTTTACCAAGATTTCTCCTGTTGTATGTGTATCAGAAAGAAGGGGTGGTGGGTATATCATATATTCCACCTGTGATTATTGTATGATTGTTTCTTTTGTCATCAACATATATATTACAAAGAGATGCTGCATAGCCTGAATAATTCATGCAAGTCTTGTTATTTAGGCTACAATGAAATAGTGACTCCAGGAAAAAAAGAAACAAAACACTTTTTAGGAAACTGATGTTTTATTTCACTCAGTTTCTATCACAGGTGACTTTGGTTGGTGGTCAGTGCCAGTGGATGGTCAATCAACTTGCCTGATACACTTTTTTATTGACCCCAAGCCACCATAACATTGTTTATGTCCCACTCTGTTTCCCAGAGTATATTTGAACGGACTAACCAGGTCTATCTGGTGACTAATTTGAACATTTTCTTTTACATTTATTCACCTGCTCACCACGACTGCGAGCAGAATTTCCTTGATGTAGTTTTGAAAACTCCGGCACATTAACCAGCTAGTCCCAGCAGGCCCCCCAGGACGCTGTTGTGGGAGCCCTGGAAATCATTAAGCTACCTCTTACTAGATTCTCTTGTTGGAACCTTGGAACCTCCAGCTCCATGATGTTGGACCGCAGCCACCGAAGGTAGCTGTAAAAATCTGCTGCCAGTTTCTACAGCTACTCTAACCAGAAACTGCAGGAGGTGGAAAACTGGATTTCTACCTGCTAGATCAAACTCACCAAGGCGGCAGAGCAGACTACCACTGCCAACTCCGAACCCAACAACATGTTTATTGTTTAGTGAAAGCACACAAGCCAGATCTATGCTAAAAATATAATTTTAAGGGACATCTGTGGACAATTTCATGATCAATATAAACCAATAAGCAAAGGACTGGGTGTATTAACTCGTCAGCTCTTTTCCTCTCCGTTTGCCTCTTCCCTTCTCCTCTCCGTGCTCACATATACTGCATTTCAATACAGCTCCATTTCTAATAAAGCTGTTCTCATATGCACATTTTTCTGTTTCTTCTGGGAGGGAACAAGCATAGAATAATGACTTGGATGTGGCCAATTAACTACGTATTAGTTCACTGACACAAGACATCTTTTTCAAGCCGCTGCACTGCACTGCTGAAATCCTGTATTTACATTTAAAAATAACTTCTCAAACAAAATGTTAGAAGCAACAGACTTAACTCCTGATCAGCTGCTGTGCTGTCAAGTGAATAGAGCAGGGAGATATGACCAAAAATATTTATCACGATATACATTTGAAAATTTGCGATATCGACATAACTGACGATATAATTGACACGAGACAAAATACTTTACAACTCCACAACTTTATTAGTGCAAAAACCCATCAATGTATTTTCACTTAAACAAGCAGCTGTTTTTTATGTGCATTAAAGTTATATAAACATTTAACAGTGCAAATGCAAATTCCTCGCTGACAGTTTAACCAAAAGGCGTTTCCAGTGGAAACTGGCCGACATATCCTCAGCATAACCATGTATAATATCCACAAAACCTAAAAAGAGGTCATACACACACAATACGGTAACATTATGTTGAAGCACAGTACGTATCACTCCGCGAGGCTCCGCCTACGATAGCCGTAATGCTCCCACAATCCATCAAGCGGTGCGGCTTCGTAGCTTCGCAAAGTCGAACTAAAACATTCGACAGATTTTCGTGTACCACATAAAATCGTTTCGAGGTCAGTAAACACAACCAGAGTTCATACATAAGGCACACGGGATTATAAGGGGCTCTGTCAACTTTCAGAAAAATCAAAGGATTGATTTTAAGTGCGCCGCATTTTCCAAACAACACGGTAATAACGACGGCCCGCTAGCATGCGCTACCAAAAATAGTGCTTTGTTGTGTATCTGACGGACGAAAGCTAAACCAGTTCCACACCACTGAAGCTGCAGCATTTTTACAAACCAGTTCTGGTTCATCGTTTCATTCAACGATCCACTTTCGCCCTTCTCGTTCTCCGTCGCCGCCATGCTTTTTCCGCCGTGTGCGTATGTAAACAAAGACACTGCGCATGCGCGTTTTACCCATATTCTATCGCCATATTTCATTTTTTTATCGTTGCCCAACATTATACCGGTATTACCGTGAACGGTGTGATATGGCCCAGCCCTACAAGTGAATGCTCCTCTCATTGGTTCTCTGGTACTTGCATATACGTCTTCCTGAAAGGGTGTAGGCAGCAGCAGCCCTGCTGGATTTCGGGCGATTGTGGCTAATGAGTTGGCAGTTCGTCTTGTAATTGAAAGGTTGCCGGTTCGAGCCCCGGCTTGGACAGTCTCGGTCGGTGTGTCCTTGGGCAAGACACTTCACCTGCCGCCTACTGGTGTTGGCCAGAGGGGCCGATGGCGCGATATGGCAGCCTCGCCTCTGTCAGTCTGGCCCAGGGCAGCTGTGGCCACAACTGTAGCTGCCTCCACCAGTGTGTGAATGTGAGAGTGAATGAATAGTGGAATTGTAAAGTGCTTTGAGGGTCTCGAAAAGTGCTATATAAATGCAATCCATTATTATTATTTAAAGCTACAGATACTGCAACAGCCCACTGGAACAGCGAACCAAAAAAAAAGCATATAGAGAGATGGAAGAAAGAATGATCTGTGCTTGAAAGACACATTTTGGAGATATGTGAGACTTGCGTTAATGTGTTAAAAGGGGTATGATATGGGACCTTCAAGGCCCATATTTACTGTCAGATTCTGAAGTGCAGGATGTGCTAACACTGACTACAGAAAATCAACTTCAAAGTGACAGTGCTGGAAGCAAACCAGATCTAACAACTGCCCTGGAGTGATAGGACTTCAGAGAAAAGTCAGAGAAGCAGTTCATTTCAGTGCATTTCAAAATTTAGGAGAATAACCTGCAGACTTACCTCCTTTGAGTCACTTGCTCAGAGATTACACGCACATTTATTGCGCTACATCATATATCGATTACCACACATAAAATGGGTGGAAATATTAACTGCGGAGTACAGCATAACACACCCTCCAGACTACAACTTGTTCACTTCCCTTAACCCGTTTCCACCCTTCCCCTTCCCAGGGTTACTCAGCTTGTAGCCATAAACACATCCAACATCAGCACAGGCAGACACAGGCACCAGTGTCCCCTGGCTCCACTGTCCAACACAGGCCTCTTTCATACAGTGGTCAGGCAAACAGCTCGAACACTGCAGGTGCTCTGCATGGGTTGGGTCAAAGGAGCCATTTGGAAAGGACTATTTTTTTGTTGTTTTCACTCTCTGTATTCATCCACATTTCCAGGAGCCGGAGAGAGTGAAGTGCTGAGAGATTTCACTTCTGTCAGAGCTACGTTGGGTTAGAGTGTTAGATCCAGCAGTAGTTAAAAAGAAAAAGAGAAAACAGAAATTTTAAAAATTCAGCATAATGATGTTGCTCGGCAGGGGAGGCATAGTCTGTAAGTCTGAATGCTGTGTACAGTATATTCATTCATATTTGATCAAAGCACTGGCTTTTGCCAATCCATAGAGGAAAGCAACATCAGTAATATGGCTTTGGGATTTTGTGTTTTCCTGTAGTCTTTATTTAAAAAGCTACACATATTCAGGTTTCTTCTGCATGACACAGTAGCAACAGACCTACTTGGGTGGATTAACTATAAAAGGAGATACCAGGATTATCTGTAACGCACAGGTTTATTGTCAAGGTTTCATAGTTGAATCAGGAAATGCACACGTAGGATCACACAGGGTCACGAGGCCAAACATTAACTTGTAAGTCTCCTACAGTTTCATGCAAAAAACACAATAATCTGTTCTGAAAGAATCAAACAGTTACATCAGAAGACTTAGTGTTGTTTGTTTTTTTAAAAAGGAAAGAAAAATGGGCAAATCTCTACGTAGCATCATCTCACCCTTTTTCTCTGCCTTTCTTCTGCACAGAATCATATTTCTTCCTTTCTTGTACTTTCTCTCTTTGGAGTACAGTACAGCCTTTAAAGTGCTTTTCTCCTCATTGTAACAAGACAACAACATCTCAAGCTCTGGTTTAGGTTTATGTACTGGAGTCCCTTGGGATCCTCTTAAATCTTAGCAGATGGTCAAGAACTGCACTTGGAGTATCTGACTTGCTAGTCCTCTGGGTTAATTCCTACTAGTAAATGAAGAGCATTTACTGGGCACATAGTGGTAACTGACATCCTTTCAAGCAGTGAGAATAGTGGGACACGGGATGGGATTCAGCCCCCGAGAGGGGTGTCAGCATCTGAGTGTCAGATGCTGACAGCTTGGCCTGCTGCTCCAAGCAGAAAAGTAGCAGTATTGTATCTTTGTGACCTTGGTTACTTCTGCTGGAGCCTCCAGGCATGTCAGTGGCAGCCCTGGGTTTCTGTGACATGAGACTCGCAACTGCTACTGTAGATTAGTGGCATGCTCAACTGGCTTAGGTCAGGATTTATAAAGACTTAAGAGTTAAGAGGATAGATCTCAATATCCAAATATGCAGTAATCAAGGTGAGAAAACACATATTTAGGGTGTCATACTCTACATACAGAAGAAAAGGCCAAACTCCTGCAATTACCCACTCGTTCTTTCACAGTGCCTCTGTAGTGGTGTATGAAAGCAGCCTTAGCCTTTAAAGACAACGAAAACGGAACTGATCAGCTCTGATAATTAGTATATGTGGAAAAAGTTACCATATATAATCCTAATAATCATATAATCCCTACCCTTTAGGCAGGCTTGTTTGCATGACTTAGGAAAATTAGATTTTAAGATTTCTGTAATCATTGAATGACTAATTGAGATGAGTTTTTTTTTCCTGTTTATGCGCCTCATCTCACTTTACACATTAAAGTTTAACAAGTTTTATGTGAAGCATGATGCAATTGCGCTTTTAGGAGTAGCAGCACAGTAGGAAGGATGTAACACTGCTATTAAAAAATGTCATCATATGCACTGTTTTCTATTACTATGTTTTTTTAAATAAAAGGCTGGCAAACTGCTGAAGCTCGAAGGGACGAAATGCTTCGCAGAAATAAAATCCAGGTCTGTCAGTTTAGTCTGTTGTTAAATGTCAAGCACCTGGCTTGTAGAACTGTAATAATTAGTCCATTAATATATTAGGTGATTAAAGCAAATTAATTGATATTAGTTTAATAACTTCAGTCACTTGTATGCAAACATTTAAAAACATTTGCTGACTTCACTGTCTCAAATGCATAACTTTCTGCTCATCTTCTCTGTTTTTAGTCTTCTCCAAGGGAGGCTGGGGACATTGAGAGAGAGTGGTCCATGGTCCACACGTCCATTGTCGACACTGCTGTAAGGAGCAGCAGCCACTAGGTGGTTGGCCCCTTAACCAAATGGTGGGCAGCAGAGGTGAAGGGAGCCATCAAGCTGAAGATGGAGTCCAAGTGAGCTGTGGTGGCTTGTGGCAGCTGACGGTTACCGACAAGCTAAGTGGAATTTGCATATAGAAGTAGCTGAAGAGAAAACTGGGATGTGGGAGTAGTTCTGCTCGTTTTGCCCACGAAAACCTCTCTGCTAAATGTCTTTTTCACAGACTCAAATGAACGGCCATCCAGTATTATGCAAAAGTGAATCTCAGAAAATATTTACTGACACACCCTATCATAAGTGTGAATAATAAAGTTCAAATTTCAGGCACTGGCATGGCTATTGCTTAAGAAAATGCACACAAAAGCACATGCTCTTGTTAAAAAAATAATGAGAAGAAATGCCACAAATACTAACAAAATCCTCTGCAGGGTGAGCATTAGTCTTCATTTGAAACAGGTATTTGGAGTGAATAGTGTCACTTAAAAAGCCTTTAATAGCACTTAGTCTAGGGTGCAAAATGGGCCATTCAGCCGCAACCTTCTCCAACTGCAATTTCACACGAAGATACTGTGAATGTTTCGATTATAAACCATTGCCCTCAGCTTCCTGTCAAGAGTCTGCATTGACTCAGTATAAAAATGCAGCGTTTAGGGAAGCTGCCCATGCGAGAAATTTGTTAATTAACAGTGTGCCCGACTCAACACTTTCTGTGGTGAATGGAACTCATATCTATACTGTTACTTACAAAGCTGTCACAGAATGATTATGAGCTACTCTCCTATTTTTCTGACTGACTGAACATTTCAGCAGTACAGTGAACACTTGCTACATAGTTAGAAATGTTATATAATAAACTGGCCTCAAGAGAACACTTGAATCTGACTATTAAGCAAATATAGGACAGTTGAATGTGAAGGATATTATGGCTCTATGCATTATGTTGCTCTTTTTCTTACAAATACAATCATTAATCAGCTTAACTTTATATTAGGGTAGGTAACAGTGTGACATTAGTAAAATAAACTGAAGTGCTCATCATTGAGTCATCATGAAGGTCTTCAGCCTTATCAGTCTTTTTGAACTTTTAGGGTTACTCACTATGTGCTGTGATCCACAAAACAGATGTTTTAGTGTGTGAAACTTTACTTTCCAGTGTAATTCAACAATGTCATGATGTACAGTATTCTGGTATTAAATTTAAAAAACCTTTACATTGCTCCTTTGCCAAGCTAGCCGTTTGAATAAAAGCACCGGGGAGTCAACAACATAAAGTAGCTGACCTGAACACTGGGAGGCACAATAACTCCATGCTATTAAGGCTAAATTATATCCCCTAATTAATTGCTGCCTTCTAATCCATCAATGCAATAGAATATAAGTGCAGGTACACTAAACGCCAACCGTATTCTGTACATTAATAATGTATACATTACAAGTTATACACGTGTTTGCTTCAGTTAGCCTGTTACTCGTGGCATTTTACACATGTCAGGTTTATGATGCGCTGCAAAGTACCAGCTTAAAATTGTGAACAGGACCTGACTGGAGTCTGACATTCCCAGTGGTGAGCTGTATGTCTGTGGAGAGCACTGAGAATCAACTACTGCTGACAGGCTGTAGTCTTGACTGGCAGAGTGCTGGAGTCATGAGGTCTGGGGGACAAACAGGGGCAGAATACAGGGAGGCAAAAATAGAAAAAAGAAAACACAGCAGCTATCCCCATTAGAAGCTGTCAGACCTGACAATGCCTGTGCTACTTTGAGTTATTTTGTGGGCATTGCGACTGTGTACAATTTGATCAACGATTCATGATAAAATGCACTTGTACTTGATAATAATGCAGAAGGCTGTGTGAAAACCGATAAGAATGACATATCATCTATCAAATTAAGTTCTGCATCATCCCAGCGGTTGAACCGAATAACTGAAACATATCTTTTGGTATACCTTTGATTCTTTCTCACATTTCTCACATAAAAGGGCCAAAGATTTGGCCTATCACTGTGGCAGATAGCTTTGTCTGGATTTCAGTGACACCGTAGCTTTGCTTTTCAGTAGCCCAATAGTACCAGCTGAAAAAAGGAGTAAATATGTGAGAGGGGAAAAAAGGTCAATCATTCAACAGAGAGAAAAAAATAGTATTAGCTAGGGAACTCTTTGTTTCATAAAAAATACTCTACTGTCTGTGTAGCATCTGGTGTTGATAAAGGATTATATTGTTTTGATGAACGACATGATTACTCAAGCGGGTTAATGGACAGTGGATCTGCACATGGATTATATATTCCATTATATGCCTGCAGGGGCAAAAACATGCAAGTGGGAGAGAAGAAATATCCTTTGTTACGGAAGAAGGACAACTTGCTGTTAACCTTTACTGTAAGACACATTATCTGGAATGCTAAATTAGGAAACAATGAAAAAACACTACACCTCAATTATTCCTGCACATTTTATTTTAAACCCCAAATGTTGTTGGACGTCAAATAGGCTAAACAGTTCTCAGGAGTGGACACTGGTGACCTACCTTGCTTAAATCCCTGTAAATCACAGCAGGGAATATTAATCGAGATTAAAAGGATTACACAGAGTGAGCAGGGGACTAGTTAACTTCAAATGACGAATGCATTAGGTGACTGTCACACGAATGCACTGTCAGCTTTATAAAAAGCTTTAGAAGGAATTATCATCTGACTGTTCCAACTAAAATATCATTAAGTATTATGATAAAATGATTTTTATAACGACCCTGCCTCTAATTAGCTACTTAGTTGGTCTTTTATCATAAAACATGATCATCTTTTGGCTTTGGATTGGTGTAGGACAAAACAAAGCAATTTGATGACATCATCTGGAGCATCAGAAAAAGAAACGACGGGCATTTTTTTCCCCTCTAACTAAAAATTGATCAATTAATCGGCAGAATTGTGTGCGGATTAATCGATAATGGTGGCTAACTGCAGCTCCCACTAAAACCCTAAAGCTGTCCCGTTGTCATGCTGTTATACAGCAGTTACAGAGCATAAATACATCGGCGTTGACAACAAAGGCGACATAATAAGTGGAGCAGAAAGTGTAGATGGGACTATTCTCCCACCGTGGGCACTTTTACACCTGGTAAACAAAGCAAGGCAAAAGATCACAGCACTGCAGTTAATCAAAGCCAGACGCACGGATTCTTTTCGAAGCATATCCTGCAACGAAACTCGAAAACACGTCCTGCTACTTATTTGAGCCAACATCCGTTTGAAATGTTGTCACACCGTTACTGCGTATTTCACGCCAACCTTTAAATAGCCCTACAATAGTTAGCAGCTGACAGTGCAAGCTAGCTACCGTCCCTGAACGCACAGCAAAGGGTTAATAATAAAGACTCGGGCCAAAGAAGATATTGTTATATCCTGCTGTCATAACGTTACACGGTACAAAGGCAGAAGAAAATCTCCTACAACAAAGACAACCCGACTCACCATAGTAAGAGGTGGGGATGTCCGTTTTTCTAGCCATGGCACTTAGCAGGACAGATGCAGCACCGTCGTCTTGGTTTTGGAGACTGCATATGAGAGACGAGGTGAACCCCAGCTGTTTCAATGCCTCCCAGTAGTCCCGTCGTGAAATAAACACAGAGGTCTTGGGCTCTTGGTCGGAGGATGCTTCGGCCACGCAGCTGAGCGTCAGTCGTGTTTACAGCGCGACGTCATTAATTATTCCAAAACGGCCTTAAAGGGGACGCTGCGCACCCCGGGCCCCTGTCCCGCTTCCCTTTGTTACACTCAAAGCTCTCTCACACACGCAGGATATTGTGCAGTTTGGGCATCAGGCACCAGCCGATCTAAGCAGCTGGTGAACTGCTAGGCTAGGAGTTAGCACGCTTCCTGCGCCTGCAAAAGGAGTAGCCGCTACTTGTGTTAATTAATAATACAGTCATTTTTGCAGCTAGTATTTTTAGGCAGTGGCCACTCTGTCCGCACTGAGCCGTCCAGTGGAGAAACACTGACCTCAGCTGGGTTTTTCGTCACATTGCACATCTTCCTGAAGTCACCAAAAGTGACAGAAAACCTGCCAAAAAAAATCTGAGAGGTTCAGGTTTGCAAGGCATCGGTTTTTAAATCAGGTCTGACACTTGTTAAAAATCACCTAGTGTTCGACATTGGAATCACAGTCAGCCTTGAAAATAAATGATGCTGAGGAGGCCAGCTGCACAGAACGAGTACAAATACCTTTGTGAGCGCACGGGCAGAGATAATAAACTGCAAAACGTGTTTGCATATTTTGAGAAATGTGGTGAAAGAAGGCCACTTCTCAGTCTTGCACTCATGGAAAAACATTGATTGTGGGTATTGTATGTCCACTCAGGATGTGGAGACTAACCAGGAAATCAATGAGCGGAAGAGTTGATTGGTCACCATATCTATTAAAGCTGCAACCTCAGAGATCAGCCCTGGATGTTACCTCCATTATAATGGAATATAATCACCTTTTAATGACAGTATATCTGAAATGTTAATACCTAATGAGAAACTGGACCGGGCATTTGTATTAAACTGACATCTAAAAAGTGATGTCTCTCTTAGAGCGCTGTGGATGAAAGTAATGAGAGCTCAGGCTGCCAAAGGCTGGTCATTAAGAAGGGATTGACTTCCCGGGGACAGATTGCATGTTGATGTGGCAGATTCACTGCCAGTAGCACACCAGGAGAATCAGAATCACATTATAGCCAAGTGCAATAAAGTAAATGTAGGACAATTTGTCTTTGTGACATTGGTGTAGGACAATAGTTTCTCAGCTTTTTATGGATGAGAACAGTTTAAATGAAACAACACAGAGATCCAACCGAGACCCTCAGGCGTGACTAATACAAAGGATATATATATATATTTATCTCGCCTCTGTTCCCAGCATAGCTTGGTCAACAGAAGAACAGAATTTAAGTGCCTGTGTTTCAATCTTAGATTTTTTTCCGTGCTTTATATCTTTGAACTTCTTTTTTATCAGTGCCAGATGCCTTTGGATTTTAAATAGATTGAAAAAAAGTCAAATGGAGCCTATTTTTAAAGCACTGCTAAAAACATGTTTTTTTCCTGTGAGTATTTCTACATTAACTAGTTAATAATAATAATAATAATAATAATAATCATAATGGATTGCATTTATATAGCGCTTTTCGAGACCCTCAAAGCACTTTACAATTCCACTATTCATTCACACACTGATGCAGGCGAACCACAGTTGTAGCCACAGCTGCCCTGGGCCAGACTGACAGAAGCGAGGCTGCCATATTGCGCCATCGGCCCCTCTGGCCATCACTAGTAGGCAGTAGAGTGAAGTGTCTTGCCCAAGGACACAACGATCAGGACAGACAGAGCTGGTGATCGAACCGGCAACCTTCCGGTTACAAAATGAGATCCCCAACCTCCTGAACCACGTTCGACCCAAATAGAATCGAATGTTGTCAATATTTGTGCATTACTAAATCTGAAAAAAGAAAGAAAAATGGTCTTAATAACGAAAGTGAATCTTTAACTTGCTATGTGTTTAATGATAGAGCTATGAAGAAGTTATCGAATCAAGCAAAGAATCAGTTTATTGGCAGCACTGGGAAAGCTCATGAACCCTGCGAGGGCTGAATAAGAACAATAACACGATTCGTACAGTAGGTAGACTGTGGCTCCCTGCTAACTGTATTATCCAGACTTTCCATTTGCATCCATCTCCTCCACTGTCATTCAGTGAAAGAGATGGATGCCACCAGCTTGCTTATTGCATAATCATGAGGGTACAGAACAGATGCAGTCACATTTTACGCTGTTTGCTATCTGTTTTTTCCCACCTTATGAAAAACAGGTAATTTCTTTATCCACATCAGCTCTCCTCTTGCAGCTCGGAGAGTGAGTTTTTTTTTTTTAAACTTTTATAATCAGAGGCAGAAGGCGATGCTTTTAACACAATCACCCTTTGTCTTTTTCTTTCAGTGGTTACAATTGCTGCAGTTTCAATCAACTCCGCAGACACTTACAAATTGAAACCCTCCATGAGTTCATTCATAAAGGGTAATTTAGTGCCAATGTACAGACCGAGCATCGCCGTACTGATGAGCAAAACAAGTATAGAGTGCCGCAGGTCATTGGTGTAGTGTGTTTTTTCAATCAGTTGGATAAACACAACAAATCTGAGAGACATACATTGCACAATGGGTAACAGGAAATTGCATCTGTGATTGGTGAGGATGCCGGCCGAGGAGTCAATGATCTTTGTGTAAGGGGAGACAATTTACAAAGAGAATGGACACTTTGTGTTTTCTGGGTTTCACAATGCCAGAGCTTGTGTCCAGCTTTTGATACTCTCTCTCTTTTGTGTGATAAGTATAGGCTCCAGTGTTTGCCTGGGAGAGAGAGAGTGCAATAACATTTTAATTGCCACACCGACACCTGCACCATTCTTATCTTCAGGTGCATTACAGACTTATTTTGGTAATACAGCTAAACCGGTGCATTGGTTTTTCAAATCATTTATAAGGATACCACTGGGTATTTTCTTCTATTTTCTTCACTATTATTCATCACTTTGCAATAATAAGGCAATAATTATAATGTTATATAAAGTATCTTTTTGTCTAGGCAGCTCTGCTGGAGAGAAAATAAAATGTCATTAAACCAGTGAATATACATGAAGATGCTCAGCTCTGATTCATTTACACTGTTGTCAAACTTTTCAGCGTTTTACTCTTTAACATAAACAACTTTGTTAACTGGGGAGGTAAGAGCACTGTCTCGACTTTCAGCTTTTTAGATGTCACCCATGTACTCTTCAAACTGGGGACAATATAACGAGTAATTGCTATTGGCACAGCAAACAGGTGCAAAGAGAGCAGATTATTTCCTTCATATTGTGTTTGGCTCAACACAGCCAGACAGCTGCCTGGCGCCTCACCGAATAGGAGGTCGGAGTTAATTAAAAAAGGTTTTGTTCCACAGACATTTGCCTTGCTTTGCTTGCCGTGTGCTCCCTGAGGCTGTGTTTTGAGATGCGTTTGAGACCTCGGGGACTCGTCTAATCAAAACACACAGACTGCTAGCCACCTAATCCTCTGGATTCACGATAACAAGGTGCTGTATGAGACACTGCTCCTTGGTGTTGCAGATAATTTGGCGATTACAAATAGTCTACCGGTGGTGTAGGCTTCTATCATCTAGTGCCACAGCAAAAAAAGTCAATAAGAAAAACTCTTTACAAAACTAAGGTGTGGATGTTATACTGCATATCCATTGCAGGTAATCATTATTGCCTCAACCTGCAAGCTGTGGTTGTTTCTGTTATATAATTCATTTTAACTTTGGCACTGCTCTAAACTAAGCGTGGTAGGTCATACGATATCATAGGTTGTCATCTCTTACTGGCCAAGTCCACTATAATATAACTCACTTCTTTAAGCTGATCTTTTGTTAAACACAAATGTTCACACATGACAGTATCTTAACTTTGGAAATCTATGTAGGACTTAATTTAAATTATACTGACTGAAATCAACAAACATGACCTGACAGTGTTGTTCTCAGAGGCTTAGGTTAGTAAATGATTGCTTTGAACGTCTATGGCTGAAGTACACTATATAACAAAGTAAATCAAGCCTTTTTACATGGGTTTTCAAAAACAGTTGTATCTGTCTAAGTTGTACAGTATTCACTTATATTGAAATACCAATGTCTGTCAAAACTAAATATACTCTTATTGCTTCCATAGGAGTTAAGAGGACAAGTAGCAGCCAGGTGCTAATCAAATGCGTTTGGTTAACTGACCTCGAGCAAGTGTGAGCACATCTATAAATGTTTTGACAATGTGTTGGTCTGGATCATTCAGACCACAATCTTCCTAGAAGTGGACGTTCCATCAGGTTCCCTTAGACACTACGAGCCTCTATTAGCATTTTAAGTGCTACAGTTCAACACTGTACAATTAGAGGAAGTCTGAACAAGTATTGCTCACTTGTAAGGTTTGCCAGGAGAAAACATAATCTCTTTACAACGAACACAACGGCAAAGATTTGTAAAGTTGGATGTAAATAGATCAGAGGACTTGCTTCTGAGACTGAAGTGGAGATGCTTGGCTATAACGCACAGCATCACAGCAAAACTAAAAACAGCACCTCAGCACAAAGGGCTCATATCTGCTGAATGTCAAACACAGAAGGTTAGGGGTAATGATTTGGGTTTGTTTTGCAGCCACGGGACTTGGTCTCTTTGAAATCATCGAGTCGACCGTAAAGTCCACCGTGTACCAAACTATTCTTGAGTCAAATGTGAGACCATCTGTCCAAGCTTTAGCTCTTGGACAGATGGTGTCCAAGCTTTAGCTTAAACTGAATCTGCTTTTTCAAATAGCTGCATCTATTCTTTGGATGTCTTGAAGCACTGACCCTTTTCCTTTCTGTTCTATGAGACCTTAATACCTAACACAAAGCAACCATGACTCTTTCAACATGGATCCTTATGTCGTTGCATGCGTCTTCTCTCACTGTTTCATTTTGAAGGTGTCAACAGACAAAATCTCAGTGAGTGTTTCACACAAAAAACAGTCAGGAAAAGTAACCATCTTTTTGTGAATCTTCTCACATTTGGTGTAAGTCATCTTGAGACCCTTTAGATTAATCTTGTCATCTTTTGCACGTTTGAAGCAGAATCTCAGCTCGGGAATAAATGAGCAACTGAGAGGTTATAGGAAACATTTGATGTAAAATAAAACTGGAACATAAAATTATAATGTGGTTATGCAATATCACTCTGTCTTTTTAAACATTACTTTTTCTTGTGTCCTATGCTATCAAATTATGTGGTAACACATTGAACCGTATGACACATTGCACTGTGATGTAATATATTGCATTATCTTGTGTCATCTTGTATCTTTTTATATTCTATATGAATCAACGCATCTCTCTTTCATGCAGAGAATGTCTGAGCTAATTAGTTCAACAAGGCAGTTTTGTAAATCCGGGCCAAAAACATAAAAGAGGACACATGCTGTTCCCATCGCTTTTAAGGAGGCTATTCGGATTTTTTTCTCTTTTTTTAAAGATCATCTTCTAATTGTTGTACTTTGTGTTGTTTTTTCACATACATTTCTTATATTTATACTAGAGTTTATACTAGAAGAAGCCTATAAAAAGATGGCTCCTGACTTGATTCCAGCTTCTAGCAAATCCATCTCCTGTGAGGAGCTTTAGGAGCTCATGTTGCGATGAGAAATAAAATATATATATCCCTGTGCTTAAATGGGATATTCAAAAATCTACTTTTTGATATGTTTAGATACCTGCAAATACGAAGTTTTGCAAAAACATTGTTTCCTTCTTTCCCCTTACCTACCTCCTAAAAATCAAGTGGATACCATTTTGGAAATGGATCCTTTTGGCAAAAGGAGAATCTCCGTCATATACAAGCTGATACAGAGCTTAAGGCCTATTACTTGGGAAAAAACTAAAAATAATTGGGAAAAAGACATTGGGGTGGATTTATCTGATGATGAGTGGAGATCTTGTTTGAATCGTATACATACCTCCTTCCCTTTGCATTCGCCATGGTTTAATTCAGTTTAAAATTCTTCCTCGTCTTCATTATACAAGAGAGAGGCTTTCAAAGTTTTTCCCAGAAGCCGATCCTGCCTGTCCCAGGTGTGGACATAATCCAGCAAATGAGGGTCACATGATGTGGTCTTGTCTGAACCTGGATAATTACTGGGGAAATATATTTAAAGTATTATCTCATATCAGTGTGCAGAACTTAATGCTTGATTTCCACATTGGCATTTTCGGAGTTATGCCATCTCAATACAAAATTAGTAAATCTCAGGAAAATGCCATAGCATTTGCTACGTTGCTTGCCCGTAGACTTATCAGACTTCCAGTGGAATAGAATAAGGCTCCTTCATACATACAATGGTTAAAGGAGGTGCTTTTTTTTTAACCACTGGAAAAACTTAGATACAGAGTTCTCTCATCACAACAAAAATTCTCTGCGACTTGGAACCCATTTATTGACTATATAAAAACGTATTTTCCAGATGTGTGACATACATTTTTTGTTTGTTTTGTTCTGTTTCTTTTTACATGAGCCTCGGGTGGGGAGGGAGGGGTTTCTTTTTGTTGTTGTTTTGTTGTTGTTTGTTTTTTGTTTTTTGTGTATAATTGCAACATTTTCATTATGTATTGTGACCATGATTTGTGAAAAAAATTTATTTAAATAGAATTAAAAAAAAAACAAACAAAAAAAATCTACTTTACTAATAAAAATTGCACCAAACAATTGTCATCATTTTTGTCTTTTATCACTGACATAAGGACATAAGCAAGAAAACATTTAGGTTTCCTCAAATAACCTTTTTTAATTCTGAAATCACTCCGTCTGTTCCTTCAGTTTATAATGTGCAGCACAAGATTCATTTCAAATACAAAAGGCTTTCACTCCCTCGACATATTTAATTCATGATATAAAGCCAGTACGTGACTACAGCCAAAATTACATTTCCTTTTCTGACTGTCTAAGTATATACAGATACACTTTCAGAAAAAAGCACCTTATTCAACACACTGTCAGTAGGGTGGTGCCATCTAAGGTTTTCCAACAAGGGGAACTTATTTGTAACATTGTGCATTCGGAAGAAGGCTGGTAGACCTCTGGAACTTTAAGGAAAAAAATCTAAAGAAATACCAATTCAGTTACTTATATATTAATTGATACATTTGGAAACATTGCACAGTGCTTACTAACTAAAGCTCTATCTCACACCTGCAGAAATCATTGTCTTTACATTGTGGTAGGAAACCAGTGGACCCATCAGGTAGAGGGAGACACAAAATGAAATATGTGTAAATGTATTGAATATTTTTATTTACTGTAAAAACCCAGGTAAAGTTAAACGTTTAGAATATAATCAGAATACTGCCTCATTTGTTTTTCTATTTTACCAAATGCCTCACATCTAGAACAAAACAGTGCAACACGCTTCTTTTATTTCTTGAGGAGATACCGGATGCTTTATCAGTTACATCTTGCTAGTACAGTTCCTTCGGCTTTAATTGTTCATGGATTAAACAAGGTTCTGGAAACATGCCTAAGAGGGTTTGGTCCATATTGATTGTAGTTGTAGATTTGTCATCTACACATCCATGATGTAAATCTCCCACTCCACCATATCCCAAAGATGCTCTGTTGGATTGAGATTGGTTTGAGATTGACTGCCGAGGGCATTTGAGTGCAGTGAACTCATTGTCAAACTCAAGAAACCAGTATGAGAGTATTTGAGTTTTGAGACATTGTACAGCCATCAGAAGATGGGTACACTGTGGTCATAAAGGGATGACATGGTCAGCAACAATACTGTGGTATTTAAACAATGCTCAGTTGGTGCCATGGAGCCCATGGTGTGCCAAAATGAGACCCCCTATGGCATTATCCTTGTCCTTGGGCAAGACACTTCACCCGTTGCCTGGTGGTGGTCAGAGGGCCCGGTGGTGCCAGTGTCCGGCAGCCTCGCCTCTGTCAGTGCGCCCCAGGGTGGCTGTGGCTACAATGTAGCTGCCATCACCAGTGTGTGAATGTGTGTGTGAATGGGTGGATGACTGGATATGTAAAGCGCTTTGGGGTCCTTAGGGACTAGTAAAGCGCTATACAAATACAGGCCATTTACCATTTATTTACCATTATACCAGAAACAGTGAGCCAAAACTGGGTGGATTCATGTTTCCCAGTCTTAGTTGACATTAATGACACCTAGCGTGGTCTTCTGTTGCTGTTCATCTGATTTAAGGTTCAACAAGGAACAGAGGTGCTCTTCTGCATACCTTGGTGGCAACGAGTGGTTATTTGAGTGGCTGTTGTCTTGTTATTGCCTCACAGAAATCGAGCCATTCTCCTCTGGCATCAACACATTTTCACCCAGAGAACGGCAGAAATGCTCAGAGCCGCCCACCCGGCATGGAATCAATTATTGCCCAGCTGATGCTTTAATATATCTAACTAAACTAATTTCTGAGAGCTTTGGAGAAACATGGGGTCAGTGTTGGTCAAGTTACTTGAAAAAAGTAATCAGTAACTAATTACTGATTACTTCCCCAAAAAAGTAATCCCGTTACTTTACTGATTACTTATTTTCAAAAGTAATTAATTACTTAGTTACTTTTTAAAAACACGATTTACAACCTGAATAGGTAATAAAGCGATAGATCTCTCAGCCCAATTCTACTTTTTCTGCATAATCCATCATACAAAATGTAATCAAATGGAAAAGTCTCTTTTTAAACCTTGTTTTATTAGTTTTAATCTTTTAACTTTATGCATCAAGCAAAAATTGAATTATCTGCAACATTCTCTGACTGGAAGAAATTAGTTTAACATTTAAACCTATTTTCTGCACATTCCAGCACATAAAATAAAATATTTTTTGTGTTTACACTCAGTCTTTCAAATAGATGCAAGTAAAACACAGCAGAAAATAAATAAAGTCAAAGAATAGCGGCCCTTTTGCTCTATTTTCACCTGTAAAGCAGGAGCGGGGTAGGCGGAGGGTTACCCTGGTGCAGGTGTGCCGCGGTCAGTTGAAGAATCCGCGAGTTTCTCTGTGAGTTTCCCATTACGTCGTAGCTACTCGGTGCTTGTTTAGGGGTTTTTTCGCTGTAAAAAGAAGTTTTCTTCCCACGCACAGCGGACACTAATGTTTTTGTCACTTTTTATGGAATCAAACTCAAAGTAAGGTCAGTACTTCCACGCTTTAAACGCTGCACGCTCATACTCTCTCCCACAATCGATATATGATCCATTGTTGAGCTGCACACAGCTGTTGTCACGAACGTCGCACTCGCTTACGTCACTGTCATGAGACATTCTCGCAAAAAAATCATGGTTTTTAGTAACGCAGTAACGCAGCGTTCCTACGGGAAAGTAACGGTAATCTAATTACCGTTTTTGCAATAGTAATCCCTTACTTTATTCGTTACTTGAAAAAAGTAATCAGATTACAGCCCATCTCTGCATGGGGGACAGATGTTTTTTTTTTCTTTTCTTAATCATTTGAAGTATTTTCTTTTAAAATAAATTCACATGTCTATAACACCAGAGATTAATACATGTGAATTTATATTGACAGAGAAACGGTGCAGGAGTATTACTGTTTAGAAAAGGCTGACGGAGGAAAGTCGGGAGGTGGAGTTGTTTAGGACCATGAGGAGCGCGCTGTTGAATGAGGGCTTCCAGGAGAGAACGGGAGAAGAGTAGTGGAGAGTCGTTTTCTTTAGCTGCGCGGTGATCCCAGTAATGCCGCCGCTCAAGTGTTGCATGCTGAAGAGTCCCGACGCCTAGCATGAAGAGCCGACAAAAGGGGAAATGAAGATGAAGATAAAAGTGGTAATTATGAATGAAAGCCGTCGGAAGTATCACTGTAATATTCCGCTGTGGGGAGCTTTTATATATATATATATTTCTGCCTCTCAGAAGTGGAGTTGCAGACTGAGCTCTTTCACCGAATGTGACCCAGTTGCACTTTGCCACATACGCGTAATATTCACAGAGAATAATCCTACAACAGCTCGGCCGTTTAAAGTTTTTTTTCCTGCGTGGGTTGGGAGTGGGGATGGGGTTAAATATGACACGTCTGAACTGAGCAACCTAACAGTATTTTTGCAGCCTCGTTTTAAAACGTGTTTCCTTGTTGACAGAGCACGTTGAGCGCATTTGAGAAGAATAGCTGGCATTACGTTTTCAGCCTTGCATTTGTTATGTTGCATTTGCTTTGAAAGCTGGCAGTTAATTAGTCAAAAAGAAAGAAAGAACGAAAAACAATCCTGACCAAAGGTGCAGATTTCATCCTCAAGCTTGTGGCTGTGTCGGTCCTGAACTGGCTGAATCATGCTCTGGCGTGATGTTGAGATTTGTCTTTCTGGTGTTTCACGTGTCCCTGCAGTGCCAAGGGGTTGGTGGCATCATCATCGTTACCATGGTTACCGGCTTTTTGTTGGTGTACAACAGCAGCTCTGGTGACAGATCAGCTTCCTCATCAAGTTCTTCGTCCTCATCGTCCTCTTACCGTTTGGATGCGCGAGTTCAGTCCACTAAAGTACCGGACAGATCACAGAGACTCCAAACAACATCTCTGGAGGGGTACTCAGGTGTCATGGATCATAAGGTAAATACGGACCATCTGTGCCCTGTGAACCAAGTCAAGTCCTGTTATGGGCGGTAATGATGCTGCACCTGGTTCTTTGAAACTCCAGAGCACTTGCATGCATATTACAAACAGAGATATTATGGTCCACATTTGTTTTCGTCTTTTTGTTTTTTATAAAAGCTGCTTAGGAATTGAAAATGTGCAGGATATAGATCATCTCAGATGTTTAGCAGTAATGTTATCTCACCTTATCTCAAAATCAATAATGAAACTGTTTCCATTTTCAAAGATATCAAAGATATAACATAACACACAATAGCAGTGTTTCTTTGGAGTGTTTGGGTCCTTGCCAGTGCATTAGGTGCCTGCACAGAGAGGAGGAGGAGGAGGTTTAGTCCTGGAAAATATATGTTTGAAGGTGAAGTGAAGTGTCTGGTGGCTAAATGTGTTTTGATTTAGGCACATGGATGCACAGAAACCAGTGACACGACAGAAACTCATGGGTCATAACATACTGCAGAGTGACAATGTTTGGAAAAGAGCAAGAAATTCGAATTCAGCATCTTTATGACGTTTTTGACAAATTAACAGTTCTCCAACCATCTCCATCAGACTCTACACAAAGGAAGGTGAATTCACCCTGTGCATTTGGACATCTTTGTAATCGGATGGTCATATTATAAACATCATCAGAAAGCACATTGATTGCGCTGATTGCTTTGTTTTTGTTGTTTTTTTAGCAGCTGTACCTAATTTGTATTCTGCTGTCATCCAGGTAAAGCAGAGAGTAGCATGCAGAGTTCAGGTGTCCACTAAAAATGTGTTTTTTAAAATCCCCCCCAGTGACTGAAAACTCATTTGTGTATTTAATTTTTGTACTACTTTATGTGCCAGACAGTTTTCCTTTTTTCCTTTTTGCAGCAGCAGCAGCAGCAGTGAGGTCTTTTCGTTTGAACTTTTCACAACAATAAAAAAGTTCTAAAAACCAGTTAATTAAAATTGCTTAACACTTTCCATTAAGAAAGCAGCACGAGTCTATTAAAGGTTTATTTTGCCCTCAAAGGCTTTTATAATACCATCTCATCTCTTAAGCATGACCTCAAAGTTCTCTTTATAGTTCACTCTGTTGCTTAATTCATAATTAATGTCTTCGGCATAAAATATTTAGTGACAAAAGCACTTAAAACAGGGTGCATTTCAACTATAATGTCTACTCAAGATATGACCACTGTAATCTTTTGGTCGTGTAAGCGGCACCTTCAACAGTAATATAGTACAAAGGCCCGATTCTCTGACCCACTGCATTATCACAGGCTCGTCTTTGAGATAGATGGAGCATTCACACAGCATTACGTCTCCCCTCGCTGAGAACGATATACAGCAGGACACAGCAGAGTGGAAAGCATGCTGCAATGCTCAGGCAGCACTGGACAGGAACGGATTTGGAGAAAAAAAGTTTTGCTTAGTGTTCACCTTACACTGCTCAGCCATCAATGAACGAGAGTGTGAGAGTCATGCTGCTCTGAAGAGAGGATCCTGCTTAGGCCTGTTGGATTCGTCTCTGTGCTGTCTTGAGTAAGCTTGATTCTAAGATCAGCGCTCAGATTTTGCAGGTAGTCTTGGGAGAAATGAACGCAAGCTGCTTCACTTTGGACTTTGCGCGTGGGCACTTTATTATTCATGGTCTCTCCCGTTCATCCAACCCCTCCTAGCTGACAGGTGATTTGTGATGGATCCACACTGCGACAGTTTCATACTGCTTAGTGTCACTCTGTACCTCCCTCCCATTGGGGGAGATTCAAGCTCTGCTGCTGCTGCTTCATCCTCTGTCAGAGCCCAAGAGTGACTAACCAGAGCAGACCTGCTGCAGGATCTGTGGAGTGGGTGGATCCTTGCGTATAGTTCCTTTTAGGGTCATCTCAGGTCTGCTGCTGCTTCTAGTGGAGGGAATCTTGGCTTTGACACAAGTGTGTGTGCAGACACAGAGACACACACCATCACACAGCACGAGTACACTCACGCAGACACGCTGTTAAAATTTTATGCCCCCATCAGAGCCAGAGATGCTTGGGAATGTGAGGAAAGCTCTATCTGGTGTGCCTGCTGGACCCTGATTATTGCCTGTATTAACTTATGTGCATATCTTGTTCACATGGGCTGTGATTTCACTAAGGTGGGTGGTGGTCTGTGGCGGCTTTGCTCATTTATGCATCACCCAAGAGGTGGCAAAACACCCAGCACACATTAATCACTAAGACTGCGCTGCCTCATGTAGCAGAGGGTTATAGGCTTAACATTTGGCTTTCCTCTGTTCTCATTTCGTTGCTTAAATGTGTGAAAAGAAAACAGCAGCTTTGAACCCCACAAATCTCCGTACTGTGAGATCACACATCGGAGTTATGGTGCATATTTGTGTGGAATAGTTTCTCATTGTGTTTCTCTCTGTATGACTTCTGCAGCGTCTGCAAGTTTTCTTTTGGGGAGCTTTCTGTCTCTAGTATGTGTTTCTTTTCTTTGGCGTGTTGCAGTGATTAGAGCTGCTGACTTGAACAGATTCTTTCACACACACACAGGTTAACACACTCTCGCTCCATTCTTCTGCTTGGCCCCTCATCTTTGCAGCCTCACTGATGTTTTGCCGATTCGAGTTAAAGAGATGTTGACCTTTGAAGAACTGTCAGCAGAGCCAATCTACATTGGCCTTTATAGTCTCTAATCACAAAGCCGGTGTGAAAGCACGAGTGCGGACTGTGTGCCGGCGCAACTTTATGATGTACCTACTTATTATGGGCAATGCCTCTTTGTGCTCTGACAGCTTTTAATGCAGCCAGCCTGGAGGGAATGGGCGCCATTATAATGCTTATTCTGTCTTTACCTGTCTGACGTTCAATTTAAAGCCGTCTCGTAGTGTACAAAGGCAGCTTATATTAACAGTCAGCGTGTGGAAAAAAAGCAGGAACAAAATAAATTCAGCTCTTTGAGCTCTCTTATTGGATGACTTAGGATATACACATTTAAATTCAGCTCAAGGTAAGGGAGCACTCCTGGTAAAACTGGCGATGTTATCAGCTGTAACACTCAGAATGATAATACAACGCCTAATTTGTTGTCTAGTTTTTACTGAAAAATTAGGCGAATAGCAATAGTCAAGAGGAAATCGTAAACATCACCAGCAGGAAATGATTTTTTTGTCTCTTCTCTCTCTTAGTTGACTCGAGCAGAAGAAGAAGAAGACAGGTGCTGTTATTGTCTTAACTATTTCCTCAAATTGAGAACAGATTTGGAATCGCGACCTGATTGTGTGTCATTGGCAGGAGCTTAATGAGATGTCTAGGGGAACTGTCGGGAGGATTTCATTGTAATTAATTGGTCTCTGGGAAAAGAAAGCAGCACTGATCGTGACTCCCTCGTGCCACAGAAGAGGGGCTTTTTCCATCTCCTCCTGCTCTCAGCTGAGCCACTATAGCCCAATTCTGTGCACTTTGGAAAGTATTCAGTGACAATGTTCAACATCTAAATGATTTTGATTCATTTCCAGAAAACGCATCTTGTTTTTCCCCCACTACTGCTCCTATCACAGGATAAGTCTTTCTATTGCTCACAATAATCAGAAATCCAATAAAAAAAGTCTAAAACCAAATCAAGCAGTTATTGTCTGTGCATTCTTTCTGTGTATGCAGAGCTTTGTTATTATCTGAAAATGATTACAAACTAATTATTGAGGCACGCTGTAGATAGCATGTTTCTACAGTTAAGCTTCCATAAGTGAACTTCAAATCTGCAGCTGAAAATAAAATAAATAAAACCCCAATTATTGTTTCTGAAAATGTCTCTATGGAGACCACTGGGCTTGAGTCTAAGAGTCAGCTGAGATACAGTATGGAGTGTGCCAATCCACTACCTTCTAGCAGTCTCTGTAGACTAATACCATTATAACCAGTGCTAAACAGACACCAAAGCAAGTTACCTGGATATCTAACAGTCATATGAACAAGTGGACAAAAAATCTCTGATTGAAGGTAATTCAGTTTCGTAATGTCTTTGCTAAAACATGCTCTATTTCCAACCTTGACCCTACATGTTGATCATAAACCTAACAGGTAGCTTTACCTAAATCCAAAAAAACAACTTAGTCCAAAAGATAAGTCAGAAACTGGTGATGAGAGACAAGCAGGTGTAAATCTTCAGGTTCCTTATCTGGGGTTTAATCTGTGGTTAATTACGACAGCAAGAGACGTTTTTTTCCCAGGTTTTCTTCATCACTTCTGTCTGACCTCTAAATATCTCATCCCACGACTTCTTCCTGCAAGTCTGTGCGCTGTAACCTTTTTAAACCGAGGAGGTTTGCAGACATGAATTTGGAGACTGGAGGCACAATAGAAGAAGCTCTTGTTCAATATCAAAGGTTGACTGATGGGGTTTGCTCTGAAAGCAATTATGATCTTGGGTTCCCCTGGGAAGTGTATAATCAGGATCATACTGATTAGTCTGGAGTCAGAGAGTGGGCGGTAATTGACTGGGACTGGAACCAGAGCCGTACTCCGAACTGCATCTTCTTGTCCTGCTCTTAACAATATGGACCTCATTAATCAGTCAGCTTCATCATGTTTCAGTGAACAGCCTCGGTTGAAATTAGTGTCTTTTTAGGTCACGTTAATTCAGGAAAGCGTATTGATTTATAGGTTGTGCACTATTGATCAAGGTAGACAACCTTCTGTTTGCATAATAAAGTCTGAATATGTGTGCGTAGGAGTCAGCAGGTGTTAAAGTGATGGCTGTTTCACGAATCAAAGGACAAATCAAAGGTAATTCAAGGCTGATTATGAGTGAAAACTACTTGTAATGAATTCCATTCATTTATTTATCCAGTCACTAGTCTGTGGGTTGCACCTTCAGCTGCCTGGCCTCTGAAATATTCTGCTTGTGATTTTGAAAGCCAGTCTCGCTGTGATACAGGATTTATAAGTGCCTATTTCCCAGCAACATCAAGCTGTCAGAAGCTCTGGGAGCCGAAGCTGGAACTTCAGCATCGCTGTCAAGGACACTTTTATTATTTCACAGGCACTTTAAACTATGACACCAGCCTGGCAACCTTCAATTGACTTTCACTTGTTTAACACACCTTCCTGACTTTTAACATTATTATAATTTGGATTATGCTTTGCGGTAATTGCTTGGACAGTGCTTAGGGGAAAATGCACTTTCTGTCTCTCTGTTGTCTGCAGAGAAAGAAAGACCTAAAAGGACTGTGATTCTTCCCAGCCAAGACGGGGAGGGTGTGTTTGTGCAACCAAGTGTGTAATTTGCTCCAACCTACCTGATATTGAGAGAGCGCGCACATCCCAACAGGGATGATTTTTCAGGGGGGAAATCTGCTGGAGAATGGAAATGTGATGAGTGTTCCGAACAAAGACTTTGAGTGTGTTCGTTTGAAGGAATTCCAACTAGTTTTGGATCTAGATGTTTTTCAGACTGTTGCAAATTCTTGCCAGAGAAACGTGATTTCATTACACATTTTGGGGCTACACTGAACTCGCCACACAGATTTACAGACATCCCCAGACATTGCACTCATACACACATTTACAAAGAGACACACATGCACGCATGGCAATCATTCAGCGTGGGGTCACAGAGATAGTGGGGGTGTATTATAAATATAGCTGTGGTAGCAGTGCAGCCTCTGGCGCTGGTAAAATCACCTGTCTGCACACACGCACACACACGTTCCCACCTCAGAACCTGATGGAGTGTGAAGTACCGAGCACAGTTCAGAATGCCGATGCAGCTCTCTATTAGGGTGGGGAATAATTCATGTGAAGAGTCTCTGGGTGTTTGCTGTCGGATCATTCAGTCTGAGCTCGCATTTTTCAAGTTTGAAAAACCTGGTTGGATGCCGCAACATGAATACCTGGTTCAAGCCCAAACAAGCACTCTTCACTCCAATGCTGCACAAAAAGCTTGCATGAACAGGATGTTGACCAGTGCATGTCGTCCCTGTTTTATGTTTTTTTTTATTTTAAGTGAAAACTGCTGAATGTGTGATGTTGATAGAAAATGAAAGCACCGTGTCAAATAGCCTCTGCTCTATACTGTCAACTGTTTAAATAACAGACAGAGTCGCCCAATGCAAGTCTACCTGCTTGATTCAAGACCCGTCTGAATGCAGACGAATCATAATCAATGATTGAAAGGGCTCTACACGAATTTGCTTTAAACTCCAGTGTTAGAATCCTCTTTGCTGATGCTTTATATGCTTCAAGCTTGCTTAAGCTTTTCGTGGTTGCCACATTTTAAAATCAAGCAGAGCATCTCAGAAAAAATAAGATTTGACTTGATAGTATCTCATTTCCCACATTTAAATACGTCAACAACTACTGAACGCAAATATTGTTGGTTTCTGGTTCTCAAAGGCTAAAAAACACTTTTTAACACACTTTTTTATCTTCATGTGTTTAAGATACATTTCCAATCATGTAAGTAAAAATAATACAGTATCTTGCACATCAAGTTAGGACCTCGCTCTGAAGCTACATCTGGTTTTACGGAGTGCCAGAGAGATTTAAACTTATTTATCTGAGACTGTTAAGTCCATCTGCGACTTGTGGTTGGATTTTTCTCTTCCACCACTTTGTCTCATTACATAATGTGAATGAAACTGCAACGATGTCTGACTTTTTAACTTTGAACTTCACAGCCGCTGAAAATGCACTGCAGGACTTGTGCCCTGGTGACCAGCTCTGGGCAACTGACAGCGAGCAAGAGGGGCGAAGAAATCGACCGCTCTGAGTGTGTTATTCGTATGAACGATGCTCCCAGCCTCGGGTATCAGCAGGACGTCGGTCGGCGCGCAAGCCTGCGTGTTATAGCCCACTCCAGCCTGCAAAGGGTGCTGCGGAGCAGGCAGGAGCTCCTCAACATGAGCCAAGACACAGTGTTCATCTTCTGGGGACCGAGCAGTTGCATGAGACGTGATGGAAAAGGCCATGTTTACAACAACCTAAAGCTTTTAAACCAGCTGCTACCCAAACTTAAAATCTACATTATTTCCAGGATCAAGATGCTGAAGTTTGATGAACTATTTAAAAAGGAAACTGGGATTGACAGGTAAATATTCACATGATGAGTGAGTTTTATATTTTTGGGACTTGAATGAGACAAGATGGAGAGGTGAAAAGAAATCAAGAGACACACAACACACAAAAGAACTGTCATTAGTGTTTATATTACAAAGATAGAAAGCACTAATTTCCTACCTATTGTTTTATGTACAGAATTCAGTACACAGCAGATGCATGTTTGTCATAAGCAAAGGCAGGAGTAAGGGATTCATTATTCATTATTTTTTGTTTTGATGCATAAACGTAAATGCAGTTTAAAGAATGCAAAAACAACAGGATGCACCAGACGCTGATATTACCTTCGAGATGTAAAATGCAATTTGTGAACAAACTCCAAACCCTGATTGTGCAAACAGGATGTGATGGATATATGAGCTGAGCGAGAGGCTGCGATTTGGATGAGGCTTTAATGAAGAGCTGCAGCAGCTCCCAGACATGCCAGAACCCTTTGATACATGTGACTCAATCTTTGTAGATGTAACTACATGAGTGGCCGACACCTTTGCCAGCATTCGTGATCGTTTTGGCAATCTCCCCTCAGGACATCTGTGAGTCCTTATCTTGAGGCTATGATCATCATTCACTCACTGATCTGAAAACTGGAGAAAAAAAGTAATGCATGGGAAGAATCCATGCTACTAAACTGGCCAATCACAACCATTGTAGGCTGTGTTCATGTGACATGTAGTTACATTTCCAGGAAGCAGCACATCATTTCATCATCAGTGTAAGGTTTCAGAGGGATCTACAGATATAACATACCTCCAGTGTACATTTTATGCAAAGGTATAATTTTCCTATGGGAAAGCCTAACAGGTGTATGCAGCTGGTAGGCATCAGGAAGTGAAACGCTTGCACTGTAGTCCCAATCCTGCATCTCGAATAAAATTATCTTTAATATTGCATTAAAAAGTAATAACATTCTAAAGAAACAGCTCACAAAAAGAAAACATTTTATCATCAAAAATCTCAAACTGGGTTACCAAAGAGGTATACACGTTTTTTGCTTTTATAGAGAATATGAAGCGGAGGCACGTTTCCTGACTTTTAATACTTGGTAATTGTCTCTTTGCATACGCGGGACAGGCAAAGTGAAAATGGCTGAATGTGACCTTGCAAAAAAGACAAAGGCAGACAAAGACACCTCACTGTCGTGAATGCAGCTATTCATCTAAACTCATTTGCATGTGAACAATAAGCCAACAGAATGAAAACTGAATGAAAAATGTTGCATTTGAATGGCAATCCAGTGACTTCTGCTCTCATGTAGCAATAGCCAGTGTCAGAATGAATGTTTTTATGTATTTATCTTTATTTTATTTTCTATTCTATTCTATTTCTTGCCCATGTATCAACTGTCACACAGTCGGCTACAGGGTTTCCTCTTCAGCGACTGATCAGATGAAATCTAAAAACTACGGTTTTACCATCTTTAATCTTTTCTGAACAGGCAGTAAGAAGGAAGTGCGCTCAGTATATTTTTGTGAAAATGGTAAGCTTCTCTTTTCTTCCAGGAAGAGTTCCAACTCCTGGTTGAGCACCGGCTGGTTTACTATGGCTATAGCCCTGGAGCTGTGTGATAGGATCAACGTCTATGGCATGGTGCCTCCTGATTTCTGCAGGTAGATTCCTGCCGTTTCTTTTTCTTCTCCAAATATTTATTAGCTTTGCTTCATTTTTTTTTTAAACTTAGCATAATATGACTTGTAGATTTTTATTGATAAACCACCATGGCCAAAACATAGTTCCATGCAATTTAAATATTTTGGTTTTCAGTAATATTGTGTCAGTTTATAATTGGGTAAAAGGCCAGCAGGGTTTTTATTTGATGTTATAAAGTAAAGACCCCACCATTCTAAAATATGATATGTTTTTTAGTACCAAGATGTGTGATGGGAATTTTAATAGACTACAATGTAATTACTGAATAATAGAGCATTGAAAACCTATGATGAAATGACATATTATTATTGGCAATGTTTAATTTTACAGACGTAGAGTTATTTAGTCTTGAAAATCTTAAATACATGAATGTTTCTCATATTTGTCAGATTTTACACAATATGGTTTCTCCACTATTTAGTCGGTTTATTACTACTAGGATAAACAAAAAACAAATGGAAAGAAGTCTGACGTTACAGGACTGCATAATTTCTTTGAGGACGAGCTCTTTTGGTCAGTCTGCATTAAATGTAAAGGTGTGTAAGAGTGGAGCTCTGTACCCGTCAGCGTCAGACAGCAGAGTAATGCTTTGAAATGCCAGTTAAATAAATTAATGATCAGTTGATTGATAAGCAGATACAAAGCAGTGAGTTGGTTGTTCTCCTATTGCCAACTCGTTTCCCTTCACTATTGGGCTTTTGGTATGTTTTCTTTTTCTTCTTCTCCTTTTACCTTTTAAGATGTAGCCAGGGACCACATATTTGAATGATCCCAAGGCTAACTCTTGTGTCTTTACAGAAATAAATATAATATAGAAAAAAATATTTAGATAAGCTGCTTAATCATCTGAGCATTTTGCATTTTGCAGCATTTTGCTCTCCACCAATGTTCCACCATATTTAACATCTACTAACTAGCTTTGTCTGATGGGTGCAGTGGGTTTGGAGCTGCACAATGCAGCAGAAAACAAGACATACCAATCCACTGAATGTTATTAGAATTAAATAATTGTACTGAGAAAGAGCGTGTCACACGTGCACGCACTTTTAACCCTTATTCACTGGTTTGTGAATGTTATTTTCTCCTTAGCATCGAGTTTTGTTTGTTAAAATATGCATTGAGATGCTTTATCCTCACGGCAGGTTCAGTTTGTCACTTCCTGTTTGAGCCAGTGGGCCAAATAGTGCATGAAGCGAATGGAACGCTTCTTCTGTTTTGTGCTGCAGCCTCACTCTGTGATTTAGTGTGTGCCGACACCACTGATGTTTCCACATAAAATCGTGTCTAGTGCATCTTTAATGATGTCTTCCAACTTGGTAATGTAGCATTTACTCCCTGCAGTGGACGACAGCACCACTGAAAACATCTTCACATTTTACAGTGAAATAGCGCTGCTGAAAATACACTGTACAGGTTTTCACCATGTGTTTTTAGCATTTAAGAGACACTGGAAAATTTGCTGATTTTATTTTCTAACATTTGGCCGCAAGGACAAGAGCACAAAGAACACTTTGAAAAATTCATGGCACTCTCACGTGTCACAGAAAGCTCCTCCACTGAGCTTTGTGTTAGCGTGAGTGTCAGATGAATAGGCGAGAGTATAATGAACATTTCTGTGAGTGCAGATTCTTCTGATCTTTCTGTTTTTCTTTGTTCCTTCTTCTCTTTATTCCCCTCTCCGACTTGTTTCTTTCCCCCTCCCCAACCATGAATCTCATAATTACACACTATTTCGACATCCCCCCTGTGCGCATTGGCTTTCATGCTATTTCATGGCTTCCTCCTCTCTCTTCTCGCCTGTGTAGATCCTCCTCCCATCCTACTGTACCATATCATTACTATGAGCCCTCGGGGCCCAACGAGTGCTCCATGTATCTTTCTCACGAGAGAAATCGGCGAGGAAGCCACCACCGTTTCATCACAGAGAAGGCGGTATTTGCAAACTGGGCTCGAACCCGTGACATCCACTTTTACCAGCCAGACTGGAAGCCCTCTCCCATCGTCACCACCGTGAATGGCTCGTACACTGCAAATCCAGCCGGATCCTGAAATGCACCCCAGAGACGATCCCCAGAAATGTGAAATATGTGTGTGGATGGTTTTCAGCGTTCAGATTCCCTCTCTGGCCAGTATGAATACACAAGACAGCAGCAGGACAGAGCGAGCTGCTTGTGGCTGTTAGCCGACTGTCTAAGCAGCTTGGCAGAATGGGATCATTGCGTAACAGCAGCACAAAGCCTCAACAATGCTTTGGAAGTGTAACTCTAAAAGGATGAATTTCATACTGGAATCAAAGCCATGAGGGTTGTCTCAAGTGTGCTTTTTACACAAAATAGAGCCGCTTTAGTAACACTTGAGCTGTCAGAGAGGAAACAGGCAAAAGGAAAACAGTAAACACTGAAAAACTGGGTGCATGTCTCATCTATTCTATCAATTAAAATGGAATAAAAACTCTTCCATATGACGCTAACGTCATGCCTTCAGTGTTGCGCTGATGACGCATAGGATAGTAGTAGGCTAACAGACCACTTTACTGCTGGTGTTCACTGATGATTATGTCATGAAATGCCATGCTTACAACTGCTATTTTTTGTGCACAGGTCCATTCACGCGTGGCGAAAAAAGAAGGGACTATATTCATCATTTCCATGAATAATAAACCTAGCTTTATGATTTTCGACTAAAGTGACTGGAATTCATGAGACACTTCACTCACAAGCACAAATGTCAGCTTCATGGTGGATGTAAAAGCGTATCCTCTTGGGATATAAATGTCTGTGACAAATTTCATGGGAATTTATCCGATAGGTGCAGCCTGAATGAAAGTGGAGGACCAACCAAGTGACAACGCACGGCTGGACTGGATTTTTACATTACTGGGTCGGATCATTTATGCTCTTAATGTCTGTGTTTCCACATTCCTGTAAGAAAGTCATGTATAGTTTGCCAATATTTGGCATTAAATGTGATGGAAATAAAATTCTTGTCACAAACATGGCACGGTACATCATGTGTAAATGTAATCTCCCCTCGATGGAAATCGTATTTAGACACAGTCCAGTTTATAGAGACATGATAATTAGGTCTCATTTTGCTCTCTAGCTCTCGGTAACAGATTGCCCTCAAGAAAGCCCTGCCAGCCCATGTGTCTGATACTCGAGGCCATGATTTGTTCTGTGATTAAATCCAAATGTCAGAACAAGTCCTCAAAGGCTTTTTCCTTGACTTCCAGCCAAGTCAGCTACTCTACCACAGATAAAAATGATTATATCAAAGTGTCCTGAGCAGCCGCTTCGGTCTTGACCCACGGGCTTCTGTCTCCCTTCTGTTCAGCATACCAATAGAGGGAAACTGGATTCTAGCTGGGCCTGATATTGACCTGTCCAACCATATCTCCGGGGTTAGGGGGAGCAGCATGACTACTGCAGAATTCAAGTTGTTTCATCCCGCAGAGGCGGGCTGCAAAAGAAAGGCAGAGTGCTGCCTGTTTCTGTGTTCATTCACTTTTTACCAGTAGGACCAGCACTCAGGTTGAATCTTAATATTGTAAGGCTCTCAGGTGCTCTGAGAAAAGCCCACGCTGTGCTGCGGTGTCATGCTAAGTGGACTCACTGCTCCTTAGATCTGAACAGTGTGCACTGTGCACCAATTACTGGCTCTTCAGGTAGAAAGGTTGAATTTTAAAGACCTGAAAGGACAAGTTGGCTGCAAATGAGCCTGCTGTTGCTATCTTAAACACCTCCTTGAGGCCGCATAATCATTTCCATTAAATGTGGAACCGTTCAAAGAAAAAAAAAAAAGGATAACATCAAAGCTGTGATGTAGGCAATTTGAAAAAATTATCAGATCATACATCTTGGATGCCAAATGGCATTTAAAACATCATTTAAATGTAATAATACTTTATTAGATAAATAGTTTGACTAAAATATTCTGAGTTAGATAAAAAGACCATTACCATCATTATCTCTGTAAGTGAAAATGACCCAGAGCTTATTCTAAGAAAATCACTGGAAACAGAGAGAAGCACTAAGCCAAGCTGAGTTTATCGATACGGCACATTTCATGTGACAAACATACTATAGAAACATTATAACATTAATACTAATAATACTAGTGTGTAAAATGCCTTTGTTTTCTTTGCTGGGCTGTTTTTGTTGATCACTACTCCCTGACAAAAAATAGGCAAACTGTGAGTGTCTTTACTAATATGTTGGATTACACTGAAATATAAATCATGTAACCTCTTCCGGATTAAGACCCTTCAAACAAAACTGATTATATAGGAAACTGATCATAAAATGTACGCACATATATATTTATGCCATATCAAACAATAGTGTTATTCTGTACATTTCCCATTAGCAAGAACATGTAGACTTTGCTTTATGTCTCCTTTTTCAATTCATATAAGAATTATCATCATAAACAATGGTCAAAGATATAAAGTAGCACCACAGTGTTTGTTGCCCTGGTAGTAAAGGTTTAATCCAATTTAATAGCTATGTTTTCTCTGAGTCACTACCAGAAACAGTGCAAAACATCCAACAAATCCCCAAATCTATAATTTCCATTACCAGTGTTGAGTTTGATATTCCCTCTGTGCTTGGCTGTGAGGTCTCTGTGGGAGTAATTGAAACAGCAGCAGGATAAAGTCACAATTTCCTCTCTCCAGGAGTATTTTCCATTATGGTACATATCACATATACTCCGTGGAAGCACAGAAATTGGCTAGTGACAAATATGTCCTATTCATGACAGCTGAGTTTTATCAGCAAGTCTGCAAAATACCATCATCCTATGTGGAGCCAAGACACGTGAGAGATAAGAATTCATGGTGTTTAGTTTTCTCAGACTACACATCATCGATCTTAATGCCTAAAAAACTGTAAATTATCTTTGAAGAGAAATATTGAAACAAGTGCTTAAATTGAATATTGTAATGGTAATTTCCATTCAGGTCTGTATGTTCTGAGTCTACACTGACACCTGGTGGCTTCACAGATTATCAGCATTTTTTTTACACGGTAAATTCCTCTGATAACATCTTAGTACTATATATGAGAAATGTGTCAGGCTGTATTTATACCTGTAAACATGGTCACGATGGCCTGTTGAAGTTCAAACTGACCATCAGAATGGGGAAAAAGACTTTGAATGTGGATTTTTTTATTTTTTTTTATTTTTTTTTTCAGATTAGCTGATCTGAGTATTTCAAAAATGGCTGATTTACTGGTCTTACAGTCCAAATAAGAGAGAAAAGATATCCAGTGAGCAGCAGTTCTCTGGGTAAAAATGAACTGTTAATGCCAGAGGTTTGAAGACAAAAGCCAGACGGCTTACACTTGTCTGCACCAAAGATGTGAAGACTGCTGTGCGAAGTACACGTTAGATTTAAATCAACCAAAATGTACTAAAATGGTTTGAATGTTTCATAGCTCAATAAATTCAAGTGCTTTGTCATTTGAAAGCTTTCTGCAGAAGCATCCCCACATGTAAGATACAATCTGATAAAATGTTACTGTTTTCCATGAAAGTAAGATTAGAGAATCTGATTGATTACAACACACTAAAATCATTGTTGCCTTTTTTCTACCATGCAAATGTTTTCTTTAAAGTAAACGTTGTAATGATGAAATCTGAATTCATCCAAGAAAAGTTTGGTCATCTTACTGTTTTTTGGGGAAAGGGTAGAAAATATACTCACTACATGTTGATGTGACTTATTTTGTGCACACCTTAAATGACTCTTTGATATGCTTGATATGAATGTGCATCATTTAACTAAAAGATAGTCTAAATCAAAAATACCTTTACAATATTATTAAAAAATGAATTCTGATACCTTAAACAGTTGTTTCAGATTATCATTACATAGTTCTGGATTTTTAAAGCTCTGTCAGATATTGTCAGAGAAAAACACATATTAATCTTTGTTTATGTTATAAATCCCTGTAAACTTAAATGCATTGTCCAAGACATTAAGATGTAATTCATCTTTTCATCTTAAACCCAGCAGATGGAGACACAACAGGCTGTTTTCTTCCTGTAACTCTTGTGTCAGGAGGTGCTATGTGTGCAACACTGTGTTTAGGGACCTCATTTATTAAATGTTCTTAGATTTATATTTTAACCTAGTATTGTCCTCTCAACCTCAACTTTTACAGCAAGTGTAAGTTTAGTCATGAACATTTAAAAAGACAAAAGCTAGATTCAACCCAGACAGTGAAGCAAAGTTAAGTAAAATCCACAGCTTGTGTGGTCGCTGTGGTAAACAAATGAAACATAAATCTCTTACATTATATGAGTCACTACCAGCACTATCTTATTAGCTTATTTTCTGTTAATCAGTAGGTTAAGCTTAGTGGCAATGTGCCATCGCTCACTTTAGTCAAAGGCAAACAGTGAAAAGTGCTCCTATGATCGACCATGAATGAGCATATTTATTTTTTTCTAAATAGTCATAATTCTATGAAGAGGTCACATTTAACTAAATCCTGCAGAAAAAAAAAAAATCTATTTCTGTGCAAATGTAAACATAAGATAAGATAAGATAAGATAAGATAAGATAAGATAACCTTTAATAGTCCAACATGTGGGAAATTTGTTTTGTTACAGCAGAAAGTGGACAGTGCAAAGTTACATAGAAAAATTAGAAAATAAAAACACTGGAATAAGATACTGTACACAACTGTACACAATAGAATAGAATAAAATAAAATGCTAAATACAATTGAATAAAATAGAATACAAATGCTATATACAATTGAGTATAATACAATGATGCCAGAAAAGATTATTGCACTTAGTGTTATTGTTATTGCACATGTGTGGATGTGTGTGTTTGATCAGTTGAAGTCATTTTTTGTTGAGTCTGACAGCTGTGGGGAGGAAAGACCTACAAAATCTCTTCGTCCCACACCGTGGGTGCCGCAGCCACTGAAGGAGCTGCTCAGTGCTGTCAGTGTCCTGCATGGGGTGGGAGATGTTGTCCAACAGGGATGACAGCTTAGCCTCCATTCTCCTGTCACTCACCACCTCCACTGGGTCCAGAGGGAATCCTAGAACAGAGCTGGCCCTGCGGATCAGCCTGTTCAGTCTCTTCCTGTACCCGGCAGAGATGCTGCCGCCGCAGCAGACCGCACTGTAAAAGATGGCTGAGGCCACCACAGAGTCATAGAAGGCCTTCAGGAGTGGGCCCTCCACTCCAAACGACCTGAGTCTCTGCAGCAGGTACAGCCTGCTCTGCCCTTTCCTGTAGAGGGCGTCTGAGTAATGAGTCCAGTCCAGTTTGTTGTTCAGATGAACACCAAGGTACCTGTAGCTGTCCACAGTCTCAATGTCCATACCTTGGATGTTCAGTGGTTGCAATGGAGGATGTTTGTGCCTGCAGAAGTCTACCACCAGCTCTTTGGTTTTACTAGTGTTGATCTGGAGATAGTTCAGCTGGCACCAGTCCACAAACCATGGGTCAGTCCTCTGTACTCCTTGTCGCCCCCATCAGTGATGAGGCCGACTATTGCAGAGTCGTCAGAGAACTTCTGCAGGAAGCACTGGGTGGAGTTGTGGGAGAAGTCTGCAGTGTAGATGGTGAAGAGGAACGGAGCCAGAACCGTTCCCTGTGGGGCCCCCGTACTGCAGACGACCCTGTCCGACACGCAGCCCTGAGCTCTCACATACTGTGGTCGGTCGGTGAGGTAGTCCAAAGTCCATGTAGTGAGGTGATGGTCCACTCCAGAGTTCTCCAACGTGTCCTTCAGGACTGTGGGAAGAATACTGAACCCCCTGAGCCAGAGGGTGAACCAGACATGAGCTAGGAGGAATGTACAAACTCAGAAACACTGAGACGGTGTATAAAATGTAAATAAAAACAGAATGCAAATCTCATAAACCCATATTTTATTCACAATAGAATAAAAAAAGCATCAAATGTAGTTTCAAGTAAAGATAAAAGGGCAATTTGAATATGAGGACAGCAACATGACTCAAAAAAGTTGGGTCAAGTTTAGCACTCAGTAGCATTCCCTTTTCTTTTAGGAATAGTCCTGCAAACGTCTTGAGAACTGAGGATGTTATTGCTGAACTTTTGTTAGAGGAAGGTTGTCCCATTTGTGCCTGATATAGAATTTTAACTGCTCACCAGTCTCAGGACTTCTTTCTCATATTTTTTCATTTCATGACGCATGAAATGTTTTCAGTTGGTGAAAAGTCCGTACTGCACGCACGCTATTATAATAGACTCAGTGTACACAAATATGCAAGGCTTTGCCTGAAAAAAAAACATCTGGATGGGAGCATCTGTTGCTGTAAAACCTTGCAGCACCAATAGCGCCCTTCCAGATGTGTAAACTGACAATTCCACAAGCACTGGTTTCTTCTTTGGGTGATAGAGCTTTGACCTACACTTGTCAATGGCATTTTAAACTGTGTGCACATTTCTGGAGCTGTTCCTCAGCCCATACAGTCATTTCCATAACAGTATCATGGCTGTTTTTAATACTTTCCGCCCAGAGGGCTCAAAGATGACACAAATCCAGTAGTGATTGCCCCTGGCCCTGGGCACACAGAGATTTTGCCAGATTCTTAGAATCTTTTGAAGACATTATGTACTGTAGATGATCAGATATTCAATTCTTCACAATTTTATATTGAGGAACATTATTCTAAACTCATCAAGAAAGAGTTTTCCATACAGGATCAGTTGGGGGTCCTTGTTAACAACAACAGCCTCCAGTGCTGCCTTGTAACGTCTGTAAAAAACAAAAGAAACTATCTCTTTCTTTTCTTGCTACTCTTCATGTTGCTAAAAGACAAACAGCAGCAGCAGCTACTTTTCATCTGTTTCTTTATTCTCATTATTCATATTTTTACCCAGTGCTTGATTTATAAAACAGGAGGTCTTGGAACACAGACAGGGAGCTTTTCCAGTGAGTCAAGGCAGAGAAAAAGTGACAAACACATAAATAATCTGCACTGCCTGGAGAGTATTAGAGCTGGCTGCCCTAACACTGCCTGCAATCATAATACTTTTCCTACACTATTCCTAATTCATAATAAAAAAAAAACTCCTGCCAATGAAAAAGAAGCCTCAACTTTCTCATTGATTACAGAGTTAAAGAAAGTCTGAACATGAAAAAACACAAAAGACAAAGGCGTACTTGTTTAACATGCTGGAGGAGCGCACAAAGGTCATTAGCTTAACGAGACTCAAGAGAATGTGTTCCAGATCTGAGTAAATACCAACAGGAGCTGAGCTTGTTTGTTGCTTCAAGCTGTTTGTAGGAGTCTTTCCTCTGAGCTTATTTGATACCTGCAGCTTCACAAAACTACATCCAGCAGCACCCGTTTGTGAGTCCTCAGAGCCAGATAGTTGTGCTTGTTTATTTGCGTGGCACAGAGTGGAAACTTTATTAGTTATTTATGAGAATCTGACATGATCATTTCAAAAATAGAAAAGTAATTACAAAAAGAAAGAAAGAAGAGACTGTTAGCGAAACAGCAAAGACAGAAGCAAGTGACATGAGAAGGACGTAGGTTTAGTTAATTAGTATTTTAACTTCACTGCAACGACAGCAGATGTAAAATGAGACCATCAATCCTTTATCACAATATAAGTTATGTCCCTACAGATCTCTGTCGTGCTGCAGCTTGTATCCAAGGTCAGGGAAGAGGGACTATGACACAAAACTACAATGTGGATCTGGAAGGTGAGCCAGGAACTGGCAGCTGTCGGCTGTGGTTATTGTCAGATAATCTGCTTCTCTCTCAAGTGTTAAGTACTTGCATGATCAAATTTGTGCTGTATCTGAAAACGAGGTTAACATGAGATATTTGGCCTTCATCCAACCTGTGTCCAAACTGCTGAGGATTTTCAACAGTTTTGCCAGTGACTCCATTTTGAGCACATTTTGCTACTTCTCCCACTTTGCACCAACTCTGCTGAATTAACAATTTCAAACTGAAGGACATTTGCTGGGCAGGGTTGCAGAGACTGAGTGACAAATGGGGCAAAGTAATGACGGAAGAGAGAAGACGAGTGAGAACAGAAAGTACGTTACCTGTGAGTCTTTGCTCTGGAGTGGTTTTCTGAGATGATGGGAGATGTGAAGAAGAAGTAACAGTACCACTGGCAAAAAGCCTGCATTATGGGTTATTTTCCCATTTTTGCCCCATCTGCTCACAGCTCCATCTGAACCCTGCTGAGTCAGCCTGACTATTAGAACAGCCCCATTAGATACACCCAACAAAAGAACGCGATTGTGCTCCCATGCCTGTGCTTATGCTGGTTCTGCTACTTGTCAACACTACAGTGGAAGGTGTAATGTCTCCTCAGATGATTGCATCAGGAGTCACCTTTTCAGATAATTAGTAACCACCATAAGACAGCAAAGAGAAAGGTTTCATTACCACTTCAAGATGATAAGACATTCTGTTTTCACACTGAGAACAGAGAACGGTAATTACAGACTCAGGAGATAAAATCCGTGTGAATGGAAAAGAAAAGTACCTTTTCTCCTTTTCATTCATCTTTTCTTGTGGTCATTGAAAGCTGTATTATGACACGCAGCTAGGGAGGCTGCTGGATCATCTCCCACCTGCATCTTCATTGTTCAGACTGCGCTTTCACTGGCAATTTATTTTATGAAAATATAATTTCATAAAAATTACCTACTCTTATCTAATTTGATAAGAGTAGGTATGTTTCTTTTATTAATAATTGATTGTTCTGGCAAAATATATCATTATTATTCCTGAATGAAGGTCTTTAGCACGTTTATTTATTTATTTTTTTGCTTAATGGTTTGGCTTATTTTATTCGAAGGATGGAAATCAATAGCAAAGAAAAAGAACTTGGGACTATTGTGCTCTTATTAATACTTCAAGCTACTGATACAAATCAATAAAGGCTTTGATCCAGGAGCTATAACTTCTGTGTGGCTGAGGTAACAGAGATTATCAGGTCACTTCTAAGAAAAAATACAACTTTACTGTTCCTAATATATAAAATTATGAGAAAAATCTTGTTTTTAAGTAAAAACACCATCATTGTAACTGTTTTATTGTTTTCAGACATTTAACACCCAAACCTCTTTTTCATTTCCAAATAATCATATGATTCATAAGTAATCATAATCATGTAAGTATCAGCAGTATGTGTGCAACTAGTTTCTTCTTCTTCTACTATTCCCCTGCAATAAATATTTCCTCTTAGAAACCTTTGCTCCTTGTTGTGAGCAAGTAAGTGTGGAGCATGTGGAGTATGAACGCAATTTGTCCTCCCTCATCAGATAAATCACAAAGGATCAAAAAGATTGAACTTTGCTCCCGGAGCAGACAAAACTGCACTTCAACATATTCCATCTGCTTTGTAGGCAGTGCTAGAATCATGTGCAGTGTGTATAAACAGCACTCCTAACAGATTTGTTGTATTTTGTCAGAAGTGAGAATCTCTAGAATCAGACTTAGTAGACAAAGGAAAACGTACAAATATGATAGAAGGACAGATGTGGATTGGGTAATGTGTGGAGTTGAACCACACCGAGTCAGGAGAAGAGTCAGTCTGTGAGAAAGACTGTGGGGAAGTGAGCTGTAGTTATGGAAGAGTATAAATTCTTAATTGCTGCTGACCTACCAGTCTCCAGATATGTCAGCTTTCAATAAGCCGTAAAACAGCTGCAGTTTTAGCTTAAAGCATTATTTAAATGAGTAACTCGACAGATTTTACATATCAAAATAGGTTTAAGTTAGTTTCGCAAATGTAGTAGAAAAAATTATTTAAATTATTTTGTGACTTCAGGAGTACCTGAAAGAAATCTCATGCACTGGATGCCTCGAACCTCTAAAACCCTTTTCTTATATCCGATTGAGGCTGATGGCTCAAAACTACACGTGGTGCTCGTCACCCAACACAAACAAATCTCCGGTCCAGCAGTGGAATTATGATGAGCAGTAAGAAGAAAAATGAGGCCAGTGATGATAAGTTGACATTTGCTTTTTTGGCTCTGAACACTGAATCGATTTCGATCAAACCCTCCATCGTCTCCACAGACTGCAGTGATGATTTGGTTTAGTACTTCTTTAAAATAGATAAAAATGTTAAGCACAGCATGTCCTTCACATGACTTTTAAAACTTCTGAGAAAAAAACAACTAAAATGGGTTGTTTCTTCTGACAGAAATGCGCACTTAGAAGGTCGCTGGCCTTTCCTGATCCTTTTATGGGACTTTTGTTTTGCTCAGTTCACCAGCCTTTAGTTTGTTCGCATTTCTTAAGGTCATGGCTTCTTTCTTTAGCAGACCTCCGTGGAAAACGAGACGCCTGATGGCAGATGAACAAAAATGACTTAATGTCCGGCTGCACTTTACCATGTGGAGAAAAAAAAGGCGGGGTTGACTAATAATCTGGAGTGCAACAAATAAAAGGACACTGCCCTGAAGAGCCAAACGCCTGGGCACGTCCACCTGGGCGCTTGGGTTCAACTTTATGAAGACATTTGTTATCGAATATTCAATTCAGGAGACGCGACCGACACTGCTGATAACTGCGTAAATAGTGCGGGCGACTAAATACACAGAACAATACAGAAAAGAGAGGAAAACTTTTCGATATATTTGCTCACACTTGGAGACGCTTTCGTTCCATGGATAATTACAATCATTAATAACAATAATTAAATCATGTTAGCTTGGCAGCATTTTATCAGTCGGTGCAATCCCCAACCAGAGTGTTAACGCACATACAAGAGGACGAAAGCAGATTCTTTCTTGGTGTGCAGCCTCTGAGCTCACAGCTCGCCTATGCGCCCTCATCGAGACTTGGCACCTGCTGTACGCAGACGGAACAAGGACTGGAACAACATTAACTGCCGTCTCTTCTGTTTTTAAAGACAGAGAACGAGGGGGCTTTTAACTTATGGAGAGCTATCCCAGCGAAGCCCAAACCTGAGGTAAGGAATTATTTATTGAAATCAACCAAACCGAGGAATCTTCAATAGTCAGAAAAAGGTCATGAATTTGAGGAAAGAAGCGTTCACTGCACTCTGATGTGGTCTGATTGTTCCTATTGGAAAGAGAAATGGATGAGTGGGAATTACTACAAAAGCAATCGCAATAGGAGTTTAAAGTGTATATAAGCTTTATTCTTGAAAATATTAATAATGTTAAACTTGTGTCTTACTTGCTTCCAAGTCAATTTTATCAGTAGATTTCATCCAAACCATTGTTTTGGTCTAATTGAATCACACAGATATTTTCCATTTACCTTCTCTTTCAGACTTAATTCCAGCCATGTCAGCTAATGGGAGTTCAGAGTCCAGCTGCAGGTCAGAGGTTAGACCCACCAATAACACCTGTTTCCAGAAGGAACTGTCTATCACTGCATCAGTAATCTCTATGACTGTTGGCATCTTCTCCAACAGCCTTGCTCTGTTCATTCTGCTGAAATCCTACAGCAGCATCCGCACCAAGTCCAGGGCATCCTTCCTGCTGTTTGCCAGCAGCCTGGTGATCACAGATCTGCTGGGTCACCTCATTAATGGATCCCTGGTGCTTTTTGTGTACAGTGCTGAAAAGAAATGGGAGAATTTTGATCCTTATCAAATCATATGCACCATCTTTGGGGCATGTATGGTGTTCTTTGGCTTGAGCCCCTTGTTCCTGGGAAGTGCTATGGCTGTGGAGCGCTGCATTGGAGTCACCAAGCCTATCTTCCACTCCACAGTGTTGGCCTCACACCACATGAAAAGGCTCCTTGGGGTCACCTGGCTGCTTGCTGCACTGGTGGCTGCGCTGCCTGTAATGCTGTCGAAGCCCTACAAGGTTCAAAGGTCCAGGAGCTGGTGCTTTTTCCTTATCGAGCAAACCAAAGACTGGCTGGATGTGCTCCTGCCGCTGCTATTTTCATTGCTGGGGCTGCTGGCACTGCTGATCTCCATTGTCTGCAACACGCTAACAGGCTGTGTTCTAATACAGGCCAAACTGCGCCACAAGCATCACTGCAGAAGCATGCCTTATCACATAGAGATGATCTGCCAGCTCCTGGCTATCATGCTGGTGTCCTGCATATGCTGGGGCCCATTACTGGTAAGACCTCCTCAGCACACCTTTAACAGACAGTTAAAAATTACAGGGAAAAACGAAAAATTACAGAGCGTAGAGTGACACTGAGGACGCCAAGCTGGATTTGTTCCCTGCTACCTAAAGCCTTTCCATATATCTTTGTTAAAGCAGTGTTATGTTGCATTTCTGATCATTAAACTACTGCTGTTGGTCAGTGTGTCCATGATGCATTTTGAAGATGAGTAAGTACATCGACATCACAGCAATAATGGGAGTTTTTTTTTTTAAATACTAGAATTGTTAGCAAACTTAACAGCTGCTTACTGGAGGTCAGAACAAGAAACCACATCACACTCCCACAACAATAGAAGCCTAACTGAGCACAGCTGAAATATTAATGACAGCAATACTAAATGAATGAGATTAAATTAAATTGAGATTAAATATTACCAGTCATCTGATTCTTTGCAGCATTAGTATTTATTTAATTAAAAATTCCCAAATAAAACAATAAATTAAATTACATTAAAGTCAATGTAACCAAGTAAGATTAAAAGGTTCATGTCAATTAGATTAAACACACAAATTTAAGTAATGTTTGCATTTTCACAGTAGTTTAATAACAGCGTTATCATAAAAAAATAAAAGTAACACTGAAACAAATGAAAACTAAACTAAAACTGAACATTTAAACTGAAATTTAAATTAAAAAACACTGAATTAAAAACAAAAACTCAAAATAAAATTTAAAAAAGTGCAATAAATGTGATAAGATGAAACCATTTGGAAGAAAATCGATTGCAGAAGCATGAGCATGAAGACAGAGAGAAGAGTCATCATAATGCAGACTCCCAGATAAAGGAGGTGGAGAGTAACATGACCCCTATAAGCGAGCGGTGATGGAGCCGACTGTGATTGGTGACGGGGGTTTTCCATCGAGAGGCCTTTAAAAATGACAATGATATGGAAATGAGAAGGAGGAAAACGAAACAGAGGTGATGAAAAAATAAGCAGAAATAATAGCTGTTATCACCAAAAGGAACGGAGACAGAATGTGAGAAAACAGATCCTACTATACCCGAGCATGTCTGTGGTGTCCTCTGCAAGCTCTGTTTGTCTGTCTTTGCATTTTAAAGGGTTTGATACAAACAGGTTTTTCTCCACTTCCATCACTGTTCTTTTCTATCCTTGTCATCATCATGTAAAAGATGTCTGATGTTTAATTGTTGTACACTGGTGGAAATCAGCAAATGTATTAATTAAGGACTTGTGATGCCAAGCAATAGATGCCAGACAAGCTGAAAAATATGGCAGCTGCTTTGAAGACTCTTCCAAATAATCGTGGTTTTGAATTATTATTCAAATTAAGCAATTCTAATATTTTAAAAAAAAAAGAAAGTAAATGCTTTGAATTAGAAATCTCTTAATAACAACAAAGATGCAAAATTGCACACACTAATCTTGTTTTTCCTGTAACTTCCCAGCCAGTCTAACATAACCAGTCTAAAATTGTTTTCTATTAAAGTATTTGATAAATATTTAGAATAACTGTTTTTCTACCACTCCAATAGATCCATGTCACCATTCTGAGTACCAGAGCCACGGATGAGTCTCCGTCTTTTAGTCTGCTGACTATACGCATGGCTACGTGGAACCAGATCCTGGACCCGTGGGTCTACATCCTGCTGAGGAAGGCTGTTCTCAGGAAAATCTTCGTGTTGCTTCACGGCTGTTGTGGCTCGAAATTTTACGCCCTCCATCGGTGGCAGCGCAGTATGCTCCACAGCTCAGCGGAGACCAGCAGCTCCAGTGGGTCATCTGATTGCCGCTGCCTCGGTAAAACACCTGTGCATGATGTTGTCATCAAATCCATCACCTGAACCCTGTCCTGAGTCTTTTATCTGAGAACGCCAAGGTGCTGAAAAACAAAAGGAAAGAAAATCATTTGGAATACTAGAAGGACATTTCTAAAGGACGCTTATCCTAAGGTCAATTTTAAAGTGACCCAGGTCCAAAACAAAATTCCTTTGATTCTTCCTTTGCATGCGCTCTTCCTCTTTGCAAAGTTTCATCCCATTTCAGCTCCTGCAGATGAATAAGACGCACTGAGACACTAGAAGACTATCAAAAATGCACTTACACAAACCACAAATGTTTTCTTGTAACATTTGCAAAATGATCACCATGAATTGTCACTATTACTGTATATTGTGGTATTGACTTTTTGTTCTAAACTTTTAGCCCCGCGTTCTGCATCAGGGGCACTAGACAAGTTCTATCAAAAACTGTCACAGTGTTAGAGACCAACTAACAGTCACTGTTAAGTCGTAGACATTGTTTTATTCATTCCTGGCTTTGTTCCACGTGCAGCTCCAGCCTGTGTCTTTGCACTACTATTTATTGATTGTGACTGAGTCTTCTTTGACCTTACATGTTAACTTTTTATTATAAGGATTCCAGTATAATGTGTTAATCATTTGGTTTGCACAGATGTGCAAGACACGATAAGCGTGCAAAAAAACAAATGATCATCCTCCACCAGCATGCTGACATCAGTATGATGTCTTTGTGCTAATATTGTGCTGTACTTAGTTTCCATCAAACATGGCTGTGCATTGATGCCAAACATCTCTACTTTGGTGCTGTCTGTCCAAAGCACATTATTCAAGAGGTCTTGTGGTTTGTTCAAATGCGACTTTGCAAACTTAAGCCATGTTGCTTTCATGCTTTTAAAGAGAAGAGGCAACCCTGGCATTTAGCAGGACCAGAAGCAGTAAGGGTATACCGGTACTTAGGACTGTTTTACCTGAAGCAAATATTTTGTGCTGAAAGTCTAGTTGATGTTTAAAACAAGCTTTTCCCAACAATTTCACCACAACAGTAAACTTTTGCTCATTGAGTGTTTTGAATGTCATCAAGTGTTTTCTTTTTTTATAGTGTGTGAGCTGTTAACGTGATGGTGTATACTGTACCAGCCTTTAAACAATTTAAGCCTGCATTATGTTATAACATGGACCAATTGAAAACGTGATTTTTGCCTGTATCAGTACGTTTGATGTTTTAAATGGTTCGGGTGAGTGTTGTGCTTTTCTTTCAAAGGGTTGTAAAGAATGATCAGAGTAAGAAGTTTCTGATTGAAGTATGTAACGCTGCATTCAAGTGTGATCATGATCAGAACGGAAGCAGTAAGTAGTCTGCTGGTAGGTGCGTTATTACTTTGTAAATGTGATTTTTTCGCACCGGTGCTTCTGCATCATGACACTTGTTTTTTACAAAACAACAAAAAACTTTCCAATGTGTTTGTCCTGTACTGTGTAATAAAACGGAAAATGGAAAAACAAACCATAAACATTAAAGAGAAAATGGTGAAAATGTTTTTTTTTAATGTGTTGTAGTCAAGATAATGTGAGTTCACAGCGAGGTTTTCTCCACCTAAAACATCTTTCGAGGACAGAGTGCGTCTTGTTTTAGCCCCAAGGAGTCTGAAATATGAGACTAGAATAGGCAAGAAATCGGGGATTTCTTATTATAAATTATTATGTATTTTGAAAAAGAATGGATTTTGCTGCTTTTGTGAGTGTAATTTTAAAACGACACGTTATTATTTAGTTAGTTATTACATCCCATGTGTTGACAAAACAGAAATATGAGATACAATCTTTACTTTGAGTGTCCTGAACTGTAGTCTTATAACATTGCTTTAAGCACTGTAGACGTCTACTTACATTCCACTCCAAGCTCCACTCTGTCACTTCATGCAGAACTTTACAAATGGGCACACATTGTTTGATTAACAATCGTTTTCAAAAGCAGAACTGGAAATGGACTAACATCACACATTCACAGCGCTTATTCTCTACATTTGGGTTTGAATTAACATTAACATGCATGTTTGCATGTTTTAGGACAGTGGATGGAAGACGGGGTACTTGGAGGAAACCCATGAGTGAGAACATGAAAACTCCAGACAGAAAGGCCCTGGTTGGGGTTTAAACCAGGAACCAGTGCACCACAACAGCACCCACCTCAACATGTTTAAGTCTCTCACTAAGCCTGTGGTTCAAGACGAGCTCAGTTAGTCAGAACAGCAGATGAAAACAGGGGATACATGAATAAATAAGCCTGCTACAGAAGGCCATAAAAACAGACGTTTGCTTCCATCCATGCTTAACGTAGCACTGTTCACTGGGAAAATTGCATTTGCAATGACAAACCTGCAACTGTGCAGTTTGTGACTGAGTGAGTTTTTAAAAGTTAGATTCATCAGGCATCAGTGAAAAGTCCCACACACATACTAGCGGCCGCACGTTGTTCCCACACTCGTCATGCGTTTTTTGTTTGTTCTGTAATATTGACTATAAGGGGACATGTACACGGGTAATAACCAGAGTGGCTTCAGTTTCCCACACTGTGGTCCAGTCCGCTGACAGTGTCGCTTTACAGTCATTAGTGTAGTTTTAAACAGCATCCCATAGGTGGCAGCACGACACCAAATCCCTCCCGCTGGTCGGAGACGAAGAAGGGGTGGGACGGTGGGGGGGAGATCAGCCATATGATGTGTGACGTCATCTCTTCCTCATCACCTCCATCTTTCGGTGCCGCATGCCTCTGTGCTTAATGGAGCAGGCTCGTTCCCGTAGATGCTGGCTTTTGTGAGAGGGGTGCGGTTTTTGCGGCCCGTGCGGTTGTTGGTTTGCGGACGGAGCGCAACTGCCGGCGCGAGCGGAGCAGCGATACGGTGTGTGCTCACTGTGGGCCGAGTGTTGTGTTTTCATCTCAGCAGCTGTCTGAGACGCGCGCGCGCGCACACACACGCGCGTCTGCTGTCAAGTTAGTGTCAGCTCTGGAGCTACAGATACAGTTGTATCTGCTACATCTAGCTTTCCTGTCTCTTTAACATCTCTATTCTCTCGCCTTGTTTTTATGATAATGATAATAATAGTAATAATAATGATATTTTTCCGTATTTTTGTAACATTGCTCATATTGTTGCAGCAGCATTCAAATACTCCCGTTGTTTTAAAAATAAATGTATTTTGTCTTTATTTTTTTCCTCCTATAGTTGAGAACATGAATCAGGAAAAACTGGCAAAACTTCAAGCCCAGGTGCGGATAGGAGGAAAGGTAAGTTGCAAAAATGAAGGGATTTTGATTGCTGAGCTGGTACAGCATCACCTAGGACACATTAAGCAGGGTGGTTATTGTAGTTCTCCAGTTCGTGGTTATAATTACCAGTTACTGCTCTTTTTTAAAGTCTTTTTTTTAATTGCGTTGCCTGCAGAAAATAAGCACTGATTGGACAATCAAATTGGTTGATTAAAAACAAAAGAAAAAAACGAATCAAGTATTCATTAAAGTGCCCATTAAGTGGTGTATTAAAGTTCTGATATATGATAATTTTAATTATTTATGTATTTTATTACATTTTTTCCTAATTTTACACAATAAAATGCTTGATCATATCAATCCTTTTAAAAAAGTTGCCTCATTCTCCTCACATGCAAAGTTTTTAATAGTCTGGCCCGTCATCTTTTAAAGACGCAGGACTGCAGGCTTACTTGTGGTTCCTGGAGTTTCTGAAAGTAGAATAGGAGGCAGATCTCCTTCCAGCTCCCAGTTTGGATTCATACACAGACTCTCTCTGCCTTTAAGGTTAGACTCAAAACTTTCCTGTTTGATACAACTTAGTTAGGGATGGCTCAGGGGACAGTAAACCATCCTTTAGTAATGCTGCTATAGGTCAGACTGCTGCAGAACTGCATGTGATGCACTGAGTGCTTCATCTCTTTGTGTTTATACACCGCTGCAACATGTCATTATATTTTTATCTCCTCTCCCTCAGTCTGGTTTCTGTCTGGTCTCCCTGTGCTCTCCTTTTCTGTTCTCTTCTCTTTCCTCTCACCCTCCCTATTGCTTGTGGCAGATGGCTGGCCCTCTCTGAGGCTGGACCTGCTGGAGGTTTCTTCCTAATTAAAGAGAGGTTTTCCTTCTCACTGTCATAAGTGCTCGCTCAAAGGGAGTCACTTGATTGTTGGGGTTTTCTCCAGTTCTGCCTCTAGACACAGAATAAAGTATCTAGACGAAACTGCTGTTGTGAATTGGGACTATATATATATATATATATGAACCTGAACTGATCAATAGAATTGAAATTATCGTCTGATAAAACTCTTTCATGGCATGCATTTTTCATTTGTCTTTACTATTTGGGCTGATTGGGACCCGATAAATCATAACAAGAGTTGAATCAAGACGCTTTATATTGTACAGACCTTACAGTAATAGACAGGAAACAGAGAAAACCATGATATGAGGGCACATGTTAGGGAAGTCCATCAGCCTTTCACGGCTTATGTGTGCTATCGTTGTCACCAAGTTCTCAAGTTTGTGAACTTGAGTACCAAGCAACGTAGGATTTAAATTGATACCATGTGTACCTACTAAAAAACTTGGACGAGTTTGAATATCGGTGACGTCGACCTCAAGGTTAAGGTCGTATGTCGGACTTTAAAATGTATTTATTGACAGGTGTCTCTACTAGGAGGCTGAGGGGTACTGCTGGCACTACTGGTATTTTTTGTGTCTGAAAGAAAAAAATATCAGCTGATATAATCGAATATTAGATTTTTAAATGACCACTAGTATCACTCTTATATCGATTAGGCTTTACTTTTAATCCTCGAATGATTAATTCATAATAATTCAGAAAATTCTGTCAATCGACAAATAGATGAATCCATTATTTGTTTTGTATCTAACGGCATGATTTGGATTCAGTATGTGATTTATTCTCTAACCCATTATTTCTTCTAATCTTTAACCATTTATATTACAGTGAATGGCCCCCCTATGCCCTTATTAGGGGTGTGAATTGAAAACCAGTGTCAAAGTTGTCTGCTGTTATTGGTGTTGACATGTTTTGTTTTGAGATGATAAAACATTTGAGTTGATGCTGTATATACCTTCTTAATCCCCCCCCCCCCCCCACACACACACACACACATGCAAACTGCGAGAAAAGATCAGCCCATGCACTTCCTCGTGATTGAAGCTAAAGTCTTTTTTATAACTGATTAACTCACGATGGTATTTTTATGCAACAGGCTCTGATCTCTCTAGTTGCACAGTAGTTTACTTTTGGCTTCAGGGTGACTGGCTAGACAGGGAAGAAAACTGAAGACATCATTTCACTCTGTAAAAGGTTAAATGATGACTAAAACTATTAGTGAAAGTGTAAGTGGTAAGCAATCAGAACCGGACAGAGGATTTAAACACAATATTTTGTAACTAGCCAAACGTTTTCTGTCGCTGTATTTTCCTCCTTTCTTCTGTTTCTAAGTCACAGCCTATGACTTAGAAAAGTGTTGATCTGATTGTATGTTTTATGTTCTCAGGGCACTGCACGCAGGAAGAAGAAGGTGGTTCACAGAACTGCAACAGCTGATGACAAAAAGCTTCAGAGTTCACTGAAGAAGTTTGCTGTCAACAATATTGCTGGCATTGAGGAGGTAAACTGACGTAGGTGAATGTGCGGTCGTGTAGAGCAGACCACTGTTTAGTTTTTCAAAGGTATCAACAACGTGCATGGACTTGGGTGACTTGAGAGAACTTGGGTGATCTTTTCTCCTCAGGTGAACATGATCAAGGATGACGGGACTGTGATTCACTTTAACAACCCCAAAGTTCAGGCCTCTCTATCCGCCAACACCTTTGCGATCACCGGCCACGCTGAGACCAAACAGATGACAGAGATGCTGCCCGCCATCCTCAGTCAGCTTGGAGCAGACAGCCTCAGCAGCCTGCGCAAGCTCGCAGAACAGTTCCCTCGGCAAGGTGGGTCGCCCCTCAGGGCTTTGATTTTTATTACATTGATTTTATGTTCATTTTTGGTATCAGCTTAACTTGTTTGTACCAAAAAGGATAAAAGAGGTAGGAGACACAAAGCTAAGTTTACCTGTTAAGTAGACGCCTAAACTTTTTCCTTCTAGTTGGGATTCATTTTCACTCGCTTCCTTTTTGGGAGGATAAATTGTAGTTGACACCACAGGTTGATTATACTTTGATTCATGGGAAAGAAATTCTTGCAGCAGCTCATGTGCAAAATATTCACACCCTCTTTCCAAAGCATTTACAGCTTCTGGTTTTCTTGGGTAAGGCTCTACAATCTTTGTCCACCTGGAAATGTGCAGTTTAACCAGTTCTTCCTGGTTCCTGGTCCTGATTCTAGGAACGGTTCAGGTGGTCAAGTGCTTCTCGGAACAGTTAAAGCCACATTAACATCACAGAGGTCGATTGAGAGCCGTGCGACCTTGTGGTGGCTTCTTCGTCTTTTTTTTTGTCTTAACATTCAGTGTATATGCAGGTTTCTGACTTTCTAAGCTGCTGCATGACCCGTCAGTTCAGTTTGCTCCATTTGAACCCCGGTCAAGTTCTAGGCAAAGAAGAGCTACAACACAGTTAAATATGCAAAATCCACTTTATACTTAATATTTACTTTTCAAGGTGAAGCAAATCTTTTAAAGATGAGTTTTTCCAGATGAGCCAAGATGGTATAAACATATACTGGCCACTTTATTAGGTCTTTAACAAACATATCTAAGCAGCCAATCACTTGGGAGCAAGTCAGTGCATTTAGGCACAGAACCAAGCATCAGAGTGGAGAAGAAAGGTAAAAGTGATTTTGAACATGGCATGGTTTTTGGTGCCATGCCATGAAAACGTTCGTCTGAGTATTTCAGAGGCTGCCGATCTACTGGGATTTTCCCGCACAAGAAGGTAATCTCTAAGGGTTTACAGAGAGTGGTCTGAAAAAGAGAATATATCCAGTGATTGGTAGTTCTCGGGATGAAAATGCCCTGTTAATGCCAGAGATCAGAGGAGACTAGCCAGACTGCTTCAAGCCAATAGAAAGGCAACAGTAACTTGTTAGAATCAAGTTTTGAAAAAAAAAATCATCTCTGAACCAGCAACCTGTCAGCTAACAGCAGGAAGCTGAGACTGCGATTCAAACAAGCTAAGGCAATAAACGACTGGAAGAAATGTTAATAAGTCTAATAAGTCTCAATTTCAAGTGATATGAGCCAATACTGGCATATCATAGAGATCAATACCAGCATATATGATAGAAAACTCAGCTCAAAAAAACCTCTCACCTCTGTTTGCCAAATACAGAGACAAGCGGTGTCTCCACATGCCACCAGTGCAGCTTCAGTGCTCCTTTCATTGATTCTTCAAGTCTCTGGGCCTCATTGTTCTGAAACTATTCCCTTATTGTGGAGAATGCTAACATGGTGATGCCAAAGGCCACTGCCGATGATCCATCGCTCATGGTTTGTGAATGGAGTACTGTCATACTGGAAGAGAACACTCGTATACAGATATGCTTCATCACAGGTTAAAAGTCATTATTTGAGGCAACTTTCTATCACTTTCCAGCTAAAATGTATTTTTTGTGCATTTCGTCTTAGCTCTTGAAAGCAAGGCTCCAAAGCCAGAGGACATTGAGGAAGAGGATGATGATGTGCCAGGTATGCAGTGTCACATGAATAAAAAGAAGAATGATCAGAATGAAAACTTAGAGACAGCTACACTCTGTTAAATTTTCATCGTAGTATAGAAGATTGCTCTTTTTACTCAATTTAAGTCAATTTGCTCTTTTGGATATTTTTCTGCAGCCCTGAAAAGTTACTACAGTTGAACTCATGTATGTGACTTTAGATTGTTCCTCTAGTTTAACTATTTAATGCTGTGCTTTTGCTGTTCTGTAGATCTCGTGGAGAACTTTGATGAAGCATCAAAGAACGAGGCAAACTGACAGAAAAATTCACTGGACTGAAGTGGAGCCTCCGTCTGTCTTTTTGAGTGTAGTGATCCGGGCATATCAGACAGTATCTCCAAATATATCCCACAGTTCCAATGACCTACAGATGTCTGAGTCACACACTAGCACTACTAGGTTGTGTATTTAAAAAAGAGAGAGAGAGAAAAGAATAAGAACCCAACGCTCATCTGGTAAACGGTGAATCTCTTCCACACTGTCAGTCATTATCAGATTACTGTGGTCTTTAAAGCCAGTCTTAAGAGATTTTTTGTGTGTGTTTTGTTTATGAAACAAAAAAGACGTTTAACATTTTTTTTAAATGATGCTGTGATCATTGACTGAATGTTTTTATCAATAAATCAAAGAATTGTGTGCAGATTCATGTGAAAAGAAGCCTCGTCAGTTTCCTACAGAATGACAGGGTGAATGACATAAGGCTGGATTTTTATGTTTGGCACCTTAGCTCTGCTGTCTTGGCTTGTACACCGTCCTGCGGGCTGTGTGGACAGCAAACTGGGGAGGGACATTTCTGCACACCTCTTGAGTTTCTTCAAAGAGCTGCAGAGAGGCACGGGGGAGGAGGGAGATCACACAGAAGGGGGGGTAAGAGAGAGGCGAAATCATCCCATCTTTCGCTTGTGAGCAAGGCACTGCTGCTTGAATCCATTTTCCTCCGCGCTCAGATGTAACAGGATAAAATGCTGAAGTTCTTCACAGCGCGGGATGATGAGAATGAAAGCCTTTTGGGAGCAATAACTGAGGGTAAGACGTTTGATTGCTCTGGAAATACCGGGGTGGGAATGCGTTTACTCCCATTCATTGCTTGTGTGCGCGCGCTTGTGTGTGTGTGTGTGTGTGCCGCTGAAAAAAACGCTGATATAACACTTGGCTGCGCGCATAGACCGCGTCATCTGAAAAGCGCGTGCGCGTATGTGTGCGTGTTGCGCACTTTCGCGTGAACACGGGCTGCTTACATACATACTCCACTGTAGCCTCACTCAGCGTCACCTCAGTGAAGTGTCCCGGCTGATCCGGTGTACCGGGGTGCGGGGTGAATGTCGCATTGCCTCCGGCCTCTGTGCCCGCGAGCACATTAAACATTTGCACGTGTGTGGAATGCGTCACTGTCCCGGGAAGTGAGCGCTCAGTGAGCCGGATCGGTGCAGGCAGGCACGCCGCTGTTTCGGGAAGTCTTCACTTTGTTGCCTTCGGTAGAAATGACGCCGCCAGCTTTTTATTTTTTCTTCATGTTTTTTAAGGATGGCTTTCTGTTGTAAATGAGCTGCAGTGCAGTTTAACGTGTACAGTTAGTCAGTGGCGCCCAATGTTTTGACGAGACTTTCAATCGAATAATCAAATACATGACGATCTGCATTTAAACCTATAAGAGCCTTATCCCCTTAAACCGGCCTATTCGGGAAACGCTGGTAGCTCAATGAAACATCAGTTGTGCATACATTAACTCCCTTTGCGCTGCCGGCTGCTAATGTGCTGGGAAGGGCATTGACTCAGTAATTGGCTGTAATTACGGGAGGTGTTCTTAATGTAGAAACCTTGAATGGAGTGATTGCAGAATCAAGCGGCTTACTTGCATATTTTTATTCTGAAACATGCAATAAACACAGTACTGTCACTTGAAACATCTTTTATTTGTTCATTACACATATTTAACATCCGCCTCTGTGTGTGTATTTGTGTTTGTGTAACAATATGGCTCAATATAAGGAAGCAGCAAAGGTTTTGACACGTCTAAACACAAAGTTACTGCTCAACTTTTTGTTCTCTAGGGAACCAGCTGCTATATGGTATCATTAATCTCTTGTACAACTACCACTGGCTATTTTGATCATCAGATACACCTCTCAAGGGCAACCACACTAATGCTGCCATTAGTGAGGGCTGAAATCTAGAAGATGTCTATTTAACAGTGAACAGCTTTTTCGCCTTAATGAGCAGGCAGGACCTGCATCATTGTATGTGCTAGTGTGTGTATGTTTGACAGATAGAGAGATGGAGATGTTGACTTTCCCTTCTTGCTGGTGATATCATTATCATTGAAACAGATGAAGGGGACAGTACGTCTCTTCAGGACAGCAAGCACCACTGGCTGAACAGACCCTGTCTGCTGGTGCTCAAAGATGGAGATGTGTCAAAACCTGCACTGGACTGTAGAGAAATCAGACCGCAATCTCCATCTAAAGCCACATCGGATGCGACGCTCAGAAGCAAATCTGGACCTTGTGAGCAGAAACCTATTGAACATCCCACTGAATCTGCTTCCCAAGTGGAGAATGGCAGCTGCACTGTGACTTCCATCTCCACATGGGGTGAAAAGGAGTCCCCCAGCCCTCTAGTGTTGGGCCCAGCAGAGGCCGCGTGGGCAGAGGAGGAGGAAGAGAAGAACCAGAAGTCGCCGGTTCTCCCATCAAAGGAAGACTCTGTGATTGAGGAGAAGGAGCGGGAGGAAAGTGGGCTGGAGCAGCAGGATGAGTCCTGCAGCTTGGAGGGACCATCTCGAGGAGATCAGACAAACACCAATAAGGCTGGTGCAGGCCGCGGGGAGGAAGCGATGGGTGAGTGCGCTGCTTCTCCTGTGGATCTCGATGACATGTCTGAGACGAGCCCCGTTGGCATTCTGTCCAAGGATCGAGTCACTGTCCTTGGTGAGGTGGCCCCCGTGTGGGTCCCCGATGCCGAAGCGCAGGTCTGCATGAAGTGCGGTATCAAGTTTACATTCACCAAGAGGAGGCACCACTGCCGTGCCTGTGGGAAGGTAAAAAAGGATTTAAAAGTTCATTTTCTGTGTAATTAAATCTGAAGTGAAATAAAATTAGCAACTTGATAGTTTATAAGTGGAGTGTACGTGTGTGTCTCTGTTCATGTGTGGCGTGTGTGCATGTGTGTGTCGTCAGGTTTTTTGTGCACTTTGCTCCAGTTTGAAGTTCAAACTTACGCACCTGGATGGGAAGGAGGGACGAGTATGCATTTCCTGTCATTCAGCACTCATTAAAAGTGAGCGTAATTTTTTTTTTAGGTATTGCTGCAGTTGTATTTTTGAAATCATGCAGAAATCATTCTTGTATCCTCTCTTCAGGGATGTCTCCAAAAGGAAAAAGAAGGGTGTGGTTCGCAGACGAAATCCTCACCAATAAGCATTCAGAGTCTGCCCCGACCACACCCGTCAGGGAGCCCGCGTTCTCACCGCTGATGAGTCGAGTGCTGGGTGGGCCTGTTAAAAGTCCCGTGGGTTCACCCCAGATCAGGAGAACTTTGAGGCCACATGGAACAATGATTGGTGTAGGTTCACCCAAAACGTGCCACTAAAAATCGACTACAGGGAAAATGTTGTTGTTGTTCTGTGATTTAGAGGAAAATGAATGATATATGTATTCTCACTCTGCCTCCCTTCAACTCCAGGAGGCCTGTGGTCCCTACGGCTGGGGAACCACAGCTTTAGTGAGCAGCTCTGCTAACCTCATTCCCTTGGATGGCTTGCCACCCATACTCACCTCCACAGGAGTCAAAGGAGGTAGGGCTAGCTCGAATTTAGAGTTTAAAAGTGAAAAGTAAACTTATTGTGTTTCCTCCCCAGATCCAGATACTTCTTGTTTTTCATTATATCCCTCCCCTTTTGTTAATGCTTTCATGTCTTGCATAGTGCATGGTGCAAATATTGATGGCGGGTCACAAAGAAATAGGAGTTCTATGCAAATTGGGCAGCCCATGGCAAGGGGAAAAATGGTCTCTGATTTTGAGCAGTTAATAGTTTAGTGAAAGCAGCAATTACAGATTCACACTGAATAAATTAGTGGTTCCTCATTTTTTTCTGCTCACCCTCCTTTGCCTATAACATTCCCCATAGTTAATACAGAAAAACAACTTCGGCGTGCAAAAAAAGAAATGAGGAACAAGTGACTTTGTAAAGTGTCCATCTTGTTCCGCTACTTGCTGTCAGAAGCTACTATTTCATGACAAGAAAAACACAGTGTTCTCTCTCCATAGCCCACTATGGTGAAGCCAAGATTTGCCTCGACATTTTTTCTAGGCTTTGATGTTTGGATGGTTAGTGCAGTTTTTTTTTTCAATCTTATTTAAGCATTAACCAACAGTACCTTTCACAGACCTGTCCATGGCTTGCTTTCAGGGCAAATGTTGTAATTGTAATTTAGCTTCACTGCCCCTCCCCTTTTATAACTCTTATCCCATCCAAGGGAACCACTGACCAGAAACTAGCACCTTTGTTTTGGTTTAAGCACTAACCAGAAGGGACAACTACAGCAAGTATTACATATATGCATGATTTCCACCCATTAATCTAAAGAGCCAGTTCATAATTTCACAATACCAAATATGCATGATGAATCTGTATATGTCTTTATGTTACCAACAACTTGAGCCACATTTGACTACTTTGCTGTAAATAATTCCAAATATTTTTTTCACGCTCACTCAGCTGCTCTAGCTTGTGCACATGCTCCGATGCCTCTTTGCTGCTCTTTGTGATTGCATTGTTTAAGAGAACCAGGCAATCCTTCCACATGTGTGGTCCTTATTTATTTATTTATTTATTTATTTATTAATGTGTTGGGTGTTCTGACTTACTACACTCGAATGCTGCTACTTTAATTTATTACGTGGACACTGCAATGCCTGGTTAAATGGGGCAGTCCCAAGGCATTAATAAAACTGATCTGTTATTAATAACAGCTACCTGCTACTTGCCATCTTATTTAGAGCCACACTCTAATATTAATCTTTAATCTAATACTGGGCTGTTTTTTGTGGTGAGTAAGAGTAGATTAGAAAACACTTTAAAAGATGTTCTAATCTACCCCCCAGACTACACTGTGGAGGAGCAGCCCTCCGAGATGCTCCTTATTCAGGAGTTGGAGAGCGGCAGACCCAAGCCTCTGGTGTTTGTTCTCAATGCTAACCTGCTCGCTATGGTGAAGTTGGTCAACTGTGAGTATCTTTCCCCTCTTACCTTTTACTGTGCATTATGAACTGCATACAGAACCTAATGTACACATTTAAAATTGAGCAGTGTCAAGAATTACATCACTGTGCAGAAAATATTTTGATCATTTTTTAAAAATTTAAATATAACTTCTGAGTATATATTTCTACCTCTTACATCTTGTATTTGTTGTTTAAAATGTCCATATGTGACTGCCAGCCTGTGCTTGATTTCCCTGATTAGACGTTAACAGGAAGTGCTGGTGTGTGACAACAAAGGGAATGCACGCTGTAGGGCAGGTGGAGCTGGTGGTGCTGCTGCAGTGCCTACCTGAAGAAAAAAGCTTCCCCAAAGACATTTTTAGGCACTTCATTCAGCTGTACAGAGACACTTTCACAGGTCAGAGACATTACAAGCCCATACACAGAATATTATCAGTCTCTACTTCACGACTGTAGTATTTCTTCCCTCTTATAATTACACATGTTTCGACATCTTTATGTTTCTGTAGGGAAGGTTGTGAAACACCTGTCACTCTCCCTGTTTGGCAGCAGCTTCTTTGGCAGTCAGGATCATGCAGGCTTCCTGTACGTTCGCTCCACTCTCCAGTCCCTTCAAGGTCTACCTCTGCCAAACCAGCCCTACCTCTTTGGCCTGCTGGTCCACAGAGCAGAGGTGGCCTGGGCCAAAGCCTTTCCCTTGCGCCTCATGCTGCGACTGGGCGCTGAGTACAGATGTAAGCCAGGCAACTATGTAAGCTCTCTGAGTTATAATGTTTCTTCCCCAGTTACCCACTTTCTGTCTCTTGTTCCAGTTTACCCATGCCCTCTGTACAGTGTACGCTTTAGGAAGCCCTTGTTTGGGGATATAGGTCACACAATAATGCGACTGTTAGTGGTGAGTATGGCATTTTGTAACATTCTTTTGTGTTGTTGCAAAACCACCCTTCCTGTCAGCAGTGGAAGTTTGGTGTCACAACTTTTATTAAACATGGTGTAACAGACACCAGATCTTTTTACCATTCTGCTTTCTTCCAGGACTTTAGGAATTACCGTTACAGCCTACCAGTGGTATCGGGGCTCACTGTGGACTTAGAAGCTCATAGGACTTGCATAAAAATACCGAACACTGGGTATAATGAGGTAACACTAAGCCTCACAGAGTTAACTCTTACATATAGTTTCTTTCTCTATCATTTACCCGTGTTATCTCCCATGTTAGCTAATGAAGGCTGTGAATAAGTCCAATGAGCATGTGCTGGCAATAGGGGCATGCTTCAATGACACTGCAGACTCCCACCTCATCTGTGTCCAAGCAGACGATGGCCAGTATCAGACCCAAGCCATCAGCATCCACAATCAACCACGTAAAGGTAACAACACAGTTGTTGGGGCAGGAAGGGACACATGGAAAGTTTTGCTCAGCTAATCTGAAAATCTGAAATTACTTTATTTAAGCTGAACAAATGAGGCTAAAACAGCAGCTAAAAGTATAGTAGTACTAATACTTCTCCAGTTTTGTTAAATGACGAGGATCTAATAAATCAGCTAAAAGATATGCATAAGCTTGAAACAGCTAAGCGTGATCGATAAATGATCAATGAAATCTTATCGCTTACAGTAAATCTTTAGCTGAATATACTCCAGAGAACACTGGAAGCAAAGAATAGATTTTACACATTTCAAATTTAGAAGGCATTCAAGTAAATTTGCTGCACAAACTGAATGGATTCTGCACAACAAAAACATTGTGCAAACCCACTGAATATTATGACAGTGCATCTAAACATATGTAGCTCTTGGAACTGCATATAAAACAAAACAGTTTGAGTGTGAACTTAAGTGCAGCGGAGCAAAAGTAGGAGAAAATTCGAAAATGAAAGAACAACAGTGGTTCGAGACGTTAATCGCGGCCAGTTCCAGTTATGTGACTCTAGGTGGCAGTGCATGCACTTGTAGTTTTTGCCTTGTCACTGTAAAGACTGATCAAAATGACATTCCTTCCTTCCTTCCTTCCTTCCTAGTTACTGGATCATGCTTTATTATATTCAGTAGTGCGCTGAAAGCGTCAGCAGGATACCTGGCCAAATCCAGCGTTGTAGAAGGTAGGATACCCTCTGACCAGAGAAGCCAGGTTAACCATTACTTTCTCCTCACCTCTGAGGACAGCCATCATTTACATTTTAAGTAGAGCGCCCCTGCTTAAACTGGCTTATTCAGAATTTGTTGATCTTTGTATGTGTGTGTCTGTGTACATTTTAACAGACTGTTTGTCTAGGCGTGTGTCTCCCCATTGGTGTGTGTTTGTGTGTGTTTCTCCTGTATCGCTGTCCCCTCTTCGCAGATGGGCTAATGGTGCAGATCACCGTGGAAACCATGGCGGAGCTCCGTCGATCACTACGGGAGATGAAAGACCACACTGTCACCTGTGGACGGCTGGACCAATCAGAGAGCCAGGAGCTTGTTTGTGTACAGTGGGTGGAGGAGAAATGCACTGTGAATAAGGGGTGAGTGCGTCCAACTGTTTGAAGTGCAGGAAGGCTTTTGTGTTCAGTCCAGTAGAACAATATAGCACCCATTCAAAAGGTAGCTGTGAAAAACTAACGGTGGGCCATTAGTTGATTAGAATTTGGAACACCCCAACAAAGAGCTGCAAAAAAGCGTGTAAGAGTCCAGTGTAAGCAGGACACATCCTTTTCAGTCTGTTTTAAACTGTGTGTACATGTAACCGCATATCAATGTTTGTGTTCTCCAGCATCATCAGCCCCATCGATGGGAAATCAATGGAGTCTATCAGCAGTAACAAGATGTTCCAGAAGTCCGAATACAAAGAAAATGGAAAGATCATCCGCTGGACAGAAGTATATATAATGATCTGCTAAAAAAGTTAGCATGTCCATGTGTACAGCCACCCCTCTTTACATTTGCGTGAATATTTTGTGCAGGTGTTTTTCCTGCAGACAGGTGATAATCCCAAAGGAGCAGTGACTGACTCTGCTGAACACAACCGGCTCACGGAGAGAATCGCCCGGGCATTTTGCTTGGCACTGTGTCCACACCTTAAACTGCTGAAAGAGGACGGGATGGCCAAACTGGGACTGCGTGTCACTTTTGACTCCCAAGAGGTCTTTAAAGAATTTAGCTTCTTGTAGCCAGAGAGAGAGAGAGATGTATAACTAACTAACTAACTAACTAACTAATGTGTGATCTATTTCTGCCAATTTGTCTGGTTAAACTGGCCTTGTAAGCATCAGCCCTGAGCCATGTAAGGTCACATCAACAATAATAATCTAAAATAAAATACAAAAAATAGTCAGGGTTCTTTATGGTAAAAACGTAGCACTGCACTAGTAATTTAGATGGAGAGCAGAGTTCATTTTTAACTATTTAAAATTTGTTCACTGGTCGAGACAAATTAAAAAACACATTTTTAAGTGACGGAAAAATAAGAAAAAAAGACACTAATGCAAAAATGTTTTTAGCTAATTGAATGTGTATTGGAGCAGGCCGGTGATTTATAGTAGCAAAACCTTCCATTCATAAGAAGGTGAACAGCAATGACTGTGAACCAGATCGCATACAGTATGTGGTGATTAAGACGGATTTACCCAAGCTTCCATATCGTAGGCTGGACGTGCAGACTGTGGTCTATAGACGGATTATCTGAGATAATGTGTTACTTAATGTGCTACACCCACTTCTGCAAGTAACACGAGCTTTGTTGTGAAATAAAACAGCTTGTGTTACTTCCCAGCATGAACTTTGACTACAGCAACACGTCGTTCTCTTGTGGAAAAAAAAAATAGAAAACCTAGCCTAGAATTTTATCTCATTAGTAAAGAAAGCTTTGAACAAAGTTTAGAACAACACTGTGGCTTTTTAAAAAAAACTAATAAGTGGCTTATTTGTTATTTCAGGCTGGATTTGTGGCAGGAAGCAATGGGCAGCCCCTCCCAGCTCAGTACCTCAATGCGCTGAATAGCGTGCTGATTCCTGTCATCCACAGCAGGGGGCGCAAGAGGGACGGCGAGCCCATAGTGATGGAGCTCATTTTTTACATCCTTGAGAACATCACTTAGAGAACTCAGACTTTCCACTAATTCATCTTCTTAACCCTGACCACTGCTTCATCTCCAGCACTTCTCACCAGTTTCAGGGCAATAAAAGCATTCCAAAGGCAAAGTGGATCATATCCAAGGTCTGCATCCATCTCATCCAAGAGATCTGACTCTTTGTAGTTTTCTGATCTCACTCGGCCCAGCCACAATCAATCAGGCTACGCATGAAACCTACGATGGACCATTAGATAAGGGTGCAGCTCTCGCACTGTAGTAGCAATTTCATGGCTTGAAATCATCAATGTCACAATGTTTAATACATATTTTACAGTCAATACCTTTAAAGTGATAGCTCACAACCTTAAAGCTAAGAGAATGACTTGAAGTTATGTATCAAATCCAAATAGCAGCTTCATGCGCACTGAATGAATGCCTGGAGAATGTTTTAATATTTGATGAATTTTAACTGACTGCTCATGAAATGTAATGTTAGCTTGGAATTAAACTTGCAACAGTGATCGAGTTCTTGTCTATTGCCCAAGGACCCCGAGCGGTTTTACTGAAATATTGCCATTTTTCATCAAAAGGAAGGTTATGCTTTTTACCGTTTACCACACCAACAACAAAAAGTTCTGAATTGTTATCCAATTTATAACAATTTTAAGTTCATTTATGGCTGCCTATGCAGAATAAGGGGAAAAAAAAAAAAAAAAAAATCTGCAGTGTAATTTAATGATTTTAATATCATTTTATATTCTGGATAGGCAGATAAATTATCTGCCTCACACAGGCAAAGTAAACCTTTTTGCAATCACCCCATTCCTGACCCTGATGAACTGATTTGAGCGGGAATTGTTCTGGTGGTTCCGGTCTGCGGGATGCCATTTCTGCCTTGTGCCATGAAGAATAGAGCACTTGTTGACCTCCTACTTGCTGCACATATTTGGGATGGCAGAGACAAGAAGCACATGCAGACAATGCAAATACTTTTGCTGCGACAGCAAAATGTTGGAGCCCAAAGATCTGCTAAGTGAAATCAAGTTACATATCCAATAAACTGTTGTCAGAGTTTGGGGGGAAAAAAAGTCAACGCTGATCATTTAAAATGGAATTTATTTGCATATTAATTAAATACAAAGTAACAAATTTTAGAAAGTCTAAAGTATAGCAATACAATTAGTTTCTTTTTTTTTTTTGTAAAACTATTTACAAAAAGCATCTTCAAGTTTGATAGAAACTGTACAGTCATCTGTCCACAGTGTGTCAGGAGGACATGGGGGTCAGATAAGAAGTGAAGACAAGTGTGGTGAAAGGCCACCAAAGTGATACTGAACTAGGAGGTTGTTTGCAACATCAGTGAAGACAACATGGGTCAAAACATCTTCTCTTCATACATTGTGTTCCATAGATGGTTCCCCAATGCAAAGAAACTAACAAACCAAACAACCAAATTTGGGACCCCACCTGTGGAAGTCACTGACCACATCATCCTCCCACATTTTACATAGAAAACTAAAAACAGAAAAAGAAAGGAACAAATTATTTGGAATCTGTAGTAGTTTTATCAGGTTTACAGGGCCATACATCTTGGGCTTTTCCTTCCAGACTTCCTAGGCCTTCTTCATCTTACCCATGTAAGAGCTGCCATTCTCGTGGTGGACCGAGCCATTGGTAACCCCGTGTGATACACCATTGGCAGTACCGTTTTTCACACTGTTGCCATTCTCACAGTATTTGCCATTTGTGTGCACAGCTGTGCTGTTCTGACACTGTTTCGGCAGTCGCTTGCCCTTAATGTAAGCCTGGAACCAGAAGTTGGAGAACAGAACAAAGAAGAAGGTACCATAAATCCAGATGAGGTGGAGGATCACAGGGAACTGGTAATCACAGCTGCTCATGAAGTAATACTGGGTAGCATGGAGAGATACCAGCACAAACTGGATCTATTGAGAAGAAAAATGAGAAATTAGCCAAATACACAATAAAAATGTGCTCTACTGGTAACACCACTGAGTCAGTGTAGGCTATACGTACCAACTGAATTGCAGTCATGTATTTCTTCCACCACAAAAATTTCTGGAAGCGAGGTCCAGCAGCAGAAAGGCCATAGTAGAAATACATAACAACGTGGACGGAAGAGTTTACCATGGCATGGAAAGATCCCATTCCACCTGAAGTGATAACCACAAACATCACACCGAATTCCCTTGGTTAATCATTTTCATATCGATAGTCAGGTCATCTGCACAAAGCTTCTTGAAAGGCTTTAAAAAGACCATCTTATCTTCAAGATTGGTATGCAGGATGAGCTAACTGCATAACACTTCCGCAATGCTCCCCCTCCCCCCTCCCTCCTCCATTAACCATTGACAACTTAAGGTTATGTACTTACCTGGAGCATACGCAACTCCCCACCACCAGGTCCAGGGCATGAAGGAATGGTGGAAGATGTGTAGGAAGGTAATCTGGCCGTGCTTTTTCCTCAACACAAAGAAGATCTAACAGAGGGGATTCTGGTCAGAACACCGTTTACTAAAACTGAACATTAAGGCACATTTTATAAACCATGGCATCAGAATATGCGAACTTACTGTGTCCATCAGCTCAATAATCTTGGAGAACCAGAACAGCCACGCCACTTGGACCATCTAACAATGAGAGACTTTTTAGTTTGTGACTCAGTGGAATGAAAGTCAGTTTTCATATTCATAGTCTTTAATAATAGTAATTGTTATAGAGTTAGGGCGACTTACTCGTAGTGCTTGAGGACTGTTAGAGGTATCAACTGCATCACATCTCCAAGTATACGTTGTGGCCCACCCAGACATCAAAAACTGCAAATAAAAACACAAGTTTATCAGGACTTTATCTTTGCTGAGGGCATTGATCCTTACAGATGCAGGTTCAACCAAATGAATATATCCAACAATATCCATTGAGGAAAGCAGTCTTGAATAAATGATGAAATGCTAACAATGTGCATTAACTTTATTCTTTTAATATTTTAAATGCTAGATAACAGATTCTTACTTCATATACGATGAATATTGACAAGGCCACAAGCAAGAAGTTGTAAACTATCATAGGCTCCTTGAGCTGGAAAGGTTTGCGATTGGCCATTAAGCGAGGTCCGAGGTACAGTACAAAGAACAGGTAGCCCAGCAGTATTGTCGTCATGGTTATGGGACTCTGCATCAGAGGATAATCTGTGATCCGTGGATCTAGAGCGGGAAAGGGGAAATTTATTTAGACAAACAAACACAAGTTTGTATTTTCTCAGTGTTTAAAAAAACAACAACAAAAAAAAAAAAAAAAAAACAAAAAAAAAGACTAAACCTACCAAGTCCCGACAGAAGGAAATCATAGATATCCTTGGCATGTGAGCCCATCTCCTGAATCTCCTGAAGCATATTGGCTCTTGTATTGTTATGACCCAATTATCTGCAAACAAATACACAAAAAGCTCATTGTTAGTTTTAGCTGAAAGGAAAACACTGCAACAATCCTTCCAGAGCTCCACGAGAATATCTCAGGGGCTGAAATTTGACTCAAAGCAGAACAGCATTTGTTTTAAACGGTGTCAAAAAACACAAAGGTTTAAGGTCAAACCTGTCATGCCGGGATCATTTTTCCTGTTCAAACAGAACCCTGAACAGATCATTTTTAAACAGTTACATTTCTAGAGAAATTAAAAACATGCAAAATTATTTTCTAAAGAAAAAAAAATGCAACCCCCCCTCCCTCTGTCTTGCCGGTGTCCTCAGGGAGGCGCATTCTTACATTTCCTGGTTCAGCAGGTCTGAAACGCAGTTACTGGAGCAGAGAGCTCATCCCTCACCAAACAAACACTCCCAACAGAAATTCCCAAGATGCTTTGCCCTGGTTCGAACCACTCATCAGACATGGCCTGATATCTGAGAGGAGGTGCTACAAGGAACTGAGGGCATCCCTCATCCCACACTGAGGCTGGCTGTTTGTGTACAAGAGTCAGGCCACGAGTTAAGGCACAATACTGCCTCCACCAATAAACCCAGCAGTTGAAGTTCCTGGTCACTGAACCCATTAAACTGACGACTGCTCCTTCTTGTGACATGGCAGTTTTATAGAGACCACTAAAAGCAGTCGGCACACAAGAAAACTGCTCTGCTTTCGAAACTGGACATTTTCTGATGTTTAAAGCAGATTTCAAATGTAAACCACAAAACATATTTATACGCAGGGTGCGGTCAGCGCAAGCCACACTGGACCCAGAGGATGCATTGTTTGATACGAGTCTACAATGCTCTTTCACTGCCAAAAAGTACAGCCCTCCTAAAGTCAATACAATTAAAAGCTAATAATTTAAGCCTGAGGAATGAAGGTCAGGTGACCCGAGCTCACATGGGTGCCTAGAGGGGCAAAGAAAAAGAAAAGTACATGTGGATTCAGGTTATGCATTTTGTGACCAATGAGCTAGATCGATCTGATAGGCAGGAAATCCATTTTTTTTTTTTTTAAGTAAAAGTTAGAAATCAGATTGGGGAATTTGTGCAAAAGTCATTTTCTCTTCTGTTTTTCCCCCCAAATGGGATTTCAGTCAGAAACCAAGTCGCAGTGAAAACAGAAGAGAAAGTGACTGTTGCACAATCCAAAAGTCAAATGCATTTCAAACAGTTTGTGATAAATTAGTGTCTTGTGTCAAACTCATCCTCCTTCCTCGTCGCTTTGTACATTCAAGAAATTGTTAACCTAAGCACTGTGTCAACACCACTGTTTTTATAGTTGTCCTTCTTGTTAAGCTTCCAAATTTACTGCAGCATTCCAGACCACTTCTTGTGATAGCCACATCGCTTCCTTCCGACGACATTGTGAAACCAAAGAGCTGTTTATTTGTGACATGAAAATTCCTGCGTCGAGTATGACAATCAGTGTATTTCAGACGCCTCTTACACAAAGGTTTGTTTTTTTTGAATTGACGGATGAGGCCTTTGGTCAGGCACCTTACATTTCAACAAGAGTATCATCATGTCTGTTGTGCAGAGTCTTGTTCTGAGGGAAAATGCTGAAAAGTTAAATTGATCACATTATGGTTTAGCAAGTGATGCTTTTCATAAAAATAATAATAATAATAATAATAATAATAATAATAATAATACAGCATCACCACTGTTAAAAAGTGCAGGTTTAAGGAAATCCCACCACAACAAGATGAAAGTAATCAAAAAAAAAAAAAAAAATATCCCATTTTCAAATATGAACAGGCAACATGTGACTGCCTAGAAAGGGTACTTAGAATAAATCTGACTGTGCAAGTCAGAGGATAGTCTTGTGATTCATGACAAAACAACCAAGAATGAATATTTGTGTTCTCAGAACAGGATGAAAGTAGAAGGTCAAAGAAAAATGTCCCCCTCCCGCCCATTTCTCCATGAAAGAAACTAGAATTATTACCACCAATAATGTTTGTCTAACAGCAGTCAGTTTGCCTCACATGGATAATAAAGTATCATTTATTGCACCCAGTTATCAATTAACCGACACATGACGCCACCCAACTGTCCACCAGTTAAACATCAGCATCACCACAGGATTTGGACTAGCAGTACACTGAAGCCCGACCAGTCGCCACTTTTCATCTCTTATCAGTAATTCCACAGGTCAACACCAACTTCCTCTTATAGTTGAGAGGGGTCAAGAAAAAAAAGAAAAAAAAAAGAAAAGGTTAGATTCCAATGATGTAATGCAAGCTGGCATGTGGCCATTGAAGGCCCTTTCTACTTTGAATAGAAGTAAAAAGTCATTAAAAGCTTTTTAGAATTCCAATTTACACTTCGAGTGAAGTCCTAAAAGACCAGTCCCACTACAACCACCTATCCATTACTAAATGACCTTGACTTAAATGGTGTGGCTGGTTCGCAGCAGAGATACAGTGAAAAAGGAGGGGAAACATTTTCTTAAGAGAGCCATGTCAATGAATCATAGGGATGGAAAAAGGGAGCTCACGAGTTAAGAGTTAATGATGAACAAAGTGGAGCAGCAGAGATGATGGGAAAAAAAAAAAAAAAAAATTCAGGAGATGGGGGAGGGGGACCAAACCAGGAACCCATTTGTTAAGCATACAGTCAATTATCTTATAACAACAGTGACAAAAAGCAGCCTGACCGAAAGGAACCAAAACCTTTGAGTAAAGAAGCTTAAAACAACCTTGAACTGCTCGAAGTGTTGACAGACTCCACACACAAGTTAGTTCACCTTTGGCGTAACATTGAGCAACTTACCCTTGCTGAGACAAAAAATTTCCACTTAAAAAGCCGAAGTGGACTCCTCTTGCACAGCACGATAAAGCCTAAGTGTAAAGTACAAGGGCAGACGGCAGCAGCAGCAGCAGCAGCAGAGAAGTGACAGAAAGAGATGGGATTGAGAAAGTAAACTGACAAAGTGTGACTGGTACAGCGGTCTTCCAAAACTCCACCCTCCCTGACTCATACAGTGGATGAATAACTAGTTCACACAAGGAGAGGGAGGGAAAGAGGCTGAGCCTGAACGAGAGCGAGCGAGGGAAGAGAGTGGCTGCTCTGTGTAACCCAGAGAGAGAGAGAGAGAACTACTGAGGTGAGAGATTACCTCCATTTAAATCCCACACTACCTTGATGTATGTATTCTGTGACCGCCCCCAGGTTTCACCAAGCTGCCGTCAAAACCCACCCACCCACTCGCCTACCCCCTCCTTACTTTGCTCTCCTTGTCACACCCTTCACTCACTTGAAACACCAGAAACCCTACTCTGGAGTCACCCTGTACGGCTCCTCTCAGGGGTGGGCTGATAATATTATTCACAGGGAGCGGGCGAGAAATCAGTAGAGACTCTGTTATCATGAAGGGAGCCATTGTTACGCCTTTACTGGTCCTCGGCCTGGCCAACACCCATAAAGCAAAACTAGCCTCCATTTCTTCTCCTGCACTGCTGGACAATCCACGGCACGAGTAAAATGCCTCAACAAGGCCGACTAGCCTCCTGCTATAGTTTGTGTTTGTCCTGTATTGTCCAACAGGAAATACAGCTTCATTAGGTACACATGCAAGTCCAGTTTAAAAGGAAAAATCCAAGAAGCCTCTCCTGGTAGCCTCATGGAAAAAGAGAAAAAAGGTGTTGGATAAATTTAAACTACAAGGCAAGATAAGAGAGCTATAAAGATGTTTGCTCAGGGTTGGATAGCAAAGCAAAAGGAAGATGAAATTAATTGCTGCAATGGGAAGAAGTGACTCATATGGCAATGCTTAAAATTCTTTAGTGTTGTGGAAGGAGGTTTTGCTTTCCAGTAGGAAACTTCTTATCCTGATCCCACTGCCACACCCAGCCATGCTTAAGGAGAAACAAAAAATGTGTAGTACGAGTTACACCACATGCTTTTGCACATTACACCTTTGGCATCCAAGGAGTTTTTGGCCTTTCCCAAACACCAAGACTGCGATTGATTCATTTAAAAAAAAAAAAAAGAAAAAAGAAAAAAAAGTTTAAGTATTATAAATGTAATTTAATCTTATTACATGGTCAAAAAAAAAAAAAAGAAAGAAAGGAAAACACATTTTAACATCTATAAGATAAGACACACTCATTTGTCCCTTAAAGGCACATCTAGAGCTTCCAGGAAAAACCCGGTTATGGATCATTGCAGCCTTGGCAACACAGATTTTGTACACGCTAAAGTTCAATAGGACAGAAACACTGGGATCTAATAAACATTAGTTGTAAGTAACAAAAAGTGGGTTTGAGTTTTTTTAATTTAAGGTGTTCTAGTCAAAACTACAAGCAATCATTATTTTTAAGAAGAATAAGAAAAAAAGTTGTTTCTAAAATTCCACACATTTATTATCAGTCTACTAGACAGCTTTGTAAAGATTTGCATCACTAGCGCGCACACACACGCGCACACACACACACACACACACGCACACACGCACGCACGCACGCACGCACCTTTGTTTAAAGAGGCCGATAAGGACACAGAAACAAGAGCCCATAAAATGCCTGTAGCACTGATAAAAATAGTGGCTTTGACAGATAATAGTTCAACTTGGCCATTCAGCTCGAGCCAGCTGCAAGCATGACACAAATGAGCTTATAGTGGAAAAGGCCCCGTTTAGTGAGACGGTATCCGACCCAGCCAGCTTCGCCTGTTGTTCTGGCCCTGGGGGCAACATGGGAGAGTGGAGGTAGCACTCCAGTGCATTTCAGCCCTTCCTCCAAATACCAAAACACACCTGACAACAAAAACGAGATCAGCTGCAGTTTGAGGTGCTGACAAAGCCCTTTCAAATATGACAGTCATGCTCCTCAGTGAAACCAGTAACCCTTTTTGTTCCCACTGAACAAAATACAGAATATGACAGAAGCGGAAGTGCCACAAACGGTGGTTTCCAAGATCAGCCACTTTACTCCCGTACTGATAAACGTGACGCTGAGAACAGTTTTGATGTTTATCTCACTTCCACTCAGACCATTATCTGCATATGACTGACAGATAAATATTCAGTGTATTTTGGTTTGATCTAAGGGAAAGTTAAAGCAACATCTCGATAAAACCTGTATTTTTATTTTTTAAAATCAAAAGTTGCTTGACAGACGTCAGATGCTTCAGATGTCAAACTGCGTGAAAACCTTCCAAGTACAAGCATGTACATGCTTTCAGACACATAAGCTGGTAATATTGCACACATCACACGTTGTGTTAACCTCAGTGTCAGACACACACCAAAAGCCCATTTTACACGGTAAAATCAATTCACTTGAAAGGTGTACACCTTCAACTGTTGACACTGATGCAAAGTTTATATTTACCAATAGCTCAGAATTAAACGGTAGAATCTCAGTAGATTGAGATGTAAAGAGCACAGTGAGCAAACTGTGTGCTGCAAATGCTTTAAGCAGGAAGCACAAGTCTCCCAGAATTTCCACTAGAATGTCACAAAGTGGTGTGACAAATCAGGCTCTCCCGCCAGGGTAAAAATAACTGGTCAAATTACATAAAGCAAAAACGTCCATTACTCTATAGAGTGTATGAACGTCACCTCTGAAGGCATGCTACTGGCAATTTTTAAACGATTGTTTAACACAAACTGCATTCCTGAGAGTCTGCAGTCTCGCCCCAGGTAGAAAGTCCTAAAGGCAGCAACATCAAAAACCTGACAGCACACCGACTGGCTACATAAGTCAGCTAAATTAACATGAACCTCACGCGGCAAAACGCCGACACACATTCCAGTCAAGCCAGCTGGATGACAGACGCCAGAGAAAACAAAAAAAGTATTAGTAGTATGTTCACGTCCTCAGGGACAGAACTGTCACCTGGGACCACAATCTTCAGGCCGACTGCATTTTATACAATTTTATCTGAAGTTGATAACTGTAATCATGGCTGTATAAGCTGGTTTCATTCAACCAAACCCCAACTTGCTTTGCAGCTTCGTCATCCTGACACACTGAGAGCACATGTACCTCTTGGACAGGTATGTGCTCTCACATACTTGCGAAAAACGAGACAACCGTTTAGGGGCAGCGAGGCTGAGAAAGTGTGCGAATGTGAAAGTATCTGGATGAACACCTGAGTGCACGTGTCAAATTTAAAAACTTGTAGTGTATATTACATTACAGTAATGCTATTGAAGGAATGCTCAGCAATTATGTAAATATTTAGGTTTTTTCCATGCATGCTTAAGTTAATCATTTTGTTTTTATTTTCCTAAGAATTTTACTCTTATATAAGCCTAATGAAAAAAAAATATATATATATTATGAATATACTCCCCACACCAACAGACTCTCTGAAGATTCAATCTATAGAGCAAGGAACAAACCTCAGCATTTACTCTGCAGGCTTTGATTGCTGGCAAAAATACACAGACTGCTGACATAATACAAGTTGCATAATCTGGTTTTATTCTGGATTAAATATCCTTTGTCTAAAGAACCTTTGTCATGAACTTGTGTGATATTGGAACAGTGACTAGTCAAAATCCTCAGATTTGAATGCAGATTAGCATATTATCAAGCAGCCATAGCAGATGTTACATATGATAAGACTGAAAACATGCTTTAGTCTCACCAAGTGACATGTTTCATAAAATGCAAAACAACAACCAAATGCTGAAGTTGTAGAAACCACTACTCCCCGGTGCAGGAATGTTGCTGAACTCGTCTCAGGACTGGCATGTTCACACCCCCCCCCCTCAATTGTATTTGGGTGTGTATGGTATTGGGGGGGCTGCATCTCCTCTACCTGCCGGCTGGACGTTCAACACTGCTCCCATTCTCTTAAAGCACCTCCCTCCTTCCTTCTGTCAGAGTACAGGTCTCAGATTTCTGAAACTTTCCATAGCTGTTAGTCCACTGCACCTCTGCGAACCCACCTGACTTCATGGTGAGTGAGTGCATGAGAGAGAAAAATGGGGGGTAACCAAAACAACCCCACTGCACTTTAGCACATACAGGAAGCATGAAGTAAATTTGCATGGTGCCATCATTTAATCTGTGGTCATGCATAAAAGAATTATTTGGAAAAAAAAAATCTTTAATAACATAAACAAGCGAAGCTGGAGGATGCATATGAGTTTTATTTTCTTAGGACTGAGACTTTAAACCAGACATTAGAGTCATTAGTAATATGAAAAGTTGGGCGTGTTTCCTCATTCAGCTATTATAACACAGGAACTTGACTCTTCAGATTAGTAATAAGCCATCTAAACAATTTAAGAGACGAAGCCAAACGTGAGCACACTGTAATGTCTGCAATAATCCCTCATTAAAAACAGAAGTGAATATGCAAGTCGGTTTACAGCGCCTAAAAACTCAGACTTGATATTGAAACATACAAGAACCAACAGACTTAAAAACTCCTTTGTCCCACACGCCATCAAGCTGTTTAACTCCTCTCTGGAGGGGAAACAGGAGGACAAAGGAGGGGGGAACAACTAGGTTGTAGTGCCTCTTCACTTCACTGTGTAATACTTTTTGTTAATAGTCAACGGTGCAATAGACTTCAATACTTGAAATGTGCAATTCCCTTGTATTCTTATTCCTATTTATCCCTTTCGTATATTTTATTTATATACGTCTCTGTATTTATATAATATTCTGCTCACGTTCTGCAAGTCTGTCGGTGCTGTGCTATTGGAAACCGAATTTCCCAGAGGAACCCACCCGAGGGATTAATAAAGTTTAATCTTATATGTTGAGACTGGGCAAGACTTTAACATGAGTGGAATGAGACTTTGTGTCTGTCTGGATACCTGCGAAACTGCTATAACAGGAACCCCCCCCCCCCCCCCCCCCCACACACACACACACACACACTTAAGGGCAACCCCCCCCACATAAAAAAGGGTTCAAGTATTACTAATCAGTCTGTCAGTTTTTAATTTACAGTATTTGTATCATTTGACCTTTGGCACACATTTCCATAAAACGATACAAACGAATGGAAAATTGATTTCCATTTGGCCACCGTAACTAAACATGCTGGTCAAAACACAGAACCAGTCATAGCATACTGGAGGACATAAAACCAGTACTTTACTTTCTTTTCTTGGAATTGAAGAATTTAAATTACAACATAGGAATTCAAATATTAGATGCTTATACAGACTGAAGTGCACATCAAACGTTGAGCTTTAATTACTTCTAGTCCAACTAGATCAGCTGTTTAGATCTGCTCACTTAAAAGGCCTCAAACTGAAACCCATACTGTCTACTGCTGCCGTTCATGTGCATTATGGCCACACCCCAAACAAAAGAGATAACAGTTAATTGACAACGTCACACTTCTTCCCCTCGACAAAGTTCCCTATCAGCATGTGAGCACTTAAGTGACATTCAGACATTTGGCTAAATGAAATGCTGAATATCAGGTACAGTAGCTTCTCCACCCGAATGGAGAAACATGAAATGAGCCTTCTAAAATACTTGTTTATAGACATCAAGAGGTCAAATTTACTGTAAGTTCCTTGAGCGTGCAACTTACTCCCAATTGGAGTATTTTCCAAGGAAGTTGTTTTAGAACAAGTCGGTCCATAAATAGAGACTATGAAGGCATTTGTCTAAATAAGCAGGAGTTCAGAGAGTTTCTGGAAAACATTTAAAGAGCCAATAGAAGCCTTAAGTTAACTGACGGCAGATCTGACTGCTGTCAGTTCTGCCAAGTTCACACACAGAGTTTAAAAAAAAAAAAAAAATATCATGTCAGGGCAGATCTTAAAAATGTCAGTGAACTAACCCAGTTGGGGAAGCAACCTTAAAATCCTGCTTCCCCATTTAAAAACAACCAAAAAACAGGTTTTAACATGAGGTGAAGTAAAACGACACATCCCCCCACTACACATGCTCGCTGATGAACAGGAGACGCATGTGAGGTGTGGTTGCACCACCACCACACTGCTGGATAGAAGCATAGTCAGAAACGCACCGTTTAAAAAGACCCAGTGTCATTTCTACTGGTTGAAGATTATATTTGAAACTACCCAAGGCCATCGGAGAAGGTGTTGACATTTGAAGGCGAAGTGATAAGAGTATGATGCTGAACTGTTAACAGCCACAGCACTGCTGTAGTGTTTACATTGCTATCAGAGATATGGCTGGGCTGGTTGACCTTGAGGTCTTTTGTCTAAGTCACACAATTGTTTGTTGACATTGTAAACATTTGTCGTAACTTTCAGTTAGTAGCCCATAATCTATCTTGGCACACAATTTGGAAACCATCAAAGGCTATTTTCACAGGGACATAACTGGGGGGAAGGGGGGCATTTAAACACTTTCATGAACTAATCAAAACTGTACAAAGCTTAAATTGTTTAACCAAACTACTTCTTGCATCGGTGTAATCTCTCCAGCTAAACAGTGGAAAATTGTGGCAATTCAAATAATGCAGAGGCTGCAGAGACTGTGGGCAATCAAATGCATAGAAATGCCATTAAATATCTAGCATGGCATCCCTTTCTCCTATAGTCAGACTTTCCGCACATTAAATGCACTTATGGATGTTAACATTACACAATAATAAGTTAGACTAATTAAAAATACATGCACACGCCTACTCTTTTTCAATCACATGTTACATAACAGATGTGATGTTTGATGTAGTTCTCCGCCTCGCCACTATAAGAGATCACACAGCATTTAGTGGAGAATCTAAATTTTGCTAGTGGTGTGAAAGTTGTTTTTAGTTGTTGTTGTTTTGCCCCTTCATATATGCAACAACTTGACTTTGTAACCATGTTTCACCTGACAGATTAGCTAAAGGCGAGTATGTTTCTGAGCTGGAGGAAGCTGAGTGTGCGCTTCTGCGTCGCTCTGGCTTAGCGTTAACCGTTAGAAACCGTTGTGACATTTGACCAGCAGGTAAACTATATTTCACTTCTCGCGGAAGCACATTTGCAGCTTGCAGTATGCACATTAATATGCTGTCTTTATCGCCTCCCTTTAGATGCATGACAGCTACAAAATGGCAAATGACATCAAAACCCTTCAAAGTGCAGAACAACAATAGGTGCACAGGCGATACAATTAGTCCAGTCAACACCGGATATCTGGTTAGGGGGTAACGCCTTACTTTGAGGGTTTTTGTTTTTTTCTTTAAAAGAAAAAAGATTATATACACAAAAATTCTAGTTTGTTTGTTTTTTTTACTTTACTGTAGGCGTAAGAAAAAAAAAGAGCCTTTAAAGACAAACAACAAAAGAAAGCTTTGAATTTGACATTGTTTAAATTGACATCTGGCCCCCTCCCCCCCCTCCCCTGAGGGAGGAAAAAAAACTGCAGCACCTTAAAGTAACTCCCTGAGTCAACATTTAACTCACTGTTAAACAGTCTGACAACAGTGTCCAAAAGCTACTCACTTTTACTGAAGTAAACCTGTGGAGTCTGTCGAATGAATGCTGGAGAAAAGACGCAAAGCGTGGCTTTAGTTAGCGGTGCTTCCTCTTCCTCTCGGCTTAAATCTTCCTCCTGACCCAACCCGTTGATGGAGGCGGAAAAAGGTGGAGTCATCTCTACACTGGCGTGAGTTAGTCGCTTAATATGGACGTAATCATCTCAGTGTATCAAATGTCATTTCGTCTCCATTCCGCGGTCACTCACAGATGTTTCATTGTAACAGTTTGTAATGTAAATTCTGTACAGTTTCGAGCTCATGTTCTGCTCTTTGTAACTACTACTGGTTACAATTGTAAAAAAAAAACGACTGACACACAGAAATGACTTTGAGTTTGGTTCCTCTCATATGTGAATAAAAGTATGCAGAGTATAGGTAAGTTGCCATATCTTTAGAGAAAAACTAAAATACAATTAGTAAGTAAAATAGTAAGTAAGTAAAATTTATTTATATAGCACATTTCACAGATAAAAATCACAAAGTGCTTTACAATAAGATCAGACATACAAGTTAAAATTAATTAAATTAATTAAAAGCCCGTTTGTATAAAAATGTCTTCAGCTGCTTTTTAAAGGAGTCAGTAGAGTCTAGACAGCGTAAAGACAACGGCAGAGAGTTCCACAGCCTAGGTGCCAGTGCCTGAAAAGCTCGATCCCCACGTGTTTTAAACCTAGTACGTGGGACCACCAGTAGCCTCTGACTTGAAGACCTAAGTGCTCGGGATGAAGCATGAGGTTTCAGCAGGTCAGAGATATACTGGGGAGCTTCACCGTGCAGAGCTCTAAAAGTTACAACTAAAATTTTAAAATGAACCCTAAAATTTACAGGCAACCAATGAAGAGAAGCCAAAACTGGAGTAATGTGTGACCTCTTGTTTGTACCAGTTAAAAGTCTTGCCGCTGCATTCTGTACAGACTGAAGGCGATCCAGAGCTGATTTGTTGAGACAAGTAAAAAGACCGTTACAATAATCCAAACGAGAAGAGATAAAAGCAGGAATCATCTCAAGTTCTGCCTTTGACACCAGTAGCCTGAGTTTAGAAATGTTTCTTAGATGATAAAAACAGTTCCGGACAAGCTGTTTAGAGTGTTTCTCAAGAGACATCGAACTGTCAAATATAACACCTAAGTTTCTGAGACTCGACTGAAATGAAGGGTCTAAAAAACTGATATGCTGCCTAATTTCTGAGAGCATGTGATCAGGTGCAATAATCAAAGTTTCTGTTTTATCTGCATTTAACTGAAGGAAATTGTCATTTAACCATTGTTTGATTTCTGACAGACATATATTTAAACAAGACAATTTATACAACTCAGAAGCTTTGAAAGAACAGTACAACTGAATGTCATCAGCATAGAGATGATAAGAAATATTATTGTAACGTCTGATAATGTGGCCTAGAGGGAGGATATACAGCAAAAAGAGAATAGGACCTAAAACAGATCCTTGAGGTACCCCAGAAGACAGAACTGATGTTTCCGACAGCACGTGATTTAAACAGACAGTAAAGGATCTCTCAGATAGATACGACATAAACCATTTTAAAACAACACCAGTAATCCCAAACAAGTCCTTCAGCCTATTTATCATGAAGCTGTGATCAACAGTATCAAAAGCAGAGCTGAGATCCAACATAACCAGAACAGTGTACTCTCCAGAGTCTGCTGCCATCAGAATGTCACTAGACACTTTAAGCAAAGCGCTTTCAGTGGAGTGCAATTTGCGGAAACCAGACTGGAAAATGTCCAGAACATTGTTCTTTTCCAAAAAGTTGTTAAGTTGTTCTGCAACTGTTTTTTCCAAGATCTTTGACACCAATGGTAGTTTTGATATTGGCCTGTAACTGCTTGGAAGAGATGGATCCAAATTTGGTTTCTTTAATATTGGTTCAACAATAGCTTGTTTAAAATAGCTGGGAACTGAGCCAGTAAATAAGTAATAAGTAAGTAATAAGCCAATTAATAAGCTACTCAAATAATCACACCAAAAGCAGTGCGTGCGTATAGAATAATTACACATATATAGTAGGCCCGAAACACAGTTCAGCAACCCGGCTGTGCCTTTTGTTGCTTCAACAGTGTTTACTTTTTTTTTGAAGTGTACTGCAGGATATAACATGTGGCACAACACGCTGGTGTTCTTCTTCAACAAAACATGATGGAAGGAAGCGATAAAAGTCGGCTTGTCTGTCAAACAAGTAGAAGCAACATGTTTTATATAAACACACGTGTTGCATTCCTCATGCCAGACATGTGTCAGTTTATGTAACACACTACGATTTAAATTTTTTTTTTATTTGCTTGTTTTTTCAGTTGAGCTGGTTCTATTTGCCCAAAGCTGTCACACACTCCTGGCCTTTCAAAGTAAAAACAGTAGATGCATTCAAATCTCCTGGGCAGCAGAGTCCTGGTGGTGAGATTTAACTATAATGACCATTGTGGAAGATCTGTAGGCTTCCAGCCAAGCCATGACACCACATATCAGACATGTGCTCTACTTGTGGTGTAATGAATAACCTGCAAATGTAGTAGGCTCACCACCTTGCCTAAAGCTGTAGTCACAAACTGATGACCTTTGTTCTTACTGGGGTCCATACAAGCCAACATTACATCATCATATAAAACATCATAAAGCAAATTATGTAATGAATTGAAGAAATTGAGTAAAGCGCAAGAAAACATTATAAATAAACAACAATGAAACTAATGTTATGGTCATAACTATAACTATAACATTTATGTGTGCGTGTGTTAATTTAGGATTGTTTATTTATTTTTTTAATTCATCCTTTATTTAATCGGAAAGTCACTTAAGATTAAAATCTCTTTTTTAAGGTGAATGTGGCCAAGAAGGGACACCTTTACAAAACAGTCAGCAGTTGGAAACATAGAAATACAGTATAAGAGACATAAACATAAACAGAGTTTATACAGTTCTGAAGGATTTGAAAAGGTCTTCTCGACCCTGCAGGTTAGTAATCCAAAACAGTGAAAACCCATGTTTGAGAATAATATTGTAAAATATATAACCTCCGCTTGAATGTACAGTTTAATTTGAGACAATACTTTTCACTTTTGAGCTCCAGAACAACTGAGTACAAATACTGCTGTTGAAACTGGATTAATATTAACCACAAACTTAGAGCATGTAGGTTTATCCAGCAATAGTTCAAGATACATACTGTAACACCAACAGCTGTACTAAACTGTAACTCTATGAAATTGTGCGTTTTATACATTTAAGGCATTTATTTTTGCTTTATTTTTTTAAAGGTTAAATGTTTTTCATCATATGCATGTGAAAAAAATGTTCTTTTTTGTTTTGTTTTAAAGAAAATCTACCTGCTACATTCAAGGAGTGGAAAAATATATGGTGCTTAAGGTGGTGGGTTTTTAAGAGAATAATAGCAGAGTATTACACTAAGTGATGGTATGAGGCAGGTGAGGAAATGCCCGACTGGTTCAGCTTCCTCATCTGTCACATATCTGGATGATGACACTCACTCTGACATGGAAAACTAGAGCATAGGGCAAGGAATAATCATAAATGCACACCTGCGTGATTCATCCATGCTTTTCTGTGTATGTCACGGAAAAAATATGAATAACATTGTAAACAATCATTACATCAGAATCTATTTCAACTTAAGGGAAGGATATAAATTTCCGAGTTTGAATTATTTCTCTTTAACGTTCTGCTTTATTATTTATTTATATTGATGAATATATTTTTTGAATAACTCAGATAAATGAGTTGTTCGAATGCTTTTGGTCATTTGACACACAATGATCAGTTGAAAAAGTAAACTATAATAATGTAAATGTAATAAGCATACACTGATTATTCAAATGTGCCAGAAAGTTCCTGATTCTTTAATACACGGACATTTCTTTTCACAATATTGGAAACAACCATTACACAGATTCAGTTATTGGAGCAGCTTAATATTTTATAGTTAATCTTCAAACCTAGAAAATGAACCAAGACCAACTTACACAATAATTCAATAATTACTTAAGCAGTTCAGTCTATTTGTGTTTTGCACAACCATTAACCAGGCTTTGTACTTTCTTTATGAATGTTACAGTAAACTTATGTTTTATTTTAGTGACTTTATATTTTATTGTTAAATGTATGGCATCAAAAAACCACCACCAACAAAAACAATCTGACCTGTCAGTTCTTTTTAATCACTGACATGTGATCATGATTTAGTTATTTAAAAAGATAATCAGCTGCTCATCAGTAAATAGGGAATTTCCCTTGCTGATAACTGACTGATAGCTCTGACTAGCGTCTCGTTATCTCCACCCACACGCCATCATTACAGTCATGCTGACCTCAGGTGGAAATGTTGGAGTACTGCAATTTAGATCTACCTTCCCCCACTCCTCACCCACCATAAAGTTTTGACTGTATTGTCAAATAGACATATCAATATGTTTTCACATATATATGGATTCTTATGTATGTACAGACACACAAACATATACAATATTATCAGCTGGGAGGGAACAATTTCACAAAAAGTATAGAGAGCTTCTTCATGCATGGTGTAGACTTTAGTATCACCATTTTTCCGTAAGACGAACAGAGCAGCTATCACAAAAAAAGGTAACCTTCTAAGGTCACAAGGAATTTGACTGTTAAAGTCACACGTGGCTTGTTTGTTCATGATTTGAACACAGAGCTTTTTTAGTCGTTTAAAGAGAAATTGTGTCTTTCAAAGAGCAGTTTTTCCATGTAGGGAACGTACTGAATTCCAAAGCAACTTCTTTAAAAGGCAAAGAATTTAAATAATATGTTATTGAGACTTCATAAAAAATAGCCAGGCATCATGGTCGTGGACTGCCAGGCATCCAGAAATGTTTGTGGGATTATTCTTTTCCCTGTGTCCTATAAGTGGCTCAAGAGAAGGGATGTTTTCTCAGGACCTTTACCAGAGGGCTGGGCTTTGGTTGGATAAGAGGGTTGGCTGCTTTGCCTGCAGAATGACAAGAAAGAAAAAAATGGAAAAGAGGGAGGGCAGAGTCAGTGTTCGGGGAAGGCCTTTTTCAGCCCTTCTTCTCTTTCACTTTATAGGTCCTCCAAACACCCACCCACATACTGACACACACACACAGATAGCAGAACCTACTAGACAAAGTCAGGAAGTGACATCACCTACAGGAAGAGAAGGCAAATATCTTTTTTCTCTTTTAGTGTGTTGTCTGTTTTCCTGAGGGAAGTTGGAGCCCCTTAAGACCGTTAGCAACTAGCAGAGAAAAAATTCAGAGGACCTAGAGGGGGCAGAGTCACTGAAGCAGGCTTTCACAGGGAGTTTAGAATCAAAGGATCCAGACACTCGAATCCTCCCTGAACTTCCCACAACTCTCCACCACATTCCAAATACTCCGCTGCAGGATTTCGGCCAGGTACAGTGCACAGAGATTTTCCATTCTGTAATGTCTTGTTTTGCTTTCCCACTGACAATTTGTTTCTTTTTGTTGCTGCACCACGAAATGAAAGAGTTTCAAGAAATTGCAGTGTCTGATGGAAAACTGGTAGAAAAAGAAGAAAACAAAGCATGCATGCCACATTACATGCTCTAACATGCTTCAGTGTGACTGCTCAGGCAAGTAGGGACAGAAATTGGTCAACAGTCACTTCCTCCTTCATACTGTCACTTTTGTATAAATCATAACTGTTTTCGTATCCCAAAGATGTCTGAGCTGAATCTTTAACTGAACCAGTGTCTCTCAGAGTTTAGGAGTGAATGAAGCTCTGTCTAACTCTCGTTTGTTATGGACATATTCAGAGCTATCGACTGACCACGTATTCAAGTTCCCCCAGTGGTGAGTTTTGAACTGAGATCAGGCAAACTATGAAAGCTAGTGGAAAGAGCCAATGGATATGATCACATCTGTTTTTATTTTTAGCCATTGCCTTTTCCTCAGATTAAGACAGGAGGGACCCCAGTCCTCCAAAAGCTTTACAAACATGCGAGAGGCCTGTGGGTTGTGATTTTTGAGGTTATTTTGTCAATAGAAAGATAACAACACCCATATCAATATCACGTGTTGGGAGTACAGACTGGCATGAAGTGACAGAAACATCTGCTAATTCAAGTCACCAGAGCCTCAGTTACAACCGTGGGAAATTCTGAATACGGCAGTTAACCCTCTCCAGGCAGACGTTGCAGATTTGCAACAGTTAAGAACTAACAACCTGATTACCCCACATACATATTTTATGAGTTTTTTTTACTCAGAAGTACCGCTGCAGGACTTGGTTGTGCATTAGCAACAAAAAACTTAATTTGGGCCTGAGAGGGTTAACAATGGGACTCAGGACTCAATGCGGCTGCAGTATCATGTGTTGCAATCACAGCTGCTTTAATCTAGGTGTCAGATCTCTGGACATTCTTCCCACATCCTTCAAACGGTGAATAGAAATGTACAATTCAATTCGGTTTTGCCACGCTAACACGTTTAAAAAACATATTTGAGACTATAAAATGTAACCGTCCATCTTCTTGTTTTAAAATAAATCCTCCAAGTTAATATTTGTGTCTTTGGGCGAGACACTTCACCCGTTGCCTACTGGTGGTGGTCAGAGGGCCCAGTGGCGCCAGTGCCCGGCAGCCTCGCCTCTGTCAGTGCGCCCCAGGCTGGCTGTGGCTACAATGTAGCTGCCATCACCAGTGTGTGAATGGGTGGATGACTGGATGTAGTGTAAAGTGCTTTGGGGTCCTTAGGGACTAATAAAGCGCTATACAAATACAGGCCATTTACCATTTACCATATTATATCAAATAAATTGCGCAATCATTACTGCTTCATTACCGTGACATTCAAAACCTGTGAGGTCATGCTCCCAATACAAGCAAATCACCAGACAGATGGACAATAGTTTTGCACAAAAAATATCCATAAACTCTTAATTTAATTTCATATCCACTTTCTCAAGGAAGAATGGGCAGTTTTCTATCCATATTTAGTGTGTGTGTGTGTGTGTGTGTGTGTGTGCGTGTGTGTGTGTGTGTGTGTGTGTGTGTGTGTGTGTGTGTGTGTCCCACACAAAATTAAAGTTGTAGTTCTGCCTTTAAGAGCATTAAAACTATTTGACTCAGGACATTTTCTCGCACAGTCCTCTTGAGGACAGTTTAATCTTTAGTGGATCACAGCATACTATTCATTTTCCCAGTTATGCCTGACTCAATTGGCCTGACTTTTGGTACAGCAGACTGAAAATGTTGCTATTTTTACTGGTAGCTGCAACTGAAAACTTTGCTTTGAGGTCATTTGGGTCACAAAGAGCAGCTGTGACTATAAAAAAAACCCTTTTAGCTGGTCTTCTTTAGGAAAATGTAGGTTTTTGTTTTGTTTTTTTTACTTTATGGTAGCTATAACAATTGTTGTAATTAAATATTGCATGAATTGTTTTATCTTTTATGTTTTATTCACCCCCAAAACATGCCTGTTATTGTCTTCACAGTGTCATCGTGCCAAATGAAAACAAGAGCTCCTTGCAGTCTTTACACGACAGACGCTAACCACTTGTGACCTCCACCTGTGACCTCCACCTGCGACCATTCCAAGAGCCGAAATCAGACTGGTTCCCCTCTCCCAGGAAGGCTACACGTTCTCATACTCCAACCTAATTATTTTTCATCATTGCGCACTCTCCCCTTATCTCAGGGGAAATAACTGAGTCAATGGCATTGTGTCTTGGTCAAGTGTTTAGCAAAGACAAAACATTTAGGCCAAAGAAGCGCTTTGAGCCCGGTACGCAGCGGTTTGAACTGTACAAGAAGGCCCAGGCTTCGCTCAAATCTGGCTTGGACCTGAGGAAAGTAGTTCAGCTCCCAGAAGGCGAGAACCTCAATGACTGGATTGCTGTTCACGTGGTGGATTTCTTCAACAGAATTAACCTAATCTATGGCACAGTGAGCGAGTACTGCAGCGAGCGCACGTGCCCTATCATGTCTGGGGGACTGAGATATGAGTACAGATGGCAGGACGGTAAAGACTACAAGAGACCCACCAAGCTGCCTGCTCTCAAGTACATGAATCTGCTGATGGACTGGATAGAGTCACTGATCAATAATGAGGAAATCTTCCCCACAAGAGTAGGTGTGTGTGAGGAGTTTACAAATGAAACCATCGGACTGCTCTTGAGTGCGTAAGCTAATACATGACTGAGTGCTGGCTGCAGAGATGTTATACTAAAGTGTCAGCACAGAGTGCAGAGGTTGTCTCCTTCATTAAGCTCACGAATGCAATGATTGAGTTCAAGGAGAGGTTAATTAGACAATAAAATGTTGACATTTAGAGGGGGTTGTTGACAAGGTGATCATAGTGTTAAATTAGAGGTGAGAACTTCATGCGTCACAGCAGCGTGAGCTCAGAGCCTCTCTGTGGCGCAGTGGTTAGCACTGACATTCTGGGACTTCTCTTTTCCTATGTCAAGCCTAGACATGCTAGTCAGGTATGATGAAAACATTTCCCACGAGTGTGAATGGGTTTTGGTTGTGTGTTAGTGCTTGACAACTCCTTCAGGGTGTTTCTGTCCCTCCGTTTGCTCAGTTATCACAATCCTCCATGGACCTGAGGGAGAATAAGACAGCAATGCTGTCTTCGCTTTGCTTAGAAATTAAATACGAATAATTAGATTGTTCTTCACACTGCCTTTTCAGCTCTTCAGCACAAAACACAGATATTTTTTATTAAGTGTTTTGGGATTGAAACACAAACTATTCAATAGATTATTTAGGAAATTCGGTGGATTAATAGCCCTATCCTGTAGATAAGCATGATTAATGATGCTTTTTAAATCTGCATACATGGTAAATCCATTTACAATTGAGTCCTACAGTTTCCTTTATCAAATCTATTATTTTATTAAACCAGCTTCTGAATAGAAGTCCTTTTATATCTTATTGTTTTCCTTCTTCATCCTAGGAGTACCTTTCCCCAAGAACTTCCAGCAGGTGTGCAAGAAGATCCTGAGCCGTCTCTTCCGGGTGTTTGTGCACGTTTACATCCATCACTTTGACAGCATCTGCAGTATGGGTGCAGAGGCCCACATCAATACCTGCTACAAACACTATTATTATTTCATCTCAGAGTTCAACCTCATTGATCACTCTGAGCTGGAGCCTCTGGTGAGACATCAGATGTATGAGTGTGAAGTGAGGATGCATATGAAAAAGGATCAGATGGAGGTTTTGTAACGGAGGAACTGTCAGTCTAGCAGAGAATATCTACCATCTTGCCAGCTTTATCCCAGCTGCGTGAATGTTTGATGTGCTTATTGTTCATCTTTGAGTAGGTGTGTTTTCCAGTTTAGCGTACATACAGTGGCTCGCAAAAGTATTCGGCCCCCTTGAAATTTTCCACATTTTGTCACATTACAGCCACAAACATGAATCAGTTTTAGTGCGTAATTATTCAGCCCCCTGAGTCAATACTTTGTAGAACCACCTTTTGCTGCAATTCCAGCTGCCAGTCTTTTAGGGTCTGTCTCTATTAGCTTTGCACATCTACAGACTGAAATTCTTGCCCATTCTTCTTTGCAAAACAGCTCCAGCTCAGTCAGATTAGATGGACAGCGTTTGTGAACAGCAGTTTTCAGATCTTGCCTCAGATTCTTGATTGGATTTAGACACCAGACAGGTCAGGGATAAAGTTATTGAGAAATTTAAAGCAGGCTTAGGCTACAAAAAGATTTCCCAAGCCTTGAACATCCCATGGAGCACTGTTCAAGCGATCATTCAGAAATGGAAGGAGTATGGCACAACTGTAAACCTACCAAGACAAGGCCGTCCACCTAAACTCACAGGCCGAACAAGGAGAGCGCTGATCAGAAATGCAGCCAAGAGGCCCATGGTGACTCTGGAATCTGTCCATAGGACAACTATTATTCGTGCACTGCACAAAGTTGGCCTTTATGGTGGCAAGAAGAAAGCCATTGTTAACAGAAAACCATAAGAAGTCCCGTTTGGAGTTTGCCACAAGCCATGTGGGGGACACAGCAAACATGTGGAAGAAGGTGCTCTGGTCAGATGAGACCAAAATGGAACTTTTTGGCTAAAATGCAAAACGCTATGTGTGGCAGAAAACTAACACTGCACATCACTCTGAACCATCCCCACTGTCAAATATGGTGGTGGCAGCATCATGCTCTGGGGGTGCTTCTCTTCAGCAGGGACAGGGAAGCTGGTCAGAGTTGATGGGAAGATGGATGGAGCCAAATACAGGGCAATCTTGGAAGAAAACCTCTTGGAGTCTGCAAAAGACTTGAGACTGGGGCGGAAGTTCAGCTTCCAGCAGGACAACGACCCTAAACATAAAGCCAGGAAACAATGGAATGGTTTAAAACAAAACATATCCATGTGTTAGAATGGCCCAGTCAAAGTCCAGATCTAAATCCAATCGAGAATCTGTGGCAAGATCTGAAAACTGCTGTTCACAAACGCTGTCCATCTGATCTGACTGAGCTGGAGCTGTTTTGCAAAGAAGAATGGGCAAAGATTTCAGTCTGTAGATGTGCAAAGCTGGTAGAGACAGACCCTAAAAGACTGGCAGCTGGAATTGTAGCAAAAGGTGGTTCTACAAAGTATTGACTCAGGGGGCTGAATAATTACACACACCCCACTTTGCAGTTATTTATTTGTAAAAAAAAAAAAAAGGTTTGGAATCATGTCTGATTTTCATTCCACTTCTCACGTGTGCACCACTTTGTGTTGGTCTTTCATGTGGAATTCCAATAAAACTGATTCATGTTTGTGGCTGTAATGTGACAAAATGTGGGAAGGTTCAAGGGGGCCGAATACTTTTGCAAGCCACTGTACATAGAAGGCACCCACAATAAAATCACTCAGTCTGAAGCTCATAGTGTTCTCACTAAGATAATATATTCCATATGACACACAAATTTAATTAGTTTTCACTCAGTTTTCCATCATGAACAAAATGTATCCAGGAAATGGCTAGGTCTGATGAGAAAAGACTCATAAGAGAATCTGCTGACTTTGGATAGTCATGTGATTAAAGATTGTACTTGTTGCTGTTTTCCAACTAAGGAGCCTCTATCGCATGTGAGCTGATGGGGAATCGTGTTCCAAGTGTCAATAAAAAGCTGCAGTTATCATCATTACCTCGCTTGGGCTGCATAATTCCCCCTGCAATGTGAAAACAGGGACAAGGCATTAATGTCAACACGCTGCATAAAAGATAAATCTTTTGAATAGACCTCGTTTTATTGCCCCACCTCTTGTGCCCCAGGAAATTATGTTTGTTTTTAGTCTTCAAGGAGCAACTGCTTTCTTTCTCAGAATCATGACGGTGTAAATATTCATTTTCTCAAACAACATATTAGACTCTATCTATTAACATCTCCTCTTTTTCTTTTCCTGCAGAAAGAGATGACAGAGAAGATATGCAATTAGACAAAGCCACATGGACAAAGGAGTTTACATTATGACGTTATCTGAGCCCCTTGAGAAAACTTCCGCATCAAAACACTCCGGACAGAGAACTGCTTTGTGTACACTTGTACGAGTGGTTTCCAAGCATATGACATGGCCCATAAACTCAGCAGACTTCTGCAGATGGTGGCAAAGTTCCTTTACAGAACTTTTCACTTCACATTCATTATGGTGCTGTGAGTTTCCTCATTATTCTGTATTGTTTTATACACTGCATCTCCTGTACTCTGTCGTTCCTCTTGTGCATGTATATGTTTTATCTTCGTGTAAGTTTTGATGCATTGTTTGTTTTTCGTTGACCAGAGTTTGTATTTTGTACGATGTGTTTTCACTGTTTAAAATCTGATTTAAGGGCATAAAAGTTCTTCCTATCAGCCAATCGCGTCTGCTTTCATTTTCGCAGCCGGTTGGAAAAAGAAAAACACAACAACAACAGATACTGATACAGATAGCATACTTATTATCACTGCTCACTTGCCAAACCTGTTACATGGATAAATAAAGGCCATCATCATGCACCAAAAATCCCCACTACGTGGACTGAGGCGTGGTGACGAACCCTGCCAAGTGACGTTGCATCAGTGCGGTCAGGCTACCAATGGGAGAGGAGTTAATCCGGAAAGGGGCGGGGCAAACGTCTGCTCTCGCGTTTTCCCGCCCGGTACGTCATCAGCTGTTTGGACTGATTGATAACAGAAAGCAATGGGAGCTTACATCAGCTGTCACAGGCTTTGACGGCAGGGATTTGGCTGGCGTGGAGTCCACGTTTGAAGGGTTTGTTGCATTTGTGGTTTTATTTTAACGTTGTTTAAACAGTCTCTGAATACAGTTAGCAACTGGTCATGTAAATCGGTTTAGCAAGCTATCTGAGTTCTTTCTTGCTAGCTGGGGCTAACAACAGCTATAGTAGGCAGCCACCGCTAGCTCTGGCTTTTGTAATGCCGTAATGATCTTTTATACAGAATTCCCTCCTGGTAACTAGGACAACGTTGCTAATGTTAAGTAATTATCTAAGTGGACGTTGTTGGCTGTCCGTACACATATTTATTAACTTCAGTATCGATACAAACTGCTGGTATAACTCCATTAGCTAACAGCTAATTATCAATTTTGTGTTTTTCTAACCGAAACATAGCATTTAACTAGTGTGAACTAACTAATTCAATAAACTTTGCTGTAAGTGAATATTCTGCGGTCATGTAGATGAACAGTAACCGCAAACTCAGAGCGATACACAGTGTAATACCAAAGAATGAAAGAAAGAGGAAACTGGAACACATAAGCTAACGCTGGGCGGTGTCTTCTCCATTGCTCTAGCCTTTTGCCTCATCACTGCATTGTATTTAGTTGTTACGTATGTTTACGTGACTAACTATATTTGTATGTGGCAGTTGGCAGATATGGTGAGGCACGGCGTGATGACGGAGTTGCAGCCCTCCCTCCAGGTGATCTACTCTATGATTAGTGGTGATTACAAAAGCTGACTTCCTGAAACATGTCTGATAAGATAAAAGGACCAGAAAATGGTGCACAGTAGTTTCATCAAAGCACTGTGCCCTGTTGTTTGAATGTTTCTGGTAAAGTTCAGATAAGGCCTGTCACGGAGTTTCCAGTGTTATCATATTGACCACTGTTTTGGCAGATTGCCATAGGTGGTTGTAATGATCAAAGTAGTGGTGATGCATCCCTATAACTGCAGTTAGTCATTTTACAGTTGCAAGCCTATGATATGTACAGAACATTTTATTATATTATGGATTAGTGTTTATTTTTAGTATTTATTACCAAGGCCAAATTAAAATTTTCCGTTTTTGCTTTTTTCATTTGCTTTTTCTCTACTGTACCAACATTGATCACTGGCTGATTTTGCACTATTCCCTCCCCCTGTCCCCCCCGTATGGCCTCCTCCTCTGTAACAGGGTAACTCCCTTGCTTTGGGCCAAGTAGGGCAAAACTGTGGGAGCATTCAGGAGAACAGAAATACCTCAGAGGAAAGACAGAATCTTTCCCAAGACCCAGCAGGTACAAATGCTTTACTTTTCCTAGCATTTCTATAGCTTTGTAAACTTTACAAAGCGAGAGCGCTGTGCAAAAAAATTGCAATGTTTTAATTTGTGTGTATGGATTCATTTCTGCCTCTACAGAGTGTGAAAAAAGCCAGCCAGTGAACATCCCAGATACAGGTAAACGAAAGAAGAAGAAAAGAACTAGAGCGACAGACAGCTCCACTGGCACTTTTGATGGTAAGTAGGCTAAAACTGAAACACATGCAGTATGTGTGAAAGCAGGAAAATTGACCAACACTTCATATTTTCTTCAGATCTCTACAAATTGACTCATGAGGTGCTCGGCCAGGGAGCATATGCTAAAGTTCAAGGATGTATCAGCCTGCAGAATGGACATGAGTATGCCGTGAAGGTAAGTAGGGACAGTTTTGCCAAATTTAAATGTCATTTGAACAGGTTGGGTTGCTCTTTAATGGCAACATTTTCTTTAAAGCTGTACTGCATTTTTTTTTTTTAAAGTCAATCAAAATGTCCATTGAATCACAATTTCTGCTCCTCGCCTTCATAGATCATAGAAAAGAGTGCAGGACACAGCCGCAGCAGAGTCTTTCGAGAAGTGGAGACTCTTTATCAGTGTCAAGGAAATAAGTGAGTTGATTTTTGTCTGATTAATATTTTAAAAAAAATGAGAGAGAAAAGAAAACCTATCCAGAATAAAAACAATTCTGATCACCTAAACATATCGTTGTCCAGGAATATTTTGGAATTGATTGAATTCTTTGAGGACAACAACTGCTTTTATTTGGTATTTGAAAAGCTGCGTGGTGGTAAGTGTGAATAATTAACACAACAGTTATGTAATGCAAACAGAGCTGTTGCCAGATGGCTCATTATGAGCGCACAAATATACCCGTGAGTGATCCTCTTCTCTTTCTGCAGGTTCTATTCTTACACATATCCAAAACCGAAAGCACTTTGATGAACTGGAGGCTAGTAAGGTAGTGAAAGACATTGCCCAAGCTCTCGACTTTTTACACACAAAAGGTAGGTCAAAATTCAAGCAGGTGTTCTGCTGAAATCCAAAGGAAATAGAGGTTTTGTTTTTGAGTGTAAAGGTGACAGTGTTTTTGTTTGCAGGCATTGCCCATAGAGACCTTAAGCTAGAAAACATACTCTGTGAATACACTGATCAGGTAATTGGCATTTAATGAGTTGAGAAAGGCATCAATTATCCCTTAAGGTTTATAATTTAACAACATAATCGTATATTTACTCTCTTTCTACTTAGGTGTCGCCAGTAAAGATCTGTGACTTTGATCTAGGAAGTGGAGTAAAGCTCAGCAGTGCCTGTACACCCATAACAACCCCAGAGCTCACAACACCAGTAAGTGTCTAATTCTAAATTGTCGGCCAAGTATAGACACATAATATTGTCCAATTAACTAATAAGGGATTACACTGACTTGCCTCTTCTTTGCTTTTGATCTTTGCCCTCCTCTCAGTGTGGCTCGGCAGAGTACATGGCTCCAGAAGTAGTCGAGGTGTTCACTGATGAGGCCTCCTTCTACGACAAACGCTGTGATCTGTGGAGCCTCGGGGTCATCCTCTACATCTTACTGAGTGGCAGCCCACCCTTCACAGGACACTGTGGCTCTGACTGTGGCTGGGATCGGGGAGAAAGATGCAGAACATGCCAGGTATGCCCCCTCCAATCAGCACTGTTGTTTAGCGTCCATCCCACGGATAATTGCTCAGCTCAGCAGTGTTTGCACCACAGAGATTCACTGTGTGTCCCCGCTTATCATTCTGAAATGAAGACATTATAAATAATATAAAACTACAGACTAGAGGTGTTAAAAGAACACATGCTCTGTAATGCCTCCTTTAGCTGGCATTACAGCTTGTTCATCTTAATGCTGGCCTCTTTGATTATCATGTCCATGGTAGACGGTTCAAATAAAGTAACTAAAAATTTTTCTTTTTTTGCTGTATAATGGCTTAATTAAGAAACATAATTAGTAATGTAGGTTAAGTTAGGCTTAGATGTAGGTTGAAATCTCTTTTTAAAAATAAAAAAAAAAATGAGAAAAGCCGATGTATAGGAGCACTACGGCTGATTTGGCTTTAGCTGTTGACCCATATGTCAAATGCTCTTATGTGAATTATTCAGAAAAGCCAAACACTTTCAGTACAGTTTGGGGTTTTTTTTATTTTTATTTTTAAGTAGTAGAGTATTAGGGCTGAGAAGAAATGGGAAGAGGTTCTGTAGATTTACCAGGGAAAACCTTGTTTTAGCTTTCACTTCATCTAGATGGATGTCGTCGGTTCTTCTTCCATTATCTTGGCTTGAGCGGAGTTTTGGTTTGGTTTATTGAATTTTGTGCTGCTTGGAGAAAAAGCTCACTTCTGTAAAGAAGGTGTGAGGTCTGAATTTATAATGCACAACAGAATGACAACACCATTACAAAAATGAATACAGCACAATAATGCGGCATGCGTGCGTGTGTGTGTGTGTGTAAATAGCATGTACTTATCAGCAGGTTATTTGATCTTCTCCCCTCAGAGTCACCTGTTTGAGAGCATCCAGCAGGGCAAATATGAATTTCCAGACAAGGACTGGGCCCACATCACAGTGGGCGCCAAGGACCTCATATCAAAGCTGTTGGTTCGGGACGCCACTCTGCGCCTCAGTGCTGCTCAGGTCCTCAAGCACCCTTGGGTGCAGGGGGTGGGTATAATTACATTTGAGCACTACTTGTCTAATGTTAGACAGCTGGAATTATTGTCCTTATTTTCCAGCTGTGAGTTTTTTTTTCTTTCTTTCTTTCTTTTATTTATTTATTTTTTTCCAGAATGCTCCAGAGAGAGGTCTTCCAACTCCTCGTGTTCTGCAGAGGTCTGTCTTTATTTTAGCTCCGTTTCTGTGGTTGAAGTAGAATCAGACCTTTAGTGTTTGTGGTTTTTCATAGGAAACTAGAGTTTCTGCACATACCTTTGTTTATGAACAACTTTTTTTTTTTTTTAAATTTTGAGAACAATTTCAGGTTCTCTCTGCTTCAAGATGTGTTTTTTTTTTTTTTGGGATAGATGAAAGAAGGATCTAGGATACTTTATTCTAATCACATTATTAAAGTGAGAAGTGGCAGAAGTGTGCTTAGATGTCTCTCATATCTTTTTCTGCCTTCTTTCTTGTTCTAGGAACAGCAGCACCAAAGATCTGACCCAGTTTGCAGCAGAAGCCATCGCCTTCAACCGGCAGCTATCCCAGCACGAGGAGCAGCGGGAGGACGTCGGAGCCATTGTTTGCTCCATGAGGCTTTCTCCTCCTTCTAACTCCAGGCTGGCTCGCAGACGGGCACAGTCCAGTGCTCTCCGGCACGGAGACTTTGCACCCACTTCAGATGACGCCACAGCCTGAGGGTCCTTAACCTCCTCATCATGTTATCTGAATAATTTTAGTTACCTTCTGTGTGGATTTTTATTTTTATAGGGAGCCTTGTAGGATCGGTCACACAGTATGGAAAGTGTCTCTGTTGTTGAAAGTCCTCTCCTTGGCCAGTAGTCTTATCAGTGAGAGTTTGAACATCAAGTGCGCAGTTAAACCTCGGCTTCTGCCTACTAATAGAAAACAGTAAAACTTCCAGGATTTGGCCAGGAGTTACTTTAAGCTGATGAGTATTTTTAACAAAGGTTTGATTTTCTTTCAGAACAACTTCGGCTTTAAGAAATTTATGTATTGTCTTCACAGGTTGGGTTAGTCATCGTTACCCAAAACACCAGAAACTGCTCTCAGTGCCAGCAGTCTTTACTAAAATACATATCATCACCAAAAACAGCATTTTAAGAATCAGGACAGCTACGCAGCAGCAGCAGCTGCTGCTTTAATGCAATATCGTCTTATAGGTAGATTTTATTTTATTTTATTACTTGTTTTTCCAGCTGTGAATTAGTTATTTTATTTGAAAGCTTTTTAGTGACTAAAGAAAAGGGATTTTTTTTTGTTGCTTTTTTAAAGCATGTTTTCTTTTCTTTTTTTTTTTATATGATTTTTATGTGTGAATGTATGTGATTTAAGTGATAAAAACAGACAACACTTAGAGGAGTCTGAGGGTTAAACAGGGCCTTTCCCCTGTTTTACCTGTTGACTCTTTTGTCGAGCTGTGTCTTCATGACTACCTGAGAGTGTGGCTGGAGGTTGCAGAAACTCATGGAGTGAGACTGGATCTTAAAGTTGTTGTTTTTTTTTTTGTTTTTTTTTCTCATGTCAATACAAGCTACCTGCAGCACTGATGTACTTTAAAATAAATATCTTATTTAGTTTGCCCAGAATGGGAGGTTCTTGTGTTTTTAAAGCTTCACCAATGATATGAATTTGACACTTAAAAATAGTATTTATCTTTTCAGCGCTTTTGCTATAACTTCTCGTTGGAGGTCATGTTTGGTGTTGTGATGCAGATTATTCCAAGAGGTTTTGCTTAATTTCTTATTGTCTTAGTGATCTTATATATATATATATATATATATATATATATATATATATATATATATATATATTTTTTTTTTAAGTCTAAATTATTTGAAATGTGAAAATTGCATTTGTTTTAAGTTTTATGCAGTTCATGAGACTTAAAGCTGAACTGTGGGACTTTTATATATAATGTTAATGTGTGCACACAAAGATTATTCACCCTATGAGCAGCAGGTATGGTCTCTGTATTTTGTAGTGTTCCTGATTCCTGGGCTGGCTCGCTGGCTTAGATCAACCAGCAGTGACTGGGTTTGCCAGTCCTCAAAAGAGCTGCAGCTAAAGCAAATGGTGTGGCTTAAAAAAGTAGAAAGGGACTGAGAGAGATCGTTTGCTGCTTCAGATAAGTGTCACTGGGAGGGAAAGCGGTTGACAGCGAGTAGAAACGTTTAGCGGTGGATAAGCCTTTCCTTGTTCTAGATTTGCATCACAAGCACTTGTTGATGGTATCTGTGTAATCTACCTGTTACAAGCCCTGCATGGCTGGTTTAAAGGGATTAGAGAATAGTTTATGTTACACTAGTGAGATACGTGATTCCATTCTGTGAAGTGAGTTTATGAAACTGTTAAAAAATATATTTTTTAATTGTCCCTGTTTTGATTTTGTGTCTGTGCCAATGGAAACTGTTATGGATGAACTGAGAATTCTTTCTGATACTTTCTGATTTTTTTATTTTGTTTTTAGAAGAAGCTACTTTTTCTTTATGTTGTCTTATAATTTAGACTGTCTGTGTTTGAATGGGATCTCCAAAGGCTCCTGTTTATCGTACCTTACAAAGTTTATGTGCCAGTGCCAACTCATTCCCTTATTTCACACTGTTGCCATGGACAACCCATCCCTATAGCAACTAAGGGCCTTCATAGGCTGGCATGAATTGATGGAGATTTGCTCAGAATGAATACACATGTTAGGAAACGACTGCTTGCTATGTTAAAGCCCCCACACTAGTATGAATCATAAAAGAAGCTGTTTGTTTCCCTCCGTCTACTTGAGATGGCCTAGAATGAGATGCAGTAATTGGTATGCGATTATAGAGTCGCTCTGAAATGTGTCAAAGCTCATATGGGGTCCTATGCATAAAGCTCTCATGTGTAGAGCGTGTTTTCACTGGCATGTTGTGTTCTCAATAAAAAGCTCTTCTTGTCTAAGCTGTGTTACATCAAGACAATATTACTGTGTTGTGCACTCAAAGGTCTCGTTCACGAGACGTGAGCAAATGGATTTTTGTTTTCACTGCAGCAGATGTTCTTTAGTTTACAAAGATTTATTTCAGTCAGGAGTGATAAATGGTAACAACTCATTGTTTTGGACTAAACAGATGAGGAGGGGACAGGAGATGGTGAATAACCTCTACGCACACTGGTAAGAAACAGATGCCGTGTCCTTGCTGAGACTTCTTTGAAAAGCAAAGGAGAAAGAGGAGCGAGGCCATTATGGAGTGCCAGGACTGCCATAATGCATTAATTAAATACACCATTAAATAATTAATTAAATGTGGCAATAATTAATTAAAATTGGAATTAATTAATTAAATAAATAGTTATGACACATGTAATTAATTAATTATTGACACATTTAATTAATTATTTATGTATTTCACATTTTAATTAATTATTGACACATTTAATTAATTAATTATTGACACATTTAATTAATTATTTATGTATTTCACATTTTAATTAATTATTGACACATTTAATTAATTATTGACACATTTAATTAATTATTTAATGATATATTTATTTATTTCATTTTGGCAGTCATGGCGCCTGGCTCTCATCATGAAATAATTTTATCTGTCAGCCTCACCCATCAAACTCAGGGGGCGGGGTTAACGCTGCCCGTGCAGCTTCTCTAACATTTGATTGGTTGCCGTGCAAAGTAAGTCAAAACAGGTCGATCCTAGATAATCGATTGCTTGTGTAGACTTGGGGCAGCCAGGTATCCCAGAATGCAGATCAAATCACAGGCAGCGATGGTGGTGGTGTAGTTTTAAAATACCCCGTTTTTCTGTCACCAGCTACACTTTTAAACAGTGTTTTAGCCGCGAATGTCGCGACATATGTCTGGTCAGGTTGTCAACATAGAACATGTTTGCAAAAGTGCTCAGATGTTTTCAGAGATTTCACTAGCTCTGCTAACAGTCAGCATGCAGAGTGCACCCAGGGGGTTACGTTAACCGGTTTGTTTACATATTCCACTCTCCGTGTTCCACATGTTGCATTCGCAGATTCTCATTTTCACCGAACGATCGTCTCTTTCCGCCTGGTCTTGTGTCTCTGTGCTTCTGTAACATAAATAACGAGCTGACATTTTTCTCACGAAACCAAGCGATCAGCTCAACAGACCCTCAGTTTACCTGCATGCATCCTCCTCCTCATCTGTCAGCTGTTTAACACCTGCTGCTAATTCAAGAAACACGCCTACGTTACCTGGTGATAGTCACAGTTTAACTGGGCAGCCGGTGCTCGATATAAAGCAATGTCAGCGCATTTTTCTGCACAAGATAAGTAAATATAGTGTGTAACAAGTGTCACCTGGCAGTTTGTTGCTCTCTGCCAGGTGATTGGCTGAAGAGCTGTGAAAAGGTAGTGGGTGTGTGGGGTGAAGTCAGCGCCCTTCTGTGGAAAAAACCAGAGGCAATTAATTCACTCAGGTGCGAGTGGGTATACTGTCGGTAAGAGACTTTTGCCACTTTTGTTTGGATCTTTTGCTTTTGCATGTGCCTATTTTAATGTGTCATTGGACTTTTTTAGTGTGACCACGAATTTTAATGGAAGAATTGATCAAGCCCTAGATCGACTGCGCACAGGGAAACTGATCAATATTGTAGGTATATTGAGTGTTTGTTTTAGCTTCATGATTTTGAATGGTTTTATAAAATTGTTATTTTATTGGGTAATATTTTAATTGATAATGTTGTTTGTTTTTCAGCTGTGCTGTCTCTGCTGTCCTTTTTGTTCTTTTGATTGATTTGTAATTTTGTTTTGGTTAGTCCGTCCAGCCGTAGAGGCGGTTATCGATTGAGAGTAAGTTTTGTAAGGGCGGACTAACCTCTCTTTTGTTTTTCATTTATTTTAATTGTTTGTGCCACTTCCCTTTATCTCTCAGATCACAGGCCATACATAGCACTGATTCCCAGCTGCGCTGAGACCCGAATTGTTTGCAGTGTGTGCCACGATTGCAGTGTCGCTAAGCGGGGTGTGACGGGTTTGCAGTGTTATTTCGCACAGTTTGTGTGGTAAGTCTCGTGTGCAGCTGGGATATCAGCAGGATGTGTTGTAAGTCCTGTCTGGAAACGACTGGGAATTTGTACTTTTAACTCGTGTAATAAATAAATGATCAATTATTTCTTTGCCCCGTGTACTCATCCCTTGTCCTCGGTTACAAGTGTTTTCCCCGAGCGCAGAGCTGCTGGAGCTTGTTTCCTTACAGAGCACTTTATAGGCGAAGCAGCTTCATCAGCGGCTGATGTCCAATCACCGGCACACAGCTTTGAAACCTCAGCTGAGTTTTAGCTCTCAGTGGTTAAACGCTGGACTTCATTCACTCAGGTTCTGTCTGTCGGGTCACGTTTACTTCGCTGTTTTATTTACAACTGAGCAAATCGGTTTGGCTGAGGTTAAAGTTACGTTTCATAACTGCATAGTTTCACAGACGTTTAATGGTTCACTGGCACGTGTGTTAGACTGAACTATCATCTAAATATCATCTGTTTTTTAATAGTTATTCAACTGTATTCTAAGCACCAGCTGTCTGTTAGAATGTGATTTTTTTTCTCTCTCTGTTGGCAGAGGTATAAAAATGCGCAGGAAAATCTGACGTGCATGGCAAACTTCACCAACGATATTTAGGGAGGAATAAACACACATCAAACATAAATGAACCATTTGCCTGTCTCCATAATTGAGAGCATTTTCTCTTCTTATGTCAACACTCTCTCTCTTTTTTTTCTTTTTTTTGCTTTTTTTTTGCTTTTTCGGTCATGTTATGTTTACCTGTCAAAGGCTTGTTACAAACTATGAAACACATGGTGCAGACTTCTGGATGTTAGAAGAAAACTAATACTGCTCATGAAGGAGACTAATTAAGGCAGGAAGGTGTCCTTTAAAACTAAACATGTTAATAGGACCTCCCTATTTATATCATAGTTTATGATATAGCACGTGTATTTCAGTAATAGCCTGCTGATTTCAGGTGAACAGTCGCTCACGTAGGCGTTATCTGTGAAACTCCTTAACTATAATTTATCCAAGTTAACTTCAGTTAACCATTCAGACAGTTCTTTTGCAATGAAAAACATAAACACCCATGCTGGTGTAGGTTTCCTCAGTGCCAGCTGTTAACATTATAGCTGCTTATGCAGTAACCATGGTAACCACGGACTCTGAGCGGCTGGATCGACGGAGGTCAGACAACAATTTTACATGTATGATCTTAAAACAGGACACAGCCACTATACGTGCTGCCTCATATCAAATGTGAAGGCAGACTGAGTCTATGTTTGACGTTTTTTATATCTAATCTTCCTCTCAAACATTTAAACAGCAGCGAGTCTGCAGCTGAGGGAATACAAACTCAAATTGTCGGAACAGGTTTGCTCGTTTCTTGGATTCATTTGGTGATTTATTAAATGTATAACTGTTATTCTAATCTGCTGCCGAGTCTCTTACACTTTTCTTTATGCTGTATATTTTCACGTCTCTGGAATAGTTGGCAGTTAGATAGTCAGCTGGGAAACTTTGTGTTAACTCATGGAGCTGAGGATATCGTGGATATCGTGGATATGCTGACCTCGCTCCGTGGTGTACAGGGCCGTTTACCCTCATGATTAATATTCACAATAAAAATATTAGCCGAACATCATGAAGTCTGTATGTGTTTCATAGTGTCGAACAACCTTTGTACAGTTAAAGCCAGCAGTTACTACATGACAGAAACACCAACGTTATCTCTTTTATGCGTTTATACACAGGTCACGCTGATTACTGAACAAAAACCCAAAGATCAGATGTTAAACAGATTTATTTGCTCTCTCTCCTCCTTAAACATGTTTTTGATGTTAGTTATAATTCAGAATTATACTGAAACACGTAGGACACATACGAACATCAGGAAATAAAACCCCGATAAATATAACCTCAGTAAAAGAAGTCAGCGGGGGTTACTACAGCTGTGTACCGGGGCCTGCGCTTTGTCGGTGGGATTGCTTGCGAGGCGAGCGGGTCTATCCCACGCTTTGCCGTGAGACAGGGCAGACATCTCCGAAATCATCGAAGCACTTTTGCAAAGAGGCTGTATCTTGACAAACCGACCAGACACATGAAGATTAAACCACTACCTTCTCGGCTAAAAAAATATTAAAACTGTATTTGGTGACACACAAACAGGGTTTTTCAAAGTTCAGTTCTGTTAGCTTCCACATGCCGGTTGTTGTGTGCTAGAAACAATGGCCACCAGGCCAAAGCAATGGTTTTGACTCGATCAGCGTTAACCCCGCCCCCTGAGTTTGATGGGTGAGGCTGACAGATAAAATTATTTCATGATGAGAGCCAGGCGCCATGACTGCCAAAATGAAATAAATAAATATATCATTAAATAATTAATTAAATGTGTCAATAATTATTTAAATGTGTCAATAATTAATTAAAATGTGAAATACATAAATAATTAATTAAATGTGTCAATAATTAATTAATTAAATGTGTCAATAATTAATTAAAATGTGAAATACATAAATAATTAATTAAATGTGTCAATAATTAATTAATTACATGTGTCATAACTATTTATTTAATTAATTAATTCCAATTTTAATTAATTATTGCCACATTTAATTAATTATTTAATGGTGTATTTAATTAATGCATTATGGCAGTCCTGGCACTCCATAGGGCCATAGCCTCGAGCCGTTTTTCTTTTTTACACTTTAATAACCCAGGTTTCACAAACTTTTCCCATCATTAGATTTAAGGAAATAAACATCAGATAGATGTAGGAGTGCAGTGGTGTGTGTGTTTCCACTTTTCCCGAGAGCACCTTTAACGTGACACGTTAGAAGCTTAAGCACTTCAGAGGGTGATGGCTGTGATTGGGCTGTTTGTTTGAAGCAGCTCCACAGCGCAGCCAGTGGCCGATATTCAGCAGTGCATCAGCTGCAGATCACTCCGCTGCTCACCTGCAGGAGGAGCAGATCACACCCGCCGCTCCTGTGCAACATGACACACGGACAAAGCGCCCAAACGGCCAGAGTCATGTGTCCGATGTAAGGTAAGCGACACAGAATGGTGCAGAGAAATTTTGCAGCAAGTGTTGCTTTCAGGTTTGTGTGTGTGTCTGTGGACCATCGGCGAGAGAACAAGACTGTTTTTATATTTGCAGATTCTCACTTGGCATTATCAGCGCTGTTGCCTTCGATGAATTGTATTCGCGCTTTAATGTTGTTGAGGTTTAAAGTCTCATAACTAATGCGTTTAATTAGACGGGAATGCTCACAGTTTTTTAACAGCTAAGAAATTACTTTGGAAGAAAAAAAGTTGCCAGAGTTCAAAATCAGAAGAATGAAAAGTCTTTAAAACATTTGCACTGCTTCTAAAATGTGTCATGTTACTTTTCAGCCTCTTTCTAAAGAGATCAAATGATCTATTTTCAGCCATTTGTCTGATCAACAGCTTCTCTGAGCTCTCCTGAGACATGGTGCTACCTGAAAAAAACTCCAGTTCATCTGCTCCCAAGAAGACCCCCGAGCAGCATGCTCCGAGGCACCAGAGCATGCCCTCTCCAGCCCTGTGCTGCGCCTGTGGGCTGTGCATCATGCTGGCTGGCATCAACATCACCCTGGTGGGAGCTTTTGCGTTTGGTACCTTTATCCCTACAAGCAATCCTCCCATCTTCATTGGGCCTCTTCTTTTACTCATAGCGCTGGCTTTCTTTACAGCCTGCTGTGTCATCAGCAGGAGACCTCAAGCCCACACTGCCCATAAGGCCAAAGGAGGTGAGAAATGGGCGCTGATGAGGATGGGGGCAGTTGCTTTTGAGATGGAGACGAGCGAGCACACGCTTCAGGACACGACAGCTGTCCAGCTCAGCCCCACCAACTCCCCTAGCTCATCTCACAAATCCAGCTCCATCCAAGGGGAAGCCACTGCCCTGCCTTCCTGTCAGGATGAAGCCACTGAGCAGCACACATCAGAGACCTGTGGCACTGGTGTTATTGGAGATAAACCCACTCTGAGCTCCGACTGCCGGGAGAGCACTTCCACATAGATCAGATCACTACATAGCGTGGACTTTGTTCTGTTTACACTGTCTGGCGTGACTGCAAGGATTAATTGCTACTATAAGTTATAAGCTAAGTCGTACTTTATTTATGCCAAAGTTGGTAAACTCAAATAACACATGACTTAAGTAACTAGAATGATGGCGTGGTAATATGATACAAGAGCGAAAAGGCCTGCAGACTCAGCCTGTGAGCGTAAATGTATTGTGCAAACTCCCTGATAATTATTCCGTGTGTTTCAGGAAGTTGTACTTTTACTGCCCTGTCCCAGGATGTACATTATCTTTCCAGGAAATGAAACGGGGAAGGAGATGATACCGTAATCCAAGTGCCTGTTTTATGTAGTTCTTGTTGTAGAACACATCTAGTGATTGTGTATTCATTGTGTATTCGTTTCCTATGGATTGACTTTGGTTAGTGTTTGCCACCTTTGTGAAGGAGGATCAGTGCAGTTATAAAAGCCGGGTGAATGCAGTCACAGCTTTTCTACACACTTCAACATAACTTTTCTTTCTTCTTCTTATTTCCTGCACCAGCTGCTTTGAGTGATGGTGTAACCTTGAGCTGTGCTAAAATAGATTCAGGAGTGTTTTGTGAATTTCTCTACTTGTGTTGTCGTGCATGATTACTACAGGTGCTAATACATGCTTGGGACCCCTGTATATTTTATAAATATAGATAACTCTTTACTTGAACAGAAGTATATAGTGTATCTGTTCAGACAGCTCACTAAAACTATTAAGGATGCTATCTTGAGCAAATTATAATAATAATACTTCTACTGACCCCCTTTGTGAAGAATACACAGAAACAAAGCCACTGGAACTGTCAGGCTAAATGAGAAGATGCACAGGCTGTGATGATAAGTCATTTGTTATCTGAGTAACCCCAGCAGGGACTGTACAAACGGCTACGTTGCCCATCATTTGGCGTCTGACCCAACAGCTGCCGGCAAATGCGAAAGCCCTGTTTACTCATCATTTTACATCAGCTGTCCTCAAACACAGCGTGTTCCCCTCACACAATCAAACCACGGAAAAGATAACACGGTGGCCAACGCCCACTGTTATTGCAGTGTTTTTTGAGTGGATACAGGCAGGCTGTGGGTGTCTGTAGTTATTCAATGACTCGTTTCTGTAAAGAAGGTGACATGTCTTGGCAACCTCAGCTCAACTAGTAATGAGGTCATGCTGCTCTGAAGAATGGCACAGCGGGATTAATTTAGCGCAGGGCTGGGTTTAACTCAGCAAAGGTTAATGTAACTGAGCAATTTTTATCTAAAAAAAATACTTCCATCCATTCATGCAGACTTGATCCTAACCCCACTATCATGGATGAGAGGTGCGCTAAACCCTGAACAAATCACTATTCCAAGGCACATCTGAACTTTTATCCATAGATATCATTTTCTTCTTTTGACTGGCCGCTTTAGGAATAGCTATAGCAGATCATCTGCCTCCATCCCAGCCTAGCATCTCAGCCTCACCTCTCTACGTTCGTCTCCAAACCGCTGTCCCTCTGATATACTCATTTCTAATCTTGTCCATCCTGGTCACTTCAACAAAATACTTAGCATCTCTAACCCTAACCACCACCAGATAAGCCTCCTGTGTACCAGGTCTTACTCCCATTGTGTATAACCAGTTGCCCATCCCTGTTGCCAAGTGCTGGATCATAGGTGGTTGTCTGATTGTTGTTTTCTATCGAATACTGTAGTCTGTAACTTGCATAAAGCACCTTAAGGCAAGTGTTTTTGTGAATTCGTCCTATATAAATAAAATGTAATTGAATTGAACTACTCTCTTCCAGCTGCTTCTTTTTACCGTAAACGTGGAGTTTCTCTTTATATTTCCTTTTTGTTGTTATTAGAAAGGCTTGCAGGAGTGTGCATTTCCAGTTTGGTGCTCTGGTCTTATTCTCTCTTATCAGGATCGAGGCATTTCTAAGCCCCGAGCCAGAGCGCAGTGTGCAGTAAATGGCAGACAACTTCCTGAGGCATGCTGGAACATGAAGGACGCTCTGAGGCTAAGCAATGACTGGAAATTTTCTCTGACCTGTGTTGTCACTGGGATCATAATAGTGGAAGTATTCCCACAGAAGCCTCCAGGAATAGGAATTATTTATTGTCTGTACTGGACACAGGTCAAGATCATCTCAAGGAGCACCCACTCCTGTCTAACACAAAGGGAGACGTTTGAGAGAAAATCAAGTAAAGCAGAAACAAAATGAGTTTTATTCATAAAAGCATACAATTAATTTTGTTAGAAAAATGGAGCAATCGTGCCTCAACACTAAACTTTAAGAGTAACGCAAACTCAATAACCTATAAAGTAGCTTTAATCTATTCTAGTTGATCTGATGGTGATATATTATTTGTAAATTAACTGTCTTTGCAAAGCTATAAAAGGTTTGCAGCTACCTGTAAAGCCTAATCATAAAAGTCAAGAATGACAGTTTGGGGTCTGTCAGCCACTGAAGTAAACCTTTTAATTGTTTTCACCAGAATATTACTTATGCACTGTAATGATGCATCATCATTAATAACAGTGTAATGCCCTTTAAAGCAATATATCAGCCAACAGATGTATTTTAATTTTACTCGTGATACTTTCTGTTGATGATGATGTCTTTTTTCACTTTTTCACAGTATCTCATGTCTCTCCTCCTCCACACAAGCACAGAACATCTTGACATTTACTTTTTCTTCTTTAATTCAAACATTAAACACTTTAATATTTATTTTCATATATTTTCTACACATCAACACACTGCTGCAGGAACATTGCTGTAAAGTATTTCCCTACCCAAAAAACCTACCACGGCTAGCATATTAAATAATAAAATCCAAATAAAAGTGAGTAATCGTCTCATCATCTTTCACCACATTAAATTGATGTCTGACAGTTTTTATCTCTGGACACAGAGATACAAGCAGAGTCTAGACAAAGCGGATACAATTTACCTAAAGAGCAGCAAGTTTGTTTAATTTGAGCAATGGTTCAAACTGAATGTTCGTTGCTTGATTCAAAGTTAAAATCAGCTTTAAAAGAGTTCGGCTCAGCTGGGAGATATATCTGATCTCATGACTCCACCCTGTGGATGAAAAGCAGTATATCACTGCTTTATAAACATGGGACAAAACGTATGAAAGTCTGAGCGATTTTTGTAACAATGCTTCTTGGTAATACATTTTTTTACGGTTGGAAAGACTGTTTATTTCCACTTAAATATGCCCTCATATTTTTATATCGAACATCGAGTACCCATCAGCGCTGATAAATGCAGTAATGCAGATGCAATAATTACGTATATCCACTCTAAACCTAACATTATGGCCAGCAGCTGTACTGCGTGTAGTGATAAATTATCTGCTATTCTCTTCTTAGTAGTTACTCCAAGTCATGGGACGAACATTGCAGTACTGCTGTGCCCAGACCCTGAATCTTTTGACTCATCGGTAAGTATTAAGTCTGTATAAAGCTTTTCCAAGTAATTCTTTGCTATATACTAAGCAAGTGATGGGACTTTCCTTTTATTGCCTTTTGTATGTATAAGTCTACAGATGGCATAACAAACACCTAGATAACTAAAGGACTGTCGGACAGTTCTTTATATTATGTAAGCCAAGATGTTTTATATTTGAAACACACACAAAGTTGGTTCTGTGGGTTTCCAGCAATCTTGCAAGACGCCTTTGCAGGGTGAGTGTCACTAAGCGCCGTTCACTGACCCAATATGTAAACATAGCTTTAAGTGTGCATTGAAATGTGTGTGTGTAGTGTGTAGTGTGTCACTGGTGAGTCTTGCAGTAATTAATAATTATAATGAATAATTATTACCTCGCGCTCTCCCATCCAAGACTGTGACTGACTCAGTCTGATCATGTTGTCCTGGTTCGACTCCACCATCCGGGCCTTTCTGTGTGGTGTTTGCACGTTTCCTCCTGTGCTAGCTTATTGCAGTCGAAATCAGTTGGGTAAGGGTAACTGGTAATTCTAAAATGCGCACTTATTTGTGTTAGCCTTGCGACAGTCTGATGATTTGTGCAGGTGGGTGGATTATGTATTATGTATTATATTCAGTGTTCAGATTATCACCATAAAAAAACAAAGAAAAACAAAAACGCTAATATGAATATCCCCAAGATAACTGAGAAAAAGTATTTATTTCCTTTCTTGGCCTGTATAGGATGCAATGTTCTTTTAGGACACTAGAGGGCAGTATCGTCGTTCTCACCGTGTTTCTGAGCGCGATAATCATCCAAGGTACACTAACCTTTCTTTCTTTTTCTTCTTCTTCTTCTTCTGTTTTTGGAGGGGTGGGTGGTCATTCGGATTAATGTGGTGGTGAAGGACATTTAATTAGTAATAAGTCAAATTTAACTCTAAAAAGTGTAAGAATTTGACGCTTTTCTAGTTTGTACCCCAGAAGAACATAATTAAAGTGTCCCCAACCTAGCAAAATGAATACCGCAGAATTAAGACAGTCTCGTTCTAATATTAACGTAATGGGCAAGTATGAATAAAAAAACAAATGTAAAACTGCACAGGTCCATGTTGCAGAAGTTTTAAACTGCAACTTTGCAGAAAATTTAAAATTTAAAGTCAGTATCATCCCCACAGAGTTTCTCTCCGCTTACTTTGAATCTAACAGTCTAACAGTGAAATTGTTTTATAGCAGAAGTCAAATGTTTACATTTAACGCCTTCATCCGCATTTTTCATAGATTTCTTTTTGCATCTTTTTCTTGTGCCTCTTTGTGTGGAACAAAGTAATTCAGTACAAACATGTTTGAGAGCTTGGATTTTAAAAGCATAACGGCATAATCTGCTAATTCACACGTGCTTAATGTGAAATAAAGAAAATGAATCAAGCAAAAAAAAAAAAAACCTTTAAAAACCAATAAATAAAAAGCGATAGGCTTTATTTTTAATTAAATACTCTATCCAACTGCTGATTTTTTTCTTTAATCAATATAGAATATTGTTATCATGTTAGTAACATAACGAACTTTTCATTACACCAGATGGGTGGTCACAGTTATTATTATTTTTTCTCACATTCACAGTGTGTGGACCACGAATGCACCACGGCCTCTATCTGTGCTTTCCTGTTGGTGGCTGTACTGCATCGTCCTTGGGCCTCCTGTGATCCTCCTGTGGCTCTGAACCACGTCCAGGTTGTCTCAGAGCTGCTGCCTGTAAAAATGCATTTCCCACAGGTAATACACTACATTCCCAGATAACAGGAAGCTAGAACAATAGCAAGGTTACCGTGTCTTTGCATCCTTCTGTGAACATAATCATCACCAGGTGAGTGACCCAGTGTGTCTCATACACACTGAACTTGTTACAGCTCATAAATAGTTTCCTCCTCCATCTTGCATAAGCCATTTGTCTTTCCATCCCACTTCTGTTGTTGGGGGAAACGGGGTGTTTAATATATCCCACCTCTGAAGATGAAGTGCCATTAATTTTATCCTTCTTTTCAGTTTGCGCACTGTCCCTCCAAACAGCGGCCGCCTTCTTCTAATTCCTAATGACTGGTGTGAGTGCTGACTCTGCTATTGTAAAACAAATGATATCTCTGTCCTGTTGGCATAATCCTAATCTATTTGAATGGAAGGGACTGCATTAAAATGACAAAGGGGAGGGGGGATATTTCCATCTCGTGATAAATGTGCAAATGTCCACCAAAGCTGAATCAGACACCACATTTTAATGGCCTGATTGCACGTTCATTTCTCGCCTCATTCTCTAGCAGCCCTGCTCTTTCCGTTTTCAATGTGGAGCTGGTCATATTTTGTCCCAGATTAGTATAGATGACGGCTGACAGTTGCCTCTGCTCAAGGTATTTAGAAGACATAATTCATTCATAGATCTAGAAGTGCTCCCATTTGTCATCCCCATTTTTTATGCTCAGTGTCTCCACCGTCGCTCATTCCTCTGGGCAGCGATGTGCGTGTGCATGTGCGTGTCGAGGGAGATGAGGGCCAGAGCGGTTTTCAGCTGCTGTATTAGCTGGCATATGCAAGCAATGAATTATAAGGAGGAAAAGGAGTCAATTATCCACTCCTAAAAGAAGGGCAGAGCCTGTGTGGCCTAGGGGCCCCGTTCCATACTTACCAAATCATTTCGCAGAAAGGAACTCCAGGAGACCTGGAGAGGAGACTGAGCAGACAGCACAATCACACGCACACACGGACGCACACTTACACCTACGGCTTCGACCCTCTCAGCCTCAGCCTCACCCCCCTCTCATCACTGTGCTCACTGCGCCTGCTCATTGCGTCCTCCTGAGTTAACAAGGACGGGCAGCGATGTGTTGGATCCGTATGGTAATAATCCATTTTATACACACCAACTCCTAAAACTGATTTCGGCTGAGCAGGAATGGCCACGCCGTGACCGTCAGCCATTTTGCCGTGTCCCAATTCACTCCCCTGACTCCCTTCGAATCAAAATGGGGCTCTGATTGACTGTGCCGCTCCGACTAATAGAGTGGATATGGTAAATGAAATACCCAGCACTTTCATTCCAAAGTCTCTTACCCCCTGTGTCCCCAGTCACTTTGCCTTGACATATTTTTAGAGATTGAGCGTTCTATCCTGTTTTTGATGAGGATGGGCCGAGTTGAGGTGCGTGCAGCGGCAGTGGCGGTGATGCCCCGAGAGCAGCCGGGACCCTCGGACACGGGAGGCCATGCTGACAGGGTCTCTGCTGAGTGACAGGGCCGACACTTAGGGAAATGAGGTCGTTAGACAGCATTACGAGTGGGCTGATAGCTCGGTAATGGGTTTTAACTTCGGAATTTAACACAGAAGCCCACCGGGGATGGGTTTGATGTGTAGGCGGACAGGTGGGTTCCCACCAAATAACGAAGGCAACTCTCACGGGCACCGGAGAAAACTGACTTCTTCGAGAAAGAGGGAATGGAATGAGGAAAAGGAAAGAGCAGGACGGGAAATGTTCTAAAAATAAATTGCACCACATGGTGATCCTCTTTAACACAAGGAAATCAGGAAGAAGGTTTCACTGGACGAGTGGCTTTTGTTTTCGGGCTTGCCCTTCCCTTCGGGCTTACTAAGAGAGATTTACTTTCCTTTAAATTTCCTTTAAATGTCTTTACAGACCCAGTGGAAAATCATCTCCAGCATCAAGATGATTTTCCAAATCTGTTATGGCTCAATTACAGAAGGTAGTGATTTCGAAAACAATGAACATTTTCCATTTTCTTTGTTAAGTTTCTTTGTTAAGTCAGGAGGTTTATAATTTTGCACGCTGTACGCACACAGCTTCCAAGCTGCCTTGAGTCTTAAGTAAGGGCGTCTAAATTTAGTGCATAACGATAAACTCTTAAGTTATAAGACATAGGCTAATGCGTAAGGGTGTTAAAACCAGTGGGATAGTTTAGTGGAGATTAAGGGACGTATCAAAGACTTGTGTAAAGCTCCATCAAGAGCGAGGCAGTTCGGTGGGCATCTGCACACGGTAGTTTGAAAAAAAAAGGGGGCAGAAGTGACTCACAGAGCTTTGGCAGCCGTGAGTGACTGATAATGTCTCAACATCACTCCCATTACTCCTTTTGGCCGTGCTGTGAAAACGAATGGTCCACTTTAGTGCTGCTGTGGAACTTGCTAGTTCTGTTCAGGAGGAAGATTTAGAAGGGCATTATGGCCGTCCAGCGGAGGGCAAGACAACTCACAGGAGAGGATGAAATGGATGAGGTGGGGTAGAAAGATGACGGCAGTTTCATTCTTTCCCGGACTTGGTCTGGGGGAGATGAATCATGCTTGGCCTCTGTGAGAGGGTTATGGAGGGAAAAAGAAGGTCAGGTTTCCATGGCAGGATTTTTCACTAGAGCAGATGAGAAAGCTTGGCAATACAAATCAAGTCAAAAGGCTTCCCAGTGTGTTTCTGCGTCGTGTCCTGCAGGCATCTCTTTCATGGCACTCCAGAGAGTACACAGTGAAGTCAACCTCATCAGAACAGTCCAGCTGGTGAAGAAGTGATTTCTGGTTTATTAGAAGTAGAGGTGTGTGCGTGTGCGTTATGTGTGTGCAAGCGGCAATCTCATTTGTGTTGATTTCCAAAGCATTACCTATCTTTCACAAAATGCCGCTGCTCCTTTAATCAGCATCTGTCAGAGGATTCATTATGCCACTTTTAGTGAGCACAAAGCCTTTCTTCAGAGCTGTGAAAAAAACCAAGAGAAAAACAACAGCTCCTTTCACTTCCAGAGGTGTGGATGATTGCTGCTGCTGGTTTAAGTGACAGGTAAATTGCAGGTTAAGTGGAGAACACAGTCTTTAAACAAGAGACTCTAGGCTCCTGCAAATCCTCCTTAGTCTTTAATCTGAATACAAAAGGCAGGGGCGGGGGTATTAAATCTGACCCCTCAGTGTTCTGTTTGTTCCATACTCCACTCAAGGGCCCGCCGTAGCCGGCAGAGTCCCAGGTTTGCATTTTCCTTTATGCCATGTGGCGGCATTTTAAAAACAACACCGTCAAACAACACTGCCTCTTTAGTGGCTAACTTTGAAAGCACAAAGGGAGGCCCGGAGTCACCGGCTTCTCCAGTCTTATCAAACTCTAGCATAAAATGTAGTTGGGATGTTTTTGTAAAAGGGACTGTTTATTAAATTGTGGATGAAGCACCATAACGCAGCACTATTATCACAGTTCTGCTGTGGAGAAAAAAACCCCAAATCCTTCTTTATTTAGTAGCAATGACGGTTAGAAAGAGGAGAAGGGGCCGGGGTGAGGCAGGCGGTTAGGGCTTGTCGAGAGAAAGGCGCTTTGGGTTGTCAACGTTTTAGAGGCTTAGAGTCAAACCTATCCGGGCTCAGGAGAGAGGAGTCTGGGTGTTAGGCAGGCAGAATGACTCCTGATAGAAGGAGTTTGCGGCTCAAGTCGAGAGGAATCGTCTTGGCTCCCGGATGAGGCGAGGACTAATTGATTCTCTGAAGTTTCCTGTCGCAGAGCCCGATTACAGGTATGACCGGATTAAAAAAGGAGAGGGAAAAAAAACAAGGGATCTGGAGGAGGGAAATGGTAAAAATCAAAGAGAAAAGAAGATGAGGGCTGCCATAGACGGATCAGCATCGCTTATACCCACTGATGTGTTTGCTTGTGTATTTTGTTTGTGCGTGTGTGTTGGTATGCACATGTAGACACACTCCGGTGCAGCTGTGTTTGATCTCGGTACTCAGTGGCAATCATCAGGTCACACTGCAAGGCCCCTTTCTCTGGTGTGTTGCACAGGAGCACATTGTGTTGTAGCAGCATGCTTCCCATAATCACTCACTTCTGGTTAACACGTCTCAAAGCCAGAGGCATGTGTCTCGCCTGCCCATAACAGTCCATGACAAGATTGAGTACTGAGGCATGTGGGAGCCATAGTGAGGCGAGCTCTGAGAGAGAAGCCTTCAGGAGAAGGAGAGTTAGGACGCATATCTAGACCTAAGCTGTCATGCGTGCAGCTGTAATGGCTTGTTTAGTGGCAAAGTCCAATCTAGGGCCCCAGAGAGCCATTATTCCGGGACTATCGATTGGGCCCTACGGCCACCACAACTCGGGCCCCTGTCCCTGATCCTGTTCAGTAATAAGCGTACTCATGTCAAGGTGGTAATTATCATTGATCTGTAGCCGCTGTGACAGGGCAGCCGCCCCTTGCTGTGATTCATACGCTACATGGGACTACTGGACTTGAGGCACCAAATCACCAGTCTCATAGCCACATGCAGCTTCTGGTGGCACTGCCATGCTGCGTCCTGGAAACAAAGGCGTTAGGAGATGGATGTCAGCTTTTTTTTGTTGCTTCCTGGGTGGCAATTTTATATAAGGCTAATTGTGAGCAAGAGTCTCGCATGGCATGAATTCTGATGCTAACTTTGTGCTGTTCTTGTTCAGACAACAAAGTCACCTGCAGGAAGTTAAAAAAACAACAACTTCTCTTTATTGTTTCTTCTTCTTCTCCTCACCCATTGTTGTTTGCCCTCACGTTGCTCTCTTACTTGTGCAGCAGCCGTGTGCTGTCTACTCTCCCCACTTTCTAAGCAGGGAAATCAATCACTGCTCCTATGCAACTCTGTGGTAACCTGCGGCACAGTGACAGAAGCAAAACACAATATGTCAGAACACAATGTTATTGTACTATGTTGTGTAGCCACAACTGTTCAAGCCACAAGTGTTTAGCATGGCTTTAGGATGCTGCGTCTTTGGGGCAGACTGGAGTATCTCAGCAGCTTTAAGACATTTCAACTCTTTTCTCTGAAGGTTTTGTGTGGATGTTATGGAGGACCAAAGATCATGACTTTGGTAATCCCCTGACTTAATATTTAGCACCTGCAGCTGTCTAATTCAAGTAGAGCTGCAAAATTACAATTATTCCAGAAATGCCAGAAGCTGCATTTTCTCAAATGGCCACTTGAGGCTATTGAGGTGTATGCCCATCAGTGCCGGGGTTGTTACTCAAGAAAACAATGTATTACTCTTCTTGAAAGCGATTTAGAATGTTACATAATTGTTACATAATTGCAAGCTAAGGAGAAAATAATTAATTAAACTACTCATTTCATTACTTTCTTGTTACTCTGTAACAAATGACCTGAAACGCACAGTCACATGATTATCAGTTAACAATATAAACCTAGAAGCTACAGTCCACGCACCAACACCAATCCCTCTCCTAATGAGGACACACATGAGATCTTTCTTTTAGTTTTTAGGTATGAACACAATGCTGACAACACATAGCAAAGATTCAAACCGGTGTTCAGGGTCTGCCTGCTGAGGCAAGCACTCAGCTTTAAATTATCCCGCTGGATTCTTGGCTAGCTTAGCATTAGCATTCTGTCTGAGAAGATGCTTGCAAAGACCTTGAGTTGCTTTGGCATTATTATGCAGTTATTTCTGTCCAGGATGAAATCAGTTGATTGTAGCGTGAGTGCGCAAGAAGCAGAAAAACATGTTTATTTGATGTTTCTTTCCCGTTTTAGAAACCTGACATGCCGATAACCAAAGAACCTTTGTAATTCAAGTTATGACATCATTGTATACCACATAACTGAAAAATGTAATTTGATTTCAGTAATGCCCAACTCTGTTACACACAACACTAATGCTCATAGACATCTGTGCTAAACGCCCAACTTTAGCAGAAATACGTTTACAGTACTAATTTCTCACTTTGAGTGTGCTAGGCTTCAACATACCTAAATATGATATATAATATGATTTGCTTTGTATTTCACTTTATTAATAGACCATCCAAGAATCTGTGATCCAGCTTTGATGAGTGAAATTTGAATATTTTATTCGTATGTTACTTATCAACAATGCTCAGGTATATGCTCTGTATCTCTATGATGTGCCCCTACAGTCTGTTGATACAACTTAATAACCAAACTTGGCAGAATTTGCTGATGACCCCTCTTCCCAAAATAAACTCACTTCACATCTCACAAGATGACAAAAACCATAATGCTAAAAACTGAGGTTTTATGTTGAATTTGTAAATCAATGAATGGTATCTAGGCGGTCGTTTTCATGTCTTATTTAAACTATTATTTAATTAATTACACTTTCCTAGTATTCGTTTTAATGGCATAAAGTCAACAAGTTGCTGGAAACATTCCTCAGAGATTTTGGTCCATAGTGACATGATAGCATCACGCAGTTGCTGCAGATTTGTCAGCTGTGCATCTATAACGTGAATCTGTTGTTCCATCACAAGACATGGTGTATTATGCTGGAAGAAGTCATTAGTGTGTAACAGAGGGATGTCAGCAAAAATACTCAGGTTTATCAAAGAATATAGCCACACCATCAGCAGCAGCCTGAACAATGGATACAGGAACAGGATGGGTTTATGCTTTCATGTTGTTTGTACTAAATTCTGCTTGTGAGATGAGGCACTTATAAAAAAAATCTTCTAGTAGATCATTTTAATTGTGGCCTCAGTTTCTTGTTCTTAGCTGGTGGTCTTCTGCTCTTGTAGCCCATCTGCTTCAAGGTTTCATTCAGAGACACTCTTGGTTGTAAAGAATGGTTACATGAGTTACTGTTCCTATCAGATTGACCCAGTCTGTCCATTTTTATTTGACCTCTGGCATCAACAAGGCATTTTCACCCAGAAAACTGCTGTTCATTTGATATTTTCTCTATGTAAACCCTGGAGATGGTTGTGCAGGTAAATCCCAGTAGATCAGCAGTTTCTGAAATACTCAGACCAGCCCATTTGACACCAACAGCTATGCCACGTTCACACGCATGTCACACCTCTCTTTCCCATTCTGATTCTAGGTTTGAGCTCCAGCAGGTCGTCTTGACCTCGTCTATGTCTCTAAATGCATTGATTTGCTTCCATGTGACTGGGTGATTATCAGGACTTTTGCACTGATAAGCAATTGAAGAGGTGTACTTAATAAAGTGGCTATAAGCATGTCAACTATGATCAAATTATTCTCTTATTTACAGAAAAATCTTACTTGACACATACCACAAAATCTTTATTTTTGCCAGTTAGCACTTAGCGCTAGTTTGCATGTTAACCTGAATATAGTAAACATGCAGCAATACCTGTACGCATGGTGTTGTTGGACTACAGCCTCTAAGCTTATTTTTCTTTCCTACTTTTGCTGCAGTGCTATTAACAGTCAACAGAACTGCACACTCTATGTCTATTATACTCTTGCTTGAGCTCGTTTGTACGGTTTCATCATTCATTAAAAGTACTTATATTGCGCACTCATGGTAAAGCATCTCTTGGAATGACAGGAAAACAGTAAGAGAAAGACAGAAATATACAGAAATGATGGGTGTCTCAAAGCAAGAAATCAGTTTCCTTTTTGTAAGCACTGGAGCGGGACTTGTGTCACCTGCAGACCAAACCCCATTTCCTCTGATTAAGTCCGGTGAAATATTCCATTTGTCAGTGTCACAGCCCCGACGCGTTGCTGCAGTGAGCAGCCAACCATGTCTGTTGACTGTGTCATTCTCGAATTTACATCAGGCATTGACAACATCATCATATAGCTAATGTCCCCTTGGCTTGCTCTTGCTCAACCCTTTGCTCATGCTCTTTAGTTTGTTGTTTTTCCTCCTCCTGTATCATTTGCCTGTCTGTGTCCTTTGCACCTGGTTGTTTTCTGGATCCACCTGTGATTTCCTGTGCAGAGTGAAAGAGTTTGGCTGAATCTGTGGTCTGGCTACTATCACCCAATGACCAAATCTAAAGGGAGTTTTACTTTTATTTTATTTTATTTATTTATTTTTATCTGCGTCTTGAGCATCAAGAGCTAACATCACTCAGCCCTCAAACTCTCATGCGTGTGATCTAACCCCATTAGCAGCCAATGTCTTTTCAGGAGCAGAGCTGGCATGGTTCAGAGCGGATGGAAATTTCAATCTCCCCTCTATCATTTTCCCTATCATTACTCCATTCACCACCATTTCTCTCCATCCTGAGTCCCAAGAGGCTGAAAAGGAGGGCATCGTGCACTCTGTTCCCAACTTTAATATGAGTACAGCAAAAAAAAAGAGAGAGAGAGAGTGAGAGAGGGGGTGTTTATACATTATTAGGGGTCTATTATAAGGCAGCTATCACATTCCGCCTCTTCTCTCCCTTTCCCTTTCATTCCCACACTCTCCTGACAGGTAGCGGGCGGCTGCCTTGATGACTAGACTCAATCACCTGTGACAGTTTTGATTTGATGTCACTCTCTGGGTCGCTCTATTTGTTTGAGCAGTTAAGAGGTAATTGTGTGACATTGGCGGTGGAAGACGTGCTTTGGCGGCGCACCCGCTGAACCGAGGGGACGAGTCGAGGGAGTGTGGCAATAATAAATGAGGGCTATTTCCCTCAGAATGCCAAGACTCTGTGCATGCGTGTGTCCGTGTGTGTGTCTGTGTGTAGCTGATGGGGGGAACAAGACAGGGCGATGAGCCCCTCTACCCTGGGGGAATTCAACTGTGAGATGCACATTGAGGTCGCCTGCACCCACTCTGATCATCACTTTCACTGGTCTGAACAGAATTGTTTCTGTGCATGTTTTCTTTTTCTTTCAAAGATGAGTTTGGGTGTCACTCTGAGGAACTTCCGAGCTCTCGAAACAAGTAATGCAGTATTGCTTGTGGGTCTTGGTGGTTGCTGAATTGATCTGCAAAAACACATTGCGTTTTAAGGGTCAAGAGTCAAATGAAAATGTGAGTTAAGCACATTTGCATTTTCTTTCTGCAACATCACTTTGTTGGCATTACCATGACGGTGCACGAGGAACAGAATCCACGGTGAGAATAATTCAGATATCAACCAAAACCTCAGAATGTTGCATTCACTGTAATATTTAACGGCCACATTGTCATTTCAAGGTGTCCCTGCAGGGGGCAGTGCCAAATGTTTGATTTGGCAGTTTTGGGGTTTTTTTGGATGCCCTTCCTGATGTACCCCCAAAGGGCTTTGTGTCCCCTCCCAGAACTGAACCAGGAACTCACTTTGTTAGGTGAATCCAATGATAATGATAATAAATTATGAATGAAAAAAGTAAGGCTACGTCCACACGTACACGGGTATTTTTGAAAACAGAGATTTTCCGTTTTCGTTTTAAAAAATAATCCCGTCCACACGTAAACGCAGAAATGAAGGAAAACGCTGCTAGGAAAATGCCAAAGCAACAGGTGGCGATATATTCCTAACCGTGTAGAAATGTTGGCCAATCAGAAGTCTAGAAGCCTCGGTGGGAAATAGTAAACAAAGATGGGGCATAGAAGCAGAACCGAGTCGTATGTGTGGAGGGACAGTAACTGTGTGTGTGTATATGTAAGCATTTAAACACTGCAGAAAGTACAATTAACAGTAACAGTATTGTAGAAATTCATTTCACTGAAACAATAACGTGGCGCACAGTGTGACGTCAAAAAAGGCGCACACCTTTGACGCTGCGTTTTCTGCGTTTTCTGCGTTTTTCTCGTCCACACGTAAATGCAAAAACTGAGTTTTCGAAAATATCCACCCTGGCAGGCGTTTTTAGAAATCTCCGTTTTCAGTGACCGAAAACGCCGTTTACGTGTGGACGAAAGGTGCAAACGCATAGAAAAATTGGCATTTTCAAAAATACCCGGGTACGTGTGGACGTAGCCTAAATCACATCTTAGTTGAGACATATAAGACATAAACATTTACTGTTACATAAAGGTTTTCTTTTTCTTCCACATTGAGGACAGGTTATCAAAGGCGACTATTCCAGATCAAACTTCAAGAGTAACTCGTAGTTGTTTTGCTGTTTAGCGCTGATGCAGGAATCTGGAGACAAAATGTGAACTCAAAAAACTGTTTTATTGCTGGAATTCACAAGAACTAAAATATAAAACTCTGGACTGGAAAGACATGAACCAGGAATTTGGAACTAGACACTATAGAGGAAAGATGCAGCACAAAGCACGAGAGGATATATGAGGAAAACTGAAGAGTGGAAACACCTGGGGTACACAGCTGAACAGAATCTACTAATGAACCAAGGGAAGCAATGTGGGGCGATCGCGGCACAAAGAGTTGGCCGTTCGTCTTGTAACCGGAAGGTTGCTGGTTCGAGCCCCGGCTCGGACAGTCTCGGTCATTGTGTCCTTGGGCAAGACACTTCACCCGTTGCCTACTGGTGGTGGTCAGAGGGGCCGATGGCGCGATATGGCAGCCTCGCTTCTGTCAGTCTGCCCCAGGGCAGCTGTGGCCACAACTGTAGCTACCTCCACCAGTGTGTGAGAGTGAATGAATAGTGGAATTGTACAGCTTTGAGGGCCCCGAAAAGCGCTATATAAATGCAATCTATTATTATTATTATTATTATTAAAGCAGAACATCACACACACAATATGAGGGACTATCAAAATCAGACAGGAAACATCAACACAAGACAAACAACTTTAACAAACACTGAGACATGACTGGCTTGATGTAACTAAAGAGAGCGAAAGGGAATTAACTAAATACAAATTACAAAAGAACAGAATATAATAAACACAAAAAACCTGTTAACGTGTTAATCAAAGACAAATGATCCTAAAAATGAAGAAGAATCACTTTCATTTGTTTTTAAGTTTACTATCACCTTTAACCATATGTGGTCAACATAAAATGAGGGAAACAGATACAAACCATATTCACAGAGACCCACAGATCACTCTTATAACAACAAATGCAACCATATTGGCAGCAAATGGCCATCTGTATTCAAAGAGTCTTTGACTCTCCCGGGCTTTGACTGCCAGAGATAATCTAGAATCCGTCTTTTCTTATGTAGAAGAAGGAGACACAAATTGTGGCTGAAGATTGCAAATCTGGGAGCTTGAGATTTACTTCCCCATTCCCCCTCTTCCGAAGGCTATTCCCAAACATCAAGAAGGCTGCACAGAAGATAATTTTATGGAGAACTTGACGTTGGCCCGGTTCAAAAATCAAAGAATGTAACAAAGTTTTTTTTCTTTCTTCTTTTTTCTTTCTGACCACTGTGCAGCACCGGGATAGTCTCTGATGCTGAAAGGTGCCAGCAAAAAGGCTTTCTTACTCTGCACATTGAGCTCATCCATTTGTTTGTTATCTCAATCCAGGATTTAGAGAGATACAAAGCTGATTAAACAACAAAAGCATAGGGGAAGATAAAGAACACTTAGGTAATGGGTTTAGCCTGCCTGTTTAGCACGCCAAATTCATCTCCTTTTCCCTCGGCTCAAAATGTGTTTGTTATTCTTCCCTCAATCTTTATCCAGATGCGAGAAAGGGAACAAGAAGAAGGAAAGAAACAAAAATAAAAAAGTGAGGAGAAGAAGAGTCTTGGAAACCACTAGCAAAGTGTCACTAACATGCTGTTTTTGTGCAAAATATCAGTTATAAATTGGTCCACACTTGATACAAAACAGCATTTAGCTTTGGAAAATAGCCGTAACGCTCAACATTTTTGCATGAGGCATTTGCAGAAGGGTACATGTGCGGATGCCACATGAATAAAACAAAGGTAGAATTTAGGGGAGTTGGGATATAAATTTATTTTTTATTTGGGTAAATTGTTTCATAAGTGTTGAGAATAATTGCCTGATACAATAAGTAGAATGCTTTCTGTGTTTTTTGGGTTGCATGTAAACCAATGCAGAGCCATTAAAGCCAGCCTTACTTTCCCCTGGTGAACCTGACTAAAAGCAATCTCAGGGCTTAGCAGTCACTCTGATAATCACACCTCTAGAGAGGTCAGTGAGCAATGAGGAGTGATAGGGAAAAAAACATATTTATGCTCCTCCTGCTGCTTCCCCCTCGTGGAAGGAAGCCGTGAGAAAGGTGCTTACTTAGACGAGATAAAGAGGAAGATGAGAGGCAGCGGACTTGGATTAGCGAAGGGAGACGATCACGGCCAGAAAAGGCAGGGAAGGGGGGGGGGACAGGGAGGCCGGGAGCCGGTGTCTGGGCTGGTTGGATATGGGGGGAATATTAATCTGGGTTTAGTGTGAGCAGGACCCCACAAACGGCTCAAGCAAACACAGCTTAGAAGAGGCCAAGCCTCGGAGAAAGTCCTAAATCTTCACATTAGCTCCCCGCGTTTCTTCTGCTGAACCCGTAAGCTCTTTTTCTAAAGGACAGCACAAACAAACCACAACCCCCCAATAGTACCTCTTGCCAGTCCTAAACTTCCTCTCTCACAAGGCGACACACACACACACACTCTCAAAATCAAGACAGCTTTGAGTATCGAGATTGCAGGAAATTTATAAATCCAGGGCCTGAGTGGATAGGGAGAGATTAGATGGGTCCCCCTCTTAAAGCGACAGGATACCTTCCAATTGTGTTGCTTATTCTCCGGTGTGCCCTACTTCTCTGTCACTGAAGAAAGAGAGAGCAAGGAAAACACTTTGCAGTTTTGGAGAATAGTTGTCATGATAACCTCTGCAACCCCAAGAAAACCTTAAACGAGTGTGTGTTTGAAAAATATTTTACTGGTATAATTTCTGAAGCAGGAAGTTTTCAGGATTCGAGTAATCCACATGTACATCTCTAAAATCAAGTTTTCTCTCTAGTTAATGTGGAGAAAACCATTAAAAAAGGAGAAAAAAGAAGTCTTCTTTTTTAAATGTCCTTAACTTTATATTTGATATTTCCCCATAGCAAACAGAACCAAACAGATGATCTCATCAGTGGAGTATAAATTGAAGGGGTTATTGAAAATCAGCAGGATATGATGAAGAAGGTAGGATGTACAGCTGAAGAGTCATACATCTCAACAGCTCTGGCACCTAAAGAGGGTATCGGACCGCCCCGTTGGTGGAGAGGGGGGCTGCTGAGGGAGAAACGGGGTGAGCTACTGAACCTCATCCCGTCACCCACAGCTTCCTGGCAGGGAGGGAACCAGGAGAAAGTGCCTTCTCACTGAGTTTCATTAACCTGACCACATGTGCCAAAAGCCCTGGTATTAGAGTTAATCAAACTGACACTGACACACTTGCTGCAGTCTTCTGGGTCACCTGGGAAGCTCATCCCGTGCCCCGCTGCTTCTAATGCCGAAGTTATACACACAAAGTATGCACAGTTTAAAAAATAAATAAATAAAATTGACGTGTTCTTGCACACACTTACTAACAAACTTCCATGCTTGTTGCAATCCTGCTCTCCAACCCTGACTCCATGAGATATCGTTTTTCGAGTTCAATTAACTGTAGAGGACTACTTTAACTGAAGGAAGTGTGTCTGGTACTGTGAGCCTCATGACTAAATGTTACCACCGCAGGAACGGGATTTAAACATCAAATGGGAACTATAGGTGTTATTTAAAGCTGTACATCAAATCATTGGGGTCAAGTGAAAAATGGACTGTGTTATAATAAAGAAAAGCAAAATAAATTCTGAACAAAACCTTTAGAATATTTTAAAAACAAATCGATTCCCCAAGTTCAATAAAATTACATAATCTGATATCCTGGTAATGCTCTATGGGGACTAGGTATATATATGTGTGCAAGTGCAAGATGATTATTGTTCATAATTCATCATCAATTTTAAATATTTTTTAATATGTGTCAAAAATGTTTCCCTTATCATTAGGCCCAAAAGATAAAAATGGACCAACAGAAATAAACAATAACATCTGTGAATCATTTGGCCTGCCTAGGACCTCCACTATAAAGATTAAAAAAAAGAAAAACTGATTGTGTCAAAACTGGCTGCCCAGCTAAATATACATTTTTTGACAGGCATAGAGGAATGAGAATTACTGCATGATTAGCCTAATACGCTACATACAGGAAAAGTAGCAGTTTAAACTTGACAGTGAGTAAAATCCTTTTCTATGGACAAGAATTATTAATGGAAAGGAGTAAAATGGGGTTTTAGATATGTACAGTAGGAGGACTGGTTGTATTTAAGCTTCCTGCAAAGTCTCCCACTGGCAGCATTATCCGGCCTATGCACCTGTCAGACAACAGAACATGACGAAAAATGTACCTTCATGAAAAGGAGGTGAGCAAATGTTAGACGATTTTCAAAACATTAGAGACAGGACAGATGAGTCCCTTCATCTGCTAGCATTTATCAAGAAAAATACTCTCTCATTTTGACTACATTACAGAATTTCAACTATATTTATGATTTCTTTGAATGTGCAATTATGCACATAAGCATGCATAGCATGACAGGTTCCCCTGCAGGTTTCAGATGAGGCCCTTGGGGCATTGCAGAGAGTAACCAGATGTCCACTGAGACACCCACTCACCAGAACAACCTTCATCAAGACAAGGCCCACACCAGATCAATCTTCCTGTGACACTTCATTTAGACTGCATTAAAGTGGAATTAGGGCCCATTACGTCTGTTGGCAGGACCTGACAGTCCCACAGCACAGTGATTCTCCCTTCCCAGGAGAGACCACTGCTGAATGGATCAGATAAGGCTTTTTCAGCCCTGCTATGCTGCAAAGATGAAGGAACCATTAGATTTTTTTTTTCCACCCTGTCTGCGTTGTTGCTAATCAACTAAAGGAATGTTTAATGCAATTTTACATTCAAAGGAATGAATCGCAGCCGTTTGAAGGGAAGATTTCATTTCTTTTACTTCTAAATTGGAGATGCCTATAAATGTGGTCTTGAATGATTATATCTGAAGTACAGATGCTCGAGTGATTCTGACACAATCCATGCATCCATCCATCAAAAAGAAAGGTTCTACTTTATCGTTTTGACATTTAGCTTATTCTTTGTTCACAAACATATTGTGTGTTTTAGCCTTTAGTCTCAGTTACTACATTTACAGAGCAGTTTTAAAGGTCTAACAATGACAGAGGCCTTTACATAAAGAGATACTGTATCTCCTCAATAATGCTGGCATAAATCTGTATGTAATAAAAAGTATCACATTGTAACATCAATGATATACGAATGCCATAACACAAGCCCAACCATGTCTGAGAGTGAGAGCGAGAGGTCACACCTCCGACAAAGGACAGTACTTTGCAAAATATTCAAGAAACCACTAAAAGTGGAAACAACAAACTTGCTTCAGTACTCGAAGCAAAAGGACACCGTCACGTACCCTGTTGACTCAGCTGAGCAACGTGGGAGCACTCGCTAACCGCACTCCATATGACTCCATCGCTGATGTGTTTACATGTTGTTTGGTGAAGTATATGACAGCCACTGGCTTTAAAGTAGAAAATATTGAATTTAATTTATTTAATAACTGTTATGCAGATCATGAGTTACAAAATTAAGTTACTTTAGTCATTGTTATTATTAAAGTGTTAAACAGTTATGTTATACTTAGAAAATTTTAGGTAAAACCCTAAATGCGCTACTTTTGTATTTAATATGATATATACTGTCTCACTGCTATTACACTATGCTGCTGATGCTGCTGCTTCTATCTTACGGCAGTAGATTCACACTTTGAATTTGTTGGAAAAAGATGGAAAATGTCCTTTGTTTGCACTAGTAAAAGCTGCAACCTGAAAGCTGCTTTACCCCATAAAACATTTTTCTGTATTTTTCAGGATTAGTATCGGTGTCATTACAGCAAATGTTCTTTAAAAATTTTGTGACATCATTTTGAGGCTATATTTCACAACCCTACTGGAGATGCTCAGCAAACGTTTGAGATCTACTCTGAAATGGCATGATTACCTAGTAAAAGCCAGACAAATCAAATCAAATCCTTTGAACTGATACCATCATTTATCAGGGGATTCTTTCAGCTATCACCAAACCTGTGAATCAGATTTGATCAGGATTTGAGCAGGATTTAGGGTCAGAGTGGTGGGAGTTATGGGGTGCGAGTCAGGTCAGCCTCCCTCGGTTTCTTTACCCCACCTCTTGCGTGTCATCCCGCCCTGCCACCCTCCACTGTCTCAGCGGAGTTCATGGCGAGGCCCCCCTCACGCATCCTTCACTGACCAGGCGGCTGAGAGGCACACAGATACCCCCTTAAGGAGCTTTACTCTCTAGAGGAAACTTAATCTTCTTTTTTAACGCCATCCCTAGGCTTCTCGCAGGCCCTGAATAGAGCGGGGGAGGAGCCGGTTGCAGAGTATCTCAGAGCCCACATGGCAGCCCAGCCCAAATCTGAATATCTGAGCCATGGCGGAGCTGAGGAGCTCCAACGCCAGCACAGGAATTAGCCCTCCGACAGGCCATGCTAAATCCCCCTGCCTCCTCCCCTACGTCCCACTTGCTCCTTCTTCCTGTACTCTCTCGCAGCTCCTCCCCCAATTCATCCACCGCCACACGTGTTTGACAGGCTGTGACAGTCAGACAGAAGAAAAAAAACAGAGGAACTAATACAAGGGAGTTTTAAAATCATCTATTCACAAAAAATAATAGCAGTACATTGCCAGTGTCCAGTGTATTCGCCTTCTAGCTCCCTAAAGATCGCTCTTTGGTATGCAGGTACAAAATCAAAGAGTGAGAATGACCGTTTGTGATTTTATGGTGTGATTTTATGGTGTGTTATCGGCAGAAACAAATTGTGGTTTTCATGCTTTACTTTTGCACTAATTAACAAAATGAGATGTAAGATGCTGTTGGGTGGGTGTTATTGTTGTTTGGGAGAGCCAGGTTAGCTTTCACTCATGATGTTTAGCTGAAAAATGACCATTTGAATCCAGGTTTCAATTTTAAGTAGAGAAATGTGAACTCTGTAAAGGCATATTAGATGCCAGTATTTCCTTTTATATGACATCTGGTCGATTTTAACAGCATAATTCTATCTGGTCATTAGAATAAAAAAAAATGTCAGATAAACTATGTTGTTGTGAGGACTACCTGTAAAAAACTCCTACTCTCTCACTCTCTCCATCCCTCTGTCTCTCTCTCCCTCTTGACCAAAGGGCACGGGGTAAATATTAACCCTGACAGACTTCTGTGAAAATCTCTGAGCCATTTTATTTGGAAGGAGGTGTGACAGATTACCGAAGAAGGGCGGATTCCTCAGTGGCAAGAGGTAGCGGCTCTCTTTACCCAAACACTTTGGGACCCGTGCTCTGACATGCTCCTTTAGCACCCTGTCAGGAGACTATTCCCAAAGCAAACATAGCCAGATCTTTCTCTCCACAAGGCAGGCCCTCATAAACTCCCTGAAAGGACTTAGAGTGCTGAGGAGCCATAAGAAAACAAGATGTGGGGAAACCAAACAGACCTTACAAAGCCCCTGGACATGGTGTCTTTAGGCAACTTAACAGAAGTATGGTGTTCACTTAGGGGAGAAAATGAAAAGGCGAATTTGAACTCCGTTTTATCTTAGCAGGTCCAAACACACACCAGTGCTCTGCATTTCATGCCGAAAAGTGCCCGAGTGATAGCAACAGAGAATGGAGGAAAAGTCTGAGGAGCTGTTAAATCAATTTTCTGAGTGGTGTACAATATTTATTTCAACGTGTATATTCTCTCTGCATTTTATGATATTTGAGGGGAGCACTTTTTTTAGTGTCCTGTGGGAGTTGAGGCAATCAAATAATATAATATATTACTTATTGCCCGTTGATGACATGAGGGGAATGTTCATTCTGGCTAAACACGGACTCGGCCTTGCAGTGTCATGTATGGTCATGGTGTGAGATTCTGTCACAGTCACGATAATACAGTCCACACACTGGCTTAGCAGGCAGGAAGTGTATGAGGAATTTTAAACCTGGACAGCTGCTAGAGAATATGCAGGTTTCTTTTATTTAACACGAGAAGCTTTATTTTCCCCAGATATTTAAAACTCTGCCTGTTGTTTGTGAATCAAATTAAGATTATTTTTTTAATTGATTTCCTTCTGATTGATCTAATTAACATTGTTTTTTCACATTGAAGTAGTTACATTTACAACATGAGATTAGTGAATAACACAAAGACTTTTGGTGAACCGCAGTCATCGTTGTCTGATGATGAAGCAAACTTAATTCTGTGACTACTGGTAATAGTTCTTGAATCTGTATCAACTTTACACAGCAACGCGTCGTGAACAAAATATTGAAAGTCACCAATTCACTTTGAAGACAGCGTGAAAATTATTTGGAAACGGCTCCTTCTTATTGTCACGAATCACAATGGTAAGATTCAGATCCAGATCCAGTATTCAGGACTTCATTAGATTTCTTTAGGTTCTCCAAATACACAAAAATACAAATACAGATAATGGCAGTGGAGGAGCTAGGACAAGAGCAAGGGAAGATACAGACATTTATACACAAGGTCATGACACTTGGGTAAACCAGGTGGGAAATACGGCGGGGACAAATCGAGAGAAGGGTTTGATAGCAAGACAAGGGAAGTCAAACTCAATACACCATCAGAATACACAGGAAGTAGTTAACAAAGGATGTTACACAGACAGAAACTTAACGGGAAACACAGGAAAAGCGGGGATAACCTAAAAATCCAGGAATCAGTAACAAAAGCATAAGAACTAAACCTAAGCTTGAAGGCAAACTAAGGAAAGAAACCAAGAAGCGCTAAAACAAGGACTCAAACTATCAACACTCGGATAATAAACAAAACAGAATAATAATAATAAGCCAGAGTCCAAACACAACCTCTGGTTCATAGTCCCAGGACCAGGACTCACCTCTTTCCCTCTCTTCCTGTTTAAACAAAACTCTGTATTTAATCATTAGTTATTGTTAATCTCTGGCTCTCTTCCACAGTGTGTCTTTTATCCTTTCTTCCTCCCATCACCCTCAACTGGTTTCTGCAAATCTTTGCACCTCCCTGAGCCTGGTTGTGCTGCAGGTTTCTTCCTATTAACAGGGAGTTTTTTGTCCCCACTGTCACAAAGTGCTTGCTCACAAGGGGTCATTTGATTGTTGGGCTTTCTCTCTGTTATTTTAGGCTCTTTACTTTACAATATAAAGCGCCTTAAAGTGACTGTTGTTGTGATTTGGTGTTATATACATAAAACTAAATTGAATTGAATTGACCGTTACAGTCATGGCTGGAAAAAGTGCTTAAAGAACCACCTGAAACAGCCTAAAGCCTTTTATAAAACTGTCGATAAATGTAGTTAGAAGATATATATATTTGTTTTTATGAAGAACAGTGATTTTTACATACACTTGTAATCTGTAGTGTATCAAGTGATGTAAAGAACACGCACTGAAATATGAAGTTGACCTAAGGACTTCATATATTGATTGCAATATGTCAGCCAAGAGTTGACTTGCATGTGTGTGTGTGTGTGTGTGTGTGTGTGTGTGTGTGTGTGTGTGTGTGCGCGCACGCAGCTCTGTGACTGCAAGTAATTTCCACACGGTTAGTTATCCTTAAGCTTTGGTCCGAATACACAGAGGGACAAACCTCTATTACCTCTGAAGCCAAAACTGGGTCAGATGGTTGAACCAAGAATTAATTTACAGGTGCTGGTATTGAGTAATATAGAGGTTCACCAGGTTGTATAGGCGGGTTGATGATAAAGGGCAAGGGGGCAAATAGAGGTAAATTCTTAATTTAGAATTGGAGCCTAATGAGTGGATTCCTCGGGGGTTAAGAGGGATCAGTGTTTCACAGTTTCTGCAATTGAAAGAGTTAGCCAAATGGATCATCCATTTATTCGTCATCTGGGTCTTAATTGGAATTCAATTTAGGAGTGTGTGTATGTGTGTGCGCGTGTGTGTGTAGCAGCTTGTGTGTGAGCATGTACAATCACGGGGCACGTCGGACCCTCTTTTAAATTTGCTTTGCTTGATGGGCTCCAAAATACATTTCTCTTGAGCCCCGAGCAGACTTAGATACACTTGTCACATAATCAAATGTGAAATACAAAGTAGTGTATGGTGAAAGGGCCAGGACTTTATTCCAATGGAAATAATTTACTTTTTTTCCTCTCCCCTCTCCAGCCGGTTGCTTTCATGTCATTTAGATGAGTGGTTAATAAGGCAAAGCGTTAAGAGGATTATGATCTGGTTGGGCCGTGGCGGTGCTGGAGAAAGTAGGGGAGGGGGAGTCAGAGCATCTAAGGCAGCTTGATGTGGGGGGGCACATATTGGCTGGTACAATACTGGGCAGGAGGAGAGCATCCTCCTCACTGTCAAGATTCATTTAGTCAGAACTAAGCACTCCAATAGACCTGAGCTCTCCAATAGGCCATATCTTCGTCCTGTTCTTTCGGGCTGGGGAGGATTTTCTTTAAAGACTCTCTATCTCTTTCTCTGCCTTAATGAAGACCAGTGGTATTGGTAAGCCAATGAGGAGGTGGGAGCCCTACTCAGTTTGGGAAAGGGGCAGATGGAGGAATCAGGGGACTTCATATTTCAGCCTGGGCCTGTGAAGATTTTAGGGTCGTGTGTGCTGGGGAATCCAAAGATGGAGCTTAAGCAAAAAGGCTTTTGATAAACGGACACTTCTTTGGCCTTCCCAAGTGGTTTGACTTGAGAGAAAAGGAAGATATTTAGGTAAAATCTCTTACAGGTAAAGTGGGCTTCACCTGAGAATCATCCTCTTGATGTGTTCTTAGAAGAACTCTGAGGATGGACAGGACTTGATGCCGTATCTCTGAGGAAGCAAATGTAACGAGAGGCACCTCAGACAGATTGCTGCCACGGCTGGTGGGCTGCCAGTCCCCTCGTGCCTTCTCCAAGCGCGGTGCTTTGCAAGAGCCAATTTTTAAGAAATCTCCGTGGATCAGCCACCGAGAAGACACAAGCCTCCTCCCCCCCACCACCACCTCCACTGTTCCCAAACCCCCCTCCTCCATCCTCTTCTCCATCATAACCTCACACCCCACCCTGCGACTCACAACGCCCGGCACCAGGCTTCTTAAATGCATCTTTAATTCAGCAACTTTGAAGTGGCACTACAGCAAATGCACTCAATCAATTATAAATGAAATAATCTCCTTATAATATTAGAGATTTTTAAAGTCTAAGAAATACTGGGAGATTAGGGAGCCCAAATCAGTTTTAGCGGTATCTAAAGTGACAGCAGGAGAATCATTGGAAGGAGCGGGTAGAAACTTAAAATGATTATGTAGATCTGTGTCACTGCCGAATGTTTCTGCAAATCCCTGCTGGATCTACCGCAAAGGAGGAAACAGATTATTCCTGGCCTTATTTAAAGGGTTGGAGTTCTTAAGTGGCTTTTTAAAAGGAAACATTTATATATATTTACACATATATTTACTGCTACTCTCTCTACCTCTCCGCAGCCGCTTGAGGCTCCCTCACTGCCATCTTTTACCCTCCGGGTCAGCCATGTACAAGAGCATCCTTGTTGTACAGTGGATAAAGATATTATTGAAGCTTTTGGCAACATGTACATTCAAATAATTCACAGCAGATGACTGTAGATGCGTGTCATCTCCTTACATTTTCTCCCTAAAGGTGTTATTGTATCATTTTAAAAAAAATGTATGTAAATTTTATGTTGTGTGCTACTTTAGATCATACAGAATAAGATACAGACACAGATAAATACATAAAGAAATGTATTTGGTGCACATAACATAAAAAAATTAACTATTTTACATGTTGTACAAGTATTTTTGTACCTTTGGGTTTTATTATAAAGGGAACCATTAGGGGAAACTGGAGCTGTTTGACCGGCTCATTCATTTGATTACTGTAAAGAGTACATAAAGGCCATAAAGTGCTCAAAATTCATCAGGAGTTTAAATTATTACAGCTTTGTTGGCTGCGTTGGTGACAACACTTCAGGTCGGGTGATGAAGCCCCAGATGAAGTAGGCTATTCCAGAGAAGTAAAGTTTGCTTATCCATAAATATATATACACTCACTTTTTATGTTATGGCCAGTTCATGCTTTATACTAGGATGCTCATCTCATTTAAAAAAGTTTTTCAGAGGTGGTGGTAGAAAAAAGTCTGCCACACATGCACGCTCAGCAGGGCTTTACAAACCTTGGGTTTATTTCTGCCTATTTTCCACAGCGGCCGTTGTGTTTATCCCTTCCTACCATTACTCACAGTGGTAGAAATTATGACCCAGCGCACATTTCTATCACGCTAGGGTTCATTCATCTTTGATTACACCTTTCAGATGATATAAATTAGGCCTATCCCACCTTGTTAGCTTGATGGATTACAGGGGCCAATATGAAACACACTGATCAATACCATGGATTAGTTTCTGTGTTTCAAGGCTATCCAACTCTCTGAGAGCACGTTTCTCAAGTCTGCCTTTGCAAAATTTTCAGTGCAAATAAAGTCCTCTGATAGAATTTAAGTAAAGCCGCACTTGTACGCAACATCAACAAAAATCACAGCTGGACAGTAAAAAAAGAAAAAAATAGATTAATATTATAAGGTTGTTATTTCTTTGTCAGGTGGTCACATGAACGATTTCTAGTGTATACAGTTAAAGATCCATTATCTTTCCTTTTTCATTTCTTCTTCAGCTCCTGTGCTTTGTCTTTTACTGTACACTGTCAAAACAGGGAGTTTCTTTACTGTTGCTAACACATAATGATGTGTTGAAGGCAGAAAAATTCAGAAATCAATCGAGGGCCAAGCGCTCCAAAGGGCAGAGATCACGAGGGTGCTTGTTTCTCCATGATCTTTAAATTGCTCCTAACACTGTGTTCAAGTTGTGCAAGTGTTTTGGTGAAGTACTGTGGGGGGAAACAAAGCAAACCTGAGTATATATGACTTTAAAGGGGTCACTTCAATCTTTTATGCCTTTTATTTTACATGAAAGATAATTTTGAGATTTTTTCTGATTAAATCACTTAATTCAAGTAGTAGTAAATAGATACACATTGCTCTGTAGAAGACTGACGACCAGGAAACAGTGGAGCCACACATTTATATATATTATAATATATATAGTATATATAGTATAATTTAGTTAGCTTTGTATTGTAAGGAAAAGATGCTACCATCAAAAAGAGAAACCCCCAGCAAGCAGACAATCTCTCATGAGCAAGCATTTGGCGACAGTGGGAAGGAAAAACTCCTTTTTAACAGGAAGAGACCTCCAGCAGAACCAGGCTCAAAGAGGAGCAGCCATCTGCCACAACCAAGCTGGGTGTGAGCGGCGACAAACAGGACAAAAGACACATTGCTGAAAAGAGCAGCCGAGACAGGCTACAAATAGAGTAAATATGAATCGTTTAAACACTTCTTTAATCAGAAAAAACACAACTATATGTACAAACTGGTGCTTTTAACAAAATGATATCACTACTCGGGCAGTTTCCCTACTTTCACTTATAAAAACCTGCTTTTTACCAAATAAAAAATAGTTTTTATCAGCTTTAAATAAATAAATAAATAAATTTTTATTTATATAGCACCTTTCAAGACAGAATCACAAAGTGCTGCACATAAGATTACAAGTCATAAAAAGATTTAAAAAGAGAAAATAAAGCAGTTTTAAAAAGGTGAGTTTTGAGTTGTTTTTTAAAAACAGCTACTGAGTCCGCTTTACATCCAAACACATTAGACCATGAATTTTCGTTCATAGTTTTTTAACAAATGATTCTTCTTTGATTTCTGTTTGCTTCTGTTTTTTGTAAGGCACTAAGACTGAGAGCGAAAACAGGTCAGTCACTCTGTGGAACATGTCGAAAGATGAGCAAACACACAAGTGGAGGCAGATCTGGGAGTGTAATGCATTTGGCATCTTTAGGCAGACCTTTGACAGGGGGTGTGTTTAACTGCTCCTTTTAGCAGAAATGGGTGATTGCACAGAAAACAGCTAACCGCAGAGATTTAAATTTGTTTTGCAAAATGGAAACAAAACCTCTGGGAAGCAAAGAGCACGTGGAAATGTATTGAGGCATTTATCAAGCTTATAGAAAATGCTCCATATGGACAAGGGGCAGGTCAAATGAATAAGCTTTTAAAAATCAATCTCACCAATTACTGTCTGTCTCACTTGTGAGTGAGTCACGCCTGACTCAGCGCACAAAGGGGCAGATGCAGAGAGAAGCTGAAGAGGGAGAAGACTGACAACTTCATGTTTGGGTAATTATCACCACTTCTGGCATGAACTGAGGGGCCTCTTAACTGCCTCTTTGTTGTTGTTAAACAGTTTGCTCTGCTGATTGATGATGAAAAGGGAACATGCACCCACACCTCTCCAGGGACTGTGACATAATGTGTGTGCATCCCCTGTGACCCTGCCAGCTGGGCAGGCTAAACACAACGCACACACGCAGGATTGTATGGACTATCACAGGGGCTGGCTATCGATACATTATTCATGTCCATCTGATGGGACCCGCTCAGAGGCACGGCGCACACACCCACACACACATTTATTCAAATTCAGCCACTTTATCATATCAGTGGCCCGGCTGAGAAGTCATACATCCCCGTAGATGCTCTGGTCTTTTCCTGCACTGTCATCAGATTCTCCAGCTTTCCCCTGTGTGTTACCTCCTCATTCATATTCATGTGAGTCAGATCTCTGCCAAAGGGCTCTTCTGATACTTGTGTGTGTGTGTGTGTGTGTGTGTGTGTGTGTGTGTGTGTGTGTGTGTGTGTGTGTGTGTGTGTGTGTGTGTGTGTGTGTGAATAATATGCAAGACCCTGAGGCAAGAAAAAGCACTCAAAACACAAGTCGTAATAAATACATACATAAACCATCACAGTCCCACTGTGACGCGTTTATTAAAACAAGAGAATGTATAAAAAAAAATGTGGGAAATTATTTTAAGGTATTTTGAAAAAAGGCATCCTCTTCATGCCAATGTTTTAGTTTTCTCATGCTCACGTTCCACTTTGGGAATCAGCTAATTAGAAACGGATAAACATGTATAGATATCCATGGCCTCTTTATTTCAGGCCTCCCCCCGTGAGCGATGTGTGCTTGAGGGATTATCTAACAAGAAGACTGCGGCTCTCACTCCTGTGGTTTCTGCTCAGTCGCCATCTGACAGCCAGGATGGCCCGACTCTTTACATGGCCAGTTGGGCCCAGCACGAAACCTTATTATTCTTAAAGCCCCTCTCTCCCCATTTGTACCCGATTTGTCCTGATGCTTGAAAATTTGTTGATGTTTTGTGCCCTTTCATTTCATTCTTACTCTTTCTGTCTCACCTCAACCACTTTAGTGTTGCAATGAGTGTTCTTCATACGTCCCTGATTGGTGCGATCTGTGTGTGCAGGTAAGTTAAGTGGTCCACTGCAGCCTCCCTGCAGAGAGATTGATGGCCTCAGGCCATGTCACACTGTAATTTCTTAAGCACTTATATCCACACTGGCTTGCCATCTCTGCGGCAGTCTTTGCACCAGACTGTATGTAATTAGAAGGCAAATGTCTGGGAGCAGGCCTGCTGATCTGCAGGTAACCCACTAAAATATTATGCCATCTTTACTTCCCATTGTTGAAACACAGTAATTAAGGGTAGTTTAATGTAACAAAGTCTACACTTTAAATTTTACTTAGCTCTTTTATTGTTAAATCTATTCCTGTGGATATTAAAAAATTATTCACAGGAACTGTGAATATATATATTATACCTTCAGAGCAAACAGAGAAATATTAAAATATAATTAGCCACAAAGTTTAAACCATTGTCTCTTCTCTTCTTGCCAAAGTCTGTCTCACTCCAGTGTAAGTGGTCATGTTCAGTTGGCATCCCCGTGGACACTCAGTGGGTTAATGCTGGATGTCGCTGTGTCCTGATGGCAATCCAAAGCCTTTCTAAGAAGGCTTTGGCCGAACAAGGCATAAATCCAGATTATGAAATAACAATAAAACAATCCCTTATGCTCATTTCATAAAACACTATATAATAAAGCTTATGGGGAAAGAGCTTGACTTAACAAGTCCAGTGTGCTGCACTCTTTGCACTCTCTGCAAGCTGATAAGTGAGGAGCTGTGAGTAAGCAAAAATAAGTGCTGTTAATAAAAACGGTATATTCTGCACACATACAGATAAGCGATTACTGCTCAGTTATTAGTCGTTAGGTAGAAACTTTCAAGAGGTGTTTGAAACAGAGCCGTTATTCTCGTGAGGGGCTCTCACTAGTAAAGAGGAGAGGAAAGCAACTCAAGAGTGATATAAGCTCAACAGATGAGCCTCAATTCACTAAATGTTTGAATCCAGATGACCCGCAGATGCTTTAAAGCAGATTTAACAACAATAGACAGATGTTGGATGTTGAGCGGTAGCTTGTATAAGGGAAGTGGTTATCACACCGGCTGAGTTTTTTTTTCTCCCCATCCCTTTAATCGAGGAAAGACTTAGAGCTGTTTCTAAGTGCTTCCAAATCAGATAAAACAGACAGAGAAAACCAAGTTCTCCATGTAAGTGAGTGCTGCTTTGTGAGGCTGATATGGACCAGAGAGGATTACTCCTGCATGGGAGGCAGGCTTTGGAAGGACTATGAAGACAGGAATATAGACTTTCCTACTTTATACTATCATTACAGTCGAGAAGTGGATGGAAGCCATGTGTGTGTGTGTGTGTGTGTGTGTGTGCCATACAAAGAATAGAATTTTATTTCTTATTTTATTTCTACTGAACATAGCACTAAATGTATATATGCATTAAAAATCAACAGACTCAAATAAAGAAAATGTTTTAGCAGTTTGGTTTGAATTTCTGTGCCGGTTTTTGCAAACCTGCCAGCATTTTTGATATATGACTCATAGTCATGGCTACATTATAACATATAAACGCAGCACTCAAGGGTTCGACCACACCCTCAGATTATTGAGTTTTGGTCACAGCTACACAACTGTAGAGTGTTGTGCGTGTTTCTTGCTTGGCTGTGATGCTCATGATGTCTGTCCATGTATTTACAGAACTATCTGCAGAACAGATGTTCATAAGCATTTCATTTGACTCAAGAGGGGGAAACACTACCCACAACACTATCAAGGTTGTGTTCTCATTCGCTCTTGTATATTTCTAGTACTGTATATAAATACGAATCTAAGGAGACAGCATTGTAACTCGTCAACATATTTCCATAGCATATTATAAACAAAATACTCTTTGACTATAGAAAATTAGTATTGTTCAGATTCTTGTGTTGGTTAACCAGTTCTCTAATGGCCTGTCATAGTTCACAGTTTGAAGGTTATCAGTCAAAGTCAGAGAATCACAGAGCAGAATGTAACAATGTTACTGGTGTTGTTTTCACCTTTGACATCCACACCTTGGAAAAACTTTATCTGAGAGACGCCTGCTGCAGCAGGAAAAACCACAAATGTCCATCCACCTGTTTACCAGTGGGAAGATCTTTCAAACCTTCAGTCATGAATCAAAATGACGTGTCAGAACGCATCCACTTTTGAATGCATCCTTACGCGAACGGGTTTTACTGACTTAAAAGCATGAGATAAACGACTCCCTACTCACAAAGAAGTTCCCCTTTAAGGAATATCAGTGTCATGGTTTCAGCTGTGTAATGCATTGCTTTATCTCCATATTAAGTATCTTTATCTAGTATCTGAACAAATAATATATTGAAAGATGGGTACAATATGACCACTCACTGGCATCATGGGTAGCATGATCCCATTGTAGTTTTTACTCAGTTTTCTCAGGTGGAAAATACCCAGTTGCTACAGGCTATACAGATACCTAAGCAGCACATATTTGGGGAAATAATAAGTCTTGCAGCACGTTAAAGGAAAAGAATACAATTCTGTGAATCACTAAAAAAGTAGTGAGACACTGTATAAATATGTGAGCTGTGGAGGTGCTGGCAGGTGAGTTTTCCCCTCCGTATGATGGCTCCATGTAGGTTACTGCTATCCCAAGTCCCAGCCCTTTCCCTCGGTGATAGTTAATTACACTGGATAAATCCATCGGCAATTTGTCAGGCTGTTTCAGTATTCCCACCCAACCCACCCACCCAAGACCAGCCACTTCCCTCCTCTCTTATTCCTCATTCTAAGCTTATGTAATGAATCACTAATCACTCAGTCCCTGATGAACATCCCCAGCCTATTATCTCTTAATTACCCCATTCGAGAGGCAACAACACAGGCCAGCAGGGGGCGGGCAGTCAAATAAAAATAAGGAATATAATGCGCGTAAAATAGTTTGTGCTCAAAAGCCTGAACATCGTTGTGTGTGTGGATGAGGGCAGTGTATTTACTGTCAGGTGGTGAATTATGTATGTCACCGTGTTTCTGTTCATGTACCTGAGAGAGCGAGCGGGACATTGAAAGCCCCCCGGCTGTCGTGGTTTATGTACATAGAGCCAGAACTGGCTTGCTCTCAATCTTTGCTCGGCTCTGTGACCGCCGGGCTCCAAATGGTCCTCTTGTGGAGCATCTTGGCTGTGGCAGAAAATGGAGCCTCTAACTCACAGTCATTTGCAGATGCGACACTTGGGATTCGAAGCGAGTTGCCACAGAGCAAAGATAGAAATTGGAACTGGCAGCAGACATGAAATGGGGTCAGGGGATTTGCCCCCGACACCCTCTCACACACACACACACACACACATATATATGTCCGTATCCGTATACATATATATATATATATATATATATATATATATATATATATATATATATATATATATATATATATATATATATATATAATGAAGATGTAAGTTTCAGGAATTCATGAGTAGCCAGTTCAATGATGTTGCAGATAAACTAAAAAACGGGCTTTGAATCAAAATATTAATTTGTTGCTGTATTTTAGTGTCTGCTAAAGAATCCATACACATTAAATGAAATACATTCTCTCTGACTTCGGTTCTTAAAAGTAAAGACTTCATGGTTTGAAACACCCAGTCGGTGTGATGGAGCTGGGGGGTTTAAGCAGTGTGTGAGGCGGGAAAGAGAAATTCCCATACTCCCTTTTCGCAGTCTGAGAAAAGCGCAAAAGAATAGGTTCAAGATCACACAGTTGTCGCTTGTTTACATCAACCGAGCAAACCGAGAACAAATTTTTATAGCGTCCCCATCTGACAGGTGTCCCCTGCCAAGTACTCTTAATAGTTAAGGTTTTTGCATTTAATCTCGCTAATTTCAACATATCCCTCTAAGGATCTTAAAGCTTAACTTTCGAAAAGAAAAAAACCCTGTACAGCCCTTTTTGGAATCCTGGTGTCTGTTTTTTGTCAGTCTTTTAGTGAAAGCCTGTCAAAAATGGTTAGCTTCTCCAGTGAAACTACTTCTTTGCATCTTAGCTCCCGGTCTTGCCCTGTGTCTGCACAATTTCTTTCTATCCTCTTGTTTCTCTCCTTTTGTTTAGATAAAGCGAGGGATTAGGAAAGATTTGCCCCCATAAAGCAGTGGTTTGATGGGCTTTTATCCCACCATGTTGCTAAAGCTGTGTAGCCCCTGGATTAGGTCTTGACAATAGGAACCCTTGTGCTGGGCCGCAGCCTGAGGGGCACAACCAAAGACCAGTTCTGAGAAAGAGGGAGGAAACAAACCTGCCAACCTCGATATGTCAAGTCTGCCACAGAAACCGTTCAGAGGAGCGGCCCTGGCTGCTGCATGGTGCGCCGCATCTACAGGATCATACAAGGATAAACAATAGAGTGAACAACTTGTGGTCAGCCTCACATGTGGAGAATAACTGTGTCTCTATCTCAGTGCTCGCTGTTCACCTCACTTTGGTTTCTACCAAAGTGCTTAATGTAGAAAGTTTCAGATGCATGCTCCACTCTGGGGAGATTTTTATAGATATTGTGGAGTATTTTAAAAATAGCTCTTAAGTGATGGCACTTAAGTCAGCATCAGGTGGGCCTGAAGGCTGTTTTGAAAGTGAAATCTGAAGGTTGTGGAGTTAGAAGAAGTGAGGTTAACACAACCACATCGCTAACTGGTCGAATCTGCAGGCTTGAGGCTACATCATGAGCTGCTGGGGTAACACACCCGAGTCTCTGACTGAGCTTTTGGTGTTTGAGTTGCGTTAGATAACATAGAAAAATGACAGTTGCATTGAATGTATGTCTATTTTTTCTTTCTTTTACTATCTCATATTAATATTGTGTCAGTGTATACAGAGTGCAGAGTACTCTATAAAACGGTACACTAATAATAATTTTACATTAACAGCTGATTGGACAACTGTGTGTATTATGAAAAGAGTTGGCGATAAAAGGGGCGAGTAAGTCACCAGTGTTTACAGCAGATCTATTAGACTCACACTATGTAGGCTATGTGGTAAGCAACAGGCAGCTGTCAGACAAATTAGTGATGAGCACTGACAATTTAGCATTTGTAACATTGCAAGTTAATAAATGCAAAAAGGTGTAAGTTATGTGTTGACATGACGAAATAAAAGGCAGTTAGTGCAGTTTTCAGATTTAGATTTTAAATTTTAAATGTGATGCTTTGCTTTGCTTTTGTCGCACAGAATGCTGTTTACTTTTAAAATAAGTGTTTTAATACATGAAGTCTGGAAACAAAGTCTATGGAGCTGGAGATTTGTCCATTTAAATCAGGTATTCAACACATATGAGGACGGTCTTAAAGGTGAACGCCCTGCTAATACACAGCTGGAGAATCGCTAATGGCAAGTTGCTTTGTTACTCCAGTCACACAAGTCCCATGGAAGCAGTCAATTCTAAACGATACATCAAAATGATTAATTTTACCCAAATGAGCACAAGCTAACCTTGACTAAGAGCATGTGCCGGCCAGAGCAGCTGGTTTGAAACCTAATATATTCATGAAGTTAAAGAAAACCTAATGACAAAAGTTAATGGGCTCTGAAGGCTGAAGGCATCAACTTTCTCCTGGAGTTGATGTAAAATGCCACTTGGAAATATAGGGAGCCATTTGAGGAGAAGAAATTACAAACGCTCATGCGTTATAAACCTGATTAAAAACTGAAGATGATTTATAAATCGCTGCTGCTTCCTCGGCTGAGCGTTGATTCAGGCTGCCAAAGTCCTGATGCAGGGATAAAGTTTTGAGGCGCGAGGATGATTGAGAGCAAAGGCGATAACTCAGATCTGAGGAGAGGCTTTAACATGATAAAGCCTGAATGCAGCCAGAGTGCAGAGAACAATGAGTGTGCTGATAAAATCCACAGAAATCTGAGATGAATTTGGGGTTTAGAAAGTTAGCCTGGGGTGAACAGTGCTCAGATCCTGAAGGTGAGCAGGATGAGAAGTGTGGTTTGAAAATGGTAAATGACGAGGGGTGAACTACGGGTTTTATTCAGAATAATCTTTATCATTAGGCCTCAAAAACAGCAGTGAGGTTCTGCAAGGGATAACAAATTTGGAACTACTGGTTTTTTCTCTAAACGTCAATGATTTGCAATTGACTGATAAATCGTAATATTTTGATAGTTTTTATATTTTACAGTTTTAGATGGTTGAGAACCGAATAAACTTGAGTGAACATTTAAACAAGCAATGGTGACACCACTGGGACTGGTGATGTTTTGCTCAGAGAAGCAGACATTATATTCACTAAAGGTAAATCAGTATACATAATAATGATAATAATGCATTATTAATAATCCCATTAGTCATGTTTCAAATGACCTGTTTTATCCACATCTGAAATTTAGATTAGATGTTATTAAACCGTTTGAATGAAACAAACATTTTCTCATTATAAATGTCAAACATTCTCTCCCCTTATCACAAGCTCTTAATGATAGACCAGTAAGAAAGGTAAACAAATTCATATACATTTAATTTGTTCTTAAATTGCTCTGTTACACCACATACAATAGACACACTGTTGGGATTTAATCCAGACATGCCTGTGCAAATCGTCTTTTAGGCACCAGAAGTCGAATACTTTTAAAAACTGAGATTATGCCTATTATTTTGACTTAAATTAAAAAAAAAAACATCACCTGAAAATGTGAGTCCAGAGTCATGAAGAGCCTCAGCGAGTGTGAGCCCTGAGCTCAACATCATGATTCTGTCCAACATTAAAGAAATAAACAGAAGACAGAGGAACTGGGGCAAGTTCTGCAACATGCTAATAAGAACCCAGACTCACCTCTTCTAAGGGAAAGGCCTGATCTCACCGAATACTACTTTAAAACAGTTTTTCACTCCTTTTTGTTAATTGATAAATAAGCTTATAATTTATAATAGCTACATAACGACTATTAATAACAATATTTTGAAAGCATCTTCACTTTTAGGACCTACATTTTAAAAGATTACATCTATAATTTGTCTAAATGTTATTTTACAAGTTAAAAACAATTCTGTAAATCACAGTGAGTTTATTGTCCATTCAATCCCTGCGTGGGAGGGGCTGCTGCTCCACTGGCCTAATATCACTCTAATAGCAGGCCCTCTTGACACTTGCATTAAAACCCTCAGCCATGCTGGACATTAGCCCGCATTATACGTTCCGTAAAAAAGCTGATTTGAGGAAGAGCAGCTGAGAGGAATTCCTTCTCGCTTTAATTGCTTTAGAAACGGTTCCCACAAAGAGACACTGGACAGATTTACCTCCAGTTTAAGTTCTTATTTTCATCGGTTCACAAGTTAATCCGATTTTTCTTCTCCTCTCTGCCCAAATGCTCTCCGGCAAAAAAAGGCACAGGTCAAAACATAGCTTCGGAATATATATATATATATATATATATATATATATATATATATATATATATGAAATCGGAACTTATGTTTAGCTAACAGGTTTTTAAGACCCATGTGCGCAGTGAAACCCACTTGTTGCTATAAATCTTTGATTTTTATTGTTGCTTTTTCATATTCTGCACTTTCTCGATTAAGCTCTATAAGACACCGGCCTTAGCTCAACAACATGAAAAATCTAAAGAGGGACTTTGATCTTTGCTCAAACGCGCTGACGTGAGCTATAAGGCGCATACAGCCTGTTTTCAGACGTCTAAAGTTCTATGAGTGAAGGTGAGCAAAGATCAAATTTAGGATTTTAACCCCTCCCAGCCCACCTTCGTCTTTCTCCCTCACTCTCGGAGAAAATTCAACAAAATATGCAAGCTTTACATTAAAAGGCTACTTTCTCTGCCCTTAATTCCAGCCTAAACGGTTTTTCCTCGGAAGAAGAAATCTTTTCTAAAAACCTTGAAGAAGAAGAGAGGGGCATTATTGTTTTAATCCTCTTACCAGCAGTCATTTTAAGACATTTTTTGGAGGGTGAAATGGCGTCTTGTCTACCCAATCCTAACCTAAATCCCTCGGGGCCGGGGAGCTGCTGGAGGCAGTGCAGCCCAGCCCGCATCTCTCCATCTCAGCTGCATTCCGACCAAAAAATGTAGTCATTGCCAGGCAGCAGGAAAATAAAATTAATGCACGGAATTAACCTGAAAGTCGCTGTAGTCACTGCAAGAGGGTAGCAAAGGCCAGTAGCTTCTCGTCATTTGCATATCATTTCATTAAGACCCGTGTGATTAACGTTCCCCCCTCCCTTTTGCTGATTTTTATGAGTTTCATCTAAATCAGCTCATATTTCTTACAAACATTAAAGATCATCTGAAGCAAATGTTTACTTTCTAGATTATCTCGGATTTGTTTTCATTATTTTGTTTTTTAAAAGGTTGTTTGGAGCTAAAAATCAATGCAGAAAGCATCACTGACAGGCGAACAAACGGAAGCTTAGATGGACTTTTTTATTTTTGTATTCTCTCTGTAGTGGATTAAGTAATTTTCTAAAAAAAAATTTTTTTTTAATAAAGCAGCATGAAACATACTAAAATTAAAAGTAGAGAATGGCAACTGAGAATTAGAAATGAAAACAAGTACAGGTTCCCCTTTGAAGTGGGTTTAAGCGCTTACTCAGCAACAAATTCTCAGAATAACCCTGTGATGTTGAAATTATGAAATCAAACTCACGCTGTCGCGTAATTTTCTCTTTACATTTGTGCAAAACAACTTTAAGTTATCAAGATGAAACTTCGTCAGCCTGCAAAAAGCAACACGCATTTCATCATCACGGTCACCTGCGAGCGATATGCTTAAAACAAGGAGGACCTATAATAATAATGATCATAATAATAGTAATAATAATTGTCTAATGTGACAGAACGTGTTAAAACAAGTACAGCGGCACCTCGGTGCAGCACTCACCCACAAACTGAGGTGTATAGAAGAGAGGTGGGGCGGGTGGATGAGGAAAGCGACGTGATTGGCACAGAGAGGAAAGCGTCTGGGCGTCCCGGTGACCCCACCCGGAGCGCTTTAAAGGCCGATAGATGGCAGCTCGGCATCCTCCCTCAAGCAGAGAAGCGAGCCGGTGCACGGAGCGGACAGACCGGAATATTCTCAGGATATCTGGCTGAATGAAAAACTGTAATGAACTGAATAAGATGATCAACCACCTGGGGATTTTAGAGCAGAAGATTTGAAAGGCGAATATTCGGCTGAGAAATTTCTATAAGACAGAGAGGTAAGAAGTTTGCTGAACGCAAGTTGGGCATTACAGATCATTTTCCTACAGGTTTTAGATTTTAAACTACACAAACGTTTAAACTAAAACTGTTTTTAGCCTTGTCTCTTCTGTTTTTGTCTTCGCTTACATCGTGTTCCAAACTTCCTGATAGAAATGATTCCCAAAGTGCAGCGATCTCGAGGTGTCCAAAATAAACAGTGGCAGCGGTCAATAACAGCACGTGTTTGCTCGGTTTCCCTTTATTTCTGACTGTAAAATAACACGCGGTGTTATAGGATTTGTCAGAAGATCCCTCGGTTCCTCTCGGTGTGTTACTCCATGTTGTTAATTTTCCGTAGGTTAATGATTCCCATTCGCTCTCTCTGCCTTTTCAGTTTGTAAATGGTGATGGATTGACGCCACGCATACAGAACTACGGCCCCAAGGCACTCTTTAGTAAATGCAGTATAACTCATAAATCCACGGCAATTAGCATAATTAGACTTAAATCAGAGCCCGAGGCATCGTGACATTGTCCTGAAAGAAGTGCATTATGTTGAATTTTTAAGCTGTAGATGTGGGGAAAACTAGCAGATTACATGCTTCCAGCCAGAGGCTCATTTAGCAAAATAATGCAATGAAACAGCCAAAAAGAAAAAGAAAATTAAAAGCGAAAGAAAATTTTGTATTAGTTACACGGTTTCCTCTCAAACAGTGATTTATATACACACACACACACACACGCCCACCGGGGCCCACGTTTCACGTGTCAGGCCTGATGATAAATTAATAGTCCTGTATAGTTGAAACCTATTTGCACCCACATTAAACAGGAGTCCAACCGGGGATCTTGTGCATATTTCACCGCAGACCTGTCACACGTCGCCGTCAGCCTCTAGGCGCTTGGAACCGACCTGGGACCCGCCACAGATTGAAATAAACGGCTCCCACTCGAGGCGAACTCACAGGGAGCAAAGTAAATATTTTCCCGCAATTCTGCCGGTGCAGACTGCAGAGGTTTGGCAGCGATTACCGTGAACTGCGAGCGCGCAAAAATAAACCTTTAAAATATTAATAACAATAATAATCATGATTAAAATATATTCAGTGTAAAAGCCCATTTCAAACCCAGACCGTGGATAAAAAATACTGAAGATAATTTTCACTGGAATATTTTTGGATACAAATTAAACCACTTTAATTTATTATAATAATAATAATAATTATTATTATTATACAGACTTGTATAATAATAATAATAATAATACATGTCTGTATTATAATTCAGTAATAATGATTTTACAGAACTGTATTACAATAATAATAATAATAATAATAATAATAATAATAATAATAATAATACATGTCTGTATTATAATTCAGTAATAATGATTCTACACAACTGTATTACAATACTAATAATAATAAGGTAAAATCACCACAAAAAGCCACAGAATAATGCAACAATCCAAAAAAGCCGATATCGAAAATTCTACTTTATACACTACTTTAAAAAATACATTTGCTCTGAAACAACACTTTATATTAGCAAAATACAAAGCAGATTATTAGCAATGAGATCAATGGAGAATCTATTTTACGACTTTTCTCAACACTAAATTGAACAAAAAGTATTTGGTGCTGGGGTCTTTAATAAAAATTGAAAAATCTTAATCAAATGTAATATAAAAGTTATCGATTTTCTAGTTTCTATGTTTTTGATGATATTTTTGACTAAATTGATTTAGTTTCTTTCAGTTTTTCGTTTTACTTTGCTACATTTGTGCGGATCTGACGACACACATGAAAGTTCTTTGAAAATTCTAACTGTATATTAACTCATAAATCATTATCAGTTATTCGCTTTGTTATCCTTTTATAAAATGAACCATCTTCCCTTTGGCGGGAGTCTAAAGCTTGTCTTTCACCTGTTGCCATTTAATTTTCTCCTCTCGGAACAAAGACGCACACAAAAATAAAAAATAAGAAATGGCCTCCTGGAGCTTAAACTTTTCTTTAGAAGTAAGTTTGTTTGTTCCGAGGCCTGAAACTCACAGCAGCTTGTGACTCTTCAGTCAGCTCGCCGGTCATGCAGCACTACGGAGTGAACGGCTACTCTCTGCACGCCATGAATTCACTGAGCGCCATGTACAACCTTCACCAGCAGGCGGCGCAGCAAGCACAGCACGCGCCTGACTACAGGCCCTCGGTGCACGCGCTCACTCTCGCGGAGAGACTGGCTGGTAAGACTCAGTTGCTCATTTTCTATCCCAAATCGTCACTTCCTCCCGTTCTCAGATAAGTTATTATATTTATGTGACCCTGGCACGTGAAGGTGCTCGCGTGAACGTTTAGCTTGTCCCTAAATTAAACTGGTCATGTTTCTTGTTTCTCAACGGCTGTACATTTCAAGACATTATCCTTGAGGCCCGCTATGGCTCCCAGCACCGAAAGCAGCGGCGCAGTCGGACAGCGTTCACCGCCCAACAGCTGGAAGCTCTGGAGAAAACCTTCCAGAAGACGCACTACCCTGACGTGGTGATGCGTGAACGCCTGGCCATGTGCACCAACCTGCCCGAGGCACGTGTGCAGGTAAAAAAAAAACAAACCCAAAATGCATTTGTCTAGCAGTCTCATTTCGCTATTAAAAATGTGAAATAAGGCAGTCACGTGATATGAATGGTCGTTTTTCGCTGTTTAAGAGCCGATACTGTGCTCTTTCAGACTCACTATCCTATAAGGATAGTCTTACGTTTGTTTTCTTATACAGTGCACTGCTTTTCACCTCTGTTTGAAACTCTGGCATACTCAGATTTAGCCTTTTGTATCTTTTAAAGCCCACCTGCCAAGAGGCTCCCTGGTTAGTCAGGTGGGTGCGCAAAAAGGTGTTCGTTTCGTAGTTTTTCTCTTGGTAAAAAGCCACGTAAAAGATCTTGGATAACACAGCTTTTAAGATCATGCTTTAACCATAATTAGACCTAGACCAGAAGCTTCTGCAGAAGTAAATGTTTTAAGAAATGCACAGCGTTCAGTCAGTAGGACTCACTTTATCACAGATCAAGGCAAAAGCAGTTCATTAAATATCAGAAAAAATATCAAGGTATTCTAATAAGAGTCTTGTAAGACTACAGTTTTTCATTGGCGTGACGTTCTAGACCCTGCAAAATCTAAAAATAAAAATGAAATTGGTGAAATGGCCTGCTGTTTTCATTATTTACACGCCTGCTTGAAAGACTGACTGGATCCTTTTCATTAAAATTGTACAACAGGACATTTGCTTTGGTAGACGATGAATTTCCTGAGGCTCAGTTTAGTTTTTCACATGTGCACCACATCAGGGGTGTTTGTCCAAAGAGCCATAGTAGCCATACTAAATTTTTACAACACACAAGAAGAAGAATATTAGAATATTAACTTTTAATGTATTTTTACTCTTTTACTCAGGCACTTATCTATTTTTCTATCTGCCAGGTTTGGTTCAAGAACCGTCGGGCCAAGTTTCGTAAGAAGCAGCGCAGCTTGCAAAAGGAGCAGCTCCAGAAACAGAAAGAAACTCAAGGAGCTGCCGAAGGTGCTACAGAGGACTCCAAGAATGATCTCACTACTGCCACTACCCTGGCTCCTGAGACTCGCACTCCTCCTCCTCCCTCCTCCTCTTCATCCTCTCACTCAGAGACAGAGAGGCAGGCAGCAGCACGGCCCCAGCCTGGCGAGATGAGCGTGGAAGTAAACGTCACCTCCCCTGAACCATCAGACAGCGAGTCAGCAGCAGAAGATAATGCTGACAGAGAGGAGGACGAAATAAGAGGAGAGACGAGGGTGAAACTCAGGGAGGAGATTCAGGGGGAGGGGGGACTGCCGACAGGGAGCAGCTCCCCATCCTGTAAACGGCTGAGTCCAAGCTCAGGTAAAAAAAACAAACATATTCAGTTTGTCTTTCTTTTGTAGTCTCTAATCAATTACTTTATTTTAGAAATCCATCCATGTGCGAGATAGTTTTATAGAATTCATTCAAATGGACGGTATATACAGAAGCTATCCATGCAAAAGGTGCGTCAAAACATACTGAAGTCCTCCTTCTCGCTTCCTGTCTTCCAGATTCTCCTTTGAGCTCCCCCGCCTTGCCCTCCTCCAGCAGTGTAAGCAGTGGTCTAGCGCAGAGCAACTCCTACGCTTCGTCTCCTCTCAGTCTCTTTCGCCTGCAGGAGCAGTTTCGGCAACACATGGCGGCCACCAACAACCTGGTGCACTACCCATCGTTTGACATGAGCACGCCGTCCAGTCTGCCCTACCTGGGCATGAACGTTAACATGCCTTCCCCACTGGGGTCGCTGCCCTGCCAGTCCTACTACCAGACCCTGTCGCAGGCTCAGCAGGTATGGAACAACCCACTGTTGCAGGCAGCGCCGGGCAACCTCCCAGGAAGCCTCAACAGCAAGACCACCAGCATCGAAAACCTCCGTCTGAGGGCCAAGCAGCATGCGGCCTCGCTGGGATTGGATACACTCCCCAACTGAAGCTTGGCTGCTCGTTGTACGTGCTTGGCCTCTAGGTCAGGGACTACGCTACAGAATGGAGGCCTGCACAGGAGGTGACCTAACAACACCTCCTCCTGACCTCTCATGAACCAGCAAAAGAACTTTGTGTGTCCACCCAGAATTCAGAATTACCTCCAAAACCGCAGTAGAACCCTCTCCAGTTTAATGTCAAGATTATTTGCTCTTCAGATGTTGTAATGAGAATCACAAAGTCTGCCCACATTTCAAATTTGTGCTCATACAAATTAATTGCACAGCTGAGGTTTTTTGTTTGCTCTTTTGTCGATTTTAAATAAACCCAGTTTCAAAGTATTTGTAAGTACACACCAAAAGAGCATAAAGCATGTTTTAGGGGCTCTCCTTTAACTGAGTGCCAGGGTTGTCAGTCCATGTATTGCCCTTATCCTCAACACCATCATTTGAGCACGCGGCTCACTGCTGGGAGCACGCGGAAACACAAAGAACATCTCTGCTGGATAGACCGAAGAGAAAATACGATTATGACAAGAACTCAACGGACTTAATGAAAATCCCACCTGGACTGAAGCTGTGACTGAACAGCACTGTTTAGCACTTGCTTGCATTTGACACCACCTGGTCAATAGAATCAGGAAGTTCTAATGCCAGCTGTTCACTATGATTTAAGCTTCTTCTATAAAGTCACTGCAGGAAGGCTTGAACTCCAGAGCTGTCAGTCTCATTCCAGGACAGATATGAAAGATATATATATAAAAAAATCTTATAATCCTACAAGAACTCGAACTATGCATGCTTGTACCCCACTGAAGCATGGCTTATGGCCACATGACATAGTTGACATGGCATTGGCAGCAGGGTAAAGTTCTGATATCAAATTGGTTACTATAATCTCACAACCAAATACATTTTTCTTGATAGATGACTTTCACAGTCAGAGCTTTCAGGTCAGCTTTCAAGAATCCATTGAGCATTGTAAATATCCTTCAGTATTTGTCCACCTTCCTGAGTAAGGAATACCTCCATTTCTCTTCTTTTTAAAGGATTTAACAGGAAGTAGCCCATGTATTTTCCAGTTTTGGCTTTAAGCAAAGGACCTAACAGAGAAAATGAAGCAAAGAGGAGAATCTGCAGATGAGGCGCAGTTAAAAATAATTTCGCACCGCCAACATTTATTTTTGTCAGACTGAACTCACCACTTTTCCTGAGCCGGCGGCTTCAGCAGAAAAATGCACAGGCCAGTTCTCTATGTATTATATGACTGTACATTGAAAACATGTATTTCTCATTTGTTTTAAATGTGAGTAATTTATCTGTTCAATGCAAGGGAATAAATCAAAACATAAGAATGACTTATGTTCACAGCATGAAAATGTCTGTCTGTATTTTTTCATTAACACTTTCAAACCAGCTATTTATTAGGTAATTAAGTATTTATTAAGAAAATGTGGCATTGAGAAAAAATCAATTTCTTCATAAAATACATGATAAAACTCTTGTGGGATGAGTTGACAGAAGTTAGCCAAAAGGTGAGTCTGAAGAAGACCAGGAAAGCCATTTACTTTCTAACCAGGATATTGAACCAGTTACCGTGCCCTCTCACAGACATTACTTTCCAATGAGAGTAAGTTGGCAACAAAACAAGGGTGGGCTTGGATTAGATTGTGCAGACCAGAGAAAGTCTAGCTCATAATAAATGGTTTGAAATTTCAGAAAACTTACCTTCACTTTTTTATAGTAAAAATTAAATTTTAGTTCCTGTTTTATTGAAGACACCTTGATGATCCATAAATAATTTATCCACAGGGGGCCCGCCAGCGTTCATGCTGAGGTTTACACACCAGATAGGGGAGAACCTGCCACTTGTTCACTCACCGCAGAAGATTTAATCCCAAATGAAATGACTGAAGCACAGTGTCAGGCCCTAAAGAGTCTCCCAATCCACCATCCACCCACCCACTCCTCATACGCTCTCTTTCGCTGCTTCCCCTCTTCCCCCACCCTGTCAGCAGAGGTTTGGCTGCACCGAAACAGAATGCTTCGCCATAAGAAGATTACCTTTGGTTGGAATATCGATGGATTAAGTAAGAATAGAATGAGATAAAATAGGGCTAAAAGGGTTTCTAGAGTCAGCAAAGTTCAGACACCTGTTTTCCCCCTGCTCTGTCCTGCCCCGTAAATCCACGACCATAAAGATTATATCACTTTCTGACTAGCAAAAGGTAGGTGGCTGTTTTAAAATAGGGCATGGTTACAGCGTGTAAAAATAATTTTGGGGGCGCAAAGATCACTCATTCCAATATCCTTGGTTTATTACTTTAAATATGTGGTCAATTTTCCACGGACATCTGGGTTTTGTGTGCTCCTAAAGATCATGTGGATGTAAGTTATTGGGAATGGTGTGTTTGTGTGTGCTAGTGTGTCTATGGCAGCTAAGCCGCTGAAGGTTTCCAGGAGCTCTTTGATGTGTATCTGGGCAATGCGCTATTAGAGGGATTTTCCTAGTTGACAGCTCAGAGAATGTGTGGAGGAATTGCGATGCCAGCAGGCTAAAAGAATGCTGGAAACAGGATTAGGATCATATTCTGGCAGCTCCTGTCACTTCATCAATGGGCTAAGGTTTCCTCAGTGACAGCCCTCCTTCTCTGCCCGGTTAAAACCTTTAGTGGGACCATAAAAGGGGTGAGAGAGGGGAAAAAACAATGATTGAATGGTGTGCTATGATTTCTGTGCTGGGTTTGCTCTAAGGGCTTTGTGTTGGGAGGTCTGGGAGGACTGCATTGATTTGGAGGGAGGGGTAGGTCAGGGGGATGAGAAAAAGGTTTTTTGGGGGGGGAGAGGCTGGAGAAGGGGGGGGGGGGGGCTGCTTTTGGTCTTTCTTGGGAGTTTTACATCCAAATCCAAACAGAAGAGCATGTGGAGGGTTTTTACACTGATGCTAGCAGACAGGGACAGCAGTTTCGTGTCCCCCAGGGGACGACAGCAGCAGCAGGTGGGAAGGAAGAAAGCTGTTTCTTCACTTTGTATAAGCCCTGCCTGCCTGCCTTTGCAAAGTGAAGGCTCTTTCACCTTGTGATGGCACAGCGTCTTAGAAGCATGTCTCTTTTACACTTGTAGGCTTTCTGAGGTTAAGATAATGCCTCTGTGTAGATAAGCTTATTTTTGTTTTACAGCGCATAGCCTGTAATGGGCTCCTTAAGTTACACTGAAAACTTTAAAAATGTTATTAAAACATGCAATTGCATTTAAAGTAAACTTTGCAGTACACAATACAATGGGAAACCATATGTTGAGCCCAAACCATTACAGCTTTGCACTCTTCATATGTGAGTCTGAACATTGTCATTGGAAGTGGCTTCACTTGAGTTGTTGCATCTTTTCCCTGTGCATCAAATCTTGTATTTGTCATTTCTGAACAGTGCCAGAAAGGAAACAACATCAAACTGAATATGCTTTAACATTACCTTAGAGAATAATGCTTCTCTGTTAGCAGTGAAAATGCTGTAAACATGGAAATGATGATGTCAGTCCTATAGACTGTACATAAAAAGTGGACACAGAAATTAAAAACAGGATTTTGTGTGTGTCATATAACACAGCGGTCCCCAACCTTTTTTGCCCCACGGACAATATTTTCACGGACCGGCCTTTAAGGTGTCGCGGATAAATACACCAAAATAAAACCAGTACCGGTACCGAAAAAAGAAGATTTATTGATAACACACGTGAAAAGACCCAGGAAAACCGAGTAAACGATAAAAACGATAACAAAATAACGCTGAAAACCGATAAAAACACTGAGAACCATACATTTCACACCTGAGCCGCAACTCTCGCGGCCCGGTACCAAACGACTCACGGACCGGTACCGGTCCGAGGCCCAAGGTTGGGGACCGCTGATATAATACAAACAGTGTTGGTCAAGTTACTTGAAAAAAGTAATTAGTTACTAATTACCGATTACTTCTCCAAGAGAGTAATCCCATTACTTTACTGATTACATATTTTCAAAAGTAATTAGTTACTTAGTTACTTTTTAAAAACATGATACACCACCTGAATACAGCGGTCATGTCAGTGGGGGGGTGCTTTGTCTATGAATGTCACATTCCCGTGGCAGCGTGCTCGGTGCTCGCTCAGATTTGAAGTTTAATTTTTCACTGCAGAAAGAAGCTTTCCTCCCACGCGCGTACAGCGGACGCTAATGTTTTTGTCACTTTTTACAGACTAAAACTTAAAGTAATGTAAGTACGTCCACACTTTAAACGCTGCATGGTCGTACTCTCTCCCGCGCTCCATATTATCCATTGTTGACCTGCACATGTCTGTCACACGCGGTTACGTTATTGTCATGAGACACTCTCACAAATAAAATCACGACAGTTTAGCAACGCAGTAACGCAGTGTGCTTACGGGAAAGTAACAGTAATCTAATTATTTTTTTGCAATAGCAATCCCTTACATCACCTGTTACTTGAACAAAGTAATCGGATTACAGTAACGCGTTACAGCCCATCTCTGAATACAAATACTGAATAAGCTTAGCAAAGTGTTAAAGACATTTAACCAAGTGAAGGGTTCATTTTCATAGTGTTTCACCATCCCAATAAATATAAACTGTGTAAGTTCAAAGAAAGAACACACACTGAGCGTCACGGTTTCTTTGTCAGTAGCCTATAAAGGCAACTTGTATTGTTACAGCACCCACATCACAGTCTGAGCGCAACAAGAACTCATGCAATATGATTTATTTACAGATGTGGACATGGCACACTCACACAGGGGGAACAGCATAAGTAGCTATAATGTGCTAAATCCTTGATCCCTCATCTCTGGTGAAAAATCTTTAAATTGCCCTTTGAACATATCACACGCCCAAGTAAGTCATTTATGCGCTAAGCTGTATATTTTCAGGATTTTTAAGTGCATGTTCTCTAGTTGGGCCTCAGGCTGTGTTGAAGAATAGCTACTCCAACTGGGATTACAGGGTGGTCTCCGGGATGCATCTTGGACCAACTGCCACTGTACAGCACCACGAAAAAACACCTTCCCCCAAAGTGAAACTCCGCACTTTGCTCACCCATGTGAAACAATACTTTCACAATACCACAGGAGTTTGATTGTTGGCGACAAGTTATATAATGCTAGGAATTACAGACTAGCATGCAAATGCTAAATCCTCCTCTCTTTCTCCTGAGAAGTGGATGAGACGGACTGTATCTGCAGGCTTCACTCTGGCTCCCAAGCTTTGTGCTACAGAGACGCTCTCCTTTCTCCCCCTGACTTGGGTGATAATCCTGACACGCACTGTCTGCATTTTTTACTGTACGCATTTAAGCGCATTTGCAGAGCATTTATCTCTCCAATGTAAACCAATTTGGCTATAAGGGCCTTGGGCCAAGCAAGGCGCTGGAGGGAAGAAAGGAAAACCCAAACCTAGCAGATGTGCAGAGAAAGGAGGATGGGAGAGTTGGCAAAGATGCGGGGGTTGATGAACACGTGAATGCAGCGAAAAAGGAAAAGCGGAACCATGGGAGAAAAAGAGCATTCGTTGTCCGAAGGGTAAGCTTTTGAAACTTGGGATAGGGGCCTTTAAAGCCGATAGAACGTGGATCACTGAATTGTTGAGTCACAGAATCTGAGAAAATCATATGAAGCTCCCAGTTAATCCTGTCATAGTGAAATCAGTGGGCATACTTTAGGGATCCCAGCCCCATCTGAAGAATTTTGAAGCCTGCAGTATTGACAGAGCTGCTGTTTGATACCGCCTATACACCTGTATCAGCTGTCTGTTAATCTGCCTTCCCCTCCTCCCACTAGTCCTCCACAGCATGCCGCCACTGCTGGTAGTAATGGCTGATGAAATGGACCAAGGACCTAAAAGCTGCCAATCTTGCTGCTTCTTGATGTCGCCTGTAAGTGGCTCTGGTTGCAGGATGAACTTGTCACTTTGATCATCTGAAAGGCAGGACTCCTGCTGTGTCAAACATTACTTCCTGCAATTCTGTGGAGCCATAAAGACTATGGGCTCCTTGGTCCCTGAAATGGGACATTAAGACAGAATCATCCTAGTTTAGTTGTGGTGATATCAAGGTGTTTTATTTGCTGGCTCACAGGCAGGGTCTGAATGTGTTTGGATGGCTTTTAAAGTACCTGATCTTATAGCCTAAGGTTCCTGTAAATGAGGTGTTTGCTGCTCTTATCAATGAGACGTTACATGAGAATAACACCTGGCACTGTCTTGACTGTGAAGACCACTGGATGCTTTCACTAGGTGATTACAACAGGTTCCTTCTCTTTCACTTATTTTCTTTTTCAAGTTTTGGTGCTATATTCAGTAGCTTTTATGAAAACATTATGGTATTAATCCTTAAGACTATGATTAGCAAATGCACAGGGTTTTGTTAATTACTTTAAAAAGTGTAAAAAACTAGTTGCTGTGTTGGCGATGCAGATGTATATACGTTTTTTGGACAGTTGCAGTCGCACACCTGTTCAAATTTAGAAAGGAGCTGTGCAGAATTCAGTTACAGGAAATGACAAAATTTACCAGGATTAAAATGTAATTTTATGGCATATGTGTATTACAAGCCTATGTATGCTACAACAAGATACAACAAGATATGAGCTTTATTGGAGTTTCCCCATCTGTGCACTACCCGGTATCAAAAACACTGATGTGATAGCTACACCTGCAGCCACAAACCTGTGAAGTCAGAAACACCATGCTCCATCTCTTTGCACAACATATTTTAAATCTTATTTGCTATCAATTTCTTTCTCCTCTTTTATCAGTGCTGGCGGCTGGGGAAGGGGGTTCTTGCTAAAACCTGCCTGGTTCTCAGCACAGTGGAAACTTCAAACCACATGACACGTCCAAAATAAAATACAATAAAAGCATTGTATTGTATTGTTTAATAAGCAGTTATTATACAATAACTGAAATAGCCATTGTACTACTTATAAACTCATAAGTCTTTGCATTCTCCAAAGAAAATAAATGCTTTTTATTTTCTCCAAAGGTATTGATATTCAACATTTATCCAGGAGAGCTTATATTAATTGGGCCAAATTAAAATATTAATTTTCGTTGCATCAGCTGAAAACAACAATTTTTCATCTGCAATGATTTCCAGAAAGCTGCCAATAACAGCAAAATTTAAGTTACTACTAATGACTAAACACATAACACATTACCATTTACAAAAGAACATTTTTATCCATTTCCCAAAATATTAGTGCTAAAATTAAAAAATCAAAGGGAAAAGGTTTCGATAGTATTTTAAAAAATAAAACGAAGATATTTTTTTCACAATGCTGGACAAAAATAATATTTAAATGTATCGTAATGTCTGCAAAATTGTATTTAATAGGTCAATTTGAAATCAGGCACTTGTATGTGTGTGTGTGTGTGTGTGTGTGTGTGTGTGTGTGTGTGTGTGTGTGTGTGTGTGTGTGTGTACCATTACTTCTGTCTCAGATCCTGAGGGATTTATGAACAATGTCAAGTTCCCTCAGAAGACCTGAGACTCTTCACTGCCTCTTAAAGCTTAATGCTCCCTGACTGAGTAGCACAGCAAGAGCCACACACTCTCTCTCTATGTGCCTCAGATAATGCTAAGAACAACCTCTCAATTCCAGCTCTCCTTCTCGCCTAATGTGCCCTCCTTCCTCTATTGCATGCGCATGGCCATTTCCATTCTGTGAAACAGCACTGAAAACGTGGGTGCCTATAATGGAAAACGCTAACATTGTCCCTAATGGTTTCCCATCCCAGGAGAGTTTTAAAACATATGTAAATTTATGTAAGCCTAAGAGAAACACATATTTACAATAGCACAGGGTAATCACAATATGACGACATGGTGCGCTGGCCTTGGAGATGGAGGCGCCATGTGTCATTAGTCTCCTTTATCTCTTTTCTTTTTCCTGTTATCATCAGTGTAACAATCACTCACAATATGAATGAAAATGATCTGCGCTCATCTGTGGGACAGTGATGGAAAGGCTGAGGTGGAGGGGGGAGAAGGTAAAGGAAGATGTTTTGTGCCTTCACGCGCGTCCTCGGGTGCCTCGAGGATGCGCGTTTGTGTAGGTGAAGGGAGTTTATTAAATATTGGCACAGTTCAACAGAACAGTTTACTGAACAGGGGTAATTCAAAGGACACATAAATCTACCACAAGCTAAACATAATATATGTTAACAGCTGATGTTAGATGTACAGGAAAGAGAGAAAGAAGAGTCGTAGTTTAACAGTTTTTTGCTGTGGATAATAATCAAATTTTTTCCCGTGCAAATCAGTTGAAAGAAAAGCTGTTGTTTTTTGTACCCTGACGTCAGGGTACAAATGCTCAGGCATTACTTTTGCTACAGTGTTTAACGTTTTTGTCCCTCGTGATTACATGATCTAATTTTTCTCTGAAGCATCTGTAGCACCTTTTCATGCTATCGTTCATAAAATATGAAGGGCAACTAGAATCTCACAGGATTGACTCAACTGAACATATCATCTTTTTAAAACTGAGAATGCTCCACTGTTTATGACACATTGAGCTCTTATTTACAGGATATACTCAAGTTAACATGTTGCCTCTGAAGTCTGCAGCCACTCCTGCGAGACTGAGGAAGAAAACAGGCTTTACTTCTTGCTTTGTTTGTTGTTCCGCTTCCTTGAGTTCATCCTGCCATAGCAGCGCAACACACTGAACCACCACAGACAGACTCACCTCCAGTCACTGCCTGAACAAAATAACACAGCAGCTGGACTCACTACAGTCTTCTGCCTCCATCTACTGACAAACTATGGAACTACTGTATATATCTGTATGACCTCAAGGAGACTAACAAGTGACAAAAACTGTAACAGAATCAGCAGAAAAAAAGATATAAAACTTCTAAAAGTATTGGAGTCACCTCATGGTTCAGTTCTCAGTTCTGTGCAGGATGGACCGGCTTTTTACATGCCTGTGTTCAAGTGCCTGTTATTACATTACCATACCCACGCTGGAAATCTGCCTGTGCATGAGTGCACAGCGCGAACTAAAACTCTGGAAACTAGAGACATGGCACCAAATTGGGGAAAACTAGAACCAGGACTAGGACTCTTCAAGGAACACAGAGGAAACACACAGCATATCAAATTACACAGAATGAGACAGAGGACGCAAGGCTAAACATAACACATGAGACGAGGTACCTTCAAAGTAAGAGAAGAAAAACAAACATGGTGCACACAGACAGGAGCCTACCAAAGTAAAACAGGAAGCAACAGGAAGCAACAGGAACATGCGTACAGAGACACAGACAGACACACAGAGACATGACTGGGGAAACATGGATAAACATGACAGTCAGCGGGGAAAAGAATGAAACACGAAGAGGGAAGCAAGACACAAGAACTCACAAATATAAACACAGACATACAGAAAGAGACACAGAGGGCAAACACAAGAGGGAATCGAATAATCAAAAGCTAAACAGAACAACGATGGCACTATAGAATAAACTCAAGACAAACAAAGTGGACATAAATCATAATACAAAATGACAAGTATTTTGTAGTTGCTGCTTGTTGGTGTTGCTGGTGTTACAGCCATATTGCGTGTCATATGGGTTCTGTTAAAACTGTGGAGCGAATAGTGGCCCGGTTTTATTGGCCCTGCATTGGGTGGGCCAATAAAACTGAAGAAATCCTAATTTAAAAAAAATAAAAAAAATAAATAAAATTTTATAGCTCAAAAAAATAATCTTTATTTTACATTTCCGGAAATGGAGACCGAACACACATGCTCAGGTCTGAATGCAGTAGCAGCCAGCATGGTTATATAGTTCTGCAGCACGTCACACACACACACACACACACACACACACACACACACACACACACACACACACACACACACACACACACACACACACTCAGTTCCTCTTTCTTTTTGTGTCTGATTTCCTGTGCAGCTCTGCACTAAACTTCCCCTTTCTAAAGTCTGTTGCCAGGGCGACCTGTCACCCTCTGACCTAGTTTTTGTCTCGTCTGGGCTTGGTTTCCAAAGGCCTCTCTTATTAAAATACATAAAACAATATAATCAGAAAATAAGCATTAAAAATATATATCCACATCCCAACACTGTCCCTCAGTCTAATGGGGCCGGTGGAAAGGCTGAATAAAACTTTAAAGTCCACGATCCGTAAGTTAATTCACGAGGATGAATGCAATTGGGATTGCTGGTTAGACCCTCTGTTGTTTGCAGTGCGGGATCTGCCCCAGGCCTCAATGGGATTTTCTTCCTTTGAATAACTGCTCATCCGGAAGCCATGGGGGTTGTTTGACCTAATTAAAGAAAACTGGGAGGAAGGTAAAGATAAAGTGCTTGTATTACTCCTTTATTCCAGGTCAAACTTACTCACCAAGTGGCAAGGACCCTTCGTGGTCACATGGCGAGGGGGTGACGTAGACCATGAAATGGTATGGTCACACAGGTATAACACCTCAACCTCCTTAAAGCACGGAGAGAGGCTGAAACCGCTTCTCTGCTGACATTTGTCACACTTCCATTCGGTTTGTTCGGAGCCCCAGCCACTTTCCAGCGCTCATGGACCAGGACATGTCCTTCAATGCACATATTAAACAAATATGTAAGACTGCTTTCTTCCATTTGCGCAACATCTCTAAAGTTAGAAATATCCTGTCTCAGAGTGACGCTGAAAAACTAGTTCATGCATTTATTACTTCCAGGCTGGACGACTGTAATTCGTTATTATCAGGATGTCCAAAAAACTCCCTGAAAAAACTTCAGTTAATCCAAAATGCTGCAGCAAGAGTCCTGACAGGGACTAGAAAGAGAGAGCATAAAAAAGTGTTGAGACGGTTCTTTGAAAAACCTGATCAGCCCCTTGACTGATCTCAGCTGGAAGGGTGCCCCAGGTCTGGTCCGTTCGAGGTAGCAGTGCCAGGCGGCATTCGTGCAGGTGAAGAAGGGTCTCTGCGGGGAACACCTGCTTCACACTCCTATTTCTCCCTCCCTTTTATTCTGCCTATTGATGCCTTGAACAGAGGGCTGGAGGCCATTTTGTCCCGCAGGTAAAGGGAGTCACTGCCCTGCGGTCTATATCAGCAGGAAACTGTCAGAGCGTGAATCTTGGTATAGCATTGTTGAGTGCCTGACCATTCGGTGGGCGGTTGTCGCTCTTTGCTATTACCTCCTGGGCTCCGGATTCACCCTCTGGAACATCCCGCGAAAATTCAGAAGCAGATTTGCGATGCAAAAACGCGTCAGTCGCGCTACTTGCTCGCGCGAATAAAAATACGCGCGGCTGTTTGTGTGTTGCATTTTGTGCATTCGACCGTATTGCGTTTACCGCTCAAATTGGAAAAATAGGAACTCCAGCGTCAAGTCACACTGCGACAACCATTTAGGAGCCTGGTGACGTGATGCTCTGACCTAGGTCAAAGGGGCAGATCCAGCCAAAGCCCTTCATTCTTCATTCAATATGGAGGAAAGGCTCATCAACGCCGTAGCAAACCACCTGGAGCTGTAGGACACCAGCTGCTTTCTCTACCGAGAATTTAAATATTATTTCAAATAAATGTTTGCAATGACTAATGTCTCAGTTCTACTACACAGCAAATATTGGCACACAACTTGACACATGTAGAATTCATTTCATATTATACTAATGAATCATGCTCACAGGTGTACACACGGGTGCTCACACACAAAAACTACACCCTTTTTGGCTCCTACCTCAAAGCACACTGTGCGCTGTCGATCCTACGTGCTGCACAACAATATTCAATATTTAGTATTTACTGTTATATTCACAAAGATCATCGCAATGATGTTGTTTATTATATTGCTCTTTTTTTTTGCTTGTTTTCTCTTTTTTCTTTCTCAGCAGGTGATCCAGGTGATTCTTATATGTATTTTTTCTCTGTTTGTTTTGTTGGTTTTTGTATTTCTCTTTCTTTCACACCTTTTCACCCTTTTCGTTCCCCCAGTCATGTCTGTCCCGTGTGTAGCGAGTGAAAATAAAATACAATAAAATAAACAATAAAAGCAAAGGTGAATCAAATAGACCATTACGGTAAGGCTGGGATGGTCCATTTGGTAAAGTAAATCCGTTGGGCATCTTTCTTTGCCTTTAGACAATAATTCTGATGGCAAAAGAACCAAACGGGACACCTTGTCCCACCTTTCTGCAGCTTTGATAGTTGGCTAACCTCCCTCAGTGCTACCTTGATCTTAACCTCTAGCCTCCTTCTCCATGGAGGGTACTGCCCCTTGTAGCCACGCATCTCACTTGTCACTGCTGCCATATTGTAAATCAGCTTGTTAGTCTTGGTAATGATGGCTTTAGGTATCGTCCGTAACATCATCTAGCAGACCTTCTGAGGGTACTTCATGTAGTCTGGGTAACCGCCTATGGGGGGTCCAGGTTTGATCTCATCTTTCAGGTCAGTTCCTCTCACACTCAACGATCCTTCTCCTATCGCACTTGGCTTGGTACCCAATCTCAGGTGGGGGTGATGATATCTCCCCCCTGACCTGGTGTCCTGGCTCCCCCTTGCCGTGGCATTTATGTTGTACCTCATCAATCTCTAGCTGTGAGAGCAGTCCCTTCTGAGCTACTAGTTGTTTCGTCGTCGTGGATGTTGGGTATCGAAGAATCCATAGGTCCCTCATCCTATTCATGTAGCCCCTTCTGCCAGGGTTACTTGCGTAGTAGCATGCCAAAAACGCCCTGTTTTTGTCTCTTGCTCACCGATTGCTTCTTGTTCCAGTAGCCCATTTCTTGTCAGGGTGCCGTGGTTCCTCATCACCTGAAGCGGACCTTATTGAGCCGGGCGACGTCCGAGCCAGCATGCCTTCATATTCATCTATCATGTCTGCGGTAGGCTCGCTTAGCATGGGGGGTCTAGCCTTAGGACCCTTACTGGATGCAGACACCCCAGGCGGGAATTGAACTTGCAATCCTCCACTCCAAAGACATGTAGTCTAACCATATATATATATATTTAATGTATTGTATTATTTAATGTATTGGTTGGGGTGAAGAAACATGGGTGTGCTAACAATTTTCATACCTGTTATGAATTCTAATTTTCAACATTTTTTCCGTAATTTAATTTCAAGCTTTATTACGTAAAATTGAGAGCAGAGGACAAAATAAAAAGCCTGGTCTTAAAAAAATATAAAACCTTAATTTTTACAGTTAACATTTATTCAATCTTTAGCAAAGAGTCAAAGAACTTTCTAGATACACTTGCAGAGGGAGTGTGTCATGATTTATGACACAATTAACATATTAATAATGCTAATGATAATTAAGTTAAGATCTTAACTATATTTAGTATTAATACTAAAAATACTTTTGAATCATACTTGAGTCACACTTTTGTTGTTGTTGTTTTTTTTTTCTTTTGCATGATATTTATTTTGTTTTTGCATGTGAAAGAGCTGAGTTGAATCAATTAACATTTTAACTTTCTAAAGGGGGCAAATTAGCATGAAGATGTAACCTCAAAAATTGATGGTAGAGTAAAGTTCTGTTGGTTATCTAGTAATAAAGCACTAATATTCATGTTCATGTCAATAATGAACCACATTCTTCATACAACAGCAAAAACTGCTGGGTCAAAAACAAGAACATTAAGAATCTACTAACAAAATAAAATGCATAACCACAGGTTGAAAGCATGTTTGAAATGAATCTCAATATACTTTGATAAAAGGGTGAACTCTTCTGGTAGAAGTTTATGAGGGGGTGGGGGTCTTCCTGAAACAGCTATTCACAAGAAACGGGTGGACAGTAGCATTCCTCCAGAAGGGTTGGTTTGTTAAATGTGCAGGCAGTCATTTTTTTAAGGTTATTTAATACAAAAACTTAATATTTAATACATAAATATACATTAATTAGTGTGTAATTACATCTTCCAACAAACTGAGAAATTTTCATAAACTTAAGCTTAATCCTATAAAAATAGGGTCACCACAGAGTGTGCAACATTTGTGGAAGCCTGTCATGTTCCCCTGACATCCTGACAATGGCTCATCAGGTGGTTGTAGTGTAGGAGGTAGAGCAGCTCATCTACTAATTGGAAGGTTGCTGGTTTGAGCCCTGGATGCTCCAGTCTCCAGTCTGGCTAAGTATCCTTGGGCAAGAGACTGAAAAGTTGCTGTCCAATGCATTCATCAGAGTATGAATATGTGTAAATGTCAGCTAGAATGCCCTTAGGTGTAGAAAAAGTGCTTTCAATGGATGAATGAAGCATGTTAAATAAAGCACTTTGGCTGCTTACAGTAGAAGAGTGCTATATAAGAACCAGTCCATTTACTATTTACCAGATGGCTCCATGTGCTAATTACACATCTATTTACAAAATGTTAATTTTAAAGCTTTGACCAACCATGTTGGTCTACTACTTCCATTCATGAAATTTGCAAGGAAAATTCAGCTAGTCATGACTCAACTTAAACATTTTACCACTCATTTGTTATGATTAAAAGAAAAACTCCAAAATAGAAATCATCTGGTGAATGGCATGTTAAACAAAATGTATGTCTATTGTAAATCACTGCACATTAACTGCACACGCAGTAACTTTTCATAGGGAAGGAGTTGATAATCAGTAGAGCTCGCCTAAGAATAGCAGTTTTTAGTTTCAAAGTAATTCAGTGAGAGCTGCCAGGAGACAATTAGTGGACTTAAAAGTCTAAAGAAAACAAAAGAGCATTATTTAGCGGGTTTAATACACCTTACTGTGCTGAAGCATATATTACAGGGTAAATATCGGGCAGCAGAATCTACTTTGACCTCTCGAGTATGACGAGGACGAATGGTCCCCTAAAGTTTTCTCATAAAAATAGTATCAATATGTTTATCCTGACTGACAGCAGATGCTGATTTTTAACTTACTTCATTGCGTCCTCCAGCTTTCTTTAACCCAGATATTGTATCATGAATATCTCCGTCATTGTGACTGAATAAGAAGACACACACACACACACTCCTATACATATAAATTATGTCTGTTTTAATAGCTTAGTGATTTCAATTTTTTAAAATGTACTGTTCCAGTTATTAATGGCTGTATGTATTTATTTGTTCATTCCCTGTGAAGAACCTTTACATGTGATTTTGGCATAAAGAAATAAAACTGCCTTGACTTTAACCTGAATTTTAACTGTTAAAATTTATTTAAACTTTACCAAATAGTCAAGGCACAAAAATTGCCAGATTATATTTGTAAAAAAAGAGAATGCTCTGCTATTTATGAAAGATTCAGCTCTCATTTATAGGATCTACTCAAGTTAACACATTGCCTCTGAAGTCTGCAGCGTCTCTTGTGAGACTGAGAAAGAAAGCAGCTTTACTTCTTGCTTTCTTTGACCAGTTGTTCCACTTCCTTCATGAAGCGCAGGCAGAGCTCATCCTGCCACGGCAGAGCAACACACTGAACCGCCACAGGTAGACCCTCGCCACCGGTCATTGCCTGAACACAAAAACACACTCCTGTCACTTAACGCTCAGCAGCTGGACCGCAGTCTTCTGCCTCGAGCTGACTAACAAATTGTGGAACATTTAATAAAGTTCATGTATAACTGAGAGTCAATAAATTACAGAACCACAAGAAAAAAATGTCTCAATCGTCTGATCTGGTTTAGCTCTTGGTTCCATGTAGGATAGATGGGCCTACCCACCACCACACCTGAAATCTTCCTGTGTGTAGTCAGTGTAGTTGAAAGTTGTATTCATTTGTTTAGAAATTTTAAAACTGCATGAAAAACTGGTCTCACAGTAAATGTGTTCAATCTGTCTCCCCTCAGTGGTATGTGTTACCTCTTTGAGGAACTTGTCAAAAGTGTCCTGATAACAGCCCTTATAGTGTTTTAGTTCCTCCTCATCCTTCGCAGTCACTGTGGAAACAGTGACTACACCCGCAGGAAATTTTAAGAGATTGTAGAGCATCGTGCAACTGACAGCAGCTGAAATAACAGAAAATACAAGTAGATTAGTTATGATGAAATATTTTAAGACAGATTCACTTTTCTTTAGCCCTTCAAAATTCTGTTGCTCTTTAATTAACATGTGATTTATTTAGTGTAACAGTGCCTTTGTATTATTATTTGTCCAAATGTTCTAATCTACAGGTGACTTTCCTAAATGACTAATGTCTGGAGATATTGTTTTTCTTCACTCTCTGCCTTTTTTAATCATGCGTGTTAGCACTAGAGAAAGGCAGCAATCCTAATTTTTTATGAGATAATTGTTATGTGATCCCAAATCCCAGGAACTATGCTGCCACCTAGGAGCATTGCACACATCCACAAACTTATCCTGAGATTACAATAATGAAAAAAGAGAGAGAGATAGATGGACAATAATGCTTTTTTTTAATACTCAGTATACCATACTTGAAACTTTGTCAGCGTGCAATAACCTGCTGGCTGGCCCTATCATGGGGGACAACAGCACATCGATATTGCAGCTCCTCCAATGTGCTATTGTCTCTTGAATATAGTCCTAAAGAAAAAACAGGAAATTTTCTTGATCCTTTATACAACTGCGATTCCAAAACATTTGGGAGACTGTGTAAAATGTAAACAAAAACAAAATGCATTGATTTACAAATTTTGAAATATTTAAACTGAGAAATTTTAATATCTATCCATCCATTTTCTTCCACTTATTCAGGGCCGGGGTCACAGGGTTAGCAGCCTAAGAAGCAAAGCCCAGACCTCTCTCTCCCCAGCCACCTCCTCTAGTTTATCCGAGGGAACAACGAGGCCTTTCAAGGCTAGCCAAGAGAAATAACCTCTTCTGCATGTCCTGGTTCTACTCTGAGGTCTCCTCCTATGTTGATCTGTGGAACCAGCACTCCAAAACAGGAACTCTAGATAAATAGTCTAGTCTCTGATCCTATGAGTATTACACAGCAGGCAGTGCAGGGCTTGGATGGAACTGATGGCTGAGGGGAACTGCCCAGTCCTTCTTGTGGTTGGAGGCAATGGGAATGGGATAATGGGATAACCTTTTATAATTCAGACATACAAAACAAACAAACAAATAAATATATACGCATAAACATATACATAGATAGCTGAATATATATATGTACACACACACACATGGGTGTGCACACACACACATATGACTTGAAATCACTTGATCATCACGTCCAAAATGGAGTAGGAAGAAGTATGTACATACTTATTAATCCCTACCTCGTGCTTAGCAGTCTATTGATTTACAGTAATCATCATTTCTTCCCCCCAGCTCTTGTATACACTTGCTCTGTTCAAATTTTGTAATAACTAGTTTTTATCAAACCATGTTTTTAACTGAATCATTTCTTGTGTGACAATTTTCAAGATCTGCTCTGAATGCGCCCTAATGCAGTAAGTAGTTGCATCATCTGTATCATCTGCAAATAAAATAAAATGCAATATATCAGATGCTTTACATATGTCTTTGATGTACAGGATAAACAATTTTGATCCCAATACGGACCTTTGTAAGACTCTACAAACAATGTCTGCACACTAAATGAAAATTCACCAATTTTCCCAATTTTCCCAAATACCTCTCAACCCGCTGAAGCACAACTCCTTTAACGTCACAGTGCTCCATTTTATCAAGTAATATTTCAATATTTCACGATTAATTTTATCAAAAGCTTTTTTGGATCAATGAAAACTCTAAAGTGTGCATTGTCTTGTTATATTGTGTTTTGTATCTATGTTATTAGTGATGTTTTCAATTAATTCCAGTAATGCCATAGTTGATTTGTTTGATCTGAAACCATACTGAGTCCATTAACATTTTATGTTTATCAACGAATTGCCCATAGCCTCACGAAACCCTGCTTGTTAATGAAAACCTTTTCCAGTATTTTGGAGAATTGTGAAAGTCTGTACATGTAATTTGTGATTTCCATTTTTGTACAATTGTATCACTTTTGTGATGTTAATGCACCAGTTTGTAGAGAGAATTCGCACATTTATGCTTAAAGCTTTAGAGATACCATCAATAGTTTATTTAACAATTTTTGTATCACGGCCATTAAAGTCTGTAGAAGTTTGATTTTGTGGTTTCCCAACAATGTCCATGATTTTCTTTTCTTCCACAGCTGATACAAACATTGAAGTTTGTCTGCTCTCGCTGCAAAACTTCTATCAGTCTGGTCCAACACTTACAAAGAATCTATTAAATTCATGAACTACTTCACCAACATCACTAATATTTGTATCCTTATTAATACCCTATTACACAGGGTAATTTAAATGCCTAGACCTATTTTACAATGGTGTTTAATGTTTTCCAAATCCCTGTTAATGTTTTTCTTCATGTCTAATAAATTTGCACAATTTTTGTCAAAATACTATTTAATTTACATTTTGTTATATTTATTTTCAGCTTTTTAATTTCATATGGTATATATGGTATTTTTCTTTTTACATGCATTTTGTAATCCTATTGTGATCCATGGGCAAACTGCATATTTTTCTTTGTTGCAGTATTGCTTTATTAGTCAATGCCTGTCATATAATAATTTAAATTTTCCTAAGAATGTCTCATAAGCTTTATCAATATCCCTTTCCTTATACACTACCTCCAAATTTCCCCTCAAGTAGGTCACTTTTAAATGCATTCATGGATTCCTCTGTTCTCACCTGTTTTATTTTAATTCATTTTCCTGTTTGTCGTTACTATGATTGTTGTCATATACTGGAAAAAATGCACAATGATCACTGATGTCACTAATTAGAAGGCAATTTCGTTTTCTGATTCATTAGTTAAGATACAGTCTATTAATGTTTTTCTGGACTTATCACATCTGTGTTGAAATCCCCATAAATAAAAAGAACTTTTTGGTTTGATTTTGTATCCACCCACTCCTTAAATGCTGGTTTACCTTAAAACCTTAGATGGTTTTCTATATATGTTGTCCACCAACATAGTCATTTTTTCTACCACCTTGTAAATTTTCTGTTCACAATAGGCATCTCATATCCATACCTACTGCATCTTACCTTCATACCTTATGATTCTGTCTTTACTTTTCACCCACTTTTAACTAGAGCAGACGTTACTTCATTAACATCACTTCATTGCATTCTCTACTTTTCTATGTTGCACTTTAACATGATTTATCAAACATTCTATCACATATGAATATTAAATCACAATATGAATATACTTCCGTACACGTTTATTCAGTTTATGCTATTTTTCTTCACTAGGATTTATTAATAGTTCAATGACATATGAATATTAATTTCAACGCGATTTTCATCAACTTATTCACATAGGACTGCTTTTCTTACTTTTTATTTATAACTATGCCAATCACAATATACACAATATAAGTGTTTTTTTGTTTTTTTTAATCACACATGTTAAAATCTGACATTCTCTTGTTTACTTAGTCAATTTGACCAAGACAGGCTCTGGGCTGTGTGCCATGTTTGCATACCCCCTGGGTACAAATAACACCAACAAAGACCAACACACGCCCTTGTTCCCAAATATTTACTTTTCTGTGACCCTCAGGCTGCAGAATAATCCCTCTTCCCTCTGGGTGGTGGGTCTGGTATTCTTGGCCATTGGTCCCTGCTTCTCTCCCAGCTTGGATTGTTTTTGTGATGCAGCGTCTAGTCTTCTTTTTTAATTTTTATTGTTCTTATCATTTTCACTGGGCTCCATAAACTACAGCGTTTGTGACCTTCCGATCTTGCCTAATTTGGCATGTGGGAATGCAGATCTGCTGCTGTCTGCCAGTGGCTCTCTGTCTCGACTTACTGGCTACATGGCCCAGTGTGTCATAGACCTGCCCCAATTTCCACATGAACTCTTCTGCTCTTCTGCTTTTTTGTCCATCAAATGAGGGATTTTCTCCACTGATGCGCAGATATCTTCTCCCACCTGCAGACATTACGCAGGGCGACCCATGCCTCCTGAGTCACTATCTCTTGGGCCCTCAGATGGAGGCCACATGCGGGCCACTGTGATGATGTTATTCTGCTCCAGCACCAGTTTCTGTGGGTCTATACACCAATTTCTTGGCTGGAGCCTCCCTCGATTTGGCTTCTGTGGACTGCTTCAGCCACCTTCTCCTTCAAAAAAATGCCATTCTCGCCCTGGATTGGTTCCCTGAAGGCCCTCTTCTATACTAATTTTCACATTTGCATCCCCCACTCTCTTGTCCCCTCTTCCTCTGCGTACATTCACTCAGTGTTGTTGACCTTGAACCTTTCTCTCCCTGACTTTTCACCCACTTTTATCTCTGAGGTATCTATGAGCAGTGTTGGGGAGTAACGGAATACATGTACCGCCGTTACGTATTTAAAATACAAAATATGAGTAACTGTATTCCGTTACAGTTACCGTTTAAAAAGGTGGTATTTAGAATACAGTTACTTTATTGAAATAAATGGATTACACGGCGGTACTTTCCCGTTTCATTTTGTCGCGGGTCAGGACTGTTTGGGTTTTGTTTGACAGCTATGGTTACCATGGTTACAGGGTGACGCTCTCTCTCTGCGTGTTTCCTGGGTGAGAGAGCGCCTTTTTGTTGTTGTTGTGCTAAGCTAATAGGCAGAATGCTACAGGTATAGCTCTAAAGAATGTAGCATCATAGGCAGTGTACTCGGTGCTGCAGGGAGAATGGACTGCCATACACGTTATGTGTCTGTGAGCGAGGGAGGGAGAAAAAGGAAAAGTACGAGTTGTCATCGAGGAAAAACGGGAGCTGGAAGCATGTAAATATAATAATAACCACTGCAGCCAAGAAGAGTGCCTGACGAGCCCAGTTGTAAGTAAGCTATTAAGACTCGACTGTACACCGTGTTCGTGTTTTCCTCCAAAAACAATAAGTTCCGTTGGAGCAGCCTTTCAACGCCTCTCTTTGTCTCTCGCAAGCAAAGTTGACCCAGACAACAAAGTAAAGCTACTTTTTGGCTACGAGCCCGAGGTATTAGTCAGAGGTCCCTTTACTACGGTTTGGAGCTGCAGACCTTCAGTAACAGTAATAAATCACAGCAATAGTACATTCACGTAGTTGTAAACAGCATGATAATATATTAAGTAATCCAAAGTATTCAGAATAGGTTACTCTCCTTGAGTAACGTAACGGAATACGTTACAGAATACAATTTGGGGCATGTATTCTGTATTCTGTAATGGAATACATTTTAAAAGTAACCTTCCCAACACTGTCTATGAGGTAGAGGTTACTTCATTAAAATCGCTTTATTACATTTTCTTCTTTTCTATATGGATATTAAATCACACATGAAAATACTTCCCTTCATGTTTAACTCACTTGCACCTGACTGCTACAATGCCTCCTGCACCTTTTCGAATGTTTTTAATTTTTTCATGAAAAACATTACCTTATTTTGTTTTTGATGACAGCAAAAACAGACCTAAAAAAGGTGTAAGGGGATCAACAAAAGCCAAAAGATATGTGAAAAAAGAGAAATAAAGAGCTGGATGAAACTGATGCAGCTAATTAACTCAGTATCATGACTCTGATGGAAAAATAAAGTATTTCAGAGAGGCAGAGTTTCTCAGAAGTAAAGAAAACTGCATCTACATATTACAGAACAATTTCAAAATAATATTTGTCAATGTAAAATTGACAAACAAAAAGACTTTTAACTATCTCATTATCTACGGTACATTATCATTAAATGATTCAGAGACTCTGGTGAAATCTCTCTGTGCAAGGGACAAGGCCAAAAGTTTGTGTTTGTGAACTTTGGGCCCTTGGGCAGCAGTACATTAAAACAGGGATGATTTTGTCATGGAAATCAATGCTTTGGCTCAGCAACATTTCCAGATATCACTGTCTGCGAACACAGTTCGCCATGCTATCGACAAATGAATCTTATGTGTTGTCTCTATACGATCACTCATCTGCCTGCTGTCCTGGATGTTTGGCTGCTAATCTTTGTTATATAACTTTTTCTTTCCACACTGCCAAACTCAATGTCGACAGCGTTGTTCTAGTTCACTCATCTTCTAGCCTGTCCACTCAAAGCTCCATGCAAGCCTCCAGCTTCATCTTCACCACTACCATACTCTACTTCTAATTCCTATCACCTCTAAGATTCTGCTATGATGGGTCAATCGCCAAACCAGTAGCTGAACTCTGTATCTCAGTAAATCATGTTCAATTCTTCCAAATGAACTGTCGCTATTGAAATACAGCTTAAAGCTCTAAAGCTCATGCAAACGGGAATTCATATATGAACATAATCCATAAACACCACCACCACCTTCTTTGGGCCAAACCTCTTTAGAATGGACTGACACAAAGTAAAAGACTGTTTTGTGGCCAGACAAATCACAATTTGACATTAGTTTTGAAAAACATGGATGCGGCATCCTTCGGACTAAAGAAAAAGGAACCATCTGGCTTGTTATTAGTACTCAGTTCAAAAGCCTGCATGTTTCAGTGCCATGGCATTGGCAGCTTGCATATCTGGAAAGACACTTTTTAATGCTGAAAGTTGTGTATGGGTTTAACCTTCACAGACATATGTACAGGTTTAGGTTTAGAAGAACATAAAACTTCCATTAGAATGATATTTTCTTGCTGAAGATATTTGAGCAAGTCAATGCTAAAGTGTATATTGCAGCTATTACAATAGCATGGCTTTGTAGTAGAAGAATCATTTTTCTGAACATGGTATACATTATTTTTTCAGTTTGAATATTAGATTTGCCCCGGGGCCTCCTCCCGGTGGGACATGCCTGGAACACCTCACCCAGGAGGCGCCCAGGGGGCATCCTTGTCAGATGCCCGAACCACCTCAGCTGGCTCCTTTAGATGTGGAGCAGCAGCGGCTCTACTCTGAGCCCCTCCCGGATGGCCGAACTTCTCACCCTATCTCTAAGGGAGAGGCCAGCCGCCCTTCGGAGGAAGCTCATTTCTGCCGCTTGTATCCGCGATCTCGTTCTTTTGGTCACTACCCACAGCTCGTGGCCATAGGTGAGGGTAGGGACGTAGATCGACCGGTAAATTGAGAGCTTCGCTTTTACACTCAGCTCCCTCTTCACCACGACGGACCGGTGTAGCGTCTGCATTACTGCAGCTGCAGCCCCAATCCGTCTGTCGATCTCCGGCTCCCTTCTCCCATCACTCGCGAACAAGACCCCGAGATACTTGAACTCCTCCACTTGGGGCAGGAACTCATCCCCGACCCGGAGTGGGCACTCCACCCTTTTCCGGCTGAGAACCATGGCCTCAGATTTGGAGGTGCTGATCCTCATTCCCGCTGCTTCACACTCGGCTGCGAACCGTTCCAGTGCGAGCTGGAGGCCCTCACCCGATGAAGCTAACAGAACCACATCATCCGCAAAAATCAGAGATGAGATTCTGAGGCCACCAAAGCGAAAGCCCTCCGCCACTTGGCTGCGCCTAGAAATCCTGTCCCGGGGCAGACCCAGGACACGCTGGAGAGATTATATCTCTCGGCTGGCCTGGGAACGCCTTGGTATTCCCCCGGATAAGCTGGAGGAGGTGGCTGGGGAGAGGGAGGTCTGGGCCTCTTTGCTTAGGCTGCTGCCCCCGCGACCCGGCCTCGGATAAAGCGGATGAAGATGGATGGAATATTAGATTTGTTTTCTATGTGCTATTGTGGATAAATGTAGGTCGGTAAGATTTGCCAATAATTGCATTCTGTTTTAATTTACATTATACACAGTGTCCCACCTCTTTTGAAATTGTACTGTGATACTCAACCATGCATCATTAGTTGAAAGTTAAAGTTACCTCAACAGCAGCATGTTGCTTCCACAGATCGGAAACAGATCTAAAAAAATAAAGCATTATTTTGTGACTTTGCCCATCACATGTATTATATGAAAAAAGAATCATGTACAGATGATGAATTTCAACAATACTTTCTCACCGAACTCCACAAATAGCACTCACGATGGAAGACAGACGAGGTGACTGCAAAAAACAAGTGAACGTTATTGACTGGCCTGCACAAAGCCATGGCTTTAATCCCATTGAAAATCTGTGAGTTTACACATTCTGGCACTTTACAACATAGGCTCTATCAGATAAAAGTTCCAAGATTATGTTCAGTCCTGTGCTTGAATTTACACATGTTTGTCACCAAATGAGAAAACTCACCACAGGTTTTAGTAGGAAGGAAAGGATTTTCTTAAACCACTTAGGGAGCGAGTGTATGAAAACCTGCCGCTTCAGAGAAGGGTCCAGAAGTGCCCCTTTCCTAAAATGAAATGAATTATTTACTGTGTTGACACTTAATGACATGTAATGATTTTAGTATTCTACAGTATTTTAGTTTATCATGCTAGCACCTGCAACTTAGCACTGAAAAAAAATCATACATTTATTAGATGTTTTAAGTTCATGAGAAGTGATTAGATGAATTATTAAAAGGTACAACTCACAGTTTTTGTAGAAGGGTGGTAGCACCATCTGCATATACACCCGTTATTAATAGCTCAGGAACAATTTGGCTGATTTTCAGTGGAGAGTAAGGAACCAACTAAAGGCATAAAAGAGAACATTAAAGATGTATGGCTCATATCAAATACTAGGCAGTGATTATTAGTGTGTGTGTGTGTGTGTGTGTGTGTGTGTGTGTGTGTGTGTGTACATATTTAGACATCTTTGTGAGGACAGAAAATTGGCACGCGACTATACTTGTGGGGACCAACGGTCACTTATGGGGACAATTTGACCCGTCAGTGTATGAGTTACTGACGGGTCAAATTGACCCCAACAATATCTATGTAACATAAACATGCAGAGAGATTTTATTAGTTCATTACACTCTTTAAGCCAAGCAGAAGAAGTTTTATATAAAAAAAAATACTTTTAACAATTTTTTAGATTTTTTTAGATGGCTTAACTTTTAAAAGGGTCAGTTTGGACACTGTCTCAGCTGAACTCTGGACACGCACACACATACACATACACTGATACGCACTCACTCATCCCCCCTCCCTTTCCAAACGCCTTCGATGCTTGTTCCCTCCTGGGAACACGGCGGGTCTGGGCCCGCGCTGGAATAATAGCGCAGGGCAGGATGGCTGCTGCGTTTGCTTCGGATTACTCTTCACCCCCCCCCCCCCCATCTTGTGCTGTGGACATTTATGTGCTTTTTGTGCAGAGGAGGGTTTTTTTTGTTTCCTGTTCTCATGCTGTCCTCCCAGGAGCCCAGCATGAGTAGAGGTCTCTTTTTTTCCTCTTGTACTTTCCCATTGTAGTGTATATTTCAGTGTTTTTCTGTAACGCTACCGATCTCCGACTTGTATCCCCATGTGATGTCTGTGTTGTGTGTGTAAGGTCGGGGGGGGGGGTCCCATTTCACAGCAGGGCAACGTGCATGTGGCGAATAAAGCCTTGATTGATTGATTGATTGATTGTCCTGTAACATAACAGGGGGTTCATAACAATTCAGGACAGTAACGATTACATGTGTGTGGTGACGTCTTACTGTGTGCCCTGCTTGCTCTAACAGAGCTTTGACCTCTCTGACACCTCGGACCATGCTTGGAGACGGTTGCAAGTAGCCATCATTTTCCAAATAACCAATCCTAAGAGGTCTGGAGCTTCTGTATATCTGTAGATGAGGACAGAATTATTAGCCCACCAAAGAAAATTTCAGCTTTTTAAAAGTATTCCCAAGTGCTGTTAAGAAGAGCAAGGGATTGTTAACACGGTTTTTTCCAAGCATCTTAATTTTATTTTGGATGGTTACATTATTTTACTTTGGTCTTTGTTTAAACTCACAGATTTTCAATGGGATTAAAGCCATGGCTTTGTGCAGGCCAGTCAATAACGTTCACTTAACAAGTGGGAGGCACATATGCAAACTGCTGTAATTCCTACACCGTTCACCTGATTTGGATGTAAATACCCTCAAATAAAAGCTGACAGTCTGCAGTTAAAGCACAGCTTGTTCGTTTCATTTGAAATCCATTGTGGTGGTGTATAGAGCCAAAAATGTTAGAATTGTGTCGATGTCCCAATATTTATGGACCTGACTGTATGCAGGGTCATAGCGAATGTTTTCTTTGAGATTACAATTCCAGGCTTGGTTAAGACATTCACTAGTGTCTTGGCTAAGGTCTTTAGACATATTTCTCACTAGTTTTCTTCCCAGAATCAATTAAATCTTTCAATTTTCACAATTTTCATTTATTTGCTTTTTTTTTTACATGATGCTTTCTCAACAGCTCAAACCCTTCCTGAGGTTTTTGTACTGTAAATTGGAAAATAGCCCTCAGTTTTAACTTGACTTGAAGAGCTTTGAACATTACAAATGCAATGACTTTTAAAAAGGTCAGCTTTTCCGGGGGTTATTATATTATTGGCCCAGGTTAATTTTGTTGTATTTCTGCTACAGTTCAAAGATTGTGTGTAAACAGAAATAGTGTATGTGTTCAAAAGAAAACCGGTATATTTAGAAATGGTGAAAATGTTGAAAATCCTTTGCTCTCATAAAAAAAAAGCACTTGGAAATGTTATAGGAAGACTATTAACTTTGTCCTTTAGAACTTCGTCTTTTAGCATAGAGAGATGTGTTAAGAAAATTAACTTGATTAATTTCTAGTTTCTAACATCTATGAATGATCTGAAAATATATAGAAAAGATGATCATCAACAGAGGACATGAATCCCACAGTACAGGACACACCTCCATGTTAAAAGGTAATGGTGGAACAGTGGGGTCCAAAGAAAACATGTGGTCACAAAGAAGCGCCTGCATGCACAGAGCCAGGCTGTCCACATCTCTTGCCATGGGTCCAGGAGATGACGACACTAGTTTAGTAGCAAGCATAAAGCAAATGTTTTGAACAAAATGTTCCAGAAAATTTGTGTAATATTATCAGACACTGGTTATATATAATCTGCATTTACTTCATGTGCTAGTTTCTTACCTGACTTTTGTCCTCGACAAATTGAACGAAAACCCTGTAAACTGTTCATTATCCAAAGGTGTTAACAAATAAAGAAACCTTAACTCGTCAATTTACAATCATTTTCTATGACTAAAAAGGATCTACCTCAGTCGGTGAGCAGTTGGCTTGAAACCACAGATTCCACAGAATGAAGACGGAAGACGGATACTGCCACCTAGATCAGTGCCTATACCAAGCAGGGAGCCCCCTCCCCCAATGAGAGCCGCCTCCCCACCAGATGAACCACCAGGAGTCTTCTGGGGGTTATGAGGGTTCACAGTCTGCCCGTAGATAGGATTACTGCAGTCATAGCTAAAGGTGGATGCAGACAAACAAAGACAGGTTATGAGTCTTTACATAAAATACACACATGGAAGATGCAAATGGTACATGTATTGGTTCTTATATAGTGTGTTTCTACTCTATCAGGGGACTTAAAGCACTCTCCTCATTCACCCATGAGTACACAGAGTTGTTTTAAATTTGAAATCTTGATTAAAAAATGTACCTCATGAGGGCTTGGGCCAAGTTGGTTCTCACAAAGGGAATAGCTCCTTGTTTCTTCAGGACTTGAACAAGCACACTGTCCTTTTCAGCGGGCTGGTCCAGGTTAATGACCACACCACAAGAACAGTCATGATCCTTGTGAAGTAAATTAAAGAACACAAGAGTGCATCAAAGACTACACAAATGCCATACCTTAATATTTTGAAAACCTGTAAGTGAAATTCAGAGATCATAAATAACATTATTATTAAGACCTTAATTTATACAGTATTCTCACTGAGATTGAGATCTCTTTCTAAAGAGGGACCTGCTTACAAAAAATGCCAAGAAATTGAGAAAGATAAAACAACACAGTAAACTTGATCACAAATTAACAAAGACATGTGTCTAAAACCTTTTTAAATTATCAAATGAAATCAAAGATCGTAACATCATAGTTTTTGTGTAGTTCATTTAATTCATAGGCAGCAAACCATTTAAAACCAGCTTTTCCAAGTTCTGTGGAAATAAGAAGTAGAGTCAGTATTTATGTGTTGCTCATGATTTATAAAATTAACTGTTTTAATTCTAATACTTGGTAAAATGGTAAATGGCGCTTTACTTAGTCCCTAAGAACCCTGGAGTGCTTCACACTACATTCAGTCATCCACACACTGGTGATGGCAGCTACATTGTAGCCACAGCTGCCCTGGGGCGCACTGACAGAGGCGAGGCTGCCGGACACTGGCGCCACTGGGCCCTCTGACCACCACCAGTAGGCAAATATGGGTTAGCCCAAGGATATTATGAAACTGCTTGCTCACATTTAGACCCACTCCTCCATGTCAGGTTTAGCTTTTTGCAACCAACTTGGCAATGGTGGAAAAGTTCATCTTGAGGTTGGACTCCAGAAAGCAATGGTTGGTGTCCTAGCTGCATTCGTCCATTATTATACTGCCTATAGCGTAACTGCCATTTGTTTGCACTACAAATACATTAATTTATTAAATTATTCTTACCTTAAATGCAATATTTTCTTTGATGCTAACTGGAACTCCGTACAAGAGACCATCCTTGTTGGAGCCAACAGTTGTCAGCTGGTCCAAACTCTCCAGCAAAATTTCAGTGCAGCAGTTCAGCTTTTGGTTTACAGCCAGAGTCTGTTGGAAAGGAAATGCGCACAGAGAGATTCAGATGAACTTATTTACTTTAAAGGGATACTGATCTGTGTAAGCGCTCTGTAAAATATTAAACTCTCACTGGAAAAGAAAATAGATTACTTAGTGTTTATGCTAGCTAAAATAAACTGGTGTATATATTGTATTTCAGTCAACCTTCAGATAAAAAGATCTGTGTTATGTTAGGCAGTGAACTCTTGTGTCATGCTGGATAATGAACCTTTTCCATGTAAGAGTAAAGCACATTGTCAGGGTTCAGTGAGCCGTCCTTCAGCTGCTGTGTCAGCTCAGACAGGGAGAGCTTCAGGATCAAAGCAGAGTCAGTCGTGGGATGCTAGAAGACGCAGACCCACACAGAATCATTATGTTATAAAAATTTATAAAGCTGTAAGAAAGAAAGAAAACCATATCAGTGTATAGATTCAGGACTCCTACTTCCTGTACTTCTGCACAATTGTAAAGTGTAGAAGTAAATTTAAATCTAATTTGATATACAAAGAGGTGTTTACAAAGGTTATAAAGCTAGTTATGTAGCTATTTGGTGGTTACGTGTTTTGATATTTACATGTTTACACGTTTGAATGTTTAGACATGCATGTTCAAACCAGTAATATGTGTTATATCTACCTAGTTGTTTTCCCTGTTCTGATCTGAGTTCAAGATTTCCTGGCTTCTGAGAGGCCAGTGAAGTATTCATGAGGGCGGTACACAGAAAGTGTGAGTTGTTGCGGTGTGCGGAGAGTAAAGAGGCTGCTAAAAAGTTATCCGTCTCCATCTTGCTGTTCCTAATTATTCAGAGAGATTCCAAACCATCTAGTGAGCCCTCGCGTTACACAATCACCAGATTTCTACGGTGGCCCCTAGAGACAAAGCACGCACAAAATCCAAAACACTTACAAAAGTTTTGGATTTTGCAAGTGTTTTGGAGTTTGTGCGTGCTTCGTCTCTAGGGGCCACCACAGATCCAACAGAGCAACTTTAGGGTGAGGTGGAACAGGAGACGTGCAGCTGACAAACCGCGTGTGTGAAGTTATGTGTCAACTTGGGCCAACAAAACAAATCCAGAAGAGCAGCATAATATTAATGTGTTTTTAAGTTTTTGTATGCAAGTTGACAACAAAAAGTGTCAGTAATTTGGAAATTAATAACTAAACCTCTGCCAGGCTTAAACTAAAAGCACATAATTTGTTTTGATTTCTATCTAAAGAAAAGGTTAAACATTTCAGTGTTTAAAGCTCTGAACTCTCACCGACTGTTTGTACCGGTGCACCGCCTGCTCTGCCCGCTGCAAGCTCTTATCTCTCCTGTTTCTGGCTCTCTTGATCTTTTCCTCCGCCTGTCGGAGGCTGTTGATCTTTTTCACCTGCACAACCAGGTATCCCACAATGCAGGCAACACCAGTGAGCAGAGCCGCTGTCCAGTTGTCCATCTTCACTCTCTTAATAAACAGTTCAGTGTTCTGCGTGGCTTTCGTCTTTGCCCTGTGGCTGCAAAATGCAAAAATCTAAGTGGACCTAACACACAGCTTTTTAAACACGACAGGCTATCTTGTTTTAGCTGTGGGCGTGTTGTGCATGTACCGTGCCCTAATTTAGGGGTGGACAGTTAATTTACCCGACGCACCTCGGGGCCAATTGAAGCACCGCTGCGCACTGTACCATACACGCACCATTCTAGCCCATTCGTTCATTTTCATTGCCGACACTGTAATACCCAATCAAATCTCTTAATGACACTTGGGCCTCTCCTACCTTCGCTGTGACTTATTGAAGAGTTTAGTGTGAAAACTTTCAGCTGAAAGGCTAAGACAGAAAAAGAAAATGAAAGTAAAAATGAATTCAGCGCAATGTGTGACATTAAAAGACATATTAGCTGTGGCACCAGCCAATGCCTCACAGGCGTATATATACACGTGTGTGTGTGTGTTTGTTTACATGTGTACATAACATGATACCTATCAGTAGAGAAGTGCCACAGGCAAATAGTAAAAAGGTAAAAGGTAAAAAAAGAGAGTCATTTATTGCCTTTATAACATATTTTCATTCATAATACTTTGTTGAAACATATTCTGTGGGGTAAATATCATAGTATGTTAATTATTTAAAAAAATGAACACCAGCTACCTTGACCTCAAAAACACATTTTCAGAAGATTGGTATTATTATCTTGCTTCTCATTAAACAGTGACAGCTCATTGCCACTGATTAACTAAAATACACATGTACAAACACACACACAGGGCCGTGCAGAGAGGTTTAAAGGGGCGGGTGCTCAAAGTTAAAATGGGGCACGTTGAACCAGGCTGAATAACAACAACACACATTCATCAAGAATCTAATATGGGCAACAAGGCAAAGCAAACGTCGCCGATGTTTTACCTGATGGGTACAATGTTGCTGTTGAGGGGTTGCTGTGGATAGTGCTGGAGGGCAGGGCTGTGTTGATCTGAGACTGTAGACAGTAAAAAGTCCATAGGAGAGATGGTAGCTGATTAAACAAGTGTCATGAGATAATAACAAAATGCAAAGATTGGTGACAGCGCTTGGAACCATAAGGCAATCTATCTATCAAGTTGTGTCTATCTGAGAACAAGGCACAACTTGCTATTGCAATAAACTATAATCTAATTATCCACACCTAACAACTCCAGCACTTAATCTATAATAAAATGATGACAGAAAAATGTTGTAGCACTGCCTTTAGTAGCCTCACACAGCGCCTACTGTTTCCTCCTCATGTCCTTACCAGCCATGTCTGGACAATGTTATATCATGAGTAATATTTTTTTTAAAAATCCATCTAAATAAAACACACACATGCACGCACACACAGTGACATTTTACACCTTCTTCAGAATACTGTATATACTATGGGCATCATGGTGCTGATCCAGAATCCTTGCATTATTATTTATTACTAGAGCTACAATAATAAAGCAAAGAGGAGGGGGAAGTAATAAATATGAAATAATGTCATTATGATGATTCCATTTGTTTCACTATCCACTCTGTGCAGGGGCAAAGCTTATTACATTTTTAAACTGCAGAGATACAATTTTACTGCTGTAAAATCCACATTTTGTCTTATTTAAAATATAAATCTAATATAATCTGCTTCTTAATGTATGTTCTTTAAAGTATAGCGTGTGTTTTTTAATATATTATAATTATAATAATGCATAATTATGTGGACATGCATATTAGATCATTTTTTAGTGAAATATAATCCCTTCAGAAAGGCAGGAAAAGCCCGGAAACTTACTTTAAAACTAAATATGTTCCCTAAAACGGTGACAGAGCTACAGACCCATGACAGCCTTACACAGGTAGCCAGCAGCTGTGACCAGCACTACCTGTGCAGTTAATAAAAGGACAGGTAATGTTTGTCGCGCTGTTGCACACACAGCACGCTCGTTTGTTTCAGTTCGTCAATTGCAACAAGACAGCTTACCAACGTGTACGTAATAAGCTAATACTCCTGTGTGCTACACACTACAGTGTGCGCTGTACACCTACTTACTGGTTGTGTCGCATCAGTCTGTGTCTCTGAGTTAACTTGTGTTTCTCCTACAGCTCCGGAGCGCAAAAAATGCGCGTGCACTTTGTGAGCTCGTTCCCGGCTCGTAACCAGCGCGTTCTGCCGTCAAGGGCGATCATTGGTTAAATGTGATCATGTGACTGATGCAAGCCAGATTTTATTTAGCAAAACTGTGATTAATAGTTAAATATTATTGTTGAAGGGCACAGACAGGACTCCGCACGCACACACACATTAAAAAATAATAATAATAATTTTTTTTTAAAAAGTTGCCTCAACAAAAGGCCACTTTGGGCATCCATCAGGAAAGGGGCGGGTGCTCAAGCCCCTCTAGCCCCCCCCCGCACGCGCCTGCACACCTGCACACACATATCGTTTCTGTCTGTTTTGATATGTCAGTGACCTTATTTTTGAAACGTTGCCTGTGAAGCCTTTAAACGTTAACTTGACTTTAACTTGTACAAATAAAACTGACTTGACTCTAGAAAAATACATAGAATTCATTTTATTCAATGTGTTTCACAGACAGCTTACAGCAGAGAAATGTGGGTTTTCTAGTCTCAGAGACGTCTCTAGATTCAAGATTCTTTATTTGTCTCGTGCATGGTTATACAGGTATAACACGCAGTGTTTCTTGCCTGTGTTTTCTCCCAGAGTCGCCAGTTCAGGTTGGTTTTGTTAGTCATTCCCAGTTTAGGTTATCTTTAGGTTCTGTTTTTGCTCGGCGTGTTTCGGTTTGTGCCACCAACGTTTAAATAAAGCTCGCTCACATCCAAGCCAGTGCCAGCGTTTGGGTCCTCTCTCACACACCACACATCTGCCACTGCAGCTGTGACAGATTCCAGTTTTTGTTAAACCTTGAAGTGCCTTTTCAAGCTTTATTACATGATGGTGATAGAAAGACAATACAAAAGACCTGCCTTAAAAAAATAAGAACAAAACAAAACATAAATGTATAATTTATGCATAAACGGGCAACCGTGGCTCAGGGGGTTGGGAACCGTATCTGTAACCGGAAGGTCGGCGGTTCAATCCCCGGGCTCTCTGTCCTGGTCGTTGTGTCCTTGGGCAAGACACTTTACCCTACCACCTACTGGTGTTGGCCAGAGGGGCCGATGGCGCAATATGGCAGCCTCGCTTCTGTCAGTCTGCCCCAGGGCAGCTGTGGCTACAAACGTAGCTGCCTCCACCAGTGTGTGAATGCGAGAGTGAATGAATAGTGGCATTGTAAAGCGCTTTGGGTGCCTTGAAAAGCGCTATATAAATCCAATCCATTATTATTATTAATTTAACCTTAAGCAAACAGCCAAAATGCAAAAAGTGCATAGATTACACTTGTAGTGCAGAGAATATTTCACCATTTATGACTTGATTAGCTCATTATTACAGGATATATTCAAATTAACATGTCTCCTCTGAAGTCTGCAGCCTCTCCTGTGAGACTGACAAAGAAAGCAGCTTTACTTCTTGGTTTCTTTGACCAGTTGTTCCACTTGATCCACTCATGAAGTGCAGGCAGAGCTCATCCTGCCACGGCAGAGCAACACACTGGACCGTCACTGGTAGACCCTCGCCACCGGTCACTGCCTGAACACAAAAATAATACAACTGCAGTGAAGGTTCAGAGTAATGATCATATTTTCATAACATTCCAAAGGGAAAAAATGGCATTTTATATATAAGGAAAAAAAATGATATGTCCTTATGGTTCCGTAGTGGAGCTACACCAATATAGATCTGATACTAAGGGAAAATTAGAAACAAGCAGTTGAAAGACACAGGGAATGTGGGGAATGACGTGAAGTAAACATTCAGCTGGCTGAAGAACAACCTGGGCATGTCAGAGAAGTTGCAGCCTTTATTGGAAATTCTTCATATATTTTTAAATTATTTAAACTGCAGTGCAGCAGATGAACAGCTATACTGTAGGTTCCCTGGTATCACATGACTATCATGGTTCACACATTTCTTAAGAAAAAACAGAAATGACTCTACTTTTTAAGGAAACATAAGAAGGCTAACATCCAACAACATGCACAGAGGAGTAATAGGGAACATCAAACGATGAACTCTACATAGCCCGGGACAGATGTGCTACAGCAGCTGACTGAAACCACATTAAAGTACACTGACGCACATTTACAAGTATTCAAAACATAAATATATCTATACTTGAGACTTTACATCGAGGTCTTCTGAAATGTTGTGGCTGCACGAAAAGTTAGCCTGACAGTGAGTCCAAAATACCAGAATTACTAAACAGGTCAAAAAGGCGCAGTCCCCAAATATTGCTGGTGTTTCATGGGGAAGTTATGTATGTTTATGCATGAGTACATCTGCGATCTCACACATTGTCAAAGTGCAAAGTTTATCAGCGTAAATACATTTTTTTAGACTGATGTCGTTCAAAGGCCTGATTCTTTTGAGGATGGGGTCCAAAGTCAGTGTTTCTCTGCCTGTCTCTCAATTTTTTGGCCATTTCTCTTTGAACCCCATTGCACAGGCTGCGAAATTGAAGAGTTGGAAAAGGTTTTGTTGCTGCTGGCATTGTGTGACTCCTTTAGATTGGAGGCTGCAGGCCATCTCTGAGTTCACTGAGTAAGTTCAGTATTAAGTGTCTTTGTAATTCAGTTCCTTGGAAATGTTAAAGCTGAATGAATGCTGAACTCAGCTGCCAGGCTCTTAACATCAGCAGGTATCAAACTGATGATCAGTGAGACTTCAGCCTCTGTTTCTAGTCGTTCATGTTTCTAAAGTAGAATCACAGTGGCGATCAGTTAGAAGTCTATTTCTGCTGGTTTTTAACCTTTGCTATATGCTGTCAGCTTTGTGTTCATAACCAGATTTACCTAAGTAGAATTTTCAGGTATCTGTACTCTACTTGAGTACCTACTTTTTTTTCTGACACTTTTTTTTTTTAACTTTTACTGACTACATCTTAACACAAATATCTGTACTTTCTACTTCTTACATCTTCAGAGCGGACAGGTCACTCTTGGTTTGGCGGTATCATCCTGCTGTTTATGCTTGGGAGTTAAAGTTGGCTGGAAGGAGGTGACCGTATGTTGGGTTTAAGATTCTTCGGAAATCTTGTTAGAGCTACAGAAGAGGAGGAACCATGAGGGGAGTGCCGTTATTTTAAGTGGCAGTTAATTTCAAGTTCAAAGTTTCTCAGCTCAACAAATATCAGCAAACACACAAACTGTTTGTGTGCAGTTTGTCTCACAGTGTGTTGCTTGCTAAAGGTCCAGCAGCTGTATTTCACCAGAAGACTAAAGAATGAGAGCAAACTTCACTCTGAGATGGAGAAAGATGTAGAAAGGCAAAACAAACAAAGCCATACTAACTTTGTGTTATTCAAATGTTGCATGAAAAAACTGAATAGTTTTGTCCGGGGTAAACAGGTTAGCAAGATTTAATGTGGTAAATTCACAGTAAATCAGCCATGATAGCTGGTGAAACTGCTGACATCTTGTTGAATTCAGTTGTGTAAATCCGCAAAAGAGGAGCAGGCCAGCGTATCACAGCATGTACACTAAGAAAAACTTATTGGAGCTCACATTAGAAATGATTCTAAGACTGTTTTCTCTATGCTGAGCCACTACACAGATCTCATTGTTCATCAACCTGCTGAAGATCCCGTTAACCCTTGACTGTACTCTTTTTATAACATAAGAGTGTTCATAAGTGCACGTGGCACCAGGACACTCTAGGCCACAGGTCGATGATCAATTTTGTAATCGTATCACCAGACCTGAGGCCATATGTTTTGGACACTCGGGTAAAGAGAGGGGCTGAGCTGTCAACTGATCACCACCTGGTGGTAAGTTGGATCAGGTGGCGAGGGACGACGCTGGTCAGACCTGGCGCGCCCAAACGTACAGTGAGGGTGTGCTGGGAATGTCTAGCAGAGGCCCCGGTCCACGAGATCTTCAACGCACACCTCCGGCAGAGCTTCAACAGCATTCCGAGGGGACATTGAGTCCGAATGGACCATGTTCAGCACCTCCATTGCCGAAGCCGCTGCACGGAGCTGCGGCCGCAAGGTAGTTGATGCCTGTCGTGGTGGTAACCCCCGAACCAAATGGTGGACACCAGAGGTGAGGGGAGCCACCAGGCTGAAGGAGGAGTCCTACCGGGCTTGGTTAGCCAGTGGGACTCCGGAGGCAGCTGATCGGTACCGACAGGCCAAGCGGAATGCGGTGCGGGCGGTGGCAGAAGCTGGTGGAGCGCTGCTGACTTCGACTGAGAAAATTGTCAGGCAGTGGAAGGAATACTTCGAGGACCTCCTCAATCCCACTGGCACGTCTTCCATGGTGGAAGCAGAGTCTGGGGACGAAGGGGATGACCCACCAATCTCTGGGGGCGAGGTCACTGAGGCAGTTAAACAACTCCTTGGTGGCAGAGCCCTTGGTGTGGATGAGGTCCGCCCTGAGTTCCTGAAGGCTCTGGACGTTTTAAGGCTGTCTTGGTTGACACGTCTCTGCAATGTTGTTTGGAGATCAGGGGCAGTATCCCTGGACTGGCAGAGTGGGGTGGTGGTCCCATCTTTAAGAGAGGGGACCGGAGGGTGTGTTCCAACCGCAGGGGAATCACACTCCTCAGCCTCCCTGGGAAAGTCTACGCCAGGGTGCTGGAGAGGAGAGTCCGTCCGTTAGTTGAAACCTCAGATGCAGGAGGAACAATGTAGTTTTCATCCTGGTTGCGGAACACTCTTTATCCTCTCGAGGATACTCAAGGGTGCATGGGAGTTTCCCCAACCAGTCTACATGTGTTTTGTGGACTTGGAGAAGGCATTCAACCGTGTCCCTCGGGGGGTCCTGTGGGGGGTGCTCCGGGAGTATGGGGTGTCTGGCCTATTGCTACGGGCCACTCAGTCTTTATACGACCGTTGCAAGAGCAACGGACCTCATCTCTGCTTTTTGCAGACGATGTGGTCCTGTTGGCTTCATCAGGCGATGGCCTCCAGCTCGCTTTGGAACGGTTCACAGCCGAGTGTGAAGCGGTGGGAATGAGAATCAGCACCTCCAAATCTGAGGCCATGGTCCTCAGCCGGAAAAGGGTTGAGTGCCCACTCCGGGTCAGGGAGGAGACCCTGCCCCAAGTGGAGGAGTTTAAGTATCTCGGGGTATTGTTCCCGAGTGATGGGAGAAGGAAACGGGAGATCAACAGATGGATTGGTGCAGCGGCTACAGTGATGCGGACGCTGTACCGGTCCTGTTTTGGTGCAGCCGGTCGATCTACGCCCCTACCCTCACCTATGGTCACGAGCCGTGGGTAGTGACCAAAAGAACGACATCACGAATGCAAGCCGTGGAAATGGACTTCCTCCGAAGAGTGGCTGGCCTCTCCCTTAGAAATAGGGTGAGAAGTTTGGCCATTTGGGAGGGCCTCAGAGTAGAGCTGCTCGCCTCCACATTGAAAGGAGCCAGTTGAGGTGGTTCGGGGATCTGACAAGGATGCCTCCTGGGCACCTGCCGGGAGAGGTTTTCTGGGCATGTCCCACCGGGAGGAGGCCCTGGGGCAGACCCAGGACACGCTGGAGAGATTATATCTCTCAGCTGGCCTGGGAATACCTCTGTGTTCCCCCAGATAAGCTGGAGGAGGTGGCTGGGGAGAGGGAGGTCTGGGCTTCTCTGCTTGGGCTGCTGCCCCCGCGTCCCGGCCCCGGATAAGCGGAAGAAGATGGATGGATGGATGGATGGTGTTGAGGCAAAGTCACCGTCTAAAATGTAGACACCAGAAAATAGTGATTTTTATTTTATTTATTTACTTTTTTAAATTGTCTTTCACTGAGTGTGTCCTTGGTTGGATTTTCTGTAGCAGCTGGGTTCAAATAGGAGGCTTGAGGCAGAGATGAGATGCAGACCAACTGCATGTTTATTCACCAACGGTAAAATACCAAATCATAACACAAAATAAAACAATGTAGTCCAGTGGTGGGACAAGGTTTGCAGCAACAGCCTCTGATGTTAACTGGCAGCCCTTTATAAACTGCTGCCAACTGGCCCTGAAGCCATACCATTATCTGGGGTTACATAATAACTACACACACATTTTATCTAATAACCTTTATGAACACCAAATGAATACAGTAGACACGGAAAAATGCAAAAGTAATGTAATGAGTTGTGTAATGAATTGGTTTCACCTGTGAGTAATTAAATATACTGCATTACTTTCAACAAGTGTTCTGTGTAATATGTTTAATTAATAATTCTTTGAGTAACGACCCCAAAATGCACAAACATTTGACCAAACAGCATGCAGTTAATTTGCATGACTGTAATGTCTTCCGTATGGTATTCCAGTCCCTTCTTTGTAATATGTATGTTTTTAATCACATCTTCGTTTGATATTACAAATAAACTGACCCATGGAGAAAAGTTTCACTTCCAGACACACATATGCAAAATGATCAGTTCCAAAAGACTCAGAGTTTCCACCTCTTAACCACAGTCTTCTTAGTGCACTCTCTTTACAAAAATCTACTTTATTCTTTTTTAATGCTAAAACCCAGTTTGTCCTGAGACAAAGTGTTAGTAAATCTGGCTCTATGTTTTCAATCAGTCTTATCTCACTGGTACATGTTGCCTACCTCTTTGAAGAGTTTGTCCCACATGTCCTGATAACAGCCCTTATAGTTCTTGAGTTCCTCCTCATCCTTTGTGGTCACTGTGGAAACAGTGACTACACCCGCAGGAAAGTTTAGGAGATTGTGGAGCATCGTGTAGCTGGCAGCAGCTGAAAGTGTAGAAAACAAAAATAGATCAAAGATAAAGAAAAATATAAACACTGTTTTTAACCTTTACAAATGCAGTTGATGTTTAATTTAAATATAATTTAGTTAATGCAACAATACCTTTGCATTGCTCTTTATCCAGATGTTGTAATCCAGGTTACCTTTTTAAATTAAATTATGTCTTTTGCTTTTTAAATTTTACAGCTCTCTCTAGGAAACTATTCAAGTAAAAATATCTGTGATCTAATTTGTGACTGATGTTTCACACTTTAAACATCTTTAAAGTTCTTAGATTACAGTGTTTTAAAAACAAAGTGATAGATACAAAAACTAAGTTGTCTGTCATACTGAGTTAATCATACTTGAAAGTTTGCCACAGTATAAGAAGTTGTAGGCTGGTCCAATCACAGGACACAGCAGCACGTCAATTTTGCAACTCCTCCAATGTGCTATTGTCTCTTGAATGTAGTCCTAAAGAAAACACAGGAAATCTCAATTTCATCTTCAGACTTTCATACGTGACCATGCATCATCAGCTGACAGTACCTCAACAGCAGCATGTTGCTTCCACAGCTCTGGAACAGATCTAAAAATGATGCAGAATGTTTGGATATAATTCCTAGCACATGGAAATGTAACAAAGAAACTGAGATTCAAGCACAAAAATGAACAATAGCAAGAATACTTTCTCACCCAACTCCACAGAGAGCATCAAAGTTGGCAGAAACACGAGGAAACTTCCAAAAGAAGACAAACTGAGGTGTAAAATTAATTTTCCAACCAATCTCTAAATTAATATGTTCCTGTCACAGAATTAGAGGACTCACCACGGGTTTGAGCAAGAATGAAATGGTTTTCTTCAACCACTTGGGAAAGCCGTAAGGAAAAACCTGAGGCTCCAGACAAGGGTCCACAGGTCCCCCTTCCCTAAAATGAAAGAGATCATTGGCAGAGGAGAAAACAGTCTGTTCAGAGACACTGAACTGAGAATTACTGTAATGGTTTCAAAAAGAACCACAACCCCATGTTGTTCATAAAGACAATGGCAGCATGCTGATGTTTAGTGGTTAGAACTAAAAAGAAACAAAATCTCTAAATGTTACATGATTTAAGTTTAGAAAACAAATGGTACTAACTGACTTATTAAATGGAACAACTCACAGTTTTTGTAGCAGGGTGGTAGCTCCATCTGCAAATACACCCTTTAAAAATAGTTCAGGGATAATTTGATCCATCTTCAGTGGACAGTAAGGGACGAGCTAAAGACACAAATATCAACACTGAGGACCTATGACTCATATCACATGCGTGGCTTGACAGTGATCATAGTGTGTGTGGTGACATCTTACTGTGTGCCCTGCTTGCTCTAGCAGAGCTTTGACCTCTCTGACGCCTCGGGCCATGCTTGGAGATGGATGCGTGTAGCCATCGCTTTCCAAATAACCAATCCTTAGAGGTCGAGCTTCTGTATATCGAAGGGTCAATCATTTTTACTTCCTCAGTCAATTAAACATAATCAGTTTGCAAAGGTTAAGATTACAGCCTGTAAAGTTAGTTCTGTATCTCAGGACATTAATAACAGGTGAGGTAAGAGTAGGGATGGGTATCGTTTAGGTTTTATCCGATACCAGTACCAAACCGGTACTTTTGAAACGGTGCCGGTGCTTAAACGGTGCTCAAACTGATTGGCTAGAATCTAAAGTGTATCACAGCTCAGGAAAAAAAAAAGCACCGAAATAAAGCACCGAAATGTGCGCTGTTTTTTGGTCTGGTTACTACCGTTTATGTCAGAACCGGTGCCGTCATGGCACCGGATACCGGTACCCATCCCTAGGTAAGAGTAACATTAAGTGAAGCGTTAGGACAACTATGTATCCGCTTAATTTGTAGTTTTTAACCAAAAGAATAATCATTAACAGATTATATGAACCTCACAGTACAGGACACACCTCCATGTTAAAAGGTAATGGTGGAACAGTGGGGTCCAAAGAAAACATGTGGTCACAAAGAAGCGCCTGCATGCACAGAGCCAGGCTGTCCACATCTCTTGCCATGGGTCCAGGAGTTGACGACACTAATTTCATACGAAATATAAAGCAGTGACTCAAATATTTGAGACAGTTTGTGTCTGTGAACAGTGTTGGGGAGTAACGGAATACATGTACCGCCGTTACGTATTTAAAATACAAAATATGAGTAACTGTATTCCATTACAGTTACCGTTTAAAAAGGTGGTACTTAGAATACAGTTACTTTGTTGAAATAAATGGATTACACGGCGGTACTTCCCTGTTTCATATTGTCGCGGGTCAGGACTGTTTGGGTTTTGTTTGACAGCTACGTGCTGTTGTTCTAGGCGGCAACGTTACGGTTGCCATGGTTACAGGGTGACGCTCTCTCTCTGCGTGTTTCCTGGGTGAGAGAGCCCTTTTTGTTGTTGTTGTGCTAAGCTAATAGGCAGAATGCTACAGGCATAGCTCTAAAGAATGTAGCATCATAGGCAGTGTACTCGGTGCTGCAGGGAGAATGGACTGCCATACACGTTATGTGTCTGTGAGCGAGGAGGGAGAGAAAGGAAAAGTACGAGCTGTCGTCGAGCAGAAACGGGAGCTGGAAGCATGTAAATACAATAATAACCACTGCAGCCAAGAAGAGAGCCTGACGAGCCCAGTTGTAAGTAAGCTATTAAGACTCGACTGTACACCGTGTTCGTGTTTTCCTCCAAAAACAATAAGTTCCGTTGGAGCAGCCTTTCAACGCCTCTCTCTGTCTCTGGCTAGCAAAGTTGACCCAGACAACAAAGTAAAGCTATTTTTCGGCTATGAGCCCGAGGTATTAGTCAGAGGTCCCTTTACTACGGTTCGGAGCCGCGGACCTTCAGTAATCGTAATAAATCACACAGCAATAGTACATTCACGTAGTTGTAAACAGCATGATAATATATTAAGTAATCCAAAGTATTCAGAATACGTTACTCTCATTGAGTAACGTAACGGAATACGTTACAGAATACATTTTGGGGCATGTATTCTGTAATCTGTAATGGAATACATTTCAAAAGTAACCTTCCCAACACTGTCTGTGAAATATTGCTATACAGTGGTTATGTAACTACATTTACTTTATATGTAAAGTACATATGTTTCTTACCTGACTTTTGCCCTCGATAAATTGGACGAAGGCCCTGTAAACTAATCATTACACAAAAGTGTTAACAAAGACAGAGTTTAACTCAGTGTAACTCAATGTATAATAAATTTCCAGGAAACTGACTGAATGAGACCCACCTGAGCCGACCTGCAGTTGGCTTGAAACCACAGATTCCACAGAAGGATGCAGGAATACGGATACTGCCACCTATATCAGTGCCTATACCAAGCAGGGAGCCCCCTCCCCCGATGAGAGCCCCCTCCCCACCAGATGAACCTCCAGAGGTCTTCTGGGGGTTATGAGGGTTCACAGTCTGCCCGTAGATAGGATTACTGCAGTCATAGCTGTCAACAGACAGTTAATGAGTCTCTGCATATTATTTTCATTCATATTTTCATTATTTGCACATTTGGAATGGACAAAGGCAACTTAACACATGCACTCAGTTTTAAATGTGCTGTAGATTTTTATGTGAGTAACTGATAAAAGATGTACTTTAAAAGAGCTTGAGGCAAGTTGGTTCTCACAAAGGGAATAGCTCCTTGTTTCTTCAGGACTTGAACAAGCACACTGTCCTTTTCAGCGGGCTGGTCCAGGTTAATGACCACACCACAAGAACAGTCATGATTCTAGTGTTGGAAAAAACAAAGATGATAATGTTACATCAAATACCTGAGCTACGATGCTCGAGAATACTGTACCATACTTATAAATACTGATGGGAAATACTTTAACTGTAACTGAAATTTGCATTGCATAACCTTTGTAATACCTTAAATGTAATATTTTCTTTGATGCTAACTGGAACTCCGTACAAGAGACCATCCTTGTTGGAGCCAACGGTTGTCAGCTGGTCCAAACTCTCCAGCAAAATTTCAGTGCAGCAGTTCAGCTTTTTGTTTACAGCCAGAGTCTGTTGAAAGGAAACATCATCATCTCCATCACCTTTGTAAAATATTAAACTCTTGTTGGAAACACAAACATTACTTGACACATCAGTCTGTGTTGCTTATATGATTATTATTATCCAGTGTGTCTAAACTTTAACTGTAATAAGACACAATTCTGTGTAAAAAGAACTAAAAAGCAGTGAGTTATAAGTAGGAGTAATGTCAAAAATAAACAACATTAAGATAAGTCTGAGTAATTTAAATGATTACTTGTTTAAAAATGACTTTTGCTGTATTTGATCTATTATGAAAGATTTGTGTCATGCTGGATATTGAACCTTTTCCATGTAAGAGTAAAGCACATCCTCGGGGCGCAGTAAACCTTCGTTCAGCTGCTGTGTCAGAAATTATTTTTTGGAGCGGCACAAATAATTTCTGTGGCATCAGATTTGATGCAGAACAGCTGATTGTTCTGTAAATAGTTTGAAATGTTTATTTATTTATTTATTTATTTTAAAAACGCCTTGGCTGCATTTTTAGGTAAACAGCTGCAAAAAACTTTGTTTGCAAAACTCAGTAACTTTTTTGAAGAAGTAACTATATAATTAATTGCCCAGCATTGGTCATTATTTACTGTATTTTGCAGACAGAGAGCTACAGGACTCTCTCCCAGACCACAGACTCAGACTCATAATACAAGTCAGAGCTTTATAAAGAAAGAAAAAAAAAGAAAGTTGTGTTTTCGAAATTGGAGTTCAAGTTATTTTTACTTCCAATAGTGTTAACATCCTACACAGGTCATGAACAAGATTTTTTTTAAATTTTCATTGTAAGTGGGCTAAAGCAGTTAATTAAAAGTAGTCTAACATAAATGTAAACGTTGTAATTTGATTATTTTAATAAACATGTAACTTGGATGGATTTGATGCTGGCGTGACCACAGTGCACACGTCTGCTGTTGCTCACAGTGGTCCAAGTGTCCGCTCAGGGAGTTTGTGTGTTCGCTCAGACACGTGAAAAATTAGAGGGAACATTGCTGGTAAGATGTCATCAGAGCTGTAAATATTACTGCAGATGTTACTGTGTCAAAGTTACTGTGACTCAAACATAGAAAAATAGATTTTTTATTTCCCTCACCTAATTTTTAAAAGTATTTTATAGCATATAACACCTTTGGAAATATGCTTTGGTTCCCATTTAACTCCAGAAAATCATAAATCAAAATATGGATATTACCTGTCCACAGATTCATGGTGATGTAACTGCTCTTTTAACTGTCTGGTGTCTTTGCTTGATTTTTCTGAGTGAGAAATACTAAATGGTTATCCACTGACATAAACATTTATTGTTCAGCTAAATTAAAAAATAGTTTGTGGTAACTTACGTTTTAACATTTTGCTTGCATACAAATTAAATGCAACTAAATCCCATTAAATTTTTATCACTGTTGACTTAAAAGATTTCTAGTCCAACAACACAATAAACAATATAAAAAGTGTATGTAAATATGAATATAAAATAATAATGAAAAACACTTCTTGTAAAGCGTTAAATCAGCGTAACGATTATTTTTAAATGCAAAAAATTGATCAGCCAACATACTGGAAACTGTTCTCCTGAACAATTAACCGCCACTACTGTAGCTGGTGTTATTTAATGTTTTAAAGGTTTTCAAATCAACATTTCATATTTTTTATTTTATATATGTATCTGTTACACAATTTAAAACTTTAATAATCTCACAATGAATCAAAGCCTCGGATGTAATCCTTTTGAAACTACGTTTAAGCGTCCCATAACTTTGTATTGCAATTTACATTAATGATATTGGCTGTTGTAAAGGTCCAGTTTTGTTTATTGATCTAAGCCTGAGCAGCTACGCGTAGTTTCCAGTAGAGGGCTCTGTCGCTTAGTTAGCAGCAAGCTGCACTTCCAGCTTGTATTTGATTGCTTAGTTGATATTTTATTGTATTTTCTGCTTTGTTTGAGTTCATATTTGTAATAAGCGTCTAAGAAAATGTACTTTGTGTTTTTGTTTAGTTTTCACGGTGCATTGGCGCACCTCAGCACTGTTAGATTCTGAATGAATCTCAATGTAAAAATTAATGCACCCATCGAGGCTCTCTCTATTTCTTCCTTGGTCCGGGGGACTGCTACAGTGAAAACTCGGTTGCTGAGTGAAGACTACTTGCTAGCTGCCATGCCAGATGAGTGCAGCCCGTGCCTGTCGAGCTGGGTCCGTGTGTCAGCTGTGAGAGATTTCTACACCAGTCAACATCATCATTGCTTCATCGCCTACCTCCATTTTGAACTCTGATGGTCACTTTACAAAGGTGCAGGTGTTATGCCCATTAAGGACTTTGCTGATAACAAAGTTAAAATGTCTGCACACTAATTCAGAGTAACTTGCCTTAAATATGTTGTGGTTTACAGCCTTAAAGGTATACTGTATTGCACTAAGTAATTACAATCTTTAAATTGTATTGGTTTATTCTTCTTGAAAGTAACGTTATGGTATATCAGCAGGATTTACAGTTACATTTTGTCTAATATGTGGGTGCTAATCTGTTTATTTATGTGATGTAAACGTCTGATGTGAGCATTGTTTCCAAAAAGTTAAAGTAAGTCCAGACGTTATCACATAGAGCAACATACACATTACAGTAACAAAATGTTGAACCCTGCTGAAGAAGCCGACGACTCAGAGCAACAAGGAGTGAGAACCAGCAATCGGGAAAGGCATTTAACTGAAAAAGGTAAAGAAATGCAGGAATATGAGGCAAAGAAAAATGAGAAGGCATTTAACAAAGTTTATGACACTTGGAAGAAGGCAACTAAAGAAATCAGAACAAAGCTGAAAACTTTCTGCTCACCCAAAGAACTAAATAATATCAGTCATGACATAAGAGACAAGCACGCTGTAGTACAACAGCATTATGAACCCATTCGCCGCAGCCAATCCATGACGCCAGACATTGTTAAGCGAATGGATGCTTGTGCAGTGCTTACAACTGACATTTGTGAAGTTATTGCTAAACGACAGGAAAATATCAATCAGCTCTTTAATGATCGACTTTAAAAGGAAAGAGTACCGACATTTAGACCTCACAATACTACTCCAGAACGAGAAGAACTTAGCTTAGTTCAAGCCCTTGCCAGCTCTCTTATCCTAAACAGGCTTCCTGTACATGAGCCCACCATCTTTAGTGGCGACCCCCTAACGTTTATGGATTGGAAGGTATCCTTTATGGCACTAATTGGTGACAAACCTCTACCTGTGTGTGAGAAAATGTTGTATCTAAAGAGCTATCTTGCAGGTGAAGCATGAAAGGCGGTAGAGGGATATTTCTTCCGCAACAGTGAGCAGGCATACGCAGGCATTTGGAGCGTTCTAGAGGAAAGGTATGGCAGCCTATTCGTTATCTAAAGAGCCTTTAGGGCTAAACTCACAAAATGGCCTAAAATAGCTGCCAATGATCCTATAGCACTGAGGGAGTTTGCAGATTTTCTCCAAAGCTGTGCAGAGGCTATCCCCCAAGTCAAAGGCCTAGATATCCTTATTGATTGTGAGAAAAATCACAAGCTTCTAAGAAAACTGCCTAAGTGGATAGTACAGAGATGGAGCCGCATTATAGTGGAGGAGCTAGGCAAAAGCCAAGACTACCCCAACTTCGCTCGCTTTACAAAGTTCATACAAAACGAAGCTAAAGTAGTTTGCAATCCTGTTGCCTCACCATTCCTAATGAACGAAAGGGCATCAGAAGAGCGGAACGTTAAAAGAGCGAAGGCACTCAGTACTACCATTCAACCAAAGTCTCCACCGATCCCAGTATCCACTTCTAGACCTAAACCCCCATGTTTGTTTTGCAAAGAAGAATCGCATGGCATAGCTAAGTGTCCTGCTTTTGCAGCGAAAACTAGTGATGACAAGAAAGTTTACATTCAGGAAAATCCTCTCTGCTTTGGATGTTTGAGAAGGGGTCATGTAACCAAAGAATGCAGAGGACGTCTCTCCTGTAGTAAGTGTGGCCGGCGTCACCCCACCTGTCTACACACAAAAAGAGCGAATGAACCTAAAGAAAGCAAAACTGAGGATTCTAAATCCCCAGATGAAGGTGCAAACAAGGAAGTGCATAATGTTATGACTCATGTACTAACAAGCAAAACATCTTCCACATCCAGCATAGTACCAGTATTTGTGTCAGTTGCATCTGAGCCTGAGAAAGAAATACTTACATATGCCCTGCTTGACACCCAGAGTGACTCATCCTTTATTTTAGAGGATTTGGCCTCAGAACTAAATATAGATGCCCAACCAGTGCAGTTAAAGCTTAGCACCATGACTTCCGTCGACACAGTTGTTGCAAGTAAACTTGCCAACAACTTACAGGTGCGTGGGTTTGACTCTGAGACTCCTGTCCGAATAGAACAAGCCTACTCTCGTGACTTTAACCCAGTTGACAAGTCTCATATCCCTACCAAGGAAACTACACTTCAGTGGCCACACCTTGAAGGCTTAGCTAACAAGTTACAGCCATTGCAGAACTGTGAAGTAGGTCTATTGATTGGTTATGACTGCCAATCTGCGCTAGCCCCCCTAGAGATTGTCACAGGCAAAATAAACAAACCTTTCGCACAAAGAACCCTACTAGGATGGAGTATTATTGGTTCTGGTAATCCCCACCTAGACAGAGAAGGTAACCAGAGTTATGTGCACAGGATCACAGTCAAAGAAATGCCCATACTATCAGCTACAGATGTACTCAAAGTCCTAGAGACTGACTTTAATGAGAGAAACTATGAGGATAAGTATGTATCTCAGGATAATGTTCGCTTCATACAAATCCTCAGTGATACAATAAAACAAAGACCAGATGGGCACTATGAGATGCTGCTTCCTTTCAAGGGCAATGATCCACCAGCTCTTACCAACAAAAGGCTAGCCACAGTCCAACTGCAACACCTGACGAAAAGGCTAAAGGCTGATAAACAGTATAATGAACATTACTGTTCCTTTATGAGAGACATTATCAGCAGTGGTGATGCAGAATTAGCCCTTCCTTTGTCTGATGGCGAGACTGCATAGTACATCCCACACCATGGGGTATATCACCCGAAAAAACCAGCCAAGCTAAGAGTCGTCTTTGACTGTTCAGCAAAATTTCTCGGTGTCTCATTAAACGACACTCTTCTCACAGGTCCAGATATGATCAACTCATTGGTGGGGGTACTCTGTCGTTTCAGAAAGGAAAATGTAGCCATAATCTGTGTTCTCTGTTTGTCCAGATAGGGATGGGCGATATAAACGATATAAATTTGGCCAACGATAGAGATTTTGATTGTACCGCTCTATCGCGATAGCAAATGTTGATGATGTCATCAAGCTGCGCCTGTTTTGGTCGAAAGCATTGACTGTAGAAAACATGGACGACGCGACAGCACCCCAAAAATGAAGCCAAAACGTCTCTATCGCCCCCTGGTGTCTGGCTGCAGTATAGGTCATAAACCCCACCTCCTCCATGTTAGCGGATGGGACTGGGGTTAGACTAAAATAAATTTATTCTCCTCAGATAATTTTTTTCCAAAGATTCTTTCTTTTGTTTTCAATAGTTCTCATCACGTTGACTGATGTCCAAGAGGTCTCCTTTCCCATAAGTTTGATTCTAATTCCTAACACGGTGATGTTAAATTGGGGTGAAATGTCATCGTAGCAGCTTTGACTGGCAGCTGCGGTCACGGTGAAACTTGCGTATCTCTGTTCGGGAATAACAGATAGAGCGTAGGCTCTGAGAGGAGGGACAGCGTTTACGCTACGAAAACACAACTGAGTGTTTTAACCTGACAGCCTGAGGTGTTCTTCAGTAAACGGGACTACCCGACTGAAGGACCCGAGGCCCCGCTGCAATTTTTCGGTAAGTTAAATGTGTTTGTAAGCTACTCCGTAATTACCGTCCATAGCTAGCTCCTGAGACCTAGCTAGCTAAAATGAGCACTCGGCTGTCAGGGTTCGTTTAGCTAACCCATGCAGGTGAATGAATTTACCCTGACTAAAGAAATCAAGAGAAACGCTCCGGGCTGCTCAGTCACTAATTACTGTTACTGTACTTTTATTACAAGTATTATACTTTATAAACAACGCCTCTCGCCCTATGACAGCTGGGATAGGCTCCAGCACCCCCCGCGACCCTGAAAAGGATAAGCGGAAGCGAAAGGATGGATGGATGGATGGATGGTTTTGTTGCCTTTGTGATTACAGGAGCTGCCCTCAGATTCAGACCTCAGCACCACCCAGTGACAGCAGACAGATCATCCAACATATTCATATGTTAACTGCAAAATGAACTGATGAAAATAGTACAAAGGTTAATGAAAGATGCAGCTGTTTTATTGATAAAGCAGAGATCATGTCAACATGTTGGTTGTCTGGTCCAAAGTTTCTGTGGGAACATGACATTTCATATGCACCCAGCCCCTCAGCTGTGTTGTTAGTAGGGGATCCAGACGTCAAAGCACTCAAAGCTCTCACAACTCAAACAAGTGAACAAGACAATATCCTCAGCCATTTGTCAAGGCTTTCAAGCTGGTCAATGCTCCTTAAAGTGGTTGCAAGGATAAAAAAGACTGAGATCCAGCAAAGCTTAGTATGGCAATTTTGTAACAGTAGACGAACGGAAAACAGCTGCCGACACAATAATAAAATAATAAAAAAAAGCTTCTTCAGCAGCAGGCCTTTTCTCGAGAGATGGAAGTGTTGAAGGTGGGAAATTACCTTCTGAGTTCAAGTCCCCTCTTTAGAGTAGATCCAGTACTAGATCAAGGACTTCTCCGTATTGGAGGAAGACTTAAGAAGTCAACACTCTGTCAGGGACTTAAACACCCCATCATCCTCCCAAAAGACCATCACATTACAAAGTTGATCATTGTTCTTTTTCATGCACAGATTTGTCATCAAGGTAGAAGCCAAACTCTCATGGAAATCAGATCAAACTGATTTTGGGTGATTGGTGGGAGCAAGGAAGTTGCAAAACTTATAAGCAAATGTGTTCAATGTGGAAAACTAAGACGTTCACCAGAAGAACAACGCATGTCTGAACTTCCAAAGGAACGAGTTGAAATCTCAGATCCTTTCATGCATTGTGGAATGGACTGTTTCGGACCATTTGTCACAAAACAAGGTCGCAAAGAGCATAAAAGATACAGACTCCTCTTTACATGTCTTTCCTCACGTGCAGTCCACATTGAGATGCTTGAGGATCTTTCTACTGACTCTTTCATCAACGCTCTGAGATGTTTCATCAGCTTAAGAGGAGCTGTTTGTAAGTTGTACAGTGACCAGGGTACAAACTTTATTGGAGCCAAAAATGAGCTCAAAGAGTCTCTTAAACAATATAACACAGATTCCTTAGAAGCATTCCTTGCCAATAAACAGTGTGAGTTTGTCTTCAGTGCCCCATCTGCTAGCCACGCCGGAGGTGTGTGGAAACAACAGATTCGAACCATCCACAATGTTTTCAATGCCACCATTGCTCAATGCCAAGGCAGGCTGGATGACAGCTCTCTGAGAACTCTATTCTATGAGGCGATGTTTATCGTTAATGGCCGACCACTGAGCGTCGATGGAATCAATGATCCTAAATCTCCTGAACCTCTAACTCCAAATGACCTCATAGTGATGAAATCAAAGGTTGCACTGCCTCCACCATGAAAGTTCGCGAAAGAGGACTTATATGCAAGTTAACGGTGGCGCAGAGTCCAGTATCTCACTGAGCAGTTTTGGAGTAGATGGAAAAGTGGCACGTACCACATCAAAATCTTAAAGTCAATGACATAGTCATTATCAAAGAAGAGATGCTTCACAGAAATCAGTGGCAACTGGCTCGAGTGGTTGAAGCACCAGAAGAAGATGATGGTTTGGTCCACAGAGTCAAGCTTCAAGTTGGTGATCGAAGCTTAACAAAGAAGCAGGGAACAGCACACAAACCTCACATAGTTGAGCGATCTGTTCAAAAGCTTGTAGTTCTATTAGAAAATAACTAATTGATGTTTGAATCAATACTGTCACACCAGGCGTATTTTAGCGAAGGTTTATTGATGATGTACTTGAAATTGTGTTGTTCTTGTAGTAATGTGCATATGTTAAAGCTGGAAATCATGTAAAGAATGTTGTTTATAATACATGATTTGGTGGGAGCGTAAAGGTCCAGTTTTGTTTATTGATCTAAGCCTGAGCGGCTACACGTAGTTTCCAGTACAGGGCTCTGTTGCTTAGTTAGCGGCAAGCTGCACTTCCAGCTCAGACCAGTTTTTGTGGTAATGTAAAAATTACTGCACCCATCAAAGCTCTCTCTATTTCTTGCTTGGTCCGGAGGACTGCTACAGCTGTTGAAGCTAAAGGTTTCCTGAAGGAATTTTTCTGCTGTTTTCTGACCAGCGCATGGATTGTTCCCAAGATTGTTTGTGTCTCGGCATTTCCTGCTTCCTGTTGATGTCTGCTTAGTGCCCGTGGTCAGCTTTGATGACCTCCGCCGTGAAACCTGAGGCCGCTGCGTCGGATTTCTCGACTTGCTGAAGCCCGTGCTCCAGCTCCAGCTCCAACTCCAGCTCCTGCTCCTGCCAGGATTGGCCTGGTGAGTGACAGATCGCTTTTGAACGACACTTTTGATCTTCAGGACTTTTTCGGTTCCCGTGATCTGGATTTCCTGTGTGTGACTGAGACGTAGCTGAGTGGTGGCGAGTCCAGCGCTCTGTCTGAACTTCTACCAGTGGATTGCTGCTATTTTAACTCGCCACGGACGTCAGGCGGAGGTGGAGGCACAGCGGCTATTTACAAAAAGAATGACAAATGTAAGCAGTGTTTTCTGAAGCCTTCATTCTCCAGCTTCAAACTTACCTCGCTTGAGGTGAGTCACACAAACCCGGTTTTCTGCGCCTCATCTATCGCCCCCCGAAATACAACAAGAACTTCATAAACGACTTCTCTGATTTTCCAGCTGGGATTATGCCCAACTATGATCATGTTCTTTGATCATTTATTTATGATCAAATTAAAAAATATTTTCCCAAAAGTTTACATAATGAATGACATACAACACAAAAGCAAATGTACTACGTACTAACTCATATCACCATCAATGAAAATAAATTGGGGGTTTCTTATTATTATTTTACAATAATCTCAGTTCAAAGTAATTCAGTGAGTGCTGTCAGGGAACATGTTAACTATCAGAAAGGAGCGGTTAACAGGAAATTAGCCCACTTTAAAGTCCAGAAAGAGTAATTTATCATTTTTATAATATAATTCTGTCCAAAATACTTTGAAACATATGCTGTTGGGTAAATATCATGGTATGCTAACTATATTTAAAAAATAAACTGGGTTGCACCAGCTACCTTGACCTCAAAACCTTTTTTCTGAAGATTAGTATCTATAAGTTGCTGCACATTCAGGACATAGATGTTGCAACACAGATTGCTCATTGCCATTCATTAACTAAAATACACACACACACACACACACTTTCTTTTTTATAAGTTAGTGAGCTTATTTTTTAAACATTAGCTGTGAAGCAATTTAAACACACATGACTTTAGCCTGTACAAATACAACTGACTTGACTTTAGTAAAATACATAAAACTAATGTTACAGACAGCTTAGAGCAAAGAGATATAGGTGTGTTTTGTGCAGATTATTTTCGATACCTATCGTTTAATGTTAATTTTCAACATTTTTAAACTTGTGCTAGCACCGTCTCTTTGCCTAATATTGACATGCTTCCAGTTTTCAAGCTTTTAGTGCCTTTTCATGCTTTATTACATGAAATGGATGGTGTTAGGGAGAAATATTTTCATGTATGGTTAAGATGTCCTTTTATACTTCTATATTTTTTGTATTGCAGGGATAAAGGAAAGTGGAATCAGCCATTCCACAACTTGTTGCCAAAAGATGTAAATAATTCAGGGCCTGTGTGTGTATATGAACAACCCAGTTTCATACAGGAGAAACCTTCTTGGCTCTGGGTGTGATAACAGTGTTCTCTGCAATAAGAAAGAGAGACTTTGTGTCGGTTAAAGCTGATATCAGCATGACAATAAAACATCCCTGATAACAACTGAGGTAAGGTGTTTTCTCGCACGGGGCACTCTGTCAAGTGAGATCTCTCACTGTAAGCCAGTGACTGTTGCCACGTGGAAAGACTATCAGGAGAACAAATCAGAGAGTGCCAAGTCTTAACCACGGCTCTTTCCCTGTGTCATTCTTTCAACCAATCAGACAGATGCACATTCTCATGTAAATCTTTCTATAACTGCTAAGATAGTTTACTCTCTTTTGGAAGTTGACTGCTTGCAGACTGTAGTTTTCTGAACAGAAGAGATCCATGTATGTGCTGATTTTTGATCATCCAATGCTTTAATAAATACACCAAAAGATGAAGCGTTTTGACTGCAGGTTCCTAAAAGTGGATAAATGATCATGATAACAATGGTGATAGCAAGACAATATAAAATACTTTAAAATATAAGAACAAAAAAACCAAAAAAAAAAACCCCCCCAAAAAAAAAAAAAAAAAAAAAATGCATAATTTTGCCAGTTAACTTTTATTTAACCTTTAGCAAACAGCCAAAAAAAAACCCAGAAAGTGCCCAGATTAAGCTTGTAGTGCAGAGAATATTCCATTTATGACACCATTAGCTCATTATTACAGGAAATACTCAAGTTAACATGTTTCCTCTCAAGTCTGCAGCCTCTCCTGTGAGACTGAGAAAGAAAGCAGCTTTACTTCTTGCTTTCTTTGACCAGTTGTTCCACTTCCTTCATGAAGCGCAGGCAGAGCTCATCCTGCCACGGCAGAGCAACACACTGAACCGCCACAGGTAGACCCTCGCCTCCAGTCACTGCCTGAACACAAAACACACTCCTGTCACTCAATGCTCAGCAGCTGAACGCACCACAGTCTCCTTCATCCACCTACTGTAATAAAAAGAAACTCTATAAATATTGGAGCCGCAATAGACTGATCTGGTTCAGTTCTTGGTTCTGTGTAAAGTCATGTTAAGTACATAGAATTGAAGTGAATGTCCAGAGTAATACATCACATTTTTAAATAACATTCCACAGGAAAAAAAATTGCATTAAATTGTATTTCTTAATTTAGCTATTACAAGATAAAACTGATACTAAGGGAAAAATTAGATTCAAGCGAGTAATGTTTATTATTACTTCAACATGCGCAGATGAGTAATAGGGGACATCAAACGATGAGCTCTACATAGCCCGAGACAGATGTGCTACAGCAGCTGATTGAAACCACATTAAAGTACACTGACGCACATTCACAAGTATTCAAAAAAAAATCTGTATTTTAGACTTTACATCAGGGGTTCCTGACTTGTTGCTGCATGAAAAGCTAGCCTGACACTGAGTCTATGACACCAGATTTACTAAACAGGGCAAAAGAGCACAATCCCCAAATAGTGCGGATAGGCGTTTAGCTAGAAAAAAAAAAATGGTTTTGCAGAGTTCACGTGAAAGTTATGTACAGGTCCGTCTCAAAAAAAATTTGCATATTGTGATATTCATATATGTCATATTTGATCCGACCAATAACAAAAAAGTGTTTTTAATACAAAAAAGTCAACCTTCAAATAATTATGTTCAGTTATGCACTCAATACTTGGTCGAGATTCCTTTTGCAGAAATGACTGCTTCAATGGGGCGTGGCATGGAGGCAATCAGCCTGTGGCACTGTTGAGGTGTTATGGAGGCCCAGGATGCTTCGATAGCGGCCTTAAGCTCATCCAGAGTGTTGGCTCTTGCGTCTCAACTTTCTCTTCACAATATCCAGCAGATTCTCTATGGGGTTCAGGTCAGGAGAGCGAGTTGGCAGGCCAATTGAGCACAGTAATACCATGGTCAGTAAACCATTTACCAGTGGTTTTGGCACTGTGAGCAGGTGCCAGGTTGTGCTGAAAAATGAAAAAAAAAAAAAACTTCAGGCATTTCCCTTGCCCCAGTCTTCCTCCAGACTCTGGCACCTTGCTTTCCGAATGACATGCAAAAGTTGCTTTCATCCAAAAAAAACAAAAACAAACAAAAAAAAAAAAAAAAAAAAAAAGTACTTTGGACCACTGAGCAACAGTCCAGTGCTGCTTCTCTGTAGCCCAGGTCAGGCGCTTCTGCCGCTGTTTCTGGTTCAAAAGTGGCTTGACCTGGAGAATGCGGCACCTGTAGCCCATTTCCTGCACACGCCTGTACACGGTGGCTCTGGATGTTTCTACTCCAGACTCAGTCCACTGCTTCCGCAGGTCCCCCAAGGTCTGGAATTGGTCCTTCTCCACAATCTTCCTCAGGGTCCGGTCACCTCTTCTCATTGTGCAGCCTTTTCTGCCACACTTTTTCCTTCCCACAGACTTCCCACTGAGGTGCCTTGATACAGCCCTCTGGGAACAGCCTATTCGTTCAGGAATTTCTTTCTGTGTCTTACCCTCTTGCTTGAGGGAATGATGTCCAGAATGATGGCCTTCTGGACAGCAGTCAGGTCGGCAGTCTTACCCATGATTGCGGTTTTGAGTAATGAACCAGGCTGGGAGTTTTTAAAAGCCTCAGGAATCTTTTGCAGGTGTTTAGAGTTAATTCGTTGATTCAGATGATTAGGTTAATAGCTCGTTTAGAGAACCTTTTCATGATATGCTAATTTTTTGAGATAGGAATTTTGGGTTTTCATGAGCTGTATGCCAAAATCATCAATATTAAAACACTGAAAGACTTGAACTACTTCAGTTGTGTGTAATGAATCTAAAATATATGAAAGTCTAATGTTTATCAGTACATTAATGAACTTTATCACAATATGCTAATTTTTTGAGTAGGACCTGTATGTGTAGGCGTGTACATCTGTGATCTCACGTATTGTCAAAGTGCATGCAGCTGAATTTGTGTAGACCCACCAGTAATAAGTAATGGTGTTGGAGCACAGCTGATGTGCTGAAAACTGTGTGCTGTTTACAATCCTGGAATTATAACTGTTTAAAAATGTATTTGTTAAATTTTATCAACATAAATACATTGTTTAGTATGATGTCCATCAAAGGTCTGATTCTTCTGAGGATGGGGTCTAAAATCAGTGCTGTCCTCCTCCCTGTTTCTCCATTTTTTGGCCGTGTCTCTTTGAACCCTATTGCACAGGCTGTGAAACTGAAGAGCTGAAAGCAGTTTTGTTGCCGCTGGCATTGTGCGACTCGTTTAGCTTGAAGGTTACAAGTCACCTCTGACTTCATTGAATAAATTTAGCATTGAGTGCAATTTTCCCTCAATTTTTCACGTGTCTGAGCGAACACACAAACTCCCTGAGCGGTCCCTTGGACCACTGTGAGCAACAGCAGACGTGTGCACTGTGGTCACGCCAGCATCGAATCCATCCAAGTTACATGGTTTATTAAAATAATCCAATTACAGCATTTACATTTATGTTAGACTACTTTTAATTAAGTGCTTTAGCCCACTTACAATGAAAATGTAAAAAAAAAAAAAAATCTAGTCATTGACCTGTGTAGTATGTTAACACTATTGGAAGTAAAAATAACTTGAACTCCAATTTCGAAAACACAACTTTCTTTTTTTCTTTTTTCTTTTTTTTAATAAAGCTCTGACTTGTATTATGAGTCTGAGTCTGTGAGAGAGTCCTGTAACTCTGTCTGCAAAATACAGTAAATAATGACCAATGCTGGGCAATTAATTATATAGTGATAGGGCGATCGTGGCTCAAAGAGTTGGCAGTTCGTCTTGTAATCGGAAGGTTGCTGGTTGGAGCCCCAGCTCGGACAGTCTCGGCCATTGCGTCCTTGGGCAAGACACTTCACCTACCGCCTACTGGTGTTGGCCAGAGGGGCCGATGGCGCAATATGGCAGCCTCGCCTCGGTCAGTCTGCCCCAGGGCAGCTGTGGCTACAAGCTGCCCTGGGGCAGTAAATGTAAACAGGAAGAAAACCAAACATTGCAGATATTTTTATCATAACTCTGGATTAACACAATTTAAAAACTGATATAAAGTCCACACTTTTTCCGTCAATTGCTCCGTCTGTCCTGCTCACATCTCCAATGGTTGTACATGTTGTCATTAACATGGCTTCACTCCACATCAGCCGCTTTGCCAGCTAAAAGACCGGTGTCGGCACATAAGGACGCTGTCATAGCCTGTCAACCACGTTGATTAGCTGCGTATATACGAATGTGAATCGCATCATTGGCTGGACTACGGGATAAGGTGGCATCGTTCTAATCCCATACGGGAGCCGCCAGTCACTGACTGACTAACACTGCAAAACAGAATTGTTAAAGCATTCATTTTCATTTCAATTCAGGTTAGAGTTTTTTTGTGCGCAACGCAGATTTTCTGTGCGCAGAGGCCGTGCCAGCAGTGCGCAATTGAGCACGTGCGCAGCTTAGAGGGAACATTAATTGAGTGGTTTGGTAGTCAGTTCCTTGGAATGGTTAGTCTGATTGCCTATCGATCTTGCTTATCGGTTGCACTTGCACATGAGATACAATCAGCTGATTTCAATTCATATGCCGCAGGGCGAAAATAGTGACACAGTCAGTTTAAATTGCAGAATAGAACGAGCGTTAAGGTACAGTGAAAACGTCCAGAACAGAAACAACTGCAACAGTTTTTAAATCTACTGCACAATATTTTAAGGCATTTATCTGCTATAAAAAGACAGGCCAGGAAAATCTCATCACATTCTCTGTATTTTATCCTCAGTTACTTTGACACAAAGGCATCTGCTGTGATGCTTACACCTCTAAGATCTCACACGTGTCAGCTTTTTTTTATACAAATATAAAAATAGGGATATGTACTGATGAATGATCAGAATTCTAGTATTTCTAGATACCTGAGTTAAAACTGAATCGACTGGAGTCAAAATCAATACGCAGCACTAATTTCATGGAGAAATACGAATGTAATGTAATGAGTTGTGTAACAAATTGGCTTCACCTGGGAATAATTAAGTAATGCACTGGATGGCCTGGCCTGACACAACGTGTTAGTAAAGCTGGCTCTATGTTCTCACTCAGTCTTATCTCACTGGTACATGTTGCCTACCTCTTTGAAGAGTTTGTCCCACATGTCCTGATAACAGCCCTTATAGTGCTTGAGTTCCTCCTCATCCTTTGCGGTCACTGTGGAAACAGTGACTACACCCGCAGGAAAGGTAAGGAGATTGTAGAGCAACGTGTAGCTGCCAGCAGCTGAAAGTGTAGAAAACAAAAATAAAGAAACATAAACACCATTCTTAGCCTTTACAAATGTTGTTGAATGTTGATGTTTAAAGTGTTCACATTTTAAACATCTTTAAAGTCCTTAGATTACAGTATTTTAACTCATTCACTGCCATTGACGTCTATAGCCGTCAATTGCAGTGAATGAGTCAATGGGTTTAACTCATTCACTGCCAATGGCTGGCAGTGAATGAGTTAAAAACAAAGTGATAGATACAGAAACTAAGTTGTCTGTCATACTGAGTGAATCATACTTGAAAGCTTGCCACAGTATAAGAAGTTGTAGGCTGGTCCAGTCACAGGACACAGCAGCACGTCAATGTTGCAGCTCCTCCAATGTGCTATTGTCTCTTGAATGTAGTCCTAAAGAAAACACAGGAAATCTCAATTTCTCCTTCAGACTTTCATACGTGACCATGCATCATCAGCTGACAGTACCTCAACAGCAGCATGTTGCTTCCACAGCTCTGGAACAGATCTAAAAATGAAGCAGAATGTTTGGATACAATTCCTAGCACATGGAAATGTAACAAAGAAACGATTCAAGCACAAAAATGAACAATTTCAAGGATACTTTCTCACCCAACTCCACAAAGAGCATCAAAGTTGGCAGAAACACGAGGAAACTGCCAAAAGAAGACAAACTGAGGTGTAAAATTAATTTTCAAACCAATCTCTAAATTAATATGTTCCTGTCACGGAATTAGAGGACTCACCACGGGTTTTAGCAAGAATGAAATGGTTTTCTTCAACCACTTGGGAAAGCCGTAAGGAAAAACCTGAGGCTCCAGACAAGGGTCCACAGGTCCCCCTTCCCTAAAATGAAAGAGATCATTGGCACAGGAGAAAACAGTCTGTTCAGAGACACTGAACTGAGAATTACTGTAATGGTTTCAAAAAGAACCACAACCCCATGTTGTTCATAAAGACAATGGCAGCATGCTGATGTTTAGTGGTTAGAACTAAAAAGAAGCAAAATCTCTAAATGTTACATGATTTAAGTTTAGAAAACAAATGGTACTAACTGACTTATTAAATGGAACAACTCACAGTTTTTGTAGCAGGGTGGTAGCTCCATCTGCTAAAAAACCCTTTATCAATAGTTCAGGGAAAATTTGATCCATCTTCAGTGGACAGTAAGGGACGAGCTAAAGACACAAATATCAACACTGAGGACCTATGACTCATATCACATACGTGGCTTGACAGTGATCATAGTGTGTGTGGTGACGTCTTACTGTGTGTCCCTGCCTGCTCTAGCAGAGCTTTGACCTCTCTGACGCCTCGGGCCATGCTTGGAGATGGATGCGTGTAGCCATCGCTTTCCAAATAACCAATCCTTAGAGGTCTGGAGCTTCTGTATATCTAAGGGTCAATCTTTTTTACTTCCTCAGTCAATTAAACATAATCAGTTTGCAAAGGTTAAGATTACAGCCTGTAAAGTTAATTCTGTATCTCAGGACATTAATAACAGGTGAAGTAAGAGTAATATAAAGTGAAGCGTTAGGACAACTATGTATCGGCATAATTCGTAGCTTTTAAACAAAAGAATAATCATTAACAGATTATATGAACCTCACAGTACAGGACACACCTCCATGTTAAAAGGTAATGGTGGAACAGTGGGGTCCAAAGAAAACATGTGGTCACAAAGAAGTGCCTGCATGCACAGAGCCAGGCTGTCCACATCTCTTGCCATGGGTCCAGGAGATGACGGCACTAGTTTCATACAAAATATAAAGCAGTGACTCAAATATTTGAGACAGTTTGTGTCTGTGAAATATTGCTATACAGTGGTTATGTAACTACATTTACTTTATATGTAAAGTACATATGTTTCTTACCTGACTTTTGCCCTCGATAAATTGGACGAAGGCCCTGTAAACTAATCATTACACAAAAGTGTTAACAAAGACAGAGTTTAACTCAGTGTAACTCAATGTATAATAACTTTCCAGGAAACTGACTGAATGAGACCCACCTGAGCCGACCTGCAGTTGGCTTGAAACCACAGATTCCACAGAAGGATGCAGGAATACGGATACTGCCACCTATATCAGTGCCTATACCAAGCAGGGAGCCCCCTCCCCCGATGAGAGCCCCCTCCCCACCAGATGAACCTCCAGAGGTCTTCTGGGGGTTATGAGGGTTCACAGTCTGCCCGTAGATAGGATTACTGCAGTCATAGCTGTCAACAGACAGTTAATGAGTCTCTGCATATTATTTTCATTCATATTTTCATTATTTGCACATTTGGAATGGACAAAGGCAACTTAACACATGCACTCAGTTTTAAATGTGCTGTAGATTTTTATGTGAGTAACTGATAAAAGATGTACTTTAAAAGAGCTTGAGGCAAGTTGGTTCTCACAAAGGGAATAGCTCCTTGTTTCTTCAGGACTTGAACAAGCACACTGTCCTTTTCAGCGGGCTGGTCCAGGTTAATGACCACACCACAAGAACAGTCATGATTCTAGTGTTGGAACAAACAAAGATGATAATGTTACATCAAATACCTGAGCTATGATGCTCGAGAATACTGTACCATACTTATAAATACTGATGGGAAATACTTTAACTGTAACTGAAATTTGCATTGCATAACCTTTGTAATACCTTAAATGTAATATTTTCTTTGATGCTAACTGGAACTCCGTACAAGAGACCATCCTTGTTGGAGCCAACAGTTGTCAGCTGGTCCAAACTCTCCAGCAAAATTTCAGTGCAGCAGTTCAGCTTTTTGTTTACAGCCAGAGTCTGTTGAAAGGAAACAAGCACAGACAGATTGAGATTAACTTATTCACCTAAAGGGATTTTAATCTTTGTAAAATATTAAACTCTTGTTGGAAACACAAACATTACTTGACACATCAGTCTGTGTTGCTTATATGAATATTATTATCCAGTGTGTCTAAACTTTAACTGTAATAAGACACAATTCTGTGTAAAAAGAACTAAAAAGCAGTGAGTTATAAGTAGGAGTAATGTCAAAAATAAACATTAAGATAAGTCTGAGTAATTTAAATGATTACTTGTTTAAAAATGACTTTTGCTGTATTTGATCTATTATGAAAGATTTGTGTCATGCTGGATATTGAACCTTTTCCATGTAAGAGTAAAGCACATCCTCGGGGCGCAGTAAACCTTCGTTCAGCTGCTGTGTCAGCTCAGACAGGGAGAGCGTCAGGATCAAAGCAGAGTCAGTTGTCGGATGCTAGGAGACACAGACCCACACAGAATCATTATGTTATTATTTCTTTTAAAGGCTGCAACAAAGAGACGTAACCGCATCCATGTACAGATTCAGGATTCTTCCTTCCACTTTTTTTTAAACAAACTTTCTCAAACACAGCAATGAGTTCACTGCACTTAAACGGTCTGCACAGTCATAACTTTAATTTTCATGCTCAAGTAGGCCTAAGCATGGAGACATTGAAAAGTGCCAGTATTTTGATATTTAGTGACTAACCCTCCACCAGGTTAAACTAAAAGCAGATCATTAGCTGAGATTTCTCGATAAAGAGAAAGCAGAAAACCCCCCAAAGCTCTGAACTCTCACCGACTGTTTGTACCGGAGCACCGCCTGCTCTGCCCGCTGCAAGCTCTCGTCTCTCCCGTTTCTGGCTCTCTGTATCTTTTCCTCCGCCTGTCGGAGGCTGTTGATCTTTTTCACCCGCACAGCCAGGTATCCCACAATGCAGGCAACACCAGTGAGCAGAGCCGCTGTCCAGTTGTCCATCTTCACTCTCTTAATAAACAGTTCAGTGTCCTGCGTGGCTTTCGTCTTTGCCCTGTGGCTGCAAAATGCAAAAATCCAAGCGGACCTAACAGTCAGATGTTTAAACACGACGACAGGCTTGTCTTGTTTTAGGCGTGGCCGTGTTGTGTACCGTAGCTTCCCTAATCTACATACACAGCAACATGGCCTTTCATTTCAATAATAACCCACATTCTAAAATGTAAAATCTAATTAGTTCTCAGAATGTAAAGAAATTATGCAAAATCGCTGCCTTAAAGAAAAGTACAGCTTACTTAAGATTGCTGAGTTAGAGCAACTTATTCATTGTGAGTACACAGCAGTAAGAATGGCTTGATTTTTCTGAGTGAGAAATACTAAATGTTAACCACTGACATAAACATTTATTGTTCAGCTAAATTAAAAAATAGTTTGTGGTAACTTACGTTTTAACATTTTGCTTACGTGACCAAGTGGTCGGCGGAGTTATAAAAGAATAATAAAATGACAACGCTATAGGGGAATTTCACCCCCAGGAAATATATATTTAAGAAAAATAGATAAAAGGAATAAAGAGAGGCCGCACAGATTCAAGGATGCACACCGAGGCAGATTGGCTCCAATATTAAAACTGTTTTATTTATAGTAAAAATAAATAAAATATTAGAAAATCAAATGTAGCGTCGTTGTTGACAGTGTCCTAAAACTTTAGGACACTGTCAACAACGACGCACCACAAGAAGAAAATCACTACAGCCCACCCGGTGCTGTACAAAAGTGCGAAAATGACCCACCACCTGAGGTCTCAGGGCCACTGGCACATCCTCCGTTCACCGAAATAAAACACAGAAACACGTTAAAAGAATAAAAGGACACTGAGCGTCCGGCTCGCTACAGATCATAAAAAACTAAAACCAACTTTAATAAAAGAAATCACGCGCGCGCACGCACGCACACAATACTGGAAGGCGTACGCCCCACGAATCAACTACAACTCCAGCAACAATCCAGAATAAAATAAAATAAAACCAGGCGAACCAGAAAAAGGTAAGCCTACAGTTTCACGACGAGACAAGACAAGACAGCAGGCTCCACCGAGGAGGAGCCCTCACAACAGCAGCTGGGAAGGCGTTTCACTCTTCCGATTAAGGTCGGGCAGTTTGCCACGGAGATGTGAAGCAGCAATCAAACCCTATAACAACAGATAAATATAACCTTAGCCTCCGGTAATTGTGAATGCTAATAAAAATAGTAGGACCGGAGGCGCTATACTCTCACTGGTGGAGATAACTGGAGCACTTCTCTCCGCAACGCCGGAATAAAACAAACTGCCGCGCTGTAGCTGTCATATGATCTACTCGCTTGCTGATCAATCCGTTGTGGCGTGCCAGCATTGGCTGCTGCTTTTTGCCAAACGGATGGGAGGAATAAACCAGGAGAACACCGGCTTTGTCATGGTCCTGGGTCGGTGACCCAGCGCTTTGAGTTTATGATTATTATTTTCTAGTTTATTCTGATTTTGTATTAGTTCTTGGGGTTTGGTTGTAGTGTTTCTTTTCCCTACCTGTGTCTCCCTCTGTGCTCTGTCCCCGAGTTTTGTGTTGTGAAACAGTCTGTGTGTGTCCTGTTTTACTTTGTAGGGCTGTGTCTCGTTATGCCTATTAGTTCCAGCTGTGTCCCCTCCTGTGTGCCGTTTCCTGATTGGTGTGTGTATTTATAGTTTGTGTCTGCCTGTGCTTCTCGTCGCGTCGTCTGTGAATCTCCCGTGTAGTCTACATTGTTCCATGTTTCTTCGTGTCTTTCTGCTCCTCGCTCCATGTCCTCCATTTCGTATTAGTTTTCCCAGTTTATGTTTATGTTCGGTTCTGCCCACACCTTGGTTTTGTGCACTGTAAATAAAACCCACTTGCACCTCCGCCATTGGATCCTCCTTTCTCACCATCCACACTAGAGGTCTGCATTCCCGCGGCTGTCCCGCGGGAGCCGACCAGATTTCTTGCGGCGCGGGAATAAATTTCCAAATAAAATGCGGTAGCGGTCGGTAACTCTGGTGTAATTTGAACGGGAGCGCGCGGTCTGAAAATATAGCGTGCCCGACATTTTTTCGGAACAGCATATCTGTGATTTCCTCATTCTAATTGAGCACTGGTACAGCCAGTGCTCACGCCTGTTACACGCACTGAGCGCATGGATCAGTGCTTTTTGCACGTGCATTTTACTTGCACAGTCTGTGACTCTGTGCGCGCATCACCTGCATCAGAGCGCGCTTTACCAACATGGCAGAGCAAACTGAAGATGCAATTTCCTTGAAGGACGTTCAGCTGGGATTAGACAACGGTCAGTTTACTTTAAGGAAACCCACATCAGGCAAGTCTGATGTATGGGAGTCTTTTTCATGCGTCATAGACGCAAATGGAAAAAAATTACCCTTTGTACAATGCGATAAATGCCTCAAAGTTTTACCCTTTTGCAGTCACAAGACTGGAACCTCAGGTTTAAGGCGGCACTCATGTCCCATCCCATATTTTTGCAACACGTTTTCCATGTTAAAAGATAAATGTTGCATGTTGACAGATAAATGCATCTTGTTTAAGAAAAATAAATACAATCATTGCACAACCTGCAGTTTTATCTGTTATCTCTATTTTTTGGTGGTACCCCATTTAAATGTGAGATTTTGGAAACCAGATCTAAATTTAGCGGGAACGGTCGGGTCGGGTAGAAAATTATTCTAAGCGGGCAGCGGGTGAACAAAGACTGAATATACAGCGGGAGCGGGACTAAAAAAACATTCCCGCGCAGACCTCTAATCCACACGACTGCCGCCCCAGCCGTGACAGGCTTTACTTTATATGGACTGGCGCCACCCTGCAATCAATATGCAGGTGGGTTCCCAATTAACCTAGCGAGCGAGCGAGGGAGAGAGAGAGAAAAAGAAAGGCGAGTAGCCCATCCGGCTACACTTACAAATTAAATGCAACTAAATCCCATTAAATTTGTATCACTGTTGACTTAAAAGATTTCTAGTCCAACAACACAATAAACAATATAAAAAGTGTATGTAAATATGAATACAAAATAATAATGAAAAACACTTCTTGTAAAGCGTTAAATCAGCGTAACGATTATTTTTAAACGCAAAAAATTGATCAGCCAACATACTGGAAACTGTTCTCCTGAACAACAAACCACCACTACTGTAGCTGGTGTTATTTAATGTTTTAAATGTTTTCAAATCAACATTTCATATTTTTTATTTTATATATGTATCTGTTACACAATTTAAACTTTAATAACTTCACAACGAATAAAAGCCTCGGATGTAATCCTTTTGAAACTATGTTCACATAACTTTGTATTGCAATTTACATTAATGATATCGGCTGTTAAAGCTAAATGTTTCCCGAATTTTTCTGCTGTTTTCTGACCAGCGCATGGATTGTTCCCAAGATTGTTTGTGTCTCGGCATTTTCTGGATCCTGTTGATGTCTGCTTAGTGCCCGTGGTCGGCTTTGATGACCTCCGCCGTGAAACCTGAGGCCGCTGCGTCGGATTTCTCGACTTGCTGAAGCCCGTGCTCCAGCTCCAGCTCCAGCTCCTGCTCCTGCTCCAGCTCCTGCTCCTGCCAGGATTGGCCTGGTGAGTGACAGATCGCTTTTGAACGACACTTTTGATCTTCAGGACTTTTTCGGTTCCCGTGATCTGGATTTCCTGTGTGTGACTGAGACGTAGCTGAGTGGTGGTGAGTCCAGTGCTCTGTCTGAACTTCTACCAGTGGATTGCTGGTACTTTAACTCGCCACGGACATCGGGTGGAGGTGGAGGCACAGCGGCTATTTACAAAAAGGATGACAAATGTAAGCAGTGTTTTCTGAAGCCTTCATTCTCCAGCTTCGAACTTACCTCGCTTGAGGTGAGTCACACAAACCCGGTTTTCTGCGCCTCATCTATCGCCCCCCGAAATACAACAAGAACTTCATAAACGACTTCCATTTTTTCCAGCTGGGATTATGCCCAACTGTGATCATGTTCTTATTGCTGGCAATTTTAATATACGTGTGTTGTCCTGATAAACCACTAGTAAAGGACTTTTTGGGCCTTTTGACTCTTTTAACCTGGTATAGTCCGTGCCTGGCCCTACACATGAGCACGGACACACACTGGACCTTGTTCTTTCATGTGGTCTGCCTGTCACTAACCTGGAGATCTGTGACTCTGTGCTCTCAGATCATATGCCTGTGTTATTCAATGTTGCTTTTACACATACTGCAGTTAAATCTCGCGCTGCCGCTCTGCACTGTCGGGTTATTAACCCCTCCACTGCCACGCAGTTTTCTGCTGCTTTTAATCAGCCCTGTGGCCCTTCTGACTTTGTCTCCTCTGATACAGAAGACCTTAATTCCTGGTCTTATTCTTGCTGTCAAACTATCTTGGAATCTGTGGCTCTAGATATCATTTCAAACTCTAAGACTGCTGGAATTGCTACTAGAACACTGCCAAAGAGGCAAAAAGGGAATACTTTGCAAATATTATTTCTTCCAACAGTCATAACCCACTTGTGTTATTTAAAACCATTGAGGCTGTTCTTAATACTCCATTGAATGTCTGTTTGGAAGTTTCTGCTAATATGTGCAATCATTTTCTGAGCTTTTTTATAGTGAAGGATGTCACCACCAGGGCTCTCATACAGCTTCTGACTCTGACCTCTCTGTCTCTGTTGTTTTTACTCAGTTTGAGCTTGTGACTCTCTTGATTTTAGGGGATGTGGTTCATCATATTAGGCCTGGCAAATAGAACTCTTTCTGTCAGCCTTCTCAGTTTTGTATCATCTTCTGCTCAGAATGCAACATTTTGATTATTTATTTATGATGAAATTAAAAAACATATTTTCCCAAAAGTTTACATAATGAATGACATACGACACAAAAGCAAATGTACTATGTACTAACTCATATCACCATCAATGAAAATAAGTTGGGGGTTTCTTATTATTATTTTACAATAATTTCAGTTCAAAGTAATTCAGTGAGTGCTGTCAGGGAACATGTTAACTATCAGGAAGGAGCGGTCAACGGGCAATTAGCCCACTTTAAAGTCCAGAAAGAGTAATTTATCATTTTTTTAATATAATTAAAAAATGTAATGTAAAAAAATGTAAATCTTTCTATAACTGCTAAGATAGTTTACTCTCTTTTGGAAGTTGACTGCTTGCAGACTGTAGTTTTCTGAACAGAAGAGATCCATGTATGTGCTGATTTTTGATCATCCAATGCTTTAATAAATACACCAAAAGATGAAGCGTTTTGACTGCAGGTTCCTAAAAGTGGATAAATGATCATGATAACAATGGTGATAGCAAGACAATATAAAAGACCCGCCTTTAAAATATAAGAACAAAAAAACATAAATGCATAATTTTGCCAGTAAATTTTTATTTAACCTTTAGCAAACAGCCAAAAAAAGTGTCTAGATTAAGAATTCTCCACCATTTATGACTTGATTAGCTTATTATTACAGAATGTACTCAAATTAACTTGTTGTCTCTGAAGTACTCAGCCTCTCCTGTGAGACTGAGACAGAAAGCAGCTTTACTTCTTGCTTTCTTTGACCAGTTGTTCCACTTCCTTCATGAAGCGCAGGCAGAGCTCATCCTGCCACGGCAGAGCAACACACTGAACCGCCACAGGTAGACCCTCACCACCGGACACTGCCTGAACACAAAAAAACCCCACTCCTGTCACTCCAGCTGAACGCACCACAGTCTCCTTCATCCACCTACTGTAATAAAAAAACCCTCTATAAATATTGGAGCCGCAATAGACTGATCTGGTTCAGTTCTTGGTTCTGTGTAAAGTCATGTTAAGTACATAGAATTGAAGTGAATGTCCAGAGTAATACATCACATTTTTAAATAACATTCCACAGAAAAAAATTGCATTTCTTAATTTAGCTATTACAAGATGTTAGAGGAAAAATGATTCTATGTAACTTTACCTTCTTTTAAATGTACAAGCTGTGTTTAAGATAAGTAGTTTAGAAGTGTCTTTTAGATTTTCCCAGCAAGGACGTATTGTCTCAGATTGTTTTATCTTTCTCCCAGCTCTCTGCTGACGAGACTAGAACCATATATGGAGTTGTTTTATTTTATCTGTTTATTATTTTCTTATCCTGTTCTCACTGTCTCTGTGCTCTGTGCCTATAAAAATGCCAAGCCTCTGTTCATGGTTGTGAGTTGTTCTTTGCAGCTCACCCGTGCGCACGTTAAAGCATAAAAAGTAACTTTGTCTCATTGTGTCTTTATTTCTCCTGGGTTTTTTTACAGAGTTTTCCCCCAACATTTCTTGGTCCTTCGGAGCCGGAGCGCCTCCATCGTGTCCCATCTCCGTGACCAGTCCACGTTGTTCGCCTGTCGACAGCTCACACACCAGGTGTGTGATAAAAGACCAAGAGCGTTAAATTCGGGTCTTGGCCAACGTCTTAGAAAGTGACCCACGGTGGTGGGGACCCGATCGAGGTGGACCAGACCCGGCGACACTGACCAGGTAGATACAGACACACTGACACAATCTTGCGTTAAAAACGTATTTTAAATTCAGGGAATTTAAAATAGCGGAAGTAGCTCGTCGACTGGTAGCTTGGAGCTCGTCGACTGGAAGCTCCCCACTTCTGTGGGTTAGGTTTGGAGCTCTGGGTAGCTCCCCCAGCTGGGTCTAGACAGGGTCTAGGGAATAAGTAGCTCGTCTACAGAAAGACTGGCAGCTCCCCTTATGATAAGGGTTCCGGTCGCGCGAATAGGTGTGAATGTGTGTGTGTATTGTTTCAATTAACGGAGCAAGCTGAATTTTCACGGTCCAATAAGTGACTGAGCTGCTCCTACTGTGTTTTTTTTTTTTACTGCTGTTCACTGACGTGCTGGTGATTTGAGAGAACGGTCGAGTTCCGTCTCGTAAAGTTCACACCGCTTTCGGAACTAGTCCGAAAGTCGAAGGGCGTGTGAGCAACCACTCTCGTCTCTAATACCAGCGAAGGTGATAGCAGCTGTATCGTGTATACATTACTTAAACAAAAATAAGTAAATACAATAAGATGGGTAATCAAGCAAGTGAAATTAAAACTCACTCCTGCTGACGAGCAGTGGTGAGAAAAGAAAAATCCAGGCGCCGGACAAAACAATGTCTGTAAATTGAGAAATTTAAGAAAACAAAATATAAACAGTCAGAAGAATAGAACTCAACTGCCAGTTTAGTAAAACCAGAAGACGAGACACTGTGCAGTGCCCACAATCCTTTTAGAAAGCCATGACTCATTCCTGCAGCCGCATCTGCAGCAACACCCATATCAGGAAGAACATAATAATCCCTATTAAGTGAAAACTAGAGATCACAGTAGTTTGAAGTAGTTTAAAAGGGTTGAAAACAGACCCCACTGAGTAGATATAAATATAAAAAGTACGAAATAAAGATAAACAAAGGGAAAATTACAGTAGAAATTATCTTTAGAGTATTTGAAATTAATAATAGCAAGGATAACAACCTGTAAAGTGATATTATCAATGAAACACAGTTGGCATGATGACCATGCCCACAATGTATAAAATGAATATAAAGCAAATAATTCACACGAAAATATTTTAATAACATAAATAAAGTATATTAAGGCTGTGTCACTGTTCAGCCAAGGACAGTGTGTGAAAAGGTAACTGTCTCCACCTTGGGAAAAGGATGATACTGCAGGTCATCTGAAGCCCTTGATGGATACAAAATAAAATATAAATAATATATTATAATAGAACTGCCTGGTCCGCCATGCAACAGAGAGAACAAATGTGACCGCAGATTGGATGAATTCTAAATTATCTGTTTGCTGAATAAGATGATCCTAACTAACAAATTGGCTCAGTAGTAGTATAGTGGTACACACTAATAAAATATTATAATATGCTATTGCTGTTATAAGACAAAGAGGATAATATTAACAATGACATAATATTAATATGAAGAGGCACCTTAGTCGGTTATGATGTGAGGTGGATAATTGTTAAACAGTAGTCTGCATCAAGCTTAAGGTTTGCTGAAACTCAGTGTAATGACATGTGAGATGAAGACAATACAGAGAATAACTAAACTAATGAAGTGCATAGAGGCACTTGACCAGCTTGAAACCTATCATTCTAGAATGACACATTGCTGAGATATAGAGCACACCTATAATAACAACCAATAAGCAAAACCCTGTAGACAACAGCTAAAACTACAGGATTGAGAAGCTGAATTAAATATGTAGACACTGCTAAGCTGATGAGCATGTTCCACATTTTCTTTTCCTTTTATTTATTTGTTTCTTTTAGAGCAGAAGCTGCTGTAACACACCCAAAGAAAGACTCTAGGTCTGACCAACCGTCTCAGTCATGGGCAAAAAGATGACAGTCAATAAAATTCTAAAAGATAATTTATTGACGAAAAATATATCAAGAGATAAAATATAAAGCAGTCCAGTTTCCCCACTTATGAATTGTATAAAAACACACAGTCCCAAGGCCAGAGCCAGCTATGCCACACGGCCAAGTTGCACTCCACATGTTGCCTTTAACAGGATTAGAAGTTGTCCTTGGAGACCCACCACCCTGCAAGCATATAGTCAGTGGTCACTCAAGCCTCTGCAACCCTGCTGCCTTTAGGCTGTGGCATATAATAGGCCCTGGACTGCACAGAGAGACAAAACGACACACTTAATATAAAATTCATAGCGCAAAACCCATCCATCCCAAACATATCTGATTTCATCACATTACATACCTACACAGAGAGACAAAACGACACAGCAGTGTTTGTAGTGTGGGCTATAAGTAGACCAGTGTATCAGTGCAATCAAGTACACCTGCCTCTAATTAGTCCAACCCGATTCCAGCCATTGGCTCACCAAAAATGTGACACACACAAAACCACTCCCAACCCAGTGCAACTTCACACAATAATATGGAGCTGAATTAACACAGGCACATTAGTCTACCATGTTACAAGCTGCATGCTATTAAAAGCCAACATATGCAGACTTCTGCCTTGTTCGGATGGCAGCATTTTTTCTTTTTTCTTTTGTGTCCTGACACGTTTATGTTTTTGTTTTTGTTTGATTATTTTGTTGGTTTTGGAAACGAATTTAAACGAACTTGTGACAATACTTGAGAATCACAGTGACACATAGTGATTAGGCATATGATTGAAAAATGCCTAGGTTTAGAGCTGTGAGCTATGAGCTGTGAGCAATGCAAAGTTTTATATATATAGATATATATATATATATATATCTATATATATAAAAAACTGGGAAACAACCCTAACTTCAGAGTTTGAAATGTGTGAGATGCATGAATTGTTTGAAAAACTAGAAATTATTTAAAACTGCCTTAAGTGAAAATGTAGTGTTGCATCTATTCTCCCAAAACAAGAAAAAAAAAAGAAGAAGCATTCTGTAACTTAAAAATAAGGCTGACGTGTTGACATTAGACTAAAACACTAATCCGCAGGTGGCTATCAGGGACAGAGAGGCGAGCAAAGTCACAAACACCAAGGCTGCAGACAGCCACGCAGAAACAGCAGATAACATAGAGACAACGCCTGCTAGAACCGTGGAGAGGAAGGTCACTTCACACGAGATTGTAGGAGTAGGCCACAGAGAAATAATGCAAAACAGTTTTGAGGCAGCCACTTAAGAACTTAGTTTTCAAAGGACAAATTAGTTGTAAAGTCAGCTTCAGGCCACACAACTGTACAACAATTAACTGCCCCTTTAGAACTAGTACATACAGAAAGTGGCCGCAAGTGCTTTATTAAATGCATATATGACCCGTCGTGTCCAGTAAATTTGCTAGGTAGAGACGCTCTGACAAAACTTAAGATAGGTGTAATACCAGAAAAGAATGGCATGACTGCTGAGTGCATGCTAAATGACACCCCACCAGATAGCACTAACACAGAAAACAGTAGCCGCGTGTGTCTCTCTCAAGGCTACGGTGTTCCACATTATTACTGGACTCTCGCTTTGCCAGAGCTAAAAGCACTACACGATGTGGCCCGTCAACACACACCCGCCACATCCACTTTCCAGAAACCGACCGAGTATCACAACACTCTGAGATTTAAACAAACTCCAGGCCCAGATCCACCTTATGATCAGCAAGTGTGGAAGCTAGGAGAACAGCATTTGACCTTACAGCACAAAACTGATACTAAGGGAAAAATTAGATTCAAGCGAGTAATGTTTATTATTACTTCAACATGCACAGATGAGTAATAGGGGACATCAAACGATGAGCTCTACATAGCCCGAGACAGATGTGCTACAGCAGCTGATTGAAACCACATTAAAGTACACTGACGCACATTCACAAGTATTCAAAAAAAAAAAAAATCTGTATTTTAGACTTTACATCAGGGGTTCCTGACTTGTTGTTGCTGCATGAAAAGCTAGCCTGACACTGAGTCTATGACACCAGATTTACTAAACAGGGCAAAAGAGCACAATCCCCAAAAGTGCATGCAGCTGAATTTGTGTAGACCCACCAGTAAGAAGTAATGGTGTTGGAGCACAGCTGATGTGCTGAAAACCGTGTGCTGTTCATGATCCTGGAATTATAACTGTTTAAGTGGAGTATAATAAAACTTTAAAAGCACACTTTTACTTAATAACTTTTATCAACATAAATACATTGTTTAGTATGATGTCCATCAAAGTTCTGATTCTTCTGAGGATCAGTGCTGTCCTCCTCCCTGTTTCTCCATTTTTTGGCCGTTTCTCTTTGAACACTATTGCACAGGCTGTGAAACTGAAGAGCTGGAAACAGTTTTGTTGCCGCTGGCATTGTGTGACTCGTTTAGCTTGAAGGTTACAAGTCACCTCTGACTTCATTGAATAAATTTAGCATTAAGTGGTTTGGTAGTCAGTTCCTTGGAATGGTTAGTCTGCTTGCCTATCGATCTTGCTTATCGGTTGCACTTGCACATGAGATACAATCAGCTGATTCCAATTCATATGCCGCAGGGCGAAAATAGTGACACAGTCTACAACGTGGATATAAACATTACTTTTATTTTAAATTGCAGAAAAGAACGAGCGTTAAGGTACAGTGAAAACGTCCAGAACAGAAACAACTGCAACAGTTTTTAATCTACTGCACAATATTTTAAGGCATTTATCTGCTATAAAAAGACAGGCCAGGAAAATCTCATCACATTCTCTGTATTTTATCCTCAGTTACTTTGACACAAAGGCATCTGCTGTGATGCTTACACCTCTAATAAAGTCTCACATGTGTCAGCTTTGTTTTTATACATAGATATAACAATAGGGATATGTACTGATAAATGATCAGAATTATAATATTTCTGGATGTCTGCGATAAAACTGAATCAACATCAATATGCAGCACTAATTTTACTCTTACTGCACTTTCTTTACAAAAATCTACTTTATGCCTTTTTAATGCTAAAACCCAGTTTTGTCCTGAGACAAAGTGTTAGTAAATCTGGCTCTATGTTCTCACTCAGTCTTATCTCACTGGTACATGTTGCCTACCTCTTTGAAGAGTTTGTCCCACATGTCCTGATAACAGCCCTTATAGTGCTTGAGTTCCTCCTCATCCTTTGTGGTCACTGTGGAAACAGTGACTACACCCGCAGGAAAGGTAAGGAGATTGTAGAGCATCGTGTAGCTGGCAGCAGCTGAAAGTGTAGAAAACAAAAATAAAGAAACATAAACACTATTCTTAACCTTTACAAATGTAATTATTGTTTAATTTAAATATAATTTAGTTAATGCAGTAATGCCTTTGCTTTGCTCTTTATCCAGATGTTGTAATCCAGGTTACCTTTTAATCAAGCAATGTCTGGAGACAGTTTCATGACTCTTACTGTGCTGCACTCTGTCCTGTAATGCCCAGTTTTCCCAGCAGTAGACAAAAGCAGTCGTCCTCATCTTTGATGAAATGTCTCTTTTTCTTCACTTTTTTAAGTCCTGTCACACTCTTGTATTGTAACATGTAACTGTTTTGTTTCTTATACTGTATGTATCCGGTTCCCCAGTGATGAAACCCTCTGAATCCACTACAACATGAATTACACCTTTAGCTAAACTTCATTTACAAATAGAAGTACTAAACACAATAAAAATTAAACTGGAAAAATAAAGCGGTTGTTTTCTTAGTCCCTGCAATCTTTTGCCTTTTATAGTTTACAGCTATCATAATCAGCCATACTTAAAAGTTTGCCACAGTATAAGAAGTTGTAGGCTGGTCCAGTCACAGGACACAGCAGCACGTCAATGTTGCAGCTCCTCCAATGTGCTATTGTCTCTTGAATGTAGTCCTAAAGAAAACACAGGAAATCTCAATTTCTACTTCAGACTTTCATACGTGACCATGCATCATCAGCTGACAGTACCTCAACAGCAGCATGTTGCTTCCACAGCTCTGGAACAGATCTAAAAATGAAGCAGAATGTTTGGATATAATTCCTAGCACATGGAAATGTAACAAAGAAACGATTCAAGCACAAAAATGAACAATTTCAAGGATACTTTCTCACCCAACTCCACAAAGAGCACCAAAGTTGGCAGAAAGGCGAGGAAACTGCCAAAAAAAATCAGCATCATTATAAATGTTTTATCAGACTGAACTGTGAAGTTAACTGTTAAACCAAGGACTCACCACGGGTTTGAGCAAGAATGAAATGGTTTTCTTCAACCACTTGGGAAAGCCGCAAGGAAAAACCTGAGGCTCCAGACAAGGGTCCACAGGTCCCCCTTCCCTAAAATGAAAGCGATCATTGGCACAGGAGAAAACAGTCTGTTCAGAGACACTGAACTGAGAATTACTGTAATGGTTTCAAAAAGAACCACAACCCCATGTTGTTCATAAAGACAATGGCAGCATGCTGATGTTTAGTGGTTAGAACTAAAAAGAAACAAAATCTCTAAATGTTACATGATTTAAGTTTAGAAAACAAATGGTACTAACTGACTTATTAAATGGAACAACTCACAGTTTTTGTAGCAGGGTGGTAGCTCCATCTGCAAATACACCCTTTAAAAATAGTTCAGGGATAATTTGATCCATCTTCAGTGGACCGTAAGGGACGAGCTAAAGACACAAATGACAGGATTAATGACCTATGACTCGTAGGGCTATGCGATATGTCGAAATATATCAGATGACGATATGAAAACATCTATCATTTCAAATTATATGCTATCGTTTGTCATGGTGTCGCAAAATAAACTGTTTACAGCAATATTTTTTCATCGGGACACAGAGAATACCAGCTTAGCCAGTGAAAATGAGGCAACACCAGGTAGCTCCAAATGGAAGGACCAGTCAAAACAAATCAAGGACCTTATTCCTAGACGAGGGGCTACCTCTGAAGCATGGACATGGCTTGGTTATGAAAGAACTGACGCGGACCGGAAAACTGTACTATGCAAATTACGCTGCAAACCGCTCACCACCACAGACTCAAACACGACAAACTTCTTCTACCACCTACACAAGAATCATGTGAAAGCGTATAGAGCGAGTTTATGGATGGGAAGCAAAAAAGAGCCGTCAGGTGCTCAAAATAAACTTTAGACTCAAACATTAGAACAGGCTTTTCCCCGCAGCGCGCCGTGTAATAAATACATACAAATAGAAATTGGAGCCCCTGTCACAACTTATGTTTAAAAATGTATAGCTTCATGCATGGGTCAAACTACTCAACTCCAGGTACACAACGCCCAGCTGAAAATACTTCACGCAAGTCGAGTTGCCCGAGATTTACAGAATTTACAGAAAATGCCCTATTTTGTGATATCTATTGTTATCGGGATGAAAAATGTCCTATGTTGGGATATGAGATTTTGGTGATATATAGCACAGCCCTAAATCACATACGGGGCTTGACAGTGATCATTGTGTGTGTGGTGACGTCTTACTGTGTGTCCCGCCTGCTCTAGCAGAGCTTTGACCTCTCTGACGCCTCGGGCCATGCTTGGAGATGGATGCGTGTAGCCATTGCTTTCCAAATAACCAATCCTTAGAGGTCTGGAGCTTCTGTATATCTAAGGGTGAAGAATTTTCATTTCCTGAGTCAATTAAATATAATCAGATGTGTTTGCGAAGTTTAAGATTACAGCCTGTAAAGCGTAATATAAAGTGAAGGATTAGGACAACTATGTGTCGGTTTAATTTGTAGTTTTTAACCAAAAAAAAAAATCATTAACAGATTATATGAACCTCACAGTACAGGACACACCTCCATGTTAAAAGGTAATGGTGGAACAGTGGGGTCCAAAGAAAACATGTGGTCACAAAGAAGCGCCTGCATGCACAGAGCCAGGCTGTCCACATCTCTTGCCATGGGTCCAGGAGATGACGACACTAGTTTCATACGAAATATAAAGCAGTGGCTCAAATATTTGAGACAGTTTGTGTCTGTGAAATATTGCTATACAGTGGTTATGTAACTACATTTACTTTATATGTAAAGTACATATGTTTCTTACCTGACTTTTGCCCTCGATAAATTGGACGAAGGCCCTGTGAACTAATCATTACACAAAAGTGTTAACAAAGACAGAGTTTAACTCAGTGTAACTCAATGTATAATAAATTTCCAGGAAACTGACTGAATGAGACCCACCTGAGCCGACCTGCAGTTGGCTTGAAACCACAGATTCCACAGAAGGATGCAGGAATACGGATACTGCCACCTATATCAGTGCCTATACCAAGCAGGGAGCCCCCTCCCCCGATGAGAGCCCCCTCCCCACCAGATGAACCTCCAGACGTCTTCTGGGGGTTATGAGGGTTCACAGTCTGCCCGTAGATAGGATTACTGCAGTCATAGCTGTCAACAGACAGTTAATGAGTCTCTGCATATTATTTTCATTCATATTTTCATTATTTGCACATTTGGAATGGACAAAGGCAACTTAACACATGCACTCAGTTTTAAATGTGCTGTAGATTTTTATGTGAGTAACTGATAAAAGATGTACTTTAAAAGAGCTTGAGGCAAGTTGGTTCTCACAAAGGGAATAGCTCCTTGTTTCTTCAGGACTTGAACAAGCACACTGTCCTTTTCAGCGGGCTGGTCCAGGTTAATGACCACACCACAAGAACAGTCATGATTCTAGTGTTGGAACAAACAAAGATGATAATGTTACATCAAATACCTGAGCTATGATGCTCGAGAATACTGTACCATACTTATAAATACTGATGGGAAATACTTTAACTGTAACTGAAATTTGCATTGCATAACCTTTGTAATACCTTAAATGTAATATTTTCTTTGATGCTAACTGGAACTCCGTACAAGAGACCATCCTTGTTGGAGCCAACAGTTGTCAGCTGGTCCAAACTCTCCAAAATTTCAGTGCAGCAGTTCAACTTTTGGTTTACAGCCAGAGTCTGTTGAAAGGAAACAAGCACAGACAGTTTGAGATTAACTTTTTAACTAAAGGGATTTTAATCTTTGTAAAATATTAAACTCTTGTTGGAAACACAAACATTACTTGACACATCAGTCTGTGTTGCTTATATGAATATTATTATCCAGTGTGTCTAAACTTTAACTGTAATAAGACACAATTCTGTGTAAAAAGAACTAAAAAGCAGTGAGTTATAAGTAGGAGTAATGTCAAAAATAAACATTAAGATAAGTCTGAGTAATTTAAATGATTACTTGTTTAAAAATGACTTTTGCTGTATTTGAGCTATTATGAAAGATTTGTGTCATGCTGGATATTGAACCTTTTCCATGTAAGAGTAAAGCACATCCTCGGGGCGCAGTAAACCTTCGTTCAGCTGCTGTGTCAGCTCAGACAGGGAGAGCGTCAGGATCAAAGCAGAGTCAGTTGTCGGATGCTAGGAGACACAGACCCACACAGAATCATTATGTTATTATTTCTTTTAAAGGCTGCAACAAAGAGACGGAACCACATCCATGTACAGATTCAGGATTCTTCCTTCCACTTTTTTTTTTTACAAACTTTCTGAAACACAGCAATGAGTTCACTGCACTTAAACGGTCTGCACAGTCATAACTTTAATTTTCATGCTCAAGTAGGCCCAAGCATGGAGACATTGCAAAGTGCCAGTATTTTGATATTTAGTGACTAACCCTCCACCAGGTTAAACTAAAAGCAGATCATTAGCTGAGATTTCTCGATAAAGAGAAAGCAGAAAAACCCCCAAAGCTCTGAACTCTCACCGACTGTTTGTACCGGAGCACCGCCTGCTCTGCCCGCTGCAAGCTCTCGTCTCTCCTGTTTCTGGCTCTCTTGATCTTTTCCTCTGCCTGTCGGAGGCTGTTGATCTTTTTCACCCGCACAACCAGGTATCCCACAATGCAGGCAACACCAGTGAGCAGAGCCGCTGTCCAGTTGTCCATCTTCACTCTCTTAATAAACGGTTCAGTGTTCTGCGTGATTTTCGTCTTTGCCCTGTGGCTGCAAATTGGTTTAAATGCCACATGGACCTAACACACAGCTGTTTAAATGCGACAGGCTTGCCTTGTTTTAGCTGTGAACTAAAGTGGGCGTGGTGAGCATGTAGGGTTGATTAACTTCAGGACAGACAAAAAGCCTTTTTTAGTGACTCATTAACCAGTAGCCACCAACAACTAATATGAGCGTGAGGAAGAGTGATTAACCCACTAACAAAAAATCAATATGCTATGTAATTAATAGGGGTGCAACGATACACAAAATTCACGGTTCGGTTCGGTTCGATACTTTGGTGTCACGGTTCGATATTTTTTCGATACAAAAAAATGTTCATGCCTTTTTAATTTGTCATTTATTAAAATTATAAATATATATTTTAACTCAAAAGTACAGTTTTTAAATTTAATGTTGCTGAAACAAAAGTAATTAAAAAAATAATCTGATTGAGGAATCACTCATCTTTGGAAAAGAGAGTTTATTACAGAGAAATGGCTCTTTCCAAAATAAAAGCTATACTATACGCTTCTTCTGGGCTATATTCTCAGCAGCATATTGTAGCGGGTCAGGGCTGTTCGGGGTTCTGTTTGTACAGTTATGTTTTGTTTATGTTGCCATAGTGACGGGTGACGCCCTCTCGCTGCGACGGTGTGTACTTCCGGGGTCAGAGGGCGCCCTGTGTGTTGTTGTTGTTGTTGCTGTGCGGTTGCCGCGCTGAGCAGTTAGCTAGCGGCAGTGTTCTTCTGCAGATGTCAATAAATGGCTGTGCTCCCTGGCTAGCTCACGGGAAGCAAGACCAAACGACACCTCCGTCTCCTCCTTGTCTGAGCTCGCCAAATTGGTGTCAGAAGTGGGATGATGGTGGCACTCCATGTTCTGACCCGAGTGACTTTTCCCCCGCCGGTCGTGACCGGCCGGTGCGCCAAAAGAAGGCACCTGGACATTTGCAGGACTTTGTGTGGGGTAATGGGGTCGTCGGGGACGACTGACCCCTTAGGTGGGGGCTATGTAGCGGGTCAGGGCTGTTCGGGGTTCTGTTTGTACAGTTGTTTTGTTTATGTTGCCATAGTGACGGGTGACGCCCTCTCACTGCGACGGTGTGTCCTTCCGGGGTCAGAGGGCGCCCTGTGTGTTGTTGTTGTTGCTGTGCGGTTGTCGCGCTGAGCAGTTAGCTAGCGGCAGTGTTCTTCTGCAGATGTCAATAAATGGCTGTGCTCCTTGGCTAGCTCACGGGAAGCAAGACCAAACGACACATCCGTCTCCTCCTTGTCTGAGCTCGCCACAATATTAAACATATCAGGTCCCCATAAGGAGAATCATGTGCTAACAGCTGTCTAAATGACTCTGGTAAAGTTTGTAGCATGCATGCTTGTTGTTTTTGTCTGCTTCCACTTGTCTTTGCACTAGGATGATGTCGGTGTAAACGTGCAGTCATATTCGTTGTGTTCCCACTAGTGCTGTCAGCGTTAATCTCGTTGAAATGACGTTAACGCCACAACACCGCAAATCTCCGTGCGTGGGGCTAGACGGCCATCACGTTAACGAGCTAACTGCGCTAACACACTAGTTCCCACCCATGTAATTGAGCATTGCGTGGCACATCCAACATACTGTTTTACTTTAGTCCATGACGCGCTTACCTTCAGAGTCATACGTCACATGAAAACCAAAATAATTCCAAACGCCAGATCTGAATGAGGGTGGGGGAGGTTCAATTTGCCATGTTGCAAGGTGAGCTTAACTTCTGTCTCGCTAGCTTGCCCTGCGCTCTTCCTTCTGACTATGCTGTCTGTGTTGAGCGCTCAGTGGATCTGCGCTCGACAGTGCAGCCTAGGCGGAGTAGTCGAACGCAGATTCACTGAGCGTTCAACACAGACAGCATCGTCAGAAGGAAAGTTGATAAAATAAATTACAAATTTTGTATCGTTCATACATATGTGTACCGAACCGAACGGTTCAATATCGATACGAATATCGTTGCACCCCTAGTAATTAATAGCATAACACATAAACTTCATTCAACACTGTAAAATTAATTAGCTCCAAGAAATTATGGATACAACTACAAATATAGTTATTTGGCTTATATCATGATATATATCGTTATCGCCTGAAATGAAAAAAGCATATCGTGATATGAAAAAATCTTATATCGCCCAGCTCTATTAACAATATAGCTCCAAGCTACCTCATTGAGCTACTTAGATTATACACCCCTGCTAGAGTACTAAGATCATCTTCCCAGTCACTCTTGGTACTGCCGAGATCCCGGCTGAAGACTAGAGGTGACCGAGCGTTTGCCTTGGCTGCACCCAATCTATGGAATAACCTCCCCATCGCTGTCCGCGAGTCTGATTCCATTCAATCCTTCAAATCGCGGTTAAAAGCCCACCTATTTAGCCTCGCCTTTTTCTACCAGTTAATGCTTGTTAGTTAGTTTAATGCTTATTTCTATCTCCGGTCTATTCTTAACTACTTTTAATCATTTTTAAAATTTTTGACTGTTTTATCCTTTACATATATTGTTCTTTTATGCTTTTATATGCATTTCTTTTGCTTCTATGTTTTTAATGCCATTTAACCTGCTAGCATGTTGGTACTTTGCCATAGCCTGTAACGAACTTGCACGTTCATGTGTTTGTTTTGTGCAGGTGACGTACCTTTTTATGTTAATTCAGCTGTGCCAGTGCCCTGCTCCGATTGGTGCGTGGATACACCGCCCCGACGTGACTGGTTCCAGCCGGAGGACCCGCCCATTAAAAGGAGTCTGGAGTGCTACGGCAGGAGAGGTCCTCGCGTTTCTCATGACCGAGTAGTGTAACTGTGGCAACCGCTGGCTACAGTGCGGCTTAAAAGTTGTGGAAGTGGAGTGGGTATGGGTGAGCTGCCGTTTCTTTTGATCACCCGTTTTTTCCTGTTTTGAATTAGTTAAGGAGGTCAGACTCTGTCTTTACTTTTGACTTTGTTTTGGTAAGGTCAGGGGAGCGGGATTTGTGTAGATTTGTTTTTGTTTATTATTTTGGCCTTGGCTCACCCTGAAGTGTTGACACTCCCGTTTTGTTGTTCCTTTTTTTCACTTTGTAAATAAATCACATTATAAGGAACGGATTTGTTTCCTGTGGCTGCTTGGGTCTTGGGGTGGGAAGCGAGTGCCTCACTCATGTTATTGCCTGGCCCTAGACGGGTCGTAACAAGCCTTCATCCTTCCCTGTTACTTCATCTTACCCTCTTGTATGTTAAGCACTTTGGTACACCACTGGTTTTAAATGTGCTATATAAATAAAGTTTGTTGTTGTTGTTGTTGTAAACAAAAGCAAATGTAGTATGTACTAATTTGTATATGTACACAATGTAAATCGTAGAGTTATGTGCACAAACAGTAATATTACTTTACATACTTATTATTTAATGCTAATTCTTAACATTTTTACACATGTACTAGCACTGTCTCTTTGCCTACTGTTGACATGATTCCAGTTTTCGTTCTTTTAGTGCCTTTTCATACTTTATTACATGAAATGGATGGTAATGCGACAAAAGACCTACAACAATAAGAACAAAAAATGTGTAATTTTACCAATTACATTTTATTTAACCTTCAATAAACAGCCAAAAAACAAAAAGTGCCCAGATTAAGCTTGTAGTGTAGAGAATACTCCACTATTTATGACACCATTAGCTCATTATTACAGGAAATACTCAAGTTAACATGTCTCCTCTCAAGTCTGCAGCCTCTCCTGTGAGACTGAGAAAGAAAGCAGCTTTACTTCTTGCTTTCTTTGACCAGTTGTTCCACTTCCTTCATGAAGCGCAGGCAGAGCTCATCCTGCCACGGCAGAGCAACACACTGAACCGCCACAGGTAGACCCTCGCCACCGGACACTGCCTGAACACAAAAACACACTCCTGTCACTTAACGCTCAGCAGCTGAACGCACCACCTAAATGTGTAATTTACTAAACAGTCTCAAAAGTCTCTGAGCCCCTACTTCTTAACTGAAGTCTTCTTACTGCACTCGCTTTGGAAAAATCTATTTTTTTTTCATGCCAAAAGTTTGTCCTGACACAACGTGTTAGTAAATCTGGCTCTATGTTCTCACTCAGTCTTATCTCACTGGTACATGTTGCCTACCTCTTTGAAGAGTTTGTCCCACATGTCCTGATAACAGCCCTTATAGTGCTTGAGTTCCTCCTCATCCTTTGTGGTCACTGTGGAAACAGTGACTACACCCGCAGGAAAGGTAAGGAGATTGTAGAGCATCGTGTAGCTAACAGCAGCTTAAAACGCAGAAAAGATAAATCAATTACTTATAAAGAAACATAAAAACTATTCTTAACCTTTACAAATGCAATTATTGTTTAATTTAAATATAATTTAGTTAATGCAGTAATGCCTTTGCATTGCTCTATATCCAGACCCAGGTTACTTTTTAAATCAAGTAATGTCTGGAGAGTCGTCCTCATCTTTGATGAAATGTCCCTTTTTTTCCTCTTTTCAAAGTTCAGTTGTATTATAACGTGTAACTGTTTTGTACACTAAGGAGCTTGGAAATAAAAGTGTCTGGACTTCTTTAGGTTTCTTGAAGACGTTTCACCTCTCATTCGAGAAGCTTCTTCAGTTCCAAGAGCAGCCGGTGGAGAGTCCCAGATTTTAAGCCCCATGGGAGTGTCCCCAAGAGGGTCATGGACCACCCATTGATCCTATACCTAATCACACCATCCAAGGTGTGAAAACGGGTGTAAGTCACAAGCAGCAATGACGTTTTTCTTTCCAAGCTCCTTAGACTACAGTGACCTGGATGACTGAGTTCACAGACATGTTTTGTACACTGTCATTCTTTTTTTTTTTATCATGTCTATCCGGTTCCCCGGTGATGAAACCCTCTGAATCCACTACAACATGAATTACACTTTAGCTAAACTTCATTTACAAATAGAAGTACTAAAACACAATAAAAATTAAACTGGAAAAATAAAGTGTTTTTTTATTAGTTACTGTTATCTTTTGCCTTTTATATTTTACATATCTTTGTAATTTTCTGAAACTATTAAAGTAACAATATCTGATCTAATTTGTGACTTTTGCTTCACACTTTAAACATCTTTAAAGTCCTGTAATTACATTTTTTTGAAAAACAAAGTGATAGATACAGAAACTAAGTTGTCTGTCATACTGAGTTAATCATACTTGAAAGTTTGCCACAGTATAAGAAGTTGTAGGCTGGTCCAATCACAGGACACAGCAGCACATCAATTTTGCAGCTCCTCCAATGTGCTATTGTCTCTTGAATGTAGTCCTAAAGAAAACACAGGAAATCCTAATTTCATCTTCAGACTTTCATACGTGACCATGCATCATCAGCTGACAGTACCTCAACAGCAGCATGTTGCTTCCACAGCTCTGGAACAGATCTAAAAATGAAGCAGAATGTTTGGATATAATTCCTAGCACATGGAAATGTAACAAAGAAACAATTCAAGCACAAAAATGAACAATTTCAAGGATACTTTCTCACCCAACTCCACAAAGAGCATCAAAGTTGGCAGAAACACGAGGAAACTGCCAAAAAAAATAAAAAACAAAATCTTAAATGTCAATTTAGATCTAAATGTCTACATCTCTGTCACAGAATTAGAGGACTCACCACGGGTTTGAGCAAGAATGAAATGCTTTTCTTCAACCAATTGGGAAAGCCGTAAAGAAAAACCTGAGGCTCCAGACAAGGGTCCACAGGTCCCCCTTCCCTAAAATGAAAGAGATCATTGGCAGAGGAGAAAACAGTCTGTTCAGAGACACTGAACTGAGAATTACTGTAATGGTTTCAAAAAGAACCACAACCCCATGTTGTTCATAAAGACAATGGCAGCATGCTGATGTTTAGTGGTTAGAACTAAAAAGAAACAAAATCTCTAAATGTTAGATGATTTAAGTTTAGAAAACAAATGGTACTAACTGACTTATTAAATGGAACAACTCACAGTTTTTGTAGCAGGGTGGTAGCTCCATCTGCAAATACACCCTTTATCAAAAGCTCAGGGATAGTTTGATCCATCTTCAGTGGACAGTAAGGGACGAGCTAAAGACACAAATATCAACACTAAGGACCTATGACTCATATCACATGCGGGGCTTGACAGTGATCATAGTGTGTGTGGCGACGTCTTACTGTGTGCCCTGCTTGCTCTAGCAGAGCTTTGACCTCTCTGACGCCTCGGGCCATGCTTGGAGATGGATGCGTGTAGCCATCGCTTTCCAAATAACCAATCCTTAGAGGTCTGGAGCTTCTGTATATCTAAGGGTCAATCTTTTTTACTTCCTCAGTCAATTAAACATAATCAGTTTGCAAAGGTTAAGATTACAGCCTGTAAAGTTAATTCTGTATCTCAGGACATCAATAACAGGTGAGGTAAGAGTAATATAAAGTGAAGCGTTAGGACAACTATGTATCGGCATAATTCGTAGCTTTTAAACAAAAGAATAATCATTAACAGATTATATGAACCTCACAGTACAGGACACACCTCCATGTTAAAAGGTAATGGTGGAACAGTGGGGTCCAAAGAAAACATGTGGTCACAAAGAAGCGCCTGCATGCACAGAGCCAGGCTGTCCACATCTCTTGCCATGGGTCCAGGAGATGACGGCACTAGTTTCATACGAAATATAAAGCAGTGACTCAAATATTTGAGACAGTTTGTGTCTGTGAAATATTGCTATACAGTGGTTATGTAACTACATTTACTTTATATGTAAAGTACATATGTTTCTTACCTGACTTTTGCCCTCGATAAATTGCACGAAGGCCCTGTAAACTAATCATTACACAAAAGTGTTAACAAAGACAAGAGTTTAACTCAGTGTAACTCAATGTATAATAAATTTCCAGGAAACTGACTGAATGAGACCCACCTGAGCCGACCTGCAGTTGGCTTGAAACCACAGATTCCACAGAAGGATGCAGGAATACGGATACTGCCACCTATATCAGTGCCTATACCAAGCAGGGAGCCCCCTCCCCCGATGAGAGCCCCCTCCCCACCAGATGAACCTCCAGAGGTCTTCTGGGGGTTATGAGGGTTCACAGTCTGCCCGTAGATAGGATTACTGCAGTCATAGCTGTCAACAGACAGTTAATGAGTCTCTGCATATTATTTTCATTCATATTTTCATTATTTGCACATTTGGAATGGACAAAGGCAACTTAACACATGCACTCAGTTTTAAATGTGCTGTAGATTTTTATGTGAGTAACTGATAAAAGATGTACTTTAAAAGAGCTTGAGGCAAGTTGGTTCTCACAAAGGGAATAGCTCCTTGTTTCTTCAGGACTTGAACAAGCACACTGTCCTTTTCAGCGGGCTGGTCCAGGTTAATGACCACACCACAAGAACAGTCATGATTCTAGTGTTGGAAAAAACAAAGACAATAATTGTACATCAAATACCTGAGCTATGATGCTCGAGAATACTGTACCATACTTATAAATACTGATGGGAAATACTTTAACTGTAACTGAAATTTGCATTGCATAACCTTTGTAATACCTTAAATGTAATATTTTCTTTGACGCTAACTGGAACTCCGTACAAGAGACCATCCTTGTTGGAGCCAACAGTTGTCAGCTGGTCCAAACTCTCCAGCAAAATTTCAGTGCAGCAGTTCAGCTTTTGGTTTACAGCCAGAGTCTGTTGAAAGGAAACAAGCACAGACAGATTCAGAGAAACGTTTTCCCCTGAAAGAAGTTTCCATGCTTCAAGGGGATGAACATTCCTGTCAAAAATAAAAAAGAGAGACAAGTCCTGAAAATTAAAATGATTACTTGATTACTAATGATTACTTCTAAAAATTAGCTTTTGGTGTATTTGAGCTATTATGAAAGATTTGTTTTGTTATATTAAGTAAACCTTTGTGTCATGTTGGATACTGAACCTTTTCCATATAAGAGTAAAGCACATCCTCAGGGGTAAGTGAGCCTTCCTTCAGTTGCTTTGTCAGCTCAGACAGGGAGAGTGTCAGGATGAAAGCAGAGTCAGTTGTCGGATGCTAGAAGACACAGACCCACACAGAATCATTACTTCAAAAAAACATTTAAAGCAAGAATTTAAGACTTAGTATCACCTCTAATTTTGCATCCTGGTCATGGAACAACCTTCAGAACACATTAAAGCTCTCCCTGACAGAGTTCATAACACTCAAAAAGACTTATGTAACCGAAGACTGTTATTGCCATTTATAAGCTGGATCTGTATTTTTGTATTATTTTGTCTCTAACTACTTATTAAGTGTTTTGATGTTATATTTGAATTGTAACTTGTAACAATGTAAGGGTTTGTCCTCTTGACCAATTTATCCTTGAAAAACTGATGTTAATCTCAAGGGATTTTTCTGGTTCAAAAATAAATAAAATAAATTAAATTAAACAAAAAAGCATTGAACCAGGATTTTTCCTTTGTCTGTGTTCCACCTCCGTATACTTAATTACTAGGGGTGCAACGATACTCGTATCGATATTGAACCGTTCGATACAGTGCTTTTGGTTCGGTATGCATATGTATGAACGATACAAAATTTGTAATTTATTTTATCAACTTTCCTTCTGACGATGCTGTCTGTGTTGAGCGCTCAGTGAATCTGCGTTCGACTACTCCGCCTAGGCTGCACTGTCAAGCGCAGATCCACTGAGCGCTCAACACAGACAGCATCTTCAGAAGGAAGAGCGCAGGGCAAGCTAGCAAGACAGAAGTTAAGCTCTCCTTGCAACATGGCAAATTGAACCTCCCCCACCCTCATTCAGATCTGGCGTTTGGAATTATTTTGGTTTTCATGTGACGTATGACCCTGAAGGTAAGCGCGTCATGGACTAAAGTAAAACAGTATGTTGGATGTGCCACGCAATGCTCAATTACATGGGTGGGAACTAGTGTGTTAACGCAGTTAGCTCGTTAAGGTGTTGGCCGTCTAGCCCCACACACGGAGATTTGCCGTGTTGTGGCGTTAATGTCATTTCAACGAGATTAACGCTGACAGCACTAGTGGGAACACAACGAATATGACTGCACGTTTACACCGACATCATCCTAGTGCAAAGACAAGTGGAAGCAGACAAAAACAACAAGCATGCATGCTACAAACTTTACCCGAGTGATTTAGACAGCCGTTAGCACATGATTCTCCTTATGGGGACCTGATATGTTTAATATTGTGGCGAGCTCAGACAAGGAGGAGACGGAGGTGTCGTTTGGTCTTGCTTCCCGTGAGCTAGCCAAGGAGCACAGCCATTTATTGACATCTGCAGAAGAACACTGCCGCTAGCTAACTGCTCAGCGCGACAACCGCACAGCAACAACAACAACACACAGGGCGCCCTCTGACCCCGGAAGGACACACCGTCGCAGCGAGAGGGTGTCACCCGTCACTATGGCAACATAAACAAAACATAACTGTACAAACAGAACCCCAACAGCCCTGACCCGCTACATAGCCCCCACCTAAGGGGTCAATCTTCCCCGACGACCCCATTACCCCACACAAAGTCCTGCAAATGTCCAGGTGCCTTCTTTTGGCGCACCGGCCGGTCACGACCGGCGGGGGAAAAGTCACTCGGGTCAGAACATGGAGTGCCACCATCATCCCACTTCTGACACCAATTTGGCGAGATCAGACAAGGAGGAGACGGAGGTGTCGTTTGGTCTTGCTTCCCGTGAGCTAGCCAGGGAGCACAGCCGTTTATTGACATCTGCAGAAGAACACTGCCGCTAGCTAACTGCTCAGCGCGGCAACCGCACAGCAACAACAACAACAACACACAGGGCGCCCTCTGACCCCGGAAGGACACACCGTCGCAGCGAGAGGGCGTCACCCGTCACTATGGCAACATAAACAAAACAACTGTACAAACAGAACCCCGAACAGCCCTGACCCGCTACATAGCCCCCACCTAAGGGGTCAGTCTTCCCCGACGACCCCATTACCCCACACAAAGTCCTGCAAATGTCCAGGTGCCTTCTTTTGGCGCACCGGCCGGTCATGACCGGCGGGGGAAAAGTCACTCGGGTCAGAACATGGGGTGCCACTGTAACCGGTTTCTGCTTCATCCCGCTGCAACAGTTCGGCCCAAACAGACTCCTCGACTCTGCGTTGTGTAGTGTTTTTAAAAAGACAAGGAGTCTCTGATCGATCGTTGCCACTTTATTTCCTGAATGGAAACAACGGTGTATTATCAGTGCACAGGCTCGCCACACACCACTCCGCACAGCACACTACGGCAGAACATCTCATTAGCATTCCGCTTTAGCATGCAGTTTCACACATTAATAAACAAATGAAAAGTACATAAAACTGGTGTTGGACATGTGTCCACTAAGCACTTATTACACTCGGTGCTCATCAGCTAATCAAACATGTTTTATGTGTCTGTACTACTTAGCTATATCGTGTGCGGAACAATACAACTCACCTCTCGTATGGCTACGGCAGACTGGCAGCGATTACTGCAGCCAGCCTCACCTAACCAGCCACACCGAGAGGGGGGGGGCGCTGTTTCCCCATTACACTGATATTTGTGGCAAGTGGAATAATACCACATAAACACTGTTACACCACCATCATCCCACTTCTGACACCAATGTGGCGAGCTCAGACAAGGAGGAGACGGAGGTGTCGTTTGGTCTTGCTTCCTGTGAGCTAGCCAGGGAGCACAGCCATTTATTGACATCTGCAGAAGAACACTGCTGCTAGCTAACTCCTCAGCGCGGCAACCGCACAGCAACAACAACACACAGGGCGCCCTCTGACCCCGGAAGGACACACCGTCGCAGCGAGAGGGCGTCACCCGTCACTATGGCAACATAAACAAAACATAACTGTACAAACAGAACCCCGAACAGCCCTGACCCGCTACAATATGCTGCTGAGAATATAGCCCAGAAGAAGCGTATAGTATAGCTTTTATTTTGGAAAGAGCCATTTCTCTGTAATAAACTCTCTTTTCCAAAGATGAGTGATTCCTCAATCAGATTATTTTTTTAATTACTTTTGTTTCAGCAACATTAAATTTAAAAACTGTACTTTTGAGTTAAAATATATATTTATAATTTTAATAAATGACAAATTAAAAAGGCATGAACATTTTGTTTGTATCGAAAAAATATCGAACCGTGACACCAAAGTATCGAACCGAACCGAACCGTGAATTTTGTGTATCGTTGCACCCCTAATATATATATATATATGTGTGTTTTTAATGCCATTTAACATGCTACTATATTGGTACTTTGCCATAGCCTTCATCCACCCTGTTACTTCATCTTATCCTCTTTATATTAAGCACTGGTTTTTAAATGTGCTATATAAATAAAGTTTGTTGTTATTGTTGTTGTTGTATTGATCTATTACAATGAGATTGGAAAAACTGATCGAAAAAATTGTAGACAACCATGTGTCAGCAGAAAAGCCCCAATAGACCTCAGCACTGATTCTCTAAATCTGTGTCAACTATTAAAAGGAGGAATCGTGTTTTTACCCAAATAGTCACTCATTTGGTACTTCTATGACTATGATTCAGACAGCTTCCTGACATGTTGGCCTATGTCTCCACGTCTTTGAACAACTAAAGGATTAATGTTCCAAAAAATATATTTCCTTATGGTTGCTTAGCCTGTATGTCGATTGGTTTCACAAGTTTCACGTGCTTCACAGTAGATATGGTATTGGCCAGGTGATGCCTGGTTTCCACGAGACATGGCACTTGGTATTCAGGTCAAAGACTTTTATTTTTGTTTCTTTAGACCAGAAAATGTCATGTCTCATGGTCTCAGAGTCGTTCGGGTGCCTTTTTGGCAAACCTCAGCTGGGCTGTCATGTGCTTATTAAGAAGGAGTGGTTTCCATCTGGCCATGCTATCTTACATTGGTTGAGTACTGCAGAAATGGTTGTTCTTCTAGAACAGGGGTGGGCGACTCCAGGCCTCGAGGGTCGGTGTCCTGCAGGTTTTAGATGAGTCCTTGATCCAACACAGCTGATTCAAATGGCTAAATGACCTCTTCAACATGTCCTGAAGTTCTCCAGAGGCCTGGTAATAAACTAATCATGTGATTCAGGTGTGTTGACCCAGGGTGATATCTAAAACCTGCAGGACACCGGCCCTCGAGGCCTGGAATTGCCTACCCCTGGTCTAGGTGGTTCCAGACTTCTTCTAGTTATGGATGATGGAGGCTACTGTACTCACTGAGACCTTCAGTTCTTCAAAAATGTTTCTGTACCACAATACAATCATATCTCAGAAGTCTACAGACAATTCCTTGGATTTCATCAGTTGGTTTGTGCTCTCACATGCAATGTCAACTATAGCACTTTATATAGACAAGGGTGTGATTTTCCAAATCATGTCCAATCAACTGAGTTTACCACAGGTATACTGCAATCAAGTGGTAAAAATATGTGACATTGAATCAGTGGAAACAAAAAGCACCTGAGCTCAATTTTGAGAGCCATGGCAAAGGCTGTGAATACTTATGTACATGTAATATTTTTGTGTTTATTTTTAATAAATTTGCAAATAATACCAAATGCTTTTGACTTTGTCATTATGGGGCCTTGTGTGTAGGAACAAGCAAAGTGCTGTGGCATCATTAATTTAATGCTCAGCTCTTTTCACCACAATGGAACAGTAACTGCCCCGTGTCACTCTCCTGCTCTACTCTGCTCTCACTTGTAAACAAGAATGAGGTTTATTTAAATATTGTGCCCAGTGCTGATACCTCAGGCATTCCGTCATTTCCCAAATGGCATCAGTTGCCTCAGAACTGAAGATGCCCTTTGTCATCCTAGTGGCTTTACACTTGGCTACAAACCACCCCAGTGCAAGGTTGAGGTCATGGCTTGATGAAGCTAACAGAAACACATCTGCATAAAGCAGAGATGAGATTCTGAGACCATCAAACCCACCACCTACAAATTCCAGATTTCTATTGTAAAAAATATATCATCTTCTTAAATGGTGCCTTTAACAAATACCCCTATTGTAATACTAAAAATTAAGCAACACTAAAACCCCCAAAATACAAATGTTTATACAATAAAAACTAATCTAAAACAATAAACAACTAATTACGACTGAATTTAAAATTTAAAAAATCCAAAGAAATGAAATAAATAATAAAATACTGATAACATTCAGTGTGTTTCAATGTAATAAGCTACATCTAAGCAAGTCTGCAACTTAACACCATGTTTTGCAATAGTAAATCCATCCATCCATTCGCTTCCGCTTATCCTTTTCAGGGTCGCGGGGGCACTGGAGCCTATCCCAGCTGTCATGGGGCGAGAGGCGGGGTACACCCTGGACAGGGCAATAGTAAATAAATCCAATAAAGCACCTTTGGAGAACTGTGGGAACGAGCGATTCACATCATGATTTTTATGTCAATATGGAGCAAAGTCTCTGAGGAATGTTTTCAGCACCTTATTGATATAATATCTGAAAATTAAGGCACTTCGGAAATAATACATAATTATTTATGAGGAGGAGCTTCTTCCCGCAGGCGATACGGTCTCTCAATCACACCACCACACAGTACTGACCCACACATATAGTTCTTGCACACACACTGGACATTCTGGACATTGTTTTCACTTCATCACTTAAATCACTTTAAGCATATTTGCACTGCACAAGACATAATGTGGATTGCACAACACTGGTCATTATATTCTTCATTTCCAGTTAATACTTGTACAGCTGCTGTTATTGTGTATATAATATTTATATTTCTTCATACATTCTTATATATTTCTATACTGTGTATTGTGTATTTTGTTGTACAGTTATTTTATTTTCAACTTTAATTTATATATTTTATCTTATTCTTTCCCAGTTAAATTTACCCTTCAGTCTAATTTGTGTTGTACAGTTATTTCATTTTTAACTTTAATTTTTATATTTTATTCCTTCCTAGTTAAATTTACCCTTTTTAATTTTCATATTTATTTCCTATCTTGTTCATAACCTTTTCTTCTTTTCTTTAGGTCACGAGCAGTTGTCCAAGCATTTCACTGCATATCGTGTATGACTGTGTACGTGACAAATAAAATTTGAATTTGAATTTACCAAATTGTTTGTCCACAGTTCACCAGGTTTGAACTAATAACTCCAAAGATTAACTTAAACAATTCAAAGTCCAGGGCTCTGAACTCTCACCGACTCTTTGTAGCGGAGCACCGCCTGCTCTGCCCGCTGCAAGCTCTCCTCTCTCCTGTTTCTGGCTCTCTTGATCTTTTCCTCCGTCTCTCGGTGGCTGCTGATCTTTTTCACCAGCATAACCACGGATCCGACAACGCAGGTAGCACCAGTGAGCAGAGCCACTGCCCACTTGTCCATTTTCACTCCCTTAATAAACTGTTCAATATTCTGCGAGGCTTGCATTTTTGTCCTGTTGCTGCAAACTCGACTAAATGACAAGTGGACTTTACACACGGTTGTTTAAATGGGACAGGCTGACCTTTGAGCAAAATAAATAGGCGCGTTAAGCAAGTAACAGCTCCTACTTTAATAAAACAATGACGCTCACTCACTGCGCGTGCGTACTTCCAAATAGCGCGGCACTGTGAATGACAGCGTAAACAAAAACAACAAATATGTGTTGAAGTGCGTGTGCATCCAAATTAATTACAGAAAGTCCATTTAGGACTTCTCCTTAGAAAGATCACCTAAACGTTTTCACGTAAGTTCTGTATTTTATAGTGATTATTATCATTTTTATATTAGGATAAAGGAGAGCCGACCGCTTACTCGCTAACTTCCTATAGCCTCTTTTCCCCTTTCTGCACCGCATCAGCTGTTAGCTTTCCGTGACCCGGAAATTATTCTCCCTCCGGAACAACGGATATTAGTGTTTCGAGTTTAGTTAATTTTGATATTATTAAATATATAACTATATTAACAACAGTTTCAACCTTTATTATTGTCACGATGATCATGTCATAATTCCGTTTAATATATGAAACATTTTACAACAAAAAAACAACAACAACAAAAAAATCAACAACAACCCCAAAACAAAGCCACTCCCCCCCCATCAGAGATCTTCGGGGCAGGTTTGAAAGATCAAATCAAATGTAATACGGCTTATAAAACAGGAACTATTTATTTTATTCGTTTATAAATATCAATGTCAAACCACTACATTAGAAAAATAAATGGTTTGTTTTAATGTCATTAGCAGATGAACAATACACATATAGTGAACGTTATGGTCATTTTGGGCTAATAATTTCTTTGAAATGTCCTTTTTTTCCATGGTGGGCCGATTGCAAGCTGTACCTCAGAAAGTTTTGGTAACCCTCAACAAGCTTCTGGCAGAGTTCTGTCTGGATATTTGACCGCTTTTCTTGTCTCATTCTTCTCATGTCTGCATATATTTTATGTGTACATATTTAAGTATTTCACATAGTCTGCTTGTTTGTTTGTTTACTTGTAACCGTTTGAATAAATTTGTGACTTTTTTGTAATATTGTTTAGTATGCTTTTTGGTCTTTTTATTGTCTGTGAGGTTATTTTGGTCTATACAAATAAAGCAGACTTGCCTAATGATTTCACATTTTATTTTCTCAACAAGATCTAGCATGTTTGCTGTTATGGATATAAAGAAATATAAAGCATAGATGGGGATAGCAAGACAAAAAAACACATTAAATTATTAAATGAATGTATGAAAGAAAGATGAAAAATGAAAGAGTTAGAGTTCCTAAAGCCTTTAGGAAACAATCAAAGACCAAAATAAACACAAAATGAATAGACTGTACTTGTACTACTAAGATTCATCCACCATTTATGACTCGATTAGCTCATTATTACAGGAAATACTCAAGTTAACGTGTCTCCTCTGAAGTCTGCAGCCTCTCCTGTGAGACTGAGAAAGAAAGCAGCTTTACTTCTTGCTTTCTTTGACCAGTTGTTCCACTTCCTTCATGAGGCGCAGGCAGAGCTCATCCTGCCACGGCAGAGCAACACACTGAACCGCCACAGGTAGACCCTCGCCACCGGTCACTGCCTGAACACAAAAACACACTCCTGTCACTTAACGCTTGGCAGCTGGACACACCACAGTCTCTTTCATCCACCTACTGACAAACTCTGAAACTACTAATACATTGTGTGTATATCTGCTTGGCAACAAGGAATGTGACAATATTTCTAGTTACAATAGTCTGATACGTTTCATTTCTTGGTTTTGTGTATGGATGGGCCTTTTACATGTTGGTGTTAAAGAGTCTGTTTAATCATTATCGCCTCTGTCAGTGCGCCCCAGGGTGGCTGTGGCTACAATGTAGCTGCCATCGCCAGTGTGTGAATGGGTGGATGACTGGATATGTAAAGCGCTTTGGGGTCCTTAGGGACTAGTAAAGCGCTATATAAATACCGGCCATTTACCATTATACCCACCACCACCACACTGGACATCTCTAAGTACATAAATGCTCCTGGAACCATGATGTAAAGTCATGTAAAGGCAGCTGATTTCCCTACCTCTTATACAGCATTTTCTTTAATAAAATGCAAGAAAAAAAATGCTGGTTTCAATGTTCCCAGTCTAAGGGCTTTTTAACTTTAAACATATTGTCAAAGTTTTGGTCATCTGTTTGTTAATTTGTTGGTTATTTAGTGGAGATGCTTTTGAGTGCCCATTGTGGTTTCTCAATCCAACTATTAGAATAAACAACCAACACTGTGAAAACACTTAAAAAAATTCTCTTACCCAATCGGTAACATTCAGAATAAAATAACGTGCCTCACAAATGTTTCACATGATGTTACTTATCAGGGCTGCAATATAGAGCTGTTGCATTAATTTAATTGCCATTTTGAAATACACAGAGGATTTGGGGAATGACATTAAGTAAAAGGTCCACTGATCTCTTACTGACACTATTGATTGGTCACCCATATTGGACATTTAACATTAGTGAAACAGGTCAACAGCTGTAAGTTCTATGGCATCATAACATTATCGTGGTCATCACAGTTCTATCCTGTTAAAGAAGCTCAGAAATGACCTCACTTTTAGAAAACCTAAGAGCGCTAACTTCCACTAACAAGCCAGGCTGGTCCAGGACAGAAAGATGCAGGTGACTGAAACCCCCCCCAGAAATTTATTCTATAATAAATTCATCTATAGTTTAGGCTTCACATCCGTGTCTCCTGAGAGATTATGCCTGCATGAAAACCTAGTCTTACAGTAGATCCAGCTCCATATATTTCACCAGTCTTCCCTCACTGGTATGTTTCACTTACCTCTTTTAAAACCTTGTCAAATTTGTCGGGATAGTGCTCGAATTCCTCCTCATCCTCTGCAGTCACTGTAGAAACAGTGACTACACCGGCAGGAAAGTTTAGGATATTGTAGACAAATGTGTAATTGGTATTGACTGAAAAAAAAAAAAAACATTGAATGATGAAGAATACTGAAAGAGAATTCTTTCTTTAACCCTTACAAATTTTGTTGCCATTTCATCAACTCATGATTTGGAAATTTTAATAAAAATGCATTCACATTGCCATTTGTCTTAATGTTCTAATCTACATGTAATTCTCTTAACTGAGTAATTTCTATAGCAATGGTGGGCAATTAATTTTCCCAAGGGGCTACATGTGAAACTACAACTGCCTTGGAGGGCTGCACTAATAAGTGGAACTTTGTGAATCTTTAAACAAAACAGCTCTGGATGAATGTTGCTCTCCATCTGGCTTGAAAGAAATTGCAACTTTCCCATGAAAGCCTTCATCAAGTTGGACAAATGCCTTCTATTCAGCATCGCAGGGCTTTGGATTGTCTTTGCCTTTCTTATCACAACACCTCCCAGTGTATATTTCAATGCAAATGTAACAAAGTCAGCTCCGGTTCAAAATTTCAAAAATTTGTCCGTGTCAGGTTTGAACCACAGCAGAATGCTCTCCATAAACTTAGTGCACCGCTTTCCTCGGGACTTCACTGAATACTAAGAGGGAATGTCTTGTAAAAACAAAAAGATCCCAAAATCAACACTACTTTCTGCATCATGTTTTTTTGTATGTCAGCTGACATCCTTCAGGGGTAACAGACTAGCATCTCTCAGAAATGGCTCTTCCAAAATAAATGACAGGAAAGCTGTAATCTCTGGAACGTGTACATTTTAGAAAACTAACAATCACCTAAAAATATTTCTGATCTTATTTGTGACTTATGTTTAAAACTAAACATCTTATAGTTTACCTTGAGATTACAATTTGTTGAAAACAAAGTGACGCACAGACTATGCTGTTTTATTGTACTCAGTGTACCATACCTGAGGTTTTGCCACAGTATAAGAAGTTGTAGGCTGGTCCAGTCACAGGACACAGCAGCACGTCAATGTTGCAGCTCCTCCAATGTGCTATTGTCTCTTGAATGTAGTCCTAAAGAAAACACAGGAAATCTCAATTTTTCCTTCAGACTTTCATACGTGACCATACATCATCAGCTGACAGTACCTCAACAGCAGCATGTTGCTTCCACAGCTCTGGAACAGATCTAAAAATGAAGCAGCACGTTTGGATATAATTCCTAGCACATGGAAATGTAACAAAGAAACTGAGATTCAAGCACAAATGAACAAATATCAAGAATACTTTCTCACCCAACTCCACAAAAAGCACTCATTCTGGCAGAAGTGTGAGGAGACTGGGGTAAAAAAAAGTTTCATCAGAATAAACTGTCAAGATCAAACTGATGTATGAATTCATATACATCTGTCAGAAGACGAAACAACGCACCACAGGTTTGAGGAGGAATGAAATTATTTTCTTCAACCACTTAGGAAGCCTGTATACAAAAATTTGTGGCTCCAGACAAGGGTCCACAGGTCCCCCCTCCCTAAAATTAAAAAAGGAATCCTTGGCACATGGGAAAGTAATCTGGTCAGAGAAATTACTGTAATGGTTCCAAAAAGAAGCACAAGCCCATGTGCCCTATAGATAATGTCAGAATGGCGATGTTCACTGGTTAGCGCTGAAACAAAAATTACATTTCTAGCTATTAGATGATGTAAGTTAACAAGAACATATTAAGTAATTATTAAAAAAAAAAAAAAAGATCCAACTCACAGTTTTTGTAGCAGGGTGGTAGTTCCATCTGCCAATAAGCCCCTAAGCCACAGCTCAGGGACAATTTCATCCATCTTCAGTGGACAGTAAGGGACAAACTAAAGACATAAATAATATTAAAGACATATGGCTCACATAACACACTTGACCGCAATCAGTGTGTGTGGTGACGTCTTACTGTGTGTCCCGCCTGCTCGAGCAGAGCTTTGACCTCTCTGACGCCTCGGGCCATGCTTGGAGATGGATGCGTGTAGCCATCGCTTTCCAAATAACCAATCCTTAGAGGTCTGGAGCTTCTGTATATCTAAGGGTCAATCATTTTGAGAGATGAGATGGTGAGATAGCCTTTATTTGTCAGTTGCAGTATCAGTATATGTATGTGTGTGCGTGTCCATAGTTCAGCTGAGACAATGTCCTTCGCCCTGCCAGGCTAAGTAAACAGCCAAAACAGCTGTGTAAACAGCTGGCGCCAAAGGGGTATCCGCATAAGTGATGGTATTTTTTACTTTAGTGCGAACAGCTCATATGAATTTCAAAGCAGTTCTACAGTCCAACACTGGTCTCTCAATCTCCCGTTGGAGAGCCGCGAGCTTCGCAATACTTGCGTTCTGTGATGTTGTCATTTCTTGTGCTCAAGGAGCCGATTCTGAGAACTCACGGCAGTGTGCCTCCCCGAGATGTCATCTTAGTACATCCAGAGATGTTATTCCGGGCTAGCCCTTACGAGATGTATCCAGAGATCTTATTCTGAGTATTCACAGCAGCCGTAGCCTCTCCAAGATCTTCTCCGTGCTGACTCAATAAGACCATTTTGAGAAACTCACGCCTCTCCCATCGTTCCAATCCCAGCGGGCAGCCTTGTGGGGGTTTGAACAGCCGGTTCCGCTTTCTTAATTCTTCGATAAGTCAGGGCCAAGCCAGCTCCAATCAGCCAGAACCCTGTTACCATGGTTCCGAATAGGTAGATATCTTCAGCACTCAGGCTCACCCGAGCCCAAACTTCTCGTTGAGAAAGGGGTGTCAATTGCATTCAGAGACCAGCTGATCCAATCCATAATTCCTCTTTTAGGTTTTAGAGAACAGACTGTGAGAGAGTGTTCAGGGAAAATACAAAAAAAACACGAGACTAGACAAGGACATAAGCAGGGAAGATAAGGGAGAGGAGAAAAAGTGTGCCCGCCTCCTCCGAGAGCCAAAGAAGAAAGGAAAAGATGGCCTTTAGTTAACTTGTTTTTAAATATAAATATTAATGTATTGTTTATTCTAAGACATTAATACATTTAATAAGTGTGTTAAGACAATAAGCCATTTCATTAATTTACAAGTTTGAACATTAACTATCTGGTCAAAGTCCAGTAAAATAATCCTGAACAGTCTTCATTTCACCTTCAACTTTCAGGTTAACCTCCTAGCACCTGGCGTCCACATATGTGGACATCACATTTTGGGTTGTGTAGACCAAAATACTACATACTACAAGGGCCTGATGTCCACTTACAAGGGTATTATACTGCCACTGTATCAGGCAATTACAAAAATTGTCATCAACAGACACACCTCCATGTTAAAAGGTAATGGTGGAACAGTGGGGTCCAAAGAAAACATGTGGTCACAAAGAAGTGCCTGCATGCACAGAGCCAGGCTGTCCACATCTCTTGCCATGGGTCCAGGAGATGACGACACTAGTTTAATATAAAACAAGAAGCAGTAAACCATATTCCCAGACTGTGGAACATTACAGCGGTTATGTAACATCACATTTTACTTTGTTTAGTAAGTAGATATGTCACTTACCTGACTTTTGCCCTCGATAAATTGGACGAACTCCCTGTAAACTAATCATTACACAAAAGGTGTTAACAAACATAAATGCTTAACTCAGCAATGTATAATCATTTTCCAGGAAACTGACTGAATGAGACCCACCTGAGCCGACCTGCAGTTGGCTTGAAACCACAGATTCCACAGAAGGATGCAGGAATACGGATACTGCCACCTATATCAGTGCCTATACCAAGCAGAGAGCCCCCTCCCCCGATGAGAGCCCCCTCCCCACCAGATGAACCTCCAGAGGTCTTCTGGGGGTTATGAGGGTTCACAGTCTGCCCGTAGATAGGATTACTGCAGTCATAGCTGAATGTGGCCAAAGACATATGGGTAATGAGTCCTTGCATATTATGCACACTTGTAATGGGCAAAGACAACTAAATAAGTGCACATAGTATTTAAATGTGCTCCAGATTTATGTCAATCTCTGATAAAAGATTTACCTCAAAAGAGCTTGAGGCAAGTTGGTTTTCACAAAGGGAATAGCTCCTTGTTTCTTCAGGACTTGAACAAGCACACTGTCCTTTTCAGCGGGCTGGTCCAGGTTAATGACCACACCACAAGAACAGTCATGATTCTAGTGTTGGAAAAAACAAAGATGATAATGTTACATCAAATACCTGAGCTATGATGCTCAAGAATACTATACTCAGTACTGTTTACACTGAGTAGGAGACGCTCTGTATCTCATTGTACATCTGTATAGTGACAATAAAAGCATTCTGTTCTATTCTATAACATACTTACTAATACTGATGGGTACAGAAGAGGATTAGGACCAACGAAAAAAAAGTGGGCACGTCTTTTTTCTTCTTCTTTTCCAGAATTCTGAGAAAAGTAGAAGAAAAAAAAAGACGTGCCCACTTTTTTTTCGTTGGTCCTAATCCTCTTCCGTAGATGGGAAATACCTTAAATGCAATATTTTCTTTGATGCTAACTGGAACTCCATACAAGAGACCATCCTTGTTGGAGCCAACAGTTGTCAGCTGGTCCAAACTCTCCAGCAAAATTTCAGTGCAGCAGTTCAGCTTTTTGTTTACAGCCAGAGTCTGTTGGAAAGGAAACAAGCACAGACAGATTCAGACAAACATATCAATCTTTGTAAGCCCTCTGTGGAATATTAAAGTCTTTTTGGAAACTCAAATATTTCTTTGGCACATGAATCTGGTTTGCTTTCATAAATATGTCTATAAACCTTAACCGTAGCAAAGACACAAGTGTAAGTAATAAGAAATACCTAGTTAGCTGAGAGTATACCTAAAGTAGAACACTGATACAAGACTGGAAAATGAAATTGATTATTTAGTGTAGACATTAGCTTTTGCTCTATTTTATCCATTATGTAAGCTCTGTGTTATGTTAGGTCAAGGCTGGGCAACTCCAGGTCTCGAGGGCAGGTGTCCGGCAGGTTTCAGATCTCACCCTGGGTCAACACACCTGAATCACATGATTAGTTCAATACCAGGCCTCTGGAGAACTACAAGACATGTTGAGGAAGTCATTTAGCCTCTTGAATCAGCTGTGTTGGATCAAGGACACATCTAAACACTGCAGGACACCGACCCTCGAGGCCTGGAGTCGCCCACTCCTGTGTTAGGCAGTGAACCTTTGCGTCATGCTGAACACTGAACTTTTTCCATGTAAGAGTAAAACACATCCTCGGGGGTAAGTGAGCCTTCCTTCAGTTGCTTTGTCACTTCAGATAAAGACAGGCCAAGGATGAAAGAAGAGTCAGTGGTTGGATGCTAGAAGACACACAAAGAACCATGTCAGAAAAAAGCTGCAACAAAGAACTAAAACGGTATGGATCTACAGAATCAAGATTCTTTATTTGCCAGTGTTGCATCTCCCTACCAAATTCAATAAAAGACAGCTTGCTAATGATGAAATAAACAGCAATGAAGACGTATAGAAGGAAAAACTTATCGTAAATTGTGTAGACAACAATGTGAATAGAACCAGAACAGGCTCAAGAAAACTGAGCACTGACTTTTGTATGGACCTATCAGAGGGATGAATTGCTCAAAAGAATTTTGAGTAACTCACTGCATTTAGGCATGGAAGCATGTTCAAGATGACCTGCTCAGATTCATCAAAATTGTGAAGAAACGTGATTTATGTGACTAAACGTGGCATGACTGTCAGTGCCAGATGTTCCGATCTCAGTATTTTAAACGCTACTGATCTACTGAAGTTTTGAAAATGCCTTGTTGATGTTGATATACATATCGTTAGCTTCATAGCATAAGTGCCTAAGTCATTTTTTGGTCAAATTGAGATTTTTGCCTAACTTTACTCCCCTACCACTGCTGCATCATCCTGTCCGTCTGTTTTCCGAAAACACAAAAAAATGACTTAGGCACTTATGCTATGAAGCTAACGATATACTCAAAAGTTTAGTGGCTTCTCGACAAGAACATCTACAGGCTCCTGTATTTCTTATTATGCTTATAAATCACATCACGGGCAGAAAAGTAGCTTCTGCAAGGGTTTCCTTAGAATAACAGAAAAACCATATTTACTTCTAAAGAAAAAAACAAATACCTGACTGTATTTGTTTTCGGATGGCTGCTTTGCTACATTAGTGCAAGATAATGCACTAATGTAGCAAAGTTCAAATCTTCTTCTTGGTGTTATTGAGTTCACTGTACTCTTCTTCTGATTCTGGTCTCTAAAGTCACCAGAATCTAATCAAATAGAGGACCTTTATAGTGTGTTGGAATAGGAGATTTGCATTATGGATGTACAGCCAACAACTCACCAAAACTGTGTTATGTTTTTGTGTCAATTTGGATCAAAACTCTAAGAAAACAACTAGTTGAATCTCTGCCAGGAAGAATTTGAGGGGTGGGGGGTGGCTTTAAAAGAAAAGGCAATCTAACCCAGTAATAGCAAGGTGTTTCAAATAACTTCTCCACAGAGTGTAAATGCAAAAGACAATCTAGAAATAGCAGTAGGTTATTATCGCTGTGTTTGTCGGCTAAGTTTATTTTTTAATGCTCAAGGTAAGCCTGCTGACAACAAAAGCTGTCAGTGATCTGATAAATTATGTCAGGTTCGAACTAAAAGCAGAAAATCCAATGTTAAACTTTCCCCCAAAAAACTCCTAAATTAAAGATGAACTCTCACCAACTCTTTGTATCGGAGCACCGCCTGCTCTCCCCGCTGCAAGCTCTCCTCTCTCCTGTTTTTGGCTCTCCTGATCTTTTCCTCTGCCTTTCGATGGCTGCTGATCTTTTTCACCAACACAACCACAGATCCCACTGCACAGACAACACCAGTGAGCAGAGCCGCCCTCTGACTGTCCATCTTCACTCCCTTGAGAAAATCCTGGATGTTCTGCAAGGCTTGCATCTTTGTCCTGTCACCGCAACTCCAGTTTTAAACGGGACAGGTCGGCCTTAGTCAGGCTTAAGTATGCTAATCAAGAGGGCGCTGTTGTGCCTAAATCGTTGTCAGGGACCAAGCAGTAAAGCATAAAGGACACAGGTGTTTTAATTCAAAAAGGGGGTTTTATTGACCCAAAAACATGAAGATATATTTAACAAAGCCAAAACTTAAACAGGAAGACCAATAAAAGAGGTCAACTCAATAGACTAAACTCAAGATAATAATTAACAAAACCTCAAACAAACATAAGATAAACTGACCTGGTCAACTCAATAGACTAAACTCAAGATAATAATTAACAAAACCTCAAACAAACATAAGATAAACTGACCTGCTGAAATGGGGGAACTTAAATATGGAGTGCCAGGACTGCCATAATGCATTAATTAAATACACCATTAAATAATTAATTAAATGTGGCAATAATTAATTAAAATTGGAATTAATTAATTAAATAAATAGTTATGACACATGTAATTAATTAATTATTGACACATTTAATTAATTATTTATGTATTTCACATTTTAATTAATTATTGACACATTTAATTAATTATTTATTGACACATTTAATTAATTATTTAATGATATATTTATTTATTTCATTTTGGCAGTCCTGGCGCCTGGCTCTCATCATGAAATCATTTTATCTGTCAGCCTCACCCATCAAACTCAGGGGGCGGGGTTAACGCTGCCCATGCAGCTTCTCTAACATTTGATTGGTTGCCGTGCAAAGTAAGTCAAAACAGGTCGATCCTAGATAATCGATTGCTTGTGTAGACTTGGGGCAGCCAGGTATCCCAGAATGCAGATCAAATCACAGGCAGCAATGGTGGTGGTGTAGTTTTAAAATAACCCATTTTTCTGTCACCAGCTACACTTTTAACAGTGTTTTAGCCGCGAATGTCGCGACGTATGTCTGGTCAGGTTGTCAACATAGAACATGTTTGCAAAAGTGCTCAGATGTTTTCAGAGATTTCACTAGCTCTGCTAACAATTAGCATGCAGAGTGCACCCAGGGGGTTACGTTAACCGGTTTGTTTACATATTCCACTCTCCGTGTTCCACATGTTGCATTCGCAGATTCTCATTTTCACCGAACGATCGTCTCTTTCCGCCTGGTCTTGTGTCTCTGTGCTTCTGTAACATAAAGAACGAGCTGACATTTTTCTCACGAAACCAGCGATCAGCTCAACAGACCCTCAGTTTACCTGCATGCATCCTCCTCCTCATCTGTCAGCTGTTTAACACCTGCTGCTAATTCAAGAAACACGCCTACATTACCTGGTGATAGTCACAGTTTAACCGGGCAGCCGGTACTCGATATAAAGCAATGTCAGCGCATTTTTCTGCACAAGATAAGTAAATATAGTGTTTTCCCCGAGCGCAGAGCTGCTGGAGCTTGTTTCCTTACAGAGCACTTTATAGGCGAAGCAGCTTCATCAGCGGCTGATGTCCAATCACCGGCACACAGCTTTGAAACCTCAGCTGAGTTTTAGCTCTCAGTGGTTAAACGCTGGACTTCATTCACTCAGGTTCTGTCTGTCGGGTCACGTTTACTTCGCTGTTTTATTTACAACTGAGCAAATCGGTTTGGCTGAGGTTAATGTTACGTTTCATAACTGCATAGTTTCACAGACGTTTAATGGTTCACTGGCACATGTGTTAGACTGAACTATCATCTAAATATCATCTGTTTTTTAATAGTTATTCAACTGTATTCTAAGCACCAGCTGTCTGTTAGAATGTGATTTTTTTTTCTGTCTGTTGGCAGAGGTATAAAAATGCGCAGGAAAATCTGACGTGCATGGCAAACTTCACCGACGATATTTAGGGAGGAATAAACACACATCAAACATAAATGAACCATTTGCCTGTCTCCATAATTGAGAGCATTTTCTCTTCTTATGTCAACACTCTCTTTTTTTTTTTTTTTTTTTTTTGCTTTTTCGGTCATGTTATGTTTACCTGTCAAAGGCTTGTTACAAACTATGAAACACATGGTGCAGACTTCTGGATGTTAGAAGAAAACTAATACTGCTCATGAAGGAGACTAAAGGCAGGAAGGTGTCCTTTAAAACTAAACATGTTAATAGGACCTCCCTATTTATATCATAGTTTATGATATAGCACGTGTATTTCAGTAATAGCCTGCTGATTTCAGGTGAACAGTCGCTCACGTAGGTGTTATCTGTGAAACTCCTTAACTATAATTTATCCAAGTTAACTTCAGTTAACCATTCAGACAGTTCTTTTGCAATGAAAAACATAAACACCCATGCTGCCGGTAGGTTTCCTCAGTGCCAGCTGTTAACATTATAGCTGCTTATGCAGTAACCATGGTAACCACGGACTCTGAGCGGCTGGATCAACGGAGGTCAGACAACAATTTTACATGTATGATCTTAAAACAGGACACAGCCACTATACGTGCTGGCCTCATATCAAATGTGAAGGCAGACTGAGTCTATGTTTGACGTTTTTTTATATCTAATCTTCCTTTTCAAACATTTAAACAGCAGCGAGTCTGCGGCTGAGGGAATACAAACTCAAATTGTCGGAACAGGTTGGCTCGTTTCTTGGATTCATTTGGTGATTTATTAAATGTATAACTGTTATTCTAATCTGCTGCTGAGTCTCTTACACTTTTCTTTATGCTGTATATTTTCACGTCTCTGGAATAGTTGGCAGTTAGATAGTCAGCTGGGAAACTTTGTGTTAACTCATGGAGCTGAGGATATCGTGGATATCGTGGATATGCTGACCTCGCTCCGTGGTGTACAGGGCCGTTTACCCTCATGATTAATATTCACTATAAAAATATTAGCCGAACATCATGAAGTCTGTATGTGTTTCATAGTGTCGAACAACCTTTGTACAGTTAAAGCCAGCAGTTACTACATGACAGAAACACCAACGTTATCTCTTTTATGCGTTTATACACAGGTCACGCTGATTACTGAACAAAAACCCAAAGATCAGATGTTAAACAGATTTATTTGCTCTCTCTCCTCCTTAAACATGTTTTTAATGTTAGTTATAATTCAGAATTGCGACTGAAACACGTAGGACACATAAGAACATCAGGAAATAAAACACCGATAAATATAACCTCAGTAAAAGAAGTCAGCGGGGGTTACTACAGCTGTGTACCGGGGCCTGCGCTTTGTCGGTGGGATTGCTTGCGAGGCGAGCGGGTCTATCCCACGCTTTGCCGTGAGACTGGGCAGACATTTCCGAAATCATCGAAGCACTTTTGCAAAGAGGCTGTATCTTGACAAACCGACCAGACACATGAAGATTAAACCACTACATTCTCGGCTAAAAAAATATTAAAACAGTATTTGGTGACACACAAACAGGGTTTTTCAAAGTTCAGTTCTGTTAGCTTCCACATGCCGGTTGTTGTGTGCTAGAAACAATGGCCACCAGGCCAAAGCAATGGTTTTGACTCGATCAGCGTTAACCCCGCCCCCTGAGTTTGATGGGTGAGGCTGACAGATAAAATTATTTCATGATGAGAGCCAGGCGCCATGACTGCCAAAATGAAATAAATAAATATATCATTAAATAATTAATTAAATGTGTCAATAATTAATTAATTAAATGTGTCAATAATTAATTAAAATGTGAAATCCATAAATAATTAATTAAATGTGTCAATAATTAATTAATTACATGTGTCATAACTATTTATTTAATTAATTAATTCCAATTTTAATTAATTATTGCCACATTTAATTAATTATTTAATGGTGTATTTAATTAATGCATTATGGCAGTCCTGGCACTCCATACTTAAATACTGGTTTAGCTAAACCAAATGACACACACGGGGAAAATAAAATGGCTGCCATATAACCAACTAATACAAGCCAAGTAAACAAACATGAAACACCCCCCAGGCAATGAAGCATGTGGTGCTATCCAATTAGGCTGTCAGTGGTACTTCAGGTCCCCCAGCCCTTTGCCACACCTTTTGTCAGACATAAACACACCAGCAATGTTTTGGTTCTATAACATTTTTCTATTATTACTTTATTATGAATTATAGGTGCAAGAGTTTTAGAGTGTGGATAATTAGATAATAGATCAATGTAATAGCAAATTGTGCCTTGTTCTCAGATTCACAGCAAGTGGAGAGTGATAGATGAGATCAGGAGATGGAAGGAGGAAGAGAGGCAAGAATGATCCACAGGCAGAGAAAAGTTTATTTCTCACAGTTTTGTTCCCTTATGGTTTCAAGCACTGTCACTAATCTTTGCATTTTATTATTATCTCATAACACTTGTTTAATCAGCTACCATCTCTCCTATGGACTTTTTAATGTCTACAGCAGGAGTGGGCGACTCCAGGCCTCGAGGGTCGGTGTCCTGCAGGTTTTAGATGTGTCATTGATCCAACACAGCTGATCAGGGCTGGACTGGGACAAAAAATCAGCCCGGGCATTTTGACTAGTTACCGGCCCACCATGGTATTATAGGAAAAGCCATAAAGCCTTTATAATAAACTTAAACCTACACCATCCTCCCTATTCTGGTATTCTAAACAGTACTTAGCAAAACTATAAAACAACCTAATTTATAATTACATATACCTCACTAATAGGGTTGCCAACTCCCAGCAAAAAAAGAAAAGAAAGAAAAATAGGGAACCACTCCCCCACCCTCTGCCTCAAGATGCTTTACTGACAAAACCGATTTTAATTTAATGCACGTATAAAACAAATGCACAGAAATCTATTATTTTTCTCCAGTAATTAAATAGATTTAACATCTTTCTTCAACAGAATTGCAGACTGCACAGATGGTATCTTAACAAAGGAAAGAATACCATAACTTACTAGGGCATATACTAGACTTAATATTTACTGAATACAATAATGGATTTCTATACATTTTACATCAGATAAAAACTTCGGTTGTAAGATTCAGATAATTATTTATTAAAAGGTAGACATCGTAAATGAGAATATGAAAGAAAAGTATTTCCTTTTGCCCCCCTCTCCCTGTTAAGGCCCTACCTGCCCCCCTGGCAACACTTTGCTAGACCCGCCCCTGCACAGTTACCAGCTGTCAGCTACATAAAAAAGGATCCTGGTGTTATTTGTCTCTCAGAAACAGTTCATAACTTCCCTTCAGTTCATTCATGTCACCTAAAAGGTAAACCTGTTTCTCCATCACCTGTTCAGCTCTGATGATTCAGTAAGGACATCTCCTGGTTTCATCTTCATGTTTCCCTCTCACCACATATACAAACCGACATCATGACCAGCAGCTTTACAGCTGTAGCTCCAGCAAACATCAGCTGATTCTAGAAATGAATATTAAATAAATTCTAACAACAGCTGATCAAGCTTAAACGTGCTGCTGTTGTTTAGCGCGACATCCGCTGGTTTCTTCTTTCTGGTGCAAAGTGGGCGAGCCTGGTTCTGCCGGAGGTTTCTTCCTGTTAAAAGGGAGTTTTCCCTTCCCACTGTCGCCAAAGTGCTTGCTCACAGGGGGTCATATGATTGTTGGGTTTTTCTCTGTATCTGTTATTGTATGATCTACTGTACAATATAAAGCGCCTTGAGGTGACTGTTGTTGTGATTTGGAGCTATATAAATAAAATTGAATTGAAAATTGAATTGAATTGAAAAATGTTTATAGAGGTCATATTTTTATCAAGGGGTATACATTCGTCATGACTGACTTGAGTAGCTAAGTTAAAGGGTTGCTAGATCAAGACTAGCAACCCTAAAACGGAGAAACCTTTATTATCTAGCGTGCATCAAGACTTAAAACATGGAGCAGTTGAGTCAGTTTTAATTCTCACGTTTAAACTGCCTTGCTCACTACTGCTCAGGTTACCTGTTGGGAAGTTTTGAACAAAAAGCCTGTCTTCTAAAAGCTATATGGAACTTATGGAACTTTTTTTTCAATAATATCAATAATACATGAGTTCAAAATACAGTCGTGGAATGTGGAAGCTGCTCTCTTCTGGTGTTTTTTTGGCTACATTATTACATGCTGTAAATTCAATTCCAAAAAATTGAAAAAGTTCTACATTTTGTTTGTACATTTTTTTTTTACTGAAGCTCACTTGATAATTACAACAAAGTGACAACAAAGCCCAAAACTCGTGACAACCAATCCTATATAAGGGTTTCAATCATCAACAATGCATGCAAGTGAAACAGTGTGACAACCAACCCCAGTCAACCCTACTGGCAGTGCAGAGGATGCTCAACCCTTTGACACATTTAAATAGCATTTATGGGGAAAACTCAAGTCATGTGAGACTCAGAATGAAATCAGCTTTACTTCTTGCTCTGTTTGACCAGTTGTTCCACTTCCTTCATGAGGCGCAGGCAGAGTTCATCCTGCCACGGCAGAGCAACACACTGGACCGCCACAGGCAGACCCTCGCCTCCAGTCACTGCCTGAACACAAAAAAAACACACCTGTCACTTAACGCTCAGCAGCTGAACGTACCACAGTCTTTTGCCTTCACCTACTGACAAACTGTGGAATTTCAGATACAGATTGTGTATAAGTGCAAGGCCAGAAGACCTGCAAAAAGACTAAGATGAGACAATAAATGACAGAACCACAAGGAAATGATACAAAACACTGACAAATTCTGGAGTCACAATAGTCTGATCTGGTTCAGTTCTTGGTTCTGTGTAGGATGGATCAAATTGGGCAATGACCTTTCCGAAAGCACTGGAGGGTTGCCCATTATTGGACATTCTTTATGAGATGAGATGAGATGAGATGAGATGAGATAGCCTTTATTTGTCAGTTGCAGTTACCCACAACCGAGATTCAGATTCAGAAGACTTTATTTATCCCCAAGGGGAGATTAAGAGACTGACTTTGCCGACCGTACATACAATAGACAAACATCACATTGGGGAGACAGGTCAGGCTGGGTAGCTGGCCGGTCAGCTACACGAGCAGCGACCGAACAATGGAAAATTGCACAACATCAGGAAAGACAAGGAGAAAAAAGAACTCCCCCAAGACTGAGCTCCAACAGGGAGATCAGTTTGGGAACAGAAAAAAAACACCTCAGCGCATAGCGCATGAAAAACTCTTAATACACCATAGAAACACATGACAAGCAACAGGGATGGATAAAAGGTGAGAGACAGCCACTGTAGACAGCGCATCCAGGCCTGCAGCATATGCGCTGGTTCCCTGTGATCCACCGTCTGCATTGGGAGGGGATAAGCATTGAAGGCATTTGGAAGGGGAGCGGGGATGAATGTATATCTGTGTGTGTCCAGAGTTCAGCTGAGAGAGTATCCTTTGCCCTGCCAGGCTAAGTAAACAGTCTTCCAGCCAACCCAGGTGGCCTTCCGTAGGATAGGGGAGGAAGAGTCTAAACACCGTCCGTTATCCGGGAGAATTTGTTTTGTTCAGCTCCAGCCTTGAGACCACAGCTGTTGCCGAAATGGTAGCTACATGAAATGATGGTGTTTTTTTCCTTTAGTGCGAACAACTTACGTGAATTTCAAAGCCGTTCTAGCAGTCCGACACTGGTCTCTCAATCTCCCGTTGGAGAGCCGTGAGCTCAAAGAGCAAATTCTGAGAACTCAAGACCGCCGTGAGCTGTTATTCAATTTTCGCTCATATGTTTATATATATATATATATATAAATAAAATTGGCAAAATGGAGAATGGCTGATTTTGAAAAACAAAAACTATTTAGTACTTTATATTCTTTCTTTTATATTTCCAGAGGTCTAAATTGCAGTAACAAACCTTTTTTAATCTTCGCAGAGGTGTAATAGGAACATGACTCTGACGGCCGTGTCTACAACAGCACAATTGAAATAATCTGCTAATATTCATTCATTTATCATATTCATATAAATCAGATACAGAGTAAGACTGTCCACTTCAACCTTACTTTCACATTTAAGTTACTTTGCAGCCCTCCTGTAGGCCCCTCACGTGCAGGAGGTGGAATGTAATGTATGAAACTTATGGGCAGTGGCTACAGTCTTGCTGCCTGTATGTTAGAGTTCTCACTGACTGGTTGAGACGGTTGGTACCCTCACTTGACTGATGTAGTTAAACAACTCCTGCATGACTCATTTCAATCTCATCTCTGCTTTTGACAGATGATGTGCTCCTGTTGGCTTCATCAGGTTGTGGTATCCAGCTCTAACTGGAGCGGTGGGTATAAGAATTTGCACTTCCAAGTCTGAGACTGTGGTCTTCAGCCAGAAAAGGACGGAGTGCCTACTTTGAGTCAGGGAGGAGTATGGTCATGAGCTTTGGGTTGTGACCGAAAGTTCAAGATCGCAGATCCAAGCCTTCTCCAAAGGATTACTGGACTCTCCCTTAGAAGTAGTGTGAGGTGTTCAGCCATCCGAGAGAAGCCAGAGTAGATCTGTCACTTCTCTACATTGAAAGGAGCCGGTTGAGGTGGTTCAGGCATCTGATTAGGATGCCTTCTGGACACCTTCTGGGTGAGGTATTCCAAGCATGTGCTACATTGGAGACATGATATCTCTCATCTAGCCATAATAAATTATCTATAGTTTAAGCTTTACATCTGTGTCTCCCAGAAGATTATTTCTGCAGGAAAACCTGCTGTCACAGTAGCTTAAACTACACTATGTGTTCAATTAGTCATCCCTCACTGGCATGTGTTACTTTCCTCTTTCTTTTTCTCTTTTTTGAGTAATGACACCAACTTTGATACACCTCAAACAGGCAGAAACATTTGACCTCACACAATGCAATTAATTTGCATGAGTGTAATGTCTTTGATACGCTGCTTAGAAATGGTGGTTCTCAAAGTGGAGCCAATGAGAACCCAATGAGGTCAGAGAACTGATTTGCAATTGGAATCGCTAAATTCTTATCTATTCCCATCCCTACTTGGTAATCTGTATGTTTTTAATCACATCTTTGTGTAGCATTCCAAATAAACTGACGAGTGACTATGTTTTCAATCAGTCTTATCTCACTGGTACATGTTGCCTACCTCTTTGAAGAGTTTGTCCCACATGTCCTGATAACAGCCCTTATAGTGCTTGAGTTCCTCCTCATCCTTTGCGGTCACTGTGGAAACAGTGACTACACCCGCAGGAAAGTTAAGGAGATTGTAGACAACTGTGTAACTAATAGCAGCTGAAATAACAGAAAATATAAATATATTATTATGTAGAATATTTATTAATATTCAATAGAATAATTAATATTGAAATTTATTTGTCCAGGCTGTCAGGCTGCTCTTGCCAAAGTAATGTTAAAAAAAGCAGTTACAATCAAAGAGTCAAAGTTGTGCTGTGATTCAATGCAAAATCACAAAAAATTATCCATTCTCTAACAGGGAGTTTATCAACAAGTGTTTTGTGGCTGAAATTGGACAAACTGTGATAAACAGAACACTATGTTGTCACTTGTACTGAGTGTATCATACTTGGAATTTTGCTACAGTAAAACAAGTTGTAGGCTGGTCCAATCACAGGGCACAGTAGTACATCGATGTTGCAGCTCCTCCAATGTGCTATTGTCTCTTGAATGTAGTCCTAAAGAAAACACAGGAAATCTCAATTTCATCTTCAGATTTTCATACGTGACCATGCATCATCAGCTGACAGTACCTCAACAGCAGCATGTTGCTTCCACAGCTCAGGAACAGATCTAAAAATGAAGCATATCATTCCTAGAACATGTATAATATGAAAATCTAACAAAGGATGAAGTACAAATAAAACATTTCAAGAATACTTTCTCACCGAACTCCACAAAGAGCCCTCATGTTGGCAGAGACACGAGGAGACTGCAGATAGATAGATAGATAGATAGATAGATAGATAGATAGATAGATAGATAGATAGATAGATAGATAGATAGATAGATAGATAGATAGATATGCATTATTCTGCTAAATCACTCAATCCGGTGATTTAAATAAACAGACCATCTATTTGACTATTTTTGTATGTGTCTGTCACAGAATTGGAGGGCTTACCTTAGATTTGAGCAGAAATGAATGGATTGTCTTATACCACTTAGGAAGACGGTAACGATGAAACTGTCCCTTCAGACAAGGGTCCTCGGGTCCCCCCTTCCTAAAAAGAAAGGGCTCATTAGCACATAAGAAAAAAGCCTATTTTGAGATACTTAACTAATTAATGGAATAGTTTCAAAACCAGTCAACACCATCGTGTGCTCAAGAAGACAATGGCAGCATCTCTAGGTATTAAAAACCTATTAACTAAACTGTTAAAAGAAAAAAACTCACAGTTTGGTTAACAGGCTGGTACCTCCATCTGCTAAAAAACCCTTTACCATTAGTTCAGGGAAAATTTCATCCATCTTCAGTGGATGGTAAGGGACCACCTAGAGAAACAAATGCCAACATTAAAAAACATGACTTGAAAATGATTATTATATGTTTTTGTTTTTGTGTGTGTGTGTGTGTGTGTGTGTCTTACTGTGTGTCCTGCTTGCTCTAACAGAGCTTTCACCTCTCTAACGCCTCGGGCCATGCTTGGAGATGGATGCATGTAGCCATCGTTTTCCAAACAACCAATCCTTAGAGGTTTGGTGGTTCTGTATCTCTAAGAGGGAATCACTTTTTGTTTTTAATGCTCACATGAAATGAGACCATTTATGCATATATATGCACAGGCAATTACAACAAAGGATTATCAACAAGTGACATGAATCCCACAGTACAAGACACACCTCCATGTTAAAAGGTAATGGTGGAACAGTGGGGTCCAAAGAAAACATGTGGTCACAAAGAAGTGCCTGCATGCACAGAGCCAGGCTGTCCACATCTCTTGCCATGGGTCCAGGTGAAGATAGCACTAGTTTAACATGAAACAAGAAGCAGTAAACAAAATTCACAGACTGTTTTTTCCCAGGACTGTCTATCAGTATCCCAATATTGACTCTGTATATATGTAGTAGGGGTGCAACGATATTCGTATCGATATTGAACCGTTCGATACAGTGCTTTCGGTTCGGTATGCATATGTATTGAACAATACAAAATTTGTAATTTATTTTATCAACTTTCCTTCTGACGACGCTGTCTGTGTTGAGCGCTCAGTGAATCTGTGTTCGACTACTCCGCCTAGGCTGCACTGTCGAGCGCAGATCCACTGAGCGCTCAACACAGACAGCATCGTCAGAAGGAAGAGCGCAGGGCAAGCTAGCGAGACAGAAGTTAAGGTCTCCTTGCAACATGGCAAATTGAACCTCATTCAGATCTGGCGTTTGGAATTATTTTGGTTTTCATGTGACATATGACCCTGAAGGTAAGCGCGTCATGGACTAAAGTAAAACAGTATGTCGGATGTGCCACGCAATGCTCAATTGGTGGGAACTAGTGTGTTAGCGCAGTTAGCTCGTTAACGTGTTGGCCGTCTAGCCCCATGCACGGGTGATCAGGGGTAGCTCGTTAACGGAGATTTGCCGTGTTGTGGTGTTAAGGTCATTTCAACGAGATTACCTGACAGCACTAGTGGGAACACAACAAATATGACTGCACATTTACGCCGACATCATCCTAGTGCAAAGACAAGTGGAAGCAGACAAAAACAACAAGCATGCATGCTACAAACTTTACCCGAGTCATTTAGACAGCCGTTAGCACATGATTCTCCTTATGGGGACCTGATATGTTTAATATGCTGCTGAGAATATAGCCCAGAAGAAGCGGATAGTATAGCTTTTATTTTGGAAAGAGCCATTTCTCTGTAATAAACTCTCTTTTCCAAAGATGAGTGATTCCTCAATCAGATACAGGGCTCGCAATATCGCTAGCCCGACGTACCGGGGCTAGCGATTTTTCCAGTCGGGCTACCAAAATCTATCTCTGCCCTGCCCGTCGGCCTATCGTAGGAAGGAAAAATATATGTCAATGCTTTTGCATTCTTTCAGAAATGTAGCTGGGTAATTATGTCATTGGCATCGGTGAGCCACTGTCAATATGTGACATATTGAAATCGCGTTTGAATTTGCGCTTGTTTTTTTGCTTTCACTTTGCAATCGTGCGAACTGTGTATAGAGAGCGACAGCACTGATCTGTGAGTGATGATAATTTGTGCACCAATTCCTCTGACATCGTCTTATCAATCGTTAGCTTACTACGCAAACATGACAAGTGAAATCTCCCGCAGCAAGCTTAAACATGTGAGAGGTTGATCGCGCAGAGAATCGCTGAGCTTATGTGAGTGAGCGTGTAAAAGCAGCAGGATATATATTTTAGTTCTGCTGAGCCAAATAAGACAGGTCAGGGTGAAGAAGTGACAGCCAAAGAAAAGCTTACCACAAAACGGAGAAGTTATGACAAATCAGACTATAAGGCAAAAAGAAAGTGCAGCTTTATGGTTTCATGGACAAAAGAATTTCTGTGGCTGCGATATGATGAGCTAAATAACCAGGGCTGCACATAAGTGGTCCGCAGGTGCGCATTCGCTGTCAAAATAAAAAACATGCACAAGGGTTAGGGTTAAATTTAAAAACTGTACTTTTGAGTTAAAATATATATTTATAATTTTAATAAATGACAAATTAAAAAGGCATGAACATTTTTTTTTGTATCGAAAAAATATCGAACCGTGACACCAAAGTATCGAACCGAACCGAACCGTGAATTTTGTGTATCGTTGCACCCCTACTAAGTAGATATGTCACTTACCTGACTTTTGCCCTCTATAAGTTGGACAAACTCCCTGTGAACTAATCATTACACAAAAGGTGAGATAAAAGTTTTTCTCAGCAATGTATAATAAATTTCGAGGAAACTGACTGAATGAGACCCACCTGAGCCGACCCGCAGTTGGTTTGAAACCACAGATTCCACAGAAGGATGCAGGAATACGGATACTGCCACCTAGATCAGTGCCTATACCAAGCAGGGAGCCCCCTCCCCCGATGAGAGCCCCCTCCCCACCAGTTGAACCTCCAGAGGTCTTCTGGGGGTTATGAGGGTTCACAGTCTGCCCGTAGATAGGATTACTGCAGTCACAGCTGAATTTGAACAGACAAGAAGGTGAGAAGTCTTTGCATGTTATGCACATGTGGAATAGCAAAGACAACTGACTGAGTTTTAACCACATCAGACATAAAAGGCAGATGGGGTATTGTCATCACCCCTCCAGGTGGGCAGAGTGGATACCCAAGTTTGTGAATGTGATAACTCCAGAATTAAGTGAGGTGACATAGGAATTTCGAATTGGTGTATCTTCTAAAAATCTTGGATGACTTTGAATCTCAATGACTTCGACCTTAAGGTCATAGGTCAGCTTTTCTAAAAATTACCCGGATTTTCAAATTTATGCCATAGGTGCATCTAGGAGGCTGACGGGCAGAAATGGCAGACACCGGTATTTTTAAATTGGCTCTAGATTTATGTCAATCACCGATAAAAGATTTACCTCAAAAGACCTTGAGGCAAGTTGGTTTTCACAAAGGGAATAGCTCCTTGTTTCTTCAGGACTTGAACAAGCACACTGTCCTTTTCAGCGGGCTGGTCCAGGTTAATGATCACACCACAAGAACAGTCATGATTCTTGCGTTGTGAAAAAAAAGAGAAAGAAAGAAGAAAAAAGATGATAATGGTGCTTCAAAGATGTAAATAATAATGCTTGGGAATGCTATAAGTTAGACATAACATAGAAATTAGTTAGAAATACTGACCAGAAGGCCTGCAATTGATATTTGCATTATTTAACCTTTGTAATACCTTAAATGCAAGATTTTCTTTAATGCTAACTGGAACTCCGTACAAGAGACCATCCTTGTTGGAGCCAACAGTTGTCAGCTGGTCCAAACTCTCCAGCAAAATTTCAGTGCAGCAGTTCAGCTTTTGGTTTACAGCCAGAGTCTGTTGGAAAGGAAACAAGCACAGACAGTTTGAGATTAACTTATTTACCTTGAAGGGACCTTGATCTTTGTAATCACTCTGTAAAATATTGAACTCTTGTTCGAAACATTGAACCTTTTGGTGTATTTGAGCTATTATGAAAGATTTGTGTCATGTTGGATACTGAACCTTTTCCATGTAAGAGTAAAGCACATCCTCAGGGGTAAGTGAGCCTTCCTTCAGCTGCTGTGTCAGCTCAGACAGGGAGAGTGTCAGGATGAAAGCAGAGTCAGTTGTCGGATGCTAGAAGACACAGACCCACACAGAATCATTATGTCATTAAAAAAGCTGCAGCAAACAAATAAAAGCATATGAATGTAGAGATTTTCCACTTCTTTACAAACTCTGTCAAACGTGACAATGACAATTCACAGTGCTTAAATGGTCTCCACAATTACCAGATTTCAATCTGACAGAGCACCCTTAGGATGTGGTGGAACAGGAGATTTACATCACTGATGTGCAATCAACAAATCAACTGCAACTGGTAATGCTATTGTGTCAATATGGACCAAAATCAAACAAACGACCTAGAATAGCTGCATATTATTGGTGTGCTTTTAACTTTTATTTTAATGCTCATGTTTAAAAGCCCTCCTGCCAGCATGGCAGGTAATGGCCCATTGAAGTTGCCCGTATATGACTTACTTTTGTAACGATTTTGAAATGCTCTAAATAGAAAAAATCCTGTTTCCACAGGATTTTTTCACCTTAGATCAACAGTATACAACCTCACGATGTTACCATATCAATTTCAATTACTTTGGAAAGTAAAATCAGACTGACTTGATATTGACATGGTATCACTGTGGGGCTTTATACTGTCAATACAGAGTGAAATTATCCTGTGGAAACAAGAATTTTTCTTTTTAGAGCATTTTGAAATTGTTACAAAAGTAAGTCAGATATTGGCAATTTCAGATTTCTGTGGTTGGATAGTGTTGATATAAAATGCAACTAGTCTTTGTAAATATGACTTTTGCTTTCAAGAGCATTCTGAAGTCATTGAAAGAGAAGTTCAAAAATGAAAATTCACAGGGCTTTTACTTTGAAATCCAAAAGGAGATGGCTTTAATATTGACATGTTATTTTGAAATCAGGTTTCAACATCTTTTGCCATAATACTTTGAATACACAGGGAATTTAAAACAAAGTGGAGGCTGGCTTGACACCAGTGCCAGGTCTGAACTAAAAGCACATAATTTGTTTTGATTTCTATCTAAAGAAAAAGTTAAACATTTCAGTGTTTAAAGCTCTGAACTCTCACCGACTGTTTGTACCGGAGCACCGCCTGCTCTGCCCGCTGCAAGCTCTCATCTCTCCTGTTTCTGGCTCTCTTGATCTTTTCCTCTGCCTGTCGGAGGCTGTTGATCTTTTTCACCCGCACAGCCAGGTATCCCACAATGCAGGCAACACCAGTGAGCAGAGCCGCTGTCCAGTTGTCCATCTTCACTCTCTTAATAAACAGTTCAGTGTTCTGCGTGATTTTCGTCTTTGTCCTGGGGCTGTAAATCATCGGCGGAGCGGGTAGGGAGGCTTACTGGGCTTAAGCCCGGGTTGTTTCAGAAGCTCAGGGTCTTTTGGAATCTAGTTTATTTCATAGTTAGATGCCTGACTGACAACTGTAAAAAAAACTACACAACATTCGAGGCACATAGCGCGCAAATTCCCCCTAAATTTGGTATGATCCGAGCTTCAACTTGCTTTCCCTCTGCAGGTTGTTTTTATTGGTTACACACATGAATATTCATAAAGCTTGTTGCTGTATTACCTATGAGAAATTACTATAACTGGTTACAAAGTGTGATTGTGCTGTGCCAGCATGATTATACATTGTGTGTGGTTATATGATGGGAGTGCAGCTCTCCCAGATTGTTGTTGGTAGAATCTGTTCTTCTCAAGGCTGCTTGTTCCCCTTATCAATGTCATGCACGTAGTCATATGCGTAGGTTACCTAGATAGCAAACAGAAGCATTCTAGCTTTCTAAATGGCATTATGTAGCTTTTTAAATGGCAACCTACAACACATACATTAAACCTAACAGCGACAGACAAGAAACATATTATATTATATTATAATATAATATAATATAATATAATATAATATAATATATTATATTTTCTCTACAGCATTAAGAAAGTTAATTTTATTGGTTAACATTTCTTTAACCTTTAAACCATATGCACATTATACTTGCAGCGCATGCTCAAGTGCTTATGACACATTTAGTTAACATTTACAGCAAAGCAAAGTTGAGACAGTGCTTGTGAGAATGGGTGTGATTGGGTGAATGTGGCATGTTGTATACAGCGCTTTGAGTACTTCGGGAGAGCAGAAAAGTGCTATATAAGAATCAGTCCATAGAGATTGACAGACCACGTGAATTCCGCGCATTGCATTGTAGGTACGAGTGGCAACAAAATCAAAACACTGCATCAATCGCTAGCATTTCCAGCACCGGTAATCATTAATTCTGCGGTTTTAATCCCTACTTGCATTTTATTTGCCCCAAAAACAGTTATGTACAAAACGACGATGAGCAAAGACAGACTTGACTTGACAAAAAGGAAAAAAAAAAAAAAAAGTACGAGGAAAAAAATCTAAGGAGTGAAAGGGTCAGACCCATACGAGCATAGTGGAGTAAGGACGTTAGCGTGCTGCCCAACTTGATGACCAAGATGAAGGAAAAGAAAAACAGAAGGGAAGAGGGACAGTGAGAAAGGGCACTCAAAAAGAGAAAGAAGAGAAAAAAAATCTCCTGGATCACCTGTTGAAGAAAAGACGAGAAACAAGCAAAAACAACAGAGCAACAATAACTAAACACACACCATCACGTTAATATGAGCTAGTGTAAACAGCAGTAAATACTATAGTGAATGTTGTTGTGTAGCAAGCAGGACCGACAGCGCACAATGTGCTTGGAAATAGCAGCCAATAAAGGTGTAGTTGATGTCTATGAACAGTGAACCCCTGTGTGCACACCTGTGTGGATCAGTGCGCTTATATTCAAAAAGGTTTCCCCATGTAATGGTCTGCTAGATGATGTAGAGAGCCATAGCCCCGTCCCCCAGGGCATGAAGCAGGCATGGAGGAGATCCAGGCTCCAGACATCCAGAGGCCCCAGAGTGCGAGAGCCCACGAGGACAAGACAGACTGTAAGAGCCAATTAAAGGTTAATTTTATTGGTACTGGTAAAATAATTAGAGGAGAAATATATATGTTTGATGTTAAGAATATAATTTTAGTTGATTTCAAAATACTGTTTTGTTAAAGGTATAGAACATAGACGTGCGACATTCTAATGCGCTTTTTAGTATTTTGGGCTTCCGGCACACTGTAATTACGTAGTTGGGGAGTCGGATAAGCTGGAAGCAACACAGTTTTTTGACCGAGTCTTGCCATGTAAATTAAAAGTTTCAATAAACATATTTTTTGCAAGAAAAGTACCTGGACTTGCTTGCGTTTCAAATGCATGTTGCCGGACTGACTCCTAAAGGTGGTACAGAAGAGTGAAATAGAGACGGAGTGCCGCCACTACACAGACTTTTAATTAATTTGAAAACCTGATGCTTAGCCTTGTCCACCCCAGCTGTAAAACTCAGAAAGCATCTTGATGCATGCTCAATCATCCAGGTAAGCCACTGGTAAACTAGTGACCAATGGCTTAAGTTTGTTAATGTCCAAAAAGTTCATGGTGAAGGTAGTGGATGAGAGATAATTGTCAAAGAACACTACCTGTATACGTCTCTTGTGTGGGTCTACAGCCTGGATTACGCTAACTAACGCTAACTTGGGATGACAACTCAATGGTCCCACACCGGTGGGAGCTCCAACACTCTCCTAAGTAGCTCCCCCGACGAGCCCTGATCACCAACAGGTGTGTGGCAGGAACTTCAGGTGTGGCCAGTCCTCTTGCAGGGCCACACCCATCAGGCCTGCATGTGGCTGTTCTCCATCCTCCAGCCACACATGTACACACCCACACCCTGCCTCTACATATAATGAGTGGAACACCGAACAACACAGCATAGTGCAGAAAAACACACATCCCCAAATAACAACAACAACACTAATAATAATAATAACGGGCCATCCTGCTCACGGACCCCCGAGTCCTCCAGAGCCGGGTCCATGACATGTACCACAGGCCTTCGAGCTGGCAGTAGTTAAACCTTTACTTAAAAAGCATCTCTAGACCCAGCAGTCTTAGCTAACTGTAGGCCAATCTCCAACCTTCCTTTCATATCAAACATCCTTGAAAGAGTAGTTGTCAAACAGCTAACAGATCATCTGCAGAGGAATGGCTTATTTGAAGAGTTTCAGTCAGGTTTCAGAGCTCATCACAGCACAGAAACAGCTTTAGTGAAGGTTACAAATGATCTTCTTATGGCCTCTAAAGTGAAGTTAAGTCTTTTTGCGTTGCTGAGTTCACCATTGCTTTCTTTATTTCTCAGGATGTACCAAGCCATAGATTTTGCCACTCCTGATATTGCAGCAATTTCTCAGATGTTTTTTTTTTAAAATGTTTTTACAGCTTAGGAATGGCTTGTTTTAGCTGCATGCAGAGCTCCTTTGCTACACCATCAAACAGCCTTTGAGTCAATTTTCCAATTACTTTTGCTCTGTTTAAAAAGAGTGTGGCACATGTTAAGGAGTTGAGACTCCTAAATCCTTCATCCAATTTGAATGTGAAAATTGAGAGTCTACACATTATGTCCATGTCAATTATATAACTATAATTATAGTGTGTTGTAGTAAATGGTTAAATAAAACAAAACTGGTGTCAGTGTCCAAATATATATGGACCTAACTGTATGTTCATTTGAATCTGTCTGTGCTTGTTTCCTTTCAACAGACTCTGGCTGTAAACAAAAAGCTGAACTGAAGTTTTGCTGGAGAGTTTGGACCAGTTGAAAACTGTTGGCTCCAACAACGATGGTCTCTTGTATGCAGTTCCAGTTACTTTCTAATTTCTAATCAGTATTTGTAAGTATGTTATGTATGAGCATTATCACTAAGGTCATTAACTTGCCATTACCATCTTCTGGTTTCAGTGATGAATCATAGAATCATGAGTGTTCTTGTAGTGTTTTCATTAACCTGGACCAGCCCGTTGAAAAGGACAGTGTGCTTGATGAAGTCCTGAGGAAAAAGGAGCTATTCCCTTTGTGAAAACCAACTTGCCTCAAGCCCTTTTGAGGTAACTCTTTTATCAATGATTGGCATAAATATAGAGCACATTTAAACACTGTGTGGACTCATTCCGTGGTCTTTGCCAATTCCAAGTGTACATAGTATGCAAAGAGTCATTAGCTATCTGTCTTTGCTCACCTTCAGCTATGACTGCAGTAATCCTATTTATGACCAAACTGTGGACCTTCATAACCCCCCAGAAGACCTCTGGAGGTTCTGGTGGGGAGGGGGCTCCCTGCTTGGTTTAGGCACTGATATAGGTGGCAGTATCCGTATACCTGCGTCCTTCTGTGGGATCTGTGGTTTCAAACCAACAGTTCAGGTGGGTCTTATTCAGTCAGTTTCCTGGAAAATTATTGCACATTGCTGGGTAGAACTTTTATCTTTGTTAACACCTTTTGTGTAATAATAATAATGGATTGGATTTATATAGCGCTTTTCAAGGCACCCAAAGCGCTTTACAATGCCACTATTCATTCACTCTCACATTCATACACTGGTGGAGGTAGCTACAGTTGTAGCCACAGCTGCCCTGGGGCAGACTGACAGAAGAGAGGCTGCCATATCGCGCCATCGGCCCCTCTGGCCAACCCCAGTAGGAAAGTAGGGTAAAGTGTCTTGCCCAAGGACACAACGACCAGGACAGAGAGCCCAGGGATCGAACCGGCGACCTTCCGGTTACAGATGCGATTCCCAACCCCCTGAGCCACGGTCGCCCCACGAACTACTCATGAATGATTAGTTCATGAGTAGTTCATCCAATTTATAGAGGGTAAAAGTCAGGTAAGTGACATATCTACTTACTGGACCCATGGCAAGAGAATGTTCTATGTGAACAAAGGCGTAAAAAGAACACAGTGTTAGTTGGTTCCTTATTTCTTATTAATGTTCACAGTTTGAGCTGCTCTAAAATGCCTTTTTTTAAATTTACTCATTAACCAGCAGCCACCAACATCAGAAAATGAATACAATACAGAGTGAGTACCACTAACAAAAATCACTGCTATGTGATTAACAGCCCAAAACTCTGTTATGAACATATACATTCTATGTTATAAACCAACTGAGAAACCCAGTTAAAGAAAAAATAATATGAAATAACTTATTTTCAGTGACTAGCTTTTGTGTGCTAAAGGAAAAAGTTAAAAATTTACAAATTGTACTTTGGTCTACCCAATTCTTGCCACATAGTAAAATCCCAAATGTTGCACTTGGAACAGAAAACTCCAAAATAACCTCCGTTTTAGCTTTGACCACTCAGTTTGGTTTAATGACTTTCATTAATGAAATATACTTTTGTGGCGTTTGAATTTTAACCAGATTAACTGATTGTGAACTCACATATTCATTAATGTCACTATTTCACTTGTTAGGACAAAAAAGGGGGGGATGGAGCAGAGGAAGCAGAGGTCTCACAGATTACACCTATGCTCCTAATTTTCTAAAACAATGAGATTTGCAGGAAAGATAGTGCCGGTCCTAAATCAACTCAATCATTTGATCACTTATTTATGATTAAATTAAAAAAAAGATTTCTCTCAAAGAATTTATATGATGAATGGGAAACTAAACAAAGGCAAGTTTATTAATATAGCACAATTCAACAGCAAGGTGACAAAAGCAAATGTACTATGTACTAATTCATATATGCATACAACGTTAATCACTGAGACTAACTACCACATGCAGTAATTGCTCACGAGGAACAAAGTGAACATCATTATCAATGAAAATACATTTTTTAATTATTATTAAAAAATGTATTTATTTTCAAAGTAATTCAGTGAGTGCTGTTAGGACACATGTTACCTATCAGAAGGGAGCTGTCAGCAGGCAATTAGTGTTCTTTAAAGTCCAAAAAGAGAAATTTATTGTTTTCTAACACAATTTCATCCAAAATTCTTTGTTGAAACATATACTGTCGGGTAAATATCACAGTATGTTAATGGGCAGCACGGTGGCACGGTGGTTAGCGCTGTTGCCACACAGCAAGAAGGTCCTGAGTTCAATTCCACCATCAGGCCGGGGTCTTTCTGTGTGGAGTTTGCATGTTCTCCCCGTGTTTGCGTGGGTTCTCTCCGGGTACTCTGGCTTCCTCCCGCCGTCCAAAGACGTGCAGCTTGTGGGGATAGGTTAATTGGATAATCCACATTGTGAATGTGCGAATGAATGTGAGTGCGAATGGTTGTCTGTCCCTGTGTGTTAGCCCTGCGACAGACTGGCGACCTGTCCAGGGTGTACCCCGCCTCTCGCCCTATGACAGCTGGGATAGGCTCCAGCGCCCCCCGCGACCCTGAAAGCGGGAGCGAATGGATGGATGTTAATGATATTTAAAATAGGTGGCACCAGCTTCCTCAAAACCTTTTTTCAGAAGATTAATATCTGTCTGCAAACGGAGATATTGAAACACAGACAGCTCACTGCCACTGATTAACTAAAATATACACACAAACACTCACGTAGTTTACGTCTGTTTTGATATGTTAGTGACCTTGTTTTTTAAATATTGCCTATGAAGCCCTTAACTTTCATTTAACCTTTAGCAAATAGACAAAAAACAACGTGTTTAAATTGAGCTTGTCGTGCTTGTAGTGTACTCCACCATTTATCAGCTGGTTAGCTCATTATTACAGGATATACTCAAGTTAACATGTTTCCTTTGAAGTCTGCAGAAAAGTTTATTTACAATCACCAGGTGAAATATAAACAAAGTGCCGGGTCGAGATTTCCAGGGATCAACGGGAAGGAGGGGGGGAGGTCCGTACACACAGTCACGATCACACGCCACACTCCTCTTCTGCCAAAACACACTCTCGCTCCGCTGGCACCACACCACACTGCCAAACTCAGGAATCCAGGGAAGGTAAACAGGAACAGGCCCAGGGTTTGTACAGCCTGTACATACCCTGGAGTCTTTGGCGGATCTAGAGGGGTGGTATGGGGGTGCATGTGCCACTCTAAAATGATCTCTTACCTCCTTAGTGCCACCCTCTTTGTGCATATGACAGTGTTGTTCATTAAAATAAGATGGCATTAACACTTTGAGCCAAGCAGCAATTAAAATTGAATATAAATTGTAACACTGAATATAAATTCTAAAACTTTTTGGTAGCAACTGATGCCTGTGACTGTGCCAGAGCACATTTGAATCAGCACCATGGGCATCATGACACGGCCATCATGGGGTGTATCTGGGATGATCAGGAAGAGGAGTACAGAAGTCTGGTGAGGAACTTTGTTGCATGGAGTCACACAAACCACCTGCAACTCAACACCTCAAAGACTAAGGAACTGGTTGTGGACTTCTGGAGGTCCAGAGAAGGTCCACTGCCGGTTCAGATAGAGGGGGAGGAGGTGGAGGTGGTCAACAAGTACAAGTACCTCGGGCTGTGAGTGGACAATAAACTGGACTGGTCATGCAACACAGAGCACCTGTATAAAAAAGCCCAAAGCCGACTGTACTTCCTCAGGAGGCTGAGGTCTTTTAACATCTGCAGGAAGCTCCTGAGGATGTTTTACCAGTCAGTGGTTGCTGGAGTACTTTTCTATGCTGTGGTGTGCTGGGGGAGCAGCACAGCAAAGAAGGACTCATCCAGGCTGGAGAAACTGATCAGGAAGGCTGGCTCTGTGGTCGGCATGAAGCTGGACACTCTGGTGACAGTGGCAGAGAAAAGGACATTAAAGAAACTGATGGACATTATGGACAATGCTGGGCATCCTCTGCACACGGCCATAAACAATCAGAAGAGTCTGTTCAGTGACAGGTTGCTTCTCCCCAAGACAAGAACTAACAGACTTAAAAACTCCTTTGTCCCACACGCCATCAAACTGTTTAACTCCTCTCTGGAGGGGAGAGGGAGGGGAAAAGGAGGACAAAGGAGGGGGGAACAACTAAGCTGTAGTGCCTCTTCACCTCACTGTGCAATACCTTTTGTGCAATACTTTTTGTAAATAGTCAATGGTGCAATAGACCTCAATACTTGAAATGTGCAATTCACTTGTATTTTTATTTTTATTCCTATTTATTCTATTTATCCCCTTCGTATATTTTATTTATATTTGTCTCTGTATTTATATATGTGTGTGTGTGTGTGTGTGTGTGTGTGTGTGTGTGTGTGTGTGTGTGTGTGTGTGTGTGTGTGTGTGTATATATATATATATATAATATTCTGTAACTCTGTAACTTCTGTCGGTGCTGTGCTTTTTGGAAATCGAATTTCCCAGAGGAACCCACCCGAGGGATTAATAAAGTTCTATCTTATCTTATTTCAGATTTGGCACAGGTGGTTGGTTGTTACACCGTGGAAATGGGATGAAGGTGAGTGTCATTAATCGTCTGGGGTCACAGGACACGCCGCACCTCCAAATCACATGACTGATTTAAGCTGACATAACAACAAGCTGCAGTCACGCTGAGTCTCTATTTCAGCTTGTGTTGAAAGTTCGGATTTCAAAGTATACATCAGTTTCTAAATTTTAATGACAGGCCACAAAATCCAGAGTTATAATAAAAAATAAAATAAAAAAATTAAAGAAAGGTAAAAAGCCACCTCTTTCCTATTGGTGGAAAAGTACTATGTCGACCAATAAAAAAAATTGCAACACATGATTTGGTTGTTTAGGGGAAGTTTTGGGAGTGACAGCAAGGCAAGGCAAGGCAAATTTATTTGTATAGCACAATTCAACAACAAGGTGATTCAAAGTGCTTTACAGAGACATTAGAAACAAAAACAAATAAAAAGCATGATTTAAAATTGATTAAAACAAACAAACAAACTAACTAACTAAACACACACATTTCACACCTGTTCGCGCGATCTGAACCCTTATCGTAAGGGGAGCTACCAGTCCTTCTGTGGACGAGCTACTTTCTATTTTAAATTCCCTGAATTTAAAATACTCTCTAGACCCAGTCTAGACCCAGCTGGGGAGCTACCCAGAGCTCTAATCCCACTTAACAAACAAACAAACAAACAAAACAGTATATAAAATCAAAACAGATAAAATCAGAAATAGATAAGATCAGTAGTTAGTGTAAGTTTTGAAATTTAAGCTTAAAAGTGTGGATTTGGTGCTTTATTCAAATGCAGCTGAGAACAGGTGAGTCTTCAACCTGGATTTAAATAAACTGAGTGTTTCAGCTGATCTGAGGCTTTCTGGGAGTTTGTTCCAGATATAAGGAGCATAAAAGCTGAATGCAGCTTCTCCGTGTCTGGTTCTGACTCTGGGAACTGATAAAAGACCGGATCCAGATGACCTGAGGGATCTGGAAGGTTCAGCAACGAGAGAGAGAGAGAGATCGATAGCGAGTTTTGAGATGTGAGAGATTTGTGACATTTAGCGTGGAGTGTATAGTTAGTGTGTTGTGTTGAACTTAGTGTGTAGTGTATTCCTTGCTCTGTTTTGTGTGTCAGTGAGGGTACTAATGAATGTCACACAGGCAGATTGGTAAACACTGTCTCCAGGTGGAAAATCAGAGGAGTGTTACACCTCCTGCTGTCAGGCCTGCAGGTTTATGCCTGTGGTGTTCGTGGCAGACGAGTAATTTTTTTTTTTTACTTGTGGGGCATCTTATTGCGACACTTGATTCTTCTCTCATTTTAGTTATAGTAGTATTTTTAAATGGTTGTACAAATAAATAAAACAATTTGAAGGTGAGATACAAATGTAAAATCAAAAGTAGTCAAAAATGGCCAATTATATTTTGGACCTCAGAGGGTTAACCCAATAAATCATGAAAAATTAGGCCAAAATTTCAATTTTTGTTCATGACAGTGCAGATTTCTGACATTTTGTGTAGATTTAAGCACGTAACAATTTGATTTTTTTCTAACAAAAAACTTTGTTAAAGTTAAGTTCGACTTTTGTTGTGTTTGTAAATGAATGGTTATTAACATTCCAGAGAAAATGGCATTTTATTAAAAATATTTAACAATAATACTCATTAACTCAGATTATTTTTGATACACCCCTAGTGATTTCTTAAGGGAAAATCAAATACAAGCAGTCGAACGTGACAGGGAATGTGGGGAATGACATGAAGTAAACATGCAGCTGGCTGAGAAAGAAAACTTCTCTGACACCATTGGTGGGTCACTGGCTATTGGACATTCTTTATATTTTTTTATATTATTGAAACTGAAATGCAGCAGACGAACAGCTATACTGTAGGTTCCCTGGTATCACATGACTATCACATTTCTTAAGAAAATTCAGAAATGACTCCACTTTTTGAGGAAACATAAGAAGGCTGACTTCAACAATATGCACAGAGGAGTAATAGGAAACATCCAGCCATGAGATCTACAAAGCCTAGGACAGATGTGCTACAGCAGTGGCTGAAACCACATTAAAGTACACGGATACTTTAATTCTGAAGTAGAATCACCGTGGCGATCACTTACAACAAAGATAGCATGTGCCTTGCCTTGATCTGCGCCTGCTGGTGTAGTCTTTTGGGTTCCTGCCCTTTAGCCTTCACACCTGATTCTCATCATACCATCAAAGACAGGTTTTTATGGTCCATGTTCTTTGGAAAGGAATTACTAAATATTTACCAGTCATAATCACCTGCCTGTCAAGCCCCTGCTGTCTCTGCCTACTTAGGGAACTCTAAACAGTCACACCCGTTGCTGCCTTCCTTCTGGAAAAAGTCAAGAAAGAATCTAATCCAATCAGCACATTTAAGGCTTCCTCTCTTCAAACCAATCAAATTATTCAAAATATACTTTTGGGTTCAGGTCATACATTAGTCTTCCACCATAACTGCCTTGGTGGATATGACATTGCTATGGTGTGAGTGGATCAAAGTGACATAAATTTTGTCATCAGCTGGTCAGCATGGGGGTTCATGCAGATGTCCACATGAGTACATGTTTCTTATCTGCTGGATACCAAAAGTGGCTCGGCATCCGCTGGTCCAAGATATGTTTTGCTGCCATTTCAAGCAGCAATGCGCGTCTACATTTTTATAAGGTAATATAGAAGCTGAAGACACGAGTGTACAATCATTATTCAATTCAATTCAATTTTATTTATATAGCAAGCACTTGGCGACAGTGGGAAGGAAAAACTCCCTTTTAACAGGAAGAAACCTCCAGCAGAACCAGGCTCAGGGAGGGGCGGGGCCAACTGCTGCAACCGGTTGGGGAGAGAGAAGGAAAACAGGATAAAGACATGCTGTGGAAGAGAGACAGAGGTTAATAACAGATATGATTCAATGCAGAGAGGTCTGTTAACACATACTGAGTGAGAAAGTGACTGGAAAAACTCAATGCATCATGGGAATCCCCCGGCAGCCTACGTCTATTGCAGCATAACTAAGGGAGGATTCAGGGTCACCTGGTCCAGCCCTAACTATATGCTTTAGCAAAAAGGAAAGTTTGAAGCCTAATCTTGAAAGTAGAGATAGTGTCTGTCTCCTGAATCCAAACTGGAAGCTGGTTCCACAGAAGAGGGGCCTGAAAACTGAAGGCTCTGCCTCCCATTCTACTTTTAAATACTCTAGGAACAACAAGTAGGCCTGCAGAGCGAGAGCGAAGTGCTCTAATAGGGTGATATGGTACTACAAGGTCATTAAGATAAGATGGGGCCTGATTATTTAAGACCTTGTATGTGAGGAGCAGGATTTTGAATTCTGGAATTAACAGGAAGCCAAAACAGGAGAAATCTGCTCTCTCTTTCTAGTCCCTGTCAGGACTCTTGCTGCAGCATTTTGGATTAGCTGAAGGCTTTTCAGGGAGTTTTTAGGACATCCTGATAATAATGAATTACAGTCGTCCAGCCTGGAAGTAATAAATGCATGAACTAGTTTTTTCAGCGTCACTCTGAGACAGGATATTTCTAATTTTAGAGATGTTGCACAAATGGAAGAAAGCAGTCTTACATATTTGTTTAATATGTGCGTTGAAGGACATATCCTGGTCAAAAATGACTCCAAGGTTCCTCACAGCATTACTGGAGGCCAAGGTAATGCCATCCAGAGTAAGAATCTGGTTAGATACCATATTTCTAAGATTTTCAGGGCCAAGTACAATAACCTCAGTTTGATCTGAATTAAGAAGCAGAAAGTTAGCGGCCATCCAGGTCTTTATGTCTTTAAGAAATTCCTGCAGTTTAACTCATTGGTGTGTGTTATCTGGCTTCATGGACAGATAGAGCTGGGTGTCATCTGCATAGCAGTGAAAATGTATGCTATGTCTTCTAATGATGCTGCCTAAGGGAAGCATGTATAATGTAAACAGAATTGGTCCTATCACTGAACCCTGTGGAACTCCATAATTAACCTGTGTGTGTGAAGAGGACTCTCCATTTACATGCACAAACTGGAGTCTATTAGATAGATATGATACAAACCACTGCAGTGCAGTACCTGTAATACCTACAGCATGTTCTAATCGCTCTAATCAATTATAGTCAACAGTATCGAATGCTGCACTGAGGTCTAGCAGGACAAGCACAGAGATGAGTCCACTGTCAGAGGCCATAAGAAGATCATTTGTAACCTTCACTAAAGCTGTTTCTGTGCTGTGATGAGCTCTGAAACCTGACTGAAACTCTTCAATAAGCCATTCCTCTGCAGATGATCTGTTAGCTGTTTGACAACTACTCTTTCAAGGATTTTTGATATGAAAGGAAGGTTGGAGATTGGCCTATAATTAGCTAAGACTGCTGGGTCTAGAGATGCTTTTTAAGTGAAGGTTTAATCATTAACCTTTACTGTACTGTAGATTCATTACATTTTTTTACCAGGATTTTGATGATATAACAATACAGAAGCTCAGACATTCAAAGGCAATGCAGATAAAGTTATTGCAATAGTTTGAAAAAAAAAAAAAAAAAAAAAAAAAGTGATTTCTTTGCTTCTGGGGTTGACTTCTCCTTGATTTTGTCTAACTGGTGGAGAATACAGCAGCAAGTACTTGTGCTCTCAAAAGTGGTATGAATGGCATGGAGCTGTGGCGGTGTTCTGGGAATCCATCCTACCCGTTGTTTCTACGCATGCGCACAACACGAAATTCAGTGACGAACCGTCGTACCTATGTAAATATAAGCTACTAACGTAAAATTAAGTGCCAAACTGTCCTACCTTTTCAAATGTGACGTACAAGCATACTTTAACAGCTAAAATTAAGTGGCAAACCATCATACCTTTGTGAATATGAGCTAGAAGCATAATTTTACAGCTAGAATTCAGTGGCAAATCATCTTACCTTTGTTAATAAGAGCTACACACATACTCTGACGGGTAAAATTACGTGCCAAACCATGATACCTTTGTGAATGTGACCTACAAGCATACTTTAACGGCTAAAATTTAGTGGCAACCCGTCCTGGCTTTATAATTATAAGCTACAAGCATACTCTGATGGGCAAAGTTCAGTGGCAAACCGTCATACCTACTGACAGCAGAAATGTGCATAAACTACTTACGGCAGGACGTTTTGCCAAAGTAGGACGTTTTGTCAGAACAGCGGCACCACTGTTTGTGTAAAACAGAACTGATGTGGCCATCATAGTTGGGATATCAGTAGTTGACTTGTTGGCGGAGCTGGCTTGCTGAAAGAACACAGACGCTAGTATTTACCAGTGACTGTAGAAAAGCAGAGATTTTATCATATTGTAAAAAAAAATATATTTAAAAAGAAAATCACCATGGGGCAGATGGTAAGATGTTTAAGCCATCATCTTTAATGAAATGTTGACTCAGACATGTTAAATACTTTTTTACATGAGCAGATAATGTATACACTTCAAGTTACAACATACAGTAGAGCCACAAATGGATGTATTTTACTCCAAGTTCTTCTTACGATACAATATGTGAAGAAAGCCATTAGCCAGTGGTCAGTTACTGAGAGCTTCATTTGACAGAATGGAACAATTTGTGTGCCACCTGTAGAGAGGACATACAACAAATAATTCATCAGTGCAAACAAACAACACAGACATTTCATATCACTTAAGTTACTGCTCTTACATGTAGGCCATACAAATGGATAGTTTCTTGTATATGTTGCTCTTATGTTGGCAACTGCCAGATAAAGGTGTGTCATATTGCCATGGTAAGCTAAAGTTAACTTCATGTATGAGGGACTGCAGCTTTGCTTGCAAATGTTGAGTAAAAATGTAATGATGATTATCTCTATGATTTCTGATAAAAATCTCCCTTCAGTCACATTTATCTAAGCCTTCAGGAGATCAAAAATGTCTTCGAGAGTAAAAGCAGTCCTACTTTACACATCATAATACTACTCACTTTCAGGTTTGCACTCATACGGAGCAAAACATGGAGCTCAGTCATAAAACCGAAGGCCAGGTCTATTTATTAGTTTAGTTTATTATTATTTTTACAAGTCTAACAAACTTCAAAGTCAACTTCAAAGTCAAACTTAGGTATTCCCACCTTTATTATTCAACACAGCCTGAACTCTGTTAGGCAAAGTTTTCTATAATTTCTTTAAGTAATTTTTAATAACTCCCAATACTTACTGAAAGGGCTTTGAGAACTACTGCTCAAAACCACTTTAAAGATTCTGACACCCTCACTTTGATTTTTCAGACTTCTGAACACTCAGTGACTGGACTGTCATTGTTGCACTGTTTTTGTTTTTATTTGTTTTTATTTGCAATTTTTGTACACTTGCACTTTATGTAGTCCTCTGTTGATTGTCTGTTATATGTTATACATAGCACCATGGTCTTGGAGGAATGCTGTCTTACTTCACTGTGTACTGTACCACAGCACATGGTTGACGTGACAATAAAGCCACTTGACATCGACTCTTTGAAAACGAAACATAAAGAAACGAGGGACTGAGAACACCTGCTCTTTTGTCAGTGTTTTTTTTTAGTCTTTCTGCCTGGTACACCTGGCTAACGGCACACTTACACAGTGGTCTCGAGCATGTAGGAAGTCAAACAGCTCCTCGGTACAGTCCTCCTCCGTTGAAGACCGGGAGCCAACTCTGGTCTCACATTGCTCCAGACGTTCCCAGGTGTGAATGCAGTGTTCTGCCTCCGCACACTTCTGCCGCAGTGATTCAATAGGATCCTGAAGAAGAAAGTTTAACACTCAAAGCAACTGGCTTTCAATAAGAGACACATATGCCAGTGTCAGTGTCCAAATGAGTGCAATGCCATATAGCTGAGGAAAAAAGGAAAGTCCATTTGGAAAGAAAAAAAAAAAAAAAAAAAATCCATGAAGTGGGTGGTTTGTTTTTGTTTTCTTTTTATATACAGGAAAACTGCCACACTTTTTTTTTTTTCAAATATCAAATGACAAAGTAAATTATCACTTTGTTTTTTTAAATTGGTTTTGTTCAGTAAAGACCAAAATAAAACCATCAGTCATAATGGGATATATTAACATACTTTGATTCTGTTAAGGTTATTTAATTAACATACCACCATCTCTTCCTCTTCTTCTTCCTCCTCCTGAAATACACAAGACCAAATTAATAACACCAATAAACCACCACCCTCGAGAAATTGTTATCAATTGCTTTTGTATCGATTCATCTTCACCAGTTAGTCCGTCATTATTATCACTGACTGCGATTTGATTCTACTGCGTTAATTAACCTTTAATCTTATTCTGAACAGAGATGTTTAGAGAGGTTGGCTAATGCTAATGTCAACTAAGGATGCATCGTAGTTAGCCTCGGTGTATTAGCCTATAAGCTGAACGTCAAACGTCACTAGCTTACGAAATCGTATCTGTAACAAATACTAAGAACCTCTGGTTCTCCGTTCGTGATCCTTTTCTCCTCGTAAACCATGATATCGGTGGTCTTATCCTTGAATCAGCTAGCTGTCAAATCTCAGATATTGGAGGACACACCAGGTCATACGAGCTAATAAGCTAGCGAAGGCAAATACTTCCGGTTGCTTAACTTTCAAAATGAAACTGCTCTTCGATCATTGCCTGAACTTGGAACAGAACTTGTAATCCTTTTTATTTGCTCGATACGCAAACATGCCAAAGTTTCGCCTCGACTCACATACGTTTTACATTGAAAGTTCCAAGTATTTATTTAAATGACATATGTTTTATTTTGAAGTCAATCATCTACTTCCCCCGAGGGTAGGATATCCGAGTTTTATCAGTTTTAAGATGTGAACGCAAGGTGCACATTACAAAGCCACTTATTTGTTTTTAAACCCATATAACAGATAATGCAATTCATTCATTTGAAACATGAGACAAATTTTTAATGCACGACAACTTAAAAATTGTTACACTCTATACTACCATCGTGTGTTAGGAAGTGGTACTACATGATGAATTTGGCCACGTTCTTAAAGCCCTTTTTTGAGTACTTTGTTCTTCCTTTGTTCCCTTTAGAGTTTTTTGCTTCAAATGGGTCATCTGAGTTGCTTTCCTGTTTCAACAACATGAAATAGAGTTAGTTTGTTAAATAAGGTGAGAAGAACACCACTGGCTTTCCCAGAACTCTTCTGAAATGAAAGCTTAATGGCAAATACAAACCAAGCAAAGTTCTCAGAAATGGAAACAAGATTTTAGTTTTGGTACATTTAAAAGTCAGCCTTGAAGAAACGCAGATTTGACCATTGTTGGTTGTGGTAACATGTCGTTTTATGATCATGTAAAGCTTTAAAAATCTCACATCTTCCACTCTGTCAAATGGCAAAACTACAAACTCATTTTCAAGATTCCAATGAGCATTTTTTTTTTTCTGTGTATGTTAGTGTTGCCCCAAAGATAGCAGTTTTAAAGTGGTAAAAATAAGAACTGAAGTATTAAAGTTTGGCTATTTCTTAAATCTAATCAAGCCACCCTCAAGCCAAAAAGATTCTCTACTGTTGAGCAACAATACTTGATTTTAACGTCCTAGATTAAAAATGTTTTTCACATCCTTTTTTCTCCATGAAATAAGGCCAGAGTTCAGAGTAAACTTTATTTGCTTTACCAAGTGATAGTAATACTGAGCTTCGCCCTCTCTGCAGTGATAGCACTTGTTGCCTACTCTCAGACTGAGTCATCTGTCTTACAGGAGAAATCGTACCCACGTACAGTGACTGTATTTACAGAATGGATTCAATCATTTCTGTAATTGGAACCTATGTTTCCTGGGATCTCAAGAGTCTGCTGCTCTTCGCTGCAGTTTTCATCATCACTGCAGACTATATTAAGAATCGTCGGCCAGCAGGCTATCCTCCAGGACCCCGGGGTCTTCCAATTATGGGCAACCTATTCACTATAGATCAGAACAGAGCCCATGAGAGTATGACACAGGTACCTGTTAATCTTCAAATTTTACTTATTAACTCATATTTTCATCTCAAGCCTTGTGTGTATCTTCTTTGATAAATCCTTTGCCAGTTAGCAGAGAGATATGGAAATGTGTACAGTCTACGGATGGGACAGGAACGGATGGTGGTTTTAAACGGGTTTGATATTCTGAAAGAAGCTCTAGTGACGCAGGGAGACAGCCTGGCGGACCGCCCGGACCTTCCTTTACAGACTGATAGAGCACACAGACTAGGTAAGGGTACTAAAGATCAACACAGATACAAAGTTTGATAGTTTAAACTTTTAAGGTTTTTGGCCTTACCCAGAACCAGTTGTATTATTCTGGTTTGCCCAAAGACTCTCAGCTTTGATTGCTTCAAATTTAACTTTAAGAAAGGAGTTAGGGATAAGAATAGAGAAGTGGTTATATAGTCCTAAAACACAACCTTCTTTTTTATAGTTGAGAAGTTTGCTGTCCCTGCTCTTTTTCTGATCAGGTGTCATTGCCAGTAGTGGAAACCTCTGGAAGCAGCAGAGACGCTTTGCACTTTCGACCCTTAGACAGTTTGGATTTGGCAAGAAGTCACTTGAATCTGTGGTCCTGGATGAATTTACATATTGTGCAAAAAACATCAGAAGCTATAAAGGTACGTGCTTATTTCACGGTAAGACTTTTAGAATGAACAGATTCACATAAATTTACATAAAAGTTTCTCTTCTATTGTGGAGGTAAGCCATTCGATCCACACCTCATCCTTAACAATGCTGTCTCCAACATCATCTGCTCCCTGGTGTTTGGCCATCGCTTTGAGTACGGTGAAGAGAAGTTCATTAAAATGATGGAACTGTTTGATAAAGCGCTCCAGATTGAAGGCTCCATTTGGGGACAGGTACAGCATTTAAAAATACTGATCACATCCTAAATTCACGGGCCACAGCTCTGCCATTTATTCCTTACAGGAATGTTTTTTTTAAATGTCAGTGAATGATATGGTATGTAAAGTTTATCAATATTAAGTCTCCTCACTACTAGAAGCATACGTACTGAAGTGTCTGACACAGTAAAAGAAAAATAGTCACCTTTTAGGCGAGAAAAGAGGTGATAACAAACAGGAAATTAACACTGAGCAGTGACATGCAGAGTAGGAGAGAATATCCAAACTGTATAGATGAAGCTATAGAGGTTTTATATTGATGGACACATTTTTACACTAGCAATAAAGAAAAACACTTTAAAAAAACACACACACACACAAAGACAAACGATTCCCCCAATCAGAACTTTATCTTTTAGGTTTTGTACTCAGCAAAATCACTGACAGCAATGCTCAAATCCAAAGTCATGATGCTATATTCATCCTGGAGTCTTGTCTCTTCCTCTTTCTTTTTCTTTTGACCACCACTGTTTTATTTTGCTTGGTAAGCATGATTAGAAATCCCGCAACACTGTTGCCAAAAACCAAATTGTTGCTTAGTTAACAGCTTAGCACACATTTTCCACAAAAGGTTAGAAAGAACAAGTAATCTTTTTCCCAGCATGTCTCTCCACCATCAGAACTTTAAGAAAAAACATGTATTTTATTCAGTAACCTATAAAATGATTGAGTTTGAGTTTGCAGTTAATATTCAATTCATAAGAAAAATGTATAGCATACAAAATTTTGGGACCTTTGGATCACAAAGTGGAAATATGACTTAATAAAACTCTTATAATATGTCCACTTTGTTGGCTGCCCCTCCCTGAGTCTGGTTCTGTATTATTAACCAAACTTTTGACTGGTGCTGTACTTTCCAGTAGTTTATTTAGACTGAGGCATGGCATAAATGTATTATTTGCACTAACGTGAATGTATTGTTCCAATCTGTTTCCTTGTGTAGCTCTACAATGCATTTCCTGTCCTGATGAGACGTTTACCAGGTCCACATCAGAGTGTCGGGCAGATGTGGAATGAAGTGAAGGATTTCATACGAGTAGAGCTAAATGAGCACAAGAAGACCTGGGATCCCTCAGAAAAACACGACTACATTGATTGTTACCTCAGTGAGATTCAAATGGTAAGGAGATTAGGACTTAATTTGCCATTATAAATTGCCATGTAATTCAGGTAACACTGCCAATAAAGGCACTTTTTAAAATCATTTCCAATGTTTTAAAATGTGTGTTTGCATGTATTTTCAGAATAAGGGGCAGGACGACAACACTTTTGATGAGGAAAATCTGGTTATTTGTGTTTTGGATCTTTTTGTGGCTGGATCTGAAACCACATCCACCACCCTGCGCTGGGCTTTCCTCTACATGGCAAAATATCCTGAGATTCAGGGTAAGAGTATTGACCAGACCTGGAAAGCTCTCTGTTTTTATTAAATAATCTGGACATGTGTGGCACTAAAGGAACATTCTGGTCATAATTTCTTAAGTGTAAACTTTTCTATTTCCAGGTTATACTCAGCTTTTTAGATGTATAATGTATTTTGCAATGGTGCACAAATCTCTTTAATAATCAGCGCTGTTGCACTACGCTGTAAATTTCATTGCTGAAATACTGTTTTCTTTTGTCTTTTGCACAGAAAAGGTACAGGCTGAGATAGACAGAGAGATTGGAGAGTCCAGACAGCCTTCAATGGAGGACCGCGCAAACCTGCCTTACACTGATGCTGTTATCCATGAGATCCAGAGGATTGGAAACATAGCTCCTCTTGGCGTGCCGCATGTCACCAACAGAGATGTCGAGCTGGGGGGCTACACAGTCCCAAAGGTCATTGCTCAAACCAATTTTGAGTAAAAGACAAACATGGTTTATGTCATATTTCATTTTGTGTGTTTTATTTATTATTATTCCAATTGCCAGGGAGTTATAGTAATTCCCAATTTGACATCTGTGCTGTTTGACAAGAAAGAGTGGGAGACGCCTCACACCTTCAATCCAAATCACTTTCTGAATGAGGAGGGCAGATTTGTGAAACGAGCAGCTTTTCTGCCTTTCTCTCTTGGTAAGGAACGACTCTGTAGATATTTTATTAATGTCTGTGCAAGATTTTTCAGCAGCCTCTTTAAGTATACACTGTGCTGTTGAAGAGATGATTAGTGAAGGACAAAAAGGGATCGTAGGTCCTTCTATAAAATCGGCAACTAATCTGTGCACAGTCATCCAAAGGAAATCTAGGACTAATGTCAGTGTCTTGTCTCAGGTAAGCGGGTGTGTCTTGGAGAGAACCTGGCCAAGATGGAGCTTTTCCTCTTCTTCACCTCCTTCATGCAGCACTTCACATTCTCCATGCCTGCCGGGGTGAAGCCTGATATGGACTACCGCTTTGGGCTCACTCTGACACCGAAGAATTATGAAATCTGTGTAACCCCACGTCATTAGAAACTGCCAGCACTTGTGATCTTATTACCAGTTCAAGGTTTAAGGAAAAAAAAGACAAGATTAATAGTTGATCACATGTTTTGATTTGAATTTCACTACACACCAGTGAAATTTCTCTTGCCTCTTTAATAATAAGTGCATTATTACCTTTAGTTATTACTGTTAGTTACATCTGAAGGACAAATCTATCAATCAAATTAACCACTCCAACAGTCAGAGACAGTAAAATTCCTATTGCAAAATAAACACCTAGACTTCAGCTCAAACACTATTTTAAGTGGGACATGAATGGAGAGTTTTTGTCTTTCATGAATGGTCTAAGGAGCTTGGAAAGAAAAGCGTCTGGACTTCGTTAAGTTGCTTGAAGATGTTTCACCTCTCATCTGAGAAGCTTCTTAAACTCTAGGGTCAAATGGTGGAGAGTCCCAGATTCAACCCCTGTAGGAGTGGCCCCCCAGGCAGGACTGGACTGGGACAAAAAAATCAGCCTGGGCATTTTGACGATAGACCAGCCCACCAGGTATTATAGGAAAAGCCATAAAGCCTATGAAAACAAATGCTGGTGTGACAGTGTTGTACACTATCTTGTTGGTATATATGTATCAATCTAACAAACTTAAACCTACACCATCCTCCCAATTCTGGTATTTTAAACAGTACCTACCGGAAATATCAAACAACCTGATCAATAATTACATATACCTAACTAGCAGGGTTGCCAACTCCCAGCAAAAAAATAGGGAACCACCCCCTATCCTCCGCCTCATGATGCTTAATCGACGTAATCAACTTTCATTTTTTGCCAGGGTAAAACAAATGCACAGAAACCAATTATTTTTCTACAGTAATTAAATAGATTCAACATCTTTCTTCAACAGAATTGTACCATGTGTGCAACATGGTACCTCCTCAAAGGAAAAACTACTATAGCTTACTAGGGTATATTAGACTTAATGTTGACTAAATACAATAATGGATTTCTATACATTTTACATCAGATGATAACTTTGGTTGTAAGATTCAGATAATTGTTTAATAAAAGCGAGAAATTTTAAATAATAATAAGAAAGAAAAGTATTTCCTTGTGCCCCCCTTTCCCTGTTAATGCCCTACCTGCACCCCTGGCAAAACTTTGCTAGACCCGCCCCTGCACAGTTACCAGCTGTCAGCTACGTAGAAAAGGATCCTGGTGTTATTTGTCTCTCAGAAACAGTTCATAACTTCCCTTCAGTTCATTTATGTCACCTAAAAGGTAAACCTGTTTCTCCATCACCTGTTCAGCTCTGATGATTCAGTAAGGACATCTCCTGGTTTCATCTTCATGTTTCCCTCTCACCAAACCGATATCATGACCAGCCCCTTTACGGCTGTGGATCCAGCAAACATCAGCTGATACTAGAAAGTAATGTTAAATAAATTCTAACAACAGCTGATCAAGCTTTAGCGCGACGTCTGCTGGTTTCTTCTTTCTGGTGCAAAGTGGGCGATAAACAAACAAGAGAGACGGGACTTACTACAGAAAAGCCAATCAGCTGATCATTGATCAGTTTCATGATTGAAGTAACAACAGGAGAGGGAGGGGGAGAGAATGAGAGAAGAACAGGCAGCAGTGCAGTGTAAAGACACAGAATAACTCCAGCTTTGTGTCTTTTTTTTCATTCTAGCTGAAGTTTGGGGCAAATTGCGTTCCTTTACACCTAAATACGGAACTTTAAAGTTCAACATTATCGGCTGTAATTGTTCCAGCCCAGAGTCAATCATGACCAATTGACCAATCCACCTTTCATTGTTTATACCGTTACAAAAAAACAAACAAACAAAAAAACGTCGGCCCATAAAAACGAAAAATCACCATCAGGCCTACCGGGCATTTGCCTAACCCTAACCCTAACCCTACTGATGGCCAGTCCAGCTATGCCCCCAGGGATCTCAAAACTGGATTATAGATGGCAGACAGTTGGTGTCGTAAGTCACCGCCTCTGTTCAAAGGTGGTCGCTCACAGTGGACATAGATGGGGACAGGGACATCTCAGTAGGTAGGGTGGTGACCCCATGATCGGAAGGTTTAGGGTTCAAATCCATTCAACGGCAACCCTGAGGTACCTCTGAGCAAGGTACCGACCTTATATACTGCTCCCCGGGCGCCCAGTGGCTGCCCACTGCTTCACTGAGTGAATGGGTTAAATGCAGAGAGGAATTTCCCCAGGGGGGACCAATAAAGTATACATCATCATCATTAGATGGCTTCTTTCACTCCTCTTTCAAACCATCTTCTCTGTCCAAAATGTGAACAGTGGCATCCTTGAAAGAGTGACCTTTGTCCTTTAGATGCAGATGGACAGCCGAGTCTTGTCCTGTGGAGGTGGCTCTTCTATGTTGTGCCATGCGTTTATGAAGTGGCTGTTTGGTTTCTCCAATGTAGAGGTCTGGGCATTCCTCGCTAAACTCTACAGCATACACTACATTGTTAAGTCAAGAACGGCCATCTTTGAACAGAGGTGGTGGCTTATGACACCAACTGTCTGCCATCTATAACCCAGTTTTGAGATCCTTCCCAGACACCTTAATGCCCACTCACATCCTGGGCCATCTGACCTCAGGAAATCACATGATAGGTCGGGGCTAGGTTTCACAATGAGCTCACCCAAAACCTTGGCTTATTGTGACCTACACCCGTTTTCACACCTTGGCTTGTGTGATTAGATAGAGTATCATTAGGGGTCCATTGTCCCTCTGTGGGGGGACACTCCCACAGGGCTTAAATCTGGGACTCTCCACCATTTGAACCTAGAACTGAAGAAGCTTCTTGGATCTCCATACCTCCTTTGTTTTTGGTCCATTTTTTCAAGTCGATCCTTTTTTCTGTTTCCTATCGTTGGACTTACATATATGTTATGCAGCTTTAATGGCCTAAAAGCAAAACCAGGAAACACAAAGTACACAAGATTAAAAATTAAACTACACATGAGGAAGCACACACACATATGCAAAAGCAAACAGAATAGACTCCAACAACTAAACACTAGAAAAATGGCAGGTTCCACGGGCATCTTGACACAGAGAAGGCAGGACTATAAACGAGGGCATAAAACTCATGGAAGCTATGAAAGAAAAAAAATATAAAAACGGGAAATACCAAAATATAGGACTGAGGGAAATGCCTCACAGCAAGAAGGCACTGAGTTCAAATCCACCATCTGAGTTTGCATGTTCTCACAGTTTTTACGTAGGTTCTGTTCGGGGGTTCCCACGTCCTCCCACAATCCAAAGACATGCAATTAGTTTGGTTAGGTGAAATGGCGATTCTAAATTGTCTGTAGGTGTGAATGATTGTCTGTCTCTCTGTGTTAGCCCTTAAATAGACTGGCACTCTGTCCACAGTGTACCCCGCCTCTCACGCTATGGTAGCCAGGATAGGTTCTGTTTTCCACTCTTTGACAAATCAAATTCATCAGCTCATTTTCAAGACTCTAAAGAATACAGTCACATTTATAAAAGCTGGGGAGAAGCCAGCAGCACCAGTCCGAAATACCTTGCCTAGCCTGTTGGCAATGGCGCACGACTGGGAGCTGAAAGTTGACCTGGCAAAGCAGTTAAAGTTCCCTGAAGCGGTAGCCACGACAACTTTGAGGCCAGATATAGTTGTTACATCAGTTTTCTCCAAGCAGGTAATCCTTCTGGAGCTTACTGTGCCTTGGGAAGACCGTATGGAGGAAGCTCATGAGAGGAAGAGGACAAAGTATTCCAAGCTAGTGGAGGAGTGCCAGAGTAATGGCTGGCGGGCAAGATGCCAACCCATCGAAGTGGGATGTTGAGGATTCGCGGGTCAATCCCTTTGCAGGGCATACAAAATGCTAGGCATCGTAGGGGGTAACTAGTGAAGAGCTATCAAGGTGGTCACCAGCGCAGCAGAAGCAGCGTCAAGGTGGCTGTGGATCAAAAGAGGAGAGGCATGGCATGTAGGGTAGCGCTACCTGGACACAAGCTGGGGCTTGATCAACCCACGGCTGGGTCGCCTGGGAGAGGGGGTCTGATTGTTGAAAGACCCGAAACCCCCAATGACCCCAGGTTACATCACTGATGATGTGTCCAGGGGCACCAGAGGGTGTATCATCAACCGTCAAACAGTTTTTATGTGTGTATTACTATTAATGTACTTACTGCACCAAGCAGAGGGGTTTGGACTGGGGAAAAATAAGAACATGTATGGCATTAGGCCATTTGAAGTTTGGCTGTTTCTTTTATCTGATGAGATTGCACTTTAAATCAATCACAATAAAAATTAGCTTACTTGACCTAGATGAGATGCAGTATTTACTTTGACTCGCTGTATTTGTTTCCTGGGATTTCAATAGTCTGCTGCTCTTCACGTTGGAGTCTTGGTTTTCTGTTCTTAGCTGAGTGGAATGGCACATGGTGTGGTCTTCTGCTACTGTAGCCGATCCACTTCAAGGTTCACCATGCTGTGTGTTCACAGATGCTCTTCTGCATACCTTGCTTGTCATTAGTTGCCTTCTGCCTACAATTCAAAACCTGTACAACGCCAGGACCATGTGGTGGGTAAGAAATACTGGAGATGAACCTTTCACCATGGCCATAAACTCCCCTGTACCAGGAGCTGTAGCCCATCAGGACCAGTACCCCTGGAAATAAGAACTGAATATGTGAGTGTGCGTGATATAACCATAACACACACTTAAACGTATTTACTCCAGATTTAAAAAGTTTGCTCACTGGATTCATTGCACTGAGCTGTGTACTTTGCACATTATGTTCACAGATTTTAACATCTGTCCTTCCTAGTTTATAATGTTTATGTACCCTACTCTTCTAAATATTTCGGTTTGTATATATACAGTTGTGTGAAAAAGAACATTTTCACAGAATTTGCTGCAGACCTGTGAAAAACTAAGCGTAACCTATCATTCAGGAACTTGTAGAACCATCTTTAGCAGCAGTAACTAATTAACATCTGAGAAATCATTTACAGTGTTTAGTTCACTGAGGTTGGCAGGCATTTGTTTATACACAGAATTCTTAAGTCCTGTGCATAAACACAGCATTTCACGCATTTACTTTTTCAACCATTCTGTTGTAGATTTGCTGCTGTGGTTGGGATCACTGTCCTGTTTCATAGGTCTTACTTACAGAATGCCTTACTTTGGTATGTTTGAGGAGTTCTTGGTAGACTCAGGGACTGTGACGTGCCCAGGTTCGGTGGCTAAATCATGTCCTCTCTACTACTGTGTTTGAAGGTTGATATTTTCTCTTTTTGGAACATTGTCTAAAAATAGACTTAAATAACCTTTATTATCCATTGTGATACACAGTTTGAACTTCAGTAGGTCATCTTGACAGTGTCAGTACCCCTGAATGCACTGATATTTGCATCAACAAGGACTTGAAGAAAAGGTGTACGTAGTGGTTAGAGAAAGAAACTATTTGCCAGAAAATGTCAGGTTGGAATACCCAAAAAAGACTCAGTGGATTAAAGGTGGCACTATCTATGTAGGTTTCTATTGAAAACACACAATTTGTCTCAAATGCCCCAAATAACTCATTTGCCTGTTGGTCCCCTGGAGATCTAACAGGACCTAACTAAGCCTTCTTCTCAGAATTTGGAGACGTTATGCAATCAAAAGGCACTGGGCAATAGGCTAGCGAAGGCACACACTAGACTTCCAGTTGCTTTACTTTCAAAATTAAACTTCAGTTCGTTACCTTTGTCGACTCATTGCCTGGGGAAAGGTGAACATACGATTTGCAAATTTTAAACAGAGTGCACGTTTAACATATTATTTAGAGGCCACCTCGAATCCAAGCGGATTATTTGGTGGCAACACAATTTGGGATCCTTTTTATACTTCAGAGGCAGGACACAAAATGCTCGATAAGCAAAACATTTCACTTCGACTCACAGATCAAAGCTCCAACTGTTTTATTTAAACGACCTGTATTTTATTTTGAAGTCAATCCTCTACTTCCCCCGAGGGTCGGATTTCCGAGTTGGGACGGCGTCTCGTTATCCAGACGGTGTTTATGAGTTTCAAGTTAGATTAACGTGAAAGCAACGTCGACGTTACAAAGACACTGTATTTTAATACCCATCGTTTAAACTCTGTGTTGATGTTTAAAATTGCTTTATCTCACTTTTAATCAGTCCGGGTCGCTCTTTACGGACAACAACGAATTTTGCATATTATCCTAACATAACAGATCGTGCAATCGATTCATTTGCAACATTAATCAAAATGTTAATGCATTGCTATTTGGAACTTTACTTTTAATACTCTGTGCTACCACCTTGTGCTGAAAAGTGTTGCAACATTAAGGAAAATGAATTTGGCCATGTTCTTAAAGCCACTGTTTTTGTACTTGTCCTACTTTTGTTCTCTTTTGTTCCCACCACTAACACATGACCCTACGCTGTGTTCACTGCATCATTCCATGTTTGGCACTGATCACCACCTGCACTCATGTATATATCTATCTACTTAGCACTTTTAATTCTTGTTTTTATTTTAATGTCTATTTTAGCGTAATTTATAACAGTATGTTTGCACTGAAGCACCGCAGCAATTTCCTAATGTTGTAAACCTGCTCAACATTTGGCAATAAAACCCTTTCTGATTCTGATTCTGATTTAGAGTTGTTTTCCTCAAATTAGCCTGCTTCTTAAATTAATCTGAGTTGCTTTTCTGTTTAAACAACATGGCATGAAATTCACAACAGAGTTAGTTTGTTAAATAAGGTGAAAAGAACACCACTGGCTTTCCCAGATCTCTTACTTCACCCCTACGCACACTATTGCCTGAAATGAAGGCTCAGTGGCAAATACAAACCAGGTGACACTGCCAGATTTCAATGGACAATATCACCAAAGTTCTCAGAAGTGGAAACAGGATTTTAGTTTTGGTACATTTAAAAGTCAGCCTTGAAGAAACGCAGATTTGACCATTGTTGGTTGTGATAACATGTCGTTTTATGATCATGCAAGGCTTTAAAAATCTCACATCTTCCACTCTGTCAAATGGCAAAACTACAAACTCATCTTCAAGATTCTAATGAGCAGTTTTTTTTTTCTGTGTATGTTAGTGTTGCCCCAAAGATAGTGGTTTAAAAGTGTTTTTTTTTTTTATTCATTTTCATCTCTATTTCTTAAATCTAATCAAGCCACCCTCAAGCCAAAAAGATTCTCTACTGTTGAGCAACAATACTTGATTTTAACGTCCTAGATTAAAAATGTTTTTCACATTTTTTTTCCCCATGAAATGAGGTCAGAGTTCAGAGTAAACTTTATTTGCTTTACCAAGTGATAGTAATACTGAGCTTCGCCCTCTCTGCAGTGATAGCACTTGTTGCCTACTCTCAGACTGAGTCATCTGTCTTACAGGAGAAATCGTACCCACGTACAGTGACTGTATTTACAGAATGGATTCAATCATTTCTGTAATTGGAACCTATGTTTCCTGGGATCTCAAGAGTCTGCTGCTCTTCGCTGCAGTTTTCATCATCACTGCAGACTATATTAAGAATCGTCGGCCAGCAGGCTATCCTCCAGGACCCCGGGGTCTTCCAATTATGGGCAACCTATTCACTATAGATCAGAACAGAGCCCATGAGAGTATGACACAGGTACCTGTTAATCTTCAAATTTTACTTATTAACTCATATTTTCATCTCAAGCCTTGTGTGTATCTTCTTTGATAAATCCTTTGCCAGTTAGCAGAGAGATATGGAAATGTGTACAGTCTACGGATGGGACAGGAACGGATGGTGGTTTTAAACGGGTTTGATATTCTGAAAGAAGCTCTAGTGACGCAGGGAGACAGCCTGGCGGACCGCCCGGACCTTCCTTTACAGACTGATATAGCACATGGATTAGGTAAGACTACTATAGATCAAAACAGACCCAAAGCTTGAAAGTTCAAAGTTTTAAGGTTCTTTTTTGTTTGCTTTCCCCTCTCTATTTCTGGTCAGGTGTCATTACCAGTAGTGGAAACCTCTGGAAGCAGCAGAGACGCTTTGTACTTTCGACCCTTAGACAGTTTGGATTTGGCAAGAAGTCACTTGAATCTGTGGTCCTGGATGAATTTACATATTGTGCAAAAAACATCAGAAGCTATAAAGGTACGTGCTTATTACACAGTGAGATTTTATAATGAACAAATTCACAGTTTACATAAAAGTTTCTCGTCTATTCTGGAGGTAAGCCATTCGATCCACACCTTATTCTCAACAACGCTGTCTCCAACATCATCTGCTCCCTGGTGTTCGGCCATCGCTTTGAGTACGGTGAAGAGAAGTTCATTAAAATGATGCAACTGTTTGACAAAGCGCTCCAGATTGAAGGCTCCATTTGGGGACAGGTACAGCATTTAAATATACTGATCACATCCTAAATTCATGTGCCGCAACTGTGAAATGTATTCGTTACTGTGATACAATTTATAGTAAGGTCAGTGAATGATGTTTTTTTGACACAGGTATGTAAAGTTTACTAATAATGAACTCTCACTACTTGAAGATTATGTAAGTGTCTGTCATAATTAAGACCAGTCACCATAGAGAGGTGTGGAGGTAACTGTAGATGGTTTATGTTAATGGACAATTGGACAAATAAAACAAAACATGCGATGAAGTCACAATGCTTTCCAAGAGCGTAGGGATCAAAATAAAGGCAGAGTCTGGAGATATTCTGATCATCTTCTAGACATATTACACACACATATTACAGTACGAGTGAATGTTTTTGACATATAAGTTGTAACAGTGTTTCAGTCATTTACAAAAACACAAAGACAAACGATTTTCCCAATCAGAACTTCACCTTATGGGCTTTATATTCAGCAAAATCATTGACAGCAATGATCAAAGTCATAATCCTGCAGTCTTCTCGCCTGTTTCCCTTGAGCACTGTTTTACTTTGCTTGGTAAACATCATTTAAAATGCCACTGCGCCAACAAACCAATATATATCGTACTTGCCAAAAACCAAACTGCTTCATAGTTAACAGCTTAGGGCACATTTTCCACTTGGTACCCTGTCAGAATCTACACCTTTGTTTTTTAATTACTTTACTCTTAGACATAAACAGTGATGGGAATAACGGCGTTACAAGTAACAGCATTACTTTTTTCAGTAATCTAACTAATTACTATTTCTATTGTTACAACACCGTTACCGTTACTAACGAGAAAATGCGGTGCGGTCGCGTTACTATTTTTTAACAAACAGATGGTTGAAGCTGTGTTCAGCTTACCGCACGTAAGTAATCTGGGTGCTACAGCTTTAATAGAACAGTAGCAATATAAGGTCCTTTTAAGTGGATATCAGGCTCTTGTAGAGCTAAATTGAATATTTTGGTCTAAATAACCCAAAATGTGATGTCCACATAGGTGGACACCAGGTCCTAGGAGGTTAAAGGTGAAATGTAGACGTCAAATCAAAAGTAGTTTAATGGCCAGTTATACCCTGGACCCCAGAGGGTTAAACCTTTTTTTTTTTTTTTAAGTAACGCAATAGTTGCTTTTCAAGTAATTAATTACTTTTAGAATCTTGTAACTCAGTTACTTTTTTGAAGTAGTAACTTTTTCAAAGTAACTTGCCCAACACTGGACATAAACAGGTTGCTTTAGTTTAGACCCCCAACCGGTTACGGTAGATGGCTGCCCCTCCCTGAGCCTCCTTCTGTAGTATTAACCAAACTTTTGACTGGTTCTGTCTGTCTGGTTTTCAGACAGTTTATTTAGACTGAGGCATGGCGTTTGCACTAACGTGAATGTATTGTTCCAATCTGTTTCCTTGTGTAGCTCTACAATGCATTTCCTGTCCTGATGAGACGTTTACCAGGTCCACATCAGACTGGCAAGCAGATGTGGAATGAAGTGAAGGATTTCATATGGGTAGAGCTAAATGAGCACAAGAAGACCTGGGATCCCTCAGAAACACGTGACTACATTGATTGTTACCTCAGTGAGATTCAAATGGTAGGAGATTAGGCTTAATTTGCCATCATAACTTGCCATATATTTCCGGTACCACTGCCAATAAAGGCACTTTTTAAAATCATTTCCAATGTTTTAAAATGTGTGTTTGCATGTATTTTCAGAATAAGGGGCAGGACGACAACACTTTTGATGAGGAAAATCTGGTTATTTGTGTTTTGGATCTTTTTGTGGCTGGATCTGAAACCACATCCACCACCCTGCGCTGGGCTTTCCTCTACATGGCAAAATATCCTGAGATTCAGGGTAAGAGTATTGACCAGGCCTGGAAAGCTCTCTGTTTTTATTAAATAATCTGGACATGTGTGGCACTAAAGGAACATTCTGGTCATAATTTCTTAAGTGTAAACTTTTCTATTTCCAGGTTATACTCAGCTTTTTAGATGTATAATGTATTTTGCAATGGTGCACAAATCTCTTTAATAATCAGCGCTGTTGCACTACGCTGTAAATTTCATTGCTGAAATACTGTTTTCTTTTGTCTTTTGCACAGAAAAGGTACAGGCTGAGATAGACAGAGAGATTGGAGAGTCCAGACAGCCTTCAATGGAGGACCGTGCAAACCTGCCTTACACTGATGCTGTTATCCATGAGATCCAGAGGATTGGAAACATAGCTCCTCTTAGCTTGCCGCATGTCACTACCAGACATATCCAACTGGGAGGCTACACAGTCCCAAAGGTCATTGCTTAAACCAGTTTCAAGTAAAAGACAAACATGGTTTATGTCATATTTCATTTTGTGTGTTTTATTTATTATTATTCCAATTGCCAGGGAGTTATAGTAATTCCCAATTTGACATCTGTGCTGTTTGACAAGAAAGAGTGGGAGACGCCTCACACCTTCAATCCAAATCACTTTCTGAATGAGGAGGGCAGATTTGTGAAACGAGCAGCTTTTCTGCCTTTCTCTCTTGGTAAGGAACGACTCTGTAGATATTTTATTAATGTCTGTGCAAGATTTTTCAGCAGCCTCTCCAAACATGCACTGTAAAATGTGCTGTTTAAGAGATGGCTGGTGAAGGACAAAAAGAGATCCTAAGTAATTCTATTGAATCAGTAACTGATCTGTGCACAGTCATCCAAAGGAAATCTAGGACTAATGTCAGTGTCTTGTCTCAGGTAAGCGGGTGTGTCTTGGAGAGAGCCTGGCCAAGATGGAGCTTTTCCTCTTCTTCACCTCCTTCATGCAGCACTTCACATTCTCCATGCCTGCCGGGGTGAAGCCTGATATGGACTACCGCTTTGGGCTCACTCTGACACCGAAGAATTATGAAATCTGCGTAACCCCACGTCATTAGAAACTCTGATATAGTTCAGAGTTTAGAGAATATGACAAGTTTAATAGTTGATCGCATATTTTGATCTGAATTTCACTATGCACCAGTGAAATTTCTCTGCTTTCTTTAATAATAAGTGCATTATTTCCTTTAGTTGTTTTTGTTAGTTACATCAACGTCATTGTCTCCATACAGTCTTTGGTTTTGGTCCATTTTTTTATGTCAGTCCTTTTTTAGGGATGAGTACCGGTATCTGACATAAACGGTAGTAACCAGACCGAAAAGCAGCGCACATTTCGGCGCTTTATTCCGGTGCTTTTTTTTACTGAGATGTCAGACACTTTGGATTCTAGCCAATCATTTTACCTTTGCAATCGTAGTAGGCGGGCCCAGGTATGTACGTTCTTTTAGAGCAGAGCTACAGATTAAAAATGCCCAAGGCGAAGCGGTCAAAGTCTGGCTGTACTTCACAGCAAAAGATGCAAACTCAGCAGCCTGCAACAAGTGCTTTAAGGTGATACTGTGATACTGTGCAAAGGAGGTAACACCTCGAATCTGATGAAACACCTGGCGACGCATAGCGGGGGTTTTTAAAGCCAAGAAATGCACCGTATTTGATAGCTTGCTGCGAGCCCTCACACCGAGCACATCTACTGCGGGTGTGGTGCCTGTTATCAGACCCGGAGCAACATCCCCCAAGAACCCGAAGAGGAGAGTCCTGGCCCCTAGCCCTGCCAGTGTAGCAGAAATGATGAGGATGATGATGCAGCAGCAGCCGTTCTTCTCTGCGTGAGTAGCTTAATGTTGCTCGTGTGTAATTTACAGTGAGTAGGCTAACCACGTTATTACATTAATGCATGTAAGGTGAACTAGCAAACACCGTCGTAGTTACATGCGGCTGTCTTCTTGTTTGATGGCAGATGCTCCCTTCACCCTGGCCAAAAAGGCTAAAATGACCAAAGAAAAAGAGGGAAACAGCTAAACATGAGAGGTTTTTGGACAAAGTTTGTGTTTTTCATTCTTTAAGCACTGTTTAAGCACCGGCACCGTTTCAAAAGTACCGGTTTGGTACTGGTATCGGATAAAACCTAAATGATACCCATCCCTATCCTTTTTTCTTTACCTTTTTCTTTTTGATGGACTTTTATTATGCAGCTAAAGAGAGGACGAACAGGTAGATTAAAGGACACCCAATGGCCTAAAAGCAAAACCAGAAAACAAAAAGTATAAATATTAAATAGGAACCAAATTGGTAGCTAAATACGGCAGCATGCACAGTGGTTAGCTGCATGTTCTCACAGTCTTTGTGTGGGTTCTGTCCAGGAGCTCCTGCTTCCTCTCACAGTCCAAAAACATGCAATTAGTGGGGTTAGGTGAACTGGTGATTCTAAATTGTCCATAGGTTTTCAAGACTCTGTCAAACAGTCTGTGTGCATCACTACTGTCGTACATACTGTAGTTCCTAAGTTATATTAAAATGGAAATTTTACTCACTGCGTGATAGGAGTGTTGTTTATTCCTCCAATAAAAATCTGCTTACTTGACCTAGATGAGATGTAGTATTTACTTTGACTTGCTGTATTTGTTGTATAGATTCAGTATTTTCTGTAATCAGATCCTGTCTTTCCTGGGATTTCAGTAGTCTGCTGCTCTTTAATACAGTTGTCCTTGTCATAGCAGACTACATCTAACACATAAAACTACATACAGCACACACTTGCATTTAATTTTGGTGAGCCCATGGAAGTTGGAGTCTTTCTGTTCTTAACTACTACTGTAGCCGAGCCACTTCAAGGTTCACCATGCTGTGTGTTCACAGATGCTCTTCTGCATACCTTGCTTGTTGCCTTCTGCCTACAATTCAAAACCTGTACAACGCCAGGACCATGTGGTGGGTAAGAAGTACTAGAGATGAACCTTTCACCATGGACATAAACTCCCCTGTACCAGGAGCTGTAGCCCATCAGGACCAGTACCCCTGGAAATGAGAACAGAATGTTTGAAAGTGTGATATTACTATAACACTGAGCTGTGTACTTTGCACATTATGTTCACAGACTTTGCACAACTGTTCTTCCTAGTTTATAATGTTTATTTCTAAATATTTCGGTTTGTATATATACAGTTGTGTGAAAAAGAACGTTTTCACTGAATTTGCTGCAGACCTGTGAAAAACTAAGCGTAACCTATCATTCAGGAACTTGTAGAACCATCTTTAGCAGCAGTAACATAGTCATTTTATCTGAGGAATCATTTCTTATATATAATTTACAGTGTTTAAAGTCGGCAGGCCTGTGTTTATGCACAGGTTTCTTAAGTCCTGTGCATAAACACAGCATTTCATGCATTTACTTTTTCAAACATTCTGTCGTAGATTTGCTGCTGTGGTCAGGATCACTGTCCTGTTTTCAAACCCAGCTTCAGCCAAGCTTTACCTGTTGAGCAGAATTCCTTACTTTGGTATACAGAGGAGTTTATGGTATGGTCCTTTCTTTAAAGACAGTTTGCCTCAGGAGCCCTGCCTTGATATCTGGTCATCTGTGCAGTCATCATTATACTTCTTCAGATCTCTGGTTCTCCTGCTCTCTGGTAATATTTGCTATGCCCCTAAAGCGTCATATCTTTTAGAGCTCATTAACTGGTCAGAGACCAATAAAGTTAAATTATTGTGAAGTTAAGCAATAATTGTGGTTTGATAGAACTGTAGGCTGGATGCAGTTATTGTTTCCAGGATCATCTTGGAGAAGGACTTTGTAGGAGAATATATTTTGCATTGTGAAGATTGAGCTTCTTCCATCAGGGGCAGGTGTGTTGTATTCATTAATACACTTTTTTATTTGCCTGTCTAAGACTGGGGGTAGATTTTCATCTATATTACACAGTAACAATAAATCCAGGTCATTAAAGATATAACTGCAATTAATAATAGTTTTTTATAGCACCTGGAGCTGGACTGAACTGATACACACTACTCCTCATGGTACACCCATCTTTGGATGAGAGTAGATAAGAGTCCCATCAAAAATATCAAACAAAAATGATCAAAAGAAAAAAAAGATTAAAAAAAAGATAAAATATTTGCATCTAAAATGCAAAAATGTAATCTTGTACAAGTGATATACAAGAAAAACAGTGAAGGAGTACATAAATATTATGCGTAAGCCAATGTTATTTTTACTTTCCGCTACTGAGCATCGTGAAAATCAACAACAACAAAAAAAACGTCCGCATTACCTCCAACTTCAGCTTGTTTTTTTCTTAGCTTGTACTAATTTAACTGGATTTTATAACACAACGTAAATTAAAATACTAACTCTCTAAAACACACTGTCCTCAGTACATCGGACAAAACTAAGTAATCATTCTGGTACCTTCTTTGTTATCTGCACTTTAGTGCAAATTCTCAAAGCTCTCTTAGTTAAATCAAAAACCAAACTGTAATTCATGGAGCGCGAGGCTTTTGTGTCCTCAGCTGTCTGCTGCTAATAGTATGCTAGCAGACAGCACAGAGTAAAAGGCACAGTATGAATGTGAGTATCAATGGAGGAATTTTGTTTTTAGTGGAAGAGCGGTCAATAAGAAAAAGCTCTAGAAAGACACAAGCTGATGAATGCCATTCAATTCAACACTCACCAGTTAACTGAACTCACCTGAGTTAGTAGTAGTGTTATAGTAGTAGTACAAATACGCTAGTATTTGTTCTGGTAAACAGAACATAATTATAAACATACAAAGTAAGTACTAATTTATTATGAATGAATGAATTAGGAACATGCTCGAGGTTATTTGTCTCCAATCGACTCCAATTCACTTCTTAAAAACTGTATTAGATTTATTGAGAACACAGGAAAAAGAGTCCATGTGTAGTATAGCTTTGATGTTTGACATCGGTGGTGTTTATTTTCATCTTTAAGTAAATCTACCTGCTCCAACTGAAGCTAAGTATGTTTGTTGCGTGCAACGTGTAGCCATATTGTTACTGGTTAATCTTGAAGGCTGAAGCTGAGCCTTTTTGATGTATACATGTTGTATACACACAAGCCCCCAGGCTCAATGCAAACTCAAGACTTTTACCAGCTTGCTGCTATGAAAAAGCATGTGCATCAAAATAAACGATTTCCAACAGTGTGATTTGAGTTCTAAGCATCCCAGAAACGATACAGAAAAGCATGAAGTCAAACATAACTTTTAAAAACACCAGCATAGGCTTATAAGGCCCTGAAGGTAAAAAAAATTACATTTTCCGCGCAAACGACGTCACTTCCGGTTTCGGGCAGATAATGGCGGACATGCGATAGTTCGCGCTGACCTATATTCCAACGTAGGAAGTGTTATGAACAGCTGATCGGATCAGCAAAGCGTGTTTCTGGAATATTATATTTTTGTTGCTGCAAGCATTTTTTTATGCAATTTTTGCAAAGCTATATGTGCAAGTAACCCGTGACCTAGGACAAGCTAATGGCATAAGACGTAAGTACAACTCCTCCGGTTTAATATGCAAAAAAAATTATTGCGCTAGCTTACGTGGTTCCAGTTCTACAGGCATTTAAAAATAGTTAGGCAAAACAGAGTGTGCCTGCTCCGACCAGTTTTAAAGGGTTAATGATATATTTTATGTCATAATTTATAAAATTAGGTTAGAAACGATAGAAGACAAATGGCACGATAGACATTTTTCTATCGTCCACAAGATATATATCGTCATATCACCCAGCACTACTGTGGTGATGTGCAGAGGACATTGTAGTGTCAATATCCAAAAACTTACTGACCTAAGTGTACTTGTCAGGTGACTGAGTGAGCCATATGTCGATCACCAGCAAACCCAAGCAAACAAACACTATCAGTCAGATAGCTGGTAATTTAAACTCTTGCCAAAACCAGTGGAGAGAGGAAAGAAAGCCTTCAAGTAACATTAATCGATCCATTTTCTGTAAGGATATTATGGTCCACTTATGAAATAACAGATGCTGTAGCAGCATGACAGCATCTAGCCTCTTTACATGATCATCACACCAAAATCATGACTGTGGATCCTAATGTACAATAGGATCTCATATAGAAAGAAAACCCTGACAAAGATGGGTTATGCCAGATCTTTTAAGTTGAAGTAATAAGATGGTGTTTGAAACTATACACGATATGTCTGATGATTATATTTTGCACTTCATCCTACTTTAGTCACACCGTACAACCAATTATAATTCCTGCTGTAAACGGGAATAAATATTTTTAGGATCCATTTTTCAAATATTATAGGTCACTTTATTTTGGAATTATGGAACTTCCAAGAAGTGATCCCACAAAGACTGAAATTGCCTCCTGCATACACAATTTGTTTTCTCTGCTTTACTGTAGAACCTCAGTATTCGTGTCTTGATGCATCCTCAGTCATCCAGGTAATCCCAAAAGTTGATTCTGTTTATCTGGAAGAAGCATTTTCAGTTTTGTCACTTATCCAAGTGACTGAAGAAGTCACTTGGACGAGCAACAAAACGTTTCTCCCAACTCAGTATTCATTTAGCGTAACTGTATTTGCACGATGGTTTCAGTCTTTTTTCTGTGATTGGATCTGATATTTCCCAGGATTTCACAAGTCTGTTGCTCATAACTGCATATTATATTAAGAACTTGCTATTTTAACTTCCAAACAGAGAGAATGGATAGCAGATTGGAAAGAGGTAGTCTGTCCTGAACTAAGCCAAACGATCAAACTCACCAAAATGAGTCTACATGGCACAGTGGTGATGATTGGCCTGATCTAAAAGGAACATCAGATATTAAAGTTCCAATTAAAGTGCTAAAAAAGAGAAAATGCACCATTCTTTTTTGTTTTTTTGTAATGTTAAATTCCAGTTTCACATCATGAATTGTGTTTATTGACTTGGTAAAGATAATTTATTTTACTTAGAATAGAAATACTAACCCATAATTTACATGCATCAAGAAATTGCTTATTATAAAGCAAATTATAAAGTTAATGAAACTGTCTGTAAAAATCGCATCTGCATTAAATAAAACCACACTCTTCATGAAGATGGTGAAAATCACTTAAGAAAATACCAGGAGTCTTGTTAGTGCAGGGATTTACAGGCAGTTGATTAAGTTTGTGATGGCAGGAAAAACAACAAGTAAATTAACAAGCAATTTCATTTGATTATTATTATAATAAGATTTTTTTTGGGGGGGGGGGATAACAACAATAACAATAATAATATTTATATTTATAATAATTAATGTAAAATAATAACAGTGTGCAATACACATACACGTATTCTTCATTTTATTACTAAGTTAAGTTACTGTGTCGTGTTGTTTTGTGTTGTACGTAGTGCCAATGTGGGACAGTTTTTTAATTTCATTGTACTATGTATGACTGTGCAATGACAAAGATAAAGAGACAGCTGGAGCCTATCCCAGCTGTCTTAGGGCAGCAAGAATTAACCTATCCCCACTACCTTAAAAGAACCCATGCAAACATGGGGAGATACCACATACCACACGAACAGATCCACAGAAGACGCCATCGCCGCAGTTCTCCACTTTGTGATGATCCACCTGGAGCAGCGACAAAGCTACATTCAAATACTCTTTATGGATTACAGCTCAGCTGTCAATGCAATCATTCTGGATATCCTCATCACCAAACTGGTCGTTCTTGCCCCCCTCCCTCTCACATGTGCCTGGATAAATAACTGTAAGACTTGGCCCCCATCTCTCCTCCACTTGCATGCAGAGCACCAGCTCCCCACAGGGATATGTGTTGAGCCCCTTCCTGTATTGTCTCTACACCCATGACTGCAGTCGGACCCACAACAACAACCGTATCATCAGGTTTGCTGATGACACCACAGTAGTAAAATTAATCTCAAAGGGAGACGAGGCAGCCTACAGAGAGGAAGTCCTGAAGTTGGCAGTCTGGTGTTCTGAGAACAACCTGGCACTGAACACCAAGAAAACCAAAAAGATTGTCATTGACTTCAGGAGGCACAGCACTGACTTAGCCCCCCTGTACATCAACGGTGAGTGTGTGGAGAGGGTCCACAACTTCCAGTTCCTCCACATCCTCATCTCTGCTGACAACATCATAGCAGTTGTCAAGAAGGCCCAGCAGTAGCTGTCCTTCCCGAGGGGCCCCAGGAAGCACAAACTGGACCCCAACCTGCAGCTGACGTTCTACTGCTTGTCCATTGAGAGCCTGCTGACATACTGCATCACAGCATGGTGTGGACGTTGCACCAAGAGAGCGGGGTGAGACTTCAGAGAGTAGTTAAGGCAGCTCAGAAGATCATTGGCTGCTCTCTCCCCTTCCTGATGGACATTTATACCTCCCGCTGCCTCAGCAGAGCAACAAATATCATCAAGGACAGCTCCCACCCTGATTTTGACCTGTTCAACCTGCTTCCAATTTAATTCAATTCAATTTTATTTATATAGCGCCAAATCACAACAAACGTCGCCTCAAGGTGCTTTATATTGTACAGTAGATACAGAAAAAACCCAACAATCATATGACCCCCTATGAGCAAGCACTTTGGCGACAGTGGGAAGGAAAAACTCCCTTTTAACAGGAAGAAACCTCCAAGAGAACCAGGCTCAGGGAGGGGCGGGGCCATCTGCTGCGACCGGTTGGGGAGAGAAGGAAGACAGGATAAAGACATGCTGTGGAAGAGAGACTGAGGTTAATAACAGATATGATTCAATGCAGAGAGGTCTGTTAACACATAGTGAGTGAGAAAGGTGACTGGAAAGGAAAAACTCAATGCATCATGGGAATCCCCGGCAGCCTACGTCTATTGCAGCATAACTAAGGGAGGATTCAGGGTCACCTGGTCCAGCCCTAACTATATGCTTTAGCAAAAAGGAAAGTTTGAAGCCTAATCTTGAAAGTAGAGATAGTGTCTGTCTCCTGAATCCAAACTGGAAGCTGGTTCCACAGAAGAGGGGCCTGAAAACTGAAGGCTCTGCCTCCCATTCTACTTTTAAATACTCTAGGAACAACAAGTAGGCCTGCAGAGCGAGAGCGAAGTGCTCTAATAGGGTGATATGGTACTACAAGGTCATTAAGATAAGATGGGGCCTGATTATTTAAGACCTTGTATGTGAGGAGCAGGATTTTGAATTCAATTCTGGATTTAACAGGAAGCCAATGAAGGGAAGCCAAAACAGGAGAAATCTGCTCTCTCTTTCTAGTCCCTGTCAGGACTCTTGCTGCAGCATTTTGGATTAGCTGAAGGCTTTTCAGGGAGTTTTTTGGACATCCTGATAATAATGAATTACAGTCGTCCAGCCTGGAAGTAATAAATGCATGAACTAGTTTTTCAGCATCCCTCTGAGACAGGATATTTCTAACTTTAGAGATGTTGCACAAATGGAAGAACGCAGTCTTACATATTTGTTTAATATGTGCGTTGAAGGACATGTCCTGGTCAAAAATGACTCCAAGGTTCCTCACAGCGTTACTGGAGGCCAAGGTAATGCCATCCAGAGTAAGAATCTGGTTAGATACCATATTTCTAAGATTTTCAGGGCCGAGTACAATAACCTCAGTTTGATCTGAATTAAGAAACAGAAAGTTAGCGGCCATCCAGGTCTTTATGTCTTTAAGACATTCCTGCAGTTTAACTAATTGGTGTGTGTTATCTGGCTTCATGGACAGATAGAGCTGGGTGTCATCTGCATAGCAGTGAAAATGTATGCTATGTCTTCTAATGATGCTGCCTAAGGGAAGCATGTATAATGTAAACAGAATTGGTCCTAGCACTGAACCCTGTGGAACTCCATAATTAACCTCAGTGTGTGAAGAGGACTCTCCATTTACATGCACAAACTGGAGTCTATTAGATAGAGATGATACAAACCACTGCAGTGCAGTACCTGTAATACCTACAGCATGTTCTAATCGCTCTAATAGGATATTATGGTCGACAGTATCGAACGCTGCACTGAGGTCTAGCAGGACAAGCACAGAGATGAGTCCACTGTCAGAGGCCATAAGAAGATCATTTGTAACCTTCACTAAAGCGGTTTCTGTGCTGTGATGAGCTCTGAAACCTGACTGAAACTCTTCAATAAGCCATTCCTCTGCAGATGATCTGTTAGCTGTTTGACAACTACTCTTTCAAGGATGTTTGATATGAAAGGAAGGTTGGAGATTGGCCTATAATTAGCTAAGACTGCTGGGTCTAGAGATGCTTTTTGAGTAAAGGTTTAACTACAGCCAGCTTGAAGGCCTGTGGTACATAGCCGATTATTAGAGATAGGTTGATCATATTTATGTCATGGTCCTGCGACCATGACTCAGTGACTTTGTGTTTATGTACTTATCGTTATTACTTTCATTATTATTCATGGCTGTTTTGGGATGGTTTGTGTTTGGGATTTTAGACACTGGGTTCTGGGTTTGTGCTCCCTCTGTTGGTCCCTGGTGTTAGTGTTCCCCTGTCTCGTCAGGTTAATCAGGTCCAGCTGTTTCCCCCACCTGTGTGTGATTTCCCAGTGTCTCTTTGTGTATTTATAGTGTGTGATTTCCTCTGCTCCTTGTCGCATCGTCTGTGTACATACCCTGTGTTCATCCTCTGTGCTATCCTGCGTACTCTGCATCTACCCTGTGGAATCCTCTGCGTGCTCTCCCTGCTGTTCTCCCTTCGTGTTCAGGTTTGCCACTCCTTTGTGTAGTTTCACCCAGTTTAGTTCATCCGTAGTTCTGTTTTGCCATCTCCTCTTTATGTTTGTTATTATCAATAAATCACCCTCACACCTGAATAAGTGCTGCACTTTGAGTCCTCCTTCCACTCTCCACACGGCCGCTGCCCCGGACCGTGACAGTACGATGCGACCACAAGATGGACCCAGCAGCGCTTAATCCATCCAGGGAGCTACGGGAGACGCTCATCGACGCCACACAGGAGCTGATCGACCTGTGGCTGGAAAGCCCGGGTGGCACGTCCCAGCGCGCTATAGAGAGGCGGCTACAGCGTCTGGTGACCGGTCTCCCATGGCTTCTGGACTCGCTCTGTTCGTGGGAGCGGGAGTTTCTCCTTTTGGACCTCGGACTTCACCCCCCGTCTGCTTTTACTTTCGAGCAGCCCGAGGCGGTGAGCGAGCGACATGTTCTGGCTTCCCCAGATTCCGAGACTCTGTTTTCTGGGGCTATTCAGAGCGGGATGGGAGACTGTTCGGATCGCTTACCTACCTTCGTGGTAACGGATCCTTCGCAAGTGGGCGTGTACAGACCCTCTGTGAAACCGAGAGAATGTTTCTCTGCCGCTCCTTCTGAGCCAGGACTTTATCACCATTCTCCGGCTCAGTTCTGTGTCCAGCCACAAGCTTCCCAGTCTGTAGCTCAACCATTAGCCTCCCTGAAGCCACAATTTCCACACTGTTTTTCCACCGCTGTTTCTGAGCAGGGAGACAAACTGTTTCACTACGGACCTGTTCCTCAACAGCTGGCAACATTAGTGACTGTTACTCACTCCGGGGCTTCCCCAGAGGCGGGGTTGCTGCCCTCAGCTTACTCTGGACCCCTGGTGGCCAAGATGCCAGCTGTGAACTGCACCGGGCTGTCACTGCCTGAGCGGGGTCAGTGCTCTGCGCAGCTGCAGCCCTCCGTATGTGTGCCGGAGGCCCACGTGCCTACTGGTTCTTTTTCATGTGTGCCGGAGGCCCACGTGCCTACTGGTTTTGTTTCATGTGTGCCAGAGGCCCACGTGCCTACTGGTTCTTTTTCATGTGTGCCAGAGGCCCACGTGCCTACTGGTTTTGTTTCATGTGTGCCAGAGGCCCACGTGCCTACTGGTTCTTTTTCATGTGTGCCAGAGGCCCGCGTGCCTACTGGTTTTGTTTCAAATGTGCCAGAGGCCCACGTGCCTACTGGTTTTGTTTCAAATGTGCCAGAGGCCCACGTGCCTACTGGTTCTTTTTCATGTGTGCCGGAGGCCCACGTGCCTACTGGTTTTGTTTCATGTGTGCCAGAGGCCCACGTGCCTACTGGTTCTTTTTCATGTGTGCCAGAGGCCCGCGTGCCTCCTAGTTTTGTTTCCTGTGTGCCAGAGGCCCACGTGCCTCCTAGTTTTGTTTCATGTGTGCCAGAGGCCCACGTGCCTCCTAGTCTTGTTTTGTGTGTGCCGGGGGGCCCCGGTGCCCGCTGGTTCTGAGGCTGTTTTCGCTGGGGGGCCCGAGGAGCCCGTCCAGCCTCCTGTTTCGCCTGCTGGGGGGCACGAAGAGCCCGTCCGGCCTCATGCCACACCGGCTGCCACGTCGGCTGGGGGGCCCGAGGAGCCCGTCCGGCCTCCTGTGGCTGCTTCTCCACCTGTGGCTGCTTCTCCACCTGCGGCTGCAGCGCCGCCTCCTGCAGTACCACCACCGGCAGTGCTACCGCCTGCTACGGCCACACCTCAGCCTGAGGACGCATCCTCGCCTGGCCCGGCTTCATCATCGCCTGGCCCGGCTTCATCCATGCCTGATTCTGGTCCAGCTTCATCCTCACCTGGCCCAGCTTCAGCTACAGCTTCATCCACGCCTGGCCCGGTTTCATCCACGCCTGGCCCGGTTTCATCCACGCCTGGCCCGGTTTCATCCACGCCTGGCCCAGCATCATCCGCATCGTCTGGTCCAGCATCATCCGCATCGTCTGGTCCAGCCTCCGTGTCTTCATTCACACCTGGTCCAGCTCCAGCTCCAGCTTCAGCTTCAGCTTCGCCTGGTCCAGCCTCCGTGTCTTCATTCACACCTGGTCCAGCTTCAGCTTCAGCTTCGCCTGGTCCAGCCTCCGTGTCTTCATTCACACCTGGTCCAGCTCCAGCTTCAGCTTCGCCTGGTCCAGCCTCCGTGTCTTCATTCACACCTGGTCCAGCTTCAGCTTCAGCTTCAGCTTCGCCTGGTCCAGCCTCCTTGTCTTCATTCACACCTGGTCCAGCTTCTGCTTCAGCGTCGTCCACGCCTGGTCCAGCTTCAGCTTCAGTCTCCTCATCAGCTGCTTCGCCTGGCCCAGCTCCATCATCTTCCTCGTCTGGTCCAGCCTTCGTGTCTGCATCCTCGCCTGGTCCAGCCTTCGTGTCTGCATCTTCGCCTGGTCCAGCCTTCGTGTCTGCATCTCCGCCTGCAGTAGAGCCTGCAGCATTCGCACCATCGCCTGCAGCAGCGTCTTCCGTGCCTTCAGCCTCGCCTGGCCCAGCCTCGTTTGGGTCTGGACCTAAACGGCCGTTTTCTAGACCGCTGGCTAGGCTACTGGCCGGGCGCCGTCGCCTGACTGGCCGCCGTTGCCTTCCGCACGGCCGGCCCCCGGACCGCCATCGCCTGAGCGGCCGCCGTTGCCTTCCGCACGGCCGGCCTCCTGAACTCTTTACGCGCCGCCGCTGCCTTCCGCACGGCCGGCCTCCTGAACTCTTTACGCGCTGCCGCAGCCCCTTTCGCGGACGGCCTCCTGAACTTTTTACGCGCCGCCACGACCTTCTTTGTGGACGGCCTCCTGAACTGTGCTTTGGACTCTGCTCCCCTGTGGGTTTTGTGTTCATCTTTGTTTTGGGACTCTGGGGCCTCCGTCCATGGTCGTGGCCCGGTCCCTCCGTCCTGGGCCCCCTGCCGCCCGCCCGGATCTGGTGGTGTGTTTCTGTGGCTGTCGGGGGCCAGCCCTTGAGGGGGGGGTACTGTCATGGTCCTGCGACCATGACTCAGTGACTTTGTGTTTATGTACTTATCGTTATTACTTTCATTATTATTCATGGCTGTTTTGGGATGGTTTGTGTTTGGGATTTTAGACACTGGGTTCTGGGTTTGTGCTCCCTCTGTTGGTCCCTGGTGTTAGTGTTCCCCTGTCTCGTCAGGTTAATCAGGTCCAGCTGTTTCCCCCACCTGTGTGTGATTTCCCAGTGTCTCTTTGTGTATTTATAGTGTGTGATTTCCTCTGCTCCTTGTCGCATCGTCTGTGTACATACCCTGTGTTCATCCTCTGTGCTATCCTGCGTACTCTGCATCTACCCTGTGGAATCCTCTGCGTGCTCTCCCTGCTGTTCTCCCTTCGTGTTCAGGTTTGCCACTCCTTTGTGTAGTTTCACCCAGTTTAGTTCATCCGTAGTTCTGTTTTGCCATCTCCTCTTTATGTTTGTTATTATCAATAAATCACCCTCACACCTGAATAAGTGCTGCACTTTGAGTCCTCCTTCCACTCTCCACACGGCCGCTGCCCCGGACCGTGACAATTTAAGATTGAAGCATTGTATAATGGCAGGACTTCTTTGAGCAGTTTTGTAGGAATGGGGTCTAAAAGACACGTTGATAGTTTGGAGGAAGTAATTATTGAAGTTAACTCAGAAAGATCAATTGGAGAAAAAGAGTCTAACTTAACATCGATGGTACTAAGAGTAGCTGTAGATAATATTACATCTGTGGGATCATTATTGGTAATTCTTTCTCTAATGATTAAAATTTTATTTGTGAAGTTCATGAAGTCATTACTAGCTAACGTTAAAGGGATGGTTGGCTCAACAGAGCTCTGACTTTTTTCAGCCTGGCTACAGTGCTGAAGAGAAACACTGACAGACTCAAGTACAGTTTCTTTCCTAAAGCAATAACCGCCCTCAACTCACACATGCACTGACAAAACAGTTTCACCCCCCAAGGACTTCCCTCTATACACAGACTATGCAAACTACCATCATTACTGTGCAATATTTAATTTACATGGAATACCCCACACTGTAAATACATAACCCTATTTATTTCTTTAATATTTGTATATAGCGCCACAGAAACGGTTGATGTCTATATAGTGCTGCAGAACTGTGCACCTTCCCCCCCTCTTTTTTTTTCTACATGTCTGTACTGGGTAGGAGTTGCTCTGAATCTCATTGCACATGTGTATGTATAGTGACAATAAAAGGCATTCTATTCTATTCTTTTCTGTTGCATAGAAAGAGTCCTTGATAAATTCATAAATGCTCTCACAAATGCCGATCCAGTTAAAGTTCTTGTGGATAATGTCAAATGTTAACTACTTTTAATGGAATATTTCAATAATCATCACTTGCATCTGTATGTAAACTTTCAAAACAAATCTTTTTTTGTTTGTTTGGTTTTTTTTGCAAGATTTTTGTAAGATTTGATCAAATATAAAAATATATTTTAAAAAAAAAAAAACCACACAAACATTGACCATATTTAGTGCCATATTTAAAGCAGCTTCAGCTTGCTTTTGTTAGCAAACTGAATCTGAATCTACATGGAACAGAATAGAGCACAGACTTCTTGGATGAGCTGTTCCTTGCAGAAGGCCTTATTACTTGCCCTAATAGACACTAAAAGGCACCAAGACCACAGTCGATAGGTCCAGTTCAATATTCGCAGGGTCAAGCTTAGCAGGTGGCAATCAACCATGAGGGTCTGTGATGACCCAGCTGTCAGTCAAAGCACTCAGAGGCCAGCCGTGTTGCTTCAGTTCAGTTTGCAGGGATTCATTTATGCATAGATCTGTCCTGCCCCAGCAATTCAGTCAAGTTCAGGTCTTAACATCGACCAGGCCATTGCAACACCTTGATTCTTTCCTTTTATAGCCATTCTGTTATAGATTAGTGTCCTGTTGCATGACCCAGTTTCTGCCAAGCTTTATCTGTCAGACAGATAGCCTCACATTTGACTCTAAAATACTTTGGTAGACACAGAGGTTAATGGTGAACTCCTCGTCTGGGTTTATGCCGTCTCCCCACTTTCCACTTTCCTCTGCTACACTTCACAGATATCCCAATAAAATCATTAATTTAATAATTTTTTTAGGAGTTTTGATCAGTTAGGAGTATAAAACACATGCTTTCCTTTGTCAAAAGAAGGAGCAGTAATATAGGCAATAGTTTATTTTGAATTTGTCACTTTAGGCATTTTTTATGTTGCTATCATTGTTAATCTAGATTAAAAAAACATGAGTAGAGCTCAAAACAAAAAAAACAAGCTGGATGTTATCTGAGTAGTGACCGATCCATGGAGGTGACTGGGTTCGTTTGAATATACGTTCAAGCTGATTAATGTTTTACAGGAATTTCAAACACTGAACTTGTGCTTATTTCATAAAAGGTTGATTATCAGTACTACAGTGATAACATGGCTTACAATAAAACTGCTGCTGTCATGAGATCTACTCTGAGATGACTACAGAAATACTCAAAAACTGTCCCGTTCGAACATCTACGTGCTTGAAATCTTCAAATATTTGTTGATGTGAACTCATTTTTATTCAATCGCTGACATGATTTCACAGACATTATAAACCTTCTTTATGACAGAAGTGTAATTTAATTTCAACACAGAGGCTGATAATCAGGTAAGACTTCTCCCAGAGAAGCTGCAACACCCTCAGCACTTTACATATGATGTTACATCAGTCCGTTTCTATCTTCCTGTGTTGACCTAAAGATTGTCTGGAGGATGACATTTTCTTATGACAAACCACTTTCACTGTATCCAGCGCTGCTTATCTGCTCTTCCCCTGTGGACACTGGATTTTGTAGCCCACCCTGTAGGCCTGCAGGTATACACGTGCCTGGTTTATCCTGAAAACACAACCACAATCACACAACTGTGTGATATTGTATTCTAATCAAACTGGATTAACACAACCTTTAACATATAAATCATTTGCACATCTTAAACTCAGTCAAGCCTCGCTTTTCATTGCGTTATTGGAAACGCTTTAAAAATACTTTCACAGCATATTTAATCCAGTTAAGTGCAAAAGTAATTACATAAAGAATAGCTGACAGTAAAGTCCTTGAAAGTTCATTTCTTTGACAGGAAATTAAACCATGTTGTGATTAGGAAAAGCTGCAACTGCTGCCAGATACTTCATGAATTAGTGTTGGAGAATCCAGGAGGAAAAACAGCTTACCTGTATTTAGTACAAAGCTGAACTCCGAAGGGTCCACAGCGGTCAACGTAGCTTTCCCTAAATGCTTTCCTCACCCCTCGAGCCATACTCACTACTGTAGTGACCACTGGGCATGTCCTAGGACACAAATAAGCACAAGACATGTATTGCAGTAAAGTGCTGTACCTGAAAAACTTGAGAACAACAGATGACCTCACATTTGACCCAAGAACACTTTGGTACACAGAGAAGTTTATGGTGAAATCGTCACCTCTCCACCACTGTGCTTGACAGTATCACGTGTTTGTTCTGATATACTGGGATTGTTATGTCAAAAGTGGTGCATTATCACCAAATATTTCCATTTTGAAATCGTCTGTCAAAAGGACACTGTTCCAAAGGTTTTCTGGTTTGTTCAGATGCAACTTTGCAAACCTAAGCCGTGCTGCCATGTACTTTTTGAAGAAACAGACATAAAGAGGGTTACATTTCTCTCTATGTGAGAAATCCTTCTCATAAATTTTAAGGGCTTGAATAATCAGGCCCCATCTTATTTAAAGACCTTATAGTACCGTATCAACCCATTAAAGCTCTGAGAAATGCACAGACTGACCTCAGTATGAATTTCTATAACTCCTGGGAAGATTGTGGCAATGTGTTAACACATGCCTGAATGCTCCAGACAATAATGCTGGTAACGCTGATTAACAGTTAATCAAAAGGCCTTTGATTAACAGGGCCAGGCTACTACTTTTTTTATTATTTCTGTGTTCACAGAGTCCTGTGAAAACTTTCTTTTGCATATGATTTTAGTTTTGTCCTGTTGGTTTGTTGTGTTTATTATTGTTTAATTACTTCAAGGCACTGATTGATGTTTTGGGGCTAATTTGCAAGCTAGTAAAACTCAAATTTGGGGATTTCAAATCCTCGATGAGATTTCGATTTTTTTGTAATGCTGAGTTTTATATGAGGAGGTTTGTTTTTCCAAAAAGAATATTGATAATGTCGAATTATGAAATTTGCACCAGGTTATGTTTGGACAAATTAGGTCCACTGAAAATAATTAATTTTAGGAAAGATTAATATTTTGTTTGTAAAGGAAAATAGGAAAGTTTGACCAACAATGTAAATCATCTTGTACCACTTTGAATGACAGACTTTAACTGAAGCTAAACAGCGCTTACAGTTTGGGGGAAATGTTAATCCAAGACATTTAATATTGCTTGTGTGAAGGTGATTTGGTGGCATCACGTTATAGCACAGACAAGCTGGAAGAGGAGCCCATAACACTGGAGGATCCGCGTGACAGAAAATGAGGAATCATGTTTATTGGGGTCAATTAAATAAGCAATTGTGAGGTGAATGTTTTCAATATAAATGCTGATGAGTACACATCTTCTTTCTGGGTCTTTCTGTGATTGTAGTTTTGTGAGAGAAATTAATTCTGTTGTTAATCAAAATAGCAGCTTCTCTATCCGGTGTTACGATTAGCTGTGAATATGTGGGGAAACTGCAGTGACTTCAATGCTGTACTTTTGTGTCTGAGTTTCTTGCAGTAGACTTGCATCTGACCATGGATTTATTAACTCTCTGAAAAGCCTTCAGTTGATACAATATTCTGTAGCAAGAGTACTGACAGGGACTAGGAAGAGGAACCAAATTTCTCTCATATGGCTTCTCTTCGCTGGCTCCCTGTTAAATCCAGAATTCAATTTAAAATCCTTCTCATAAAACACAAGGTCTTGAATAATCAGACCTTATCTTACCTAAAGACCTAATAGTACCATATCACCCCATTAAAGCACTTCACTCTGTGAGATATGTTATGTATGGATGCTGTAGAAGTTACTGATACTCACAGTCTCTCACAGCGCAGGCCTGCAGTGCCCTCGGGACAGGTACAAGTGTTGTGAGGGCTGCATGTGCCTCCATGTTGACAGGGTGGCACACAGGGTGTAGTCACCGCTGCAGACACAGCACACAGCATGATCCTTTGTACACATACTGTATATGTACACATTCTTCCACACTCATGGACTAACCTTGTTCACAGAGCTCTCCAGTGAAACCTTTGGTACAGCGGCACCGGTTGAGGCCCACACACACGCCACCATTTATGCAAGGTTTCTGGCACACAACAGGCTCTGATCAAGACAGAAAAAAGAATGCATAAATCCAAACACATTGAGTCTTCTTATTAAACATGGAGCATAGATTATTTAGAGGATTTGGGCAGTTATAAATTACACAATGAGCAGAACATACATTTATCAACAACAGTGTAAGAACAAAAGGCTGGACGGTGTTTCCGCTTATAAGTATGGAGCAACTTATTCTGTGTTTTCTTGTAGGAATGAATATGTGACTTTTTAAAATTATGCAAAATTGCAAAACGCTCAGCTGTGTCTCTAAAACCTCTGTAACTTTGCTCTGCTTCACTTCAGCAGCATCAGGTAATGTTCATATGTTGATTAATGGTTTTCTTTCGATTTTGATCTACTGCAGAATATTTTTATATTTATTTTCATGTGTTTTATCCTCAGCTACTTTGACACAAAGGCATCTGCTGTGATGCTCACACCTTTGATAAAGTCTCACAAATGTCAGCTTTCTTTTTATAGATATAAAAATCTGGAAATGTACTGATGCATGATCTGAATTATGATATTTCTGACTGTCTGAGGCAAAATTTCCCCCGAATCAAATCAAATTGAATCGAATTGTGGATCGAATCGATTCGGGACCTTGTGAATCGGAATCGAATCAATTCTAGAAATCAGTGACGATAACCAGCCCTAATGATGAATCACCGGTGCATGATTAGAAGCAGGTGCGCGGGCCAAAAGCAGAAGCTCTCAGTGAGCTCCGCCCAGGCAGAGCGATGAGAGAGAGCAAAACCAAAACACATGTAGCCTTGCAGGGCTGGCCGGGTAGACACAGAGACCATGACAGTAATGACATTTTCCCACTTAAAAACACTGTTACTGATTGGAGAAATAAAAGCTCCAGATGAAAGTCTGGACATTAGAAACGTGTTGATTATGAAGCTATGCACTGGCAGACACCGTCGCATGTTATGATTGAAGGGCTTAGCTCTACACCACTGACACAGAAGAAAAATGTGAAGATTTTCAATAATTACTGAATTTGCTCTGAAATGCCAGGTGACAAAACAGGATGGAACAATAAACGCTGCATATTTGTCGGTGTCTGGTTTCAAATATAAGAGAAAGAGTCCAGAAATACGTCACATGATTGCTTCTCTCCACCCATAAGCACATCGAATGAAAAACATCTCATCTTATTTGGTCAACGACAACAACAACAGCAGAGTAGTGCAACAATGGAAACAAACAGCAAGCAACAGGGAGAAGAAGAAACCACGGGAAACCATGCTGCATCCACTGGTGTCAACATCTAATTTCACATCCAATATCACACTAAAGCCTCCAGCTGCACAGAAGCAAATCACACTCACTGCATAGAGGAAAGTAATCCGAAGACATGAGAAGCTTTATATTACTGTTTTTTTTTAAATAAACACAAGTGGTTGTTAAAATTACATCCATGATCATTTGTAACTTACTGTGTAAACATGGTTTGATCATATTTTAGTCTGAATATATTTTAATTATGCAGGAAAAGCTACACAGAGATACAGTAACAGAGAATGACTGATCTCACCTATCTGGCATCGAGCTCCTTGCCATCCACCAACACATGTGCATTTGTTGACGTCCACACATCTTCCCCCATTTTGACAGGCAGGAGTGCAAAGGGCTACAAAATGCAAAATAATATAGTAACACGCAGTCTGTGCAGAAAAATGTCTTCATGCTTTTTTTGTTTTTCTGCCATCCTATAGCCCATATTTTACCAGAAACTGTTTGGAGGCAGGTGGATGGGTAGATCTCGGTGGTGCCTACACACCTGGGATAATTTATTGTATTATGTTACTCACGCAAGAGGCACTGGGGGCCAGTGTAGTCAGAGGGACACTGGCAGGTGTCAGGTCCCACACAGTGACCACCGTTGGCACAAGGAAACTCACACACAGCTGAGAAGAGACACGAAGAAAAGTCAAAGCTAACAATCAAGATGTCGAATCCAGAAGAAAATGGCATTGTGACACACACGTCACCTGTGCACATGCATTTATACATGCATGGATATATGTACCAGTGCCTCTTTGTCTTAGGTGAGTGCAGAACATCTTATAAAAGCATTTTCTGGGCAACACATTGATGTAAACAGTGCTTCTAAACACTGTCCACTCTATTTATTTGATGTAACACCTGTCCCCCTGATCCCCAAAAGCAGTGTACCTGTGTGGCAGCCTGCTCCTGTCCAGCCGCGACGACACAAACACTCGTTCCAGCGCATACAGGTACCTCCATGAGCGCAGGGAGGGGAGCACATGGCTGAAACATGCAACGAAAAGGGCTATAATACTCCTCTTTGCATTAAAACCTTATACTAACCTCAAAGCACACCGAAAGGTGCACAAAAAAGAGACACAAATTAACTTTAATTTAATCTGCACAGTCTATATTCCTGTGAAAAAACATTTTAATTATATATATATTATGTGTAACGTTTATTGTACCTGAGCAGCCCACTCCAGGATAGCCTGGAGGACAGTCGCAAATGTTCGGGGCAACACACACTCCATAGTTCTGACAAGGGGGGTCGCACACAGCTGGAAAGGCAGAGAGGCTAATAAAGATAAGTGAAGGAATTGAAATAAATCTATTTTTAGATTTTTAAAAAGTCCTTAACACTACATAAGATTATGTTTGACTCACGCTGGCACTTGGTGGGGTCATCTTTTCTAACTATATAGCCCTCCTTGCAGGCGCAGTTAAACCCACCAGGATGGTTCACACACAGCTGCTCGCAGCCTCCATTAGTGAAGTCCTCACACTCGTTCACATCTCATGACAGAAGACAGAAGGAGGGCAATTAAACATTAAACCTACGTGACAGTTGCTTAATTTATGGTTGGCTAAGTGAGGCATGCCTGCCTCTGTATTCATTCAAGGGAGTCGTTAGTCCATAACAGACTATCAAACTATCAAATTTCCTTTTTTATGAATAGCTTCATGAAAAGAAATCACATGGCGCATGCAGCCGATCTAATCTCTGAAAGCCTCTCTGGCTCTTTAGCCTTTTCAAAATTGCTGTCTGGATAATCTACAGTCATCAGCCACTTTTGCTAGTACTGGGTTTTGCCTTAATTCTTCAAAGCACAGATTCAACAAGGTGCTGAAAACGTTCCTCAGAGATTTTGGGTCTCAACTGGCATGCTTCAGTTTCCTGTTGTCAGCTGACAGGAGTGGCAGAGTGATGCCCTGCTGTCGTAGCCCATCTGCTTCAAGGTTACACGTTGTTTGTTCAAAGATGCTCGTCTGCATACTTTGGTTGTAACAAGTGGTTATTTCAGTTACTGGTGTCTTTCAATTAGTTTAAAGCCGTCTGGCCATTCTCCTCTGACCTTTGTTATCAACGTGGCATTTTTACTGCCAAGAGAACTCTCACCCTCTTTCTCTTTTTCAGACCTTTCTCTGCAAACCCCAGCCATGGATGTGCTTAAGAAACCCTCAGACCAGTCTGTCTGGCACCAACAACCATGCCATGTTCAAAGTAATTTAAATCACCTTTCATCCTCATTCTGATGCTCAGTTTGAACTTTAGCAGGTTGTCTTGACCACGTTTGCATCCGTGAATGTAAAAAATGTCTTATACAGTCTTTGGTCTACATGCCTAGAAGCACTTAGATATTTGCATTAATGGGCAGTTAAAGAGGTGTACCCAATAAAGTGGCTGGTGAGTGTATTTCTGCTGGATTCAAGAGATGGTAAAGTCATTTTAATTATTATTTTGATATTAGGCGTTATATGAAAAAGGCTATCAGGGCTTGTTGCACTGATACGATCTCATAACTATGGAAGCCTGTTTCCATAACTCAAAATCTTTCTCAAAATTTTGACTTGATAAGTAACTTGAAAAGTAAGTAACTTGAAATTGTAATCTATGTGAATGACATCATTTTCTTATTACCCAGAAGGATATGGCGCAGAGGAATGTGCACACAAACCAGATCGCAACAAATTGGTGCTTTCGAGAGTGCGTTTGCTGATAGTAACGCCATGTGATTCAGCTAATAATAAAGTGCTGGCAGTGAACATGAACTCTCACCCACACAGCTCCTCGCGTCTTCGTCCAATTGCCAGCCAGCTTGACAGCTGCACTGAACATGGCCCTCAGCCCTTACAGTGCACATATGGTCACAACCACCATTTCTCAGCTTACAGGATGTAGCATCTTTTTGGGTAAAAAAAAATAATAATAATTTTTAGCTTGGTACACAGAAATACTGAACAATAAAGAAGACTGCGTGAACTTGCTATTTCAGCTTTTAAAATGGGAAATTTGGTGCTATGCTTCTTCTTTTTGATAGAAGAAGCAATGTTTTGACTGCTGATCAGAAGGAAAAAACATATTTAGCTGTGTCATGTCACATTGAAAGATTTGATCTTGATGAAAAATCTGTGTTAAAACACCAGGACAAGAGTTCTTAATAAGATTTTTTTAATCAGATTTGAAAGAAGTGCCTACCTTCTGTTTTTTTTTTTAAATAATTATATATTTTTGTACACAAAAGACTGTAATGTCAACTCTGTAATCAAACTTACTCCTGCAGTTTAGGTTGTCTATGTCTAACAGCAGAGGAGGGGGGCAATGGCAAGTATGTCCCCCTGGAGAATTAGTGCAGGTGTGGGAACAGCAGCCATTCTGGAGTTTACATTCATCGATGTCTATGTACACAAACCCACACACAGAAACACACAGATCATAAACATCATGTTTGGACAGCTCTCTCTTATGCATGCAACAGATTCCTCACAGTCTGGCTTTCTCATCTCACTAATTTTCCAAAATGTGCCCTCAGGACAACTACTTCCAGAGTGTCTGCACAGAAAATATGCACAAGAAAAACCAGAATCACATGCACCAAAATAATTAGCAAGAGATAAGACATGTTCATGGCAGATTACTACTGATGCTTGGCATGTTTAAATGACCGAAAATGATTGGGTAAACAGCAGTGAGTGTTTAAGAGCGACTGACCCACGCAGGTGTGGCCATCAATATGCAGCTGGTAGCCGGGTCTGCAGGAGCAGTGGAAAGAGCCCTGAGTATTGATGCAAATGTGCTCGCAAGTCCCATTTAGTCCCACACACTCATCCACATCTGGAGAGATCAGCAACATTTAGATTACTCTTGCGCCATGGCAAAACATGAAATAGATTCAGCACAAGGACTCATTTAGACTTGAAATAAACATCTGAAATTCTATTAGCACAAAATTGCACAAACCTGGAATACCAGCTAAGTGCAGAGTGACTGAATGGAGAGAGCAACAATGGCTATGTCTTTTGAGAATGATGCAGAAGCCCACAGAGATGATCTCTGCTGCCCTCTGTTGACTAGCCGCACTATGACTTGACCTTAGAACCTCGTCTCTAGGAAATACAGCAACTGTGTTTAGGTTTCAATTTAATGGTTACTGTGTGTAACTAATTAAAATGAAGAGGACGGTTACATTTTAACTACTGTACTGCCCATCTGATTGGCTGTTATGGTGGGTGGTGCAGCACATTTTAGACTGCAGTTTGTTTTACTTCACTCATCAATAATAAAGGCAGTTTAAAGGTCTCACAGCCATGCACTGTGACACTTTAGCAATTTCATACATTTACTGCAAGCAAAAATATGATGCAAGGATCTAATAAAAATGTGTATGACATCAGATTTGACATATACAGACTGTACAATAATAACAATAATAGTAATAACAGAGGTCTTGATCCATAGCTGTAGTTCCCGATCTATTTTTTGCATGCTTCTGCTGCCATTCCCGTTTGTTCACTTAATCTGTTTGGTTTGGACTGTGTTATATCATCATCATCATCAGAGGTCATCCTAAATTTCTGAATTTTGTCCTGGACTACATTTGGTCACAATAACAAATAAACTCCTCTGACAGTAGCAAAGCCCACATTTTAGAGTTAATGCAAACAATATACCCAATACTTGGATTATATGGAGCTTTAGAGAATAAGCAGAGGGGAACAGGTAGACACAATCATGTGACAAATAAAATTTTCACAAGACTCTATGCAGTCAAATGAAAAAGTAAGCAAACGTCATTATTCAGCAGCTTGTAGAACCGCTGTTAGCAGCAATAACTTCATTTCAGCACCTCGATTCTCTCCTTTTCTCTCCATTGTTGTAGGTTTGCTGTTCTGCTTGGAATCATTGCCCTGTTTCACGACCTAATTTGAGCCAAGCTTTAGCTGTGAGGTCGACTCATGTCCCGCGGCTGCAAAACAAGCCTAAATCATCAACTCACGTATACCAACTGTCAAGCACCATCCACCATGGTGCTTGACAGTTTGTATTAGCCATTTGCACACATGGTGTGTTTGATCTTTACTAAATGTGGCACTGTGCATTAACGAATAACATCTCAGGAATTGGCCAGTATTTACATTAAGGGTGTGCTTACTTTTTCAGTAGATCCACAAACGAGTTGATTATGATTATTTATAGAACACATTTCACAATAATAAAAGTTGTACAACTGTTAACCCACAGCAAGAATTAAGAAGCCTATTTTCTAAAAAGTCAAACTACTTTTTTTTTTTTTTTTAAAGGAACATAAGAAAAAGTCATGCTCACTCATGCCTACTTTAATAACATCCTACTACAGCCTGCCTTTTACCTGTGCAGCTGTGTCTGTCCGGGTCCAGCTGGTAACCCGAGGCACACTGGCAGCTGTAGCTTCCTGGCTCATTGGTGCAGTTGTGTTCACAGCGACCATTGTTCACAACACACTCATCAATGTCTGTAAACAAGCACATGTAATGCTCATACAGAGAAAGTAATGCTTACATGATACAAGTGGGTAACAACAAACACACACACCCACCCCTTACCCACCAAAACAAGAGTGTCCATCGCCGTTGAAGCCCTGGTAACACTGACAGAAATACGACCCGATGATGTTACCGCACCGAGCGTTGGCGTCACACGTGTGACCACCAGATACACACTCATTCTCATCTGAAGACAGACAGAGAGCCGGTTCATTTCTATTCAGTGAAGCTTGTACTACCACTTGGGATAATTTTAATGGAAGGGATAACAGCAAGCATTAAAACACGCGCACACAAGGAAGCTGACCCCGTCCACAGGAAACAGAGTTTTCCACGGAGGGACGTCAGCACTAATTGCTTACCTTCACAGTGTGTGCCGTTTCCCCGGTAACCCGGTCGACAAACACACTCGTAGCTCCCAAGCGTGTTCTCACATACGCTCCGTCCATCACACGCCACGGGACTCTCTATACATTCATCCACATCTGGGACAGATGACAGAGACAAAAGGACAGAATAGTTTAGTGACATATGGATACAACATATGACTTCTTCTTCTATGCATTGCTGACGCAATTTGCAATTAAAAATTATTTCATCTAGAGAAAAGGAAATTTAATTCCTGCAAAGCACTCCCTTAATTTACTGGCAAGCAATAAAGGTACGAAGTCATTTTCATGTCAACAACCTTGTTTTAAATAACTGTCACTGAACCACTTTGGGAAGCTGTGGTAATAGATTTTTTTTTTTCTTTTTCTTCTTTTAATTCCCTTTAGTCCATTTAACATTGCTACTTTCTGACAGTAGTGGTAAAATCATAGTACATAATCAAGCACAGCGCAGATGTTACTATGAAAATTTAAGCCATGAAAAGCAGGCACAGAAAGCACATCATGCCTTGGCACACAGAGGATGTGCTGGAGGACACAGGGGCGCAAAGAAGTCGAAAAGTAAGTGAACAGACTTTTTTTTTTGTTCTTTACAGAACAAAAGAGGAAATCAGCCTTTAACGTGAGGGTGAAAGAGGGACAGGAGCATATATAAGCAGGCAAAGCAGCAGATTGAAGCTGTATCTTGCTGCAAAGCATTTCTTTCTGTCAGACAAAGTTCTTACTTTGCAGAAACTCAAATGAAGTATGTTAAAAATTCAAAACACCAGATCAAATCTGGACATCGGCCTTTTTCAGTCGTGGTGATGTTTAATGATTTACCGACACAGGCAGCAGTCTCTGCTCTGAAGCCCAGCTGGCACTGGCATGAAAAGCTGCCAGGAGTGTTAACGCACACATTTCCCAGCTCGCGGCGACACAGCTCCTCAAAGCCGCACTCATCCACATCTACAGAGGAGTAACACCAATAAATTGTAAGATAAATGGCCAAGTTTAACAGATGCAATCATTTAAGTCACGATGTAGCGTGTCAGCCTGTATTTTATGCTGATATACATTTGGATGTACATGCATATTTTATCAAAACGCACACCAGACTTCAACATTAACCTCACCTACACAGCCTCGCCCATTTGTAGCCATTACATATCCCTCATGGCACGAACAGGTGAAGGAGCCAGGTGTGTTTTTGCACTCAGCCTCGCCTTGACAGGCCTGCAGGCCTGTCACAGCGGCCAAAGCGCACTCGTCAACATCTGCAAGACCCATAAGAAACACGTAAATTATGATCATACTAAAGAGGCGCTGTGAAAAATTTCTGAAAACCTGCATCGGACATTTCTTTTTTTCCCCACAAACACACACACAAATAGAAAAACACACACAGAGGTTGACGAACCCTGGCACCCGTCAGAACCCATCAGGTAACCACGGAGACAGCTACACGAGTAAGAGCCGGGGTTATTAATGCAGCTGGCACGGAGGTCACATGGTCCTGGTCTCTCTCCTTCGCACTCATCAACATCTGTCCAACAGAGATAATACGCTTAATCTAACTCAGACACCTGCAGTTTTACATGGTGATGTCAAGCTGACAAAAATATATGAATAATATATAACACAGCTCTGAAATATTAAATGCTAAAGTTTTGTAAATAAATTATACTGCAGCTAGATCAACTGGTAGCTTGTTTCTCATTACTCACACTTGCTTCTGAAAATTTGCGCAGTACAGTTAAAAGTTTAAACACAACCGTGATACTAATACACATTAATATTTTCCAAGAGAGGCTAAATGAGCCTGCGTGCAATTTTGTTCACGGGGCTCATGTAACGTAGCGTACCTTTATGTTGTGTTGCATTGCTGTAAATGTTAAAAACTAAAAGGTGTCAAAAGCATTTTTATTTTTTTTGTGATTTTCCAGTTCTACAAAAAGCACTTTCCCAGTTTTGATCACTTCTTACCTTTACACTCGGCTGCTCCTTCCAAGGTGAAGCCCTTGGGGCAAGTACAGTTGTCACCATCCTTTACCATGATGGATGGACAGATGCAGACATTGCTGCTCTCATGCATCAGCTGGTTTCCTGGACACTGTGGAGCAAGGCTAGAGTTTGGGGAAGTTGTGGTGGTCAAAGGAGCTGCTAATGCAAAGAAAAAGAGGGAGCTGCTGAAAGGAAATGCTGAAATGTAAGACACAGCACAACAAAAGAGAGAAAAAATAAACACAACAAAAGACAAAATGACCAAAAAAAACCCCAAAAAACTCACAGGTTGTAGGTGTGTGGCTTGGTGTTGGTTCACTGACATTTCTGAATGCACTCTCGTTCACCTGGGTCTGCAGCAGGAAAAGGCAACAAACTGAGATTTATTTATAGTCTGATGCTGTCAGACTAACATACATGTAAGAAGCCTTCCTAAACCACTTGCCTGGCTCTTAGTGAACACTGTGTGTTTCACTAACTTGTTGTCATTTTCCTGAGGGCTGCTCAGAGGTTCAGCCACAGACATCAGCAGCAGGCCTGCTGACAGGAGAGTCCAGAGGTGAGCCATCACCTGAATCTGTGTGGAGAGGAAGAGGAGAAGATGAGGTTACTCAGCCATCAATAAACCAGAGTTTAAAAATAGATAAAATGACACAGAGCATTTCATAGTTACTGTAAAGGTGCTCACCTATTGAAAACACAGAGGCACACAGACACACAGTGCATGTCCGGGCAGGCAAAACAACAGCATGAGGGGGGGAAAGAGCACTCTGTTATTAAGTTAACCCCCGAGGCTGTCTGCACTGAACAAAAGAGACTTACATCAACTGCAGTTTCACCCACAGATCACACTGAAATGTGCCTAATTTAACTGAGAAGATAAGTTTCTGTATTATCCCGAAACTCTTTGCGAGAACAGCTAAAAGAAGGCGATAAAAACAAATGCGGGACTAACTGTTTCTGTGAGGTGGTGCGAAGCAAAAGATGCGTAGAAGTCGCGTAAATCGACGTACCTGGGTTTAGATTTACTCTTAAGTAGAGGGCTCGGGAACACTGAGGTTTCCAGAGGCCACAAAGCGATCCGGTTCTACAGTGGATCTTCTGCAGAGACGAGGTGCTCATGCAGACGCACGCCAGCTCTGTCAAGAATAGGGGGGCTGTACGATCCTGCAGTGACTCCACATCCTGTCCCGGAGCTCTGCACTTCCCATTCCACAAATCCCAAATCACCGCAAACAGGCAGCAAAAGGCTGGCCTGGAGGCTGTGTCTAGGTGGCCCTGCTTTAAACCCTGGCGTGGATGTCATAAACGAGCCCCGGAACAAGGGAGGCCAAATCCTTGCAGCTCAGCTTCCCTGGGCGGTTCATACAAACACGCCAAAGTAGAATCAGACTGATCAGAGCGAAAGATGAAAGCTCAACCGCAAATATCAGATGGTTTAGAAATAGTTCTGTGATAACTTGGGACTGTGATAAGTGGGGTTCTCAAGGGGTCTAATCATTTGGCATAACTGTAAAAAAATACCCCCTACAGGGCATTCCACATAGGCCACTGCACCCTGCACCTCACAGGAGAGTGAAGCACAGACCCCCCCTTAAAAAAACCTTTTCCTTCAGGATATTGAGTGAAAAAAAACCCTCAAAAATCACAGTTCTCTGAATTTCACTGACTCATTGTTATTTTTCCCATAAAGCTTTTTTCTTTTTTTTTTCTGTGCACATTTCAGTCACAGCTTTTTAAAAAATGTATTTTTACAGAGCTCATCTTGTAGCTCACATCAGACCTACTACTTTAATGTCTCTCCTGTGAGTGACAGACAGACATGATAAAGAAAACCTTTATGTTCCTGCTTCAGTAGTCACTTTAATAAAGGGTGAATCTAACGAATCACAGAAACTGTCTCCTAGTTTCTTACTTTGTTCGCTCTTGGTGTTACTTTAAAATAATATTTTAACTTTTTTTTTTTTTTTAAATAGAAAACTGTCGTGTTTTCTATTAAAAGAAATCTCTATATATCGATAATTGGAGACAACTTATCTGGACCACCCCTCATACACCCCCCTTCTGGTTCTCTGTCTACATATGACCCTCCTGCGCTACAATGTTTGTTCTCTTTTTTTGTGTCCCTCCCCTTTTCTGTTCATTCACCTTTCATTAGCCCATAGGCTTCTGCCCAGTCAAGTCTTCTCTAAAGCCATTACTACACTGCAGCCTTAATTCACAATACATTATCTACAGGAAATGCTGCCAAGTGAGGATGTAGTCCCAGCTAGTGAAATTAAATTAATTAAATTGCTCAAGGATGCTGTAACTGTGTTTGGATCAAAGTCCATTATTTGGGACCCATTCCCACTGCGTAGAAAGGACTGCATCTTTTGTATGTAGTTGAAATAATGGAAACCATCAAAGCAAACACAATACAGCCTGTGATAATGTGAAACCTCTAATGGGTCATGATTATTTGAATTGTTTCTCCCAACTGGAAACCATCAGAATTTTTCTAATGGTTTCTGTTGATTCACTTCTCCACCCGCATGTGAACTGAACACATACTTCTACACATTTTAATGGCTATGTTAGAATAAAGGTGATACAAGCTACACTGCAAAGCAGATTTAATTATTTAAGTATTTAAGCAAGTGGGTACCCCATCATCTTTGCAGTGGCGTAAAAGTGTTAAAACATTTTGTAGCTGGCAGCAGATGTTTTCTGTCATTATGAAAGAAATTGCAGAGTCATAATTACACAGAGTAAAAGTGTTTATGCTGTAACCTACAGAAGTCAGACATGGTACAAGGTTTTAAAAGATCACAGAAAGAGGCTCAGTTGAAACAGTAAGTAAGAGGTGGTGATAAAGGAACAGTCTCACAGTTTATACATTCACGTCAAGGATAAGAGCTAATTTACATAAAATAAAATGTACACATTGCAGGCATGAAAAGTAGCGGTAATTATTATGTTTTTATCTTACATTTGATTTTTTTTTCACTAAACAAGATGCAAAAAGCATATTTATTTGTGCAGTATTAATATTATTCTTTTAGCATGTAGGTGAAAGCACTCGACAATACATTAGCATGTGAAGTTAAACATTATATTTAAAAAAAGGCTTTTTTCACATTTTTGTGCTGATAGCAGATGGCAGTGGAGATGCAGATCATTTGTTCACTTTGGCTGACTGAACAACTTGGCAGAACACAACATGCTGCATTAACTTTAACCTTCAAAGTCTGCAGAGTAGTGCGTTTCAACGACGTGCCATTTAAGGTTGAGTGTGCAGGTTTTCATTCTTAAATAAAAACAGGCCGAGTGAATACATAAAAGAAAGAGGCAAAAAACCAAAGAAATAATCATAACTTGTACAATACCTCTCCCCTATGTGCCGAATAATATTTAAATACCAATGAACAATAAGAAAGCCATTAAGAAGAAGACATTTTAATTGTCATTTGAGTGATTAAAGAGGTGAGTCATGTGTGCGTCAGCTGGCAGCAGGCTACAGCTTCATATGTAGTGTCCTGCAGGCTATCAGATTTCAATATACTTGGTCTTATTTAAGCATCTAAAATGCAAATGCTAATCATAATATGTAGTTTCTTGGTTAATAAAAACAACAACAACACCTAATGACTTGCTAACTGATGGTTACGTAATTGATGGGCTATGCAAAATTATTATTCTTTAATTTGACCTTTGATGCCTCCAGGGATGTTTCAAATTCTAATTCAGTTGTCATAGTGCCCTTTGGGAAATGCAGATGGAAACTGACAGGCTCGCTTGTAGGATGTGTAAAATGTCAAGGGATTTCAGAATTATTCTCCTTTTGATAGTTCACCCCAGTTCATTCAATCTGACTGAAGGAGAACAGTCAGTGAATCAGTTTGAAATGACTTCCAGGCCCCGGCTTCACTGATGCATGTTCGACAACCTCTTTTTATTGTGTGTGCTACGTACAGCTCGTTAGAAATTATGATGTGCACAGAAGCAATTCTCTGCAAATACTCAGCAAAGGTTCTGCAGGAAGGAGCAAAAAGCATCTCGGGCTTCTAGAAAGGCGTGTCCATCTGACTGCCTTTCGGAGCGGGAGACACTACCCCGTAACTCCTTTCCTGCCACCTCAACCACTGCATGTGGACCTCTTTCTGGACCTATCAAGCAAACACACAGGCATAGATATCTGTTTAAATCAGTGTTTAGATTGTATCATTATGGTAAGAGCAATAGCTTGACATTTTGGGAAATTCATTTATTTGTTTTCAAAGCCTTTTGATACATGTGCAGTGCTTAGACCACCACTCAATGTAAGGTTTATGCCAAAGCCGCCCTAAACTAATAGTAATGGTCATAACCAAAATCATCTTTTATGTTTCTGTAAAGGTTAATCACAAGTATCTGTAAGCTCTTTGAAATTCTTAATGGTTTTCATTGTAGTTTCATTTTAGTTAACCGTGAATTTTCAAATTTACAGCTTTACAACAACAACAAAAAAAAAAATAGCTGAAAAAAAGTAAAGCACACTATTTTTTATTGAGATGCCAAATTAAAGTTAATTACTTGCATTCCTGATTGGGAAAATACGTTTTAGTGTTTGACTGTTGTGCTCGGTCTCTCATAGAAGTCCATATTTGGGTATAAAAATGTGCATTCAATTTGTTATACATAACATAATGTCTTGTTTTACGCAAGTTTTTCACATATTTATAAAATATTTTCCTTTATTTTTTTTATGACAGTTGGTATAATAAATTTGTTAAGCACTATATGGCAAACTGGGAACCCATAATCTGGTATTTTGACTTAGCCTCTTATTACAACAACCATTTTTGTGGTTGGCAGTGCTCATGAATATCCGAGCCAAGACAAAAGCTTAATTGACATCAGACAATGCCGATGGCTTGAGTGCATTTTGGCAAAAGCAATCCCTCATTTAGTCTCCATCAAGCCTTTTACCTGCAAGCTTTGATGGCATGTGCACTACAAATGGAAATCATGTTCAGTGCCTACAGGTTCTGCATATTCATATAAAGATATCTGTTTATTCTGGTTAAATATATGCCTACAACCAGCAATCGCTGAGCCACAGTGACTAGGTACCAGCTAGCTTGGCAAACCCTGACTACAGCATTTTTTATATCCCATGTGTTTAATGATTAACAAAAACAAAAACAAAAACACAAGTCTGATTGCAGTTTGCATCATTATGGAGTGTTATATGCCAACCTACTGCTGGCAAGGAGAGGCAGGTAACCAAACCGCTTGGAGTAAAAATAATTCTGAATTTTTCGCTTCTACACTTACATTTTTGCAGAACTAAACAAAGTTAAATGAACTAGAATATTAAATTACGTTTTTAAATTAGTGCAAGGATAAGATAGGGTTGCAGTAGTTTTATATAACAGAGGTGCAACTTGTATCAATTTTCTTAGTAACCAATGAAGAAAAAAGTTGTAGAAGACAAACATCTATATTTAGCAAAATGTCAGACTATTTCTTTTATACTTTAAAAGTGAAACAAGAATCACCTCACTGTTGACAGATGAAAGCTAAACACAGTGTTTTATATATGTATATATTTATATATTTCTTGCTGAGAATCAGTGCATTCATTCTGCGTATCAGTGAAACAATTAAAGCATAGGTAATCATACAAATAGTACATTAAATGAAATAATTCTCATGACCATTCTCTAACGTGTTTCTCGTGTCTCTAAAGCATGTGAGTCATATAGTGTACACTGTCTGCTTCTGCCCCCAGTTTTTTGGAGGCTGGCCTTACATTAATCTTGCCAGTTACATAAGCGTGCTGGGTCCTTTCCTTATGCAATGCTGGGAAGAGAAGTGGAAAATATTTTTTGCATTTTTAGCACTGACAACTCTAAACCAGTTACCTCCTGCTGGAATACAGATTAGCCACAATATTAAAATGCTCACTGAAGCGCCTGGGGAGCAAAGCCTTGCCACACAGCAGCTACTTTAGCACAAACTGCTCAAAATCTTAATGATGGGTATGATAGGGGTCTAGTGGATACATAGCACATAACAGCTTGCTGACTATATGAGCCATGACCTGCCAGATACATTGTGAGAAACAGACAAGCAATGTTCTGCTGGGAAACTCCCCATGTTCCTTTGTCATGCATGACATGCCTAAATATTGTGGCAGACCATCTGTCACACTTCTCCACGGCAGCACTATTCCCTGATGGCATTGGGCTCTTTCAGCCAGTGAAAATGCTCCGTCGCAGTGCAAAAAACTGTTCAGGAATCGTTTCAGGAACACGAGAGAGTTCAAGGTGCTGACTTGGCCTCCAAACGTTCCTCATCTCAATATAACTGAGCCTCTTTGAGGTTGCGCTAAATGTGACCCATGCTTCTAGAATAACAATAATACTATGCTTCTGAGACACCATGGGACAGTTTTGCGCATTGTGGCTGATGTGTATGAGTCTCACGTGAAGGCTAATTATGCACCACAGTGTGTGTAAATTGTGTGTGCAATTTTCTGAACACTTTAGAGTAGTGTGGTTTGTGTACTGACCTCTTGATTTAGAAAGCAATACAGAATGGCCACAAGAAGCCCCTGTGAAAGAGATGGGTTTAATCATTAACATTTAAGATAATAATAAGTGACACTTTCATTAATACATGGAACATGCTGCCTAAAAGGACAGAAAGTGAAGCAGATCTAATAACCAAACTGACTTTCAATTCTAGGCCTGCAACACAAAGATCTAATGTGGTCGAGATGCTGTCTCACACCCATAATGCTCAAACAGTGGAAGCCAAGTTAACATGAAGGATTATCACAGGATGCTGAAGAGACTATGGTACAGCATGTACAGTATGTGCCATTAGTGTTGATGCAATCCATGTGTGTACCTGGAAGGACCCCATACAGAGCTCGATACAAAGGCGCAGGTTAATATTGAAGTAGTCGGGCAGAAAATTGAAGAACATGTAGTGAGTTCCAAACAAAGGGATGAGGAGGAGGGTGGATTTAGTCAGGCGCCTGTTGCACAAAAGCAAAGGAAAAAGAGTCTGCTTGTACGTACCTCATTTGAATGCTGCACCTGATATCATCATGCATGCAGACACAGTAATGATCAGATGCCAATCAAGATGATCTTTGTCTTTGTGTGCGTCATTCTGTATGCAGCCTCTCTTTACAAGAGGAAAGGTAAGCAGCGGGGGCATGATTTCAAATAGGGCTATTAAAATGTAGCTGCAGAGATAATGTCTTTATGTGTCGGGGAACATGTGAACTTAACTGGTGCAATTAAGTCAAGCATCATTTAACTTACTGTACCTATGGTATTTCTTTTATGAGATCCGGATTTACGTGATGTGCCTGAACATTTTCAGTCAATTAGTGAGTCTATTTCAATTAGAAATTCTAATGAGCCTCTTGGTAAGCGGAACTGCAGACGTGGCCAGACTGAATTACTGAATTATTCATGACCTACAATAGTTTTTAATTTTTGGCACAACTTGCAATGTTCTCAGCATCAAACGGTAACTATCAGAGTAAAAAAGTACCAGTGAGTGAAGAAAAGTATTTCAAAATGTCTGAAAACGTTTGCCAATTGAAGATAAACACGTCTTGTATCAGAAACGAGATGAATTTGATCGTTTCTGTGTTCAAAATGCAATAATGACTAAAATATGAGATTCTGTATCACGGCCGAGTTCCCTTTGTCTACAACTGTGTCTGCACCTAAAGGATTACCTGTACTGAGAGGAGTTATTGAACTGGATCAGACGTGGATTGAGCTTTTGTATTAGAATTCTGATGATGTTCATGAAGAGCATAAAATTGACCTGTTGAAAGAAAAAGCAAGAATGCAAAAATCAATACTACTACTAATAATAAAAATTTTAAAAACTGTAACAAGTATTACATCAAATGCTGCTTTCAGCAACATGATTATTGAATGTCATGGCAACAATATGAGCAGCCAAGCGTATAATTAACTTAGGCTGGTGTGGTGCCAATTTTTGCACTCTACTCTAATGGCACAAAAGAAGTTCATCCCAGTCCTTTCTCAGAGGCTGTCTCTAAAAAGAAGGTAAACAAATCATCTACGTAATAATCTCTAATCAGTGCATAATTAAAAAATTCATCATAATTTTTTTGTTTCAGAAGAATGGGGGCATTTACCGCTATAGAGACAACAATCGGCCCCTTGATGATCCACCAATAGGGTGAGTCCTCATTGATGTCCCAACATCTGTGCAAGAAATGTGCACTTTAGAAGATTTCTTCAAGCATCGCATGCAGTAAATTTAATCGACGTCCTAAAAATAACACCCGACAATTACTGCTGAGTACAAAATTAATGCAAATTATCCATGTAAATGCACTTACAATATTATGTACAGCAGACTCACGTTCACATTCCCCTCTAATGCGTTTATATGCATCATTTTCATTAATTTAGCACAATTTAGCATTTCACCTATTGCTGCTTATGAGAAATAATAATGATTGTGGTTATAGAAGCTGTAATTCAAGTTTATACAAACTCTGTGTCCTCAAAATACACCCTGGATCCAATCCACAGGACTATGAAGAGCACCGGCACACCTGTTACAGAAATCAAAACTAGTGTCAGTGAGATGCAATCATTACACACGAAAATGGCTGAATCAGAGTTAGGAAGCTACCAGTGTGTGAACTGATTGGACGAGTATCAATTTTCCTAATATCTGCACCATGCAGAAAGAACAAAATGTAAATGAATTACTTACAGTAAGTACAATGAACCCACATAATTCTATCCAAGATCTCATAGTGTGAGAGGCAGGTACATTCAATCTATAGCAGATCTAATAAATTATCAATATAAACGTTAACCTCCTAAGACCCGAACAGCATGCATTTTTAATTTCTCTTTGATATTTGGGCTGATTGTATTTACATTCATCAGGTCCCAAAGAATTACCAGGATTTTTTTTTACCTAATTTTTGTTTCTAAGAAAAATGAGAGCCACTTATGAGGATATTCATTTAAAATTTCAACAGTAGCAGTACAATGTCCTCGTAAGTGGATATCAGGCCCTTGTAGAGCAAAATTGAGTATTTTGGTCTAAATAACCCAAAATGTGATGTCCACATATGTGGACGCCAGGTATTAGGAGGTTAATATAGATCAATGCTGCACATGCCACTGAACCAGGAAACTTTTTAGCTGTTATAATAATATGCACATGTTGGCTGATGTTACCGTTTCTGGTTCTTTTTGACCTTGAAGGCTGCTGTGAAACTTTGCTAATCAGCACTTTAGGTGTGATCCAAATAAAATCCCAATGGGAAAGTAAAAGGTAAAAATGTTATTTTGGTATTTGCTATGCTTTATTCACAGACACTTGAATATTAACTGGGAAAAAATGACAGCACGAGGCAGAAGTTTTCCAAAATGAAATAAATGCTCCAAACTACCTGCAAGTTTGATGGAGTTAAAAATTGAAAATGCCCACTGCCAGTATTTGTTCAATCCAAAAAGAGCAACAAAAAACAGGGATTTTTTTCAGATTCCTGTTTGTATTCATGTATTTTCTTCGTTTAAAAACACACATACAACAGTACAAACAGGTGGAGTAATTTACTGAAACATGCAAACACAAACGGAACAAAAGGTAATTCAGGCCAAATCTGAGTTCTAACAAGCTCGAAAGGTAATATTTGGTATCTTCAAGCCTTTTGAAGACTTATTGCTCAAAACTTTTCACAGTATTGTAAAACTTTTTTTAACCCGATTCTTTCTCTAAAGTGTTTTACAGTATCTCTAAAAAAGATGAGTTATAAAACTGTAATTTTTGGAAAATTCTAATGTTATCATACATGTCTTCTCACTATTGTTAAATCTGAGATATTGCAAAGTAGGGCCATGTTCTTTAATTTGGTAGGCGGCTCAACGTAGCAAATGTTGGGGAAATTGTATGTCAAGGTCCTCACCCCATCCCAGCAAGCTGAAGCCCCACAGGCATCGGCGGCTATGATAGAAAGAGGAGAGCAGCAGGGAACTGAGGTAAAGTGCCTCCACCAGGAGCCAAAAAAAGTTTGCCATTACACAGTAGTGACAGAAGACCACAGAGGCTTTACAGGCAAACTGACCAGAAAGAACAAGAAGAGGGGAAAGGACAGGGAGCAAAGTGTAAGGAGGAATTAGTGTGGTAAGGCGTGCATAAGCAATATGTGATTATGCATAAATACATGAGATCAGGGAAATGCACCCAGAGGAATTTCTTAATACAAACAAGAAGCACTTGTCCCGAGCATCATTATCTTACTGTGGAAAGGGTGCAGTGGTTGGTGTCGTCGCTTGAGAACAGAGTAGCATCCTTTATAAACACCGCCACAGCTTTCAGGATGAACGTAAGAAAGAGCTGGATGTGAATAAAGTTCCTGGCACAACGCAGTTTCCTGTAAAAGAGCAGGAATACATTTATAACCAATACGAGATTTTGCATTGTACTGTATCATGAACAGCAAATGCAAAAACATCACATTTCTACAACTGTGCAAACTGGCGCAGTCTGTGGTTTTAGTTCATAGTTTTGATCAGTGAACAAAGAAAAATGTGAGTGGCAGAGAACAAAAGTAAAAAAGAGACAGAGACGTAACTGATGCCAGTGATCTTGTTTGTGAAGCAATTTACTGGCAATCAGATTAGATTCATAAACAATCAGCTGGAAAGAGGAAAAAACAAACTGTAACCCACAGAGCTGGTGCACAAGTTTTCAAAACGCTGTCTTGGCATTTGGTTACAGACTTGGTGAGGAGACTAAGGGACGTGGTCAGGCCTACAAAACAGATAGGTGTTGGTCGGTGGGCTTATTTAAATGTGGAAAGAGCCAGGAAGGTTATTTCATCTGTTTCCAGTTTTCATGCAACACGAGCCTTTTATGGCACCACATGTACTGTACAGACATCACAGTGTTATCAGCTGTGTAATCTAAATCCTACAAAGAGTGTAAATTTCCCAACTCCCTTATCTCTTACACATTCCATCAGATCTAATTCCAAATGGGGACACAAAGACGTGGCAGAGTTGCAAAACTGCCATGTGCTGTGTGAGTGTCGATGAGTATCAGGCACTGGTAAAAGTTTTCATAAACCCAGACTTGAAGAGAGTGCCCTGAACTCATCAGCAATCCCACTTTATTGTTCTGTGAACCCCCACCCCCGAGTTGCATCCTTTGTAAAGCAGTTCATCTGAATTTCGAGCTGTTTATTCCATTGCTTATGTCACCCAAAATGTGCTTTTTACTGACAAAAAGCGAAATAAAAATCAGTATTTTCGGTTTATACCTGAAGAGTAGCAGGATCAACACAGCAACAGCCAACACCACTAGAGAGATGCTGTAGCCAATGGTGTATATGAGCTTCACTGAGGCAAAGTAAGACTCCTCCGTCTGGAAGCAGGATGAAATGAAGATTTTTGAATGAAAGGAAATTATAACTCAAATATCAAGCTTTTCACAATGATTCAGGCATCAAAATGAATGTAATGTCTTAAAATGAGTCTAAATGTACAGGCAAGATTGAGACTAAACTGCACTGAGGGAGATGACTGGTGGAATAACTGCAAGAAAGCTTTCCATATTTTGTGTCTTAGCCTAATGGCAGAAAGAGGAGTGGGCTAAGCACATAGCTAAATCTACTATGAAAAAAGCTACTTAAATTACAATACACTGTCACATTTAATTACTAATGTTCTACTTCAGCTATTTGGAACATTTAAGACGTCTTTTTTAAATAACAATAATAATAATAATACAAAAATATGCTCTTTTTAGCATTCAAATATGGAATCTTTCCAAAAGAAAAGACTTCATGCTCTCTTTGTGAGCTATTATGCAACGGGTCAAATTAGACCCACTCATTCTGCAAAAGTGTTTTATATTTGTATGATTTTTCATACAGCCAACTATCATGTGTTAGCTGTACCTGAATCTCCCAAAGAAGCAAAAATAGGAACAGGCACAGTGGTTCAACTACAGTCCCAAATGTGTCCTGAAACATGGAATATGTTAATAATTTTGCTAGCTTTTTTTGTTTATTTCCACAGGTGCATTTCTGTCCTTCTGTTTTGTTTCCCCTTTATTGCTGTTGGTTGCCTCTTTGTTCCTGGTGCTTCTCCTCCTGTTTCTAATTTTCTGCCTGACCTCTGTGCTCCCAATCTAGTCTCACATTCCTCAGTCTGACATCCCTAGCTGCCTCGCTTCAGCAACTCTCACCTCGGGAATGTCATCATCCACATTGCAGGCAACATGGTATGGTGGGAACGGCCTCGACCAACCTCCACTTGTACAGTTTCGGCTCACTGACCCTAAAGACGAAAGATGTGAGCTCAAGAGTCAGTTGTGCAATGCTGAGACTGACTTTAGTAATAATCAGGGTTTATGTGTGATATTTTGATGCAGACTGAAATGTCAGAAAAGTTCTCGTGGATTGTCATAAAATTTCTTACTTTAGTGCTGACCCCCCTGACTCATCATCTAGACTTCATCTGCAAAACTGACATTCTCAACTGTAGCTTGTGTGCAGTGGTAATCAGGAGCATGACAATTCTGAAAACACCAAAACTGCAATACAAACATCTGCATTATTGCATCGCAGTTTCATTTGACCATATCCTGATACGTGCGTAGTTCTGTTGAAGCCTAGTTAAAACAAGCTAATCTGGTGAAATCAGTCAAATTTAAAAATCATTCAAGAAATTGGTGAGCTGAAAAGTTTAATAGAGGTAAAAAAAATTCCCCATCTTTTGCTATTAATCCCATTTAAAGAAAACCAGTGCACTAACGACATAGTGGCTCCTCCAGCTAATGATGATCACAGTTCACATGTTATTGTACAGTGTGAAGAACAGAACGAAACTGATATGTTTTTATATATATTGATTACATTTTCAAAATAAAGCAACATCAATTCCTTAAGTTTGCTGTTTAAACATGACTATTATTAAAAAATGTCATTTTCTGGGGGGGCGTATCAAATGTGTTCAAATTCATTCACCATGACTGGCGCCACAGACGCCTCCTTTAATGGAAACAAAATGGTTTCACAGTTTAGCACCAGCAGCGTCTGTAGCTGTGACTGACCAAATACGTGGTTGATCCTACTGAATCCGTAGGAGGCGTTTGCTTGTTGGGGTTAGAGCAGGGCTTTCACACTGTGAGTGCTCGGGCCCTGATAAATCAAATTTCAGATATTGCTACTGTATGTCTGAAAATGCTGATGTTTTCAATCCTTTTAAACCTCATGTCTGTCATTGTAACCTTTTT